>NC_136237.1:7030000-8265000 GCF_053564925.1 Oryzias latipes | reverse complement strand
GACCATCCATGACTTGTTGGATTATCTACCTGGTATGACCCAGCGAGTCTTTCCAGACGGGCAGCATAGCCACAGGTTTGATGGCACACTCCAGGATGGCCAGAGCAAGAGCAAACTCTCTGGCCTTACTGCACATCTGGACTGCTTTGATCCAATTGGTCCTGCAAAATGAAGACAGAAAAAGTTCCTTTAAAGACTTTAAAGATCAACTGTTTTTAACACGTTTTTGTAGCATTTTTCTCACGATGGAGGACATACATACATATATATTTCACAGTATTTACTTTACTCAAATTGCGATGGATTAGAGGCAGACTGTTACGGCTGTGGCCGTATTTGGTTTTGTTTGGTTTTGTTCTGTGTTTTGTGAATTTGATTTGTATCAGAGTGGGACTTCTGTGTTTTTTGTGGATCTTTGTGTGTGTGTGTGTGTGTAGGTCTAAGTGTGATTATTTTCAGGTGTGCTGGAAAGGGTGTGGCCTCCATTTGGACTCCAGCTGATGGAGGCAGCCTTTAAAAGCACCATTTGGACCTTCAGCCTGCAAGACGGGAGTTTGGCTGCAACCAGTCTCCACTGCAGCTTGGCCCTCTTCTCCATTTTGTTATGGACTTCACCACCTGTTTAGTTTGCGTTGCACTTTGTTTTGTAGTGTGTAGTTTTGTCCATGCCCACTCTGTTTAGGCTTTTGGTTTGTAGTTCTGTTAAGTGAAGCTGTAGGGTGAGCGGCCATTTTCTTTAGTACTTGTTTTCTCCTGTTTTTGTTAGTTCAGGGACGTTAGAGTTTGCCTTTGATTTCCCTTTTCTATTGGTACAGGTAAGAAAACAGATTTCAGTTAGGTGGGGTTTTGTTTGTCATTTTGGCCTTGGTTCACCTTGAAGCCTTTTGGCTTCACTTTTAGTTCTTGTTGGTTGTTGTTTATGCATTTGTAAATTAATGTTATGTTATGTTATGTTTTTGCATGGAGACATTTGTTTGGCGTTTTTTGTTAATTCAAATTTGGTAGCCAAAACAATGTACTTTTTATTGTTATGCCCCCTAGGTGCCCCTAGACACAGAAGGGGGCGTAACACAGACAGAACGGAGCAACTGCCCCAGGTGGGCCAAAAACCTCCCGCTCCATTCGGATGCATCCACTTGCAGATAAACAGATCTATTTCACTTGATTTGTTCCCCATCTGAGCTTTTTTTCTGGCTCAAAACTGTACGGCTCGATGGCTCCGATATTGCTCGCAGTTTTCTTGTTTCTCTTTGCCGCGCTAATGTTAGCTTGGGGTTGTGAGGGGCTGTAAGGTAGCAGGAGAGTGTGTAAACAAAAGGAATGCTGGGGTTTTAACGTAGAATAAACTTCTGCACACAACCCAGAAGTGAATTTCTGATGAACTGCTGCCGGGCTGCAGAAAATGTCTTAAAACTGACACAGGTGGGACTTTAAACACCGTTCTAGTTAACTACAGTTACTTTTAAAGAGAATTTGTCCAATAACAAACAAAATAAATAATAGATGAAATCAAAAGCAATTTTTTTCAAATTTTAATCAATACACCCAAAAAAAAAAGTATTGAGAGAAACCCATTCCTTTGATTTTGCCTGTGCCCATCTTAAATGGGGGTACAGGTTTTGGATCTCTCTGCTTTCTACCATCGATTACCTGGATTAGGTTTGTTCCACCACAAAGAACATTTGAGAGGTGGTGAAGAAGAAGAAAGTCCACAATAGTGAATGAACAAAGAAGTTGCATCCTAGGTAGGGAATGAATTTGGATTTAGTCCGAGCACGTTTCAGTAATCGGACCTACATAAAGCTTAATACGGTTTGGTTTTTATGACGCCTTCCATGTTTTGAATAGCCAAAAAGCCAAAAAAGACGGTAAAAACGTCGTACAACCAAAGTTTTCCAGAAGTGCTGAGGTTAGGACACCTTTTCCCAGATAGTCCACACTTTTGGACCTTGAGATTATTATTACATGTCAACAATAAACATTCATAGGTCCTGTTTACTTTGCTTTAATATGTAATGATGCACAAAATAGTGGTGTCCTCTTGAAGCACTAAGAGGAAGATGCCTCTTACTCATTAAAAGCTACGCGATAAGATTAAACGAGTTATACGATAATATATACAAAAAAAGACGTCTTCAAAAAAAAGGAAAATTCTTCTGGCAGAAGGGGAGTGTGGACACACAATGCTGTGGGAATTTTGGGAATGCAGACTCTCACCTTTGCACAGAAAGGGCTGCACAAACATTTCCAACCTTGTTGTGGACTGGCTGAAAACATTTTTACTGACCCATTTCGTTCTGTAGGTTCCAACCAAACGCATTAATAGAGTGGAGTAAAAAACTATGGATGATGGGGTAATACCACCGCCACCAGTTCTTGAATGGGCAGCACAGGTAAAGAAAAGGAAAATCTTAGCTTTAGAGGTTTTTTTTTTTATCTTACAATTGTTTTGCTCAAGCAACAAACTAACTTTTCATTCAAAGTTTGATCAAAGTTGTGATACATATGCAGTAAAATACTTTAAGGATCCTTCTGGACGAGTAACCAAAGTGCATTTAGTGTTTTTTTAGTGTCTGTAAGCCTCAGAAACAGCAGCTCCGCAGGTTGCTGGTAAAGGGAAAACCTGGTACAGGCTGCAGATCTTTGTTTGGCATTGGTTCCCCCAGCTGCACAGTGGCCAAACAACAGCACTCATCCCTGCTAATAGACGGAGCGCGATTCGTCCGTGTACCTGTGTGAGGTCCAGTTAGGGTGCATGAAAGGTGTTGGAACGTTGTTCTCAAGCTGGATGATGGTGAGTCTTAAGGTGGAGATGGTCAGAACTTTGGAACCGTGAATGGACCCGTTCCACTTGAACTCTCCGGCAGGAGTCATACAGAACTTATGGGACAGATGCCGTCTCTTGTCGTGGTCCTAACAGAAAAGCCGGACGGTGAGTAGGAACAGCTGAAAGGCGATTGACAGACACCTCCCCTGACCGCTAACCCCGCTCACCTCTCTGTGCTGGTGCTTGTTGAGGGCCAGGGCATTGGAGCTGTACTGATTGTGATACACGCGGTACTTGCCCTCCTGGCCGAGCTTGAAGTACTGGGGGAGGCTGCTCTTCATCACCACATCTTTGCGCGTGCTGACACGGGTGATGTCCCCTTGAGCGTTCACCACCAAGACCTACAGATATGCGATCACAGCGTCAAATCTGGACGAAATGCAACGCTTGGAAATAAAGGATGAAAAACACCACAATTTGAAAAAAATGAATTAAAATTTTTATATTTAGCAATGTAAAAATGATGAGCTAAAATGTCAAATGATATGATATATATAGCTGAAAAAAACAAGAGGAAAAATGTTTATGGCGCCGTCTTTAAGTCATGAGACAGCATGAAAGACCCACTCCAATGAAAATTGTGTTTCTGGTGTTTTTAACACGTTCTTGTTGCATTTTTCTCATGATGGATGACATTTATAAAGAAAATTGGGATCAAAACTGGTGAATAAGGAGCAAACGAAAAAATGCCATTTGAAAAAACTTTAAGTTGTTTCGTAGAAACTACAAGCGTTGGGTGACAAGCTTCCTGTTCTGCTCTATTCTGATGCCTCCACCTGGAGACAAATGGATCCGTTGTTTTTCTCCTCTGAGCTGGAATCTGGGTCAAAACTGTTCGGCTGGATAGCTACAATATTGCCCGCCATTTTTTGTTGCCCCGCTAATGTTTGCTTGGGGATGTGAGGGGCTGTAAGCTAGCGGGAGAACATCTAAAGAAAGGCATGATGGGAAATGAAAGCAGGCATAATTCGCGCCAATAATCCTGCCCATAACTCAGAGGCAAATTTCTAATGAACTCTGCAGAAACTACGTTCAAGAAAATGACACAGATTTTTTAAATTTTATCTAAAAACGGCGCCATCATAATTAAAAGACGACTGGGAACGTCACGAAAATAGATCCAAGGAGAGAAAACTGACTGCCCAGAACCCAAAGAAAGTGGCCTGGTAGGAGAGAAAAAGAAGAAAAAGAAAAATGTACCAAAAACTCAATGAGTCAAATGTGAATATAATCAAAAATTAATAAGCTAAGAAGTGATTAACATAAATGCAAAACAGATGCTTGTAAACTCAAAATTCTCTTTTCTTTTTATCAAATCATAATGATGACTTGAACCCCCTTTCTGATATTCCACATTTAGATTTTTTTCCGGTTTGGAGTCCCTTGACAGATTCGACGTTACCTTCGAATCTTAATGTCAGTGAATGCCTCTAAAAACATCACATGCTCCACATGCGTGTCTTTTTTGCAGCACAACATCAATGTTTGTGGTTTGATAAGCAGGAGGATAGTTTTCACAATACATTCTGGTCCTCACCTCCTTCCCTTCCTTGAAGCCCCTGTTGGCTTCATGAACAGCAGCTGCAACCTGTTGGTTTTTCATTTGGCTTAGCTTGCTCTCTGGGTTCCTCAATCGGGTCACCATGCGAGTTGCTGAACACTTCTTACTGCCAATCCCGGACGTTTCCCCGTTGACCGAGTCTTTGCTGTCCCCTGCGAACACGGTAACTACTTCAATGCAGAGCGCAGGCCAGTCAGTGTGAGGCCTTTAAACCCAAATGTACTGATAAAAAAACTCAAGTTTGTAGTCGTAGCTGTTATCAGTTAGAAAAGGACCCGACACAACAGAAGACGAGTACCTGCATCTTCAAAGCTTGCCAGAGATGACTGGGAGGACCTATCAGCCAAGTCTGGGGGTTCAGGCCCCCTGGGAGGCGCACCAGCACAAACGCTGCCGTTACTGTTCTCCTCACCGGGTTGGGAAGGCTGGGAGGACTGGCTCAGACTGGGAACGCTGTCTTCAGAGGGAGGGACGGGATCGGAAGGCGAGTTTTCTGTTGCACAGAAAAAGAAAACACAGAACTTAGAGATAAGATAATTGATAATCGATGAAACAGGAAAGACCTCTCAGCTGAGGAGAAAAGCAGTGAACCAGGAGAACTTGTGTCTCTGCATAAAGGATCAAGTCCCTGTCAGAGCATGAAGATGCTCCACGAACAAAGTTGAAGTAAGGCTGTGGCTCCCTCTGCTGGTTAGTCTACCATGATGCATGTTCAGAGTTAAAACCAACTCTGTTTTTGTTCTTGCAAAACAAACCAAAAAAAAGAAACAAAACACACAAATCATTTTTTTAAATGGAATGGACAGACAGAGAGCGAGACAGACAGAGAGAGAGAGAGACAGACAGACAGAGAGGGGGGGTGAGAGAGAGAGAGTCAGACACAGACAGAAAGAGACAGATAGATACAGAGAGAGGGGGGGAAGAGAGAAAGAGACAGACAGACAGAGAGAGAGTCAGACAGACAGACAGAGAGGGGGGGTGAGAGAGAGAGAGTCAGACACAGACAGAAAGAGACAGACAGAGACAGAGAGAGGGGGGCAGGAGAGAAAGAGACAGACAGACAGAGTACTTTATTAATCCCAAGAGAACTTGCATGTCCATTTATTGCTCCAAATTTACACACTAAATTAAATATGAGGAGCATAAAAGGATCATGATCCTTTTAAAATATTAAAAGAAATTAATACAAATAAAAACATAAAAATAAAGTCAATCGAACCCACTAAGACCAGAATAAATTCAGTGACCCCTCCTTATGGCTCCTCCCCTCCCAGCTGCATTGAATAGTCTTATTGCACTTGGTGCAAAGGACTTCTGGAAATGTCCTAAAAACAACAGGAAGCAACACTGCAGAGTGTTGCACTGAAAAGCTCCGTGACTACAGATGTTTCCGTTCACCTTTGATGCTGTTCGACACCTCCATCTGGGAGGAACCTTCTGACGGAGCCTCCGGAGAAGAAGCCGGGAGCTTTGGGGACACGCCTGGCTGACGGGGGCCCGCAGAGGAGATGTTGGCTGGAGAGGAAACCTCTGGAAGTTTAGGTTCATCGGAGATGCCGCTGTCAATGCTGCCCTCTTGGCCGGTGGGAGAACCCTCGGGAGCTACAGAGAAGCAACACGGAGAAAAGAGGGAAAAGATTACATCAAAGGCAAACAGAAAAAGAAGGACATCACTTGTTGTCTATGTTCCGTCTATGTTCCGTCTAGCTCAGGGGTCGGCAACCCATGGCTCTTTCATCCATCTGTTGTGGCTCCCTGTGACTTTGGAAAATGAGTTTTTTATAATAATTAAATTTTATTAGTGTGTTCATTTTTCATGGCATTTCAAAGGCGCTGATGGCTCCGTACGAAGCGCGAGCCACGTAAAAAACAGCTTCGTAATGAGCTCGTATTTATCGGGCGAGACCTGCAGAGCTGATAGCAGGAGGAGACACGCGGGGCGGCTTCAATAAACACTCCGATCTTCTGCCGGGAACTTGAGGTGCCGCGGGGCAGAGACCAACTCGCTGATTACAGACTGAGAGTTCGCACCAGCGTTGCCAGATAGAGTCACAGTTTTCCAGCCCAAAAGTCATCTGAAAACCGCCAGACCCAGCCAAAAACCGCCCAACACATCTTTTGTTGATGTTTTTTTCGTACTGGACTGATAAAATAAACGATTTTTCTAAATAAAAGATAGTTCTGACTAATAATAAAATGTGTACAATATTGAATATCTCTTCAGCGGGCCGCCTTCTTCCATTCATTTGCTTAACCCGCTCTATCCCCGCTATAACCTGCGTCCGGCTCTTTCATCCTTGTGCTGCGCTGGAGCGCCCTGACTACTATCGTATTTTGCACTCTCTGTGTAGGACACACTGAGGAGCGCGGGGGAAACAAATCTCAGCTGCAGAGGAGGTGAACAGGTAGAGAGGAAAAGCAGGTAGAGAGGCGGAGGAGGGGCTTTGGCTTCAAACTCTGTCAGAGAGATGCAAACACGGGCGTCAGATTGAGACGCAGCTTTCCCTGCGGGAGTTGAAGCAGAGACTTTCCCTGGGATGATTTTATGAACTCAAACATGGAAACATGATTACCAAGTAGAACTCTTCAAAATAATAAACCTGATCTCTCCACATTCTCAGCGTCTACCATGCATTGATAAACACATCGCTCCATGCAGCGATCAGACCAGAACCAGTAGCTCCTCCCACACACGGCCGCGGTATCATCCTTTAAAGAACACAATGTGCATTTGCAGCGACGTATGCTTCAGACGATGTCCGATTGGCCAATCTCCATGTCAATCAAGTCCCGTACTTCTCAGTGAGGATTTTGATTGGCTGGTGGATTTTAAAGAAGTACTTTTATTTTTTTTAATCTTTTCTGGCCCGCGACCTACACTCATTGAAGATCGACGTAATGAGCACCTTTGAATAATATATACATGCATAATATAAATAATGATGTCAAAACGGGTTGTGGCTCCGGGTGCTTTCTTTTTTATAAGGGGCGGTCCCAAATGGCTCTTTGAGTAAAAAAGGTTGCCGACCCCTGGACTAGCTGATTTCAGATTTTCTTCTAAATATTTCATACCTGAACAATTCATATACAGTGAGAATTTATTGTAAATCAACTGTTTTTGAAGCACCTAATTGTGAAAAACGGTGTAATTATACTTCTTTATGATTTGGGGTAACATATAGTTCAGGGGTCTCAAACTAAATTTTTTCTTATGGCTTTTTGCACATTTAAACCCTGGTCAGAAGTTACTGTAGAGCAGCTGGTCAGCCACTCCTATATTTTCATGGTTGAATTGAAACTATGGTTAGAAAAAGAACGGGCGCTGTTCACTGGAGATCAGAACAATCGTTACAGATACCTGAGATCATAGAAAGGCTCCAAAAACGGATGGAAATTCATGTTGGTGAAACCATATAAGTGCAGCCAAGATGCACAATAAGCGTGTTTGAGATCACCCAGGTGGGCGCAACGCGGCAACAGATCACCTGGTGTGTGACAAATGTCACCTGTCAATCATCACAAAAATGTCAGGAGAAAGGGGCAGAGCAAGGCCCCGACCTAAGTGAACGCAGCTGGAAATTTAGTACTGCACTGACTGAAAGCTGCCCTGACGACTACAAAACAATGCATTATGGGACATGTGTCCTGATGGGTTTTTGTAGTTGAGTGATCAATTAAAATCATTTAAAATACCAATTGATTACAAAAGGCTACATAAATTATAAAACATTAAAATAAATATAAAATATATAATAAACACAGATCCTACTAAGGGGGAGAGGCATATTAAAACTAAATTGAA
Source organism: Oryzias latipes (assembly GCF_053564925.1). Taxonomy (NCBI): domain Eukaryota; kingdom Metazoa; phylum Chordata; class Actinopteri; order Beloniformes; family Adrianichthyidae; genus Oryzias; species Oryzias latipes. Next base: position 8,256,810 of record NC_136237.1, on the reverse strand, counting down.
TGTTAAGGACAACTCCAACTCCCTGTTCTTCTTCAGTCTCGCTGCAGCTTCGCCTTCACCAGATAAGACTAAATCTTGTTGTTGCTCGCACGTGTTTACTGTTAAAGCCCCGTTAGCTGTCACACATGTAGTGTGTGACATTTATTCTCCGCAGTGACCCATCTCCCGCGGGAGCGCTGTGCGGCAGTGACAGCCGCGCACGAGAACCTTTTGCTCGGGGTTGATACGCCGCCGCGCCTAACCGTAACCATAACCTCAACCCTCTCCCGGGTCTGTGCGGCCCAGAAACAAGTTCAGCACCGCCTGCATGCGTTTAGAAAATTACGAGCAAATAAATACGTTCTGAAAAAAGATAGTAAGGAACTCCTGAATGTGGTCCGGGGAGGGGGCTGTCAGGTTTCCCTAAATGTTCTCCTGCCGGTCAATGTCACGCCCCCAAGAGTCATTTACCCTACTGTGATTGGTTGGTTCGTCAGCTCCGCGCACAACATTGAAAAAGTGTCATTCATACAAACTGGCGGGACGAATTAACATTAAACTTTCATATTAAGGCGGGGCCACAAAATATCATCTTGGGGGCCATAAATAGCCCGCGGGCCGCGAGTTTGAGACCCCTGATATAGTTGAACATCATATCAGTTTATGAAATATGAACATAACTACCTTCCATTTTGATCTCACATATTTCTTCCAGCTTCGGCTCTTCCTTTGTCCGCTGCTCTTCCCTCTTCATCTTCCCTTCTTGCTGCTCCTCTTCGTCCTCCTCTTTCTTACCATCTACCTCCTCCTTCTTTTCCTTCTCCAAGAACGCTCTCTGGGCCTCCTCAGCCGCCCGCCTCTTCACCTCTTCCAACTCCTCCTCCTTCTTCGCCCGCAGTCGCTCCAGGATCTCCTCTGGGTGAAGAAGACAGACATTTGCAAAGCAAATTACAAAACGGCAACAACATAACAAAAGATTTAAACGGATTAAAATAGATGTAAAAAAGAAGAGCAGATATGCATCGTCCAAACCAATAAATAATTGTTTTTTAAGAGATTCAATTTAGAAAAAACCCATTAAAAGACAAAGGTAGCGTATCAAGCAAAATGATGTTTAAAAATGCTATATATACAAATATTAAAATGCAATTTTTACAGATGTTCCTCTGTCTTATCCATAATGTTGTTCTGAAGGTCACTTTATTCTCTGTGAATGCCACTTTTATGCTGTTTGTATTTCTGAATGTCTTTTTTGCTGCTGAAGAGAAGAGAATTTCCCCATTGTGCTATGAATAAAGTTTATCTAATCTAATCTAATTTTTCATCTAATAAGAAAAAAATTCAACTTGGGGAATCAAAAACGTTGTTATTCATATCTTCAATATGATAATAAACAACAACATTTAAATTATTTTTGATTTGATTTGTTTCAAATGGTTTTATAAATTCTAGACTAAAGTTTCTTTTGTTTTTGGTGATTCTGAAGTACACACTCTGCAGAGAGAGTTGAGTCAAGTGCAGAAAGTTGATGGTAAAAAGGAAAAAGGGCAGCTTCAGATGAAACAATAAAATATAACTTTGTAGGGGGAAGGAATATCTATTCCCCATTTCCAAAAAAAAAAAAAAAAATCAGAAATGAATCCAGGATGCAGTTTTCCCAGTCAGAAATGTTCAGATGCTTTTTTATCATCCTTCTGAGTGATGAATCGGGAGCAGATGAAAACCCCGTTTAAAAAAAGTTTGTGTCACAGCAGCTTCCAAACTCTCGCTTCTCCGCTACATTTCTAAATCCTCCACTTGTAGACGACTCGAACCGTTTACGTCTTTTGTTTTCCTCGTCTGAGCCGCCATCTGGATTAAAACCGTCCGGCTGGATGGCTCTGATATTACTCGCCATTTTTTTGGTTCAGTAATGTTAGCTTGGGCTTGCGAGGAGCTGTAAGCTAACAGGAGAGAGTTTGAACAAAGGCATGCTGGGAAAAAAAAAAAGAAAAAGTGGAATTTTAAGCAAGGATAACTTCCGCTCAGTCCCGTCCACTACCTAGAGGCGAATGAACTCCTGCTGCTCTGCAGCCTAAAAATGGTAAAATCATAGGTAAAAAAAAAAACACTGGGGGCGATTCTACGATGGAAAAAATGTAGATGGAGCGGGACTTTAAATGTAACTTGGTCAGATGTGTTTCAAATAAAACAAACATAAAGGTGTGTGACTGGAAGAGGGACTGAAAAGATGCAGCAAGAGTTGGACATGGACTATCAGACTTGGACCAGGCTGAGGTTACACAGCAGCTCAGCTGCCTTCTATGACCAGATCATCGATAACCCCGCCGCTTTCATGACGGGAAGTGAACAAGCAGAGGACAAAACAATCAAAAAACAGGACAAAGAGAGCTAGATTTAGAAAATCCCACTTTTAACCAGAAATTAACTCAGCAAGGAGGAATTGCAATTTACCAGCTTTCTAGTGTGAAAAACAAAAAAAACAGACATTACCGTTTGCGACAGCAAGGAAACTTTTGTTGTTGCCTCGAGCCTTGTTGGTTAAGTCCTCGGTGACATCCATGTGAGAGTGCACTTCATCCCTTATTTCCTCCAGTGCAGCGTACAGATCAGCCTCCCAGTATTCCTTATCCAAGCGCTCTATCAGTTCAGCAAGCTGGACCTAGAGAGTTCACAGAGCGTGTCATGACTACTGCACGAATCCTCATCATGTCTGTGCTTTTGGACCATTTAAAGTACTTCAAGCAGGACAGAAAAAGCTTCAGATAGCACTCCAAAGCGTTTGAAGTTGAGCTTTTATGTTTATTTTTTTTTTTAGCTCTGAAGGGCCAGAAATAGCTGTGGAAAAACAAGAACTGTGACCAAACAAAAGATTTGACATCTTTTTCCGGTGAGAAGTTTGATTAAAAAGTACAAGAAACAAATCCATGTCAACACTGCAGTCCTTCTGCACACTTAGATTATGGTCTACGCTAAAGGACTTGAATGCGTTATAATTTATTTAAACACATGCTGCCTTCTAAATGACTGATATGGGGTTTTTTTTTTCCAGCTAGAAAACCACATTCTGCAAAGAAAAAACATTTTTGTAATGACTACGTCTTTTACTTTCTTACCTTTGTGCTGTAGTACCAGATGGATTTTCCCTCCTGCTCATCATCCTCCTCACTGTGGAGAAACGATAAGAAATAGAGATCAAAGCAACAACCAGGGATCAACCCCAAAGAACCGCCTTTCCCCACAATTTCTAGTTGATTATCCTTTAGGTTTTTTACTTTTAACTGCAATCCAAAGACGAAAAACTTGAAACTTTCCACATTGAGAGGGTGGACTTGATCATAAAGGCCTTTTTGCATACGGTATAGTAGTTTAACCTAAAAACTCTGGCACAATTTAATCAGTATCCTGTCATGGTCTAAATATTGGATAACATTGGAGTCATTTGGACTTTTAGAAGGAAACTGTGGATTACGGAAACTCAGGTCAGAGTTGGCAGGAAATACAAGAGTTTCAACAAAACAGATGCACAACTTCTGAGTTTAAAAAAAATAAATTCATGTGAAAATAAGATTTAAAAAAAAGGATAAAACCTCCATTTGGGAAAACTTTGCCCAATTTCAGGATGTTGAAAGACTGAATGAGGGAAAAAACTGTTTGCACCTGCGCCTCAGTGAGTCTCTACAGCTAAAGCTTTCTGTTAGCCGACCTAATCCGTGCGTTTGGACTGTGAAGCCTCATGGCCGCGAAACCAAACTGTCTGTTCAGCTACTTCATTCAATGTGCTCTGCCTTCAGAAAACACAATGAACGTTTCACCGTTTTTCCATTTCAATAAAGTCACGTTTCATAGCTGCACAGCACTTCTGTATCTGAGGGGAGATTGAGGAATTTCTCAAATGTTTTGGGTCAAGAATGATCTTAAAAAAAAAAAAAAAAAACACGCAGACACATGAGGAAGAAATGAAATCCTCCAAAGCTGAGTAGCCTCGGCTTCCTGTCAGGGTGACCTATAATCCTGCCCGGTGCGGCCGAGCCGGCATGCAGACGGCTCAACACCAACATGAGGTGAACCAAATTCAAAGCCAATTCTAATGCTGGGCAGCAAAGAGATGCTTTATTCAAGCACGTCCCAGCTACTACCGTCTATGAACGCACCCATCCAGGGCTGCAGCGCTCTGCCAAACACATCTGTCCTTACGCTCACTCTACAAGGATTACACTGAAGATTACTCGGAGTAATCTGCAGATCATTTGCATAAGCAATCAATAAAACAAACGGAAAACCCTTTGGCTTCATGGATACAATATGGACCAAATGGGATTAAGAAACATAGGAATTCTTTGGAACGACGTGGATTATACGAAAAGTTTCTATCATTTTAGAGTGAAGTTTTAGACATTTTGTGTAGGGATATATATATATATATATATATATATATATATAGGACTATATCTGTGCCAATATTGGTACCGCACGATTTAAAAATATTCTACAGATATTCTTATGGTTTCAGAAACACTTTATTTTTGAAATATATACTTGTTCCTAATAGATTACAGTCATAGTCAGTAATTGACTGTTATCGGGAAAATGTTATTTTTGATGGGAATACATATTGTTCCCAATAGATCCCTGCATTGGGGAGGTTATGGCTTACAGTTATGTCCAATATGTCTTTATGTCACCTCCCCGTCTGAAAGTGTCTCAGCGGACACAGACAGCAGGGAACCTCTCACGCCACCACGTTGTCGCTCATGGAGTTACAGCCCAGTCCTGTATTTTTGGGTGTAAGTAGACGTCAATTTTGGCTGGTTGGACATAGGCCTGCACAACATATCCCAAATTTATTGTTATCGCAATTTCAAGCTGTGCAATACGCTTATGGCAGAAGTTGGTGAAAATTGCTTACATGGTAATCTTAAAGGTGCTAAAACAGTCTTATGGCAGCTTGAAGTATTTAACAAATCAAATAAATCCCTTTATATCATTGACCAATCGGATGGAGCCCTTTTATGTTGGATGTTCGCCTCCTGTGCAGACGAGGGTCTTTTGGAGTGTAACTTAAGTTTTGTTGACTCCTATTTAAATTAAACTGAATTGGAAATTATGTTTTTGGTAGTTTTGCTATTTGTTCATTTATCGCAAGTTATATCGTGATCGCAATATTGGTCACTAATATTGCAAATCGCAACTTTTCCTCACATCGTGCAGCCCTGGTTGGACATAAACTGCTCATTCATGCATCATTAACATTCAGTGGGTTACTAGCCTAACAAATCTAGAGACCATTCAGAAGCTAAAGAAAGAACAATTTCTGTTTTTCCACCTCTTCAATGAAAGACAACAGTTTTAATGTCATAACTGTAACAACTGGGCTGGGTTTTACTGCCAAACTACTGAATCCATCTCAGACGGAAGATGATTTCACAAAATATTATTTTATTCGTAAAATTCTAATACCAATTTTGCTTGGTTTGGAAAAGCTAACCACATAATTGAACAGGAAAAAGAGGAAATAGTTTACTAAATAAAATGAAAAACTCTAACCGTAACAAATGGAACTGCTGCTTTTTGCCAAAGAAACCCCTACAGAAAACTGGATCACAGATTTGATGAGTCAGTATGGATGCAAAGACTGATTGGATGAATACTTTTTTTAAAGGCAGCTTATAATTGACAAAATTATTATTATTGGTTCGCCAATCGACCAATGTCAATAGGCCCCAACATGTAAAAATTAGGTGTACAGGAAAGTGTGCAGCAGTTAAATAACCAAGGAAAAATGTTTGAACGTGACACCAAGAACTAAAAAGTACAGTTTTTTTTAAATAAAAGATCACTTTTTGTTATTTCATTAAATTCCAATATGTGGCTTTAAAGTCAGGGTGGGGTTTAAGGAAAAAATAGATCACCTAGGTTACCTACCACGGTGAATTCTAAGGAAAAACTGCTGAACTTACACAACAATCCGGCGATCTAGAAACCAATATTTCCGGTGGTGCCTGTCGTAGCCGACGGGGAGCTGGCGAATGAAGGGCTTGCTCTTCTGCACTTCGGGGATGCAGTCCGTCACGCCGGGCACCTTGTGCGCCACGCACACCTCGCACTGCCACTCGTCCTCTGGCACCTCCTCCAACGGCGGCTTCACACACTCCAGGTGATACACCGCCGAGCAGGTTTCGCAGCACAGCAGGTCGCCCAGACGATGGCAAACCCTGCAGTGGTCGTCGTATGCGACCACGCCTTCCGACATAAGCTCCTCCCGGGCAATGTTGGTTGCCAGAAACTGGTCCGTCAAAAACTGCAGGACTTTGATTTTGTTCTCCAGGGGTTCGTACGGATAATCCTCAGTCTCCTGTAAAGGTAGAACGTGCCGGTATTCGGGGTCGCTCTCACAGTACGCCCGCACTATCTCCGGCCACGTCATCCCATCCACAAAATACAGAGTGGAGTAAACGGAGTCTTTGACATCAGCGGGACCAAATGTGGTGTTCGAAGTGTCCTCCTCCCGGAGAATAGCTTTGAGCAGGGAGATGTGCGTCTCTGCCAGCAGGGTGCACTGCTCCTGACTGGCCAGGGCCGCACAGAAGTCCTCAAAGCGGAACGGAGACAGCCGCAGCACCGTGCCGAAGTTGCGGAGGACCTCGTAGACGGCACAGACGTGGAGGAGCTGCGACGCGGGAACCAGGAGGTCCTCTGAGGACTTGGGAAGCTCCAGGGGAGGAATGTCCTTTGCCTCGAGAATGGGAGACCGGGGCCGTGGAGCCCTAGACCGCTTAGGACCTACAACACAACAACAAAAGTCATAAGAGAAAGCAATGGCAAGCTAAAGAAAAGAGGGAGTTATAGAGAGTAGCTTGTCATAAACAATGAACAAAAAAAACATTCAAACTAACAAAACGGTACATGGTGTCTAATTCTACAGCGCTTTTCTTAGAAGACCTTAAGTGCTTTACAGTGCTTTTCAAACACTGGCGCCCAACATCGGCGCCAACCTACAACCATTACAACCAATGTGGGGTTCAGTGTCTTGCCCAAGGACACTTCAACACCTGCAATATTCTGATCAGAGGTCAACCACCCTTCATATTCATTCAGTGTCACAGCACGAATAAATATTTAGACAAATTACATCAACAAAATTTTATTGTCACTCTAAGACCAGTTTGCATCTACTTTTAAAGCATCCCCAGTGGTTATTTTAGTTATGATTATGCAGTTTTTAGCCACATAGTTTCTCCAGAATGGCAGTAGTTCAGTAGAAATTCACCTCCGAGTTGTGGACGGGACCACTGGTGCGGCGTCAGCCTTCACTTATTTCCCATCATCCCTTTTTTACACTCTCTCCCCCGAGCTTACAGCCTCTCACAACCCCAAGCTAACATTACCGGTGAAACAAAAATGGCGAGCAACATCGGAGCTGTCCGGCCGTTCAGTTTAGATCCAGAGTCCAGCTCAGACGAGGAAAACAAAGACCTTCACGGATCTCTACGTCTGAAAGCGGATTCATCAGAATGGAGCAGGGAGTTCGCAGCTTCTACGTCCCACCTACCAGCTTTTTCAAACCTCATCTGCTCCTGATTCACCACGATTTGGATCGAGAAAGACTTTATAAAATAAATATAATTTTGTATTTGTGTGTCCTCCGTCATGAGATAAATGTTAAAAACGCAAAATTCATTGGGTGGGTCTTTAAATTATTACCTCTTTGAATTAAAGTAAGGGCTAAAAAAAATAACGACTTGATGTTTTTAGCGATCCTTAAAGCAAAAATAAAGGTTACAAAGAAGTTGTCTACAAGTATGTTTACACAATTTCTAAAAAAAATTTAAAAAAAAAAGAAGAATGTTAAGAAAGTGTTCTTCTTACAACCTAAATAATTTAGTCACGTGTCCAGCAGCTCATATTAAAAAAGCTAAACAGCATTAATTAAATGTCAAGAGGTGGAAAGGTGAGTGACTTCCACACCTGAATAACGTGATGATGCGGTTACTGTGGTAACGGAGGACCACGCAACAAGTGCGTGGAAACACACGCTTGTCAAGCTCATCTGGAAACATCAGGCCACCAAAACAAACCATTTGAAACGGAACCTAATCCAAGAAAAACGCGTTAAAATCGAGACATCTAACTGCAGTTTAATTTAAAGCTAAAGTTTTTATTTGGTAAATAGATTAATTTAAAATAAAAGACTGGCACGTTTCACTGCAGAACAATGCATTGATCACAGAAGAAGCGTGGGGTTAACCTGAAATAAGTAAAAAAAAAAAAAAAAAAGTAGAAAAAAGTTCAGATTCAGACACTTTTTGACGATGATCTGCGGGAAAATGAGATTCAACGCAAAAGGTAAATCATGGAGGGGGGGGGGCAAGCGCATCAATCCAGCAACTTGACCCCAAAAATCTGCTGATTCGGCTCAAACCGAAGCCTTTAAAAGCCGCTTAAACCGGGGAAGACCTGCAAGAAAGAGCGCGCGGACGGAGCAGCGCACGGTAAACAAAGGCCCGATTCTGAATTCAAACTCCATTTTGAACAATGCGCCTTGCTTTATGCATTGAGCTAAAGAAAAACATAAAGCCCGGGTTGACGTGTGCGAGCCCGCTCGGTTCGGCGGTGTGAGGGGGGCGAACGTTACCTGGGGTGCTCCCGAGCGTGCTGTGGCTCCGAAAGCTGCTCTCCGTACAGTAGCTGGCATCCTCATTATCCGGGAGGTCCTCCAGATAGTCGGAGTCGTCTCCCAAGGCCTCGTCGTCTTCCAGATCCGACGACGGGTTGTCGTTCAGCTCGTCCTCGTCGGAGCGGTAGCTGATGTTGTCCTCCTCCTCGTCGCTGTTGTCGTCGTAGACCACCTTCGTCTGCGGCTGCCTCACTCCTCCTCTCCCGCCGCGGCCGCTCCTCGACCCCCTGCCTCTGCCTCTGCTCCCTCTGCCCCGCGATGCCGCTGCAGCCGCCGTGGAGGCTCCAAGTTTCCGCCGGCCCCGCGACGAATGAAAGTTTTCTCGGCCGGAGAATTCGGTGTCCATCTCCGCAGGACCGATGCTGCAAACACCGCCGCTAGTTCCTCCCCGGCCGCGACCCCTTCCTCTGCCCCGTCCCCGCCCGCGCATCCCCCTAGTCCTGCCGCCCCGGCAGCCCCGGAGCGGCGCGGGTGAACCTTCCCGCATCACGGCAGGTTGTTTGGGCGGCCTTCCTCTTCTCCCTCTCATAGCAAGAGCAACGCTCTTATACTCCGCTGCAATCTCGCTGCTCAAGTGAGCCACGTTTGCCGTTTTAAAACAAGGATCAAATGACCACGAAACGGGCGACACTCCCCGGCCGGTCCCTGTCAAGCCCCGGCCTCAATTTTTCAGCGCAAAGCTCAAACTGAATGGCCGGCGTCCCGCTTTGGGTCGCTAGCAGACGCCATTTTTCTGCTCGACTCTCCCTCCGTTGAAAACACAGCAGGCCTCAGATGAGTGTCAAGGTAAACTGGGGAAGCGCCGTCTCAAACGGAAGTCGTGTTTTTCTCTCTTCAAAATAAAGCGTAAAAATATGAAGAAAAAAGGACAAATTGATCAAGCGAATAACTTACACTGCACACGTTTTTGACAATGTATCAATTTTTTACATGGAAAAAAAGCTAAAATATTTAGTTTTAACTGCTTAATATGAACTTCCGGGGGGGAAAGTCATCTCTAGCTTGACACGAATCCTCTGGATCCATTTTGGTCACGTGACCCCCGTTCTACAAGAAATGCCGTAGTCTTATAGTCAATAAATAAGTTATCAAAACAAAGTGTTAAGTGGTGTTTCTTTACGGGTATGTGTTTATAAATACTGGCCGATTTTCTGAATCTTAGCTCCTGTCGTGGCTTATTATGCAGCCACGAAGAAGCCACCAACCATGATAGACGGAAATTCCATTATCAACGTTGGTGACACCACTTGCTGCTACCACTACAACTATTACTGCACTACTACTATGTTGATATTTTTTAGCAACCATCAAGCCCCACTTGTCTCCAGTTCATTCAGGATGTGCGCACTAGCTGGCACATAAACCTGTGCCTTGTGCATAAAAGATCCGCTTTATTGCACACAATTTTTTATAATTGACCAATGATTTGACAGCACACCTGGTGAAACGTAAAATAATGCACCAAAATAGATTATCCATGTGGTTAGACCGCTGTCAATCAAACTTTGAATCCGCAGTTCTCATGCAAGAAAACCATTAAACAGCCTTAAGTGCTCTGTCAAAACTTGCGATTAAAAACAGTCTCCAAAAATTGAACCAAAGTCTACAAAGGGCGAAAAATACTACGTTGTCGGCAGGATTCGAACCTGCGCGGGGAGACCCCAATGGATTTCTAGTCCATCGCCTTAACCACTCGGCCACGACAACTGATGTCTACTTGCTGTCACAAGTTTTTTAAGAATTCAAATTAAGCCTGTATCTTGGGTCCATATTTGTAGGTAGGTGTACGTTGCGAAAGCGCATTAATTACACCCAAACGAACATTACAGATATATTGCTGTAATGCTGAAGTCAGGGTCCGAATGTTGCTCAATAATCTTTGACCTTATGCTTGACAGATCCAGTTTTGCCAACAAAATGAAATCCAAAGTTTTCTATAATTATAAGATCATTCAATTTTTAAACTAAATTAATATATTTAAGGCTCAAACTTTTCCCCCAAAAGGTTCCAATTTTTACAATTAAAGTTAGTGTCATATCCAAACAATTCTCGAATGTGTATTGATGAGGTACTGTATTGGTTAGTATCCACTAAGGTGTAACGATTAATCAATTTTAGTAATATACAATAATATATAATATAGTAGTATAACCGTTATAGTGCATCACAGCAGACAACAAATACGTGATGCAGCAAAAAATGATCACTCCAATGTTCAGAAATACTTTGAATTTAGCATACGTGTGACCACAGTGTGCTAGAATGTTCCCCTTGGATTATTTGAATGTGGAAAAACAACAGTGGACTGAACTTTAGGAAATTAAAATGTGAATGGATTCGACATTCTTGTTTACTTGTGATGGGGCGGTCGACCTCTGATTGAAATATCACAGGTTCGATTCCCACCTTACCCGCCCATGTGTTGAAGTGTCCTTCAGCAAGACACTGAACCCCACCTTGCCTCTGTTGGAAGATTGGCGCCAGTGTTCGGCAGCATGGGACCCTGACTGTAAAGGCCTTTGGGCCTTCGAAGGTTAAAAAAAAGCGCTACTATATAAGTATACGCCATTTACCATCTGACCTGAATCCAAGGCACACCTGACATCATTAACCAGTTTTACACAAGGCTGTCTCAGTACTGCGGTTCATTCTAAAGCCAGATCATCTCACAAATGTTTTGCAAGAGAAACTCATTAAGCTAAATAAAAACAAGTTTTTCTAAAACCTTGCTTAATAATTGTTTTTTTTTAATAACTACAGGTCTGTAGGGTCCAAAATGAATCATTAGACCCTTAGTTTGTGCTATGTAGATACATGGGTCCAACCTTTCTGAACCTTCCAGTTCCTAAAACCTTCTGCAAGCCTCTTTTGGATCAACCATATTTTCCCTGAAGATCCTTAGAGATTTTTTATCATTCCTAGCTTTTGCCTGTTAATAGACATACAGCAACAAGATTTCAATGCATACAACGTGCATGGATGATTTGTTAACTTGTAATAAACAAGACACCACACAAATGAAATTTTATCTCACTACTTTTTTTTTATCTAAAACATAATTTACAATAAAAAGTCAACTAGCAGATTTACAAGTGGTTTCGACGCTTAAAAACAGATTTGTGGTCAGAATTTTACAATTCTCTTCACTCTCACTTTGACAGCCTGTGAGTTAAGTGTGAACTAAACATTCAAACAATATTTAACCGAAGGCCACTTTTTACAGGTCTGCGAAATCTTCCTCGGACACCAATACAATTCCCAAAGTTTTTTTGTCATATAGTGAGTCAAATGGCCAACAGCTGTGCCAATAGGCCCGTCCAGACAGCTACAGCCTTGAATCCATTTAATGTCAAACACTGGAGTTCGTTAAAACATTTCTTTGCATCATTTCTAAAATATCTCAATGATCTCGATTGAGTATTGTCCGACGTCTTGCTTCCTCTTCATTTTTTGTAGCTCCTGAAGACTGCCCTCAATCTTTCCGAGTTCAGAAAACAGCTTCACCTGTGGAGAGAGGGACCGCTCGGTCAATTTTAGGCAGACAATAGTGACAGGCTGACAGAAGGGGGTGTTTGTTACCTGAGACTGAACAAAACCGTGGAGGTTCAGCAGAAAGCCTTTGGCTTCTGGAGTCATCACCAGCACTGTAAAATGTGCATCCAGCATCATGCAAATCCAGTCCAGGATCTGTACCCAAACCCAACGAGTTCAACATTTCAAACAGGTGTGCGGATGTGCTTTCCACGTTCAATGAGATACGAACCTGATGAAGACTTGGTGCCCTTTCGCTGTGCGCCTGTGGAAAAGTATCTTGGGAATAACGCAGGTAGAGGAACTGTAGGTACCGAAGGAAGAGCTGGTGGGATGGAAACCAAAAGGTAAAAGGTAAAAAACATTGAAACAGTTTTGCGCCAAAAAAACGGAGCGCAGGGTGCTTCATCGACGTGCAAACATCATTTGCTTACAAGGACGTGTTGGGAGTTGAGATCCTTCAGATGGGGGAGGAGGAAAGTGTCACTGTATGCCGTCTGCAGGATCCCATTCCTATGTAGTCTTTTGTCAAGATCTTTCACTTCACAAATGAATTTATAGCCATGTCAGTTTGAGCTAGTCAGTGACATTTCTACAAGGTCTGTATAGACTTTTAACGTCAAAATTCAGTCATCGTGACGATAGGCTGGAAGGATACAACAGAGCTGCCTTGTGGGATCCGACTGGACAAACCAGTCGACTTGTGGCTTTCTCGCTGCCTTCTCTCGTCTGTTGGTCGTTGGCGGTGTCTGAATGGGCCTCTACCCTGGAGGGTGGGCTAAAACCATTTTGCAGGTCACCCTGGCAATGCTGGCTTGTTATCAAAGTCTCCATGAGAGAGACGCTTTCTGGCTCCAAACACATCTTCTCTGCATCTACATCGGGTAAACTGAAAGAAACGAACGAGGAAGACGCAGAAACTGAAAATCTAATTCGCTTTCAGCAATTCAAATGCAAAAGCATGGATAACATTAAAAAGGGCCTGTCATGCAAAATACAGATGTGACTTAGGAATAGCAGAGTTGCTACCATTCTGTGGTCGACGGCAAAACAGCACAAATCAGGGCATGATCATGCAGATTTATGCCTCGTTTTTGTTTTTTTACCAGATGAATGCTTTGAGGCAGGTGCAGGTGAGCACTTCTGGGATGTCGGGGAAAAGCAGCAAGCACATTTGACACAAGAAGTAATCTTTCCTCTCCAGGGCCAGGGGCAGAAGATCTGGACACACACTGGTGGGCAAAAAATGATGGCAGGTAAGATCAACATAAAAACACTTGATCTGATCCGAACTGGAATGTGACAATCATGCAAACATCTCAGTAGGGGTCGGATTATACAAATTTGCTTCTTCACAGTTTTTTTTCAAGTAATAAATCAAACTCTACCTACAAGAATCTCCACGTATGATTATGAGACAATTATTTTCTTCTTACATTTACGTTCGTTTTTCTTTGCTTTAGTTTTTTTTTTTTTTAAATCAATGGATTTCATTATTTCTGTAATGAGTTTGATACATGTGCGATTTTGTTGGATTGTGTGCAGTCAATGCTTGAAATAAAACATGAATCAAAATTGAATCAAAACACTGTACTAAGGACAACTGTTTAGATGGAGTGTCACTCAGTAAAGTCCTGTAAATATCCGTTATATCTTGTTGTTGCTCCAGGTAACAACGACCTTCTGCAGACTGTGCTGCAACAAAAGCATGCGTCCCAAAGACTCTTCCTAGAAGATTAATAGTAACAAAAATACACTTTAATCAAGAACGAAACGGAGCCAGCTTGACATCCAAAGAAATGGATAAAAATAGTACACCAATAGAAAAGGCTTGTCTACTAACTTGGTTTCAGAAAATGAAATTATTCTCAAGTAGAATCAACCTGGTCCTTAAACCGGCCTGACTGATGACCAAAGTGAATAGTTTGGAACAACAATTTCTCATTTGAAGGACTTATCGTCTTCACTGACCTGTGGCAGAGGAACTGGCTGTGCACCAGATGCACAAACGAGCTGTGTGCGTAGAAATGTGGGTCGGCTTGGCTCCGGCACACCAGGATGGACGCGAGCTTTCCCAGCTGGAGATCCTGGATGTCCTGCCTGGACAGGAGTTCCGCCACCTCCTTCTGGACCTCCTCAGCTGGCGCCGTCTGCATTTGGAGCCACAAAGATTCAGCACTTTTAGGATTCGTTGCTAGTTACAAGTAAATTTGAGATTTCTTTTTTTCACCTTGACGAGTTCTAGCACTTGCTCAGCGGTTAGGGAAAGGGATGCCTGCGTTTTACGAGTTGATCTCTACACAGAAAAAGAGATGACAAAATTAACACAAGAGTACAAAAACACAACTTTCTTTCAAACACTCAATTTTTCTTTAAGAAATTACATGGTTTCAGTTTAAAAAGCAGTGGATTTGAATCTTAGAAGAAGCCTTCAAAATAAAATAATCACACAAAAAACAGGCTGTGGCAACATTCTCTGTGACTTTTTCCAACATTTCCCATCAAATATTACAGATGGATGAGATACAAACCCAGAATTTTACCACAAAGTTCTACTAATGATCACAGGGATCTACACCATCAGCCCATGTTAAAGGGTCACAGGGATCCATCAGCTCAGTCTTTCATAACAATGATCCAACACACCGTCTTCCTGGTCTCCCCCGTTTTAGAGAGCGGAGCTTTCTCTTCATGGAGGATTTTATTCCAAGACGGCACATAAGTCGGACATTTGGACTCTGTGGAAGTTAGACAAACACCGTCAATGGAGACAAGTAAAAACGAAGGCTACTATCAACAGTGACATTAGAGTATCAAGTACTTTTTCTTTGCCATTTGGTCTGATGTCCTAAGTACCGGTATGCCGTTTGACAGAGCAGGGAGCTAAATTCAGATCAACCAAGTTGTCCAAAGCCTCTGCAGAACTCATGTCACACCCAGTGCTCATCATCCAGACTCTCAGGGTGCACAAAAACATTGGCATCAGACTTTGAAGTCCATGCAAATATTCCATAGAAACGGGAAAACACTGGGATGAGGGAATCCCATTTGTGGTGTTTGCCGACTCGGTACAGGAGTCGCTCGGTTCAAGCCCACAGAATTATTTTTCAGACACACTCTGCGAGGTCCCCCCCCAGGCTTCAGTGGAAAAACATGCTCTGGAGGACAGGTGGAAAGGTGTGTGCGTCTTTGTCCGTGAGTTTCGAGACTGTTTACGCTAGCTAAAGAGTGCTTTGCCAGCTCGCAAAACAAGGTGCAAACTAAGCAGGACTCTGTTGTTGTGAAGCGCCAGTTCCAGCCTGTAAGTCCCCACCTGTGTGTTATGCGCTGGGCTCTGTTAGAAAAGTACAATCTGCATTAATGGCACCTGTTTGAACTGGTTATCTAGTTAAACCAACACCAAAGAGCTGTGTAAGGACACCAGAAACCAAATTGTTGACCGGCACCAGGCTGGGAAGACTGGCTCTGCAATAAGTAAGCAGCTTTTGTACTATTATGTCGGAGCAGGCACGTCGTAACCAATGATTCAGGAGTCCTTCCTAGCTGTTCAACTGAAGCTTTATTAACACTCTCCTAGCTTATTACACGCAGCTCACTCTCAGTCCGTCCTTCGATATCGTCCCCCTGGATGTCCACACCCATCCCATTAGTTCCTACACAAATGCCCTCATTACAGCTTTGTGTGAAGAAATCAACTGTGGGAGCAATTATTAGGAAATGGAAGACATACAAGACCACTGAGAATCTCCCTCCATCTGGGGCTCACCGCAAAATCTCACCCCGTGGGGTCAAAATGATCACAAGAGCAGTGAGCAAACATCCAAGAACCACACGGTGAATGTCTGCAGTGAATGAAGGCTACCATCAGTAACACACTACGCCGCCAGGGACTTACACCCTGCAGTGCCAGTGGTGTCCCCCTGCTAAAGCCAGTACATGTTCAGGCCCGTCTAGAGAGCATTTAGATGATCCAGAAGAGATTGGAAGAATGCACTATGGTCAGATGAAACCAAATTGGTAAGAACTCTACTTATCGTGTTTGAAAGAGAAAGAATGCCGAGTTGTATCCAAAAACCACCATAGCTACTGTAAAGCATGGGGGTGGAAACATCATGGTTTGGGGCTGTTTTTCAGCAAAGGGACGACTGATCCGTGTAAAAAAAAAGACATGAATGGGGCCATCTATCATCAGACTTTGAGTAAAAACAAGGGCATTGAAGATGAAACAACAGCATGACAACAATACCAAGCACACTGAGCACACTGCCCAGGTAATGAAGGAGGGGCTTTGTAAGAACCATTTCAAGGTCCTGGAGTGGCCTAGTACAGAGTTGAAAGTACATGTCGCCCAGTGACAGCCCGAAATCATCACTGCTCTAGAGGAGATCTGCATGGAGGAATGGGCCAAAACACCAGCAACAGTTTGTGAAAACCTTGTGAAGACTGACAGAAAACATTTAACTGCTGTCATTGCCAACAAAGGGTATATAACAAAATGTTAAGTTCAACTATTGTTATTGATCAAATACTTATTTCCACCATAATCTACTACTTTTTCCACGTATATTCACGTTTGACCAACTTTCATCCGTGCAATATGCACCAAGTGTCGGTAGTGGCACGGCCTTCAGAAGACACAGTATAACATACGTTGACATGAACTAACCTTCAGGCCTGGCTTGCCTTAGTTTTCCCAGAGCAGAGGCGAGAGAGGATTTGTGGCATGTGAATGGGATAACCGAGAGCCTTTTCCCGTGTGGAATGAAGAACTTGTTTGAATAGTTCCACAGCTGTCAGAGGAACATGAGCAGCAGAAGATCAGAGACCCCAGAAGCCGGTGTGTTTCACGAAACAGAGAATAGTGTCAACTGCTTTTGAGTTGTGAGGAGAGAAAGCAATCCCTCCCACAGTGGAGAGCAGACACAATGATCTACCAAAGTCATACAGTCCTCCACCAGCACCAAGCAGCTGTGAGGACAGGGAAACCTGGCCTGTGGGTCTCAACCTCTGAGGGCAGCAGTCCAACACAGCACACATTTCTGCTGATATTTAGGATACACGTGAGCTGCTAATGGTTCCATTCATAATTAGAATACAAAGAAAGACAATAACTAAATATGGAGACTCCTACCTGTCCGTAAATTTTACCCCCCATTTCTTTTCCAGCTTGAAGGGTCTGAAAATTGATATTCCAGATGCAGAGAAAGTCTAAAATCAAAAGTGAGACACAGATCATTTTAACCTGATGCCAAAATAAACCCCTGCATGACGAGGATTCAGCAGCGGAAGGTTCCAAACGTAAACCTGCGTCTGTTTACACCTAGAAATACACAAACTTATTACCGGCTCCAGCAGAAGGGTGGTGCGCCCCCACGGCAGCAATGTGGGAATCGTCCAGGAAAAGGGCGGATGCCGCTTTCAGCCGACCCTCGCCGACGGGAAGACTCATCACTCGGTTCCGTGGCAGTGGGAGAGCCCGGGGCCCCTCATCGAGCACCGGGCTCCGCACAGAGACAAGGCTTCGGTACACAAAGCCGTTGGGGTCTGAGACAGAAAATAAATCATGAAAGATAAAACCACATCTGCCAAAAAGTGAAAATACTAGACTTCTAATAGCCAACATTGATCTACATGGTCTACTGTGAAAGGTAAACATAAACTACATGCAGAACCTAAAGTTTTGATTGGTGCCCTAAAGGAATGGTAAACATGGTGGACATGGTTGGGGATAGGCGGGAAGATTCAAGATATTTAGTCTCATTATAAAAAAATAATGATTTTTGCATAATGATAAAAAAACAAACAAATAAATAGGCTATAAGGACAAAGTTGCTGATAATTGACATGTTTGGGGTTTGTGGATGGCTGTGGGTTTTGCGCTGCAGGAGACGCTATGGCTTTAACAGCTCTGGGGAAGAAGCTGTTCCTCAGTTTGCTTGTTTTTGCACCCAATGCTCCTGAACCTTCTTCCTGATGGTAACAGGATATAAAAAAAGTGCATTGCCCGGGTGCGAATGGCCAGAAGACTGATGTTAAACCATCAACCCAAAATGTGGATTCCAATGATCGCTCCTTTATGACCTGTTCTGAATGTTTTTTTAAAGCATCGCGTAAAGCGCTTGTAATTGTCTTTTGGACACTAAAATAAACTTGCCTGGCCCCATGCGTCTACCGTGCAAACCTCATGGGTAAAACACTCACATAAACAAAGCAGACTGATGTGGTCGTCTTTGTAGGAGGCGGAGACGCTGAGCGGGAGAAGGCCGGCCTCCTCTCTCTCCAGGTGGTACTTTTGGAGGGAATGGGGGTTCAGCCTCTGCAGGTAGAAGAAGTTCTCTCCCCCCTGTGTGAGGACAAGAACTGATCTTTCTGGACACATCTGAAGGCGATTTACTTGCAGGTTTGTCGGTGTCTGAAGGGAAACATGCTTACCAGTTCAGTGGTGAAGAGGACAAACTGCTGTGTCTGCACAGCGATGGCGGCGCTCCACCTGTTCACACAGCATGAAGACGTCATAAGGTCAGACCTCAGTTAGGTGAAAAATGTTGCTCTGTAAGCCCTGGAAAGTTTCGTTTTTATTTTTCCACAATGTGTCACAACAACAAATCACCTCACAGTACAAACGTGGAAGAAAATGGACAAAAAAAAGAATAAGAAAAAATGGACACCAGGGGTTCAAACATTTTTGCCAAGCATAAAAGCAAGAAAATTAAAATAGATATAATGATAGAATAAGAATTTAATGGTAATATTAGTGGAAAGTGTTAGTCAATAAACTCAGATGCGTATCCATATAGGCGTCACAAACAGGGAGAGATAACAGACACAGCAATCAGTGGCTTCAGCCACAGCAACATTATATACCATAAGTTGCCAATAATTGCAATTTCAGTTTCCTTTCAAATATCTATATTGTAGCAAACTGTTTGATATTATTGTTTAAATTATTCCAAATTTGTTGACTTCTAGTGCAGACAGAAAAGCTGGTACATTATAACTTCCTATTTTTTCCCTTTTAGCCTATGCTTTCCCCTGGTATCGAGGTGATGAGAGGCTGAAAAAAGTGGTTTGAGGTCACAAACAACCGTTTAATTTGTTAACAACACTGTACAAAGTTCCTTCAGGTTACCCAGAAGGACTTAAACTAGAACTAAAGTTTAGCACCATATTTGTTTACGGGCTACTTAAGACGGAGTTTTAGGGCCACCAAAAAAAGTAGTACAGACATTTAAAGTCAGCATACAGAGCAGCAAGTGAACGCCGCGCAGCAGCAAAGCGGACCGACTAGTTGAACAGTTAAACTGAATGTTTATTGATAACGTTTCAAATGTTTGGAAGCTCAGTTGTTTGATTTAGGATATATTAATGTTTTATTTATTGATGGGTGGCTTTCAGGATCTCTGCAGTCCGTTGATGAAGACCCTGCAGATGTCCACTTCAATTCTTTCTTCCTCAACCAAAGACAACATCTCTACGTCTGTGTGACGCTTCCAACTGAGGAGGAGCATTTTTTCGGTATTTTCAACGTTCTAATGCTAATATAACAGACTATTTTCATTTATCTTTGTTGTTTTATGTTGAAACGAGACTTTTCATCTGCAGGATGCGTATGTAACACTGTTTCCTTCCACTTTGGTGTTTTTTCTACACATGACAGATTCATGACGTAAGTTGACAAATGGACTTGGGTATTTGAATGAAATGGGAGAATAAAGTTGGGTTCCTCTACACCCAAACGTGTCTCTGAGATCCTTACTTTACATATGAAACCCCGCTTTACCGACACCAGACCCCAGAAAGATGGATCCACTGACAACACAGTTCAGAATTTCTTTGTTTTTGAAACCTATCCGGAAATAAATCTTCACAAAAATGCCCCACATCTTTCATCTTCAAAGCGAGGCTCTGATAAACAGAAAACTTTGGTGTTTTTTTCTCGAAAAATTTACGACTTTAAAGTCGAACTTTAAACAGCTTTTGTTTATAAATTGGCACTTAAACGCCGTCATAGCAAGTAACTCACATTTTTATTAGAAAATATTAAAACTGAACATTTGTTTGCCTTGGCTTAAGACGCATTCAAAACTAAAAGCATGCTTATCGGTTTTTGTTTGGGGTTTTCTAACATTTATCATTTGCTTGTAAACTCAAGTATAAGCTTTGTTTTGTTTTGTTTTTTACTACACAAGTTGGGCTCCTTTCCCTAAATGCCCTTTGACCCTACAGAGCTAAGCATCTCTCTGCTGCCACTAT
Organism: Oryzias latipes; assembly: GCF_053564925.1. Taxonomy (NCBI): domain Eukaryota; kingdom Metazoa; phylum Chordata; class Actinopteri; order Beloniformes; family Adrianichthyidae; genus Oryzias; species Oryzias latipes. The sequence continues at coordinate 8,236,369 of NC_136237.1, read as the reverse complement.
GATACCGATTCATGTTAGGATTCAACCCCAAATAGATCACCGATGAATATCCTTACCATTTAAGCACAATGAAAAAAAAACAATTAGGAAAAGGGACGTCACCCTGGAGAAGATTTCACTCTTCCCAAAAACTGTTAAAAAGGTTTAGTTTCATGTTAATGAAGTCACAATCTGCTAAAAAAAAAAAAAAAGTAAGGGATACTTGGATATTTGTTTATGAAATCCAGGTTTTTCTCATAAATTAATTATAACAACTCAAAGATTTGAACGTTTTAAAGTACATTTCTCGCTCACTCCTTTGTTAAATGCGTACCTTTCATCCTAAAGGATCATGAAACGTACATCTTTGTGTCTGATCCCCACGTCTGACTAAAGCAAGAGTCCGTGAAGGTGCAGGAAGCTTTAACACGCACATTCATCGCACAATCGTTCCCACCCAGATGCTCACCTTAAATCTGGTAAACCTGCCTCGATTTGACTGAAAAGTTGTCCAAATCTGGAGGTTATCTGTTTCTTAATCATCCACGTTTCATTGTTTTTGTAAACAGAAAACTTTGGTCCACCAAACATGTAACTGGGCTAATTTCTTCTCCATACATTTTCATAACACTTTCTTCGATGTCTCGTTGCCTCAGAAAAAATAACTTGGATTTTTCTTAAATTATGACTTCTACCTGAATAACCTTACTGTCTTTGCAAATTTAATCTTTAAGATTCAGCCATCCATTATTTTATACATGTTTTTTAACCCACATTCGTAATTTTCTCACCACGATTAGCAAATGCTTTGCAAATGTATTATTAAACAGATTTTTGTTTTTGGTTTGTCAGAAATGTCCTTCTTGCGTCCTGCATTTGTAAAAAAAAAACAAAAAAAAAGTATGGATACCAACCTGACTGCTTCATCTTCAGCCAAGACATCCTCTATTGGCTGCTGGGGATCACTGAGCAGATGCTCCAACTGCCTGACGGCTCCTCTCCGAAACAGGACGACGGGCTGCTCACCGCCAGCACAGTGCACCTTCCAAATATCTGCCTTCACCTGAGGGAGGAGGGACAACAAGTCGGCCAATGTGGCTGGAATCGCTGTTTAACACTTACAAGGGTTCCCTGTTCGAGTCACAAGGAAGACCTTCAGCTTTTTTTTAGCGAACGCCTAATTTATATCAGGCGTTGGGGTCAGTTTATCCAGAACAGGAAGGATATTGAACCTATAGGCAGTTTGTACAGATCACCAGAGAAGGAAAACCTCTACACAACAAACAGATGAAAAATATTCAGACTTACGGTAGCTTTAAAGGTCTTGTCTAATAAGACGTCTCCTTCCTTCCAAATCCTAATTACCTGAGGGGGAAAAAAAGAAAGAAAAAAAAAAACAAAGATTGTGATGATTTACTTTGGATATGTTGCTGGGACTTAGTGTGGGGAGCCAACCATACTTGAGAGCAAAAAGATATTTAAGTGGTCCGACAATATAATAATCATCAAAAAAGCTGACAGAAATACCTTGTTGTCAGACACAGCTACATATTCGTTGGCTTGTGAGTTGAAAACGGCTGAGCAGGTCAGAGTTTGTCCTTGTTTTACTGTCCAGCTGCCCAGCGGTTTCTGGTCTGACACCTGTCGGAACAAGACAAGACCCAAGACAGTTTAATTACAGCAGCAGGAGAAAATATCAGTGTGAAAACACGCCCTGGAACAGGCAAGTGTACACACGTGAGCAAAGCGTTTAGGGGAAACATACACAGCAGCATTAGACCTCGTGACCCCCACTGGTTGTGTGTGGCTGATGTTAGGTTAGCTAAGCATCGACCACATTGGGGTGAAAGTACATACTGTTCCATGGTCGATACCAAACACAGACGTAAACTGCGTTTTAAAACTGCAGGATGCGCCTCTTTGTGAAATGGTCTCTACGTCGTAGGATAAAGCCAGGAGGAGGGATGCTAACAAAAACGGTTGCAGCTAGCCGCTAGGAAAAGCAGAGCGAGGGTTACCTTGTACAGAGTCACCGTTCGGTTGGAGTCCGTAACAATCACATGGTCGCTGTCTCGCTCCTCTTCGATTCCATCAATACCAGAAGTAGAGTTATTTTGATCGGGGGTTAATCCGCACAACGTGTATCCCTCACACAGGGCTGCCATGATAGGCAAGAAGAAGGTGGAGACAACGTGATCTCGCGATAGTAAAAATTTTAACGGGAACGTCTGTATTTTTATTTCTTCAAAAAAAAAAACTTTATTAAAAACACGTACAACAGTTAAGAGAAAACACTACATATTTTTCCTTTTTTTTTCTTTTCTTCTGCTCGTATACATTGGACGTCTGTTGTGTGCGTCTGTAATTGTGTTGTGCTCAAATATTGTTAATTAAAGAATTGGAAAAAAAGAGAAGACTGTAACACAAGCTGATTTACAGCTCAGAGGTTGAAATTATCTTTATGAAAATAAATTATATGAAAAGCTTTTTTTCTTCAAATATACAGTCTCTTTAGAAAACGAAATGTTCTTGTAGCCTTCATTTTTTTTGTATTTGTTCAATAGTTTTGTAATATGATGGAATACACTAAAGCATCAGTTTGTGAATTGGACCGTTAACATTTATGGATGTGGAATTTTCCAAATATAATAAACAGTTGAACAATAAAAATGAAATTTTTTGATAAACCATTTAGCTCCAATTATAACACGACATTAAATATATTAATCATCAGGGGGGGGCGGGGGACAGCTGTTTGACCACCGGGGGACAGTCTACCAGCTGTCCCCAACTTACCCCCTTCCTCATATAACCTCATAATAGGGTGAGGGGGTGGGGGGCTTAGCCTGCGATGAGCCTTGGGGGGGGGGGTTTACTAGGCAGTGGCCCCCCCTCCTATGGTTGCCGTATGGAGTGGGCCCCCCCTCTTTCGGTTTTATTTGCACCTTAGACATGTAGGGCCCTTGGTAGGGGGGGTGCTTGGACATCACTGCCAGCAAGCAGCAGATGTCCTCCTAGCACCCTACCCGCCAATTTTAACCGCACCTTAGACATTTAGGGCCCCTTGGTGGGGAGGGTGAGGGGACATCACTGTGAGTAATCAGGAGATGTCCCCTTAGTGCCCTACCCGCCAATTTTAACTGCACCCCCCTTAGTACACACACCCCTCCCCCCTCAATATATACATCCCAACATAAACACACACACATGCACACACACACCCTCTTAAACACACATATACGCACACACATTTTGCAAGGAAGGTGGGACCTGGGACCATCTGTCCCCTGCCTCTTCCCTGGTGGGGGGTACGGGCCCCTTTGCAGCGGCGGCCGTGTCCCCGGGGTGCCGGCTTCCTGGGCCCGGCGGTGCTCTCTCCGCGCGGTGGGGGGGTTCACATTACATCTGAGCCGGGGGTGTTGGTGTCCCTGGGGGGTGGGTTCTGGTCCTTGCTCCTGAGCGCTGGGCCCCGCCAAACTTCCAACTGTGGCCGAGCCTGGTCGGGCCATATTTACAACACCCCTTGTGGGCCCTCTTTTTTCCCCGGGGTTCCCCCCTCCTGGGCGGGGGCGGCGGGCCCCTGCCTTGCTCCTCCCTGGACCAACCGTGGGCCGGGCGGGTGGCCGCCTGGAGTGCGGGGCGGGTCTCCCTTGGGGGGTCCTGGCTCGTACCTGGGGTTGGGGCGGGGGGATGCCCGGAACTCCTGGGTGGTGGTGGGGTGCTCGTCTGGGGCTGTGGGCGTCCCTCTCCGGTGGGGCCCTGCGTTGGGCTCTCCCGGCGCGGCGGGGGGGCTGTTCTCCTGGTTGGGCTGGGGCGGCCCTCTCTTTCCCTCTGTGCCTCCCTGCTCTCTGGCTCTGGGGGGCCTTGCGGCGGTCCTGCTGGCCCTGGCCTGGGTGGCGGGCTTGGTCGCCCGGGCGGCGGTTGTTCCCTGCCGGTTTCCGTGTGGCGTGGGGGGGATTCCGGCTGCCGCTGCTGCTGCGGTGGGGGTCTTGGGGTGGGGATGGCTGGGCGCTCTCCTTCCTTCTTTACACATTCCACCATCCATATTAGAAGAACATGAGCACTCACCTGAGCACGGGTGTTGGCTCACCTTTGCACTGGCGGTTTGCGTGACTGAATGACTGAAATGTCTCACACTAGTTGGTGTTAAGGCATAAGTATGCGTGTGAGCACTATCTGTTTTGTGTACATGTCGACAGATGGACATTTTTGCAACTAGCAGGTGTGTTTGACACTTGGGTGTGTGTGTGGACAGGCTCCGCCCTTTTTGTACTGCATTTGAGCCTTACCATGGTGATTAACAACCAGTAAACTTGTTGCTCTATGCTGCTTCATGGTCTTACCCCCCTTCCCCTCCTACTATCACCCTCCTTCCCCCCCTCTTTCTAACGTCCCTCTCTCTTCTTCCCCTCTTTCCTTTTCCGTCCGGTCCAACACCAAAGATCTTCAAACATGTTTGAAATTAATAAAGTTTGGCCTCAATTACAAAAGGGGTTTATTCAGACATACCTTTGGTTTGTCTGAAGATTAATAACCCCTCTTGTTAAAGTAAAATATGTCCAACACAAGAGGCCCTCAGCTCTCATCTGTTTGCCCAGCTGTTGGACAGGACAAGGTAAAAAAAAAAAAAAAAAATATATATATATATATATTATATATATATATTAATCATATTCAGTTTTGTGACAGAATTCTTCCATATGTGACCAAAATGTTGTTGTGTACATACAATGATATAATAAATAAGAAATGATTTCCCTTCTTGAATGACTAAAAACACAAGACCAAACATACACCCTGGCTACCTGAAGATACATAACTCCTTATTGTAATAGTAAAACCTGTCCAGCACTAAAGAACTTCAGCTTTCATCTGTTTGCCCAGTTGTTGGGCCGGACAAGTTAAAAAAATAAGATAAAATAAATTAAGATAAAAAAAAATCACGGAAAAACACAGGAGAGGATAATATTCCAACTAGAAGACAGATTGGACAGAAAATCTTTTAACTGGTTTATTTTAAAAGTGTTATTAATAGTCGAAAAGTCTATGAAGCTTAAACCAGCACATACAACTGAATTAATTGAAACAGATCTTTTTCATAATATTAACTTTTCGTTTTCCAAATAAAGTCCAGCAGAATCCTATCCTGCTCTCCTCATGCAGAGACTGATCAGGCCTTTAGCCTTTTTTTACAATTTTAGTTTATTGTTTTTTTCACAGTAAAAAACACAGCAAGAAACCCATTAAAAGACAACAAATCCTGTGCAGAGAGAGGCAACTATTGTACATTAGGGAAAAATGTCTTTGGAGCCATAAATTTGATTCTTTTTTCATTTTATTCTGTGCTTTTTCTGCAATTGAGGAAAAATTAGCCAGGCATCTTTGTGTGAAGTCTTTATTTATAGTTATACCGAGTTAAGTGACTTACATTTTTTTTACTTGAATATAACACATGGAAGCAGCAGCAGATTTTTTGATGGACAGTAACTCACACTTTTATTATTATTATTATTATTATTATTATTATTATTGTTTGGATTGTGTTTCAGAAATTTGGAGCAAAGACACATTTTTCTATTACTTTGTAAATAATTTAAAGGCCTTTCAAAAGCTCTCGGTGTCCATGAGGTTACTGGAGTTCAGGAGGTCCAGAACTAGTCTGATGTTATTATTTCCTATATGTTAATTTTTCATAAATCCAGATTGCGATTCAATAAGTAAAGGTAAACATTTTTTTATTCTGTTGGCAAAAAGCAAATTTAAGATTTTATAATCATAATTTTAAAGAATAATGGGATTCCAACTGGCACCTCGACCTATCCAATATGCCGTCCAATTTTGTGTACACAACAATCTAGCGTAGCAACTCTAACCTACAGTATATAACTCATTAAACGTGACTCACTTTTTGATTTCTCCATTAACACCTTTTGTTCCAACTTGTGCGCACAAAAAATGCTATTCTGTGCTAACAAAATGCTAACGTATGTGCATAAATACTGACTTGTGCGTACACATAGCTAATTAGTGCTAACAGAATGCTAACTGGTGCAAATAAATACCAACTTGTATGCACAAAGTGCCAATTAGTGCCCACAAAATGCCAACATGTCTGCACAAAATGGTATTTTAAGATTGCAAAATGCTAACTTGTGTGGACAAAATGCCAACTGGTGCAAACAAAATGCCAACTTGTTTGCTTAAATACTGTAGCCTCCCTGTGTTCTGTTCTCATTGTTAACGTTTTGTTGTTCAGATGCTAAATTGCTCTGTTGATTATGGAGAACTGGGGGCATGGTGAGAAGGGCGAAAGGACCGTAATAGAAGAGGAGAGTTTGTTCTTTGGGGGTCCTCTTGGTTGTATGGCGTGGTAACTTTTACCTAATGCAAAATTGGTGTGTTCAATGTTTGTATGGTGAAAATGTTTAGTCACATATTTTACTATCTACATGCTGCACAAGTTGGTGGAAACCTGCCTTACTTGAAGCAATGTTCAATGAAAGATTAATAATGTTTTGTCTTGTAAAATCAAAGTCACCTTAGCCGAATGAAAGTTAAAACTAAAAGATAATAATAATAAGTATTGATACTTTATCCCACAATGGGGAAATTCTTCTCCGCATTTGACCCATCCCCTGGGAGCTGCAGCCGAACTGCGCTCGGGAGGCAGTAGCGTTGAGGGTCTTGCTCAAGAGGCCCTACTGGGTGATGTTAATTGCTCGCCATTGATATTGTAATGACCCAGCTGGTACATCACTATAGCCGAGCTGCTGATGAAGTAGCTTCATTGGAGAGCTGTCCATGCCCCATACACCGCACAACCCCAGACAGTCTCACCCATGATTTCCCACTTCCCATGAGTCTTAGGGGCCTAAGGCGGGGCTAACCCCAAGGTTGCTACACTACCCCCACCTAAGAGGATTAAGTGTCCCCACAACCCTCACATAGCTGAGAACCAAACAACACAGACAGCAAAACACATGAACACACTTGATGAAGACTCATGCTCACAATTCCCAGCTAGCTAGGTTCGCACATCTGTTACTAACACAGTTCTGTGCCAGTATGTGCCCAGCCAGCAGAATCAATCAGTGTCCCAGCAGCGGTGGCAGCACCACCCTCAGGGTGCACGTCGCCTTGGGGGAGTAGACTCTCTCCGAGCGAAGAGCTGCAAATCAGCGGCGAAGGTCCCCAGGTGTTTGTCATCTCTAAAACAACGAGACTCCAGCTGCTGTCGATCCGTTCTGTGGAACCCTGCTCTCCAAAGCAACGCTCTAATGCTGCTGTCAGTGCCAACAGGTCTCGCAGCTCTGCAGAAGAGAGGTCCAGCAGTACCTGGAGTGTAGCACCCTCCAACGCCAGGTCTGGGTGTGTAACAAGTCTCCTCAGGACTCCAGCCCTCATAGCCGGTCGCCAAGTTGACCTGTGCCAGGTGTGGTTCCAGTGGTGTTAAGCCATTGCATCGGGAAAGTTTGACTGGGCTGCGGACCGTCATCACAGACTGCTCTGGACGGTTCATAACTGGCGTGGAAACCCGACTCGCAGGGACAGGCTGCAGATGACGGCGGGTGCTCGTATCATCAGGGAGATAATTTTGCCCTTGCTCCTCCCTTGTCCAGAGTTGCCTCCAGGATGTGAATTTGTTGCTCCATCTCAGCCATTCCTCGCTCCACGGCGTAGCTCTCCAGCGCCGGTTAAGGATCCCACTTCTGACAGCAATGTAACAACCCAGCGGATCACTATAGCTACTGATGAAGTGGCTTCATTGGAGAGCTGTCGTGCCCCATACACGACCCGGACAGTCTCAGGGAGGAAGAAATAGGCAGAGAAGCAACGTCTCCTTTTCAGCATCAACGCCCATTCATTCGAACACAGACAAACAGCCAAACAGCATGGAGGTCACTTCTACTTCCACTTCATTCATGGTTTTCACCCATGATTCCCTACTTCCACTTCCCACTTTGAGTCTCAGGAGCTGAAGGCGGGGCTAACCCCCTGGTCGCTACACTATGGTAATTGCCCCATTACCAATGTTACCATCGTCCTCCGGGAATCGATACCTGGTTCCCTGCGTGGTAGCCTTTTCACCTTACCAACCAAGCTAGCCAAGTTCAACCGGAAGAATCTTCTTGTCTACAGACTGCGTCACAATTGTCACTAAGCTTTGTTTGGAACAACACTAGCCAGATCTGGGAATAACCTTTACCCCATTGGAAGTCCCAAGGAAAGGAAAAACAGCAGCTGATCTAGTAAGAGGTTGGGATTGAGGAAGCCCAAGGCAATAGAGATCATGGACCCAGTTGGATAAAGACTAGAGGATTTTATAGAAAGGGACTCAGGAGATTTGAGCCACTCAACCGATAACCTTCTCTAATAAAGATGTCAGAGAGGAGGATTGCTTGACCACATCCTGAATTCCTGAGCTGCCTGGGAGAGGAAAAAGTCAAAGTACAAGGAGATAGCAGGTATATATTAAAGCAAGGGATGGCACACTTAATCAATTGGTCCAACCCCATTGACGTTGGGTGCAGAAGATATATGCCAATCTCTCCACAGACCACTGAAGATGCTGGGAGTAAAGCAAGTCCACATCAGAAAACCCATCGATTTGTCAAAATGGCTTTTAATTTGAAAGATAATTGGTGGCCAACAGAGGCTATTGTACTCTGAACTCTGTCTCCCCCTCTGGTCACTAGAGGGAATCATCTCCAGAGTACTGAATGCACTTCATCTCCCAGCAACCCCAGTGTGCACTTCCTGGGTGCCACACACCTGACTCTCATTCACTCAATCATTCAGAGTCTACTTAAGCACTGTACCAAGCCTCACTCAGTGTAAAGTATTGTTTGTGCCACTCTGCCTTCCTTACTGAGCGTTATGTTTGTCCCTGTTTATTTTTATTTCACCTTTATTTAACCAGGAAAAAAAAACTCATTGAGATTAAATATCTATTTTGCAAGAGTGTCCTGGCCAAGAGTCAACAGCACAACAATAACACACATTTCTCATTTACACTCACACTCAACATAAAAAAAGGCAGTCTGAAATAAAGTGTTTGCAGTTTGCTTGCTGCCTGCCCTGACTGTCGCCTGGATCCTGACTACTCTGTCTCTTCTCTGATATGACAGCTACTTAGATACAAGCTGTCACTGAGGAATTGATGGGTGTATGATGTTGAGATATAAGAAAGTTGCATGTAAGTGTATATTAGACCTCTATTTTTGCATGGACAAGTAAACAATTCAAAACCACTTGACAAAATTCCAAATATGAGAAAACTTTATGAACTTTATCCTGTTTAATGGATTTATTTTCGTCTAAGTACTAAAAAGGAAAGGATTTTAATAGAGACTGAACAGGCAAACAAATACTTTGGTTAAAGCAAATGAGGTACATACAAAACATTGAGATGAAAAGGAAAAACTTTTAGCCCAAAACTCAAGATGTTATAGTATTACATTCTCTTCAAAAGGGGTGTCCAACTCAGCACTGTTGAAGTTCTGAATGAAGTGAAGTTGAATTTGAGTTGTATCCAATCACACTGGGTTCTATGGAAAGAAACATAAAATAACAAACATGTCATAAAACAAAGTAATAATAATAAATTTAAATAAAAAAACTGGAAAAATGTAGGAAGGCAAATTCCCTAATTTATCAAGTGCAGAATATCTAATAAGAGATGATAACAACACTTACTAAACAAAAGTACATTTTATTTTGAAGAGCAGATCAAAGAACCATAACAGCTTAAAGGAAAAAACTATTTTGATTAAACATCTAAAATGATCAAATGTATTTATTTTGTGTTTTGCAACGTTGTTTATTTCGAATCTTCAATTAAATTAACTTTTTTCTGTAGGTCTCTTTACTGGAGCAAAAGAATTAGAGCCACATTGGCCTTGTTTCCATTAACCCTTGTGCTATCCTAGGCACTTTAACATTGGGAGTTGGGTCATCTAGACCCCACTAGACAGTGCGCTAAACCTTTTTTCTTCAATGATTTGTGATCTTCACTGGTGTCCATGGATTACATGAAATCCTCTTCACCTTTATCCACCTTTTTGTCATGCTAGGGATAATACGTCACTGTAAGGATCGGGTCATCTGGACCCCATAGGATAGCACAAGGGTTAAGGAGTCTGGTCCGGTTTAGAATGGTCCAGGTGATTCAGGTGAGTGTGTTTATACTCAGTTGGACTGTGACGGTGCATGCAGGGTGACAGCAACAATGGAGGTTGTCGAGCAGCTCATTTTTGTCCCGCTTGGTTAGTCATTTAATGTTGTTTGAGAAAAGATTGCAGGCAGGGAAGAGGAAAACAGTCGCTTTCTAGGCACTTTCTTTTATTGTAATGACCTCCAGTCAATCAACGGATTTCAACTGTTGCTCCGCCCTAACCAGTCCATTTTTTTCATGAATCAAAACGGGGGTCCAAAAAATGGTACGGCCTAAAGGGCCGTGCACACCGGGACGAATTCCGTGCGCGATATTCGCCGACGTTTAACGCCTCATGACTAAACAAAGGGCACCAATGTGAGTGTGCACATCGACGTGAAAAACGCCACGCGTAAAAGCGTCATTTTTTAAAAACGCCTCGGGTTCGTTTTTTTGGTTTGACGCGCCGCGTCAAAAACCATACGACCAATGAGAATGGCGCTTTTGCATGCGTGTCTGGAGCTTCTGAAGTTACAGTAAAACACAACTTGGGGGCGCTCAAACACAAAACTGTCTTGCTGAGCACACATACGTAACGGCAAAGAAGATATACACCAAGTAGCGTCTACACTGCCGCGAAGAAATAAGACGAAGAAGATGCACTCACTGACGGACATTCTAAAATATCCCTGAAAACGCTCATGATAAATTTTCAGCTCCTGTACCAGTCGATAAAACTCCCCATGTTCTTCTCTTCTTGTAACTATGAGATGTACCCAAAATCGACGTCTTTTCCGGCGTCTTTCATCATTCAACAGAACAATAATTTCTTCATCGCTGGAACTGGAGCTGGAGCTACTGGTGCTGGAAATATTAATGTTTTTTGTATGATTCTGACAAGCGCGTAAATAATTGCTCTCTTCTTTTGAGTGAAAAGCGACTTTAAGAAGTGTAAAGTTGCGCAGCGCCACCTTGTGTACAGGAGTATTTCTGATTTACATTAAGCGCCATCTAATGTCAGGGAATGAAATTGCATGTTCGCTCGGCTCATCGTCAGCGAAAATCGCCTGGGTGTGAACACAAAAAAACGTGTTGAAAAACGCTGGCAAATATTCGTCCCGGTGTGTACGGGCCTTAATGGTCCATTTTATAATGGAAACGCTCAAAATAGCAGACCACTCAGTGGAAACAAGGCTAATGTCTTCACAGTTTCTTCTAACAATGGTTGATATTAGGACTCATTTCAAACCGCCTGAAGAGAATAAGGTTGCTGGAAAAAGAAACAGCACCAAATTGGTTAAGAATTTGATGTATGATAAGTCTGCATTTAAACCCTGGAGAAAAATGTGTTTAATCTTCACCCAGGTTAAAAATAGAAACCTATTATCAAGTAGTAAGTTGGACATCATTTTGGTTTTTAAAGTTTTGAGGTTAAGAGTTGGTCATATTTGGACATTATGGGCAAAGTTTTTTGTTTTGTTTTTTACTTATAAAGGAACTCATGTTAAACAAAAACATTGTGCTGCTCTTTTTGCTGCCATCATAGTACAAATAAGGTGTCTTACCTTCAAAGCATTCTGGGAGTCTGAGCCCTCCGTCTAAGCACTGCACTGGAACAGCATAACTACAGTTCCTGACTGTGTCCTTGCAGTAGACTGACAATATTTCTTTGTGTAAGATGGCTTTCGTTTTTAAGTCAGCAATCCACATTTTCTCCCCTCTATACTGTATTTTTACTCCTTGTATTCCAACAGGACAAGGAGCTGAAAACCACAAACAGAAAATACAATGTTTGAAAATTGAAGACATAACGTTACTTCAAAAGAATCATTTTAAACAAAAAAAGTAACCAGGTTTTTTTTTTTTGCAATGCTGTGTCTTTAAATAGTTGTGAGTTATCACCTCAGGTAAACTTACTGTAAATAACGTGTGGGTCTAGAGCTGTGCCTGTTATTTTCAGTTTTTTAATATCAAATATTAAAAAATAATACAGCAAAAAAAAGAACAAATTACCGATATTTCATCTGTCACAGATGTGTGCAACTGTCTATGGCAACTGTGAATGTGATAATGTTATGAATTTGTCCAAACCCAGAGTTAAAGTAAAACATCTTTGAAGGTAGTTGTGTGGGTTTGAAGTCTGTAACTACGGTGGCCCTAAAGAGAAAATCACACCAACAAATCACACAATGCAAAAACATATAAATGATCACAACAATTAAAACAGAACAAAAAAACATTACATTTTAGAAATGAAAACACAATTCCAAAAAATAAAGAAAGAAGTGAAATTAAAAAGAAAAAACTCAAATTACTTTACAGTTTCTGAAATGTTTTTTTTTCTTTTTTTTACAAAAACTGGAAAAGGTATTGGATGATGATGTTTGTCCACCTGAAAAGTTATTTAGCATGAAGCGAGCCTGGATATACTATATACTGTTGTCCTCATTTTGGCTTATCACCACACTTTTGGCAGAGAGTTTTACGCCGGATGCCCTTCCTGCCACAACCATGTATTTTCAACATACCAGATGTCCCAGATAGGAAACAACGCCAAGGACCCGGTCCAGTTTAGAGACTGACACTGGATTTTGGCTCATTACACACCCTCGGAAGTGAACCCAGTGTGACAGTCCTGCACCTAGCAAACTTCCCTTTTCCAGCTTCCTATTGTGTTTCAGTTTTTCCACATTACATTTTGGTTTGTGGAAATTACTTTTGCTTTATGAAATACTTTTTCTTTTTTACGGAAACTGGAAAAGGCAGGTGTGTGTGGGACTATCACTGATTGGATGATGACATTTCTCCATCATTTTGACAGAAAGTCATTTAGCATGAAACAATACTGGATTTGCTTTGTACTAATCATAATAATTTTTTAAGTATGCTGACATTAAAGATGCATTTGAAAAAACTCAAATCATCCAATCAGGGAAGTTTCATAGCACCCATTCACTCTCACATTCACACATAGGGACAATTTTGATTAACCTAATAACCTATGAAGCATGTTTCTGGATGTGGGAGGAAGCCGGAGTCCCCGGAGAAAACACACGCATGCACGGGGAGAACATGCAAACTCCACACAGAAAGGTCCCCCATCGATGTTCTGGTTCAGGCCCCCCAGCCGGGAATTGAACCGGGGGCCTTCTTGCTGTGAGGCAAGAGCGCCAACCACTGCGGCGGAGTTTAGTTTTGATTTGTAAAATGTAACATTGTTTTTTTAAGCATTCGTTTTGACGTTTTTCTTCTTGTTGTGATCTTTAGTATGTCTTTGCATTGAGGGATTTTTTTTTTGGGTGTGATTTGCACAAAGAAAATGAAAGAAGACAAAAGAAAAGTGCAAAATACAGCTTGAGTTATTCTGAAGTGATTACTTGAGAAATGTTAATTTTCAAACTAAAAAAGTGTATGTTACACATCAGAATTTTGAATGTAGCTTAAATATTTCTTACAGGAATTGGTGTCTTACCCTTACAGGACGGCATTTCAGACCAGTTCCCATTCTGCTGGCAAACTATTTCCATATTTCCCTCCAGCACGTAGTCGCCTTCACAGCCATATTTCACTGATTCCCTGAAGTCGAAATCTCTCCTGTCTTCATTAGACATGTAGCCTTTTTCAATGTTCTCTGGGGGAGGGCAGGTCACCACTGTCGGGGAGCATTGTTGTCCTTTTATTGCAAACTGAAGAGCCAGACGCCAGTTTATGCTGATTTAATGTTCATGTTGCTTAGCACTGATCCTTACTCAGGTAAAAATGGGGAAACTTTTGGATATTCAGAAAAGTTCTTGTCAAGAACAGATGGCTCGATTTTGCTCATAAACGCAATATTCCCAAAGACCTAACAAGAGCATTTAACAGCTCTTCTTGAACATTTGCAGATCTTGTGTTAGACATCCTTAAAAGTAAAAGGGGCCCAAGTCGGAAGTTACCAAGCGTCAGCTAACTGTTCATTAACACTGTAAAGTTTTGACTTTCAGTTAAAAAAAACTATCTGCAAACTAGTCTTAAGCCAATTTAAAAATTGTTTTCACTCACTTCCTCCTTGTTCTTATGCTGCCTTTACTCTGAGATTCATCACTTTAAAATGGAAATGGTATCACATTCCTCCTTTAATTTTAGTTTTAAACAGTTATATTAATTCTGATGCATTCAGGAGCCTTTACATGTCTTGGATCTTTAGGCTGCCACTCCAAAGGGGACTGATCTGCTGGTCAGCTTCTCTTGTCTTTTCCTAGAGTGACACTAAGACATGCTGGATGGATTTCTCTTCTTTTTGCAATTGTGGCTCCTAAAAAAGGTGGAATGGACTTTTAGCAAAAGCTCTATCTGTCCTCACTTTACATTTTTTAATAGATTCACTTCCATTTCCCCCCAGTTTTTATTTAGTTTTAACTGTACACTGCAGTACTTGTAGTTTTTTTGTATTTATGTTTCCTCTTGTGCTGCCGTTGGCCCAATATCTGTCTTTAGAAAGTTTCATTTTATAAATCGGACATAAAATTCAAACTGAATTGACTTTGTCACACACCTGAATTTCCAGCTGCACAAAAGCTGCTGGCTCTACTTTTGTTTCTGACGATGCGTTGGCTATCGGTATTTCTGCTGCACCGGCATGTGTGGGTTTTTTAATTTTGATATTTGAAAAAATAACATTAACCGTTGAGTAACTCTCAATCTTCTCAGGGCATCCTATAGTAAAGTTCATTAACTGTTTATAAAAAACTCTTTTTTTTTATGTAACTTGGCCTATAAAAAACTCAAATTAACCTGCAAAAACAGATTTTCAGATTTTCAAAAACAGGAAACAAAGACTTTTGGCTTGCTTGGGATCAACAGTTCTAGTAGCATTTGTACCTCGACATTCAGGCGTCTCGGCCCAAGTCCCGTTGATAGTGCACTCAGCCCTTGGATTACCAAAGAGTGCCAAGGGAGGCAGACATCTATAAGTTCCTCCGATGCCAAAATAAGTTTGGTTTCCTCTGACCATTTTATCATAGATGATCATTCCGAACTGTGGAATTGGAGCGAGACCACATGACACAGCTGCAACAGGCCACCCAGATGTTAGCTTATTTACAGGAAATGAATTTATGTGAAACAATCCAGGTAGATTGGAAGAATTTTTCTTACCCTTGCACTCAGGAGCTGGTGTGCTCCACGTCCCGTTGGCTTGGCACACAGCAGTGCTGGATCCGTCCAATGTATACCTGTGTGGAGCCAATTTATTCAGTCACAGAGAAATCATTGTAGAGCCCCGCACCTCTGCAGAGATGATGAGCTGAACTGTGTGCATTGGAAAGGGGTTAACAAGCAAAAACATGCAAAAACTAGATTAACCTGTGAAACATGTCGGCTGAGGAGCTTAAAGCTGAACATAGACTGAGGAGTTTTCCAGAGGCTCACAGATATCCCGGTGTGGAGGGCTTAGTGCCATAGCGTTCTGTTCACAAATGAACTGGAATTGTGATACCTAATAAAGGTTAAGATTAGGCTGATTTTTTTTATCTCTGGGCACATAACTGACACGAGTCATCTGTTAAAATGATACCAGGCTCAGAACTAGTTCAGATTTAGAGCTAGAGCTTCCAGAAAACTCAGAAAATACATTTAAAGTTAAATATTTACAATTTCAGCTTTGTTTGGAAAAGTCAACTATATTAACAACGCATAACAGAATTTTCTGTTTAATGGAAATTACATTTTACTGTTATTTTAGTTCTATTTCCTTTTTAAATTTCAAGCAAATAAAATCTTGTGTTTTTAAATTGTTCAATTGTGTTTTTAAAACCAATTCTTTCAGTTTTAAATTGAAAGAATTTGTTTCTCTGGACTCTTTCAAATTACTTTCACGTTAACGTGAGACAAAGCTATCAAACTGCAAATACTTTATTTAAGACTACCTTTTTTTATGTTGATTGAGTGTGAGTGTAAAGGAGAAATGTGTGTTTTTGTTGTGCTGCTGCCTATTGGCCAGGACGCTCTTGCAAAAGAGATTTTTAATCTCAATGACTTTTTTTAAATCCTGGTCAAGTAAAGGTTAACCAGCCATCTACAGTCATCTACATCAAATACGTTTGGCTGACATGAGGGTCAGCTTCTGCGGCATTGTCAGAGCACAAGCGCTTGTCTCATGTTTGATTTGATTTTGATTTGATTTGATTTTTGATTTGAAATGGTTTATTTCAAGCAATCAAATAGGAATAATACACATGAAATTATTAAAGTCAAATCCTGTTAACTTTCTGCTGGAAGATTTGCTAAAGGAGGAAAGATAACACTTAAAGTTTAAGTTTAACAAAAGTGTTACATATTTTCTGCTTTGGCCTGGTGAAAAAAATGTAAACATGGATCATGTTTTTGTTTTAAAGGATTCTCGTTGGTGCTGCTTTTTCAAACCCTTCTCTCTTTAGTCGCTTTGCTCATGAATAATCATAATTTAATCTGCAGTAAGGTGTGTACCCTCCCTAAAATTAACACAAATCTTGTGCTGTTTTTTTTCAAAAACAGATCAGTTTGCTGCTTCCATTATCTGTGGATTAATTATTTGACAGTAATTAGCTGCTAAGACATTTTGGGTTTCTGACCATCCTGTCATATTGTGCAACAAATCCATCAATCTTCAATTTCAGGGATTTCAAAACAAAAGCCCACTCTGCTTGACATTCTAGATAATCGTTAGAAAAGTCCCAAACTGAAACTAATATGACCCTTGGGTCCGTTCAGTGTTTCTGTCAGTGCAACCACAACAAAAAAAGTTTGATAAAAGGTTTAGTGTTACCCTTCGTTACAAGTGTAGTTAATGGTACTGAGGTACACGGTGTCTTCATAATGCAGTTCTCCATTGGATGGTGGATCAGGGTAGGGACATCGCTTTGCTGCAAACATTTAGAAACGTTGTGCATAAAGTGCAGGAAAATTTCCAACTAAAAAAAAATCTGTAATAGTTCTGCACAAATGGGATCATTTAAAAAACTGTATTATGTGTTTGTAACTATTTAACAAAACTGTTCTTAGCTGCATTTACATGCGCAAAACCGTACCAAAATTCTAGAAATGTCGAAAAAACAAAATTTCGCAATTACACTGTTTCCATTAAATCACAATTATGTGAA
Source organism: Oryzias latipes (assembly GCF_053564925.1). NCBI lineage: Eukaryota > Metazoa > Chordata > Actinopteri > Beloniformes > Adrianichthyidae > Oryzias > Oryzias latipes. The sequence continues at coordinate 8,219,119 of NC_136237.1, read as the reverse complement.
TAAACACAAACCGACTCATTCAAAAACATGATGACGGATAATAATTTACATCAGATACTTTCACATTTCTGCCGCGGCTCTAGCGCTCTTCATCGTCTAGCAAAGGAGACGTTGGCGTCTTATTCGGGCCGTGGAGCGGCCAACTCCTTACACGTGGGAGTGTCTATAGATGAAGTGATTTTGGGAAATGGTGGTTGGTGATTTGACAGAGGAGCTGTGGATCCAACAATTCCACATGAAAGGCTAAACTTTTGACGAGCTGTGTGAGGCTGTGGGGCCTCCTTTGGCGCCCGCTGTGCAGCGAGCGACCAAAGCAGCCAGTTCCTACCAACAAACGCACTGACATCACTATCTGAGTCTTTTAATTTGAAAAAAGTGTTTCTATTGCAGTTTTGGCAAATATGTCCATTTCGATACACCTTGAAAAACACCTCCTCCAAACGCAATTCCTTTTTTTTGATAAATGCCAGGTTGTTTTTTTTGGGGGGTGAAATCGTTGTGTTTCAGTTAAGCGAAATTGTTATCGCAAATCCAATTTGTGCAAGTTCATAGTCAATGGAAGCACAGCTATAGTCAAATAAAGTATCAAATAAGGTAATGAACATTGTAAAAAATACAAAAAAAAGAATTAAAAGAATTACCAAATGTCCATAAAAGCTGTAGAAGAACACAGATACACACTATAATATAAACTAATGAGTGATCAGTGTTTTTTTAAGTAAAAAAAATAAAAAAACTGAATTTTAAAGGAGTAAAAAAAACATTGCTTGCAAGAATAACCACAATAAAGTGTCAAATGAGAACAGATAAAAGGCAACACCTTTCTTTAAAAAAACTTTTATAAAAAAAGTTTACAAAGGATAGGTCGAATGAGCATTAGTGAACCAAACGGGCTAAAACATTTAGGAAACACAAAAACAAGAGAAAAAATAATAAAGAGTAAAAACATTAAAGGAACTCTCAAAAGAACATGCATGTAAAAAGCCAGAATGACCTACGTATGCACATGTATCTGGTTTTTGTCCACATTCCGTCGATGGTACAGACGATCCTGCGGGGACCCGACACAGGGGTGTATCCTTGTTTACAGGACAGTGCTATTGCCACACCGGGGCTAAAGTGCCTCTGGTCACTGACCAACTCAATGTTGGCATCCAGGATGGGTCTAACACACGTAGCTGGAAGAAAAACATTTATTTAGAACAATATGTCCAGTCTCAAGAAATGTTTAAAAACTAGAAACGACTGAATTATCATAAAAATACTTTTTAACCTAGTTAACGTCAGAGTTTTTAATGCAGTAATCCCAAATCTTCGAGCTCTGCAGCTCAAAACCATGAACACATGGGTATATGTACGCTCTACACTCTTTGTGTAGGCAAGGTTTTACCAACAGAAATCTTTTTACCAAAAGAACTGGCCTCTCCTTTTTTTCTGGATTTGTTTTAATTTGGAATCTCTGACATAAGAGGTTGAAGCAGGCAAAGAAATACACAACAATATCCTGTATTTGATTATTCAGTAGCGAAATCTATTGAAAAAAAGAGAAAACAATACCATTGTCATCCCCGGATGCACCGGAGGTAAAGAGCAGAAGTGAAGACAGCAGAAAAAAAGTCGCCCCATCCTCCATCTTCAGTTGAAATACAGACACTGTTCTATCCATTTGTCTGTGGAACAAACATCAACTGCTGTCTCCTCAGCTGTTTACTTTCACTGATGAGTAAACACAGAGTAGTACAAAGTATCCCCCCTTTTTCATCTTTTTGCTTAAATATTTCTGCAGAAGTGGAACTTTTTGAGTTTTCCATAACTGTTGCGCATTTTCTCCTTGTTTTTTTTATCTTGTTTTTTAGTTTGTTTATCTGTTTAAGTTTTTTTTTTTTTGTAAAGAATTTGCTACAGTTTTCCCAATTGTTAAAACACATTTTCTAGACCAATTTCACCAATCACCAAAGATGATTTTTGAAAATATAGGCCAAATGTACAGGAGTGTATGGTTGTCTCTCGTACACATTCCAAAACCAACAAGAAAAGAAAAACTTCAATTTGGTTAATTTTGTCAATTTCCATGCGGGAACCTCCCAAATGGATAAATAAAGTTGTCTATCTAAGGAATGGAGAATAAGGTGGAAATAAGACTATTACAAATTGTAGATTTGCATGATGTAACTGTAAGATAAGCAGATTTTTGTGAAAATTGACATTATCCCAGTCGTAAAAAAACCACAATATCTTCTCTGTCATTTTCTTGTTGAATGTTTATATAATTATTTTAATGCCACAGTGAATCTGCTGTGTTGACGGTTGACCTTTTGACCCGATTCCCTCAAGGTCAGTCCATAAATCAGCATACGGTCAATAACTGTTGCCCAGATCTCATCAGGATGTTTGTTCTTTGTTTTGGTCCGGGTCTTGGTTCAGGTTTAGGCCTTGGTGCTGGTCTGGGTCTTGGTGCAGGTTCAAGTCTGGATCTATGTCTGACTTGCCTTGCTCTGTTGTTCATCCTTGAAAACCTTCTTAGTTCCAGAACTGTCCTTCTTTTTGCTGTAGTTAATTTGCAACAAGGGTTTTGTGTTAATGGTGACTGCTGTATTGGAGCAGAGTTTGAGTTTAGCCTCTTTTTGTTAAAGGGACAATATCAAACCATTAGACCAAAATCAACTTTTTGAGCTTTTAAGTGTTCCTGACAGAAAATAACCCCAAAGTTGTAATTTGCCCCATTTGCGCATTTCTAAGTGTTCATCTGAAAACCTGCTCTCTGAGCCAAGGTCCCTCCCAATCCAAAAAAATGAGCGGATCCTCACACTGTGACATCACAAAGTGAGGAACCACCCCTTCCAGGAAGAGTCTGTGCTGTCAGCACCGTCCCCAAGCTAACACACACACACACACACACACACACTTTCTCCATGGAGCTAGTGGCGATTGGCTAAACGCTTTCCTTTTATTTGCACAATGTGCACATCCATCTTTGTAAAAGTTCAGATGTTGTTTGTTTTTTAGGAAGAAACTAAGACACGCTGGTAACACGCTGCCGAGACTGGTTCTAGGATGATGTCATAAAATGGGCGGCACCCACACGGAGCGAAAGGCGGAGCCTCAGAGATTGAGTCGTCTTACTTTCGGGCAGGAAAATGAGCCGTGAAAATAACTAATATTTCATTCAAAAATGTGTTGTTTAGTGTGCCAAAGGTAATATATCATCATAAATGTGGATATTGTTACGTGCCGAGTCTTTCGGGGGTGGATGAGCTTTCTTCTTGGATTATTAGTTATGTTAATTGAACGCGGTGGTATCTGGGAGGCGATCGGCCCATCTCCTTTCTTCTAGGTTAGACGTCATTGCCTCATCGTCCTAGTTGGCCTGTCACTCCATCTACAGCGTCGGCCCCGCCCCTCTGCGCTGGAGGCACGGACACATAAGCTGACGTGGCCCAAGCACCAGGGCGGCTGACTCTTCAGCTCGCCATTTGTGTTCTGTGCACTTATTTGTGTTTTGTTTCGGTTCTTGGCACATTAGTATGATTTCTACTTATCCTCGCCATGTTTAAATGCTTCTTTTTACGGGCATATGTTCTTTGATTATTGTTAACATTGTCTACATCACGTTGTGATCCCATGTGGGAGGATATCTATGTGACAGAACCAGTTGTAGCTTATTGCTCCGAATAAATCAGTTAATACGGTGTTGTTGTAATTTGATTCCCTTTTCCCTCCCACACCCCGGGGTCGTAACAATATAGTTTACTCTAAAAGGCTTTGAGTCAGGAAGGGCATCCGGCATAAAGACTGTCTGCCGAACCACCCATGGGAATAAGTAAAAGCTGATTTACCATGGCAACCCCTGACTGGATTAGCCAAAGGGTGAACAACAAAGTTTACTCTGAAAGGCTTAAGAAAAGCATGATATAGGCCCTTTAACATTTTGCATCTTGTGTCTTGTGAATGCAAACTTTGTTATAAAAGTGCAAAATTGTGTGTTCTGCAAAGAGTAGATTTAGACTTTTGCAAATTGCGTGTTAACTGCAAATTGTGCTTTAGGTTAAGACTAGAATGGGAAGATTTGGGGGGAAAAAGTTAAGGCAAAGGATCAGTTGGTTTTAGGGAATGGCATTTAGTGTTTTAGCAATTGGGAAAAACTGTAAGTAGGAGGGATTCTTGAGATAAAAAATACATTTTGTAAATATCTTTGATAGCAACTATGGTATGTTTGTTTTTATTATTTATGTTTTTTAAGAGACCTTACTTAATCATTTTAAAACTGTAGATGACTGTGACAGATAAAAAGAGATACCTATCGGTGCGCATACTGTCCAACAAAGCTCATACAAATACGTAGTTTGGATATATCCAGTTGGAACAAGACACTAAAGAGGATCTCTGTTTTGGGTTTTAATGGGCGGGGCCAACCTGACTTCTCAATCAGAACAAACTTGACTTAGTTAACTAAATCATGTCTGCTGTTTTGATTGAATACTGCTTCATTAAAACTAATTTTCTATTGCATCAACTCAGATAAATCGGAATTTATCCTATTGATTAATTGGAAGGCCATCACTGAGTTTATAACACAGGTATGGGGTGTAGATCAGTGAAGAAGGCAAGACCCTTCACACTACTTTCTAAAGGGCGGGTCACACAGCCACTTTTTGCGCATTTTCCATGAATGAAATTTCGGTCTTGCGTGATTCATGCATGATATACGTAATTCGTTAGTGTTTCTTGTGCTCGTCATTCGTCGATGTGCACAGATGCATGTCGAGGGTTTTGGCCGATGGGTCTTTACATTTACAGGCACTTCTCCCGTCAATTCGGTTTCGAGTTGTTCAAAAGTTTTGACCAGTTAAGAATTACGCAGTTTATGTGGATTTTGCCTAGTTTCTACGCAAATATTATGTAGATCTTATGTAAATTGTGCATGAATATTGCAAAATGCATACGCACACTAGTAGCTTATTACGACCATTCCACGTATGTCTAACAGACTGTACCACGAAGGTTTGATTTTTATATCGTGTATATGTGCACATATCACATTAAAATTACGTAAATGATACAAGAATCAATAACGAATTGCATATAAACAGTGCAATAATCACAAACAGTTCATGTTCCACGTTACGTGTTCTTTGCATGGTTTATTCATACTTCTGTGGTTTTAATGTGGTTCATTCGTGATACATCTGTGAAAATTTCATGTACAACTTTTCTCACTTTTTCCACGTGTATTCACGTATGACCAACTATGTAACCACATCTCTGTGTGTCGGTCCCCAACCCCGATTAAAATACAAGGTGTGTGTCAGGGAGGGCATCTATTGTAAAAATCTCTGCCAAACCATCTGTCGCGACCCCTGAAGGGATGTGCTGAAAGGTGAACAAGATGTCTGCTCATATCTACTTAGACTCAGGCACAAACGTGAATCTCACCATTCTGGTTATGTAGCTTTAAGATATGATTCATAGAGTGCATCAAATCAATATAAGTATAAGTAATGTAAATAATAGTATAAGTAATATATATAAGTAATATAAATTAAGTATGTGTGTAAGTATGTGCTTAAATTGTAAGTAGTGATTAAAAATTGTACCAGCTTGAAATACTGTAGCCGCTTTTATTTTAAATTAAAGACCTCATGGATTTACTACCAAGTTCATACCAACTTTTGTTGGTGTTGTCTCGTAGTCATGCAATGTGGAAAACACAAAATCTTTATTGCTGCAATGTTTTGCTGATCAGCTTTTTCTGTATTTACAGGTAAATAGGCATTAACAGAACCTAATTTTTTTTTACTTTCCTTAGTAGAACAGTTTGCCTTTATCTTTTTTTTAATTTAGGACGAAGCACTGTCTCTATTTTTGCTTTTGGGAAAGTTTCTGAATTCATAGATCAGAAACACCCAAAACCTCAGGGTTCTTTATTAATTGTGAATACAATATGTTTGTTTTAGTGTCACATCAGATGGTCAACATACAGATCAACACAGTCCACAAACGTGAAGCCAAAGCAACCTTCTAGGTCACATTTCTGCAGTCAACTCACTATTATTTTAATAGTTCTTAGTTTTCATTTTGAATACAGCTTTAGCACTTTATTTAATACCTTTTGATTATTGGATCACAACCAATTCTTCTATATTGTCACTGTAAATGAAAGAAATACATCTTCTTGGCACACCACATGTTTCTCTGTGAGCTCATGCTGGTCTTGTCGCTCTTTCAGACGGCGAGGCAGCACACATTCGGATTTCTGACGGTAGGGATTTAGACTTCAAGTTATACTCTACTTTTCCAGGTTCTGAAAAAAGGAAGAAACAAAAACGTATTTTAGTAAAAAAATCCCAATAATTCTTCAGTTTCCTATCAATATGTTCAACATTATCTGCTGCTGATTATGTGACAATAGTCTCTGGGCAAATGTTTCAATTGACACATGCATACGGATGGTTGACCTGTACAGATGCTGGGGGTTTTTGGGTTGTTTTGGGGAGCAGCTGCATCTTGCGGGGTGCGCAGGTGTATCTTGCAATTCCCTTGAGGCTCATGTGGTAACCTCGAGCGGCATTATGTAAATGGAGCGTACCGTTGTCGTGCGTGTGGTAAATGTATCGTGAAGTGCTGTAAGAATAGAGTACGTTGGTCGCTGCGATGACGTAAAGGTGATGCTATGTATGGGGCCCCCACGTCACACTCTAGTCATTAGTAAGGTGTGCACACTGGTTGTATGGAATTGTAAATGCCTGTAGGACGCCCACACAAACTGCACTGAAACTACACAGAGCAAGTCAGGCTGCTGGCAAGGAGAGTGCAAGTGTTGTGTTCTTATCACATGAACAGCATTAACAGGCCCCTGTGCACTGCGCAAACAAACTATATGATGTCCCTGTGTCTCACGTACCTCAGTTCGTTGTTGTCAAAAGTCAGTAATGCAAACAAGCAGCAGCCAGACTTGGATTACTCTTGCTGACATGAACTAACCTTCAAAGCATTCAGGGATTGGGAGGGTTCCATCATTGCAGGTGCTGGACACAGGATAGCCGCACTTCTCGTCTCTGTTCAGACAATAAAAGACGACAATTTCTCCATGCAAAACCCTGTTTGGTTTCAGGTCCTCAATCCAGATTTTTCTGGCATTGTAGAAGATACGACCCCTTTTTATGCCAACTGTGCAGGGAGCTAGGTGGAAAAAAAACACACATAATGTATTTAGCCTTTTTTATCAAACAAATCCATCCTATTACAACCCATCTAATGGAAATCTCTAATCATATTTTTCCTTTTTATGTGTTCGGACATGATTAACTTTTCATTTGTGTCACAAATGTCAATGATTGTGTCAAGACTCACCTCTGCAGATGGGCTTCGACGACCAGTTTCCTGTGTTTTGGCACTGTATCTCAGCCTGGCCCTCTAGTTTGTAGTGCTCATTACAGGCGTACTTAACCTTCTCCTTGTAGGCGTGTGGCCTCATTACAGCAAATGTGATAAAGCCGTTTGGTATATTAGTTGGGATGGAGCAGCTCACCTCTGGAAAGTAGTTGAGAGGAGAAACCAAACAGGAAAAAAACAGTGTGTTTATTGATGCAAATACTGAGTACAGCACTTTGGGCCTCCTTGAAAGGTGGTGGAAGGGGCTCTATACATGAATACATGAAATGATGTGTAGTGTTGTATGTCTGCGCACCTCGACAAACAGGTGGTTCAGTCGTAGTTCCATCAGCATTACAGAATCCCTTCTCGTGACTTGGTGCTTTTGGGGGATTACACTCGTACGTCCATTCCTGTCCATACATGGTCTTCGTTCCTGTGACTGGCCTGCCGTGAACTACTCGACCATCTCTGGGAGGATTCGGCAGAGGGCAGTTCACAGCTGTAAGACAAGTACAATGGTTTTATTTTACAGAATTTGGTGAGCATCACAATAGTGTTTCAGTGCTTGTTTCCTTCACATTACCTTTGCAGATGGGTGGAGGATGACTCCAGCTGCTATCGTGCAAACAGCTGCTTCCATTGGCTCCTATTAAGACGTATCTGATGTGAACAGCAGAGTTATAATCAAATGCAGCTTCTAAAGAGAACATGAAAGCTTGTGGATTAATGAAGACATTTGACTCAAGCTAGTGAGACTAAGCTCAAGGCTATGTCACACAGTCACTATGTTCACTTTGTGCATTTTCCACCAATTTCGGTCCTTCGTGATACATGTGTCATAATTCTTAAGTCTTCCTTGTGTTCATCATTCGTCGATGTGCGCATATGTCCATCACGGGTTTCGGCCAACGAGTCTTTGTGTAAATTCAGTTTTGAGCTGTTCAAAACTTTCGGTCGGTTGAAAATTATGCAGTTCACACGTATTTTCCGTAGTTTTTATGCAATTATTACGTAATTCTTACACAATTGTGCGTGATTTTTGCGAGATGCTTTCGCAAATTACGTGGAACGTCAGTTAGCACATCAACAGACTTTTCACGCATGTACCACAGATGTATAACTTTTATAAGGTGTACTGCGCACATAGCACCTTAAAAGGATGTAACTGACAAACAAATCTCTAAAGAATTGCATATAAACAGCACAATAATCACCCGCAGTTAATGTTCTACATTGATTTATGTGTTCTTTGTGTGGTTTATTCATACTTCTTCTGTAGTCTGTAAAACTTTCATGTGAAGACCACAACTTTTCTTACTTTTTCCACGTATATATTCACGTATGACCTGTTTTCATCCGTGCAAAATGTACATAGTGGCTGTGTGACTCAGTCACATTACAACTGTTTCAGTCAGGGCATCCTTATGCAAATTAATTTGCAATGACCCCTGAATGAGGAGCAGATGGTAACTTTCCAGCTAGGACAGATATATAATCAGTTCAGTTGAGTTTGATTGTACTAAAAATTCACCCCTCAATTTATTTGAATTTCAAACGGTGATGCAATAAGCTAAAAAGGTGCAAAGAAAGAATCCTCTGACAACATTGATAAGCAAAACAGTACAGATCTGCATCTGATTGTTACTACTTGCCATATTTTTTTGCGGTTTTTCTGGATCCATGCATTCAGAACAGAGTGAGACATGTGTTTTACCCGTCATCACATGAGAAGTTGAGCACACTCCTGAAGGGGGCCTCTGTCCTTCCCTTTGCAAAGGGCTGGAGTTGTTCAGGAATGGGGCACATCTTGGCTGTAAAATAGTTTCCATCAGTAACAACACTTTACTTTGATACGTTTCGTCATGGTTTTAGTTAGCTGGTAAAAGTACGTCGAATGTTTAACCAGATGACAGCGACAGTAATTTAGAAATGTGCTTGGACGTAATCTTTTTTTAAACTAATTTCAAACAACAGGTCAGGTAAAGCCACTGCCTATTATTATTCTAAAAAAAAACATAGTGTATTTGAGGGTGTATTCAGACTAGAAATGTCTGTTGGTCTGGGCCGAGTCCTAAAGGTACGCTGCTGCGTTTATGACAGGGGTCCCCAAACTGCGGCCCGGGGGCCGGACCCGGCCCGCCCATGCATTTGACCCGGCCCCCTGAATGATACCAGAGAGGGACCCTTTTTCTTTTCTTTTTGTTGCATTTTTTTTTTGTTTTTTTTTAACATGGCCACATGATCGAGACTCATGGAAGCATGGAAAAGTGAAGCATGGTGAACTGGGCCTGCCCAACGGAATCCCTGGAATTGTTTCCTCACGTCAATAAAGCTTATTTGAATTGAAATGTCAGCCAACCTAAAAATGTTGCTACTGCAACCTCACTTTGCCCCGGTCGTAGAACTGCCAAATGGCTCTCTGTCCAGGCGACTGGGACAGACCCCCAATCAGAACGGAAAAACGACAAAAAGGAATGCAGGGTATTTAACCTACGCTGGACAAACAAGAATGTTTTTGTTCAACATAAAGAAAAGGCTGTTTGTATCATCTGCCAATAGACGGGGGCGGGATTCAAAGAAGACAATCTATACCCAGATTATGAATCCCGTCACAAAGAGAAATATGATACCTTGCAAATGCGAGCAGACAAACTCTCAAAGCTATTATAGCTATTAAGTTATTATATGTTTGCTGATTCTAATTATATTCTTTTTTTTGGTGAAGAACCCAGAGAGGATTATTTGGTATCAGATCGGGTTATTTACATTTGGTTATGTGTGGCTTTCTGGGAAACAATAAATATTTACATTCAGGCAACCCTGGGCCCACTGTCACACTTTTTCATTTTTCAAACTGACCCTGGCCCCCGATCAGAGAATGGAAACGTCAAGTGGCCCTCACTGGAATAGGTTTGGGGACCCCTGGTTTATGACATATAGATTGTTGGGAAAACAGTGAGAAGCCACATGGATCACATTAAAAGTTGTTTACCGAGGCTGCATTCATCGGACCACATTTCAATGAGTTCCTGTGTCTCATAGTCATGTTTGCATCCCATAATGCCCTGCTACGGTGGCTGTTTTGGTCAAGTTGTTCCACTCTGAGGACGGATCCTTTTCAGACGTAGGAATCTCATAACAAACTGAAGCTCAGTCCAATTGGAAACGAACCTCAAAGATGGGTCAGAGAGCGGTTCCTGGTACCGGACCAGGCTCCGCTTGGGTGTATTCAGACTGAAAAAATTTTCTGGATTATCGGGGGAAACAAACTCTGGTTTCCTTAAAGCGTGTCTAATGTGTAGACTATTAAATTATGAAGTATTTTGTAAATGACTCATGAGAAAAACTTTAGCATAGTTTTTACAAAGTAAATTTAGTTTAAAAAACAGTGTTTTATAAAAATATACCGGTAAGCAGTTTTTTTTTTAAGTTCAACCTTCAAACCAATTTTTCCTCTTTACTGTGGTGGAAGGAACCACAACACGCCAGAGAGGATTTGGAGAAACACTCAACAAGCAAACCAGCCTTTGCTTCAGTGGAAGTCCCCCCCCACCCCCGAAGAGGCTAGGAAGAGCAGAGTTTAACTCACGAGAACACGCCAGGTTCGACTCCGTCCACTGCCCAGTTGAAGTGCATCTTATTCTGGCGGTTCCCATAGATGAAGGCAGGTAACCCTGCTCGCATTTGAGGGTCACCTCCTCTCCAGCTTCAAACACACGCTTCATCACGGTGACATCGATCCCCTCAGCGACACGTGGCCGGCCACAGACTAGTTCAGGAGAGGAAAAGCAAAACGGTGGATCACCTGCACAGAATTTAGTGTTTGCAGGCACCTAAACAAGGAAATGTTTTGGAAAACTTTGACAAGATTTGGCGGAGCAGTGCAATAATAATCAAGAATCCACTTTTGACGCATAGATCAGGAGCATATTCGAAAGCTATGCATACTTTCTCCCTGCTTTGACACATCAAAGGCTGCAAAAAGCAAACAGTGCAAGTCAAACTAAAGTGCGTGCACGGGAAATTCATCACATGCTGAAAGGGCCCGGCTTACCACTTGCAGATGTTACAGTTGTGTATAAAAGTGCTTGGCTGAGAAAAAGCAGAGCCAGAGTTGCAGCCATCTTCTTGAGGTCTACTCAGTGTCTGGATGGGAAAGGGGACAACACAAATCTGTTGTGTTATTGTGCAAGACACAGTATCCTCCAGTCACATGATTTAGGAGAAAATTGGTGGAAAAAGTGCTTTATTGATTGAGTGCAAAGGTCCTGAATCCTGCATGTTTACTCAAAGACTGATCACTGGGATTGGATGCAGGATTTGGTGGTTCACTTGCACACAGTGTTCATGTGTTGACCTGGAAGAACAGTAAAAACAGTCAGTAAACACTGTTAGAGTGGTTACTGACTGTTTTTACAGTTTTTACTGTTATTACAGTTTTTATTTCTGCCTTTTCAGTAACGGATGTGATTATCCTTCATGGGATTTGAAAGAACGGCAAGATTTGGTTTGATAAACTCAGTGGAATCTGTCAATATTTACCCCCTGAGATGCAGAGGCTGACCCTGAGGTCAATGAATTGTGGGTAAATGTGGCTGAAAGTTAGACTGCATAGTTTATTTCAAACAAGAGGACACTTTAAATTGATCATGACAAAAGTAACAACATCATAGAAAACGTCTGAATTAGCAAACATGAACTTAAAATGTAAAACATGTAAAACAGGAGCTCATTAAAATGAGAATCAAGCATGACATTGGAGGACTGACAGACAAAGAAAAAAAAAGCTTGCAAATGTTTTATGTAAGTGTGGGCGAGTGTTGAAAGAAATTACTGTAATGGAGAGCAGTTTTGAAGAAAACAGTCCTCTCTGTTTTTCTGGCTTATCATGCACATTTTTAATGGGACCAACATTGTTTTGATGGCTTTAATAAATCAAATTCAAACACAATGTTAGAACTATCATGATAAAAAAAACGCAAAGTGCTCACTTGTTTATTACCCCAAAGCATGCATCTTAAATGACCCTTTCAGATGAAAAAAAAAAAAAAGAAATGACCCTTTGACACAAAACGCACCTGAAACTGACTACTTTGCATTCTCTGCTTTTCTCTGTCTCTCTGAGTCCAGGCAAAGAAACCGGAATAAAATCTTAAAATTTTTGTTTGTTTACAGATCCCCCCCCTTATCTTTAATATTTATTATACATTGTTTATTTAAGGTTCAGTGCTTCCAGTTTGAATTTATTAATAATATCCCACGCTTCGCTCTGTTAGACACACGCCAAAGTCTGCGATCAGACAAATTCCATGTCTACGGACGCAGACATGAAGTATGCATAATTAATTAAAATTGAATATATTTTCACTGCTGTTGTTCACTTTAGCTATAGAACCATTTGCTATTGCAACACGTTGTCATCCTGAACTCACTGAAATCCGAGTTAGACCAACCGAGCATTGGATTTCCTTATTTGCAGATGATGTACTTTTGTTTTGGTCAAATATAAGTAAATCAATGCAGATGATTCTTGAAGTGATTAAGTTATTTAGTGAAGTGTCAGGCCACAAAACAAACAAAGCAAAATCCTCCATCTTGCTATTAAATGCAAACGAGAGGGCAAGCCTGCTGCAAGATACAATGCAATTTAATGCAGCAACACAGTTTAGGTATCTAGGAATACACATTTGACCTAATCTAGAACAATTTGTGGGAGCTAATTATGATCTCTTGATGACAGACATTCACAACTCAATTGATAGATGGATGCAATTACCAATATATCCGATTGGAAGAGTTAATACATCAAAAATGAACATATTGCCAAAGTTACTGTCAGAAGTCAGAGCTCTGTCCCCCCCTCTGGTCACCAGCGGGAACCATCTCCAGAGTACTGAATGAACTTAATTTCCCAGCAACCACAGCGTGCACTTCCTGGATGCCACACACCTGACTCTCATTCACTCACTTAATCACAGTCTAAGGACTGCACTGAGCCTCACTCAGTGTGAAGAATTGTTTCTGCCACTTGGCCTTCATTACTGAGCGGTGTATTTGGATGTAAGTTTCTGTTTCTGACTTAGTTTTCCTGCCCTGGCTCTCGCCTGGATCCTGACTACCCCTGTCTCTTCGCTGATGCTCTCATGCTCATTATTGATTCCTGCATGCCTGACCCTGATTTAGTTTTGTGGACTTTTAGCTGAGCTAATAAACCTGCTGCATTTGGAACCAGCCGCCTGCCTGTTCCTTTGACAGCTACTCTGATTTAAAAACATACTTTTACCACCTCCTCCTGGATATTTTCCCACAAATTAGAAAGTTTTTGGTATGTTTTATCTGGAAAAACCGAAAGTCAAGACTCCCTTTGTCTTTACTTTATTGAACAAGGAGGCTTAAAATGCCTAAACTTCCAGATATGACTGGGCTGCACATCTATAATGTTTTATTATACTTATCATCCCCTGCAGTGGATGGACATTGAAATTCAATGATTAAATTGGTCTCTTCCTTCCTGTAGTCCTCAAATACAAGAAAAAAGTCATTAAAACATATCAAAAACAAAGAGGATTTCATGTAATCCAGGGACGCCAGTGAAGATCACAAATCATTGAAGAAGAAAGGTTGTCTTGTGGGGTCCAGATGACCATCTGCCTCCAAGGCACGTTAACGTTGGGAGTGGGGTCATCTGGACCCCACAAGAAAAGGAAAAAATGGAAACAAGAGTTTCATTATGGAATTTGTCCACAAGATGGCGCCATAAGACTGGTTTCCTCCAGTGGACAAGGAGCCTCCTCTCCCTTCCGCCAGATCCTGTTGAGTGACATCAGCCTGAGCAGAGGGAGGAACAGGAGCGAAACCTCGTCAAGTTATTAATGGTTCATGCGTTCCTAACCGGAAACGGTGTTTTCATTTTAAAATACCAATTTTTTATTCTCAGATGTGTTCAATGCTAACAAAACCCGGAGGATTTGTGTGGATTAAAGTACTTAAACTTCTAATAAAAATTGAGCAAATTTATTTTGCAAGAATTTCCCAAAATATTGCATTTAGGATTTCATATATTCTTTATTCATCCAAACAAAGTGCAAATATTCAGATGAGTTTTTGTAATAAAGATTTAAAGATCAATGAATTAGTTGTTTTTGTGTTTTTACACTGAGGGCTGCTTTGCAGCAGCATCTGTGATGATGAACAAATGCACTTTCGTAAGCAGATGTTTAAAGTCCAGCTAATTATCATAAGTATCTGAATAAAAACCTTCAGAAATATTAGTAATACTTATTTATGGACGAATGCAATAAAAATACAGAATATTACATCACGCCCAATCTATTCTAAGGTTGGAAAATAGATTTTTTTTTAAACATATCTGTTTAAAATGATCTGTATTGGTTTTATAAGGGAAGTTAAACAATTGTCCCAGCATTTTTATTTATTTTTTGGTCAAAAAATCGACTAAATCTTCTGCAGCTCCTTGCACTGCCTATGCAGAGAGGTCAGAGGTTCCTTGTGCTGAGGATCTGGATGGAGATGCAGATTCCAGCCGGACCGGACTTCTGACCATACTATTCAAGTATTGAAAGTACTTTACGTAATTGAAAGTACTTTATTTTTATTGATTTGTGATCGGAGAATTAAATGGTGATTTTTTTTCCTAGGGGTGTAAAATCATTGTGTTAATGTGGGTTATTGTAACAATTTTATCAACTCTCCAAAATGTATGTACAATAGTGAAAATATAGTAAAACAACAATACTTTACTATTTAGAAGTTTCTTTGCTCTGTTTAGAAACAGAACAGCTTCTTGATTGCTTGGTTTGTGGTTGGACAAAAAATATCTTCCATAAGTTGCTTTGTGCTTATGACATTTTATAAACAAGTCAATCATTGTTCTATGGAGTTACCTCATATTGTTCAGGGTTAGAAAATAATTGAAAATGTTTTTTTTATGTCACTAGATAAGGCTTTAGATCTTTGTTGAAACCTTAAAAAAATATAATTAAAAAAAAGCCAAGCAAAGCATTTTTTTTTTACCGAAAAGCAAAACTTCTTCTTAAACTTAAACACTTAAACAAGAAAATGTTGTGATTAAAAATAGTACATTAAACCCCAAAGTGTTGTTTATAAAATACAATGTGATCTAAAAATTAAATAAAAAATATGAAAACTACAGGCCTTTACGCAAAAATGGACAAGATTAAGGTCACTCAAAGACCCATTTCAACTCGCACAAATCATATTTACACATTTTTGTCATTTTAAAAAATAAATAACATTTATAAAGGAAAACCAAGAAACGCTAGGTCGGACTTTTACTTTGAAGGTTTGTGACCGGATGCGGAAACGCTGAGAACGTTGCGCTTGACGGAAGCGGGGCTGTCATTTGTGTGAGTGGAACAGCCCGGTGGTATCGAGCGGGAGGGAAAGCCCTCGCATTCTGCCAGCCTTCAGCGGAGACCGTCGCTCCGCAGTCCGAGCCTCCACGCCGAAGGAAGCGCATCCCCGCGGACCGACTGACCCCGAACCCTGAGGGAGCGAAGCGTTTCAGGGAGACATGGCCGATGGAAGTTTTAACGAGTCGTCCACCGCGGACGTAGCCAACAGGTTTGCCCGAAAAGGTGCGCTGAGGCAGAAAAACGTCCACGAAGTGAAGGACCACAAGTTCATAGCCAGGTTCTTCAAGCAGCCGACTTTCTGCAGCCACTGCACCGACTTCATCTGGTAAGCCTCCCACCTCCTCCACCCCCCTGACTGCCGCCGCCTGTTGCATATCGGATAACTTCAGCCCCGCATGATGCAGCTTCAGCCTTCTGTCCCCTTCTGCACCCCCGAAAGCCTTGTTGCTCCAGACAGGAGTCAGGCTTTTCCTTGGAGCTCATCTGCGGCTCCTCTGTCCGTCTGTCCAGCGACCATGTGGGAGGAGTTCTGCTGTCACAACAGCTGGCCCCTTGTCAGTGGGAGAGAACAGAGTTTCTGCAGATTTGTCACTGCAGAAGAAGCCTGTTTCTGTCTTGAGGTCCTGATGAAGGAGTTGTCAGTTTGGTGCTTCAGTGGGGGCTGGAGCTACGCAACTGTTGAGGTGTGCAGTGCGTGGTGGGCGTGTAGACTGTTGGGTTTTGTTTCTCAGACACATGTGTAGGAAGGGATTTGCAAAGCACGGCAGACTCAACCCCCCCCCTGCATTTTTCAAGACAGATGTCAGTCTAATTTATGAACATTTTCCAAACATTCATTTTTTTTGTTCAGGGAGGAGCTGAACTTTTGTTTATGGCTTTTTCTGTTGACTGTGGGTGGTGTATTGGCCTTTATTGCTGGTGGCATGGATCATTGACAGGCTCACGTTGTGACCTTGTGGCCTCCTAAACACTACCGGTACTCCTTAGTGCAAAGAATCTGAAACGTTAACTCAAACAACAATCTCCTTTTTTTTATTTATTTTTTTGTAAAATTAGGGGGGAGCTGTTTACTGCAGCCTGGATGATTGAAAACTAGGGCTGTAATGATTCATTTTAACAACGATTCATTTCATATCCTAATTTGTGGTTGACGATATGATTTGTCAGTTTTGGTTCATTTTGGAACAATTTGATTCACTGACCTAAAATCATTTTAATATATTCAACCAGTGTGACTCAGAGATAAAGAATCAAGTGCAAATGAAAAATGAAATGGCAAATCCATTCACATTTTAGTTTCCACTGTTTTTCCACATCCAAATGTTCCAAAGGGAACATTATTAGAACATTCTAGACACTGTATGGTCACATGTCTTTACGTCATAGTATAATAAACCTACCGTGTCTCGACACAAACGGTATTTTCCATTATCAATGTAATCAATTTATTTCGTTTGTAAACTTTTTTTTTTTTGGCATAGGTCAGTTAGAGTCGATTTGATTGTAACTTGCCGCAGGCGGATCGATTTGGTTGAATGGTTGGAACATAATTGTTACACCCCTATTGAAAGTGATGCCCTCTCTGGTGCAGCTAAGAGGGTATTAATGCAGTTGGATCTCATTCATCTCCAATATCTTCCATTGAGTTCAAATCAGGGCTGCTTGTAAGAGCATCTTTATGAAAGTAGAACTATTTTAGATTTTTGATTTGAATTGGTTTATTTCAAGCAATCAAATAAGAATGGTACACAAAAACATTACAATCATCAGTTATGCATTCATACAATCAAACTTGGGGATAGTTACATAATTAATTTTAGGTTTAGGTAGGAGGGAAAAGACTGAAGCAATGGTCTCTTTGAAGAAAGAGGTTTGGTTCATAAGACAGTCAATCTTCAGGGATGGGATGGAGTAACCAGAACCTAAGAGGGTTTCATCTCCCTGCAGCATCTCAGCCAGCCTGTTCAAATGCGATGTACCCACCAGGTATGTGTGGCGCCTTCCAGAGTTTTTGAAGGCGCTCTTAGCATACGGTAATTACACTGGACTGTCGCGACCCGAGTCTGGCGCGTGTACTTGCACTTGGAAGAGGCTTATCGCAAATCGGATGAAACTTGCTTCAGGCTTTTTTCCCCCCACTGCTCTTATCCGATATTCGATAAACTTGGTGCCATATAATTCCAGCCGCACACAAACCGCAATCATTAATTTCTCCTTCGTGGTCAATTTTTCAACCGGTTAGCACTTCTGTGCTTTGAAAAATATGTCACTGCCAAATCTGAGCCCCTGATTGATCAAAGTTCAACTGGTTTAACCTTTGACATCAATGACCGACCACCCTTTCTGTACGTAGAGCCCAAAAACCGTCTTAAAAACTTGGGTAGTTTTGAATGTGAGAGTTTTGTACCAGGAACCCCAAAACCTGCATATACGTGAATTCATCAAAAGTAGTCGCCCAAAGGCGTGTTCCCGAGCCCGGTGTGAACGTAGCAAATAAAGTACTAATGGAATCAACTGGACATGCTTGGTGGCTTGTTGCAGGGTCGATGATGAAAAAACTTCTTTTCACACAGCAGGTCGTGTTTGTGGAGCTCAGGGCTGCAGGATTTTCTTTGTATAAATGTTTCAGCAGAAGCTGCAGGATGTTTGTTGGAATTCCTGCCAAGATCCTGACTACCGTGCATCAAGTGTGAAGCACGGAGGTGGAAGGATGATGATTGGGTCTGGCATGGCAGTCAGTGAACATGAACTTCCCTGTATACAAAAAGAAGTGAAACCAGCTATTAAACATTAGTAACACAGTCAATATGAGTCTTCTGGAAGTGTCTATGTAATCATCCAAGACACACATCATACAAGGAAGTGATTACTAACCGTTAAATCACGAGGTTTTGATAGTTTTAGAGAGCTTTTTCATTTGTTGAGTTAGTGTAACAAATACCTCGATATCTTATCTGTTTTTCCTAGAATGAACTGCAAGGAGGCTGTACTTTTTCAGAAAGCTTTGTAACATTTAGCAGTGTGTCCTTGGAATGAAAGAGAAACGCTGCCTGATGTGAGCATGCTCCAATCAGTGTCTTCTCTCTTTTCACAGGGGCTTTGGAAAGCAAGGATTTCAGTGCCAAGGTAAGAACAACAACGTACAACATATGTGTGTTTGCACCTCTTTGCATTTAGTGCTTTGTGCGAGTGTGAACAATAAAGTCTGCACCTTCTTTTTTTCTAGCATTCATTCATTTTCTTCATGTGTTAACACTGAAGGCCGTGTCTCACAGCCTCTATGTACGTTTTGCACATATGGCACGGATAAAAATGGGTCTGAAGTGAATATATACGTGGAAAAAAGTGAAAAAAGTTGTGGTCTGTGTTAAATTTTCACAGATGTGTCACGAATGATCCACGTTAAAACCATAAAAGAAGTATGAATGAACCAAACAAAGAACACGTGAATGCATGTAAAAGCCAAATCTGGCCCAAAATTGACTGAAATTCCCTGGGATGAAACCCGGAAAACACAACAATGCGTGATTATTGCGCTGTTTATATGTACGCCGTATACGCGTTATAAAAACTTTTCATCGGCGGAATGCGTAAAAAGTCAGTTAGACATACATAGAATGGTCAGGGAAAGCTACAAATGTCCGTATACATCTTGCAAAAATCACGCACAATTGCGTAAGATTCACGTAATAAATGCATGTAAACTATGTAAAATACACGTAAACTGCGTGATTTTCAACCGACCAAAAATCTGAACAGCTAAACACCAAATTCACGTAAAGACCCGTCGGCCGAAACCTTTGACGGACATCTGCCTACATCGACGAATGACGAACGTAAGAAACGGCTATGAATTGCTAATGTAACGCATGAAATACGAAAGACCGGAATTTCGTACCAGGAAAATGCACAAAATGTAAGAAGCGGCTGTGTGACACGGCCTCTAGTCACATTTCTGTTTTGTGTTTGGTAGTTTCAGGTTCTTTTCTTGATATTTATAAATTTAATAAGTAAAGGTGCATACCCAGTTTTGGGCGCTTTTCTTTAATACCATTTCATGATTTGTAGGATGGAATAACCACAATAACCACAAAACCCACCATGAGTGGATCATCAAGCCCCACGACACACAAATGTTCAGGATGTTCTTCAAAATCTAGATACCTCTTTAAAAAGGGATTATGGGATTACTTTACTGCTTCCTGTGAGAACACAAGCAGTTTGTATGATTTTGTCGCCTGCTGTTTAAGCAAGATTGCAGTTTGTTTTGAATTTAGACATGTCTGTACTTTAGAGCGTCTTTCAACAGTGGAAACTTTTCAAAGACCCACTTTCGATCTACTTTCAAAGCCTTCTTAGTGGTCTTTTAGTTACGGTTATGCCGTTTTTTTTAGCCAAAATGAATAAGACGGTGGGGTTTCTAGGACATAGTTTCTGCAGAGCGGCAGGAGTTCATCAGACGTTTGCTTCTGAGTTGTGGGCGGGACCGTTAGCTAGCAGTAAGCGATTGTAAGCGTTGATTAGTTGGTTAAACTCTGTGTAAAACCTTCAAGTCCTGCAGAAGTTGGGCTGATTTCTCCACAGGTTTCATGGGTTTTAGGAACCAAAACCCCAGCTTATGTACAAAAAAATAATCAAATTAGTTAAACAGTGAGCCCAGAATCTATATTCTATGAACGTTTCATATTTGTAATAAATTTATGGAAATGAATATACTTTTCCATGATCATTTTTGAAAGGATATGGTTGTTATTCTGCACGTATGTAGCTATCTGGCTTGTTCTTTCTTCTCAAACTTGGGTGAAAGGGGAATATGTTGTGCTGAAGTGCCTGCTGGCAAAGGTATTAAATTAGTGGATGACTGATTGTTTGGGATTAAAGAGTCAAAATTGAAATGGACTAAATGATGTGATTAGAAATGCTCCTATTGAAGTTGCTCACTGTAGCAGGAGGCGGTCTCTCTGTTGGAAACTTGGCTTTTAATCTTAATGATTCAGAATGACCTTTGTTCAGGCTGAAATAGACAGAGGTGCAGGCTGAATCTTCACTGCAGTTTAGTCTAAACACTATTTGGTGGTGTATTCCGAAGCATTGGCCTTAGGGATGACTTGACAAGGACAGGCACATTAGCCCGAGTCCACATGTAAATCCGTGTTTTCCTCTTGGGCACGGCTGCCAACGATTACCTTCCCACGCTTGTGCGTGATCTCCTCTCACAGACTTGAGATGCAGCCTCTTCGGAGGCCTTTAGCACCTGCTTGAAGCTGGGCTCCAGATGAGTCAGTCCAAGGTGCCAGAGTGTTGACAGCCAAACATGTTTATGCATATGCTGACATTATCCGCAGCATGTCCGTCAAGGCTGTCCACGGCCGCTGAAGTCATTCTCCATTGTTCGGTGCAGGCGATTGAAGGAACACCTCAGAGACACCAAGAACACTTTGGGGATTTATCCTCTGCTCCCTTGAATGCTTCCTGTCTAAGCACAAAGCTTGGATCTGGACCCGCTGCATAAGTAATGGCTTGGCTTCATCACGATGGAGGTATTCAAAGAGACGAAGATTTCCATTTCATAACCACTGCTCAGCCATCAAATATTAAACTTTAAATCCCATGAAATGAGGATCATATTTTCCAGCAGGGATGGTGTGCCTCTAAGTCATTATTTGACAAAGTGTTAACCTGGAGACTGGCATTTCTATAACTAGAGTGACATTTTATTTTAAGCCCTGTAAATGTCTCTTCTAGGATGGGCTGCTTTCTATTATGCTGTCTAAAGGAGTTGACTGAATAGTGAGCTAAATCTGGATGGTCACACACACACTTATACAAGTTTATACCTAAAGTACTCTAATTGGAAACAGCGACGAGCTTTATTGGTTTGTTTTTCTGGGTTTAAAAAAAAAAAAATTCAAAAACGGATTGATCCAAACTTAAGCTTCAGTATGATGACTTCTTGTGTTTTTGAAGGTTTACCGGCCAGTTTTAAATGAATACATTTGATGGAAAACTGCAATAAAAAACTGAATAGCAGGTTAGAAATAGTACTATTATTTGATAATAATACTGTATGGGGATGGGAGGAAGTAACTATGTCCACATTCTGACTATTTTACAGGCAAAATGTTGATACAAAATAACTGCAGTGAAATACTCAATGCTCAAACAGTAAACTACGTTTGTAGATTTTATCTGCATTGGCTACATTTTTCACTGGAGTCTTGTTACAAGTGTCTGGCATGGTGCCTTTCTGCAACAGAGTGTCTCAAATCACCATTTAGACGAAGCTGTTAAGACAGCCAGCCCGTTTGGACTATTGTCACTCAACCGATGCTACATTCAGATCATGATAAGATCAAGCGTCTGCGGAGAACTTCAAAGTGGGGTTTATTTTGGCTTTCGTTACATGAAGTTCTCATTTATCAAGGTTTAATCCAGGAGTTAATCCCCTCCGGTGACCTGTATTATGTCAGTCATCTGAACAACAAGGGTGTCAGCGATGTTTTAGGGCTTGGAGAAACCTGCACTGATTTCTCTGGTATCCATGATTTCTGAGGGAAACCAAAGAAATAAACACTGGAAAATCCTCTGTCCCTTTATCCAGGTACTTGTCTTTTGAACGGTCAGAGTCTTTATTATGCCAGAAGGCTTTTGAAAAGCACTGATTTTCCTGCACAGGAAACCCGGTTCGTCCAATCATCTGCCCTAGATCAGAAAAATCAGGTGTTCGCTTTATGTGATATTTAAAAATCAAACTATTTGGGAAACTCAGTTGTTAGCTGGTCATGTTAAGGATATGTGAGCGCTTTATTTGTCTTTTCAAATTCTGGTTGCTTGGCCCACACTCTATATGAAGCCTGGTTCAGCAGCAGTGTCAAGAAAAAGCAGATTATCCATCAAGCCAAGGGCGGCAGGTAAAACATAGATGTGTTTTGATTAGGATGAAAAGCCCTCTATCCAAATCCAAAGAATCACACAAAATTTGAAAAATGTCCTTTTTGTTTAATGTGGTGAAGTAAACCAGTCAAAGCACCAGTTGATAATAAACAGGCAGAAAAATAGAGGGCTTAGTTCCATGTAGATGCTGTCTCAACCCAAAAACTGCCACAAAATATGACATCAGGCACTAACTTTACGATGTAAAATATATGTGGCTTCTTTTATGTTTAAAGTCCAACTCTGATCGGTCTTTTGATTATGATTGTGCTGTTCTTTTAAATCCAAAATCAAAAAAATGTGTTGTTTTCTGGGACTTAGTTTTTGCAGAGCAGCAAGAGTTCATTCAAAACTCACCTCTGAGTTGTGGGCGGGACCATCGGCGGAGTAAGCCGTTCATCATCCCTTTGTTTACTATCTCTCCCGCTGGTTTACCTCAAAATCCCAAGCTAGCATTTGTGGTGCCACTGAAATGGCAAGCGATATTGAAGTTGTACGATTTTGAGCCAGACGTTTGCTCAGACGAGGAAAACAAAGATGTTCATGAATCAATTTGTTTACACCCATCGCGATTTGAATAAACAAAAACTCAATAACATAATTTTGATATTTTCTTTATGTCCTCCATCGTAAGAAAAAGGCTACAAGAACACGTTAAAAACTGTCTGGCTTGACCAAACAAAACACAATATTTGAATAATTTTATTACCAAGTGTATTTACTGTAAACTGCGTTTTTAATTTGTTATCTTGTTGATCTTTAATGAGATTAAATGAAGTAGTATTTAATATAGAAGGCTTTATGGTTCTCTGAATCAAAGGTTTGGGATCTTTAGTTGCAGAATCATCCAAATGTTTTCCTTTTTGTTGGGTCCGTTGCCTCGTGGGAATGCAGAAAGCAGAAAATGGGGATGTTTGCGACTAATAGTCAGTGGTGCACTTCTCTCGTCTCCAGCATTTGTAAGCTGGAGCATGAAGCCATTAGTGGGGGCACTGCTGTCTCCCAGCATTGATCCTTTCTGGAATTTTAATAGTAACTTCTGACTATCTAATACTTGCAGAGCTTGTTGTTTGAAGCAGTGCCTTCAAGCACTTTCCAAAAAATTCATTGTCCTCTCACGTTTGTTTATAATGGCATTGAATGTGAAATCAAGGCAACTTTAACTCTGCAGACCATCTGTTCTTAATAACAAGTCAATTTCTTTTAAAACAAATATTAAAGACAAGAGATTAAAGTACTTTTTTTACTTATGTCAGCATCTGAAGACTATCTTTATGATCCAGTTTTCCCAAGGGAAAGCTATCTCCCACGATGTAGAGTCTGCGCAAGCAAACTGAATCCTCAGTTGATTGGAGTTCAAAGTTTGTCAAGAAAGTCTAGAGTTGTGTCCATAATGAAGTCAGTCTTTTTTACTAATAAAGTTTTGTATTGGTTTATTGGCAGATCCTTGTTGACAGAGTTCTGTCTAGAACATTGCATTTTCTCAGATGTCTGTATAAGTTAATAAGCTCTATACCCAAAGAAACCCAATTTCCTGACAGAAAAAGTGGTAATGTCGAGATAGACATAAAAAGGAGTTTAAATTTAAAAAAAGACCAACAATTTATCATCACAGGGATTACTTTAATCCACCTGTTTCTTTGGGTAGCTATGTCTTAAGTTTTTTTCCACCACTACACTGCACACTGCATTTCTAGAGATTGAATGGCTGTTCAGAGAGTGCAGTCAACACAGTTTAGCTCTTGATTTAAAGACTTTTTTCATATTGGTTTGAGTCAGGATTATTTTATTCAATGTTTCTTCACAATATATTTATAAAGATGGTATAAAAGTTAATTAAAATCAAGAAAATCCAGATAAGGATTTCAACTGAAGCTGAGCACAATTATGACTGGGTTTAAAGGATAAAAACCAACCAATCAATCAATCGACCAATATGTAATTGATATTTCAGTTGTTGGGGTCGCAGAGAACCCTAACCCATGCAGCCACTGTTGGGCAAAGGCAGGGGAACACCCTGGGCGGTTTGTCAGTCCATTGCAGAGCCAGAGTCTAGTTGTGAACTTGTGTATCAAAACTTAATCGATTTTGAGAGAGATACCCAGCATTAAGCACAATTACATATTTGAGAAGACGGATATAAAAAAAATGACTGTAAGTCAGTCAATGTCAGCTGAGTGACCCTGCGTTATGCACTGTGATGCCCTTTTAATTCCCTGAGCATTTTCATTATCCTTCACATATTTTGGGAAGTAAAATGTACATTTTCCTTCACACAAATGTCAAATTGATGATGTTTTTATTTTAAGTGCTAAATATGTTCCATTACTATTGCTATTGTCCTAAAAGCATGGTTAGATAAGACGGTGTTTTAGCTACGCATAAAATCCCAGCATTCCTGGGATTCTAATAAGCCCTAGCCTTCAGTCGACCACCATTCAACATCTGTTGGTTTATCTGTGCCATTGCAGTGACCCTGTTTCTGTTTGAGCCTTCTAACTGCTTTGATGGTAACGGCTTGCTTGTCCCTTTTGCCTTCTCTTTACTGGTTCTTTTTATCTATGACCAGCTACATGGCTGTGTCTTTCCCCCTCTTTATCTTCAAACATCATAAATCAATATATCTTAATTTACATGTTATCAGCGAAACGTTTGAGTTATCTGAAATATCGTGACTTTGTTGAAGGTTTCACAAACTGATAGATTTATTAAATGTTTTTAGGGCAGAAATACTGAGGTGTCGTCTCTGTGTGTTTGTGTGTGAGCATGTGAGGAGACAGAAAACGACGGTGCCAGGGTTCTGCAGAGGCTATAAATAGAGCGGCTTGGTGGTCCCCTTAAGATACACACCACTATGCATCACATAAACCTTCTGTTTATAGAAAACACTCCTTCTGTCTTTGTGGATAGACCCATTTGCATTTCTAGAATGCTTCGTCTGCGAGGATTGAGCACTTTAGTTTGGTTTTTCTGTTGTGTTTTGGGGTTTCGGTCATGTTCTGTTTGCTGTTTTCTCCCTGTCAGTCACGCCAGGTTTTGGTTGCCAATCCTCCACAGCTGTCTTGGTTTCAGTTAATTGACCCTCAATCTATCTAAGTGTCTGATTTTTCAGTTCTTCATCGTCAGGTCATCCGGTTTGTCATTCTTTTGTTGCTCCCTTGGTTTTGAAGTTTATTTATTAAATGTTTAAAATTCTGTCACAATGCATTTTGGGTCCTGACATCGTCTGAGGGCAAATGTGCTCCAATCAGATATAGCATTGGCGGAAAGGAGGGATTCTGTGAAAAAAAATATGCCACAATATTAAGTCACAGAAATGACTTAAGTGCCTGTAGTTGGAATTAGGCCTCCCCAGTAAATAACAAATTTATTATTGTTGCGATATCAAGCTGTGCAATGTGCATATTGCAAAAGATGTCAAAAATTGCAATAAATGGTTACCTTAAATGTGGCAAAACAGTCTTATAAAACAACTTGAGGTATTTAACAAATCAAATAAATCCCTTTATGTTTTTAACCAATCGGATGGACCTCTATTATGTAAGATGCTTGCCTCCTATGTAGAGGAGGGTCATTTGGACTGTAACGTAAGGTATTTTGACTCTTATTTAAATTAAACTGTTGCAGTGATATGGAAATGATGTTATTGTTTGTTTTGCTATTTGTTAATGTATTACAAGTAATCGTCATCGCAATATTGATATCATTATAATCGCAAGTTTTCTTCGTATCGCGCAGCCCTAGTTGGAATCCTTGTTTGGTTTGAACTATTGTGTAGTCTTCATTGAAGTATTCACATTTGCACACAGTAGAATAATTGGAGATCAGTCTAATGGCCTCTTAAGACATGTGACGTGCATTTAAATGGTAGGATAGGATAGAAACAATCGAAGACTATTTGACCGGTGCTGCTAAAAGCTGAAAGACCGGATAGCCAATAAATAATGGATAAAGAATCTGTACAATGCCTAATTAGCATCTGACAGCTCCAGATCACATAAAGAGGTGATTGTACAACTCTAGAACATTGAGAAAACATTCTGTGAAAGGCCTCATGTCCTTGGTTAACTACTGGTTTCCAAAATGCATGTAAAAAGATAAACAACCTCTATAAACAATGCCCCAAACAGAGGTCAAGTGAAGCTGAAATGAATAGTGCAAACCATATAAGAATAAACTATCTGAAATCATACTACATAGTCAAAAAGTGTATTTCAATAATCTACCAAACGAAAATAAAAGCAATGTCATTAATAAAGGGACATAAAACAGAACATACCCAGATGATTTTGATGATGAGGGGCATGAAGGGGCAAAACTATAACATTCTTGAAGTAGAAAATGGCTTCAATACCCATTTAGTAGATGTGAGTCCAGACTTGGCATCTGAAATTCCAAAGTGCGAATCATAAAGATCCCAAACAGAATCCTTCTTTTTGATGTGAACTAAAGCAAGCTGATACCAACCGCAAATTGTAGATACAGTTGTGGTAAAAAGAAATAAATAAATGTGATAAATAGCGTTTCTAAGCCCCTGACACACATATGTAACTTATCATTGCAAAGTTGGAAATTCCCAAAACAATAAAAATTGCAAAAGTAATCCCAATACATAAGAGCAGAGAAAAACTCCTCAAGGTATAGACCTGTATCTCTCCATCCATAATTTAAAAAAATCTGAGAAAAATATTCAATAATAAATTATAAACTTTATTGAAAAACATTGCATTTTAAATGAAAGTCAGTATGGTAATCTGTGAAGCGCTTAGTTTAGGTTGATAAAGCAGCGAGACGTGACTATTTTAAAAAGGATCCAGATAGAACTTGAGGATAAACCTGGTGGACTTACAGCAGCAACGGAAAGTTTAATGAATTGTGTTGATTTGGAGATGGTGTCATTAGACACTGACTACACTAAGACCCTGATGCTATGCTAATGAGCTGTTCTGTGTGTTGCTAGAATGCGACCATTAACTTGGTTTGTTGGACAATATTTTCACAGACCAGACTTTGAAGACCAACTCCCATGATTATTGTGTTTTTGGTGCTTTTTGCATGTTCTCGTAGCATTTTTTTCATCATGGAGGACTTACACTTACACTTTATTAGGCAAACCTGTACAATTGCCTGTTAACGGAGATTTCTAATTAGCCAACCACATGACAGCAAGTCAAAGCATTTAGGCATGTAGACATGGTTGAGACAATCTGCTGCAGTTCAAAGCGAGCATCAGAATGAGGAAGAAAGGTGACTGAAGGGAGGATTTCAGAAAACCCTGATCTACTGGGATTTTCACCCACAACCCGCTCTAGGGTTTACAGAGAACCCTTTGAAAAGAGAAAATATCCAGTAAGCAGCAGTTCTGTGGGCGGAAATGCCTTGTTGAAGCCAGAGGTCAGAGGAGAATGGCCAAACTGGTTCCAGCTGATAGAAAGACAACAGGAACCCAAAGAACCACTGGTTCCAACTAAGGTCTGCAGACGAAAATTTCTGAAAGCACAACACGTCCAACCTTGAGGCAGATGGGCTACAGCAGCAGAAGAGGGTGTGACTCCTGTCAGCTAAGAACAGGAAACTGAGGCTACAATTCACACAGACTCACCAGAACTGGACAATAGAAGATTGATAAAACGTTGTCTGGTCTGATGAGTCTCCATTTCTGCTGCCACATTCGGATGGTAGGGTCAGAATTTGGCCACAGCAACGTTAAAACATGGATCCATTCTGTCTTGTATCAATGGAGCAACGGCTGGTGGTGGTGGTGTCATGGTGTGGGGGAAATTTTCTTGTCACACTTTGAGCCCCTTAGTACCTTGTCAGCATGGTTATAAGTATTTTGGCTCAATCTGACCTGGAAACAATTATCCACACATTTATTTCTTCTCGTTTATATTACTGCAACTCTCTTTTTACCTGTTTTAACAAACGTTCCCTAAACCGTCTTCAGCTTTTCCAAAACTCTGCAGCAAGGCTTTTAACAGGAACCAGTAAACTGACTCACATCATTCCTCTGTTTTCTGCTTTACATTGGTTACCAGTCAAATATCGAATTGATTTTAAAATTCTACTTTTAGTTTTTAGAGCCTTGCATGGTCTAGCTCTGACGTAGATATCTGACCTTTTAACCCCGTTCTCTTCATGCCCAATCCTTGAGGTCTTCAACCATGATCTTTAAACCGTTCCAAAAACTGGCTTTAAGATGAGAGGAGATCTCTTGTTCGTCTTTGGAACTCCCTCCCATTGTCGTTGCGTCAGATTGACTCCGTTGAGTGTTTTAAATCTCATGTCAAGACATTTTTATTCAGGAGAGCTTTTGTTTATTTTAGTCCTTGTTTTATTAGGTATTACTGTGTTTTGTTTTATTATTATTATTATTATGTATTTTATTACTTCTTTGTGTTTTGATATGATTTTATTCTCCTTTTGTAAAGCACTTTTTCATTTGTTCTGGGTAAAGTGCTGTACAAATAAAGATATTCTGTTCTGTTCTATTCTATTCTATTCTATTCTATTCTATTCTATTCTACACCCCACAGCCTACCTGAGTATTGTTGGTGACCATGTCCATCCCCTTATGACCACAGTCTTCCATCTTCTGATGGCTACTTCAAGCAGGATAGGTTGGCTATTTGTGCCATCTTTTCATTTCAAAGTGCAACTAGAAATTTCTCTGAAAACCTTTAAAGTTAAAACACTGGAAAAATTGGAGTGTTGTGAAACTTTTGTCAAACTACCGTCTTTCTCCACAGTGAGTTTTTTTTCCTTTTTTCCTGAATTTTTCTCCTGTCTAAGTAGAAGGGCTTTGATGGTGCAGTTTACGCAGAGGATGTTATCAAAAATCAGTGTTTTTACCCCCCCCCCCCCCCCCCAAAAAAAAAAAAAAAAAAAAAAAGTGAAGTTGTATGTTTAGGATTCTGGTGAAAGCCTCCCACCTCTTTCCCGGTTTTACTGCAATCAATTCAGAGCAGCTGCAATAAGATTAGACTAATCCATCATGGCGACCTGCATTATTTATCGCCTTAATTCCCATTTAGCATTTGGAGGAAATGCTGTGTCTTCTCCAAAAAGGGGCTGAGAAGTTCTAATGGGTTTGGCCATGTATAATGTTCGTTATGTTGAGATACTATATTTTTTTGCCCTGAGAGACTTCTGAAGATATAAATAATGTATTAATACAAAGTGTTGTCTTTTAAATCTCCAATCTAATTTCTCTGGGAAACATATGAGTATTCTGAAACATGTTGTTGTGCCTTCTCTGCAGTCCATCTCTTCATGCTTCTGAATTTGTACTAGTTTTCTCTCTGTAGCTCCATAGAGACCTCCAGCACAGATTAGTGCAAATCTGTTTGTGTTTAGCACAGGATAGCCCCCTCCCTTACAGGGGATGCACCCTCTGAGACTTGCATCTCATGGGACTGCAGAGCTCTGCTCACCTCCTGTTTGCATGCTGTCATGATGTAGACCAAATCTGCGTCACAGTTTGATAAAGGAATCTTTATCACCAAGGAAAGGGACCAACTGGGTAATCGCAGGTGGGATGACGCACAGGCTCCTATGGATGTGTTTGCATCAGATGGAAATCCGAGTTCTCTGACTTACATTTCCAATGAAAAACCATATCTTCTGAAATTACAAGTTTCTGAGTTGATTATCTTTAACTTTGACAACTGAAATCTTCTTATCATAAAGGAAAACCCCTTAATCTAACTGTAATTGAAATTCCATGCTTATCTGCCCCATCTCTGATGGTTTACACAAAATCCTACTGGGATTGTTTTCATACTTGCAGTTTTTTTTTGCATTAAATATTTTATTGTTTGTCATAGGAACGACTGTAAAACCTTATTTTTTTTCCCAAAATCCAGTGAACTTTTTAAATGATTTTTCAAATTCTAAAAAACTTCTTTACCACAGTCAGTAGTCAGCAAAAAATAAAAACAGATCCATTACTCACTTAGACAAAGGAGTTCTGCTACATGAGTTAAGTCCACACTCTCTGTGTCTCTTGATAAATAGCAGACATTTGCACTGAAAGCATTACCCGTGAGGGAGTAAGTAGAAAACAAATTCCCTGCTCCAGTTTTGTGCAACCTTTTGTTTTGAAATCTTTAGCTCTTTAAAGGGCATAAATCATGCAATATTAACTTTTTGAGTTCCTAAGTCTATTATAATGTAAATTCCTGACAAAAACCAACCTCAAAGTGATATTTTGATCCATTTGTGGATTTCTGAGTGTTCCTCTCCAGCCCTGATCTCTGAGCACCAGCCATCCCCTATCCACAAAAATGACTGGGTTCTCACATTGTGACATCACAAAGTGAGGAACAGCCCCTTCCAGGAAGAGTCTGCGCTGCTAGCCCCGCCCCCAGGCTAACACAGACATACACACTCACACACTGTGGAGCTAGCGGTGATTGGCTAATCTCTTTTATTTTATATGCACAATAAGAACATCCATCTTTGTAAAAATTTGGATTTTGTTTTTTTTGTGGGCGAAATGCAGACACACTGCCGAGGCCAGTTCTAGGGTGACGTCATTAAATGGGCGTCACCCACAAGGAGCGAAAGGCGGGGCAGCTGAGCGCAAGTGGATTTCAGTTGAGAGCGTCCAGATATGCTTTAGTTAGCCACAAAGTGACACACTCATCTTTCACTTTGGCTTGTTAAAAAAAAGTTATAAATATTTCTTTGTAACTGCATAGTGTTGTGACAGACTTGTCATTTTTATTATATTCACCTCACCATATAAAATGTCTTTATTTTATCGTTGAAAATATTAGGAATAGTCGGAAACCTTTGGAAGTATTTCACTTGTGACTGCCACTGAACTAGTAATATAGCACAAAAAAATGCTTCTACAAAATGCATTTAATGATGTAAACATTTTCTGTTTGGCTCAGCTTTAATACATGCCAGACATATAGCAGCATGAAATGATAATTGAAGTATTTCTAACAAAGACAAATGTCTTCGAACAGGGCTGTCTGTGTAAATGACCACTCAAGGATAACTACCATCTCACAAAAAAACATTACATATATTTAAAATAAATGCTCTCTATTTAGCAATCAATTATCAAAATGACAGAAAACAACATGGGCCTGCTGGAGACTGTTTTAAAACCAGGGATCCTTTGATATTTTAGAAACCTAATTGTGACGGATTTTCTTTACTTAGTTTGTTTTATTCAAGAAGCAACAGTTCCTTTTCCATGTGGTTTTCAGTCGGTCCGACTATGCACCAATCCCATATTCCTAACTGGAGCACATGGAAGACCGCATTACAGCTTTCGCCCAAACTTTTCCAAAGTTTCCTACAGGAGGTCTGCACATTTTGGTGTGGCACATTAACTGAAAAAAGGTTTTTCTGAAAACGTTATTGGCCTTTTTGTTTCTGCACAACTTTGCATTATACTCAAAGTGCTAAATGGAGGATTAGTTTTAAATGAAAGATTTTTGTAGAGCACTCTTTCTTTTTACTGAGGAAAAAGCACAAACAGTTGTTTTGTCATGTTTTCATAGAACATCTGCCAGCTCGCTGGGATTAACCTTTGCTGAACTACTGTAATACCCAGGAGTGTAATTCTGTCCTCCTGTCAGACTAATGCATTAGTCACATGCACCCGTAGGGAGGTTGACCCATACGGGTCCGGTAGGTTTTTGGGTTGTTTGGATTTTGCTTGGTTTGGGTTTTGGGATTTTTTTTTTACAATAGATCCAAAGATGATTGCAGAGGGACGTTAAAGGAAACACAGTTGTGTCTTGCGGGCCTTGTTGCTCATGCGGCCACCCTAAGGGATGTCATGGAAATGTACGGTATGATTGTTGTCCATGAAGTAGATGTTTCCTAAAGTATTTGTAAGGATAACGTAAAGTGCAGGCTCTTATGACATTCGGATGATGCAGTTGTACGGTTCCGTAATGCCACACTTTAGTCATTAGCGAGGTGTGTGCATTGGCTCCTCACTGACATGCAAATGCAGCATGCACGGGGTGCACAGGTACTGTACATAAGTGCCAGTAGGATGCCCACACAAAACTACACTTGGATTGTCTAATTTTCCCAATTTCTAACAGTCAGGTGACAAAGATGGAGTGAGCAATGGGTGCGCAAGGATTGCACTCTTATTACTTAAACAGCAGCAACAGGCCCCTTTCGCAGTGCACAGATTTCAGGGGGGTTTATAAAAAATGAAAAATCATTATGATTTTCACCCTTACTTACCTTTGTGTTGTTCAAGGGTTTCCTGTGGCCTCTTGCCTGCAACATGTCCATTGAAAAAAAACATGCGTGGAGATTTTCTCTCTACGGGCTCACAGAGTGGTGAACTGTACAAGTTCGCCCATTTTCCGCCGCAGATGTGTGACAGGCATACAGTCTGAGCTGTGACCTCATTTATTTTATTTGGACATCCATAGTTAAATAAAGCCTTTGATTTTGGTTCAAGAGATACCCAAACATTAATGATTTAAGCCCATCCGTTATCATGATTTATTCATTAATGACTGTCTTACAGCATGTTGTGGATCTATAACTGCACATAAGCAGAATCAAAATTGGAAGAAGTCTTACCTCCAAAAAGAAGAATAAGCAGAGTATGAGGAATGAGGGTCTTGCCAAGGGACCCACACTGGATGAAGCTCGTGGGGCCTTCTAGGAATTGAACCCTGGTTTTCCATGCACCAGTCCTACACGCAGCCAACTAAGCCAACCGGCCGCTGGAGGGTTGTGTCCAGCAACTGTAGAAAAAGAGGGGTGGTGGGCAGGGTCTAAAAAGGGATTTAAAGTCAGTTGATTTACCTCTGTGGTTGTAGCCATTTTAGCCCGAAATGATCTCAAAACCTGGATGTTACGTCCACAATCATACAGGTCTAGGGCTGGAGGTACGTAACATAAAATACACAATGGTTGACTTTTAAGTTTTTCTCGAATAAAAGGAGAAGGATAGGGACCAAGGTTGGGCCAAAGGAATGAAATATATGGAACAAAACACAGCCGAGCTATCACCATCCTAAAACAAAAACAAAAGAATAAAAGTCTCAGTGACGTATCTACAAAAAGGGAATGAAAACATACAAGAGGTGGCACCAACCAACTTACCGAGTGCGAATAACAGAAGATAAGCTGCATGAGGTGTACAGGGTACCCTGTCTTACCTATCCATAAAGCTCCCACACTCCAGCATGAAGGGGACATAAGCATTCATGGGAAAGTTGTGGTCAAGACAGAGCCCCCTTTCCCAGTGATCCACAAGAGCTTATATGAAGGCCTGGTGGCTGGCTCTGGTTGGACAGCTCGTCAGGTCTCCACCATGTGTCTTCACTAAGCACATGTAGAGGAAGGAAGAAGGAATGACGGTGGGAAAAAAACCTGCACACAACACTGGACTTTTCAAAAATGAGGAAAAAATAAAAGCTTGACAACGAAGCCTGGCCGTTGTAGGGAAAATGTCCAGTTGTGAAGATGAGGATTTCAGTCATTTGTTGATCAAACACTACATTCCTGTTTGGTGCAGTCTTGAGGTCAAGTATTAAATAAAATGATGAGGTGCATAAACATGAGGCCAGAGTTTAGTTCAATTCAATTCAATTAATTGTATAGCCCAAAATCACAACAACAGTTGTCTCGATGGGCTTTGTGCAGATAAATGAAGGGTAAAAGATACAACAAAAGGATCATGAACACAATTCAATAGAAAGATTCTAAACTGAACTAACTACCGTAAACTAAAACTGGACATTCCCTGCCCTTACACCATCCTACGCGGTTGTTGTTGTAGTCGTCAATATAAAATGTAGACACACACGTAGGTTTTTAAAAGGTTTTCAAAACCAGATTTTAGTTTCTCTGTGTGCATTGAGTGGAAAATTTTAAATTGAAGTGGATGGGAACTAACGATTGTGAAACAAGCCCCTAATAGTTACTGAGCCAACTGCATCTGGCTTCATTTACTTTCACTCTCAATGTAGCTTCAGTCAAAAAGACTGTTTTTGGTTAAGTTCCCAAAGAGCACAGGTCAAATGTAAAGAATGGATTTCACTCAGTTCAGATAGCTTGAAAGTGCCACAACCTGTGGCACACCCGAGTGTGCAAAATGAGTCCTTTGCTTTTGACCGAGCAGCAGTAAGCTGCAGTCATCTTTGGGAACCATTTGGAGATTTTCCATTGTTCCTTTTTTGAGGCAAAATGTGAAGTCAAGACTGAGCATTTTCTGCTGGTTTAAAAATCCAGTTGGTAAAATCGGATTTAAGCAGTAGGAACCTTTTTAAAAAATCATTAAAAAGTCACAAAGTCTTTTGGATTAAAAAACAAACAAGCATCTTTTTGCTTTTATCTTTTTCCTCATATAAATTTACTGACCCGCCCACTGGTACATTAAACAAGGACATAAACTGCCAGGCTACTGCGACTAGTTGCTCTGGAATCACTCATGGATTAGAGACTGCTGAGTAATCCTTATGATGATAAATTTGTTTGACCCTGTCCCCTTCGCCATCACCAGTAGTTACAGCCAGATGTAAGCTGGTAACCCTGACCCAACAAAAAGTGCACTCCATCCATGTTGGTAAATGCACAGCTGGGCGTCCATTCTGCTGTCTTAAAAACAACGAATGTACAGATGCTTACTAATACCTACAAATCATACAGGGGTTTAAGATGAGATTCAGTTAGGGCCACATTTATCTCATGCTCTCATGTTAATCCATGTGTAGCCATACATAGAAGAAGCCATTACATAACACACATCCAATGGGAATTAGCCAGCAATGCATGAATGCTGTTTTTTTTTTAAATATAGAAATATTATTCAAAACAGACACATAATAATGCACTTGTAGCTTATGCTTAGTTAAACCTGCTAGTATGTCATGTGCATGTTTCCCTCCCAGTGCTGTTTATGTCTTTGCAATTCAAACAGAGCATTATAGGGGTTTCAAACAAAGTGTCTGCTGGTATTTCCAGCTAAATCTACGGTGGAACTCTGAATCATCATCATTATGGCTGTACCTTGTCCTCCCAGACCTGCTGAGATGCTGTAATGAAGGCTTCTTCTAGTCTGTAGGCAGCACCTAAAAACTGACTTGTGATTTTGTAACATTTTCCTTTATAACAAACTGTGTTCTGTTAAAGTGCTGTCTAATAAAATGTCAAGTAAATAATGAACAACTGTGTTTTAAATGCAAGAAGTGGACGGAAAATTCATTTAAATAGCTATCGTGGCATTAAACCCCTATAGGGTATTTAGTTTATCATATAAGAGCTTTGCTGTGATTGGTCTGACTGAGCTGAGGAAGCATATGCATTGTTAAGTGTAGTCTTACAGGGTCAGTGCTCTCATGAGCTTTTAGGATGGAGGGAAATGCAGCCCATAATGCATGCTGAGCCATTTGACAGAGACTGTAAAGAGCTGAAACGGTTCGGTCCAGCCATCAAATAACAACGTTTTAACGCCATTTTTGATCTTCAGCACATTCATGTCTGTTAAGAAGGGCATCGTGTTTCTTGGACAGGCAGTTGTTGCAGAAGATACCGCCCATAAACTCACCACACAAGTTATGTTCAAATGAACTGATTCAGCGTTTTTATGAAACATCATTGTAGGATCATTTGTTGCTTCGATTGAGACTTCATGAATACAAAGTATGTTTCAACTGATGTCTAAGGCCACTTGGCTCTCAAACCCCTGTGTACTAGGAACTATCAGAATAAAAGCTGCCTTTGTGTTTCCACCTGTTTGTAGTGATGTTTGCCTTTCTGCTTTAATGTGCATCATTAAGCTGAGATCTTCATCTGCTAGGAGCCATTTTAATTCTGATTTATAATCAGGAGGAAACCCTTCAACTTCCAGATGAAAGCGAGTTTAATAGAAGAAAGAGAAGCGGAGTTTACCAAGTGACCACTAAAATTCAAATGATCCAACTTCATATTTATATTGAGAATTATTCAACTTGACTTTCTGGGTGACTTCTTTGTACAATGAATTTATGAAATTGTTGGATTTTTTTTTCTTTTTTCTTTTAACAAATGAAAACCTGGCTGACGAGCAAATTTCAGTCATTCAACATTTAAATTGATTTCAAATTTTTCCCAGCTCATGTTTGTGTTTACACTTTTGTGTCTGCGGTCCTGTTGTCGTGTGCTGCAGGAACAAGATGTAGTTTTCTCAGTGACAGTAAAACAAGAAGTGGACTGAACAACCCCTCCCCTCCTTGGGGTTCCAAAAAGGGAGTACCCACTGGTCGCAAAAAGCGGAAATCCCATTGACTTCTATGGAAAAACAAACATCTGTTAGTCAGTCATTACGTGCGTCCGAATACCAATTCTTCCTTTTGATACCTTTCATTAACATGTTCTCGCTAACCCTATTTTTTTCATGATATGTTTGCTGTAGTGCAAGTTATTCAAGTTATAAACTGACCAATCAGACGCCTCAACAGAAGTAGGTGTCTCGTGTCAAACGTTCGAAGCGTTTGATTGACAGATTCTCCCGAACCCGCTTGCTGTAGAAGGGGTAAAGCCTTCTAGCCTACTCACTCCTGATTGGAGAAGGTGGTTGCCATAGAAATGTAGACATGAGGACGTCTGGTTCCAACATGGCGAAGTACATATCGTGGAAAAATGGCGACTGGATTGGCGTCATTTGGTTAGAACCAGAAACTAAGTCAAGACACTTTATCTGTGTTTGTCTGAAGTCGAAATTAAATAGAATTTTGACTTTAGGCCAATTATTAGATTATTTTTGACTAACCACAGGTGTTATTTTATTAAATAATATGTTGAACGCAAACTGAGAGGAACTCGCTACATAATTAAAACAAAAGACATAAACCATTTTTTTTTTTTTTTAAAGAAACTTTTCCTAAGAAACCCTTATTTATCTCTAATAAGTCTTTGCTCTCTACTTTGGGTGTTTTCACACTATAAGTGTTTTTCCACCGCCACCGGCTCTGTAATGTTATGAAGACACTGCTAATAAAGTTGCAAACACAGTGGATTAGTGCCTGTTATTTTATTTGCACCAGTTTTTTAACGAATGTCCACTTCCAGTAATTAATTTTGTTGTATTTATCCGCCACGTCTTAAAGCCCGAACTGTGAAAATATCGTGGTCACATACTGGCAACAGACATGATTGTGTGGGGGGGTCTGGTATCGAGTGCGCTTGTGCTCCTCGGATGTGGTCAGTAGATGGCCACATGAAAACCTTCACCAAAAGGACAGCTGATAAACATGACTAATCTGGCGCAAACACCTACTTCAGGGGTGTCAAACAGACGGCCTGCCAGGTGGTTTAGTCCGGCCCACACATGAAAAGTAAAAACCATTAGGATGTTTAAAATAGAAAGCAAGTTTCTAGTCCATTCCTGTGACGAGTTATGATTTTTTAAAGAAATAACCGAAATGCGCAATTCCGCCACTAGGGGGAGCAAAGGAAAAGCTTAACAGGTGAAACAACATAACTCTGTATGTGCCAAAAACAAGACTCTTAACGACCCGAAACCATGTAAGCTAAGTTGACAATACCATCCAGTTTCAGGTCTGACTCCTCCCCCATGAGCGCAATATACCAGCTCTTCGACCAGCTTTTTCAGAATTGACAAAGCCTCTTGGATAAGAGGTGAAACGTGTTCTAACTTTTAAACCAGTCCATTTGACATCCCCTAAACCTACTACAAGTTTAATTTAGTGTAATTTTGTCATCGTTTGGACGTTTACATTTTAGGAAGATGTTTCAATTTTTCCTGTAGCCCCTCTTGAATTTATTATCAGGATTGCTTCAGTGTCAGATTTAAAATATTCAGTCTGCATAAAATTGAACAAACCAATATTTTTTAAAGTGAAATTCATTTTATTTAAGATCCATTGGCCTCTGTGAATGAATGTGCAAAAAGAAATGATAAGGCTACCATGTTGGTTGAGGCATGTTTTCCAATTAGGTAAAAAACAAGAATAAAGCTTTATTTTGCCTTTACGCTACTGGTCCGGCCCACTTGAGACCAAACGGGTTGAATGTGGCCCCCGAACCAAAATCAGTTTGACACCCCTGACCTACTTGCTGTGTGGTGAGTAGCCATCTTACTTTTACCCACCAAATAAAAAAAAAATGATCACAATTGGCGCCTGGCGAGTATTAATTTTAACGCCAGGCGCAAGGCTGTTAAAAAAAAAAAAAAAAAGCTAGACTATGGTAGAATTTTTACTCCTAGAGATGGTCTGGACAGAACAAAAACAGAACGAAGACTGGGCTTGGTCGCGCCTCTAATGGAAACTGGCTCCATGACGGGGCTTTATAATGCAGGTCAGCACACAGCAAAGGAAATGCATACTTTTTCATTTTCACTGTCACTTTTTATTGACTAGGAACAACTTTATTGAGCAACAGGTGTGGAGTCACAACAGAACTGGCATAAATGAGGATTTAGCTTAGAATAGAAATGCTTTTGTGATGAGCTCCGACAGGTGAACACTTCTTTATATTACGATTAGGAATGCTTTTAAAATGGGGAGGGTTTATGTAACCCTTCGGGGAGGTGCCCTTCTGAACATTGCTAAGGATTAGAGTAAGGATATTACTGCCTGAATGCATTAGAAGTGTATTAGATAGGTCCACGACGTAGCACAGACTAATGCACAGGCTCTGAATTATGGCTTAATCTGTGTTTAATTGCCATGAGTTTTGTAGTGATAATAGTATTATCTAATGGAAGAGCCCTGGAAAGGCTTGCATTCAGAACAAAAAGCAAGGCAAATGGAGAGGGCAGGGCTGCAGTCGCAGATGTGGGACTCCCACTTCAGGGTGATTAAGCAGAATGGGTAGCTGCTGAGATTCTTACAAAACCCCTGGCACAAAGACATCCTTTATCAAAATTGTCATGGTTTTGTTGTTGATTTTAAAATGTGAAAAATGGTAAACACAATTGTGGCTAAGTCCTAATGAATGCCAGAGCGAACACCGATAACAAAACACTTGTTAGGCCAGAGGGCACAAACGTTTGTGGATTTTTGTGTTTAACAACGGTCAAGACATACAGATTTGTACTGATGCTTGCACATTTTTGGGCACAAGCTTGTGATTATTAAGTAAAAATGCAGTAAATCTTGTTTCTTCATAATGATTAAAAACACCATAAATTGGCATGACCATTGAAATAAGGAATAATATATGAAGTGCAGATATTTAATTAGAAATGCTTTAGCTTCTTGTTTTTTACATAAATATTTGATGTTTTGTTTTGGTGCATTTTGGTCATCAAGACTTGTTCTTTAAAGACCCATCCCGACCATTTTTCAAAACTATTTTGAAAGCATTCCCAATGTTCTCTTAATTAATATTATGCAGTATTTAGCCAAAATCAAAAACCTTTGTTGTTTTCTATGACATAGTTTCTGCAGAGCAGAAAGAGCTCTTTAGAAATTCTCTTCTAAGGTCTGGGTGGAACTTATTTTTTTCAATATATCCTCAGAAAATTGCTTCAAGAACATGTAAAAAAAAAAAGAAAATACCAAAAACACAATTATCATCAGAGCGGCTCTCTAAATATATATGCACTAAATGAAGTCTTCATCAGTTCATCTTTTAATTAATCGAGAACAAAATTAGTGTGAGCATTTCTCTACATTTATATTTAAGGCAATAGATTTCTTTACCATTAATCTGAAGCATTACCAATGTTTTTTTCCTTTTAATTTTAGTTCAATGACCAAGCTTCATCCTGGCTACGGAGCATTTCGTTAAGTGTCTTGTAGTATTTTAATGGTACAAAGTTGAATCCCTTGCCTACTCTTTGTATATAGACCAACAGATACTGTTTGATTAAGGTTTGACCTTGATCAAACAGGATCTATCTCTTAATGCCTGATGAGTCAAGAATGTTGACTTTGTCATTTTATTTTAGGGTGTATTCAGACTGGAAAAATCAGTTGGTCCGGACCCAGTCCGCTTAATTTGTTCCGGATCGAGTCGTGAACCCTGCCTTGGCTCTGTATTCAGACTGATGTCACACGGACTTCTCTGTTCCGCACCAAAGCTTGTAAACAAAACCACATGACTAAAGATCTCTTCACTCATTGGTCAGGAATTACGAAGGCTTCATCTGACAACATTTCAATGAGTTGCTGTGTCTCATTGTGTGGTGTTATGGCATCGTTTTGAGAGAATTTTGTTATGGAATCTACATCTAGTGGAAACTACATGGTAGCTTTTAGGATGACTTCACAGCAGCGTGTACTGCGTAACGAGACAACGAAAGCATGTAAGAAGTGTTTTAAGCTGTGTTAAAAATAAACATAGCACATAAGGAGTTGGACTATTCTTTTTTTTGGCTCATTGATAACGCAACAATCATTGCTTTACATCTGTTTCTACATTCCTACTGGGTTGAGATTACGTGACCACCGGCTACGGTGGCCTTTGTGGTCCAGTTGTTCCGCTCTGAGGATGGATCGTATTTAAGCTGCGGAATCTCAGAATTAACCAAAGCTCAGTCCAATTGGAAACAAACCAAAACCACCTCCAAAGAGGGGTCCTAGAGCCGTTCCTGGTCCCGGACCATGCAGGTGCATTGCGCGGGTGTATTCAGACTGAAAATTTGTTCTGGATATCGGGGGAAAAGAAGTCTTTTTCACCTTAAGTGGATCTTACGTGCCCAATCTAAATACGCTCCTATACACCTGTACTTTTAAATAATATTTATATGCAACCTCACGGGGTTGCTGGAGCTTGTTGTGGGTACCGCTGGGCGAAAGGGGGCTACACCCTGAGCAGAACACCAATCGGTTGTAGGGCCACAAAATCACTCACACATGAAAGCCCCCACACGCACGGGAAGAACTTGCAAACTCCACTGTGTGGCAAGGGCTAATGCATCACCGTGCATCAGGATCAGATTTCTTTCTGATTATTAGTGTTCTTTAATTTTATACTAATGTTCCTTCTCAAAATGGGTTCAATAGACTCTACCTCTGACATTTGACTCTCAAGAGAAAATAATTAACAGAATAGTTGATCATTAATTCATTCCTTTGTAAATCAGGCCCATTGAAAAAAGCACCTACACTTTCAGTTTGAGTTTAGAACTGATTGAGGTCAGTTCAAATGTAAGTCTGACACGGAAAATAAAAATTAAACATGATTACTGTAATTAGTTTTAGAAATTAGTAATTTATTAAAATTGCACAAGGCCACAGTGTTTGTGTGATTACATGTCTCTCTATTTGAGTCTTCCAGTTGCTGGGCTCCCAGCATAGGTGTCACACCCTTTTGACTTGAGAATGGGATAGAGGTGCTGTGAGCACGACTAGAGCTGTGATGGTGTGGGATTTTTGATCACCGCAGTGATGAACCAGCAGGGGGCGCGGTGTCGCGGTTAACCGCAGCCCCCCACTAAAAAAACAAAAAACAAAAACAAAAAATCACACAAAATCCCCCGGCTATATAAAAATCTTCTCAGAATATTATATATTGCCCAGTAATAAACAGACTGCACCTTTCCAGTAGCCATGAGCCTGACACCCATGAAGAACACGGGGCAGGAGGCTCCGCCTTTGTATATACAGACGCGTAAGTGTGCGCTGCACAAAATAGTTCCAAAACAAAACATGTACTGAGATTCATCAAAATCTAACAGTGGACGTTCATGTTTGGTATTACAGAGTGAAGGAGAACAGTAATAAACACCCCCAACAGAAAATCCTCCGGCGGGCGGCCGTGTCGCGCACTTAAGAACGTGCGCAGCTTGTAATGGAAATGAATACAATGAAAATGAATAATTAGAACGCAGTAAATTTGTCGTATTTCCTCGCGAGACGTAAACTTCTGTCGTAGAATGAGGGTGTGTGCTTCTGAAACCGCGCGCCTCTGTGCAAGTAGAGGGAGCGCGCCGCGTGTAGGGCAGAGGCAGTGAGAGCCGTGCGCCGACGAGAGGGAGTGAGAGGCGCGGTGCAGGGAGGGAAGTAGAGAACACTCTGACAGAAAGTAAGAAAGTCTGAACACAGGACTAGCAGAAAAAGTAAATTATCACCAAAGATGAATGCGTTTAATGTGTTTATTATAGTTCCAATCACGCACCATATGCAAAACTTAAAAAAAATAAAATATAAAAAAGTGTGGTCCTCAACACTGTGATGCGGTTATCGTCACACCCCTAAGCACGACCTCTGACAGATCTAGCAGCCAGTATGAGTGAACGGTGGTCCTTCCTGTACAAGTAAGCAGCGTATTGGCACTGAGGGTAAAAACAGTTCATGAATGGAGTCAGGGATGGTAAGCAATCATCCTGCTGTGCTGCTGTTGGCATGGTACAGACCAACCAGTGTGCCATGAGTAGGTACAATTTCTGCACATGCAAACGGATTGTTTCTGTAAGAATTGTGGGTAACTAAAGAAGGATTGCAAATTTGATACTATGAGTCTGTTGTGGTGTCTAGAGTTCATCTTGGCAACAAAAACAGAGCTATATGTTCATTTTAAAATTTAGATGCCAAACATCAACGGCAGTAATGTTTTTAAATTAAGTCATGTTGTCCTTGCTATGTTTATCTATTTCCATTTACTTTTCCATTTATTTGCTTAAGGCGCACCCATAATGCATACAGATTAAACACCATCATCATAGTATTGTGCTCATTATTTGGCCCATTCAATTTGATTAGTATTTCAATGTGGACCATGTTTTTGCACCTGATATCAAGTTTAAATATATTTTAACACATGAAAAATGTTTAGTAAACCAGGCCCATTGAGACAAGTACCTAGTCTTTCAGTTTGAGTTCTCTTTCATTTTCATCACTCCCTGTAAAACCAGTCGAATCATCCAGGATTCATCTTTTGAATAACTTTTTGTTTTACAAAACACTTTGTCTTTTACTTTAGATCTGCCTTAGAAATAGTAGTACACTATAATTAAAGCATTCTTGTCTATACCCTGCGCCAGTATTCATTAGATGGCCTTTAGTTGTGTTAGGGGACTCAAGCTGTGGACTGGGTTACGGTAGGGAGTGTAAAGCCATCCTTTTTAGGTACCCACACATATCTTGTTATTTCTTTTGCTCACTATAATCCCTGTGTTTAATCCTCACTGTTGAGGATTAAAACTAATGGAATATGCAGCATTGTTAGATGTCCGAAAAGGTCTTGCTGGAGAGGATGATTTTTTGTTAAAGTTACATATACATATAATGCCCTTGCAATAGAACCCCTATTAATTATGCCTACATGTACAGTAACCCCCGTATATCTTGTGTCAAGAGAGGAGTAAATCATAAAGTTTCATTATATGCAGATGACCTCTTGCTTTATATCTCATACCCAGTCAAAACTTTCCCAAACATATTAGTCACCCTCAAAACATTTGGGGTTTTTTCTGGGTAAAAAACTTAACATAGCAAAAAGGGACCCCCCCCCCCCAAAAAAAAAAAAAAAAACAAAAAAAACAAAACACATCTGAAGAATATTGCTCCTCTAAAATACCTATTCTCCGGAAAAAGTTAATTTTTGTTATACCATGGACTGTGACAGCACTTTCTGATATGAATTAAGCTATTCTGATTTTTTTAAATCTAGGAGGACTTGCAAAAATGGGCTTAGCTGGAAGAATAAAGCACTTAGTTATTAAGACTACATTTTAGTGTCTACCTATATTCTTAGCCAAAACAGTTTGCAAATACCGGTAGTTTAATTTCATTGCTCATTTGGGGAAAAAAAGCCTCTTAAGCTCCAAAAAACACTTCTCCAAAAGAGCTAGAGTTGGTGGAAGCATAGGACTGCCTGACTTCTGACACTATTACTGGGTATCTGATATGTTAAAAATAACATATTGGCTCTTTTTCTCCAAAACACAATGGTGTGAATTACAGGCTGGTTCCTGTTGTTTTCCCCTAAGGGCCTTAATCGGTTGCCCTGACAATTTACAAAGAACCCAA
Source organism: Oryzias latipes (assembly GCF_053564925.1). Taxonomy (NCBI): domain Eukaryota; kingdom Metazoa; phylum Chordata; class Actinopteri; order Beloniformes; family Adrianichthyidae; genus Oryzias; species Oryzias latipes. The sequence goes on along the minus strand of NC_136237.1, from coordinate 8,174,496 downwards.
TTGTAATTGCTACTCTAAAAATTTGTCAACATATTAAACATTATTGTAAGTGGGACTTGCTCCCTCTCAGCGCTACTTTAATTATTTAAACCTGGCCAAACATTTAATCATTCCAAAAACATGTGTGAACTTGATTGTGGGGAAATAATCAAAGCTCTTTTAACTAAATTCAATGAGTTCTACATTGTGTAATGTGCAAAAATGATCACTGAAATGTTTTTAATTACATTCAATAAGCTATTCATTTTCTTTACTCGGTCTGCAAAGTGTAGCAATAATTACTGGTTTAATGTGATCATGTGTTCTAATAATAAGCAATGATTATTACATAATGGTCACCATTACTGTTTACTGAAATCATGAATGAATGTTTTCTGATGATGATCAGTCATTACTAGGCACTGGATTTTGTAACTTGAAAAGCATGTATCAAATCTGAACCAGATTATGAAAACTATGTAAAACTATAACATGAAATGGGGGGGGGGGGGGCTCAGACGAGTGTAAACGTGTTGATATTCAATAAACAAAATGCTCAATAAGCTGTGCTTACCAAAAAAAAAAAGTATTAAAAAAACTGGGTAACTGTTATACTAAAGTACTCATTGTCTCATTTATCATTTTTTCTGGCAGGCTCTTCAGCCGCATTTTGTTTTCTGGATGCCTGCCCTTTCTCTTTACATAAACATGGAACACACATGTAAGGCTGGTGCACCTAATGAGCTCTGCTATCACTACCACAAACCAGAACATCTATCTTCTGTCCTTTTTTTGTGCACACTTTGAGGCACTGACAGGCCTTTAGCACCCATTTCTGTTCTTTCACCTTAAGAAACAGAGCCTATTGCATCTTTAGTGACACAAATGTCGGGCATATAATACAGGAAGGAGGAGGGAACGTCTGCAGAACAAGGGGTAAGAATGGCCCCGTCAGGGCTTTGGCCTTTCTTTGCTCTAGAAAAACCCAGCTCCATTGTAGGAGATTTATGGAGCCTCTCCCTTTAAAGTGATCTTTGCTCAGAGAGGTGGATGGGAGATAACGATGCTCTGTGTGTGTGGTCATCCATTAAGGGGGCCACAAAAAGGTCAATGTACAGTATCTGATAGAGGAAGTTTGTTTTGTGGTGTGTTTCTTTCATACTCTGTGAAGAAATAAGAAAACACTGTAGCAGAGGAAATATAAAATAGAATTATTAGTAGCTCAACCAAAAAAATCACTTTTCTTTCTTTTCTGTTTGCAACTTAACTTCAAAATGTCTTCTACATTAAAGATGGAGAGTTTCAATTCTGTCCATTTTAAAGTTGCAGTCAGGGAGAAATTGGAATACTTTTTATGTAGAGATTTGGAATGGAAGACAAATGTTTTATAAGATGAAGAAGAGATGGGGGGGGGGGATGAAGAAAGCAGCCTTTCTCTTACATCTTTGGCAAGGGGACCTGATAACCAGCTTGGAGTCATCCATCTCTTCCTCACAGAACGCTAATTTTAGCATCATCACCCTCATCATTCTCCGTTCTCTTTTCCTTTGCACCGCCTCCTCAGCTGCGGTTAAAAACTGTACGACCCTCGGCTTGTTGTGTGTCAGCCCCGACTTCCGGGGTTAAATGGTGACAGTGGAGGATGTGTTTAGTCTGCATGATAGACTCTCCAGCACAGAGGGCCAGTGTGTTTGTTGTATGAGGGTTGTGACAGACGTAAACCTGTGTCTGGTGGGTGATTATTTTAGCTCAAGTGTTGACACGGTTTCATCAGGAAGCTTTGCAGGTTAACATTAATGGTCCCTGTTGATTGGATAACGAAATTGGTATTGCCTCGTGCCTGGTACAGATTGTCAGTCTTTTATCAGGACTACTCAGAGGGAAATGGTGTAATAAAGAATAACCTATGCTCAGATGACAATCTGCATTTTACATTTGCCAAAAAATATATTTTTTTATAGTTTTGTCTTTTGAGTTTTTTGCTTTTCTTTTAAGTTATTTCAGCTCTGGATTTTACTTTAAAGTGCATGGTGGCTTTTTGCACAAGAACAAATTCACGAGTTGGTTTTTAAAAAATGGACATACGTGGCCTTGCAACTGCAATTTTCCCTGTTTATAGAGTCAGCTAAACAGAACATCCTTGATATGTCACCATAGGCCTCATTAGATGGCACACTCGGCTTTAAAAAATTAGCTGACTTTATTTTCCCCCCTACTAAGCTAATTGGTGCACAAATATGACCCAACTAAAACTTACTGTTATCTTTTTTTTTAATCTTTTAATGCTGGAGATTTTGCCAGTGTCATGAAATAACACCCTCCTGTGAACTACCGCAACTCCCATAGGGTTTACCCGAACAATTTGACGCTGTGGGGATTCTAAAGTGTTGCATACTCCCTCTTTGAACTGTTGCCATCAGGGAGAAGGTTCAGGTCAATCAAAACAAGGACTGACAGATTTAAGGAAAGTTTTTATCCAGTAGCAATAACTACATTAAACGCTGTAAAGAACAAGCCATAAATGGAAATATGACAGAATGTTCACGCGTGTGTGGGTTATGTCTGCTGTTTAAGTCAGTCCGTATTTTATATTGTTTTTATACTATTTATTGTGATTTTATTTTTACTATTTGATTTGACTATTTTGCACCTTAATCTCGTTGTACAATGTTGCAATGACAATAAAGACTATCTATCTATCTAAATTGCAGCAAAGCTGCTTTTCTCCACAACGGAATCCGCCTATACCAGGCAAAATCAGTGTTCTTTGCTTTTAAATGTATTATAATGTTAATTCCTCAGGAATTGAGTATTGTCTCTGTCTCTCTGCGCTATGGGCACCAGCCCCTCTCAATCTACAAAACAGGCGGGTTCTCCCGAGCTGATGTAGACCAGTGAGAACAGTCCCTTCTAAGTTGCCTGCACCGCCCCCAGACTAACACAAACCCACCCACTTTCTCCACAAAGCTAGCAGTGTCTGAAAAAAGAGATTTTATTTTATATGCACACATTTTTTCTTCTTCAAAAGTTATGATATTTTTTGTGGGCAAAACGCAGACACGCTGCCAAGGCCGACTCTAGGTTGACGCCATGAAATGTGCGGCGCCCACAAGTAGCGAAAGTCGATGATAAATTGAGGCATCTTACTTCCGGGTTGGAAAAGAACTCAGGAAAACAACTAATATTTAATAAAAAAAATAGTTTTTTGTGTGTGCCAAAGGTAATATACCATCATAAACATGGATATTGTTTACTTGGAAAGCCTTAAGAATGGCATGGTACAGGGCTTTAAAATACGTAAACACTACTGTAAAGTGTTGTGTATCGGCACAAAGCTGCTTTTCTCTACCTCAGAATCCAAAGGTGTTATCTTTATAGCGTAAACAGCTGAACAGTTCCAGTACTTCACTGAACACTGGAGCTTAAGGTCTGGTGTTAAAGGGTTAATTAACTAGTTAAGTGGTGTCATGAACAAGTTTTTATTTTATTGGAGACACTGAATGCAGTGTCTGTTGAGGGTGGCTGTGTTAGTTATTGTTTGTTCACTGTCGAATCAGATAAGATCGGTTGTCATATTTGTGTTGTACATCCCCACTTGTCTGGACTTTGTGACTTCTTGTTTGTAATGTTGAATGCTTGTTTTGACATTGCAGAATTTTGCAGCTGACTGTCTTGAGAAGGACACACAATAGACTTGACATGCTGTAATCACTTGATGCTTCCTTTTGCAAATAAAGATCTGCCTTCCTGCTCAGCCATCATTGGTGGCTGTTATTGTGTCAGGAAGTCATTGGCTGGTCTGGATAGCATGTGTTCTTTTCCATCCAACTCCAGGCGGACACAAACAAGCAGAGATCACATTTCATAAACCAATCATCACCTTCTCTGACACCTCATGATACCTTATGATTAAAGATCCTCATGCAATCGGACTCCTCTCAGGTCCTCTTTTCTAAAACAAAAACTGGTTGTAGTTGTGCTAAACTTATTCCCGTGCACCGGTGCACAGATATTATCAGCTGCAGAATCCCATTAATGTTTTCACAGCGTGCAGAGTTGTTGGAGAAACAATTGCTTGCTTATGCTATGCAGAGCCTCCAGCAGTGTGGAGCAAACGTTACGCCCAGAGTTGTTTGCATTGTACTCACAGCAGTCGTTTGCATTGCTATACCTGCTTTTCCTACTCCACTACGTTGACAAAGGATGTGGTTGATTTTGAGCAACGTGTTCTTAGCGGTGCTTTCCTTTCTGCGGGCTAATTCGCAATGTTTCATAACCACAGAGTAACTGTTAACGCTGTTCCTGTCTTGGCTTTTCGTCTGCATGGTGTTCCAACACAGAAGCTGGGAGGCCTCGCAACAGGCCTTGTTCAGCGTCTGTACTAACAGTTAAGCCATCCTGTTTGAGATAAACCTGTCAGCAAGGAGGGGAAAGAAACGTGGAGGCTCCACTTCTACTTAGGAAAAGCTCAATTAGACGTTTAAGAAACGCTCTTAAATGTGAGGAGCTGTAGTCGTGCACTGACTACTTGGATAGTTTCCAACCCTGTGGTATGCGCCTCTCCTTATATTCACACGCCCCCACCACACTGACCCACTCCGTGCAAGGCTGTGGAGTGTAATGTCCTGTCAGACTGTGGGCTGTAGGAACCACAAAAAAGAGCTCAAAGCAGTTTTGGTGGCCACATAACCACAACTAAGGGATCTGGGGAAATGCTTTCCAAAGCTGCAGTCATGTAGTCATACAGTCGTGGCAATATCTAAGCTATTCCTCCCCTGATCTTTTAATAGGCTGCTGTAATTACTCAGTTTACCCTTAGGCTACATCAAAGTTTTATCTAGGTTCTCATCAATCACGTTTAGTCATCATTTCCTCTTTATCTTTCCTTCCCCTCATCATCCCTCCTCTTACTTTTCTTCGGCCTTTATTTAACCTCAGATTCTCTCTTTTTTCATTCTACCTGGAATTGTCTCCTCCCCTGCCCCTGAAGTCATTAGTGCGTCCCTTTGCGTTCTTTAAACTGTCTGCACTAGCATGCACCGGCACTGGTTCCACACATATGCAACAGTGAGACAGTGGAATAACTAATGGCTGTGGGTAAAGCCCTGCTTTTAGTCTTGTGCACTTCATCATTAAGGCATGTCATTTGTCTGGATGTTGTTAAATTCAGTTGTTTGCTTTTGGGGACTCAGGGTAGCCACCTCTGCACAATGTTTTTGTGTGTTAAGGGCTGTTCCAACCGGGACGAATTCCGTGCGCGATATTCGCCGACGTTTAACGCCTCGTGACTAAACAAAGGGCACCAATGTGAGTGTGCACATCGACGCGAAAAACGCCACGCGTAAAAGCGTAATTTTTTAAAAAACGCCTCGGGTTCGTTTTTTTGGTTTGACGCGCCGCGTCAAAACTATACGACCAATGAGAATGGCGCTTTTTCACACGTGACTGGAGCTTCTGAAGTTACAGTAAAGCACAACTTGGGGGCGCTCAAACATAAAACTGTCTTGCTGAGCACACATACGTCACGGCGAAGAATATATACGCCAAGTAGCGTCGACACTGCCGCCAAGAAATAAGATGAAGATGCACTCACTGACGGACATTCTAAAATATCCCCGAAAACGTTCATGATACATTTTCAGCTCTTGTAACTCCCCATGTTCTTCTCTTTTCGTAACTATGGGATGTACCCAAAATCGGCGTCTTTTCCGGTGTCTTTCATCATTCAACAGAACAATAAATTGTTCATCGCTGGAACTGGAGCTACTGGTGCTGGAAATATTCATGTTTTCTTTGTTTGATTCTGACAAGCGCGTAAATACTTGCTCTCTTCTTCTGAGTGAAAAGCGAGTTTAAGAAGCGTAAAGTTGCGCAGCGCCACCTTGTTTACAGGGGTATTTCTGTTTTACATTAAGTGCCATCTAATGTCAGGGAATGAAATTGCATGTTCAGTCAGCTCATCATCAGCAAAAATCGCTTGGGTGTGAACACAAAAAACGTGTTGAAAAACGCTGGCGAATAACGTGCGCCGATATTCGTCCCGGTGTGTACGGGCCTTTAGACCGCCTAAAGGTGATGTTCAGCTTGAACTCTGTCGAGAGGCTCTGTCATAGACCGCTATGAGTAGACTAATTTCCCTTTTTCCATGTAACACTGAAGGGTTTTGTGGCTGCTTGCATAGGCTTGATCTTGATATGAATTCCTATGAACAACTTTTTTTGCCAGTGGTGTTTGTATTTATTTTTAGAACCTGAGGTTATCTTCTCCAAAAGAAGGTATTAATGTGAAATTCTGGGATTTGAAGCAAAGTAATTTGGCTCAGTTAGTCAATGGACATATGTCGGCATGCATCAAGGGATACTCGATGCAGACAAAGATCTATTGAATATTTTTTCACCCGTAATTCAAAGTAAAATTTAACTCTCAAATGACAATTCAAACTGCAATTTGGTTTATGATATTTGGAAATGAATTTTAAAAACTGACAATTCAATATGCAATACACACTTATCGGCGTAACTCCTTAGTTGTCTTGTTACCGGTAACCACCCTGCAGCATAACTCAACCGGACCAAAGCAGCGAGTAAAAAGTGTTGAGCCTGGCGTTGATACAGACATTCAATATACTTGTGAGAGAAATATAAAGTTTGAATTAAGTAAAACCACAGGAATTCCATAATTTCTGCCTCTAGTTGCTTTGCCCCCCCCCCCCCCCCCCCTCTTAATTCCTGACCAATGAGTGAGGAGATCTCCAGTCGCATGGTTTTGTTTACAAGCTTTAATCTGGAACAGGAAAGTCCCCTTGACGGCAGTCTGAACAGAGACCAAACGCAGGGTTCAGGACTCGATCCAGAATAAATTTAAAGGACTGGGTCCAAACCAGCGGATTTTTCCTGTCAGAATACACCCTTAGGCTACTCAAAAGGAATTTTCCCTGAAACAATAGCTTGTTCACCCCATGTTAGAATGGAGTTGCCTCTCAAATAGAGCTGTCTAAAGGCCCCCTCCAATGAAAATGGTGTTATAACTTGTTCCTTTAGAATTTTTCTCATGATGGAGGACATATCTAAAGAAAATTTACTGTTACCTTAAAATTGCATTTCTGAGTTTTTCTTTATCCATATCATTGAGAAGATTTACAGAGGCTGCAGGCAGCAGGCCACACGCTTCCTGCTTCGCTCCATTCTTATGCATCCATTTGCAGACATATAGATCCATGTATGTCTTTGTTTTCTTTGTCTGAGCTGGCCTTTGGCTCATAACTGTACGGCTGGTTAGCTCCATTATTGCTCGCCATTTATGTTGCACCGGTAATATTGTGTTGGGGATGTAAGGGGCTGTAAACTGGCTGGAGAGTGTGTAAACAGAGAGGTGATGGGAAATGGGGGCGGTCTTCATCCGCACCAACAGTTTTGCCCGAAACCAATTTCTAATGAACTACTGCCTCTCTGCTGCACTGCAAACTACATCCTAAAAAACGACACAGGTTTTTTTTTTAAATCTAGGCTAAAAACTGCACAATCATAACTAAAAAGAGCACTGGAAACACTTTTACAATAGATCAAAAGATGATTGTAGTGGGACTTTAAGGCCATACCTCCATTTTTACTGTGGTTAAAAAAAAAAGGCTGAATCAAAAGGTGAGGCTCTCAATTTTCTTGAGGAGTTATACTCTTCCCTTCACCAGATGCTTTGAGCTCTGGGTGGTGAATAAACTGAAAGGATCAAACGATCTTTCTTCTCTGTGCAGCTGGAGTCTTCTTTAGTGACATGATGTTAAGTTCAGTTATCAGGCAAAAGCTTGGAGTTCTGGTGCTACTCTGGCACGATAAAAAGAGATTGCCACCAGGGTGAGGTTTCACAGCCCCGTCCTACTATGGTAAAACCTTGTAGCAAACCAAGCACTCACCGAAAACCCCTCTGGAAAGGCCTCCATGTCTGAAAGAAAGTGGTTTCTGGAGATAGGGAGGAAGGGAAGGAAAGGGTTGTTTTTTTGTCTTTACCAATTCCTTTACTATGAATGCTACTCGTGTCAGGCTGGTATTTAGCAACATCTGAATATTTTCTATGATGCTGGCTTCTACGTTGAACCCATTTGCTGCATTTATGTTTAAAAATGTGTTACCTTGCACATGTGCATCTGTTTGACTTCCTAAGTTATTTGATTTTTACTTTGTTGTCCAACAGCAAAACAAGGAAATAAGTCCAAATATGTAGTGTCAAATTGTATCTTCATCTTTTGGGTGGTAGGTTGGTCTAGGTTTCAGGTAGACAGTTGTTGGTCTCTGAATGTGCTCATTCTTTCGTGCCTAATAGTGTGGGAATCTTTTTTCTTCATTTCAGATTCTGGAGAATAGTTTCTGTGCTGACACAGCTACAAAAGGACAAACCATATCCAATAGGCATCTTCCTATCACCTTTTTCAAAGTAAAAGGGGCTGTGGGGCAGTGGTTAGCGCTCATGCTTTGCTGCAAGAAGGCTTTATAAGTTAATTGGCTACCCTAAATTGTCCCTAGGTGTGAATGTGAGTGTGCATTGGTGTTTGATTTGTGGTGGACTGGCGACCTGTCCACGATGTCCCCTGTCCGGCAGACCCCTGACCCCGAAAGGGACAAAGGACAGGGTTTAGAAGAGGAATGAATGAATGAAAATGTTTGTAGAAGAGCAAAATAAGACAAAAGTATATAAACAACAAAAATCCAAAAGGGAGTGAGAAAAAGAAAACTTTGATCAATTCTCAACCCCGTACCTTATGTTAATAGTATTCCTAAAGCCAGTACACTCACTACCAAAGTTCAGTGCCCTAGCTAAGACTACATTCTGTTACAGCCACACATGTATGCAAATGTAATTTCCATTTCCAAAAACACCCAAATGAATAATACAATCGCGTTTTATAAGCATTCATATTTACAAATGCTTATGTTTTGTTTTGTACATCATTTTCAAGAATCATTTTTCTGTATTTATACTTGACTCTTTTATGTTTGGACATTGTTTCAAGTATTTACTGGTTCTGTTCCACAACTTCACTCCACACATTAAAATAAAAAACCTCTTTTTGTTTGTATGTGCTTTATGCATGAACATTTTATTTTTTCCATGACATTGTATTCTTTTGATAAATAACCTTTGGATATCCATCTGTAAAATTGTTTTCTCCCTTGAATATTATTTGAGCTGAACAATACTCAACTAGATTATAAAATTGAAGTAATTTTGATTGTATTAACAATTTGTTTGTGTAATCATGGTAACTGACGTTGTGTATGATTTGCTCTCTTTTGAAGTATTGAAAGTGATTGTAACGTTGTTTTGTAGTTGAATAAGAAAAATATGGTGAGACCAATAAACAGTATAAATTGTGTAGTGATTTGTGGTCCAGAACCAGTTTTACTTTATTTAACACTGAGATACTTCTGGACAGTTTAGTTTGTAAATACCTAATATGTATGTATTCCATTGAGAAATGTAACTTGTAATTGAGAGACAGTACAGACCAAAAGTTTGGACACACCTTACCATTAATTTGAATGAGAGGGTGTGTCCAAACTTTTGGCCTGTAATCTATACCATGAACACTGGCAGATGGTCACTAATGTCATTAATTAGTAACCCCTTCATTATTTTATTTCCATTGTCATTGGAAAATATATTATCAATTAATGTTGCACCTCCTTGGTTTGGTAATTCTAGGAAATAAGCTAAGGCTGCACATGGTATTAATACATTCTTCAACTAACCCTATGAGGATTCAAAAGGCCGATATTAAAGTCACCACATACAAAATTTATCATATTTTTATTTAATTTTTTTGTTTTATGTAGCTTATGCTTTATTATAGCTCATCATTAAAAAGTGGGATTTATCTACTTTATGTATCTTGACTGAAAACATACAGTTTTTATTTTCACGCCTGTGAGTTCTTAAGCAAGCTGGCCTCAATTTAGAGAACTGCTTCGATATCAGTCACTTTGAGAGCTAATCAAATACCACTGTGCTGCCAAAAACTGGTTTTTCACTGAACCGCTATCAATCTAGTCCTTGTTTATTGGTCTACTTGGTTGTGAAGTATAATTTATATCCCAGTGTAATATCAGGAACTGCCAGGACTTTATCAGAGATCTATGTTTTTGGCTCCTTTTGGAACTGTAGCTCATCTGGAGAAGATTTATTGTGTGAAAATCTGCAGAGCTGCCTAAAAAGACAGGAATATGTCACAAATGATGCCATCTGGGTTCCCACTCCTGCTGTCTCTCTTCCACAGTTGGACATTGGGATGTGAAATAGTTTTGCAGAAGTCCAAGCAGTCCCAAAACACCATTCCTTTTTTTTCCCCCCCATGCAATTACAGACATGTTTAGAATCTATATGCCGGATTTCAAAACACTGCTCCAGCCTAACTGTGAGGAGAAGACACATTTCATAGACTTTAGGTTAATATGTAAACTGTATATAAGTGAAGCACTTTTAAACTTTCTCTATATTCCATGCTTCACGTTCAACTTCAGACTTGAAGTCAATGATGCAAAAAATTACCTCATGCTTTTAAAACCTGCCTTTGGCTGCTGACAGCTTTAAAAAAGTCTATAGAGATAAACTCATTCAATTAACTGCCTTCCTCTTCCGTTATAAACAACCTTTGCTCATCTTTCTTTTGTTCATCCCCTTTTATTAAAAGTCATTAATTCATGGATGCTGCTGGTGTTTGGCAGTTTCTTCTGCAGCACAAGGGTCAGTGTCCAGCATATCACACATATATGCACTGTTAATTATTCACTGATAACCATAGTCAATTAGTTCCAGATGGTAAAACCACTAGGGCTGGGTTTATAAAAAATCGACGAATCGATCTGAATCGATCCAAGCTTAATAGATTGTGAAATTGATCAATGAAAGTAAAGATCGATCTTTTGTGCCTTTCTTTTACCGGTTGCCTAACGCCACTCTTGTGACCTTTGGTGAGATCAAGCTTTGAAACAATCCCGTTGTACAACTGTAAAACTGCTAGACAGTTTACAAAATACAATTGGAAGCTTCACTGAGCCAGACTAATATACTCTCATACAACTACAGTTTCATTTAACAATAACGGCAGTAAAGCCAAAGTCTGCTAGCTTGATGCTAACGTATAATGGAATTTCCCATTGGAAGGCTAATGCTAATGCTCGGTCGACCTAAACATACATTGCTGACTAAATGAACAGCTTCATTTACTCACAGGCAGGAATTTTTCAAACTCTTTTACAGAAACATTCTTTAAAGTCACCATTTTTGGTCTAAAGCACAGTTTTTCGTGTTCTTCTGATTCTTCTGGATTAAAGTGTAATGCTATACAGCTCCACCTAGTGGCCTAAAGGAAACTCCCTCCTGGAGAGGCAGAGTATTTATTTTTTTAATATGAGCCGGTTTAGAACCTTTACAATGGTAATGATCTGTACATTTTTGTTGGAGCTTCTACTTTTGAGAAACCATGTAACACTGTATGGTGTTAAGAATCCATTTGGCTTATTATTATTTAACTATTACATTTTACAGTATGTAAACTTTATCAGATGAATATGAATATCTCAAATCAGATATAGATTATTAATGTATTTCTATACATGTATGTCTAAACCATGTAAATTCAAAATTGAATTGGATTGAATCAAATCGAGTGGATTGAAAGAATTGTGGAGGAAAAAAAAAGTGAATCCAATTGATCCAGGCTCTGGAGAATGGAATCGTAAAATACCCAGCCCTAAAAACCACAAAGATGCATGACTGCTAGGAATTTTGCAGGCAAAGAAAGTAGGCTTTTACATGTGTACACCATTTGATAAATCATTGCTTTGCTGTGGGAAAATAAAAATAATGATGTCGAGAATATCCCTATGTGGGATGCAGTCAGCGTAAATAATTCATACACTATGTACAAGATGTTGTAATAAAGCAATGCAAAGGCTTACTTCAGATCCCATTAGACCACACCCGCATAAAAAAGGGTCTTCTTCACCAAATAAACTGCAATAAGTTAAAAAAATGTTAACTGGTCCCAAAAAATGTTCAAATTTGAGACCATAGTCCTCACAATCACACTTTCCAGGGTTCCTTCACCACACCCCTCAACCGTGGAGTTCTTTGGCACACATGTGTGTCTTCTGGATGCAGTGATCTCTGTTTGTGTCATTTAAGGGGTTTCCTATTATGGCGAACGCTTAAATGTCAGCAGTGAATAATACATGGGGATAAAAATTGATCCCTTTATCACTGAGACAGGGGAAACGTTTGCTGTTACCAACAGTAGAGCAGGACTCTCTCTGGCGGTTTTCTGAGCCAAACCGACAGTTTGAGATTTGGATGAATCTGGCAGGAGAGGTGTTTGAAAAAAACAACAAAAAAACATCAACCTGTGTTGCAGCAAATAGTCTGACTGAGGCTCTGTGTGTTTGTGTGAATGGAGGGAGTGGGGTTGGTTTTAATCATAGCTAATCTCATTTTGGATGACAAAAGCTCAGCATTGTGCTAATAGAAACTTGAATTCAAATGGACTGTCTTATGTAGGCTAAACTGTCAGCTGTTGCTGCTCTTGTTTAGTTGCATGTAAATCCTTATCGTCACTTTTAGCTCATTTAAAAAAAACAGTCCGCTTTAGTTTATAAGGAAAGCATTTTTCTCATTTTCCAGAATTCAGAGCAAAGTTTGCAGCTGGCACACTGCAAATAGAAGTGTCAGTAGTTGCCTCCGTGGGATTTATTTTACTTGTCCTGCTGGGAGATTACAGCCTGTGATATGGATTAGCCTGGCCCCTTGAAAATCCCATTAAGTCTCTACTGTATCAATTACCCTAAATCTCAGCCGGGGTGAAGTTACTGAAAAGTTCAGCCACTCCAACGTTTAGATCCAAGGTTTATGTTTATGGAGTTAAATGTGGATGAGCTTAAAGTCAATGAAAAAAGCAGATAGAAAATTTGAAGAAAAAAAAATTTTGAAAACGGTTTTGAACTTGGAAGTACACATTGTAAACTTGAAGGGAGTATTAAAAATGTAAAAAAAGAATTTTATAAATTTGAAAAAAAAACATTGTAAATTTGACAGAAATATTGAAAAATTGAAAACAAAAGTAAATTTAAAACTTGGATAAAAAGAAAAATTGAAACCTAAAACTGGTACAATTTTTTTTTTGTTTTTTCAATTTTTTTTCCGGTCTCTCTCTTTGCTTTCAGTTCTCAGTTTTAATACAGTTTTCAAGTTTCCACTGCCGAACTGACGTGGGGGCGGGTCTTTGAGCTAAGTGGCTATAAACATGATTTACGGTGCTTTTCCTTATAGAACTCCAAAAAGTTCATAAAAATACAATATTCTAAATAAAAATAAAAATCTGTCAAAATACAACTTAAAAAAATCAAATTAATCAAGAATATATTGGATTTTGCTTAAAAATTGGCTTTTATCATATATTACAACATATATATATATTTCATATATTTGTAATTCAGAACATTATTTCTACTTTTTACCTTTATTTCAAGGACATCATTAAATGAGTCTGTGCAACTGTGCAATGAAAAGATGACATTGACATTGTTTTTCTAAAATCACAGTTTCTGACAAAAATAATGAATAAAATACAGAATATTTAAAATTCTAAAATGCTGTTTTTCATTTTGTTTGAAAAACGTGCCCATAATCTCAATACATTCTTTGAAATTAAAAACAATTCCCAATCTGAGTCTGTTAATTTCTCAATTTATTTCATTCTTCTTCAAATTTTAAACAGTTCTTTGACTGTTTGATTTATCAGTTTATTCATGTATTTGTTGTATGATAAAAAATTACGGAGCTCCATGCCTCTGTACTTTATAATTGTAAGATTTCCAGAACAGATGACTTAAAATTGTCTGAAATCCATCAGGACTTCATTTCACCTCCAAAGATTTTAGTGTTAGTTCATACTTTTGTCAACTACTGGTATGTAAATTATGATCCTGTATTGTGAGGGGAGTTTTATTTCCCAATATGGTAACTTTTACCAGAGACATATCGTCAGAATCCTCCCCGTTTTCAGCACGGCAGAAAGAGCAGAGCATTTTCTGCACTTTCATATTCCTGCTGAGTAGAATTAGGCCAAATCAAGACCAGCTGCGCCTTTCCTCACCACGAAACTCGGCCCCTCCCTGCAAGCCAGCTGAGAGGAATTAGACTGTTTTCAGGCCCTCTCTGCAAGAAGCCTCTGCTCAAGGCCGGAAATAGGTATAGGTGAGAGGGGACAATGCCCCCTTAAATCCTAGGACTGCTCTCCCCCAAATGCAATGGCCCACAAATATCCACAATTAACTAATGAAGCAAAAATTACAACAACAAAAAAAAACTCACAAAAAGAGAAAATCCAAATAAACATAAGGGTGGACTGAGAAACAGATGGACAAATAGGCATAAACATAAAAAAACGCAGCCTCAGCAGGGCACAGACCAGCTTAGGCTGGTCATTAATTCACAATAGGATCATTCATTATGAAACACACATCAAATGGATCAAAGGAGAAGATAAATGTATGGGTAGGTAAACTTATATGGCAATAGTATGGTTTTCTATGCATTTTATGGGCTTCGGGGGATTTGACACCCCAAACACTCAGCACACAGGAACCAAGTGAAGTGGCTCAGGCATCTGGTCGGGATACCTCCCCGGGGAAGTGTTCTGGGCATGTCCTACTGGAACGAGGAAAGACCCAGGACATGCTGGAAAGACTACGGCCAAATCCGAATTCGCTACCATTCCAATTGCAGGGGCATATAGAAGGTCATACGGTTGTCTGAAATAGTTTTTTTAGGGGCTTAGTGGAGGTGGAATGCCGAGCCTTCCGCCGCGAGGGAGTTCCGCGTCCGCTGTGCCACGGATTGGAAGTGCTTTTCATCACGTGGTTGTGCTCTGATCCACAGAAGTTTACATTTAAACGTAAGTCATGAAAAAGACAGTATTTTTCAATAACTCTCTGTTTGGAAGGCTAAATGTAGGGGTAGGGAGAAGCTATATGGTTAGTGGAAGAATTGGGATGTGGCCTGAGTCTCTCGGCTGCCCTGGCAACACCTTGGGGTCCCTCCAGGGCAGCTGGAGGCAGAGGAGAGGAAAGTCTGAATCAGCTGACTGGCGTTGATGGCGTTGATGGTCGAAGAGTTACTGTCTCAAGGAGCGTGTGTCATTTAGGTGTTGCTGGCGATATCTCCAATGTTAAATCAAAGCAGCAAATAACAAAAAACAAAACAAGATTACAACAAAAAACAACCCAGCAGAAGGTTATGTTCTATACAAATGTTTGTTGATCTAAATTGAAATAATTGGGCATGGGAAATGCCTTTGTCTTTAGTAAAAGAGGCATATGCAGCATTTATAAATGTATATAAATAATTCAAAAAGAAAGCGATCATTGAAATAGAGTTTATAATGTGGAACATTGCCAAATCCGAATGCATCGACTCCATTTAAAGCCTTTCTGTTCTACCGTAATTTGCCAGCTGAATATTTTTGGATTGAACCAAATGTTTTCAATCATGAGTTTTACACACAGTATGTAAAATTAATAGAAAGAAATGATCTTTGTTTTCATGCAGTGTGCAGCATCAGGCAATAAAATGGATAGGTGAACTGACTGTTTGAAAACGGTACAGAGCCCTCAGTAGTGAGATAAAACAGCTTTCAATTATGGTCTTAATTTCTTTCTGCATCCTGTAAAGACAGTTCTGCTGAGCTGTTTTAATCCTCTTCCTTTATTGTTCTCCTCTTTTGTTTGGAAAAGCAGTGATGTTTTCTTTTTCAATTGCATAAAAGAAGAAATTTGAGAGTTGAGAGTAGCTATTTCTTTTTTTGGTCACTGAGAGCTGTTTTAGCCTTCAGTAAGACTTTCAGTCATTTGCATCTTTCCAAATCAGTTAGCTTATTTTGGAAGCCCAGAGCCCCCTGGCTCATCATAATGAGTCAGTGATGTGTGAAAGTTTTTGCCTTTGTTAAGTTGACTCACTCACACGTTTATTAAGGACCGATTGGCAGAGAGCTGCAGCATCTGGGGTTAAATCCGATAAAAGATTTTCTCTAGATGCACACGCACGCATGCACACCCACACACCACACACACAGTTTTATGTGATGACTGGCTATAACACTGCATCAAAACCCATCTGTGTTCTGCACAGAATCAGTGAAACCACCATGAGCCAGTCTTGTTTGTTTCTTCCTGAGCTTACAGTTAGAGATATCGCGATCAGTTCCAGATCATTTTTCTAATTGTAGTCACTCCTCTAACTGGAGCAAAAGGTTTTTATCAGCTGATAACATCCAACAAGGAAAAATCCTAAAGTACTGTTTGACACACTTCATTCTATTGGATCTCCGGTTCTGCCAGCTGCCCTGTGTTTTGCAAAGCTGTAGTTGTGACAATAACGATTTTTAAAAAATTCCACCAAACAAAAATATGAACGCAGCACTTTTATGTTTGCTTTCATTTGTCATGAGATGAACTCAAAGATCTGAAATGTTTTCTACAAACACAAAATAACCATTTCTCTCAAATATTTTTCTCAAATCTGTCTAAATTTGGGATATCGAGCACTTCTCCTTTGCTGAGATAATCCATCCCACCTCACAGGTGTGCCATATCCAGACGCTGATTAGACGGCGGGATTATTACACAGGTGTGCCTTAGACTGGCCACAATAAGAGGCCACTCTAAAACATCCCATTTTTTTATTGGGGGGTCTAGGGACTAAATAAAATCAGAGACATGAAAAAAGAAAAAAGTCCCCTGCCAAGCCCCCTGCCCAAACCTGATCTCGACAAAGACACTATTTTTCCATAACTCTCTGTTTGGAAGGCTAAATACTAGGGGTAGGGAGAAGCCATAGGGTTGGTGGAAGAATTTGTTACATGTGTAACAAAGGAAATTTGATGTACTCCTGCCTAGGTTCCTTGTTAATGTCTGTGACACTATGGGATATTGGGATTCCCAAATGGTAAACCTGTCTCTTTCATCTGGTGTGCAACATGCTGTTGCAGAACCAAAATATTCAATTCAATTCAACTGAAGAATTTTAGGCCAATAGCTTCACTCCCATTTATGGCCAAACTGTTAGGAAAAGTGGTATCTGAACAGCTCACAACTTTTTTAGAGAAACATAACATCAACAACACTTCTGGCAAATAACACTCCACCAAAACAGCACTGTTGAAAGTGTGCAGTGACTTTATGATATCAGCCGGCACAGGGAACTGTACAGTGCTGGTCCTGTTGGACCTGTCTTGGCCATTGAACTGTTGAACCCCACATTCTGATAAACAGGCTGCGTGAGTTGGTTGGGTTGACTGGGATGGTTCTAAAGTGGTTATCTTCATATTTGGCCGGAAGGAGTGTGTCTGCAAAACCACATAAAATATGAGCCTAAAAGTCTGACATGCGGGGTACCTCAGGGATCGGTCCTGATGCTACTTTTTTTCTTTTTTTCTGTGGCCGTCAAACCCCTTCAGAGCCCTACGTGGACAAGCTCCTTCCTTATACCCCATACTGCATATCTTACAGTAACATCTCTAAACCTAGATCTATGATATCTAAACATGTTTGCTTTTGTGTCCTCACATCTAGACCACTGCAAAACTTGTCTGCTGCTAGGCTTGTAACCCATACAAACAAAAGAGCCCACATAAGCCCTATTTGTAAGCCTCTTCACTGGCTCCGAGGAACTTTTAAAATAAACTTTCAAATCTTAATCTTGACCTTCAGAGCTCTACATAGACATGCTCCTCTTTTATAACTCCTCCCAAAGGCTGAAATCTGCAGGGCAAAACCTACTGCTGGTCCCCAGTACACGTTTTAAAACTCAAAGAAATTGTTCCTTTAAAGCTGTGGCACCCAGAATGTGGAACAAACTCCCAACTTCCCTACACTCACTGAACTCTGTAGGCACCTATAAACAACCAATAAATGGACCATTGGCTGGCTGACCTGCTTTTTTGTGTACTTTTAAAGCTGTTTCTTTATTTTATGGTCTTTTCTTATTTCTTATTTATCCACTTTATGACTGTTATCTGAGAAAAGTACCATTTAAATAAACCTCGACTTACTTTGGGTCAGATTCATTTAATTGCATTTGCACTTAGGATGTTTCCTCACATTTACTGTGTCTCATGATTCATTTTCATATGGGTCAGTGTGATGTGACGTGTTTTTATACTTCTGTACTCATACATTGATAACATGTGTATAAATTGTGCATAATTCTACTTTGGATAGAATTCTTAAAAGTTTTATCATTTAGTTTAACAGTTTTTCCCGATTGCTAAACCACATTTCCTGATATATTAGACGAATTTAACCAAACACCAAAAATGATTTTCAAAATGTGGGCTAAATATACAAAATGCTCAACTCTTGACTCAAACGCTCTCTTTGAGGTTACAATGAAGACTCTGTTGTCAAAAGTAACAAACACACTGCAAGCACACCACACCACACAACTAAACACCTGACACTAATCACAAAATGATTAATAAAGAATGGTAACACCCCCCATCCCCCAAAAGAAAAAAAAAAGAAAAATCAGAGTCAAAATGTATTCAGGATTTCTTTTTTATTTCTACTGTGTAAGCCCAGGTTTACATTTATTGCTCTTCACCATCTTTTCTCTGTGCGGGTCAGACCAGAGGACTTCATCTACATCATAGGCAATGTTCACCCCAGCCACACAACAGGATAACAATGATCCTGTGTGTCTGATCCAGCCTTGACAAGACAGTTGAAATGTCGTCATCATAAGCCGTGTCCGTGGCCGGAAACAGTTTTTCTTGAGTATATGGTTGTCTCTCCCAAATAAAGAATACATTCTTTATTTGAAACATTAAGGAATGAAGAACAAGGTGGAAGGAAACTTATACAAATTGAGGATTTGTGTTGAACCCCTGTCTGATGTGCACATTTTTGTGATTGATTGTCCCAGACAACAATAAAATCTTCTTTCATTTTCCTGTTGAATATCCATATGAATGATGTTGATTAACAATTTCAACCTGCTGAGTTTTGACCCGCTTCCCTTATGGTCATTCCATAAACCAACATATGATTTATAACTATATCCTGGATCTCATCAGGAATTCTTGTCCTCTGTCTGGGTCCATGTCTTTGTGCGGG
The DNA here is from genome assembly GCF_053564925.1 of Oryzias latipes. Taxonomy (NCBI): domain Eukaryota; kingdom Metazoa; phylum Chordata; class Actinopteri; order Beloniformes; family Adrianichthyidae; genus Oryzias; species Oryzias latipes. The sequence continues at coordinate 8,155,360 of NC_136237.1, read as the reverse complement.
TCTGGGTGGGTGGCGGTCTTGCTCTGTTATCCATCTTTGAAATGCTGCTCAGTTGTGCCACAACTGTCCTTATATTCACTACAGTTGCTTTTTAACAAGTGTTTTTTGATCAGTTGTGTGTTCATGGTGACTGGAGTGTTGGAACAGAGCCTTTTTTGTGTTAACTTTTTGCATCTTGAGTGTAGTGAATGCTTACTGTGTTTTAAAATAGAGAATGTGTCATTTGATCTGAAAAGATTAAAGTTTTGCTATTTGTGTGTTAACTGCAAATTGTGTTTTAGGTTTACACCAAAGAGTGATGTTTTGGAGAAAAGAGTTAAAGCAGTTGGTCGACTGGTTTGGACAATGGCACTTAGTGTTTTAGCAGTTGGGAAAAACTGTAAGTGAACTAGATTATGCATGATAGTTTCTAAATGCTGTGCTGGCTGATGCCATTGGTTCCTTTTTTTCTGTTCAGGCAGACTTTGAATCAGGATGTGCTGAGTAATGCACCTTCAGAGGTGTTCAATACAATGCCTATTATTCTAAGTCTCAGCTTTTTCTTTGTTTCTGCTTGACATAAGTCTGGCGTTTTCCTAATTGCTCACTGGAATGTTTAGAACTTAAACTTTGCAGATCACTAATTGCTTTATCTGCAGGGTTTCCCAGTCATGTAATTTGTGCGCGTCGTTTTGACGACTTTTCCCCACGGGACCTCATTATGTGTGCAGTTTGGCACGCAAAGGACCTTTGTGTTTGCGTTGGATTATTCTTAACTACTTTCTTTCAACTAAGCATTGAGAAAGCCTCTAATCTTACTGTCCTCTGATCTGAAAAGCTTTTTTTTCTGAAATAAAAACTTGATTCTTTGGGTTTTAGTTAGAAAAGTTAACAGTGGATCAATGGATGAGGGAATATGTGATGCCTTGGTTGCGGCGGCAGTGGGTCAGGCGGTAGAACAGGTCTTCCAATGACCTAAGGGTCGGCGGTTCGATCCCCGCTCCCCCCAGGCCAGTCGAAGACACTTCACTCTTCCTGCCTCCAGTGCAGCTCCACTGGTGTGTTAATGTGTATGAATGTCCCAGTCAGAGGGGCCGTAGGTGCAAACCGGCAGCCACGCCTCTGTCAGTCTGACCCAGGCACATCGTGAGCGCATTGAGCACCAAGAAAAAGCACAGGTAAATCTAATCCATTATTATAGTCACCTGGACCCATAATGGAGGGTTGACCTGTACAGGTGTTGCGGTTTGGAGGGAAGTAGACATCGTAAAAGTTGCACAGGTGTGTCTTGCAGTGTGGCTACCCTAAGGGACATCATGAAATTAAACGTATGATTGTTGATAATTTAATTAATCAACAATAGACTTATGTCTAGTCATTTGTGAGGTAGTGTGCAAATGCTGCATGTATGAATTGTGCAGGTGATACATAAGTGCCAAAGGATGTCCAAACTACAGTTTTTCTAATTTCTAAAAGTCAGGCTGATGAGTGCACAATCATTGTGCACTCATCACTTGAACATCACTAACGGGATACTTGTGCATTGCGCAGTTTTCGGGGGGGAAGGGTAATGACAAATCCTTGCGACGTACCTGGGTCTCACATACTTTGCCCTTAGTACCTTTACTTTCTGCTTAAATGTTTGGGACGACCTGACATTTGTAGCATGCCCGCAGAAAAAAATGGATTCTTACGGCTGGAGAGGCCTGGAGCACAATGCTTTGAGTGGCTTGGGGACAATTGTTTCAAATTTCTATTGGTGGTAAATCTGGAAGCTGTCCTCTAACTGATCACCTCCCTCCCAAAACAAATCATTAAGGTGTCAACACGCAATCTGCGATGCACCTTAGAGATTGGTCTACTTAGAAGTGGTTTGCCCCCCCCATTTAGTTACCACAAGGCTCTGTGCCCCTCCCCTCTTAGTTTTAACTGCTCTTTAGACATGCTGGACCCCTTGGTGCAATGGGAATTGTTCATTCCTGCCAGAATACAGGTGCCAATTTAAAGTACGACTTTTATTACACACACTCCTCACCCCCACTACACGAAATACTCCAATACACACACAGGCACACAGACATACAGTAGATGTGGAAGGAGGTGACCAATGATCTTCTATCCCCTATTCCATCCCTTGTGAGAGGAACCAGACCTCTGGTGGTGGTTGTTATTCCTCTTCCCAGGAGGATTTCTGAGATCTCTGGCTAGGCCATGAGGCGGGAATCACATCACATCTTAGCCTGGGGGGGTCTGTGTCTTTGTGATGCTGGCTCTGGCCTTTGCCTTCATAAGCTGGATCCCCGTTTCTTTTGGGCACCCTCCTCCTAGACAGGAGGGACTGGCCCCTTCCTTGCTCTAAGTTGGAGTCTCACATGTATAAACAACTTTTATGTCACTGGTTGAGATTTAAAGAAAATGTAATTGCACATGTGAAAATAATAATTTCGATTTTTTTAAATGATACCAATCAAATGTAATTTAAAAGGTTTTAATGTGGTTTCACAAAGAAGGAATAATTTCAGATGACACTGGAAGACACTGAAAACAGAAAAATGCAAAGTTATATTTAATTTTTTAATCACAGAAGAGAATTTAGTGCCAAAGCTTGGCTTATACTTTTACAAACGTTCAAGATAACTCAATAAGAGGAATAAAGAGGGCATAGACTTAGTTGGTTGGTTGTATCATTAATTTGCTTTCTTTCCCAAAAATGACTGGTTTCTTCATTAATTAACGGTGAAGAGATGTTGATGACGAATAACAAAAAGCTTGAGCTTGCTCATCTTTATGACCGACATCCAGTCCAGAATTGATGATCAATCAGAACACCATCCAGCTAACGAGCAGTAGTGCAGTCCAGTGACCAAGCGCCAAATCAAACATAAATGAGATCAGACTTGTATGTAGTCGTTGTTCATGTGAACCATTTGTTCTAGTGCTAAGGAAACCTGGGGTGGGGTTAAAAACAGTGATGTAAAGCACAGTTAAAACCGGAACGGTGTATGACCATGACTCAACACACTTTTAGCTACTCCTGAGTCTGGTGTCATGCATGTTGATCGTGCAATATGTAGATAAAGTTATTTATTCAAAATTGTTAATGCAAAGAAGAAAGCACAGGAGGCTTTGTGTTACAGTGATTAGACTCTTTTTTGAGTTCAGTCAGACATTTAACTTTAACTTTCTAAAACGAACCATGACAAAGTCTTTGGCATTGATTATCAACAATATGATGACAGTTCGAGCAGAAAAATAGGCAACAAATGTCAATGTGGCGACTGACCACATCCTGAATCCAAAGGATACGCACTTTCACACACTCTCAATGAGATTGTCATGAGCTTAGCAGTTTACCAAATGCGTTAAATTACAACTTGAAATGCATGAGCAAAGTCATTCCAGCAAAAATCAAATGTGCATCATTGATACAATGACATTTCTTTTGGCTTACTATATTTCTGAAGAGACTAGGGGTATAACAATTAATTTTAACAAGTATATTTATATCATAATTTGTGTTTGCTGATACAACTGATTGTCAAACGATCCGATTCACTGACCTAAAATGGACCCAGAACATCTTTCTCTAAAACTTCAGCCAGCGTGACTCAGAGAGATAAAGACCTGGTACTCAACAGTGCAGGTGAAGTTTTACAGATTCCTTGGATTTCTTATAAGATCATTAAGTGTAAATGAAATATGTGTACAAACAAACAAGTAAACAAGAATGAATGTCAAATCCATTCAGCCCACTGTTGTTTTTACACATCCAAAGAATCCAAAGGGAACATTATTCAAACATTTTGTATGTATGGTATGTATACACATTGGACTGGAATGATGGCTTGATCCAAATGATGTTTTCCAATATCAATATAACTGATGATATAATTGATTTATTTCATTTTGAAGCAATTTTATAATGGTATAGGTCAATTCGATTAAAAACTTACCTCAGACAGAAAGATCTTGTTGGTTCGGAGGAATAAAAATTAATTTAGCCGATTAACCTTTACAACCCTAGAAGAGGTGGATCATTCTGAACAGATTCGGACAACATTTTGGCTAAAGATTGAGGTGATCTCCTGGTGATGGTTAAGGTCAAACTGTTGGTTGGGGCTGACTCGTGTAGGAAGTAGTGCACCTTTAATCCTTGCTGAGCCCCAGTGCACGTCAGACTGGACCAGCTGCAGTGATCTCATCAGGCTGACTCTGCTTGTTTTTAGCTGTGAGCCTCCAGAACAGCAAACCCAAATGAATTAGGACAAACCTTACCAGTTAAATAATGTTTTCTAATCACCTTCAACAGATGCAATTAAAAGCATCTTTATGTCAACATAGTTTTTATGTATTTGTACCTACAGTATTTTAAGTATTTTGGATCAAAGCAAATTCTTTTCAATCTGTTTTATTATTTGTGAGCTTGTCAGAAAGATGTTTACAAGGCTAGTAAGCAAATAAAGTGTCTGGATAGAAAGATTGTAATAATACGTTTTCCTTTTTTAAGGTTGTGAAGTGAACTCACACCAACCTACTTTAGTTGAAAATCCACATTATATTCTAACTTTCTCTGTAATTAATCCAGCCTGCAAGTGGAAGGATTTGATTGGCAGACAGACAGGATTCTGTATTCTAACAAAAAATACGATTAGACCTCCACAGGTCAACCAATTCCTTCATTTGGAGACAGCAAAGTTGTAGTGATTCATTTCACTCTCATCCTTTCAATCACTTCTTGAAAAATTGCTTAGTTTGACAATTGATGTACCAGCCTGTTTACAGTAATTATCAGCTAAGTTTTTTTTTTTTTAATATTGTTATCTTTATCTGCAAACATTCTTACAACAGAAAAGTTTCACCCTCTAAAAAACGGCCCCCCCAAACCCTCTAAAGCCAACTGTCAACCTGCCATTTTCATATGTTTTTGATTTTGCTATGCATTTACTTAAAATGAAATAGTTGCATTTGGCCCCACTAAGACTTCTCTCCATCTTTATTCTCTTCTTTGTAGCCCTTTTTAATATTTTCCTCATGCTATACTAGCTTGACGGAGAACACACACCAAACCGACATATCAAGTTTAGCTGGGTGACAGCAGGGTTGCTTGTGGACTCCTCTGTGTCGGTTCACCCCGTCCTCCACATGCCAACTCTGTTGTAGGCTCAAAAGTGTCAAACAGGAGCTCGGACTTTGATCTCCTCTTTCCATCACTGTACCTATATGATGCTCTTTGAAATGCACTTCAGTCCTGCTTTAAATGAGCAAAGCTCGCCTATTGAACCACAAGCGAAAAATGTCACTGAACATAAAATACAGAGGTAATAAAATACACCTGTCTCAATATAATGAGACCTGGTAGACATACATACATACATTATATCGTCTGTGGAAAAAATGGTGTCAACATAATTGTGATGAATACCGTGGGAAGCCTATCCCAGGTAAAATACACCTTAGGAAACTAGGTTCTGAATTAATTGCACCAGCATTGATCAGTGTATCTCGTCACATAGGAAATAGTAGTGCTGACGTATTTTCAGCACACTAGGGCGCACCGGATTATAGGGCACCCTGTCAATAAATAGTCCATTTTTGAACTTTTGGCATTTAAAAGGTGCTCCAAACTATAATGATGCATATATACTGGGTATACGATGCTTTTAGCATACGATGTTCACACTGGACTCTCACTACCTGATTCTAGCGCATGTACTTACAGTTGGAAGAGGCTTGGTACGAAATGGCTAAGTGGTGTAAATCTCGTGAATCTTGTTCCAGGCTTTTTCTTTCGTAGCTCTAGTCCGATATATGAAAGACTTGGTATCATATGATTCTGGCCAGGCACAAACTGAAATTGTTTGTTCTCCACGATCAGGTTATTTACAAACGATTGGCACTTCCGTGAATTACCGGAAAGTCAGAGTCCCAGATTGATCAAAGTTCAACTGGTTTAACCTTCACCGTGCGTTCAATGGCTGCGTGTTTTGTATGTAAAGCATCAAAACCTTCCGTGGCGATGGTGAACATCAGTTTGGAAATATGGAAGCCCAAAACACGCATAGACATGCATTTACACAGACTTTTCATTGAAAGTGGCTGCATGTATGCTCATTGCTGAGCCCGGTGTGAACATGACATAAAGTGCATTAAGTGAGGCAAAAGAACCAGAGATGAGCTGTCAGCCAGCTTATTAAATGCATTCACAGTCATTTTAGTTTTGTTAATTTTGGTTTGTAAGATGCAACACGTTAGCTAGGTTAGAGTATTCACAAAGCGGCAACTCCCAACCTTGTTTCCAACATGTAAAATAAACAGATTGATACTGCTAAAACAAATATTACTGCGACTATGCTGAAGCCCAACCACAGTTTGACACCGCTACACATTAGGAATGTTAGCATATTTACAATCACTCCCAACCTTGTTTGCAACATGAAAAGAATGTACCTCTCAAAATCTCTTTGACATCAGTAAGCACATTTAGAATATTCCATATATAAAGTGCTTTGGATTATAATAAAGCACTGACATTTTTTGAGGAAAAAATCATGTTTAATTGTGCGCCTTAAGGCCCGTTCACACCGGGACGAATTTTGCCGGCGATTTTCGCCGACGTTTAACGCCTCGTGACTAAACAAAGGGCACCAATGAGAGTGTGCACACCGACGCGGAAAAACGCCACGCGTCAAAGCGTCAAAAAAAAAAAAAAACGCCTCGGGTTCGTTTTTTTTTCCCGACGCGACGCGTTGTTGATCTATTCGACCAATGAGAATGGCGCTTTTGCACACGTGTCTGGAGCTTCTGAAGTTACAGGAAAACACAATTTGGGGGCGCTCAAACACAAAACTGCCTTGCTGAGCACACATACTCGCGGCAGTGTAGACGCCAAGTAGCGTCTACACTGCCGCGAAGAAATAATGACAGACATTCTAAAATATCCCCGAACCAAGCAACAGTTGGAGCTACTGGTGCTTGAAATATTCATGTTTTCTTTGTATTATTCTGACAAGCGCGTAAATAATTGCTCTCTTCTTCTGAGTGAAAAGCGACTTTAAGAAGCGTAAAGTTGCGCAGCGCCACCTTGTGTACAGGAGTATTTCTGTTTACATTAAGCGCCATCTAATGTCAGGGAAGGAAATTGCATGTTCGCTCGGCTGATCGTCAGCGAAAATCGCCTGGGTGTGAACACAAAAAACGTGGCGAAAAACGCTGGCGAATAACGCCTGGCGAATAACGCCTGGCGAATATTCGTCCCGGTGTGTAGGGGCCTTTATAGTGCACAAAATACAGTACATGAGACTTTTTATTCGGGCTTTAGTTTGTTTGTTCTTTATTTGCCTTTATTTGCATTTTGTCATGAATGCCTGATGTGTTGGAATGGGTAAAAAGCCCAAACCATTGTTTGTATTCACAGAAAAAAGTGTTTCTTTGTGAGGAGTATCAACTGCTACAAAGACATGAAAAGTATCTGCTCATACTCAGTTTGATGAAACAGTGCTGGCTCATTTACTGTAACATCCTGTTATCTTTTGATTTGTGAAGAGAAAATTTGGGAATCAAGTCCCACAGAGCACAAGAGTGTGAGATGAGTTATGAAAGTTTTCATTTGGCTGAAATACATGGTCTGTCTGGTTAGTTTCATACTGGTGATGGAGTGCACTGAGTTAAAGCTCCTCTGGGGCATGAATGAGTAGAAGGCATTGAATTTTCACGGAATTGATATGTCAGCATGTCAGGTTTGTATTGATTTGCCATCAATAAAGTACAAGTTTAGGTCAGCAGTTTGACACTTTCTGGAATAATAGAGTGCATAAAACATTTCTGTTGATTTTTGTTTTTGTTTTAGTATTATTTTTTTACACATAAATTTAGTTTTGAATATGTTGATATGTTGTAAAATGTATATATTTTTAGGGATGAAGATTTGTTTGGAGAAGATACTGTTTAGAATTAGTACTATTACAATGTTCCCTGGTTTATGGTGGGAGTTAGGTTCTAATAAAAGCCCACGATAGGTAGAATATCTGTAAAGCATGATTATATTTGTTTTAAGGCTGTAAAATACTTCACTAAACACTTTTATCAGACATCAACATTTGCATGCTTTTCTTTCTTATTAAACTAGCACAGTTCAAACCCTCTAGGAGAAACAATTCCAGTATTAAGGAATGAAAACAAAGACATACACGTGATCAAAGATTTATGTAGATTTTGCAGGCTGCTAACAGGAGCAGCCAAACAGGACACAGAGCCGAATCAGCTATACCAAAAAAACAAAAAAACAGCAAAGCTGCACTGAAAAAACAGTGAGACTGCAAAAGGTAAAACACTATAAAGAGGGGGACAGCTGTACTTTGATTATTCAAAAAACAATTAGCTTCATTTTTCTGTGGTGGCTCATTTTTTCACACCCATCTCAGCAATGAGCAGCTTCATATACTGTTTGGGCTTCCCTATGTCAGTGTCACACTTCCATCTTCATGTTTCATGGTGAGAACCACCCATGCCATCTGTCCACCAGCACTTCCTCTCATGTAAACACGAGTGAAACCAATAATAGCATTAGGGATTCATTAAGACTTACTGGTCTGATGACTATATATGGTACTTCCTGTTTGAGAAAGCTCTCTTGTAGTGTCCATTAGCATTTTTTGCAGCATGTACACCACAGTGGTTGAATTCACTGTCTTCTGTGATGTATTATGTGTTTCCATCTCAAAATCTGAATTTTTAAGACTTTTATCTCCTTAAAGGACGTGTCACACAGCCACTACGTACATTTGTCATATTGCACTGATGAAAATTGGTCATATTTGAACATATGTGGACAAAGTGGGATAAATTGTGGTCTTAATATAAAATTTTTACAGAAGTATAACAAATGTTAAAATCACGGAAGAAGCACAAATAAACCACGCTAAGAACATCTAACTCAACGAACCGTTCGTGATTATTACACTGTTTATATGCAATTCATTAGTGATTCGTGCATCAATTACATAATTTGAATGTGATATGTGTGCCATATACACAATATAAATGTTATACATTGGTGGTAGATGTGTGAAAAGTACACTAGACATAGGTGGAACAGTCATAGAAGACCACAAATTTTGCGTATGCATTTTGCAAAAATCCTGCACAATTGGTTAAGATTTACGTGATAATTGCAGCTAAACTCCGTGAATAACACATAAACTAAATTATTCTCAACTAACCAAAAACTTTGAACAGCTCAAAACCGAATTCATGTTAATACCTGTCTGCCCAAACCCACGACGGACATCTGCGCACATCGACGAATGAACCACGCAAAGAAAGACCTATAATTTACGTATATCACACATGTTTCACGAAAGACCAAAATTTCACAAGTGGACAAGGCGCAAAATGTACGTAAAGCTATTCTTGCAGTTAATAACTTTAGTTAAATGATGATTACTCTTCAAATAAACAATACTGTACAGAATAGTAGAACTCCTGCTGTATATACTGTGACATGAAATGTTTTAACAAGGAACCCAATTCCATTAGTTAATATTTGACCAGTCCTTCCCTGTAATTCCTGATTGTTGTCCTTACTGTAAACATACAGAAGTGTGTAAAGCTGTTGCCAAAGCATTAAGTTAAGGAAATAAAACTGGCTAGGCGTGTCTGTTTGATGAGACGTTCTGTGTAAATGTTTATTGGTTTAGTGGTGTATTGAAGCTTGTGTGTGTGTGTGTGCACGAATGTCATCATAAAAACACGGGTTTTTAGAAGGTGGGGGATCTAAAATATTCTTTAGCTCAGTAAAAAAAAAAACTAGGTCTCTCTTAAAGTGCATCATGTTGTAGATGCAATTCAAAGCAGTAATGGATGATGGAAATTAAAACAATTGAAAACCGCCAATTCAGATGCTTTTATCTCAAGCCACAAGCATCAGCTCTGAAACCATTGAGTTCCTGGAAAAAAAAGAGAAAGGAAGACATGGGCAGAAATAGCAGTTGTTCCTTCAAAATGTTCCCGTCAGCCTGGTGAAACGATCCCAGTTTTTGTTTTGACGATCATAAATCGTGAGGGCCTGTATTGCCTCTTCAAACACAATGTTTACTGATGTAAGAAAGACAGCAGACAGCTCTGTTTCCACTTTGACTCATTTGTTTTCAGTGCAAGGTTTAGTGCACTTAGTGACCAGACACATGCAAGGCAACGACTGTGCTTTACGACAGTCAGTAGGCCCATAAATCTAACTGTGGAGTGTCTGTATGGATTCAGTGGATTTATGTTGTATTTCCGTTTTTTTCATGTTTCATGGCTTCTGTGTGTCTGTCTGTCTCTTGGCTGTGAGGATCTGGGAGCCTCTGTGCAGAACTGGTCAATTAGAAAAAAAAAAATAGCACAGTGTTTTTATTTAAATGACTAATTTCTCATCTGTGATGTTTCTGTCTTTCCTCCAAATCTTCTGCTGCAGTTTGCTGTTTTGTTGTCCACAAGAGGTGCCATGAACTTGTCACGTTCTGCTGCCCAGGGGCAGATAAGGGGCCTGACACTGACGTGAGTAACCATATCCCATGTTTTCCCCTTTGCTTTTTGATGCTGTGAGACCTTTCTTTGTGTGGCATTGATGTGCAGAGATATCAGACAGACCTGTTCTCTGAATGCACAACTTCTCTTTAATATCTGGACAGCAGTTCTATCAGAATTGAGCAGACAGACATCTTTGAAGGTAATTTTGTAAGCACAGAGAACTACAAAATGCAAATATCTTTATTATACCAACAGCGTGGAGAAGATAAGGCTTATTGAGAATGATAGTAATTGATGTGTTTGTCCTTTGTTATTGTCTTCCCATTTAAAGCCTTTCAAGGGTCAAACTGAACAGAGCGATTCAATCACAGCCGCAGCAAGTGGCTAATTAGATTCGTTCATTGTTCATTGTGTTCCTGTGAAGTCTCCGGGTCTTTAGAACCGATTGAAATGTTTCAATGGATCATTGTATTGAAGGGATATCTGCCATAAATAGTGCTTTGATTGTTTCTATTTTGATTTAATGCTTTAAATTATGTTTATTTTGATGGCTAAATTTGATTTTCTTTGATTTTTAAACCTAAAATACAATTGTTAGATATCAGGATAACTAAACAGTGAAAAGTGGGTGGTAAAAAAACTCTTATTTATTTCCACCCCCAATATTACATATATATTTTATATTGTATACAAGTTTACATGTGTGCATGTTAAACTTACAATAATTATTCACATAGACACCAAAGAATAAAAAAAAGAAAGAAAAAAGCATCAAAGTACCAAAACGTCGTGATTGTCCGTATTGTCACATTAGGCTTCTTGTTTTCTAAAATAGGGCTGCACAGTGGTTAGTGCTCTAGTTTCACAGCAATAAGGCTATGGTTCAAATCCTGGCTGGGACTTTTCTACATTGTCCCTAGGTGTGAGTGTGTGCCATGTGACAGACTGGCGAGCTGTAAAGGGTGTATCTACCGTCGCCCGACAGTACCAAGTTAGGCTCTGGCGACCCCGTTACCCCGATACAGTGAGTTAAGAACATGGATGGATGGATTTTCTAATTGATACGTTATCAAAATTTTCAGTTTGTATTTTTTTAAGATGTGTGTCCAGCGGCTGGATGGCTCAGTTGGCTGCTTGCAGGGGTGGTGCACAGGAGATCAGGGTTTGTTTCCCAGGGGGCATGATGAGCTTCATGCAGTGTGGGTCTTTGGTCAAGACCATAGACTGTAAAAACAATAGTTGAATTGAGGTATGAAGTCACCCATAGATAATGCCTTACCTCCAGCTCTCGCGAATTGAGGCAAAGTCCCTCACCATTCCTTCCTGATGGGCGCTGCCATGTTGAAACCAGTTGATAGTGATTGGTCCGAGTCGCTCTGAGTCATCGTATCTATGGCCATGAGGACAGTAGTTGCCATGGATACAAGACCCTTCATGCTACTGCCTAACTATGTAGCCACAAGGGGGGGCCAAGTCTGGATCCCCCAGTGCCGGTCCCCAGCCTGGATAAAGTACAGGGTTGTGTCAGGAAGGGCTTCTGGTATAAAAATCTCTTGTCAAACCACCTGTATGACTCAGTGAAAGCTGGTTCGCTGTGGCACACCCTAGGATATTCTGAAAGGGGAACAATGACACTCCTTACAAAACCCATTCCAATTAAAATTGTGTTTTTTGTGATTTCAACATGTTCTTGTTGCATTGTTTTCATAATGAAGGACATGTTTTAAAAAAGAAGAATAAAACTACGTTTCTAAAGCTACGCTCACACTGCAGGGCTTAATGCTCAATTCCAATGTTTTTTTTAAATTCGATTTGATTTTTTTGCAAGGCCGTTCACATTTCCAATTAAATGCGAACTTTTGTGATCTCCTGTGTGAACATTAAATGAGCCAGAAGTGACCCGCAGAAGAGTACTCAACGGTGAACGACGTCACTCGTTGTTTAGGGAAGTAGCTAACGTTAACAATGGATGTCAACAACAGTGTTGTCAACAGCTGAGCTATTTTTGCACTTAATAAATGTATTTTCACGAAGGAGCCAGCACAGTTACAATTTTCTCATTTTGAGAAAGCATTGGAGCCGGGATTGTCTGTACCCACTGTTTTGGAATGGGGATGTGTATGTGCTGGGGCCACGCGCATGTGTGTAGGAGAGAGGAGAGAGTGTGTGCAGCGCAGTAGGGAATGGGAGGGGCAGTGGGGGCATGCATTCATGCTGTATGTTACAGAGGAAGGAGAACAATAATAAAAGAAGGCTTCCCCCAGAATAAATGCTATGGACTCTTTATTAACCCACTCTGGAGAATCTTAGGGTCCGAACGGGGAAGTGCACCCCGAAGGATGATCCGCCTTCTGTCCCCCTGCGCTTCTGACCATGGTCAGAGAGGAAAAAAAGTAATCGTGTGAAGGGTTCAACACTATGCTCGGCCATTTCGCTGGAAATGTTTTCAAAAAGCACCCGGTTGCGATAAGAGCCCTGGAGTTTGACCTGAATAGAGCTGTCACCCCAAATATGAATCCAATCAGTGACCTTGCTTCCCTTCCACTGACTGGTCTCAGCAACATCGTCCGCCATGGTTAATGTTTATGTTCTAGTTCCCACCTACTTCAACGCAGAATGATGATGTTTTTAGTGTATCAATAACGTACGGGTCGGATACATGTGGCCTGGCCGTTCAGACGGAGGTCGCATTTCGGATACGTACTGGATTCAGGAGCACATACCCAAGTGGCCAGGGCCGCATTTAGAAAGATCGTATCTGCGTTGTTCAGATTCTCATGAAAAGATCAGATACAGGTCGCATAGGGGCAATTGGGTCGTTTCAGCCTGCAGTGTGAATGTAGTATGTGTGTATGTGTGAAGTATTTCTTTACTCAAATTGCGTTGGATCAGGAGCAGATGAAAAGCGGTTGTTTCAAAAAGCTTAGACTTATGACGCAGCTATTGCCTTGGACAGGCCAAAATCTCACTTTCTCAACTCAAATTCTAAATCCTCCACTTGCAGACAAATAGATCCATGTACGTTTTTCAATTCCTCCTCTGAGCTGCCATCTGGTTTTAAATTGTGCGGCTGGATACCTCCGGTACTGCTTGCCGTTTTTTTTCTACGCTAACACTAGCTTGGGCTTGTGAAGTGCTTGTTGTAGCGAGAGAGAGTATACAAAGGCAAGCTGGGATATTAGCTTGGCTAACATCTGTGCCAACAGTCCACCCACAACCCAAAAGCGGATTTCTAATGAGTTACTGCAGATGTGCAGAAAATGTTTTAAAAACAAGACAGGTTTTTGGATTTTGCTAAAAAACTATATAATTATATTTATAATTGGCACAATTATCATTGGCAATTATAATCGGCACTGGCAACAATTTTATATTTGAAACAATATAGGAGTGGGATTATAAGTTGTGTAACATTTTTATTCATTTTGACAACTTTTATCACGGCAATGCACACACTCTTTTGTATCGTCCTTACACAAAGTTGTTTGATGTCATTTTCTTCTTAGTACATATTCTCCTTGTATTACAGCTTTGTGTGTTCTGTGGAAGTACATTTTTTAACTTCTTACATTATTTGCATGGTACAAAATATTAAACTGTAACCTTTAGTAATTTTGATTAATAGAATAAAATGCTGTGTTCATCATAACCCACTTCATAAATTATTCATATGGCTCATTTTTGTAGAATGCAGGTGTTTGTACATACCATAATACTATAGTTGTGGTAAGCCAGTGCTTAAGCACCATATAATATATGCATAGTATTATAATTGAAAACATAACTAACTGTTGTTCCTTGATATTTTTAATTAATTATTGTTTTTCTCATATTGGACACTTTCACATTAAAAAGCTAATAACAGTGAATTAATAGTCAGAAAATACAAACTCTTTCCTCTTTTTTACATTTTCATGAAGATGTTTTAATACCTTTGAAGGTTTATTCTGTTTTTGCAACAGTTTTTACTCTCAGCTTCTTCAACAGAATCTTCTCTTTAAACCTCGCTGCTCCTGCCTGAACTGGAATATTTATTTATGGTTTTCTGTCGCCTACATACTGTTACTAAGTGTGAAGATAACACACACAATACTTGTGCGATACAAATATAATAAACAGATTAAAGTGTGAAGTAATACTTTTTTCTTTACTGCCTCTTTTGTGTTCCCTTCGTTTTCCTTACCATGGATTTCCCTTTTCTCTCCTTGTTGTATTTTTATTTTGCTTTAATATATATATAAAATTATACATAGTATTATTAATATGTTACATATCTGTTAGAAGGTTAGAATCAGAATCAGAATGAGCTTCATTGGCCAAGTACAGTACATATGCAAGGAATTTGGCTTTGGTGTCTTATATCCTCTTGCAACCAAGCAAGGTATAGAATAGGTGTGAAAGGGTAAAGACAACAAAAAGATAAAATAATAATATTAATGGATTAGATTTATCTGCTTTTCCAGACGCTCAAAGTGCTTACAATGTGTCCATTATTCATTCACTCCTCATGTATACCTGGTGATGGTAGAGGCGTGGCTGCCAGTTTGCGCCTACGGTCCCTCTGACCATCACCGGGACATTCATGCACATTCACACACCAGTGGAGCCATACTAGAGGCAGGGAGGATGAAGTGTCTTGCCCAAGGACACGACAGTTGAGTGGGGGGAGTGGGGATCGAACCTATCCTCCTGAGCCACTGCAGCCTGCAAAGATAAATAATTAAACCATAAAAAATTTACAAGATAAAATGTAAATGGACAGACTGTACTGATGCATTTCTTTGGCGTAAAATACCACTCCAATCACCTTTTGATCTATTGTGAAGGCGTTCCCAGTGGTCTTTTAATTAGGATTATGTTGTTTTTAGGACATAGTTTCTCCAGAGTGGCAGGAGTTTATCAGAAAGTTGCCTCTGAGTTGTGGATAGGACTGTTGGTGTGGAGTAAGCCTTCCCATCATCCCTTTTCTTACACACACTCCTGCTAGCCCCTCAACAACAAAAATGGTGAGCATTATCACAACCATCCAGCCATACAGATCTGAGCCGGATGCCAGCTCCAGCAAAATAAAACAAAGATTGGTAACACTCTACATTAAGATTTATGAACAACCTTTGTTAACAAATTAAGAAGTGTTATTATTGTTTGGGGTTCTAGTAAGATATTTATTAGCAATATAGATGTCTCACACAAGCCAAAGTGTTAATAAGCTTTTAAGTTTTATTAACTAAATTAACAAATTAATAGGCTATAGTAATGTGTAAAATGCTAGTAAAATATTTATTAGCATTATAGATGTCTTGCAAATACCTGAAAGTGTTAATGAGATTTGTTAACATCTGAAGTCCTACCATTGTCTTCAAAGTCCATATTACTAAACTGCTTACGAGCTTAACAAATGTATTAATTGACTTTGTTAACAGTTTATTAATTGTTTTGCAGCACCTCATCTAAATTGAGGATGTTTTTTACCACAAGCAACCACAAAGCATAAAGCTTGTAAAAAGAACTTTATAACATTAAAACAGACTCAACATACAAAAATCTTTCTGTAAAAGAAATATAATAATTTATTTCAGATAAATTAAACAAAATAACAAAACCAAAAAAAACATAGGGACCGGTGTCGGATGAGGCTAGCATCATAGCTAACAAGGATTAAATATTAGCATCTATCCTGAGTGAAACATTCATTGCAAATCCCATCACCAGGAGACAGTTCTCTGCATTCAATGCCAACTGCATTCAACCACTGTTGCCTTGCTTTCAAATCCACTGGAAAGTTGCACAAGCCAGTAATTTTTGACGACCGAAGGCAATAAACCTACAGGAGTCATGCTGAAGCTAACACGCTAACGACCGACCGGTACAGAATCAAAGACGGGCAGGTTAACTAATTTACCATTGGCTAATGAATCTGTCAATCAAACTCATCAGCAAAACAGGCGTGCTCGGTTTCAGCCAATTGAATGGCCTCTTGGACTTTCTCTACAAGCTCTAAAAAGCCCCGCCCATAATACTAATACGGTTTGGCAGCTGGTTGCGGGGCATTTGTAAGTTTTTTCATACTAGGGCTGGGCTGATAGAATTGATTAATTCATCTGAATCGATCCAAGAGTCATAGATCAATAATCAATCTATAAAAGTAGAGATCAATCTTTTGTGCCTTTCCTTTTCCAGTGACCTAACGCTACTCTCATGAGATTTTGTGAGATTTGGCGAGATCAAGCTTTGAAACAATCACGTTGTACGACTGTAAAACTGCTTGACAGATTACAAAATGCATAAAAAACTGCATCAAACCAATATGAATATCTTTGTAACATATTTAGATTATTAATGTATTTATATACAAATATGTCTAAATGTGTAAACAGTGTAAAATTGAATTGAATTGAATCAAATTGATCTAGGCTCTGGTGAATCAATTCAGAAAATTTTGGGTGAAACCAAGCCGGATCCATAGCTGGATCCGGATCCAGCTGGATTTGAGCTGAAAGGGAACAAATTGTGTATAGCTTCTGTTCCTTCAACAAGAGAAACGAGGTACAACACTTGCCCCGCCGTACAATAAGATTCGGTGAAGAGCGGCCACCGACTTGATAGGAATGACAATAAAGAGGGGCGGGACCTCCCACCTGTCATCGTACTGGCGTGAAGCCATGAATGGAGGTGTCTTGAGCCAGCCACTCGAGGGCATGAAATACCTTGTGTATTGTACCTCGTTCCTCTCTTTCAGGGAACAAAAGTTATGTTTTGTTTTGAGGAGCACAAAGAAATGTTCGTGTAAATGTTCACTGAAAGGCCCTTTGACATGAAAGGCCATCTTCAGAGCTGTACTCGCAGATTTTCCTACACCAGCTGCGTCTTTACAGGGCAAGGAAGACGTCTTCGTAGAGTTCTTTCTCAGCTGTCTGACATACCCGTTACTTTTGTTCTTTTGGTCTTTTTGTTGGTCACTCAAATCCTCACCTCAGATCTTCATCTCATCACGCCATCATATATTTTTACATTTCATCTCAAAATCCCCTAAGGGAATTCTGCTGCTTCATTCATTTCTTTCCTCAGTATCTCAACAGAGTTTTTCTGGGCTCGGCAGGAAATTGCTTATTATTTTAGGATTTAGGATGCTGCTTGCTTTTGCAGGATACTGCTCTGGAATAACATTAACCGTGCTGTGTTTGTCATAGATGGGCATTTTCACGTGTGCTCTGAGGATAACACAACTTAGATGCTGTACTAGGCTTGGAGCTGCCTTTAAACTCTTCTTTTGGGAGAGCTCACCTCTAAATCTTAAAAAAAAGAGCTTATTTTTTGTGCTCCTTTAGAATTTTTAATATTAAATTAAGAAGAGTCGCCTCTTCTCACTTCAATATACCAAAATGAGGCTTATTTTTACCAATCAAAGAGATACAGCTTATTATTCTATCCTCAAAATATTTAACCCTCTTCTGTCTCAGATTTGATCCATTTCACAGAAATACTTTTTTGAAAACTTCTATAAAACTTTCTTCTACTGCATTTGGATAACAAGAGCCAACAGTTATTATCTATTAATAATTAAGAACAATAAAAACATTCTCTTTAGCTTCTAGATTCCTGATTAAGAAAGGATACACTTGTGTTTACATTTAATTTAATTTAAAAACCATTTAAAGATATGAATCTCTTTAAAAATTTTAGCATTTGTCCACTAAATTAATATTTTTGTTTTGCTATAGTTACATTTTCGGCTGTTGGGCTCCTCTCCTAATAGGCCTCAGTCTCAACTATGTGCCAGCAATCACGGCTGACCTGCATGCACAGTGGGAAACCTGCTTGCTGACACTCACAGGTTCCTTATGGTGGCTGCAGCAGCATGACCTGACCTCTGTAACTAGAGATATGCTAGTGTGTCATTCAGGATCATCCGCCCAGACTCTTTAAATAGAGCCCCCCACCCACCCACACACACAGATGACATGGGGTAACGGCATGAAACAGTCCATGCTTTTTTAATTCATAAAAAGAACAGCGGATTTATTATTTGCAGGTCTTCAATTTAATTCATTCCATGTGTTTATATATGGTGCCTTAACATGGCTGCAGTCAAACAAGGTACAATACTATCAAATCTTCAAACGTTAAAAATAACAGCTAAAAAAAATAAAATAATATAAAAGTAGTGGCATAAAAGAATAACACTGATAAAAGAAAAAGCAATAATCACAAGAGTCTCATACTGTTTCAAAAGGCTGGCTATAAAAACAGGTTTGAAGAAGTTTGTTTTTTTTAAACCCTTGCGCTATCCTATGACCCCACCCTTACATTGACGTGTTCTCCCTACCATGACAAAGGTGGATAAAGGTGGAAAGATTTCAGGTAATCCATGGACACCAGTGAAGATCACAAATCATTGAAGAAAAAAGGTTCAGAGCACTGTCTTGTGGGTCTAGATGACCCAACTCCCAATGTTAAAGTGCCTAGGATAGCACAAGGGTTACATGGACAGTAAGGATACGTGCAGATGCAGGACACTGAGTGCCCTACACTAATAATAATTAAAAAAAATTCTATTTAACACAATAATTGCCTTCTGTTTTGCCATTTAAAACAACAAAACGTCAACTTTATTGTTTTTAAGGAACATCTAAATGTTGATTCATAAAAAATTGTAAAAAACTGAATAAGAAGGTTTCAAAATATGAAGAACATTTTTAAAGTGCTTAAATGAAATTCAAAAGTACAATAGAAGCCTTTATCAGCTGAGGTTTAAGCAGCTTTGTACGTCGATGTCTCATATTTAATTAGTCACTACAAAAAGGAGAACAGAGAACATCTAACCCCTTGAAAATGTTCTGTTAGAAATCTCAAAAGTAGAGACACTTCTGATGATGTCACAACTATATGTACAGCAAAGCCCCAACACAAAGGAGGCTATATTAAATATAGATGGATGTTTTTTCTTGTTTTCCTACTAAAATCTTTTGATTCGTCCATATTTCTGAGCACTTCACAGCTGTAGTGCTGTTGCCAAGGGCAACCACACATATTACATGGCTTGGTGCCTCCAGGGTTTGCAGTCCAGGAAGGCAATAACTCTCTTGGCCTGCAAATATCTTGAAGATCCGAACAGATCTGCAGGAACTAGGCTGCACACATCCTGTGACTCACGTCTATGGTTAATAATTTCCCACTTGGAGTAAAACGCGCCCGGCGGTCACAGATCTTTTTAACAGACATCGACTACAGTGTGATGAGGCAAGATATCCCTCATCACGGCCTCAGCCTTGGGTGTTTGATAAAAAAGTTGAAGGTGGAGATGGACGGATAATTGCACATGGGAAAACTCTGCAGTGTGATGTAATCTGATTTTAGCACGAGTCTTTGAATTTTTAAAGAACTGAAATCTCTGTTTCATGCTAATGGGTGCAGGTATCCTAGCAGAAATAAAAGAAAGGAAAAACACATATAGCATTCCCTTGTTTTTCATGGGTTAAACATTTTCATCAATAACCTGCAATAGGTGAAATCTGCAAAGTAGGATTACGTGTTTAAACCCTCGAAGCCATAGAAAAATACGTTTATTATTACAGAAGAAAGACAAAGATCTGATAGCAATCAAAAATGATGCAACTCTGAATGCATTCTGTACAGGAGATTGATTGACAAGGTCTACAGCCAATCAGGAAGCAGGACACAAGTCACTGTAAAAAAAAAAAAAGAAATAATGCAAAACTGCACAGAAAAAAATCTGAAAGGTAAACTGGGATGTAGCGAGGAAACAATCATTGAACATTGGACCGCCAATGGTACAAGAGCCTTCAGTCGTACCGCAGGGGTCAGCACATGAAACTGAGAGGTTTGATGCGGTAGTGTTCGTGAGCGGCTCCTACATCGTTGATGTCTACTTAGCCAGAGCAGCACATGTGACCCGGGGCAAACTGTATGTAAGTCCGTTTGCACTGATTTGGACTCCGCTTACTCACACACAGTTGTACAGTTGAGCATTTTCCCTCTTGGAGCGCACAGATAGCTGTGACAGTTACATTGTTACAGAGGAGCACTCTACTTCTGCTGTCTCATTTCCTACAAAGCCAAGCATTATATGACAGCTTTAACAGAAACACAGAATTTGTCCATTTCAGAAACTGAACAATTGAGAAGAAAATTATTCAATTTTATTAAAAGATGTTTTGAAAAAGGAAACCTCAATTTTCTAAGACCACTATTAAAACGAAATGAAAAAGGGATTCGTCCATTCTAAGTCCCAGTGGTTGCATTTTTTGGCTGAAGATGTCCTTAAGCGATTTTAGGTCAGCAAATCTAAAGGAAGCGATATCGACTATGAATCGGATTGGCAACTGCCATCACTCTGACTTGTCTGGAGCCAGACATGCAGAAAGATGAAATGACATGCTTTCCTTCAATGGGCAGAAGGACGGATTTGTTTGTGCTTCGGGTTTGCTTGTAGGTTGGACACTCTTGGCTGTTGATCATCAGAAATAGCTGCAGGAGCCGTTCCAGTATTGGTAGTTAGACGAATGCCAGAAAGCACAAATGACACTTGTGACTCTTCTCATGACAACACAGGTCGGTTTACAACGGGCGTTTATTTGTACTTGTGCAGGTCATCCCACTTCTTGTGGGACATTGCATGCCATCGCTTTCATTAAGGCTTCATTACGCCGTGAAAACTATAACAAAACATTATACACGTTTGAGGAGAAATAAACAGTACAAAAAAACACAAAAACAAGCATAACAAATACCTCGTTTCCGTTTGTCAAGAAAAAGAGTCTCTTTGAGTCCAAGGTATTCTTTTTGGCAGCTCTTTCTCCCAGCTTGAACTCCTAATTGCTGCAACCTTGTGAGCAAAAGACGTGCTCACCTGCGTCCAACATAAAAGGCTCAAATTCTCGCAAGAATAATTCTATTCTTATGAACATACTTCAAACAAAATTCACTGTACACTCCAAGGTGATAAAAATTAAATCACGAATTATTAAACATTTCACAACTCCAATAAAATATATAATTTTAAGCTGCCTTTACAACACTGCTACCTGGACACATACCTAATGGTGGGGGTTATACGGTTAAAATGTGTTCTGATTATGTTACTGGGATGCTGCAAGATCAAGCCTCTTGATCAACACAACCATTCCAATTGTTTATCTAATTAACATTGCAGTAAAATCCAGCATCAGAGATGTTGTGGGGATGAAGCAGAGTCTGGAATTATAGAATAGCACACTTCTCTGATGGAGATGTCAAAAACTGGAGACGTGAAGAGACCTGCAGGTGTCATTTTATTTCTGAGATGTCCGTGGAGAATTCAGCCAAGCAATTCAATCTGACTTCACAGATGGTTTTGACTGGCTTACATATAATTCAAATCTGTTGTATTCTAGGAATTGTGAGAGTTTGTGTTTTTGCTACCATTTCAGTCAGACAACTCATGCAGTAAGAAAGATTAATTTTCCATATTTTTTATAGTTTGGCATAAGGCTCCATTCAGATGCATAGAAAAGATCTCCATAGAAAACTTCGGGTATTAAACTACCCGTAACGGAGCTCACAGGTGGAAGTCGGGGAGGAGGGTGGGGGGACAAACGCAGAGCTCGCGGAATTTGATGAAGAGGAATTGGACCGCACACCTGGACCTTAAGTAGGACGCTGAACAGGTGAGTTAATTGGGCTGAACCGCCCGCAGGGAGGAGTAATCAGGTTAAACGTACTGCTTGAGCTGCCTGCCCGAAATACTCCCAACGTCGTTCATTTTGACATTTTTTATTTTTAAAAAGTTTGGCAATTTTTTAAAACTGTAGACAGCAAATTCTAATTTGCACAACAAAAGCAGGCCTTCTTTTTTTTTACTTTTAGAAAAGTTCTTAGATTTAATGCTATGTAGCCGCATTTTATTCAAGAAGTTTCTTTGTGTATTACTTAAAAAACAAACTAAAAAAGGGACGATCTTTGTTCAATTGTTTTCTGTGACTTTATTTCTCATATTTTTCTAATGAAAAAAAATTATCTGCGCAGATTCTGATGCTTGATCAGAATATGCTATGAAGATTTTGGACACAATGTTATGTCTGTACCGCAATGTGTCCGTGTCATACACATGACCCGTTTTGTTTGAGTGCTCGTCACGATATCACCACTCTGTTATGTTCTTCCTACTTACTTAATCCACAAACATCACAGAGCAAAACGTTGGATGGAGTTCTATTGAAAAGGATGAACTGTTTATGTGTTTGTTTGTTTGTGAGTCAATCCCGAGAACAATATCGGGCACAAAGCAACAAAGGCGATGAGTGCTCTGCTGCATTCTCACGTTGTGGCTAATAGTATTTTCTGAATTTTCTAAAAAAAAAATCAGAATTCGCTCAAATTCTTTTAGGACTACAACAGATAAAAATAAACTGTTTATACTGGTCCATAGAACTACATCCAACATTTTGCTCTGTAATTTTTGTGGATGAGGTAAGTAGGAAGAACATAACAGACAGACGAGAAGTCTGTTAACGTATCATAACTATGACAGAGTCACATTATGGCTTTACAACTTTTAATTGTTGCTCATATTATCGTTTTTATGAGCAGATGAGGTTCGTGCCCAGCCTGTTTGTAGTTCTTGAAAATAATAGAACCAAAATCACAGAAAACATTAAAAAAACACACAACAATACACACACAACAAGAAGTCTTTCATTGAATACAATACACTTCCCTATCATCCAGACAGTTAGAAATAAAAAGAATCACATATCTAACTACTAATCTTGTGGGAAGTTTTGATCCAATTTTTAAAAGGGTGAATCACCAACGACAATTATATTTTGGCAGACTGCAGATCTGTATAAAAGGTGTTCTTCTCCCACACAGTGTCATACGAGGATTCTTCCCGGGAATGGGGATGTAGATTGAATTGAACCGTTGGAAAATCGTGTCATCTGTGCCACAGGCATTGCAAGTTAATACCTGCTATAATCCGCAGTGAATGCAGGCAATTGAGCCTTCCCAGTTCCCTTTTCGTTCAATCAGGTCATTATGCTTCTAGGCAGCAAGGTTTTCTGAATTAACTTTACTATTCCACAATTTTACTAGCAACTGATGCCAACATGACAGCATTTGAACGATTAGACAAAAAAAGGCTGTTTATGGGGCAAGATAACTGTCAAAATGAAAACATAATCTAATTGACAAAGTTGTGCAGAATTTTGAAAAAAAGAGAAACATCAGGTTTGAACCTTTCTGTGTGGAGTTTACATGTTCTCCTCGTGCATGTGTGGGTTTTCTCCAGGCACTATATCTGCCACTCAACCTCCTGCACAAGCTCAGGCTCTGTCCCTCCCAGATAGGTGACGTTCCAAGTCCCAAAAACCGAGTTCCTTGACCGGTTTTTGGGCTGCAAAGGCACCCGCCTTCGACTGCCACACAAACCACATGAACTTATCTGTTTGCCTGGTAAATTATTGTCAAAAATACATCACGAGGTCACATGCATTTATATCAAGCTGCAAAGCATTGATGCAACAAGGGGTGAATGGGTACTGACTATTACTAGAGTTAGAACATCAGGTATAAATGATTCCTCTGCATTAGAGTAGAATCCGGCACTGATGAACAGATGACATGTTTTATGAACTTTAGTATATTTATTTTCTAGCATGTCTTGTTTATGTAGATCATTGGTCACTACAAATTGTCACTAACCGTCATGTTGTGCAGTGACATCATAAACGAGAGACTTTGTAGTTTAATGGAGGGGTTCCCAAAGGGCCACTTAGTGCCGGGCTGCAGAAGGTAGAAAAAAATTCATGTACGCTACCTAGATTATTTCCATTTTGTTTATTTTCTGTTTCTAAAGGGAGTCTTATTTGGGAAAACCACCAGATTCCATTCACCACATAATGGGGGTGTTCTATGAAAAAAAAGGTGTAATGTTGTTTTTATTGAATTCTTTACAAATCAGAAACAAATTTTTCAAATCAAAGAACTTTGTTTCATCTGTAAAGAAATCTGCTAACGTTTTTAGATTGTTTTTAACTGAATTTCTTGTAATAACATTTCAATGTGAAAAATAGGTTTTGCGGAAACTGGAAGCTTAAAAATGTTAAACATTAACACGACCCCGTTTGGACCGGTCCATGAAAATTTTCTTTGGTAAGAAGAATAACAGAATCTTTCCATTTCTGAAAGTTGTGGGTCTGAAAGTAGTCGGGCATTAACCGGTCCGTGGCCGGAAAAAGGTTGAGGACCACTGGTGTAATGAACACTTATACAAAATACAATTACACCACATTTAGAGGTGTGTATAAAGCTAAAACAAAACAACTCTCGCCTTAGGGCCAACAAAAAAATTAGAAGTTTTTTTATGAACTGGCATCATGGTAGGCTGCCAGATACTTTTGCTCCAAGTTAGCTGATCTTTTTGTTTTTTTACAACTAACAAAAGAGTGACGGCATGCCTGCTATTCTGTTCTTTTGACCATATTTTCCAACTTCTGGGTCTGAAACGGTCTGTGGGTGCATCATTTACACGATCAGCGGTTGTCACCTGGCAACAAAAAAAATGCAGCCGTAGAAGATCAGAGATCTGGATTTCATCAGTTCATAGATCACTGTTATTGTTATCTGTTATTTTATTTCAACAGAACTTTGGTAACTATTTCATTTGGGCATTGTGGGATCAATAAAGTTCTATTCTATTGTACTAGTCCCTAGTGGGACTTTAACTTTTACCTTTGACAAAACGTATGTTACAATCTCAGACGTTTACCTTGAACATTCCGTCAATCAACCAATCAGCACCTTTCTCCTGTCAGCAGCAAACTGGCGCTCTTTCTTTCTCAAGCCAATCAGAGAACAAAATGTTACTTTGATGTCTTCAGATAGGTTTGTCCTTTGCTTCTTTTTTATTGACTTTCTGCTGTCAGTTATGCAAACATGCCGTCATGGTTAAAATGGGGTTTGATAAACCAGACCACCAGCTGTAGACCCAAAATATTACAATTATTTCTGAAGACATAGAACATTTTTGTAATTATTAAAGAAGCAAATCTTTAGTGCACAGTAATGAATTGTTATTTCAGGCTGCATGGTGGGGCAGTGGTTAGCACTTATCTCACAGCTCCAAGATCCTGGTTCGAATCCTGGCTGGGGCCTTGCTGTGTGGAGTTTGCATGTACATGTTTGGGTTTTCACTCTGGCTTCCTACCACAGACCAAAAACATGCTTTGTAGGCCAATTATTTACTCTGGATTGCCCCTAAGTGTGGATGTGAGCGTGTGATTGAGTGGCCCTGGGGCAGACACTAGGGCACATGTGTCAAACTCAAGGCCCGCCAAACTCGAGGCCCGCCATGTCATTTTATGTGGCCACGAGAGCATAAAAGTTTTTAATTTATTAAAATAAAAAAAATAACAATTGGTGTGTATTTATTCGTATCTTGGGAGAACTGGACTCGAAATATCGGATTGGTGCAACTATACATTAGGACGTAAACACTGTCCATATAACCTAACCTGATAGAATCAAATGTAAAAGGATTAATGCTAGAGTAACAAGCAAACACGTGTTTTCTATGCAACTGTAATTGTCACTTTAAAAAGTTGTAATGAATAAATAATGAGTTATTTAACATTAAGGAGTAGTTATGTTTATTTTTGATTACATTTAGTTACGTATATAAGTTATATCTGGCCCTTTGAGGACAGTCACTATGCTGAAAATGAGTTTGGCACCCCTGCTCTAGGGTATACCCCACCATCACCTAACAGATCCCAGCAGTCTTTTTTACCTCAAGAGGTATTAAGCGGGGTTTATACCATGGTCCCAGTGAATTCTCGATTCTGCACAGCGATAATGCACGCCTAAAAAAGAAGTTCCGGTCACGTAGCTTAAATGTATCACTGCGCTGGCTTCTTTAAAACAAACTTTAGCTTCATCATTTGGACAAAAACAAGCGGTAAGAGGGGAACCTTCTCCATGAACTGATGCTTTATTCAACCCATCGTGACGATCGGCATAGAAATTCCTTTGTTCCTTTGCCGCTGCAGTCGAGATCGAAGGTTGTATAACAGTCCGCTTTTTGTGAAAAAAGCGATCTAAACCGAAAAAGTAACAAGGATAAAGTACTAAAAACTGGTTGAATCTTTATTTCTTTTGTAAGTGACCATGGTAAAAGCAGGTTAATGGCCGAAGTGTGAGTTCGCGTCGGATGGTCCAGGTTTCCACGGCGTGCATTAATTTCTGATAATGCACACTTTGTCAGCCATTAACCCTAACTTGGAAAATGGGTAGATGGGTAAATTGGTACTACAAAAGAATGAAAGTATTTCTGCTAGCAACATTTTTCTACAGTTACCAAGTATGTGTGAACAATGTTTTACAACTGCAAAATACTTTTTTAAAAGGAAAACAACTCAAACAAATCAATTAGGACAGCGGCAGTGACACTGTGAAAAGTGGATCAAGGTAATGCCTAAGATTTTAAGACAGACATTTTGGAAGAGTATCTTATACTAATTAAAGTCTACTGAGAGTTACATGGAGTGCAGTGTTTGTTGAGATTGTTCTTTGCTCTAAAACTTATAGTACTTTACCTTGAGAAGTCAAATTTAACTATTTCTGGCTTGAGATTAAACACAACCAGCTTCAAAAGTTATTTTTATGGTTATATATTATTTCAGTTGTTATCCTGCAGCAGCATGTGCCATCAGAAGGTATAATACTGTAATAAAAATCTGATCGTGGACATAAAATACTGAGTTTAATAATGTGAAAGGAGCCCTGAATGTGATCATTAGGCATTCTTGCTTTGGAAAGCTCTAACAGAAAGAATAACTGGCTTTCTTTTTGGGTTTTCTATGAACCAAACAAAAATGCCATAACCTGTGCAGTAATACCAAAACCTAATATAGCCCTGACTTTGCTGCTTTATGCCCATTTTATGGATCACAAAACTATCCAGAGGCTTTCAGCAGTGGAATGCCTCCATCTGAATTTTCTTTAACCCCCCCATTTTATCCAGTTTTTTTTCTTTTTCTTACAAATTTATCAGCTTCAGAGTGATTAGAGCTTTTACTCTGAGACAAGAAGTAGTAACTAAATCGCCTATTGAGACAGCTGGAATTATACAAATGAAAACTGACATATTGCAAACGTTTTATTTGGCTTTGAGCCGCTTTTTAGACCAGACTAGCTTGATAGGCCGTGTCACAAAACCACTATACATTTTACGCATTTTCCACGTATGAAATTTCGGTCTTTCGTGATACTTGCATGATAATTCATGAGTTTCTTGGGTTCGTGATTCGTCGATGTGCGCAGATGTCTATCGCGGCTTTTGGCCCACAGATCTTTACATGAATTTGTTGAGATGCGTACACAAATTTGGCTATCCACGACCGTTCCACATACTGTATGTCTGACATACTTTTCACGCATGAACCACCAAAGTATAATTTTTTATATTGCATATATGGCGCACATATCACGTTAAAATTGTGAAATTGATGCACAAATCACTAATGAATTGCATATAAACTGCGCAATAATCTCACACGGTTAATGTTCTACGTTGATCTACGTGTTCTTCCATGGTTTATTTTTACTTCTTCAGTGGTTTTACGTGGTTCATCTGTGAAGTTTCACTTAAAGAGCCACAACTTTTCTCACTTTTCCACGTATATAACCATTTGACACAGTTGGCTGTGTGACACGGCCTTTAACCGATATTGACATGGAAAGCTGATTACCTGGATTTGTAAATGACAAAAGTCTCAATTAGAAGTGTTGGTTTTTATGTTGTTCCAAATGTAGATTTGATTGCCAAAGCCTAAAGTAAAACAGGTGAAAGTAGCAGAGGTGAAATCTATGTGGTGTACCTCAGCAGCGGGGTGGTTTTGGACATAAATATTTTCCGTTTTATAGTCCACCTGCTGTCGGTACAGTGCGCTCTGAACTGATGTAATCCAGAAGTATAAATCGAATTTGGGACAGCTTCCCACTTTGTGCCGAACTGAGCCAGTGTAAAGCATGCTTTTAGCTCACACCCTTATGCAAGCCTACGCATGAATGCTGCTTCCAAGGAAGCAGTGTCTTGTGAAACTTGAACCTGCACTTGATGTGCTTCATGCTCTAAATGTAAACTGTGTGAGCGCTGATGTGTTTTGGCCAGCGCTCCCAGGTTAGACTGTTTTTAGTATGTGTATTAGGATTTGCATTGGAAATCACACCTTTGTATGAGCTCCAGATTAGACTAGAGCTGGCATTTGGTAGGAACGGCATGCGTCTGTCTTTCCACTGGGAGTAAGATGATGCAGTCCACTTAGTGGTGCAAAAAAAGTGGGGCTTTCAGCAAGCTGCAATTATTGTCATAGATCAGTGAGCAGTTCCCGGGCTGCACCGTCTGAGCTGCTTGTAACAGATGCAGTGATATCACTCTTTATTTAAAGCACAGGGTGCCCCTCTGATACAAATATGGTGTCACTCTATATGCACGGGTAATATACTTGATGGACTAATCCTTATACATGTAAGAAGAGGCTTTGCACTTATTTTTCACGAGCTCTAAAAGAATCAGGGAAAAAGGAGGGTGGACCTGCCAAACTGCAGTGAAAATTATTTATTGAAATTACATTGCAACAATCTTATTATCTTTTTGGATATTATTATTATTAATATTTCTATTTTATTCATACAAAGGTAAATTTGCCATCTTTCAATGAAGGAGTTTTTAACCAAAAATATAAAGAAACAGGAATATGAAAAATCTGATATATGAAATATTTTTATTTCTGATAGGGCAGCATGAAATTACAAAATTAAATTACATTTTGTGCTTCTTTTTTTACCCAATTATTTTTCTCTCTTGTAATAAGAAGGGATGGTTGATGGTGGAGGGCTCAGAGTTCTCTGGGCCTCCAGTTGAAGGAATTTATGTTCTCTGTGCTCCTAATAAAGAGATCTAGAAGCTTCTTCACTAATGGTTTGTGACGAGGTTCTCTATCAGAGCTTTGATTAACATTTTGCAAAGGGGGAGGCAAAGAATGTTTTAAAGTCCCACTCCAATCACATCTTGATCCATTTTTTATAGCGTTTCCAGTAATTATAATTATGCTGTTTTTGGCCAAAATTAAAATACTGTGTTGTTTTCTAGGACATAGATTCTGCAGAGTGGCAGTAGTTCATTAGAAATTCACCTCTGCTTGTGGGTGGAACTGTTGGCAAAGAGTAAGGCCGCATCTGCCTCGATCCTTCTGTTTACACTCTTTCAGTTGCTTAAAGTCACTCACAACCTCAAGCTAACATAACCAGTGCATTAAAATTATTCACAATTCGGATAAAAAAATCTTTAGAAACACAATTTTAAGCTGAATTTTCTTCATAAATGTCCTCCAGTGTGAGAAAAATGCCACAAAAACGTGATTTTCATTGAGTGGGTTTTTATGGATAGAAGAGTGAAAAGGATAGATGTTTGGGCATGTTTTTTTTTTATTTTTGATTAATTGTTTTATCATGAGAGGGAGGACAGATGGGGAATACCTGCACAAACTTTCAACTAAAATGTTACAAAGTGATTGCTAAAAACCTGGATAACTCCTACTCCTACACCCAGAGGAGTAGGAATGTAGGGAAAATTTGATTCTGCGATATATCGTGATTTCATTTGGTGATACCTGTGTTGATTTAAAATGCTTTCAAGGCGACATTTATTTAATTATGTATGACTCTTTTCCACTTAAGCCCCCAACCGCTAGTCGGGAGCACAGCACACCGAGCCTCTTCGAGCATCTCTACCCCGCACCAAAACAACGAGACCTCGCGACAGTCAGCTTGTTTTAAATGCTAAATGTTCAGTCCGCCTCACAGTTTTTGTTCTTATGAGATGTGGACTACTTAGTTTTTCCTTGGGATGGGTATCAAACTGGAACTCTGTGCCACTTTGCTGCCATTACCACGTCAAAATGCTGATTGTGGTGCTTTGTAGAGGCCTCCAGATGGGAATGAGTGACACTTGAGATGTATGGATACACATTGAATTGTGAGACTCTTGCCAGTACACACCCCTAGATAGGCCGTATTCATGCTTTATGGGTACGTTCACACTTAAGTCTCCCAAAAGGAAAGTGTCACCAATGCAGGAGGTCTTATGGCAAACCTTAAATAAATATCTTAGATGATGCATATGTTTATGAAAACAAACTCAAATATACAAAACTGTCCTGCAGTTGTGGAGCAGAGAGCTAAGTACAGTGTTGCTATATCGCGGTTTGCCTTTCGCGTTTTTTATTCAGCACAACTTTGCGTTTGTGTATTTTATTTTACTTTTTACAGTGCACTGTGTTCTGCATCCTGATTGGCTGTTGGCCTTGTCAATCTCTTCCATACCGTCTATCCTGTAAAGAGACTGGAAGTTCCGCTTGCCAGAGTTACACAAATCTTTGATTGTGTTCAGATCTTTCTTCTTATTCTATAATACTGGAATGATTATAAAGTTTGAACTATCAGAGTTTCAACAAAAGAGAAAAGTGTGAGGATGTTCATGTCTGTCTGAAAAAAAGTGTAAAATTTGTAGTGAGGGGTTTTACAGCCCAAAACATCTAAAATCCTACTTCACTGGTTTCAGGAAGGACACATTCCATTGATAAACTGCTATTGATGAAGGATCACTGTAACCACATTTAAGCAAAACTCTTAATTAATGCTTCTTCGTTTTTTTGCAAGTGACAGAAAAACAATTAAACTTTTTTTTTTTTTTTTCCCGTTTTGTTATTTTTCTAGCAGATTTATTCCGATCAGCTCATCTGTTCTGGCCCGTTCTGAGAAAATGAACAGCTGGGTCCTTTTTAATGACATTTATCTCTCTTTTTTTATTACCTGTTTATCTGCTAACATTTTATCCCAGAAACTAGTCATCATCGTCTGTATCCCTCAGCTGTTGTGACAGCTGTGATAGCCTCCTCTTGTCCTCTCCTGACCTTAAGGAGGCCGTGTACAGCATGTGCTCATGGCTAACCTGGTAAACCTTTACATCTCTGCAGTATCCAAATTAAAGGTCAAGATCTGAGCTGGCATCTGGCCCAAAACTGTACGGCTCTGATAATGCTCGCCATTTTTGTTTCACCGCTAAAGCTAATGTCTGCGAGGGGCTTTGAAATACAGTACAGACCAAAAGTTTGGACACACCTTCTCATTCAAATGAATGGGAAGGTGTGTCCAAACTTTTGGTCTGTACTGTAGCAGGAGAGACTTGTAAACAAAGGGATGATGGGAAATGAGGGAAGGGTTACTCCAGTCCCGCTCCGAACTCGGAGGTGAATTTCTAATAAATTCCTGCGAAGAAACTATGTCCTGGAAAATGACACTGGCTTTTTGATTTGTTGAAAAACAACATGATCGTAATTAAAAGACCACAGAGAACGCTTTAACATAAGGACTTTAACATTTTTAATTGCAACTTTTTTCATTAGTACTATCGGATCTGTGCATGTTCAGTGCACAAAAGGGCTAACCCTATTATTTTATGGTGGAAATATTCTGAGCATCAACCGTATTTTACAGGTTTTGTAGTCTGGCATGATGTTTTTCTGATGGATTTGTCAGTTTTTTCAGTTCAGATAGATTATGATTCATTGTAGTTGATACTGAGCTGGATCTGGAAAAAAAAAGTCAATTTTCTGTTAAACGTAACTTTTTGGTGTTTTTAACGTTATAGCATTTTTCTCATAATATAGAACGTTTATAGAAGAATTTCAGCATAACCTGCATGTCTGAGTATTTCTTTATTCAAATTGCCTTGGATGAGGAGTAAATGAAATGAAAAGAGGCGCTAAAGCGTCGCCTTTTTGCTCCAATCTGACAAATGGATCCGTGTATGTTTTTATTTCTCCGTCTGAACTATTATCTTTAAATTGTGCGACTGGATAGCTCTGGTATTTCTCGCCTTTTTATTTTTTGCAACGCTAATGCTAGCTTGAGCTTGTGAGTTGCTTGTCGCAAGTTGGAGAGAATGTAAACAAAGGCATGTTGTGAAATTAGCTAGGCTAACTTCCATCCCAGCCGTCCCGCCCACAACCCAAAAGAAACATTCCTAATGAGCTCCTGCAGCTCTGCAGAAAATATGTCTTAAAAACAAAATGTTTTTTGATTTGAGCTAAACACTGTGTAATCATAATTAAAAGACCACTGGAAATGGTTTTACAATAGATAAAAATATATTAGGAGTGGGACTTTAAAGAACCAAGCTCTTTACTCAAAATAAAATTGTGTTAGGTTTCATCAAGTTAGCATGACACCATGTTAACAACATGTACATACTGTAAGTAAAAAGACCTGTATAGAATTTATTCTCTCCTTTCACAAGCATTTTTTGTAAAAAGCATGTGAACAAGGGCAGGTGGGTAAAAGTGTGAGGTTTATGTTTCAGCACTGGGAGGACCAGATGTGTTAACGGATAGCACACGATGAGGTAAAACCTCTTTAAGCTGCTGTGGCAACCTGCCCTGCCTTCAGCAGCTTAGTGAAAGGCCAAAAAGAATCAGCGTTGTGATTTATATGCTAAAAATAGTCATCTTGTCAAGCCTAATGCATCAGGTGTAGATAATTTATAGCTTATATTGTTCTGTTTAGAACCTCCCCCACGGTATGACCTATTGACCTTTACTACTATTGATTTTCTAGTGAAGCAACAAGCTGTTATTGTGCTTGAAAGTATCAGCTTATAGGTAGAAACCATGTAATCAATAAATCATTCTATATTGATCTGTGATCTGGTGGTTACATGATTGATAACTGTGTTCTGGGTAAGAGGTTAATTACGATTGGCTGCAGGATGTTCATAAGTCTCTCATAAAGCGGACCTGCTTACTTGCTGCACTGAAACTGTTCAGTGTTCTTCATCATTGCGGTTTTAAGTGTCCACCGTGCTTTCTGACCCCACCTTCTTCACAACTGATCATGATATCAATCTAGTCATTGGTTCTTATCCAACACTGAAGGTGTATATCCTCAACCCTTGTTCCTAATACCTCTTATGTAGAACGCACGCAGCTGCAGCATGTTATTCCACATTATCTTTAGAAAAGTCTAGTCTAAAGCCCATTTTAGAAAATGTTTACTGAATTTTAAAGAAAACTTTTATGGATTTTATAGAGTACAGGTCCATAAAAGGAGAAACTGAGGATGCAAAGTAGGAAAGAATTTTGCTTTAGTATCCAGGTAACATACCTAACATGTTTTTGTTGTTAGAATGGAGAAGTCCTTCATGTTTAACCTTCTCTCTTTTTAGTTTAAATACCATCAGGCTTCACAGTCTAGAAAAAATGCCTGCATTATAACGTAGATATATTTGCTTTCAGTTATATTTAAATATTTTTTTCTAGGGATTATGTATAAGAAACATTTTTCACCTGAAATTCTGTTAAGTATTATATGTAACTATTTTATATGATGTATTTAGAGCCAAATTACAATTTATTCATGCAATTTTAGTGATTATAAGGGAATCCATAAAGTAGTATTAATTAACCTCTGTGTTAGCACCCTTCAATTTTTGACCCAGTACTGGTTGCTAATGATTATCTCTTTGGGCACTGTCCAATTTAAAGATGATCTTTCAAAATGTTAAAGAATGGCAGATTTAGGTAATGAGATTATAGGTTGTGTTGAGTTGCCAGGTGCAGTCAGCATTTGAAAATGTTCTTCCACACATTAAGCTAACAATATGATTTGTGTTAGTAAAATGTCTCACCCAGGAAGTACTGGAAACTGGATTTGCATTAGTGTCTCAATGAAACAGAAACAAAACTGGCTCAAACCTGACCTACTTTGTCCAGAAAAAAAGATGTCTAAATAATCAATATAATATATTGTTAAGTAGCTGAGGATTGGTTGCACATCTGCATGTAATTAATATCTAACTCTCACTCAAATGAAAGCAGTACAATTTAAATCGTTGACAGTATTAAATGTCACATTACATAAAACACATGGCACTGTGCGTCTCAATCACACACAACAGGAACACGACCAGGAAACAGGGCAACATCGCTAAGAAAACTAGATGAAAGGATCGTTAGCCTCTTCCACAAATCAAACACCTCCTCAAAAGAATGGACAATTGAACAAATGTTTGACGTGTTTCAGTCTATCAGGGTTGCTTTTCAAAACTGGAAAAGTCCTGCTGAACTCAGCCTTTCTGTAAGAAAAATTCCTAAATGTCCCTGTTACAAGTTTCCTCAGTTCAGAAAGATCTTCAGCGGGTTGGCAACTTTATTTGATTGAATCTTCATTCTCTGTCGAATGTTCGCGTCTGGTTTAAACTTCGACTTAGGGATGAGGATTTTCCCTTAAGAACGAAGTGGAGGCTAACAACCGGACGCTAACTTCAGTCGCGTCCGACCTTTAAGGTGTGACGGATAAATAAAGCAAAATAAAACGACACACCCATCAGAAAACGGGTATTAACTAAATTTAAATGTGAATCCATCGTGTCTGCATCTTTATTATTGTGAGATTATGAGAAACATTCCAGAGTCAGTTGCCTTTTGAACTGCTGTAGCAATTGAATTTCCCCAATGTGGGATCAATAAAGAATATCTATCGATCTAATATTATGCAGAGCGACTTGGAAACAACTGTGTCCATAAATCCATCCTGGTTTTGTCAGTAAACAGCAGCTTTATGTTTCTTTAAAGTTGAAGGCTCTTGTTCAGTTTCCTCACTGGCTCTTTTCCCTCCAAAGAAACTTTCCAAACATGTCTTTTTGTTGCCTTTTAGCTTTGGACTTATAACTTAGCTAGCGCTCCGAGTGAGCAGCTGCTTTATGTCACGCGACGCGGCAAGACAGGCGGATGCGGTGAACAGAATCGGGTAGTTGTCCAAAATAAAACTTCCTTCTGAATCACAAAATAAAAAAATGTAAAGAATCAAAGTTAGCGTATGCATTTTTTGTCCTGTCTGCGGCCCGGTACCAAGTGGCCATCGGACTGCAGACCGGTATTGATATAATGGGAACAGGCTGCATGTCAATTAACTTCTAGTTGGGGGACACCCAAAACGTCAAAAAGTAATAATAATAATAATAATAATCCATTTTATTTAAAGCGCCTTTCAAGAAACCCAAGAACCCAAGAGGGGGAGGTGGACCTAGAGCAGGGGTCGGGAACCTTTTTGGCCAAGAGAGCCATAAACGCCACATATTTTGAAATGTAATTTCAAAAGAGCCATACAATAATGTAGTGTCCCTTTCCCACACTGAGGCACTGAGACTTAACCTCTTTTAAGGTTCTTTATTCTGGTTACTGCAGACCGCAACAAACGCCGAACAATTACTCCAGCAGCTCCTTATTCTCTCCCGCCGACACGAGAGAGCTTCTCCCAACTTTATATTCTCCTGCTCCCGCTGCAGCCCTCCCCTTTCCCTTATTCGGCCCATAGCTGAACCCCATTGGTCCAAACTACCTAACAACAGGCTGAGCGACAGAACTGAGGGCCAATCAGGTCTCTGCTTGATCGATGCGTTCCATGAACTCCAGAACTTTTAATACGGCCCAACAGCCATCCAACTCAGACCGCGACAATATGTTTAAAACTAAAATACAAGTGAATGTGTGCATTTGATGTAATTTCAACATTTTTAAAGTACAATAAGTCTGTGGATTCTTTTTAATAACATTGTTATGCTGTTGCTAATAAATGATGAGTATTTCTCGTGGTAGTTTTGCTGATGGTCTAGTCTGGTTTACGTGGTGAGTTTCTGCTTCATGCAGGCGTTGAGACTTTAAACGTGATCTTAGGTTGGTATGAATGTTTTGTAGATGTGAGACAGACTGCTCACATGCGGACCTGGAGCCAAACACACACTCACACGCTGCAGTGAGTGACGGGCAGTGGGTTTTACCTATTTACAATCCCTGCGCGATTCACCTGCTGCCTGTCCCCACAACCCCTCACCCCCACCCTCTGCTTTCTCCCTCACACCTCCCGTCCCCGCATCTGCGCGCTCTTTCTCAGAGACGGGAGCGCGCAGTTTTAGGCACGGCAATTCACAGGTTTCCGGGTGGTACAAACTCTGTGAATTAATAGACAATTTTAAACTTATACTAGTGCTGGCGCAGATTTGTCTCTCTAAGCACCGCTACTACTGCGCGCCTCTGCCATCGCATCGCGCACGAGAAGGACTGGTCTGATGAAGAAAAAAAAATTGAATTAAAGATTTGTCTGCGAGCCACATGTGACCATCAAAAGAGCCATATATGGCTCGCGAGCCATAGGTTCCCGACCCCTGACCTAGAGGATTATGCATCAGGAGTCCTCGGGTACATCAGTAAGTGCACGGAGGATGTCACCAGCACCAGGACTGTAACAGACTTCCCCAACCAGAAACCCTGGCTGAACGCAGAGGTGCGGGCTCTGCTGAAACACAGGAATGCTGCGTTCCAGTCAGGTGACAAGGTGGCACTCAGAGCAGCAAGAAGGGAGCTGCATGCTGGGGTGAGGAGGGCCAAGGCCGCCTATGCTCAGAGGATTCAGGGACACTTTACGTCGAATGACCCTCGGAGTATGTGGAAGGGCATTAAGTGCATCACAGATTACAACACCAGAGATGCACAATGTCCTGAGGACCCCTCTCTACCAGACGCACTCAACCTCTTCTACTCCCGCTTTGAGGACTCCAACACCGCCCCTCCCAGCACCAAACTCACCATCCCACCTGGCGAAGAGCCTTTCAGTGTGACGCCCGCTGAGGTGAGGAGGACCCTCCAGAGGATCAACCCTCACAAAGCTGCTGGACCCGACAACATCCCTGGACGGGTGCTGAAGGACTGTGCACACCAGCTCACAGAGGTGCTGACAGACATCTTCAACACCTCCCTGATGCAGGCAGTGGTCCCCACCTGCCTGAAAACCGCCACCATCATTCCAATACCCAAATCATCCACAGTGACAGGTCTGAATGACTATCGGCCGGTTGCCCTGACACCGATAGTCATGAAATGTTTCGAAAAACTGGTTATGACCCGCATCACAGAATCCATCGACATCACCAAGGACCTGCACCAATACGCATACAGGTCAAACCGATCCACAGAGGACGCCATCTCCTCTGTGGTCCACACAACCCTCACCCACCTAGAGAACAAGAACGCGTACGTTCGACTGCTCTTCGTGGACTTCACATCAGCTTTTAACACCATCATCCCGCAGACCCTCACCCAGAAACTACACACACTTGGACTGAGCCCCACTCTGTGCAACTGGGTCTTGGACTTCCTGACAGACAGACCGCAGTCTGTAAAAATCCGCAACGTCTCCTCCTCCCCGATCACCCTCAGCACGGGCTCCCCCCAGGGCTGTGTGCTGAGCCCCCTCCTGTTCACCCTGCTCACGCACGACTGCACAGCGAGTCACCCCAGCTGTCTGATCGTGAAGTTTGCGGATGACACAGCTGTGGTTGGACGCATCTCCAACAACGATGAGTCTGACTACAGGCAGGAGGTGGAACATCTGGAGAGCTGGTGCAGAGACAACAACCTCTGCATCAATGGGAAGAAGACCAAGGAGATGATCGTGGATTTTAGGAAGGACAGATGCCCCCCTCCCCCCATTCACATCGGAGGGGACGCGGTGGAAGTGGTTTCCAGCTTCAGGTATCTGGGCGTGCACATCTCCAGCGACCTCACCTGGAGCACCAACACCTCCTGCCTGGTCAAGAAGGCACACCAGCGCCTTTATTTCCTGAGGAGGCTCAAGCGAGCTGGGATGGGGATCCCAGTCCTGACCTCCTTCTACAGGTGTGTGGTGGAGAGCGTCATGACCTCCTGCATCACGGTGTGGCACGGCAGCTGCTCTGCGGCAGAGAGGAAAGCTCTGCAACGAGTGACCAAAGCTGCACAGAGGACTGTGGGCTGCAGCCTGCCGTCCACCACTGACATCTATACGACCAGATGCAGGAAACGGGCCTCTCGCATCCTGAAAGACCCCACCCACCCCTCACACCCTCTGTTCTCCCTGCTCCCCTCAGGCAGGAGACTGAGGAGCATAAAGAGCAGGACCACCAGACTGAGGAACAGTTTCTTTCCTGAAGCAGTCAGACTGCTTAACTCCGGTTGATCACTGCACCCCCCCCCCCTCTATGGACAACAAGCTAATTCCCAAGTGCAATATCACAGGGCTGTGCAATACTTAACATAAAATACTGTGCAATTTGAAAAATACTTCTGTGCAATACTCATCAGGAACCACACCATAACAGACTGATATTTTACTGACATTATTATTGATATATATTATTTATGTCTGAATGTAAACGGCTGGCCCGGGACCAGAGAGCCTAATTTCGTTTTATCATGATAAAATGACAATAAAGTTTCCTGAAATCCTGAAATTCCTGAAATCCTGAAATCCTGAACACTTTACAAAACAGAGGTTAAAAATAGACATTAAAAGCACAATAAAAATAGTAGAAAAAATAAAAAGTGAATCAGGATGGGAAGGCAGAAATGAACAGATAGGTTTTGAGTTTAGATCTGAAAGTAGGCAGAGAGTCTATGTTACGGAGGTCAGGAGGGAGGGAATTCCAGAGTTTGGGAGCAGAGCCTTCTCCCAAACGAGTCGGGCGGGAGGGACAGAGAGCTGAACAGAGGAGGAGGATCGAAGAGAACGAGAGGGGGTTTTGAGATGAAGGAGGTCGGAGAGATAAGGAGGAGCCAGGTTATGGAGGGCCTTAAAGGTGAACAGGAGGAGTTTGAATTGGATCCTGGAGGTTATGGGAAGCCAGTGCAGCTGGTGGAGAATTGGAGTGATGTGACTGAAGGAGGGGCCCAGTGAAGTGACGTGGAGGGGCCCACGAAGTATGACTAGTTGGATGTGAGAATGTGTTGGTTGCAACGACCACAAGAGCTGCACCATTTAAAATAAAGACCCCCATCATATTCATTTTGCGCCAAGTTCGGATCTGGGTCTGCGTCCGCTTGACCCGGCATCTGGGTCCCAATCCAGACTGTTAGTGACCCCTGATCTAGGGCATCAAAGTGCAGAAGTGAAGCAGGTGTGAAGGAATATATTTATTTCTGGTTCTGATAGTTCTTTACTACCCAAATCACTATTGTCGTAACTAGGAAAGGCAGGATTTTTTATTGATGTATTCTTTCAAATTCCCCTCCCAATCAAAGTAAGTCTGAACGGCCAAATGTGAAAGGGCATTTTTTAAGTGCAGCCTGCTGTTCCTTCTAGTAACGGCTGCTCTCTTGAACAGATATGATAAAGCAGCACAAAAATAAAACCTTTAGGTGAACAAGACACGGCTAGCTGTCTGAGCCCTCTCTTTTAAATCCCAACAACACATTCTAATGTTGTAATGTATTGTTAAAACGCGAAAGTGACATGAGAAAGCAGAGTGATTGAAGATAGAAAAATATTCCCCTTTTCTATTCTCTGTACAGGCCGTCTTCTAACACTAGGCCACAGGTCTTTATGACTAGTTGAAAGGCTTTTCTGAAGAAGCTTTATTGATCTGTTTTATGTTTTGAAAATGAATTTGTTTGTGAGTGAATGCATGAGGGCCCCTCTACGTCGACAAGGCAGCCCCCTCTCATCAAGCCATTTGGAAGCAGAGGTCCTGGCCAGTGCTCGGCTCACTAATTAGGTTTTAAAGGAGATACTTGCTAATTATTCACTATTTAATGACTGAGCCCACCCCCACATCCACCCCAGTTTTATTCACTGGCTGTTTGTTGCTTTGAGGCTTTTGATCATGTTTATGTATATAGTTTTAATTGATTTTGTCATGATTTTGATGCGGTAAATGGTGTATACGTACTAGGGGTGTAACGATACACTAAAATCTCAATTCGGTTCGGTTCAGAATTTCATAGGGCTGGGTTCGGTACATTTGGGTTCGGTACTGCTGTCTAACAAATCTGCTTGATATGAACCGCTATTTCATGAACTATTGTCTTATTGTTATTTATTGTGTGTGTTTTGCTGCTGGACACCTGAATTTCTCCCTTGGGAGATTAATAAAATTATATTTATCCATCTATCTATTTTTTGAAATTTTTCGCTACAGAAAACTAAGGCAGAAAAAAATTACTTACAAAATGCATTTATTGGTTTTACATAACAATAAATAAAATTGACCTATGAAGGTGATCTGCTTAATAAAATAAGAAAAACTATTTGCTGCCAGGAACCAAAAACTTTGGATAATTAACACTGGCCTGAAAACAAACATTTAAACTTGCACATTTTTTTTCTTGTAAACCCGATTGTTACAGTCGGGTGATGCCGTTTTAAATGCGTTAACAGATTAGATGTGTTACTGTGACATACGCTATCTTTGTGTAACAATGTCGACACACAGCATTCCACTTATCCAATTGTCTTTTGGCTTCATGGATGCTGACAACAAAGCCAAAGTGTTCCCACACAGAAAAAGTAAGGAGATGGGGGGGGGGGGGGGGGGGGGGGTCCTCATCTCTGGCCCCGCGTCTGCATTAGCCATATGTTGACATGCTAACTGTCCGTCACCTAATAGCGTCTCGGAGGAAACTCACGGCTAACATTTCTTCTGCCTCAGCGCAAATTTAATGTTGTGGCGACCTGGGGGTTAGCCCCGCCTATAGCCACTAAGACTCATGGGAAGTGTCAAATCTGGTGTGTTGAATCCTTCACCATCCCTAAGAGAGCTGTGAAGAGAAGTGACGTATATCAGGATTGGCCATAAAGTTTCTTTGTGCTCACATCAGTCCCAACTGAGCGCATTTTGGGCACGGCTTCTGCAATTTACAACCCCAGGAGAAGCCGTTTTCGTTGTCAGCCTTCCTAATTACTAATAATCTGTATTGGTCCTGACCCCACCCCCACCCCCCACCCCCCAAAAAGAAACAAAAAAAAAAACTAAAATGCAAAGCATACCGGTTGATCTCTTTTTTTTTTTTTTTTTTTTTTTTTTTTTTTAACTTGTCCTGTCCAACAGCTAGGCAATCAGATGAGAGCTGAGGGCCTCTTGTGTTGGACATATTTTATTTTAACAAGAGGGGTTATTCATCTTCAGACAAACCAAAGGTATGTCTGAATAAACCCCTTTTGTAATTGAGGCCAAACTTTATTAATTTCAATCATGTTTGAAAATCTTTGGTGTTGGACCGGACGGAAAAGGAAAGAGGGGAAGAAGAGAGAGGGACGTTAGAGAGAGGGGGGGGGTAGGAGAGTGATAATAGGAGGGGAAGGGGGGTAAGACCATGAAGCAGCATAGAGCAGACAGGTTTACTGGTTGTTTATCGTTACGGTACGGTTCAAATGTAGTACAGAAAGGGCGGGGCCTGTTCACACACACTCAAATATTATCAACACACCTGCTAGCCGCAAAAATGTCCACATGTCAGCATGCACACAAAACAGATAGTGTTCACGAACGCATACCTATGCCTTTAAACCAACTAGTGTGAAATCTTTCATTCATTCAATCATGCAAACTATTAGTGCAAAGGTGAGCTAACACCTGTGCTCAAGTGAGTGTTTATGTTCTTCTAAAATGGATGGTGGAATGTGAAAAGAAGGAGGAGGAGCGCCGAGCCATCCCCACACCCAGACCCCCGCCGCAGCAGCAGCGGCAGCCGGAATTCCCCCAACGCCACACGGGAACAGGCAGGGAACAACCGCCCCCCGGGCGACCAAGACCGCCACCCAGGCCAGGGCCAGCAGGACCGCCGCGAGGCCCCCAGAGCCAGAGAGCAGGGAGGCGCAGAGGGAAAGAGAGCGCCGCCCCAGCCCAGCCAGGAAAGCAGCCCCCCGCCGCGCCGG
The DNA here is from genome assembly GCF_053564925.1 of Oryzias latipes. Taxonomy (NCBI): domain Eukaryota; kingdom Metazoa; phylum Chordata; class Actinopteri; order Beloniformes; family Adrianichthyidae; genus Oryzias; species Oryzias latipes. The sequence goes on along the minus strand of NC_136237.1, from coordinate 8,113,072 downwards.
AAGAGCCCAACGCAGGGCCCCACCGGAGAGGGACGCCCACAGCCCCTGACGAGCACCCCACCACCACCCAGGAGTTCCGGGCATCCCCCCGCCCCGACCCCAGGTACGAGCCAGGACCCCCCAAGGGAGACCCGCTCCGCACTCCAGGCAGCCACCCACCCGGCCCACGGTTGGTCCAGGTAGGAGCAAGGCAGGGGCCCGCCGCCCCCGCCCAGGAGGGGGGAACCCCGGGGAAAAAAGGGCGGCCCACAAGGGGTGTTATAAATATGGCCCGACCAGGCTCGGCCATGTTGGAAGTTTGGCGGGGCCCAGCGCCCAGGGGCAAGGACCAGGACCCACCCCCCAGGGACACGAACACCCCCGGCTCAGGTGTAATATGAACCCCCCCACCGCGCGGAGAGAGCACCGCCGGGCCCAGGGAGCCGGCACCCAAGGGACACGGCCGCCATCGCCAAGGGGCCCGCACCCCCCACCAGGGAAGGGGTAGGGGACAGATGGACCCAGGTCCCACCTTCCTTGTAAAATGTGTGTGCGTGTATGGGTGTTTGAGAGGGTGTTTGTGTGCATGTGTGTGTGTTTATGTTTGAATGTATATATTGAAGGGGGAGGGGTGTGTGTACTAAGGGGGGTGCAGTTAAAATTGGCGAGTAGGGCACTAAGGGGACATCTCCTGATTACTCACACATACCGGTTGATCTCTAACATCAACACATGGGCGGGTGAGGAGGGAACCAAACCTTCGATCTTTCCATCATCGACCTCTTCTCGTCTGGACCACGGGTGCCATTGTGCAACCGTTCAAAATTCAAAATAGGTTGGGTTTGGGTTTAAATGATCGCAAATACAGAGGTATTCTTTCTTCTCAATTACAGTTCATTTGGATTAGCTTTACGTTCAAGTCTCACAGTTACTTTATGGGTGCCATTTTTTTCTTCCAGTTCTGCCTGTATAATACCCGAACAAACTTAGCTAATGTATCCATTTATTATTTAAATTGCATGAATTGACTACAAGTTGTAAATTACACACAAGCTAATTACGTTTTTCTTAAAATTTCCATTTATGACTCTTGGAAAATCCTTATGCCTGTTTCATGACTGAAGAACATCTTTCTCTCTCCGCCATTGAGTCGTCATGCAGGACTCCCTCTTTTAGCCATTACTACTTACTGAGTCATCCTTTCAACATTTTGCTGTTCTGAAACAAAAGCGCCACTCAGTCTGGATTGACTTTCCCATTAGGTCTCAATTAGACTGTAAAATAGGTTGGAAACCAAAGACCCATTCTTTTCCCCAGCTCACACACAGGATGTGTTTATGGACAACTCTGTGTGCCCACTATGGTGTAGCCGGCTGCAGCAATTTGCAAGTTTCATTTTGTGCACATAGACGCTCATCCAGATCAGTCTGTAAAGGGAAGACTGGTGGTCCGACATCAAAACCACATAAGATTGAGGAAGCTAGACTAATAAAGTCAGTGAGACTTGCTGATTTTCTGAAGCAAACCTTTACTTCTTGCAAAAACAGAAGTTTTCGACAAAGGTTTTAAAAAGCAGACCTAGTTACTGTTGATGAGCAGGAGGAGAGTTACTGTCACTACGTATCATTTTGCGGAGGATTCCCTGGAAGACAGAGCTTTGACGCTGTCGGTGCATTTTTATGTGATGCTTCCAGAAGTCACCCGGTGGTGACTAAAAAACGAATGTCTGTGCTTGGCCCTTTGTGTTGTGTGTATGATATTGTAGGAGAAAAAGGCGTAATCTAACCCACAGTCTGATATTAGTCTACGGAGCCCTCCAGGGGCCAGTGGTTAAAAAGAAAAAAAATCTGATAAACCGTGCGCACGTATAAATTTTTTTATGAGAAGAAATCCATAGAAATCAAATTTAGTACACCCAAAGCTGCAGAAACATTTGCTAAATGATTTATGGTCGTCTGGAAGTACGATAGTACCACAGTACACAACTCACGATACGATTCGTATCGCGATATTGTACCGGAACAGATTTTCATGTTATTTAAGGAATATGACTTAGAAAACGCTCTACCTGACTATTAATATGCCTTTCATTGAAATAAGGTGGTAAAATTCTGTTTATTTATGATCAAAACATTAAGCATTGCAACTGTATCTCATATAGAAGTTGCTTTAAGCCAGCAAACTCATGGTGCTTTTATTTTGGTGATAAAAGCACTATGAATGTTTGTTTCCAACATTGCTAAACATCTCCTGTACTTTTAAACGGTTGAGGAGCCTGAATGGTGTTTGAACAGGTGCTTCAAAAATAAAGGAAAAAATTCTTTCTGCCTCATCATCACAATGAACTGTGATGATGAGGCAGCTTGGCAGGGTGAAGGAGAGGACTTTAATGTGGCCAAGAGGCTTTATTAACATGACAGTCTGCTCTGCAGCTGAAGCTCTGCTTCCTCACACGTGGAAGTAAACACGGATTTCACCGCTCATCACCACGACGTTGGCCTTTTTTCACAGTGTAGTACATATCATTTTGTTTTATCATGACGCTGAACTAGAATCTATAGCTGGGAGGTTCTCCAGAACTTTGGCCCGCTTTGTCGACAACATTTTGGCTGATGCTATGTGCGTTAGCCGCTGAGCAGCTGCATTGCTTCACTCGTTCTTATCTGAGCCGCTACAAAGCATCGTAATCTGTGTTTTATGATACAACATTGTGCAACATGGCACAGAGTTTCGGTTCAGTACCCATCCCAAGTAAAAACTAAGTAGTGCATGTCTCATAACAACGAAACCTGAGATCTTGTTGTTTTTTTGCGGTGTAGAGCTGCTCAAAGAGGCTCTGTGTGCTCTGCTGCCACCTAGCGGTCGGATGTTTAAGTGGATTACTAGAGTCAGATGTTGACAGACTCTGATAAATAATAAAACAAATATCGTTTTAACACCATTTTGAATCGATACAAGTATCGACAAACGAAATATCGCGATATAAAAAAGGTTAGTTAAGAGTGGGTTTTCACTCAGAACTACTAAAGAAAAGAAAGATAACAAAACATTGAAGGTCAAAATAATTAAAAATAAGTAAGGTCTAGTTTAGTTAGGTCAGAGCTCTTAGTGCAGGGGCCGGCACCCGGCGGCTCCGGAGCCGCATGCGACTCTTTCCTCCCTGTGCTTCGGCTCTGTGTGGTTTTGTAAAACAACTATCACGTTCTAAGATTGTCGTGGTGCCTTTAACACCGTAGTTGTCATCCAAAAAATCTATATAATTCATTGGGTTTACTGAATTTAAAGAAGAAAAAAAAGAAAATTGAAAGGAGTCTGCATCAAAGTGAATTTGTTTCCATCATTTCATTCATCTTAACTGTGGGTGTTTGACAGGCGGAAATGTTGTGGAAAATGGACAGAAGATCAAAGGGAAACATCACGCTCATAAATAATTAAAATAAATAATTAAATAAATATCCTGACAGCATTTTGAATCAATACAAGTATGGCCAAATGAACTATCGCGATGTGTCGGCAAAAACATTTTTTCTAACACACCTAGTATTGCGGCTCCCTGTGCTTTCATCTCAGTGGGAAACTGATCCAAATGGCTCTTTGAGAGGTTCAGGGTGCTGACCCCTGTCTTAGTGTTAGTGGGTAGCAGAAAAAAAAGAATTTCACAATAAAGTTTGTGTAGATTCTCAGTCATCAAGGTCATGATTAAATGAAAAGTGGAAATGTTACGGCTTTTGTTCAAACACTAGTGCTTCATAGCGAGGCAGACTCATTAAACAGTTTCTTTTCTTCTATATGACAACTACCTGTAAAATAAAAATGTATAACTTGAGGCGTGTAAAATAAAACTTCGACTTACACAAAAATGTCTAAGTCAAAGTGTAATAGTGTTGAGGCTTTAAAAAAATCTACCAATATTCTTCTGACTGTTTCCAGAAACACTTATTGTTTAAATGTATAGTTTAATGTAATGTTTAATGTATTGTTCCTAATAGATTGGGAAGATTGTGTTTACAGTCATAGTCAGTAATTGACTGTTTTCATTTAAGGTTTTTGTTATTTTTAATGGGGACAGATGTTGTTACTTAACAGAACCATGGAAAAGGGAGCTTATGTCCAATATTCAATAAATGGTCTGAAGGCTTTCAGATATATTTATATGGAAGTTCTAAAGTGATGCATGTTCCTATGAGATCCTTTGCTGTTTGTTAAAAAGTCAAGTACAATGTGATTGTCCAGTAAAAGAAAAGTTGTGCATTTTTAATAAAGAAACAAAAAGGAAATCTGAACTTTGTGTTACTGTAGACACCTAAGTATCGGCAAATATCAGCTATAAGCTACAGTTGCTGGGGAAATATTGGTTATCGTATTGGCAGGAAAAAATGATATCGGCCCATCCTTGACCTGCATGTCATGCTATTAGCTGCAAGGCTAACTCGTTTAACACTTTAACGCAAAGGTCTTTTAATCCCAGGTTAAAAAATGAATGACTGACCTTCCCATACTGAAAAAAAGCTGCTCTGCAACCCTCCTCTGCTCAGCGCCAACACGAATGGCGATCAAAGCGACTCAGAAATATGCAATGAAGTTTATTGGTGCACCACCCCCATCAGTTCTGAATGTGAGATCTTCTGCACGGTTTCTGCAATTTACAAGTTCAACACATGGAGAACACATGGAACAACTTTGCCTTTTGCACTGCAATCTCTGCTGTCTAACCCTTAGAACACCTGCTCAACCAAACGGTAGAGCACATTTAGAAGACAGATTATTCAAATATTGTCTGTGAATCAACCAATTCTGAGGTGGAGAGAAGCGGCTAGACAGAATTTGGTGATTTACATTTTACGAGCACTTCAGCAATGTAAAGTGCTACTTTTCTCCGCTTCAGAATCGGCTGGAATTACGTTAATTGTGTGAATGATTGAAGAGTTACGGAAGTCAAAAGACCGTCAACATTAGAATTAGAGCTCCGGTGATTACTGATACATGAGCCACTCTTCTAGTCCAATACAGCCTAGCAACTGATCAAGCCCTGATAAAAAAATACTGAAAAAAAACATACTGTCTGTTTAGTAGTAACAGATGCAAATGATGCACAGTAAAAGGATTGTTTCATCTCATGCTGGCACGGCAAAACTGAAACACACTTTCAGTTCTAACGTTACCAGGGCGGAAAGAAAATGAAATTCAAAAGCTGTGTGACAAACTATTTATAGACCTTATAAACAGCCTTTAGAACTAGCATAGGGATCAATTAAAAAGCTTTTTTGTGTGATAGTTAGCCCCTCATATGATCATTTAAGAATTTTATTTTCACTTAGCACAAATAAAACAAACCATAAATACTAGTAATGACATAGTACACACAAACCCCATCAAATTATACATTTGTACATAAAAGAAAAAAAAGCTAATGTTCAAGTGGAAGAAACCTAAAGGCTTTTAAAAAGTTAAACAAGGATAAAAAACAAGATAATGGAGCAGCAAAGCAAAACAAAATTTGTTAATTTTACTTTTCCTATTTTTACAAATCCATATGGTATACTTTGTTGACAATGTCACAGTAAGTGTTTGGATAAAAGGATGTTTTTTTTTCATTCAGTTTTTTAAGTTGATGGAGAATTTCGGTTATTTACTAGATGGATGATCGGTGTATTTCATGGCTTGGGTTCATTAAATCGTATTGAAAGTTGTTCTCGGCTGCGTTTGTATTTTGACTAACGTCATTTTGGAGCCTGGCTGGTTGAAAATAATAATTTACAAGGAAATAATAAAAAGCCCTGAAAACTAATTCTGGTCCTGAAATGCTTTTATAATTCAAAAAGACAATCTCTGTACCTGAGTGGTGCACAGCTCACATGTAAACACAAACAAAAAGCATGACAGAGTCACTTTAGGAAAAGTCACAAAGTTTCAAGTTGGAAACATTTAATGTATTTTCTCTACAACTATAAATAGAAATGGGTGACTTTTTACCCACAAGACAACACGAGGGTTAATAAGAACATTGATATCGCTTCTTGAAACCTAGCGACTTGTATCGTCAGCAAAGATGAATGTAAGTGTTGAGGCAGAAATGTATGCAATATCATTCATATAAATCCTAAAGAGTGATCTCTCTCTGGGACGGTCCCACTTTGCATTGCATTCAAAAGCATTATTGAGCTTTTCCCCCCTAACTGATAAAAAAAAAAAGGTTTTAGCTGTTGGGTATTATGTGCAGTTATGGGTCTTAACCAAGAACTGTACAATCTTGGATTTTGTTGTTGTTGTTTATAGTGGTTAGCAGGAAGGACTCTGTTACCTTCAGATTAGGTCATAAGACCACGATTCATTTAGAAGGGGAAACGTCTTGGATAGCTGTAAAGCACAAATAGTCAATCCTAGACTTCACTGTTTGTGTTTGTGCTCCTTTGGTTTGGGTTTCACCACACGTCGCTGTGGTGTTTGTCCTCTCCACTTGGAGGTTGAAGAAATTTCTTCAGGTCTACCTTTGCAAATGAAAGTTGTGTTTTCATGTCTAGACTGGCAATTATCTTGAATGCTTACTTTTGTGATTTAGTTTTTGTCATTGATGGGGGTCCAGATTGGATGAGAAAGGCCTGATTATTCCTCCCAGCCTCAGACTCTTGAGATTGTTGCAAACATTGCTGTTCTCCTTAGCATTGTGCTAAAACACCAGCTGCACACGTCATCTGTTCCATGGGTGGTAACATTAGCTTTGCTCGGTTGATGATCCCCCTTGTAAAGAACTACGAGTTTAAACACTTTTGGTGATTTTTTTTTTTTTGACTCACTGATTCCCTGTGGACTTAGATTTCCTTAAAAGAATGTGAGTATCATGTAATGATGGTGTTTATCTGAAGTTTTTCTTTGCACATGGCACAGATGTGAAGTAGGGATGCCGGTTTAAAACCAAACTTGGCATTCTCTGCTGGGCCATTGAGTGGAACTGTGACACCTGCTGATGACATCATCCGTGACTGGAATTTTATGCACCTTTTACGGCACCATTTAACCTGATTTTATTTTGAGGAATTATTACAGAATGCGATAAAAAAGCAAACTGTCCAGAAAATGTCTTTTTAACACTCCGGATGATTAAAACTCAATTGAAGAAGTTAAAGTGTCTAACTTCACACACAGACACAGATGCAGAGAGAAATAGAAAATAGAGCAAGTTACTGGAAAGAAATGTCTTATATCTCATATATCTTGCAGCACCAGAGAAAGCAAATTGGTGCATTTATAATTTTTCGTTTTTATTTATTTCGCCTTATATTACCCTTCTTCTGTTTAGAGGAACACGCCACTTCCTCCTCTGCCTCAGCCTGTACCAGTGTGTTCACAGACGCATCAAGTTTATGAGCAAGATACCCTTCATGTTAAAAATAAACGCTGGAGACAATTCGCTTGAAAAGCAGAAATGCCACTCAGAAGTTCATCGCAGTTTTCGCGGACTGTCGCGAGGAAAACCAGACTACGTTAGTATGAACTAAACCGCGCGATTGTGGATACGATTGATGCGATGGCCGATCGCTGTCAAGTCTGAAGAGGGATTTTTAGTCTATTGTTTTATTATATAACAGCAGGCTTAGCATAGGCTAGCGAAAAGGTTTTTCTCTGTTATTTGCCTATTCGCTAATAAAAAAATGATTTTTGTGATTTTTTTGTTTTTGTTTTTCCTTTATGATACACAAATCAAACGGAAACAAAAAGGTTTGTACTGAATAGTGGGCAAAGTGAATCGCTACATCCCTAGTTATAAATCCAGCTTTACTGTATTTCATACGAAACTTTTACATTACTTTGTGCTTTATTTGTATTTGTCTTAAGTCTCTATGATCATGTGTGTCCATATATACATATACACTAATGTTGACTTTTCTTCAAATAATCCTGGTTTAATACCTCATGTCAAATGTGAACAAAAGTAATTGTTGTTTTAGGCTTTTAAATTGGACACTTTATCAGATAAAATACAGAAATAATCTGCTAAGAAGGTATACACTGAACAAAAATCTAAATGCTGCACTTTTGTTTTTGTTCCATCTTTTATGAGCGGATCTCTCAAAATAACCATCTCTCAATTATTGTTCACTAATCCGTGTAAATCTTCTCCTTTGCTGACATAATCCATTCCAGTTATCATGATGCTGGTTAGACAGCCTGGTTATTGCACAGGTGTTGTGTTTGTATTTTTGTTCAGTGTATTTTGACTTTGATTCTAACATGAAACCTGACTTTTTGACCTTCTGAGGCTTTTCTGATGTGACCTGTTAAAAAACCTGACTATTCTAACACTCCTTTACTGAAATGCTGCAGCTTAATTTGTTTCCTGCACATGTTTGATATTTTTTTGTTTTTTGGATTCTTTAGGATCCCAGAACAAAGCACAAGTTCAAGATCCACACATTTGGCAGCCCCACTTTCTGCGACCACTGTGGCTCTCTGCTTTATGGTCTCATTCACCAGGGGATGAAGTGTGACTGTGAGTTTAGTTCATATTAAAATATACTCTTTTTATCATTGGTTGTTGGGAAATTGGTTGTAAATTAGTTGGATTTTCTTTCTGCTACATTTTAGAATGACTACAAATACTGAGAAATATGTACAGTCAATCAGGGTTGAGAATTTTAATTGTGTTGAAATTGAAAAAGCACAGAATTGAGGTTATCCCTCTCTACCATTCAAATAGATATGGAAAAAGAAAGTTGAAGTGACTTAACTCTTTCTTTTCTCTCCTTTCTGACCTTCACTCATAACAGTCACAGCTTTTTTCTTCAGTAAAAGACAATCAAAGGTGCACCGTCGTTCAAAATTCCCCCCTTTATCAGGTTTTATCTTGTTTGTAGGTTAAAGTCTGGAATCTTTAATGAGTTCACAGATGTGTGACATTTACCACTGAGCGCTTGCTGTGCGTATTAGAAGCTCTGTGACATGCTGAACTAGAACTGAGGAAATGCAAGATCGAACTGCAAACATTCAAATTATAATTCCCCACAGTTTGAGTTTATGACCATCAGCACTTTTTGCTTAGCCAGCCAATTTTTGAGAGTGTACTTGTTCAAGTCTCAGTTGAAGGGGGGAAACATTTATAGTACATTTTAAAGTAAAAGTAAAACAAAAAAAAAACACATTTGCATACATTAGGAGTTTTTTGTAATCTAAACTTTAAAAAACAGAATTGGAAAAGAGAAAAAATCTTATCTAATAAAGATAATATCAATCTTATAAAAACATTATTTTCATACATACAACACACTAAATGTTATGTTTAATGTCATGAAATGCTTGTCATACTTTTGCTTCCTATAAAAATAAGAGAATTTAGATTTTTTTCCCCCCATCAGCTTTTGTCTGCACCAGTACTGTAAAAACAATCTCGTTCCAAGTTGGGACGGCGAACAGTGTGGCGTAAATAACAGGAACCCGCCCCCCTTTGAAGCTGCTGTATTGTTGTGATGCTCTCTGGATTTCTCTGGAAAATGCAGAAGTCATTTTTCCTCATGCAGACTGTGACAGACAGCAGCTGATCCCTTCTCATTGTTTTTCATTCTGTGACCTGGTGACACGATGATGCAAGCGCCGGTAACTCCTCTCCATTTGCTGCAGGGAGGCTCAGCCGGCTGACAGACATGACATGCTTGCGTATCATAAGGGAGAAGAATCTGGGTTATAACCTTGTTCTTGCCCTTCTTACACAGCTGTCTGCAAAACAATCCTTTAATATTGCGTCAAAAAAGGAAATACGATTGAAATATGTCCGTAGAGATAAGCTCAGAAGCGGCTGCAGTAAATCTGACAGGTGTGAGTGAAGCAGCTTACTGCACTGAAGCGTTCATGGAAATGTTTGTGCATGCACCTCCTGCTTTTTAAATACTTGGTTTAAGTTAATAAACTTGAGCAAACTCACATTTCTTCTGTTTTTATCAGTACATTAGCTTCAGAGTGCAAATCACTTCTAAGAATGTCTTTTTACCCTTTTATTTGGTTTACATCAAATGCATAATTAATGGATTCTCTTTTTCCCTGCTGCCCTCGTCTTCTCTGTGTCCCACCAGCGTGCGATATGAACGTTCACAAGCAGTGTGTGATGAACGTGCCCAGCCTGTGTGGAATGGATCACACTGAGAAAAGGGGCCGTCTTCTCCTCAGGTGTGAGGTCAGTGGGGACAAGCTGAAGGTCGCAGGTAAGGACCATAACCTTCATCGTGTCTTTCAAAGGCCAATGATGTGAACGGTTTTACACCCCAGAAGTGACGCAGCAGAATATCTGTAGGACATGAGCTCGATATATTTGTTCTGAGGTTATGTATATTTGCATGAAAACTATACGCACTTATGGCTAGATTGTGAGCGTCCGGTTTACAAAACAGAGACAAAAGTCAGAGAAGTGTATAATCCGAGGTGTAGATAGTGATCTAGCCACCAAGAGGTTTCACATATAGATTACAGTCCTCACTTGGTTTGTGGTGTATTGCTATCTGTAACAGCAGTTAACTCTACCCAGAAGTCTCTTCTTTAAAAACCCTTGTGCTATCTCATGGGGTCAAGATGACCCCACCCTTACATTGACGTGTTATCCCTAGCATGACACAGGTGAATAAAGGTGGAGAGGATTTCTTGTAATCTATGGACACTAGTGAAGATCACAAATCATTGAAGAAAAAAGGTTCAGCACACTGTCTAGTGGGGTCCAGATGACCCCACTCCCAGTGTTAACGTGCCTCCAAGGCACGTTAACACTGGGAGTGGGGTCATCTGGACCCCACAAGATAGCACATGGATTAAATGTTGGTTGCCAGCAACTGTTTGTTCTATAAGTAAGATTCTGCAAGTGTTAGAAAACAGCAAACACATTGATAGGCGTTTGCAGGCTCGCTTTCAGTTGTGTGGAGATTCACCATCATCGTTAAGTCAAAGCAGAATGTCATGAAAAATGGCACTATTGCAATATTGCTGTAAAGTTCACAAATCCTTTGAGGTTTTTTTTGTTGTTGTTGTGGTCAGACATTCTCTTGTGGTTCAGAGTTGTGCCACATTTGACAGACCATCCAAACCAAACCTATAGTTCATCAGCTGTGAGTGGTTGTCTTCCACTTTGTCTCCTTTTTTTGTAAATATAACGTTAGAACATGTTTTCTGTTGTGCTGCAGAACAAATGAAAGTTTTGTTGAATTATTCTTATCAAGATCAAAGCAACATGATCCAGAGACTCTTGGGGACAAGGCTCTTAGCTTTAACACTTTTGTGTCTAATTGATTGATTTCCTTTTAGTTTCAAACACAAAATAAAAGTCATTTAAACATGACAAACAGGAAGTAATTAAGTCTTCCAAAAAGGAGTGGATAGAAGAAAAATCCTATTAATCCTCTTCCCCAATCTTACTATATTTTATGAATGTTCATTTTTACATAATAAAATAATAATAATAATTCTTCACATAAAGCAAAACAACAAGTACCAAGACGTCACAAAGCCATGATTGTCCATATGTTGTCTCATTAGGGTTCTCATTTTCTAATTTTTATGTCTCCAAAATTCATTTTGATATTTTCCGCCATGTTATTCCACAACCTCACCCCGCAGACAGAAATGCTTATCCTTTTTATATGTTGTCCGTACACTTTTTTTTCTTTTACCTCATGCCTTTATCTGCCTTAATCACCAGACGCGAATCGTGCGGCAGAGGCATCCAGTTTTAATGTTAAGTCAATGTACCGACGTGATCTGAGGTCCTGCGGCACGATTTGAGCGCCAGCGGCTTTGGTATTGCAGGCTGATTTGGGCGTTGCGGCATGTCCAGAGTTTAAAAATCTGAAATTTGGCGACGACGACAATGAGACTGGTGTGTACAATGATGCAATCGGTGGGTGGAGTCCTAAACCAACACTGGGGAGAATCTGATTGTTATCCTCCTGAACTTTGAGATTTTACATATTTTCATGGAGATGATAATAAAAAGATCCTCTAATTTTATGGTTGTTCTTTCTCTCCTCTGACTTATGCGGGACAGCAAGTCCTCAAACGGGCCACAGAAAGATGGGAACACCTTAGTGACTGGTGCAGGGGTGAAGCTCACCGTACTTGGAGAGTCCCTGAATGATCTCATGAACCCTGACAGAAGTGTTTACCAATGCTTTTGTAGAGCTCTTCAAAATAAATAAAACAGATATCTACACATCATCCGTGTCTCCCATGCATTGTAAAGGAGATGTAAACCATACTGCTACATGTAGCGATCAAGCTAAAAACATTTGGGGGTAGGTCCTCCCTCACACGTCTGGGGTGTCAAGCTCATGACATCATTAGCCAGAGGTCCAACCCTGACAACCCTAACAGTTACGGGTTTTTTCAGCTGAAAAAAAAGTGAGTTTGCGCCGGTGAGCAACTCTTCAAAGCGGCTTTTCCCCGATATGCATATAAAGTGATACATACGGGTGCAGACCGCTGGTCTGAGCAACCGAATACGCAAATTCACACCGATCGTGGCGAGGGTTGAAGAGTTATGGTTGTGATGGTAAACACTGTAGCTAAAGCTCCTGTGTAACGGTTTGACAAATTGAATTCAATTCAATTGTATTTATATAACCCAATATTACAACAATAGTTGGTAGTTCTGTAATAAACATGAGTCATGAAGAACATAAAGTCATAGAATTCAATCAATAGGTAAGGGCTAAACTAATCAAGGCATCTCTGCCCTTAGACCCTCCTTCGCGGTAAGGAGGGTCTAACCCTACAACTACATGTTTAAATAGTCCAGCAGATGGGCCCATCCAGATGAAACCCATCTGAGCCGGAGAAAGAGGCGCGGCGCAGGAAGTGAAGGAGAACAGGAATAAAAGGTTTCCCCCAGAATCCCTGGAAGTCTGAACGCAGTACTAGCAGAAAAAGTAAATTATTAGCAAAGACGAATGTGTTTAATGTGTTTATTATCGTTCCGATCACGCACCATACGCAGAACGTTCAACAACAACAAAAACGTGCGGTGATGACTGCATCATTACCGTGGTGATGCGATTATCGTCACACCCCTAAGTTCAAGCCAGTCAGCTAAATTTGTTCAATAAAACCGTCAGACTTTTTATGGTGGGAAAGAAAATACTTAAAAATTGTCTAATAAAATATGAAAATCGAATATTAAATCCATTAATCAACATTCCTTTTAGGGAATCTTTTCACTCTTTCTTACCAAAAAACTGCTGTTCTGTTAGTTTTATGCAATAATACTTTTCCTATTGAAAGTTCAGTAAATCACTGGTTGTGTTAAAGATGTCATTCCGAACAGAACACAACTGATTTGGATGGGAATCAAATATCTGAATCAATTGTGTTACATTCAGATCATATGGTGAGCTCGTGAATTGCCAGTTCTGCTAGTGATGCACAGTTTTATTAGCAGTCAGTTCCACTCACTTGCTGCTCTTCATAAATCTTGACAAAACGTGCAAACTGTATGCAGATCATCTATCTTTGAACCGTGGCGATTCTTTTTGTGAGGTCGTTGTTTAGCAGAAAACTGAAATCCTGAGTATTTTAGCTTTGCTTTTGAGGCCGCTGTAAATCCAGGGCCGTAATGATACTGCATTAGCACATCTGTTTGAACAATGGAGCGGGCCGGGAACTGACATCAGCCACACATAATCATTCAATTAACTTGCAGACATGGGTCAGTGCATCACACGCCTCTGGCACCGAGCCTCCCTGACTTACTCACTTACCAAATTATCGCTGGAAGAAAATGGGGACAATGGCGCTGGCTCATGGTCACCTGCGTGCAAATGGTTGGAAACAAGTGTTTAGAGGGGAAAGAAGAAAAAAAACATCACTAATGGCACATTGTTCTTTCACTGTGGGTAGTTGAGTAAAACTGTCATAAGTTGGTTCTTAACACAGCAATGGTCATGTTCTTTATACAAGTGCAATGGCACAAATCTTCAAGAACAGACTCTCACTTGCTGGGGTAAAGAACCTATTTGAATATACTCGAAATCTGTAAATAGACTATTTGTTGGAGTGTAAGTGAAATGCAATTTACCTATGACACCCTTAAGGTATGACTGTATAATCGACTGCGATCCCCCCTCACTCCCTCTGTCTCCCCCCTTATCACCCATCTCTAACATCTCACTCTCTCGCTCTCTTTTCTTTTTTTCCATCCGGTTCAACAAGAAATGCAGATACACATATTTATTATAAATAAAGCTTAGCCTCAAACACAAAAGGAGTTTATACAAATATACACTCTGTGTGTCTGAAGATCCATAAACCCCTACTGTAACAGTGAAACCTGTCCTCCACAAGAGACCTTCAGCTCTGATCTGCTTGCTCAGGTGTTGGACAAGTTAAAAAAAAAAAAAGAACCCATATCAGAGTAAACTCAATATATATGTGGTAATATCTGATCTTTGGCACACTAAAAAATGATTTTTGAGTTGTTTTTGCAGCTAATTTTTCTACCTAAAATGACTCAATTTCTAAGGCTCCGATTTTCGCTACTTGTGGATGTCGCCCATTCCATGACGCCAATGTAGAGTCGGCCTCGGCAGTGTGTCTGCGTCTCATGCACGAAAACATTCAAACTTTTTCAAAGATGGATGTGCGTATAACATAAACGCGTTTAACCGATCACTGCTGGCTCCACCAAGAATGTGGGTGTGTGTGTGTGTGTGTGTTAGTCTGGGGGCGGTTCTGGCAGCGCAGACTCTTCCTGGAAGGGGCGGTTCCTCACTTTTTCGTGTCACAATGTTAAACCTACTCGTTTTTGTGGATTGGGAGGGGCTAGTGCTCAGAGAGCAGGTTTTTAGAGGAATATTTAAGTGATGTGTGAATGGATCAAAATACCGCTTTGGTGTTGTTTTTGTGAGAAATTAACATGATAACACACTTAAAAGCTTAGAAGCTTAGGGGGATTTTGTCTGATAGGCCCTTTTTTTCTACAGTTTGTTTGAAAATGACTGTGTAAACCCCTCTAAAGAGACGTGCTACTGCTCCTTTTTTCTACTGAGGATCAGATCTCAGGATCAAAGCTCAACAAGTTGATTTGACACAATATAGACCCTTTCACGCATGTTCTTTTTCTTAAGTGCAGTAACACAAACCCTCAAGAATAGTCACTTGTTGAGTTCAGGGAGATCCACTTACAAGCTCAACAGCTCAGAGTTTCTGTGTTTGTTTAACTCTAATGGAATATTGTTATTGGGATGAAACTTGAAGTTAATAAAACATTTTCACCTACAGTCTTAGATGGTTGGGTAGTGTTCTCTCATTGTTCTTTACAGTTTCCAAACCTATGAGCCAGAAACGACTGAGAATCCAGTAAACTGAAAAAATAAAAGCTGTAGCCACAAGGGAAAACACATATTTTTCTTTCTTTTCACGAATTAAGATTATAAAATATAAAAAAATGTCAGTTAAGCACTGCTTGTGGTACATGTGTGATGTATTACTTTAGGTCGATAGAAAAACTGGCTGGATCTGGAGCCTGTTACCAGAGTCACTCTGACTGTTAATCAATGGTCTTCCCTGCATGTCTGGACTGCAAACAGACAACCACTAAACTAATTGGCCCGGATGATCCATAGCTGTAGCTGGAATTAAACGGGCATCTAACTGTACCATGCAATTATGTCATCTCAAAGCAATAATCAGCACAGTTCCTGCGATTCATGGTCCCCTGACATCACAATCAATCTTACGCTGCTGCACAGCAGAGTGATTTTCTTTTGATCGCATTGACTTCTCTCCTGTGAAAAAGATGCATGAAGATCTATCAAGGAAGGAGGATTCCACTGTGATTACCAGCCTTATAGTAGAATCATGTTCAGATTGTTTTGAACAAATTCATTCATTACCATGTTGGGAATTTAGAACTGTGTGTAAGTTGCCCCTGTATGTTTTTTTTTTTTTTTTTTTAAACATACTGCGACTTAATTCAGCAGTTTGCAGTGGGTAAGCAGAGAAAGCAATGCGTTTCTGTCATGTTTTTACTCCATTGGTGCTGTTTATTCATGTCATTCTGGCTCTTGTCTGTCAGACTTCTCATTAGAATCGTCTGATTCCTAAAAAGTGGATGGAAATTTTTTCTCAAAACCTCTGCCGCTGCCAGACGGCTTGTAAAAATGCGACTGCTGCGTCCGGTTTACAAATGCCGCTGCGTGGCCACCTGCTGATTTTACTGAATAAAACTTGCATTTAGGTCACCACGCAGTGGCATTTTGGGATGTGTGACCTCACTGGAGTAGCAGTTACCCAGCATGAGGAAAAAACGTGTCTGGATTTGAGGATGAGGTTCAAGGACAGGGTATGGCACGGTTGGGAAATTAAATTTGTTTTGAGTCCAAACGCTGCAGAGGCTCTACAGCCAACGACTCTCAGGTGAACATTTTTAACTACCAGATGCATCACTGATAAATGTTATTGCAGATTTTCTAACCTCTCACTGTGTAAACAGGAAATATGATTAAAGAGCAAAACGTAATATTGATGCAGATTTTTTTGACAGCCAGAAAGGAATAAATAAAACAGCTCACATGTGTTTGCTTCATCTTGACCTATGGGTGCAATTTATTTATGATTATCTAGGAAGAGACCTCATTACTGTCTAAACTGTTGGGAGAGCTAAAATTCACCCCCAATTATGTCTTCCTCTTGACCATTATTGCTTGTAAGGATGATGAAATGTGTTTTTTTTGTGATTTGACATGCCTCCTGTCTTCAAAATCCCTCATTTGTTAATGTTGAGCCGTTAAATTCAATCATTAGTTTCGTGATTGGAAGCTTCCTCCGCAACCTCCCTGTCCAATACGTCTGTCAATAGTGCTGACCTTTGCACTTTCTCAGACACATATCAATACATTGATATTGACTTGTTATTCCCAAGAGTTCATAGTTACCATGTTTTCACTTAAACACATTATTTTACATGCCTTTGTTCTGGCTGTGATACAGAAATATGTTTTGTATTTTATGGCATAGATGACTAAGTATGGTGTGATGTGATATACTGATGGTGACAGCTTGCTTTATCCTGGGTTTATCTTTATGATACATACATTGATGGGATACATTAATGAACCAGCTCATATTCCACTTAATCCAGGTTGCATTTGAAGTGACCTCAGCTGCTGTACATGTCCTGAAAAACCAGAGGTATGTCTGAATAAACCCCTTTTGTAATCAAGGCCAAACTTTATTCATTTTAGTCGTATTTGAAAATCTTTTTGTGTTGGACGGAAAAGGAAAGGAGGGAAGAAGAGAGAGGGCAGAGAGAGAGCATTTTACATGCTTGCCAGATGTGGCCTTCCACAAACACGTGAATCTAGAGAAAATGTCTCTCTCTCAGTGAGGAAACCAGTTCAATAAAAGAACATAGTTTTTCTTTAAAATGTGTCTCTTCTGTCTGAAGAAGTCATGTTTAGCCAAAAATGCTGCACCTTTGATTGCATTTCCTTTAGATTAACTTGCTGCTCTTTCCTACGGTTGCTATCATCTTCAGTGTGGAACTGGACACTGGAGCTTAGTGGTCTGGAATGTTTATTGCGTGGAAAAAATACCAACTCTCAGCGAACTGCATCCAGACCCTTCAAGTTCAAACCCTTCAGAGACTCTGATTTCCTCTGCAGCTATTGAACCAGTCCAAGACAAACATTTAGCAGGAAGTGTTGTGGATGTCTGAAGGAGCAGCTGGTCTTTGAACGCGTCAGCACCAAGTAGACTGACAGACACCGACAAACAAGCCTTTTGACAGTAGGCTCTGAAGTACTAAGATTAAATAGGTCACCCCCAAACTCTGACATTTTTGTGCTGTCTCCTGAAGATGGAGCTACAACAGTTTATGTTTGTTGGCTGTCAAGTGAAATGGAATTTGAAGAATGCTGAGGGCGGTAAACACGTTCAGATTCCCCCTGAGGCGAAGCTAGTTTTCTGCTCCTCACTCCAGTCTGCATGGACGTATGCTCTGTTTGCAGGTGCTGAGAGATCCACCTTCCTGTTAGTTTCAGCTGCTCCATTGATCAAGATTCTTCTTTAGGCATGACGTTTAAGTAGGTGCACAGTAGCTGCTGGTCAGATTTGTGCACCGAGTGTGTGAAGGAGTGAGTGGAGTGTATAAAGTATATACAGTGTAGTACAGAGCTGGCCAACTCTGTGGTATACTTTTGCTTCAAGTTCATATCGTTGACTGTTTAAGTCATCTGGTGAGTGAAGTTACTGTGCAAACACTACCCACACGGCAAAAGATGTCAATCAACTAACTAACATACATCTATTGTATCTGCCTACTGGACATCTCAGACAACTCTATTTAGTTCTACTGTTGGCGGTCTACCAGTAGTGTTCTAAAAGCACATAGAGGTGCTTTGTACATCAGTCTTTTTAAGTGTCTATTAGAGTGCTTTTAAACCTTTATTAATTCATTTATTATAGCAATTTTACATCCGTTCGGCCATCTTCAGCACCCAGTGAGGTCACTGGGCTGCTGAAGCCAACCCCACTGCTGCTGGGCGAAGGCAGGATACACCCTGACCAGGTCACCAGTGTTTTGCAGGGGCACACTACACACTACACACACACACCCACACACAAATATTAGGCTAGACTAAAAATAGGTTCATTAATTGCAGGTGACAATGAGTTAATCGCCAAAGCCATTATCACACGGCAGCACGAGTTAAAGGTCTTAGAAACTTGTTTCAAAATAGCAATCCAACATTTACACTGCACATGCTACTTCATGTGTTAACAGAACATTCAATCAGAAAATTAGGATGGCACATCTTCGTTTTTCAACCATCCTACAAATCCAAACCCAACTTGGGACATTGTAAACACACACACAAAAACTCTAAACAACAATGCAGATATCAACAGAAACGGGATCCAGCAACCTGTGCTAAATAAATGTATACTGGAACAAAAGTCATTTTCACCAAAGTGCTCCTGTTTTTAGACCCCATCAGATCGTGATCTAGCATTACAAATCTTCTTAATTGTCTCTTTTCATTCCTTTTTCCCATTGCATTATAAAATGTTTGACAGATGGCCTCTAAGGTACACAAAATGTTCATGAATACACCTTCTAAGCTATTCTATATGTTAATTAATTGCACTATTTTATTAACCCTCCTGGAGAAAAATGAAAGCCCGTCTACAATACGCAAGGCATGATGGAACTGTGACAGAATTAGCTGCGGGAAAGTCGTCTATCATGGCTATTGGATGCATAATGTATATGTATATCTGTAAATGTTGAAATAGCCATGATATCTATAAGATGTGTTTGAGTCTAGTGGGTGAATCTGCCTTTTCTGTTCATAATTTGCTAAAATTAAAATGTCGATCCTATTTAATGTACAGAATGATGTAAAAATAACTGCAGGTGCAGAAGGAAAAGAGAAATCTGAATGTGCTGCAACCACCGGTTTCCTATCCATCCCTCCCATTTAATTCATTTTCCAGCTCCACACTTCAGAGCAGATCTGCATTTTTAGATTTATTTGGCACGGACAATCTGCTTTGAAAAGCGTTACGCATAAAGACCCATTTAGAGGTGGGTCCATTTTCTTTGTTGGGCCAGAGTGCAGGTGTGTAGTACCTTTGTGGAAGGCCCTTTGCAGTCATAGGCCCACTTACCCACGCACACACACATACACACACTGATGGCGGCAACCTATAACCACCTGTAGCAATTTTGGGTTCACCGTGTTGCCCGAGGACACATGGGTGTTTAAGGTGGGAACCGAACCTACAATCGGAGGGTTGACCACTCTACATCTGCACCACAGCTGAACTGAAGGGCTGCTGCCCACACTCTGTTGGCATTCTGAGCAGGGATTTTATCTTTCTTTTGTCTGATTCCTAAGTCAGCTAATGGAGAGGACCCTCTTTAGCCAATGGAACGATTTCTTTTAAATCAAATTCCAGCTTTTCCCTATATGAGTCATGGTTGGAATGGAGCAGCTGACAGCCCTTTTCCACTCCTGGAAGCCCTTTGCTGGAGCTGCTGCACCTCCTTCTTCAAGCTTCGATGGCTGGACGGTCTGTTTGGTTGCTTTAAAAACCTTTTTCAAACGACAGACTCATGCACAAATGAATGAAAGTCTCTGCGCAGGACAATCCTAGAGCCTTCACTTTCTTGTTTTAGCTGCAGATGTGCAGTCACTCTGGGAGTCAAAGAAAGGCCTAATAGATGAAACCTGATCGTTCTTAGGATTGTTTCATATACACGACATGAAGATCAAACATTTCTTTACAAAGTGGCGTTCTGTCTTAGCATAGCAAGATATTGTATGATACAAAAAACTTCACATCTTCTCCCTTACTCAGATATTATATTCAAATTTAACATTACCAATCAAAATACTAAAGTTTTCTTTATTCTTTTTCAATATTTTTAGTAATCATATCTTTTCCTTTGGCAGTATAGAATAACAAAAAAAAAAAAAAGAAAAAAATACTTTTGAGGAAATCTTTTTGGCCGGGCGTTTGTAACTCAGCCCTTTCTAAATAAATATTCTGGGGAAAGTTATTTGACTTCAAAGCCCATTTTGGGGCTAGTCTCTATCTTAATAGCACTTAAATACGCACACAGTCTGTTCCGGCTTCGCCACGTCTCCTCAGAGTTCAGAAAACAGCTGACCTTTGCTGCTGTGAGACTTCTGCTGCCAGACTCCCAGAAGTCATTGGTATTCCCAGCATGTTGTCCCACTTCAGGTCCCCCCCTTCTGCTCGTGTTCCCGTACTTCACTTAATGTTTAAACATTTGTTTGCTTGTCGTTTCATTCAGCTGCATTTATCCTTTGCCTCCTTCATGCTTTAGAACAGGAGAGAAATTTACCGAATTTGGGATGATCCAAGCTGATGCGTAAATAAATACCGCTCAGTACTCAAACAGCTGCTTGTTGCCTTTTAAGAAGAGGAAAAAAGTGTGAAAACAGCAGTAAAAAAACACACACACACATCAGATGCATCGTCATAAACGGTAAATTTCTGCACAAATTATTGACAAATATAGCTTACCCACTCTGCCAATCTGTGCAAGGTCCACGCACAGATAAATCTACAACTGTGCAAGAACAGATTCATGTATTCAATCGGGTAGATTTCTTACAATTCAGTTGGAAGAAATTAGTTCAACAAACAAATTTAGGAGCTGAAACTGTGTACAAGGGATGCCATATTTGATGGTCTTGATCGCCCCCTTCTGGATGTGACATGAATCACATGTCTATTGACTCAAAAGAGAACCTCTTTTGTTTTGACTTGATAAAACACTAGTCAACACTTGAGCTTTACAGAGACGAGGGTAATAGATTCTTCACTAAAGTCCCACAAAATACCCTCAAATATATCTCATGCAGGCTGAACACTGACTGGTTTAAAACGTACAGGAATTAAAGTGGAAAATAGACCACAAATGGAAATAAAATAGAGATGAGAACATGCATAATATAAAACAATCTAAGTGTATAAAACAAGCATTGAAACAGCCTATGTGCTTCTATGCACGGGCAAGAGGAAGATGGAGGAGACAAACTCTTCTGTTGTCGTCTATGTCGCTTCTTCTTACATCTTCAACCCCTGAGTCACGTAATTGATATTAGGGCACAGAGGTATGTCTTATTAAACAAACAGGTGTTTAACACCACCTAAATATACATCTTAAAAGAATGACCGCAAGCATTTTGTCTCTAGCTCTTCACGAAGCAAACAGGATTTCAAAGAGCCAGTTTTCCAGTGAGTGTCTGAGAAAACAGAGGGCTGCCAGTCTCGCATTGCTCAATATCTTCCCACACCTCAAGTTCCTCCAGTGAGCGCCGGACTTCCATCAAGTGTTCTCTTCGCTCTCCATCACTCATCCCACTTCACACCTCGCTGCACACTGAAATTCCCCACAGCAGACAACTGCAGGCTGTTGTTACCCTCTGCGTTCCCAAGAGAGATGATGAGAATGAAATTAAGGTTTTATGCAGTTTCCTGTCTTTTTCTCTAAATGTCTGGAGCAATAAACTCTGAACCATTAGGAATAAAGCTTAGAAGTCATGCTCAGTCCTGTCTTCACTTCTTGGTGGCCGGGCACCCTCCTCTTTTCCTCTGGTGAAAGCTACCACTTAGGTTTGACTGACAGGCCCACCTTGAGACTCCATTCTGCAGAGTTTGAGGTTTAACCAAACTGTCACGAGTTCACTCTGTCACTTGGTCTGTTGTGTGTCAGAAAGAATTCAGTTTGTGTGCATACAGACCCGTCTGTTTGCAAGCGAGTGTGCTGTACTGTAGTTGATGCTTGGCTGTGTTCCACATCTCATGGTTAATGGAGTGCTAATGTCCCTGATGCACCCTTGTTTACTTAATAGCTACATATAGGAGGACAAGAAGAGCGCCTCCGCCTACTTAAGCATGAGACAGCTTGTATTTGTGGTTCGCTGCTCCCATTAAATGTCTTGCGTTTACCATCTATGCATCACAAACATAAACAATCGCCATGACTTAATCTTGAGAACCTGCTCTTAAACCTGTTGACCACAAGAGATGACCTGTTTTCCTCTGAGCATCATCCTGAACAAGGTGTAAACTGTGAAGGGCCCAGAGGGACAAGTATTTGTGCCACTTGAAGGATTCCTATTGACCTATCAGAGTTGTGGCTTCAATAATTCATGGCATCTGATCTTCACCCTTTTGTTTTTCCTTTCTTCTTTTTGTCTTTGTAAGTGAACGAAGGGAAGAACCTGATCCCTATGGACCCCAACGGCCTGTCTGATCCATACGTAAAGCTGAAGCTCATCCCAGATCCCAAAAATGAGACCAAGCAGAAAACCAAAACCATCCGCTCCAACCTCAACCCCAAATGGAACGAGAACTTCACTTTGTGAGTATGAAGAGTTCAAACAGCCGTGGTGGATTGAGTAAGCTGTCTGATATATAGATACATATTTTCCGCGTCAAACATTTGTGCACGGCAAGCTAAAGACAATAATCTAACACTGTAAATATGTGCGTCTTCTGCAGTAATAAATGAAGTAGCTCTTTTGTTAAAACTCTGGCTATGTGTGCCTGCAGCAAGCTGAAGCCCTCAGATAAGGACCGCAGGCTGTCAATTGAAGTGTGGGACTGGGATCGAACCACCAGGAACGACTTCATGGGAGCTCTATCGTTTGGAGTTTCCGAGCTCATGAAGTCTCCAGCCTATGGATGGTAATGTTCATGCAGCCTCATAATTATGAGCAAATATAGGTTTAAAAATGGATGATATAGAGGCAGAGTTTGAAAATTTGAGAAAAATAACCTAATGTGTGCACACATTTATAGTTTGAAGTTCTTTGCTATGAAAGACACAGTCACTCAACATTCACTGGCCGCTTTATTAGGCACACCTGTCCAGCTGATCGTTAACACAAATTTCTAATCAGCCAATCACATGACAGCAACTCAATGCATTTAGGTAGACATGGTCCAGACGGTCTGCTGCAGTTCAAAACGAGCATCAGAATGAGGAAGTGACTTTGAACGTGACATGGTTTTTGGCGCCAGACGGGCTGGTCTGAGGATTTCAGAAACTATTATCAGAAACTACTAGGATTTTCACCCACAACCATCTCTAGGGTTTATAGAGTATGGTCAGGAAAAGAGGAAATATCCAGTGAGCGGCAGTTCTGTGGGCAGAAATACCTTGTTGATGTCAGAGGAGAATGGTCAGACTGGTTCCAGCTGATGGAAAGACAACAGGAACTCAAAAAACCACTGGTTCCAACCGAGGTCTGCAGAAGATCATCAGATGGGCTACAGCAGCAGAAGACCACACCGGGTACCACTCCTGTCAGCTAAGAACAGAAAAATGAGGCTACAATTCACACAGACTCACCAGAACTGGACAATAGAAGATTGTCTGGTCTGATGAGTCTCCATTTCTGCTCCAACATTCTGATTGTAGGGTCAGAATATGGCATCAACAACATGAAAGCATGGTTCCATCCTGCCTTGTATCAACGGCTCAGGGTTGTGGTGGAGGTGTCATGGTGTGGAGATGTTTTCTTTGCACACTTTGGGCCCCTTCGTACCAATTGAGCATGGTTCCAACACCACAGCCTACCTGAGTGTTGTTGCTCACCATGTCCATCCCTTTATGGCCACAATGTACTATCTTCTGATGGCTACTTCCAGTAGGATAATACTCCATGTCATAAAGCTAGAATCATCTCAGACTGGTTTCTTGAACATGACAATGAGTTCTCTGGACTCAAAAGTCCTCCACAGTCACTAGATCTCAACCCAGTAGATCACCTTTGGGATGTGGCGGAACGGGAGATTGGCATCATGGATGTGCAACCGACTAACCTGCAGCTACAGCGTGATGCTATCATGTCAATATGTAGCAAACTCTCTGAGGAGTGTTTCCAGGACCCTGTTGAATCTATGCCACCAAGGGTTGAGGCAGTTCTGAAGGCAAAAGGAGGCAAAAGGGGGTACTAGCAAGGTGTATCTAATAAAGTGGCCGATAAGTGTAGTTCATATCATAAAGTTAGACATGTATCATTGATTCCACCTAAAGGTGTAGTCTAAAAAAACTGAAACAAAATAGTGTCCTTACACCAAAAGGTTTACAGTAATGTGTTTATTTTATGTCTAACACATAATGCAGTTCTAGAGATGGTCAAACCATTTTGGACACTAAGCATTCAATTTTATGTTAGACAAATATTCTTTACACTTTGGAGCATCTGTAGGCCTGTTCGTGTTGACATTTTGATGCTGAGGCTGATTTTGTGACGATCAAAGAGATGTTGGCCTGCATCCTAAAGGACCTGGTTCCACTGCAGGTTTGTTACGAGGAGCTCGTTGTGTGGTTACAGTTGTGTTTGCCTCTGCCTTACCGTGTGCCAACTGTGGGAGTCTGTGCCAAACACCGCAGAGGCAAAGCAACTGTTGGTTTGTTTTCAGCTAAATAAAGTACTGCAGGTCAGGCAGAAGAAGAACGGTCGGATAGAAAGACCAAGAGGATCTTGACTCCCAACCAATGTTGTTGTTTTTTTTCCTCGCTGCCTCTGTCATGTCCAGGTATAAACTACTGTGCCAGGAGGAGGGGGAGTACTACAATGTTCCCATATCCGTAGAAGATGATGGCAATGAGGAGCTGAGGCAGAAATTTGAGGTGAGGTTGTTACTATTGAACTGTATTGATTTAAATTCTTTGTTTACTGTAACAACTGACTCGTCACAAACGTGTTTATCTCTCACATGGACGGTAAATTCAAGGGAGCTTTGTCCTGCTGTCATTATTGCTTTTATCATCCAAGTGCTGCTTTAAATAATTTAAATAATAATTCAAAAGAATAAATTAGTTTCACACAAAGCCACGGAGGACACGCACACACACACACACACCCACACCCACACACACACACACACACACACACGCACATACACACACACACACACACACACACACACATCTTTCACCTTTAATTCCTATCATACTCTGAGAGTCCAGCACGGTTTAATGTTCAGCTTTACTGTGATTTTTGTATTTCTTTGAATGTCCATGGATGCCTAGTTCTTTGACATTTTGAAGCCATGTTCAATGTTATTACATTTCTGAAATATTTTTTAAAGGGCCTGTGTCATGCCATTCTTAAGCCTTTTAGAGTAAACTGTATCCATAAACAGTATCTGATAATATATTTTTTTTAGCACACTAAAGAAAGATTTAAAAAAAAAATAAAATATGAGTTATTTTCGCTGCTCATTTTATTACCCGGATGTAAGACGACCAGATCTCTGAGGCTTCGCCTTTCGCTCCTTGTGGGTGCCGCCCATTTCATGACGTCAGCCTACAGCCGGCCTCGGCAGCGTGTCTGCGTTTCGCCTACGAAAACAAAAAATATCTGAACTTTTGCAAAGATGGATGTGCGTATTGTGCATAGAAAGTGAAAGCGTTTGCAAACACCGCTAGCTCCACAAAGAAAATATGTGTGTGTGTTAGCCTGGGGGCGGTGCTGACAGCGCAGACTCTTCCTGGAAGGGGCGGTTCCTCACTTTGTGATGTCACCATGTGAGAACTAATTTGTTTTCGTGGATTGGGAGGGGCTGGTGCTTAGAGCGCAAGTTCTTAAAAGGAAGACTTAGAATTGTGTGTAGGGATCAAAATACCGCTTTGGGGTTGGTTGTTTGTACAAAATTAACATGATAACACACTTAAAAGCTCAAAAAAGTATGTTTTCTATTTAAAAGGCCCTTTTCTCCACAGTTTGGTTGAAAAGGACTGTGTAAAGCCCTCCAAAGAGATGTGCTACTGCTCCTTTTTTCTTCTGAGGATCAGATCTCAAGATCAGAAGAAGTATCACCGAAATAAAAAACCATGACTTAGAATTAGCCACAGTTTTATAAATTTGCCTTTAACAATGTTTTGGGCCTTACTGCGAACATGCACTCCGGATATCCTGTGATATTACTAAAAAAAAAAAAAAAAAAAGCAGGATTAATAAATGGAGAACCTGACACATTTGTCAGGACTTCTTATTCTTTGTGGCAGCTTTTGGTGTTTGTGTGTCAGTGTTTTTCAGCTGCTTCCACCTGTGCGTTCACACTCAGAGCCTAACCTCTGCACTCAACACTACACACGTTTCTGCAGCCTTTCTTAGCACCAGATAAGATAAACTATTTAGAAAAGGATAAGGGTAAGGATTAAACATCAATTACTTTCACCAATAAGTCTCTCCACGTCTCACATAACATCCACTTGACTTTGCCTTATAGTTTTTGGATCCTGGAGGCTTTAGATCCTCCTCTAAAACCCTCCTGTGGCTCTGTTCTTCTGCCTGCTTAGCTTCCTGCTCCCCCCTGTGTCTTCGGTGAGACTTGCACTCTACATCTGCAGTCACATGTTTGGATTTAATGCAAGAGTTTCTCTCTTCCTTTCCTTGCCTTGCTCTCAGGATTGCCAAATTAACTTTAATAAGAAGGTAGTCCTCTCCTTCACCTCCTCCTTCCATCCCCTTCTCTGATGTATTTTCTTTTTACTTCATGTGATGACATTTTCTTCATCACGTCTGAATATTTGAATGTGGGTCCAAGCGACAATGATCACTCTAGCCATGAGTTGAGCAGTTTTAAAAAATCTGAGCCACCTCTCACTGCAGCGCAGCTTCTTTTGTTTCCACATAGTTGTTCAGAGTTTGTCAAAAGATTGTCGTTATATCATGGCTGTGCGCTGACATCACTGCAACAAATCCACGTATCCTTTCGTCTGCATGTGTGCCTTTTTGTCCTGTCTCTTTTTATGCTTCCTGTGTTCTTGCTGTGTGCTCATAGGACTCATGTCTTAACAAAGGCAGTCTAAGTGTTTGTGGCTTTTTCCCTTTGCTGGTCTGACGTGTCCCAATGTGCCAACTCAGCAGCAAAAGAGGACAATACCACTTGTAGCCACACGGTGTCAGTGTTGCAAACGGTTTGGTGACTCATAAGAACAGAGTTGACAGTCAAACTTCTTTCAAAATGTCAGTTTTCACACAGGTTTTTCGGGGTTTTGTGTGGCATTTTACTCATTTCTTTTCAACCTCATTTATCAGGGTAACCGATAAGTTAACCGCCTAAGTCATCATTTTTCTAATCTTACTGAAATGTTAGAATTACATTAATAGAACTAACGTAGGTAAGCTTAACGGAATTCAAAGTGTCAAATGAGGACGTGAAAGTTTGTATTTTTTAAAATGACCACTTTTTTTTTGGCATTTGTCTGGCTCTTTAAACTCTGTGGTTTCCCCTCAGCTGTATGATGCACAGCTAAAGGAAAGCTGTGCTTCTGCACTTGTGTGCAATGTGAGTCAGCTCTTTGGCTCCCTGTGGTTTCAGGACCAGGGAGTTGAGGAAAACGTGGATCAGGTGCGTCTGGGAGGAGGGCAGGGAGGCTGCAGCGTGACCGGCCCATGCAGCCACGCTTCTTTTTGGGTTGACGTGTGTTTTGATGCCATGCTGTCTGCTTGGCTTTGTAGTGGCTGCCGATCGCAGTTTCAAGTGGCATGAAGTGGATGCTGTTAACCCCAGAGCACTGTCGCTGGGTGATTTTCACCCGAGCAAAGCTATTTACATGAATTTCAACATGTTGCATGTCGAGGAGTCTGAGTCACCGGGGAAGTCTCACATGTCCCTGGAATGGCTGGACCAAAGTTTTTTTTTGTAGGAATTTTTTGTTCGGAAATTCCTCATTTTTCCATCATTTTTGAGTATGTTTTTAGGAACTTCCTATGTCGTTTTCTCTGTTTTTGTTTTGTTACACATACCACAGGTGGGAAAAAAATCACTCTAATTTATCATGTTTAAATCTGTTTTTTAATGACAAGTACTTTTTGTTGGGTAAATTATATCGGGTAAAAATTACCCGGCAAAAGTGATGGTGTAAGTTTTTATAGCATAAGTGTTCTCGGGTTAACCTAGCTAAGACTGCTTGGCACTGGTTGCTGTTGGTTAAATAGAAGGAAAAAAAAGTCCTTTTGAGAACCCTGTCTCTGCCTGATAGTGGCTGGGATTGGGACCAGCATCCCTATGTTCCCAGAAGGGATTCATCGGGTTTAGAAAATGGATTGATGGAAGAATTGTACTTTGAATGCGAACCCGATAAAAAAAATCAAAAAAAAAAATCAATTGATCTAATTGCAGTTTATCGTGTCGTTAAGGTATTTGGTCTTTTAAAGAGTTTATATAGTAAGAGTTAATTAAATTAAAGGTTACTTTTCAAGTAGCATTATCCCATAAGAACCCAGACCCATTTTTCTTAATCATAAAATGATGTGTATTTTACCACAAACCAAGTGGACTCCAGAATCCATTTCTGATATTGTTCTCTTAGACTGAATTCCCTTGGAGGGATTCTTATGGGTTAAATTACTCAAGCATATGGATGAAAAATGCCCCAACAGTTTAGGGGGAATACAGCACGATCTATCTTGTATAGTGCTTTGTTTGATCATAGAACCTGGACATATTTTGGCGTGGTTGCTGTCATGGACTTGTTTCTCAGACTGACCCAAAGGGATGTGACTCAGCAAAGTCTTTCTGGAGAGCTTGTTCTTGCATTAAAGCTGAGGGGCTGAGCATGACATGGCATGATGATAACGCATAGAAAAAACGTCTCTGAATCTGGCTGACCTAAGGAGACAGGGGTAGACGTGCATGTGGGCTGAGGAGCCACAGGATGGCGTCATTTCCTTACTGAGCAACCCAGCTGCACTGATCTCTTTTGCTGGGTGAAAATCACTTCTACAGTTTCAATAAATGAAACTCAAATGCTGCTTTGTAGCAAAAAAGTTCAGTCCCCTTAAAGAAGAGTAAAGGAATCCTGGTTGGATGAGTCTTCACCCTTTGTGG
The DNA here is from genome assembly GCF_053564925.1 of Oryzias latipes. Taxonomy (NCBI): domain Eukaryota; kingdom Metazoa; phylum Chordata; class Actinopteri; order Beloniformes; family Adrianichthyidae; genus Oryzias; species Oryzias latipes. The sequence goes on along the minus strand of NC_136237.1, from coordinate 8,083,735 downwards.
TAAAAAGAAGCAAAGTTTGCTTGTATGGAGGAAAGTTTGAATCTAAGTCTTGTTTCCAACAAAATATGTTTTTCATAGTACTTTAGTACCATAATAAAGCTATATAATAACTATAAACTACTACTATGTTTAGGATGTTTATTATTATAGTATTATAAAGTATATAATACTAAGCATTTTTTGTCAAAGCTTTCATCCTCCTTTCATCAGGTCACATCTTTGCTGTTATACCTTATGAAGCCCACATCATGGCGCTCCCACCACAATGATCCGTCTTTTAAACTTTGCTACTGTTTATCCAGGTTTGTCTCAGCTACCTTTGGTGATGCAAAACCTAAATCTTAGTTGAGTTGAGATGCAGTTTTTATAACGTCTTCCCCATAAATACACAAGAGTTACCAAGAACATTTGAGGGTTTGTTTCTCATTTCAGATGTTGGTTCGCCCCCTGAGACTCTTTTATTTTTTTGTTCTGTTGGTCATTTTCCTCCTTCAGGTACCTTTTATGGTAGATTAGCTAGAAGTTTACTACCTAATTAAGATGACTATGTCATTGGATCAGTTTGCCTTTTTGAGCGTTTTAAATGTGTAAGCCCTTTTCTGCTCCTCCTGCTCAAAGTGTTTCTGCATGGACTCCTTAGTGCACATTAGTGACACTGTGGTCATCTTACCACACCACTTTTTTTTAAAAGTTTTCCTCTCAGTGCTTCTCTGAAATCGAGTTAATGAGCAGTGTGAGTGAGTTCTCGAGTTATTGCTCTGACAGAGTTCAGTAACATATTGATCTGTAGAAAAAAGAGCTGCAACATTTGTTTGGTCTTCTGGACATGGTATCAGCCATTGAACTGGTTGTTTGTTTCGTTTCTTACTCTGTGTGCTTAAGTGTTTGTCTAGTAGACACTTTTTTTTTGTCGGTTTTCCCTAAATGCAGAAGGCCAAACTGGGTCCTGGGAAGAAGGTGATCAATGAAACGGAGGAAAGCCGCTCCAACCAGATGCTGACAAACAGCCTGAACCAGGTCAAACTCAATGACTTGTCCTTTCTGGCTGTGCTGGGCAAAGGCAGCTTTGGCAAGGTGAGATGGCCAAGATAAAGCCCAGATCAGAATCCTGTAATATCTCTGAAACAGAACAAAATAAAGCAAGAATTCTGTATTTATTTTTCTGTCTCTTTGAAGGTCATGTTGGCCGAAATGAAGGCTACCGGAGAGCTTTACGCAGTGAAGATCCTAAAAAAAGATGTGGTGATCCAGGACGATGACGTTGAGTGCACAATGGTGGAGAAGAGAGTCCTGGCCCAACAGGACAAGCCACCCTTCCTGACGCAGCTGCACTCGTGCTTTCAGACCGTGGTAGGTAAAACGCCTGTGGTTGCACAGGTCAGGTCACATCATATCAGTTCAATAGGAGGCTTTTAACCAAACAGATTAGTCATAAAGTGTTGTGGAGAGCAGTGGAGGACAAATCTGATAGGCTCCACGGGGACAAAGAACAGGTAAAAAAACAAACAAACCCCATTTACTCAGCAGTAAGTGAGCATTGCTTCTCCGGGTGTGCATACTCATGCATGTGTGTATCAAAAATGTCTGAGCATCATACATTCAGATTTGGCTTTCGTTCTGACAAACGTGCTTCTGCAATTTAAGACTCATTCAGAAAAATAAGTTAGAGCTTAGAATTCAGCTGAAGAAGGAAACCTTAGAGCAGGTGTGTCAGAATCCAGGCCTCAAGGGCCGGCATCCTCCGTGTTATTGTGTGGTCCAACCTGCCATTGAATCTCCTTATTGGAGATTGGTTATGTTTTTGTATTTCCCAAACTAAACTCTTGTTGTCCATCACATCTGCGGTGTTGACGCCTGTTGTCGTGTGGACACGTCGCCCTAAACATAAAATAACATTTTGTAAAGATTTATTTTGAAAGCAAAAAGGAAGTTTTTATTTTGAAACACAGTCATGCGTCAACGGTCTGGAAAGGGACGGACGTGAGACGCAGAAATGATGGGGACGATGTAAACATTCAGGCTTTAGAGTGTCAAAGGCTTCCGCAACTGCAGTTGACGAAGAAAGACAATCGTCCAGCAAAGGTTACATAAAGTCCTTGAATAGTGAGTCTTTGTTTTAGGCAAATACATTATGAGCAATGAAAGAATGAGACTTTTGTAAATGTTACTGATCAATTTAAGCAACAACAGATATACAATTGTGTAGAACCTTAAACTGTAAGCATACATTTTTGTAGGCATCTTTTTATGCATATTAACTCTTGCTTTTGTTGATTGTGATGCTGCTGTCATGGTTCTAAAAAAAAGAGTTAATGAGAAGTGCTAAAAAAAAAAAAAGGTCCAGAAGTTTAAGAAGGGATAATGGCCAACAAAGTGTACATTGTCAAAAAATTAACGCACGGCGTGGAACCCTGAACCCTTGCGTCGGATGCTTTCTTCCGTGCAGTGTGTTAATTTCTGCCCACTTTGAAATTCATAAACCTTTGCTTTATACCATGGTCACTTACAAAAGAAATAAACATTCATTCAATTTTTAGTACTTTATTCTTAGTATTCGTTCGGTTTAGAACGCTTTTTTTCAGAAAAAGCGGTTTATTTGTTACGTGGTGCTGCGTGTTGTCAAGTTACCGTGACAACGAGTGGCAAAGGAAAGTGATATATATGCTGATGGTCACGATGAATTAAAGAAAGTATCAGTTCAGAGAGAAAGTTGACCTCTTACCACTTGTTTTAAAGTAGTGATATAGAACATTTAAGCTATGTGACCGGAACTTCTTTTTTAAGGTGTGCATTATCACTTTTTAATGACACCCAGCAGCCAATAAGAATCCAGTATTCACCTGGACCATGGTAAAAATATTATTAGATAGTCCTTCCCCACTCGCTATTCTTACTGATTCTATTATTAGTTCTCAGAGACTCATGGACTTTCATCAAATTCAACTGAAATTAAACGTGTAACACACTTCTAATACTATTGATTACTTTATAATTGAAAAATCAGCAAAGTGGCCTTTTATTGGAAAATTAGTATGATCACTGGCCAAAACTAGAGTCCATTTGATTCTATTAGTGTCCAGCTTTTTGGTCTGAAAAACCCCAGGTCCTTTTAAAATTGACACGCTTTTGAGTAGCAGCTAGCATTGTCACTTAACATACATTACTGACTGAATGAACAGCTTTATTTACTCACAGGCAGGAGTAAATCAAGCTGAAACATTTTAAACCATCAGCAGTTCATGTTGGAGCCCACACATTCCTTCAGTTGCAGAACCAACACTTTAAAATCTTTGGACTCTAGCTGTAAAATCTACCTGCAGGAATGCCCCAAGTGTTCCATTTGAAAACTGCTTAGTGTTCCTAAACATCTGCTAGTTTTGAGATGGATGATGATCGTATGAGGTTTGGCTAGTCGAAAAAGAAAGGGGTCTTGGCTGCACTTCCAACACTTAAGAAGAAAGGAAACTAAAACTTAAGACAGCTTAACAGTTGCAAAAAAAAAACACAACAACATAAAAACTCCAAAAACCATGTCTCTGTATGCCGCCCCAGCTCTGACACGAGGTAGGCAGCATCATTTATGAAGGGCGAGCTGCTGAAAAATTAATATCTGCACGTGCAGATTCACATGGAACAGCGCTGTAAAATTCAGAGGTGTCGTTCATCAGAATGACAGTTGTTGAACTTTACCAATTTAGAGCGGGATTGTGAAGAAAGGTCCCTCGGGGCTCAGGTTTCTCAGAAATGGAACTAAGCTCTAGCTGCTGATTACAGCCATTGCAGCAGTGGGAGGCAAAGGGAATAGAACCAGGCAAGAAGTGCCTTCATTCATATTCATGAACGCACGAGTGGCGTGCACACAAATACACACACACACGTTTGCATGGGTACCCTTTTTTTTTTTAGACCATTCTATTAACTTTAATCAGTGTAATTTAAAATTTGACATAACCTATTTACAAGCACTGGTCTAATGTGGCCAAAAAGCTTTTGGGGTTACAACAATGTCACACACTTCTATACAATATTTACTCTCAGGCTTTTATCCCTCTCTGCAGTTTTGTCACACTCTACTTACAAAACATTTTCTTTGTGATAAACACGAAAATGACGTTTTTTTTGTATTTACTGAATCATTTTCTAATGTTATTTTCAGGATGGAGAAAATGCAAGAAAAGATGACCTCTAGAGTAGGGCGGGGTTTCACCAATAATTTCCAGAACTAATTCGATTCACCAGAGCCTGGATCGATTTGATTCCTTCGATCAACTCGATTCGATTCAATTTTAGATTTACACAGTTTACACATTTAGACACATTTGTATACATTAATAATCTATATATGTAACGAAGATATTCATAATAATCTGATACAGTTCACATACTTTATTATTGAAATAATAAACCAATGGATTGTTAACACCAACGCCAACAAAAATGTGCAGACTGTTAGGGCGGCAGTTTGGCTCAGGTGGTAGAACAGGTTGTGCATCACGCGAAGGGATGGCGGATCGATCCCCGCTCTCCCTAGCCAGCTGTCGTCCCGGAGCGCGGCTAGTCTGCAGCTCTCTGCTCTCAAAATGCAGAAGAATTTCCCCATTGTGGCATAAATAAAGTAAATTAAAACCAAAAGAGACTTTTGTTTCAGTTTGGCCACTAGGTGGAGCTCTATAGAGACTTTTGACCAAAAAAAGACTTGAAATGAGTACATAAAGCTGTTCATTTAGTCAGCAATGTATATTTTGTTCAACCAAGCATTAGCATTAGCCGTCCAATGGGAAATTCCATTATACATTAGCATCAAGCTAGCAGACATTAGCTTTACTGCTGTTATATTGTTGAAATTACACTGTAGATCAGAGGTCACCAACCTTTTTGAAACTGAGAGCTACATCATGGGTAATGAGTCATACAAAGGGCTACCAGTTTGATGGGCTCTTCTAAAATAACAAATTTGCACAATTTGCCTTTAGTTATTTATTAATAAAGATAAATGATACTTAGATATCAACAATGACAACAAGGCAGGAAACATCTATCCATATTCAAGATTCAAGAAGATTCAAGAAGAACTTTATTAATCCCCGAAGGGAAATTTAGTTGCAGTAGCAGCACTAAGGAAAAGGGGGGGGGGGGGGGGGGTAAAGACAAACACAGACACAAAAAATACAGAGAGTAGAACAGGACAAAAATTGAGTAAAATACAATTTGAAAAGTGTAGTCTGTGACTAGAATTTTCATGTACATCCGAGTCTGCCAGATGAGTTGTGGAGTCTAATGGCTGATGGCAGGAATGACTTCCTGTATCGTTCTCTGGCACAGCGAGGGTGTATGATCCTGCCACTGAAACTGCTTCTCAGGTTGTCCACCTCCCTGAAGAGGGGATGGGAGGGATTGTCCATGATGGTCCCCAGTTTAGCCAGTAGTCTGTCCCCTACCACCTCTTCCAGCTTGGCAGGCTTGAGGCCAATGACAGACCCTGCTTTCCTAATGAGTTTGTTCAGTCTGTTGGCGTCCTTTGCTTTGATGCCAGCACCCCAGCACACTGCAGCAAAGAAGATGGTGCTTGCCATGACAGACTGGTAGAACATGTAGAGCATCCTGCTGCAAACATTGAAGGACCTGAGTCTCCTCAGGAAGTAAAGTCTGCTCGTGCCCTTCTTGTAGACGGCCTCAGTGTTTGTGGACCAGTCCAGTTTATCGTCTAGATGTACTCCCAGGAACTTGTAGGACGAGACAACTTCCACATCTGTCCCACCGATACAGACTGGGGGGGGGGCGAAGACTTTCTCCTGCTAAAATCTATCACCATCTCTTTAGTCTTGGCCACATTTAGCTGCAGGTAATTTTCCCCAGACCACCTGACGAAGCGCTCCACGAGGCTCCTGTACTCCTCCTCCCATCCATCTTTCACACACCCGACTACAGCTGTGTCATCAGAGTACTTCTGGAGGTGGCAGAGCTCAGAGTGGTACTGGAAGTCAGCTGTGTATGTGGTGAATAGGAGCCCTTATTGAGCCCTTTCTTATTCTCAGTAATGGTTACATTTTCAGATGATCCCTTATATCACCTCATTTCAATGGAAAAATGTCCCATTTTCCTTATGTTGCACCATATTTATCAATAATGTAATGTTAAAGAAAAATCAACTTAAATATTTTAAAATCTTGTCACATTTTTAATTAATGACAAAATTTGCAGCGCATGCACACACTTTTATATTGAACACATTTCTTGCATATTTTAATTAAACTTTGCCATGACAGTTTACATGAAACCCTGATAATTTGAAACTGGAACAAGCGGGGGGACAATGTATAATGAAAATATTTTGAAGATATTTTTCAAGATATTAGATCTTGTATGTGGGAATTTTACTCTTCTATTTTAAATGATTTTTTATCAGATATTTATTTAATTAATGCTTCTTAGTCAAGTTGTACTTTTACATTTTAATTTCTTCTACTTTATATTCTAGGTTTTTTAGTCTTTTTATGCACTTTTTTTTTCATTAATGTATTTTAATTTATAATTTCATATTTTAGCTGTTTTTATACTTTAACTCTTCAATTTATCACTTCTGTTTACGAGTGTCTTCTCACCCTTGGCTGTGGTGTTTGAGTTTTGGGCCTGCTTGTCCTCTGGCATGTCTCGTCCTGGGTCCTCTGAGCCGCCTGGCCTGGTGTGCCCACGTTAGGCGCATTGGACCCGGGGGTTGGGGGGCTGTGGGGTGGGAGGTGCTGGGGATTAGTTGTGCTTGTGATGCTTAGATGCTGACGCTCCGGCCAACAGGAGGACAGGGCGGACGGCTCCTTCTGGGTTCTCTCTTCTTTAGCTTTTTATAATTATTTCTCTTTTATTTGTGATTTTATGTGTATTTTATTATGAGTGGCTTATTCTAGTATTTTATTGGATGTGTGGGAATTAGTGTTTTTGCGTTCTTGTTTGTTTTAAGTCCAGCACCTTGAGCTGTTCTATTTCCATGAAAGTGCTTTAGAAATAAAAGTAGTAATTTGAATTTGGATTTTGTGCCCGCTGTGTCCGTGCTGTTAAGCAATACCGTTAAGACAGAAACATATCGGTTCTGTAAAAAACTGACGATGTGGCACTGGTACCAAACAGTACCGGTTTCAGTACCACCTCCCTAATTGTGTATTAAAAGACAGACCCATTGTTAGTAGAACGTCAACAGGGAGAGGATGTCCTGCCTTTGTGTCGGGAGGCTGCAGTGGGTCAGACGTCAGGACTAAAAGCTGCCTAGCTGTCGATACTTTATCCAGCATGGAGCTCGATTTAGCCCTGCTGGTGGTGCAACTCTGTTGCTATGTGAAAGAGTAGCTTTTGCTTTTTGAAGGCAACCAACTAACACATTCAGACTGGGGTCAGGTCAGGCTTGTCATAAGGGACCAGCACTGTGAAACAAGGGAGATGCTTCCTGACAGAAGCCTGTGTGGAATGTTTTTTTTTCCCATGGAGCCATTTGTTGTGGGCTATTTAGGTCATCTTGTCATGGAAAAAGTGGCAGCAGAGTTGCAGCATCTCAGACAGCAGGGTTAGGGTTGGCTTCAAGACTCATCTGCATCTCTTTCTTTGTGACCATAAACTTTCTTTGCCTATAAACGTCAATCCGTTTTAGTATTTTATTCTTTATCCTATTCTGGAAATGCTGTGGATTGTTTGTTGAAAGACATTAAAAATACACTGCTATTATTTTTTATCTGATATGTTTTCTCTTTTCTTTCTATTCCCAGGACCGACTTTACTTTGTCATGGAGTACGTAAATGGGGGAGACCTCATGTACCACATTCAACAAGTGGGCAAGTTCAAGGAACCTCAGGCAGTGTAAGACATCATTGCCAACAGAAAACAAAGCCCGATCTGTGCCCACGTTTGTTTGGATTTCCATCGTTCTTTTACTACAAAAAAAAAAAGCAGCACTGCCCACATGGTTCTTATTGACAGGTTATATTTTCTTTGCTGTTTTTCTCTAAAATCTGATAAAAGTATCGGATTTTCTGCTTGCAGATTCTACGCAGCAGAGATTGCGGTTGGTCTCTTTTTTCTGCACAGGAAAGGAATCATTTACAGGTGAGCATGAACACATTTGAATTTTTCATCATGTTCAGCAGTGGTCTCCATCCCTCTGGGCCATGGGTCAGTTGGTACCGGGCTGCGCAGAGGAAATGCATAACCCAAAATATTTTCGTTTTATGAATAATTGGTAAAGAAAAAAAGTTTTCTATGTTAAAGTTCCCTCCACTACAAATGTCCATGTCTCTCTCTTGTTGCAGTTGTGTCATTTCTTTTTGCATACTAGTGAGCTCCAATTGCTCGGCTGACAGAAAAAGCTTCCCATTGATAAATTCAAAGCTGAAACATGTTCAAATGGCAGGACATCATCGTAAATGAGAGTTTGTTTGCAGCTGATCCTCCTGGCAAAATAGAAAAAAAAGAAACAAGCAAACTGATTTTGTCAGGAGGGAGACGGCTAAGGAAAACAGGCAAAATGCAACAAAACTGCAAAAACAAGGCATACCACAGAGAAGAAGCTATGCTAACAGAAAATGTAGCAGCTATCCTCGCCCAATGGTCCTGCTTTAAGCGCTAACCCCCCCTCTTGAAAGAGCTGAAGGACTTCAGACAAGACATAAAACAAGAGCTTGGCGAATTCAAGAGAGACAGCCTTCTGGATCTTAAAGAAATGCTTCCAAACTGCAAAATCAAGACACAGAGACAGCTGACTACACTAAATTAAACAAAGATTTGAGGAATGATCTGGACAGGTGGAACATTCTGTCATTGGATAGTTGAGGATATGGAACAGGGGTGCCCAAATCCAGGCCTCAAGGGCTGATGTCCTAAATGTTTTTCAACTATCCTGCCATTGAAGCTCCTTATTGACTAAAGAAACCTGGTCCAGGTAATTAACAGCAGATAAGGCAGGATTTCTGGAAAACTAGCAGGAGGCCGGACCTCAATGCCTGGATTTGGGCATTCCAGCCCCAAATCCATGGTCCTGATATAGACCATACAGATGAGTGTCCTATCCTTGCCTGCTGAGGGACCACAGAACCAATATAGACTGTGGGATAACATTATTTCCAGGTATAGAGTGGACTTTGTCCAGCATTAAATGTGATGCTTTACATTTAAGTCAACACAAAGGAGGCCTGGTGCTCCCAAACCACAATGTATAGTTTCACGCTGCAGTTTAGACCCATAATTTGTTGGAGTGATGACGACTTTATATCCAAATGGAAAAAGGTAAGACAGTTCACACAGAGCAGGAAAATTCTGAGCTTCATTGGCGATTTACGAGAAGCCTTGAATATACTCAGCCAAATGGAAAAGGTCACACAGTTCACCAAAAGAGTGTTCCTCTGCGTTAGATAACTTCTGGTAAGGAATTCTTTCCAGGTTCTTAAGACAAGCAAGGTGTAGAATGGAGCCGGAAAGGCATAACAGCAATGTGCACATTGCTAAAAAATGGAAACGCCTTAAGTTTAGAAGCTATAAAACAGAAATCTAACTTGACCAACCATGATCATGTCACACAAACATTTCTTTTAATTTAGTGTTTTTTCTGCACAGTGATTGGTTGTAACTTGACTTTGTTGGTGGTAGTTCAAAATTCACTGTGGTAATGTACAGAAACTAAATGAGAAGAAATGTGTCTCTGTCCAAATATTCATGGTCCTGACTGTAACCTTTGGAATTTAAAGGCTGTTTTCAACCTCCTTTCTACTTTTCAGGGACTTGAAGTTGGACAACGTGATGCTGGACGCTGAGGGTCACATTAAGATCGCTGACTTTGGCATGTGCAAAGAGAACATGTTAGAAGGTGTGACTACACGGACCTTCTGCGGCACCCCAGACTACATAGCTCCAGAGGTCAGTGTTACTCTGTTAGACTGCTTGTTTGCTGTGAAGGGTGGGGTCATCTTCATCACTGTTTAGGGATACCCTGATCAGCCTCCAGATAGCGGTTGCTGACCTGTAGTTAGCCTTAAATGACCCTCGCCGTTTGATATACCTGCTGTGCCGTTTCTGCAATGATGTGCAAAACGGCGTTTTTGGATCTCTTTGGCAACCAGCCAGAAACTCACCCACATTGTTGAGAAAATGACATCACTTAGGATTTCCCTTTGTCCATTTCATTTTGCTGTTAGCATGTGTCATAGTTAGTGTGGCGGCCGTGGTGCAGCGGTATAGCAGTCAACCTCTGATCGCATTTGGTTCAACTCCCGTCTTACCCGCCATTGGGCAAGACACTGAACCCCACACAGGTTATAGGATGGCGCCATTGTTCGGCAGCGGAGCTGCCATCAGTGTCTGAATGTGTGTGGATGGAGGAATGGGACAGTGACTGTGGAGGTCTCTGGAAGTTCAAATCCAGGCTGGGTCAAACCAAATACTCTTAAAAAAGGGACGCAATGTCTTCCCTGCTTGACACTCTGCATTAAGGGATTGGATTGGGGCGTGGGGTAGTTGAACTTTCCAAATGGTTTCTGAGCATGGCTGTGTGTGCAGCTCACCTCTCCCCTAGGGATTGGTAACCCACCTTTGCCCAACAATGGCTAGGATAGGCTCCAGCAACCCCAAAATCCTCAAAAAGGGATTCAGCTGGGTTGAAAATTGGATAGATAGCTGGTATTCTTTAAGCAAGGGATTGGAGTTTAACATTTGTATATGTGTATATGTATTTTTAAAATAGAAAATGACTATTTTATGCTACAAGACCAGATGTGCAGTGACCCCCCCAGAAAGGTTTTATGTTGCATATTGGTTTAACAGCTTTGTGGTGGCATAGCTGATAGCTACCAAGACCTTGAGCTTTAGGGGTCTACGGCATCTGTAAAGGAAAATGGAAGCAATTTAAACATATGAAAGACTTAAAGGTTAGTTAACGAAACCAACCGAGCCAGTTCTCTTCTCTGCAACTATGAATTATTTGAATGGTACACTGGATATATTGTGGTTACAACGAGAAATGGCAGTAAGTAGTTGACTGCTGTGACTTTATTTTTATTAGCTGAAACCTGACTTCCTAATTTAACTCTGAAAAGGCTATTCAGTTAGATGGATTTAAATATGAAAGCTCAAAGTTTTAGTAAGACCAGAAGAGGGTGAGTGTCTGCAGCAAAACTGAAACAGTCTCACAATTGGTTAACTGTTTGATTCTGAAATGAAACCCCAGAAATTTAAAAAAATAGAAAAAAGTGGACGGACAACCCAAAGAGTTGGATTTACAGGTTGCACGATGGTAACGATGCGTCGTGTAATGACAGCAGCCGCCGCCGGTCACTTTTCACAAAAATGTTCTGAAGCATTAACAAACCTGCTGTTGCAGTGCATGTCAACTAATCCCACTGAACGTGATCTTCTCCAAAAATGTGACATTTTTGGGACAAAACCGGCATGCATGTAGACCTAGTCACTGTCCACTTCAGACATGGTGGCTGTTGGGAATCTCAGTCCGCACACAAACACTCAGGAGGCCCGGGAAGCAGCGAGCAGCTCTCACCCTGTCTGTTCTCTGCATGCAGATCAGTTCTGAGGAGCAGTTCGTTCCTAAAGAAGCAGATCAGAGAAGCCTGAGGGGGAAATCTCAGTGTCTCACACCGATGGAGGCTGCACCTTCGTTTAGAGAGGCTGCAGATTCCTCAAACATTCAGAATAACTCAAACTTTCCTGCTTTAGTGATGCCACTGTCATCCAACCGTGCACAGCTAAGGCCTTCAGAGGAAGGCATCAGAGCTTCAGACTTAAGATGGGAGATGCTGCCTCCAACTAAACAGAACAACAGACAGTTTCTCACTTCATTAGACTCAACCCAATGTTTTACTTTTTAATACAAAAGGTCTGGGAAAGATATATATATTTTCTTTTTATCTTATTTTTATGAGAGGTAGTGTCATTTATTTTCTTGTAATATTATATTTTATATATATTTATATTATGTGTTAATGATTTTCTTAGATCAATCAATTTTGTCTTCAGCCACATAGTTTATTATCCAATTATTTCCTTCAAGCAGCACTAAATGATGTCAGAATGATAACAAAACTGGTTTATGTCAAAGGAAAGAAAATGAAGGTTTTCCTTTGTTTGACATGAACATAGTTCCTGTTTGGTCACTTCTGTGCATGTCTGTGTTTGAACGGGGTTTTTGTCAGTGCAGTGTGACAGGAAGCAGCAGCAATCCTTCTGCTCCTCACTATGCACAGGCATGCACAGGTGCACAAATGCTCAGGCGCACCTTTTTGACTCTGACCTATAAAGGCAGTCATGTGAATATACACCTCATTGACTCTGTAGCACACAAAAACCCCCAAACATGAGCGAAAGAAAGCATGAAGGAAAAGATAAGATAGCAGTTATAAAAGTTTCCCCTGTGTGAAAACCTAGAAAAAAGAGCAAAGAGTGAATAAAACAGGTTTTAAGATAAGTGAGAGCGGCGGCTTCGTGGCTCAGTGTGACATTTCAGGTGAGAATTTTCAGATATGAACATGTCTGACTTGAATCTTTTCTCCTTTTGCTCTAGTTATTCTTCACGAGTGTGAAATTAGGAAGCACCAGTGGCTAATTTCATGCTCCACACTCTGAAGGGAAAAGCAGAAATGATGACTACCACTTTTCTGACTATGAACTCATCATGTCTAGGGTTTATAACACAGAACAACACACAGACAGACCATGACTTCAACAGTCTTTGCCCAAAAGCGTGTAGCCACAAACAAAGGATTTCAAAGGGAAAAGACCTATCAGAAGGATCCTAGATGGTGATGCAGTTGCTGAAATTTCTAGAGCGTGGCACATTGACGGCACGGAGAAAAACAAAATCCATGAGAGGGAAAATGGTGTTCTTTGGTTTAGAAAGAATAAAGTATCAACCACTAGTGCTACGCCGATATGGTCAAACAGACACCTGATAGTGACAGAAAACGAAACCTCCCAATTTTTAAGGCAGGTAAAATAAGATAAAGCAAGAAAAGATGTTATATACAGATCTTTGTTTTAAATTTAATGAGATAGGATACAGAGGGTTTTTGAAAAGATTTGAAAAAAGGCGTGGCCTGATTTTTTTAACAAAGGTTTTGGCTTAAATAGTTCAGAAAGCATTTTTTGATAGATTTGTCAAACACTTAAGGGTTTAGGTTAAAGAAATACAAATGACATCAAGATTTAAATTTTTATTTAAAGAGGACTTTTTTGAATGTTTTTTCCATCCATTCATCCATTTTAGCCTTGTTTCCACTGAGTGGTACGGTCTGGTCCGGTCCGGTCCGGTCCGGTTAAGAATGGTCCAGGTAATTCAGTTGAGCGTTTCCACTCAAAGTTGGATCATCACGCGGGGTAAACTAGCAACAATGGAGGTCCTTTTTCTCCACTCGGGTTTTGATACTTATGATATTTGATACTTAGGAATACAGCTGCTTTCTTTTGTTGTGATCGCCTTCAGCCAATCAACGGGTTTCAACAGGAGCTCCGCCCTAATCCTTTTGCTATGTATCTGCAACCAATGGGGGGTCCAAAAATGGTACAATTCAGTCCGGGAAATGCACAAACGCTCAAAATACCACATTGTAACGTACCGCTCAGTGGAAACGAGGCTTTTGTGTACCCACTCAATCTTTAGGGTCACGAGGTTGCCGGAGCCTATCCAGCTACAAAAGGTGAGGCAACAGTCCATCACAGGGCTACAGATATATATACAATCACACACATTCACAGCTAAAAGAAAATTCAGAATCACCAATTCACTGTGAAGCATAGTTTTGGACCAGAGTACCCGGCGAAAACGCACACATGCAAGGGGAGGACATGCAGGATCCTTTCAGGGTTTTTAATGGTGTGATTTGTTTGTTTTGCTTCCACAAATTTTTTTTCTGTTGATGGCAAAATATAACTTTTAGTCAAAAATGCCGTTTCACAAAGAATTTCACAAAGATTGAGAAAGTTCTTCTGCAAAGTTCTTTTCTCCAGTCCTCCCTCTTTCTGGCCCAGTTGAGGTGTTTCCTCCGTTGGTACAGGATAAGAGGTGGCTTGGGCCGAGAAACCTGACAGTTGTGGCCCATTTCCTGAACGCCTCTGAATGTGGTGGTTTTCGATCTCTCCCTCTGCACCCATTTAACTCGCATGCTGTCCTTTTCCTCTGATCCTCCTTGAGATGATTCGACTTCTTCATTGGAGTTCAGCTGTGTTTAACTGAACTGACTGGACTTGCCTTGGGAAGGCACGCACCTGTCTATAGAAGCCCTACAGCTCACAGTGCATGTCAGGACAAATCAGAATAATGAGATCAAAGGAACTGCCCATGGAGCTCAGAGACACAGAATTGTGGCAAAGCGCAGATCTGGCCAATGCTGCAAAAGAATTTCTGCAGCTCTCAAGGTTCCTCATTAACCCTTAAATGGAAGAAGTACTTCCCAGAGTGCACAGGACCACAGAATGGACTGAAGGCCTTCCAACAAGACAATGACCCAGAGCATGTTGTTCAGAATGACTCTGTGAATGTTTGTGAATGAGCATCTCTGGAGAGACCTGAAAATGTTCACCGCATTCAACCTGAATGATCTATTTACATTCAAATTCAAATTAATTTTTTTTCTATAGCATCTTTCATGTAAAGGAAACGGCTCAAGGTGCTGTACATAAGAACAAACAGGAATGCAAAAACACCAATCCAATAAATAAATACATAAGCCCCTCTTAATAAAATACACAAAAACAAACACAAATAAAAGAGAAATGACTTAAGACGGAAAAAGCTTTAGAGGATAGAACCCGGAAGGTGCCGTCTGCTCTGTCCTCCTGTCGGCCGGGGCGTCAGCACAGACATAAACACCCCAGCCAAGGGTGAGAAAAACACTCGTGAATGTCTACAATGTAAAAGGGATAAATAGAAAAGTTAAAATATAAGAAACAGCTAAAATATGAAAACTAAAATGACTTAATGCATTAAGAAAAGTCTAAAACACCTGAAATATAAATCAGAATGAGTTGAGATGTTAAGACAAAAAAAATAATGTTAATAAACACATATTAAACAAATTAAATATGTAGTAAAATATCATAAAATATACCAGTAAAAATCTTAGATCCCCCATAGGCGATCTAATTAAAAGCTGAATTAAATAAATTTGTCTTTAATTTCATTTTAAAAACCTTGACAGTGGATGAGGCCCTCACATCCTCAGACAGGCTGTCCCACAGAAGAGGCCTCACCGTGGATTTTTGTCCTGACCCTAGGGACCTTCAGCAGGCCCGCGCTTGAGGATCTAAAGGCTCTGGGAGGTTCATAAGCTAAAAGCAAGTCTGATATAAAAGAAGGATCAATACCATGGACACTCTTGTAAACTATTAAAAGAATCTTAAAATCAACCCTGAAGCTGACAGGGAGCCAGTGCAGAGGTTTTAAGATTGGTGTAATGTGCTCCCTCATCCTGGTTCTCATTAAAAGGCGAGCCGCAGAGTTCTGGACTAGCTGCAGGCAATCTAGAAGGGTCTTCAAAGAAGAATGGCCAAGGATCCCCAAATCCAGATGTGAAAAACCTGTTGCATCATTCCTAAAAAGGCTCAAGGCTGTACTCAAACGGGTGTTTCTACGCAGTAGGATCTGAATATCTATGACTTTGGGATCTTGCTGTGTTTTCTTTTCAGCAAATTTGCAGAAACGTTTTTTCTTTCAAGGTAGAGCAGGGGTTGACATAGCCCAGAAATTTGCACTGGCCCACAGGGCCAGTAGTTTTTGAAACTTACTGGCCCTGCCTGAAAGTTACTGGCCCGACACCGCGCATAGCGGGACCCGCCGCTCCGCAGGTGCTTGCAACTTTAGGGAGGCCTGCCCCCCCGGAAACTTTTAATATGGTGCAATTTGGTGCATTCTGGTGACATCACTTATTTCTACACTTTTCAATGACTGAAAATAGAGCATATCAAACTTAAATCTGCTCTAGTCTGTTTCAGATGTTTTGAAGAGAGCACTGCAGTGTAGTAGGTAACACTAGTTCAGAAGTTTTCATGGTGCTTCTAACGGCAAATATCGCAATAAATCATAAACCTTAAATGTGTTAAAACAATCTAATGGCAGCTTGAACCATTTAACGAATCAAACAAATCCCTTAATGCATTTGACCAATCGGATGGACGCCTTCACATTGTTGACCAATCAGATGGAGCCCTATTATGTTAGATGTTTGTAACCCATGTCAACGTGGGTCATTTGGAGTATAATTTTTAAACTGGGAATGGTTATTTGGTTATTTTGCTGTTTGTTTATATACCGCATATTATATCGTTATCGCAATTTTAATCTCTGATATTGCATATCGCGAGTTTTCCTCATATTGTGCAGGTCTAACTGAGATCATTCAGCTAACTAGAAATACTTACTGCTTACAGTGTTGTAAAGAAAAACAAAATTAAGTAGTTTAACATTCTACTGCATTTGAGTCTGAGATTCAGGTATTTGGAGTTGCCTTTGATTCTTTGACATTTAGCTTAAAACTTAGTGCATACAGTTTCATCTTCAATGCATTCATTAAATATCTTGCTGTCCATACTACTAATTATACCCACTACTCCATCCAACATATTCCTATCTATTCCTGCCATGTCTTCCACATCTCTGACATGCTTCAGTCTCTCTTCAGTGACGGTGTCGGATTTATAATCAAATGTAATGATAACCCACTGGCTTGTGCCTTCGTTGTTGCTGTTTAACATTGTTTTGTATTGAATTGTTACATTCAATAAAGTTTGAAAAAAAAAAAGTAGTGAGCGCGTGCCGCGTGGTGCTCGGCAGTGAAAGCCGCGCGCGCGCAGGCGGGAGAGAAGGAGAAGTGATCAAAGGTTTCCCATAGAAACCCTTGAAGTCTGAACACAGGACTAGCAGAAAAACTAAATTATGAAGACGAGGTAAATCTACACGTTTTCGCAAAATTTACTTTATTGAAAAAGGTGAAGAATATATAAACCGTTAGATATTTTAGTGGCCCGAGCGGACAAGTGAAAAGTAAAGTCTTGTGGTCCGCACTGCTCGAAAAACAGGACCGGGCCAGCGGACAAATGGCTATGTCGAGCCCTGTAGAGCCTTCAGCGTACATTATTGAGAAATAAACAGAATGTCCTCATTTTGGGTTGAGTTGAGTTGCGGACGTGGAAGTAAACCTCAGCCGACATCCCATCATCCCTATTAATACATTTGTATACATTTGTATACATTCTCTCCAGCTAGCTTCCAGCCCCTCACAACCCCAAGCTTACATTCCCCTTGCAGAAAAGACGGTGAGCAATATTGGAGCCATCCAGCCGTACTGTTCTGGGCCAGACGCCGATGTATCTTTTTGTCTGCAAGTGGATGCATCCGAATGGAGCGGAGCAGGCAGACTTTGGCCTGCTCATTTCAGTCTCTACGTTACAACTAAAAGCTTTATTGAACGTGTTACAATCTGCTCCTGATTCACCACCATTTGAATAGAGAAGTTCTCAGAGATGCAGTTCTGATCTTAAATTACTTATACACGTAAAAAAAAAAAACATTCACTAGAGTGTCTGTTTAAAACAGACTACACGTGTGTGGCCTGATGCAAACCGCTTCACAGCATTCTCCTCAGAGGAATCCAGCAGCACCACTGTGCCAATATGCTCATGCAGCACATTCACAGTGCTGCTCCAATGCCCTGTGTCGTCAAGGTTTTTTGTTTCCTGCCTCTCGACGAAGATGACACAGTGTAGGTTGTTACATGTGTGTGTGTGTGTGTTCCTGTGTCTGCAGTAAGCAGAGGAGGTTTGAATAGCCAGCAGTATGATCCAGAACTGTCAAGTAGTGTTAGGCGCAGTGGACGAGCGATGTCTGCAGCAGTGTGCATGCACACAAACAAACCGCAGTATGCACACAGAATGCATGATAGCCGGACAGAAAGCCGCGTTACCAAAGCCATAACCGTAAATAAGCACACAAAACCCAAATGCGGAAAAACTATAGATCAAAATAAGGAAGACCAGAACTTCTCCAGCTACCATTCCTGGATGCTCACAGAAACACTAGTGCACTCATAGTGGATGAATTCTCCATGCTAGAGGCGCTCATCTGATCAAATCGCACAAGTCATGCATGACCATTTGTATCCTTTGCAGCCTGGCAGAAGGAATGTGGATTTCATGCATCAGCCTCCTTCAAACATGAGAAAGAAAGAGGGCATTTCTAACCATAACGACTTGAGTGAAAAAATATGATCCAGACACAAGAGGCTGGCTCATGGGACGAAGGTCAGTGTGCCTCAAACTGTTTATGTCCGTTGGTGTTTAGTGGCAAGGACAGAGAGTCACGGCAGAGACGTGTTAGGGCTCCGTGGGATGGCTCGGATCAAGGCTCTTTTGTTTCCACCATCATGGTTAAAGCAGGAAATTCTTCTTTTTAATATCCCAATTCATGTTAACCTTTTGTTTTTATGAGATTCTTTTTGTTCTCTCATTTTCCACACCACTCACTTCATGAAAAATTCGCCAACGTCGCTGAGCATAGAAGTCAGGTTGTTTCAAAAACCTCCATAGTTAGTTTTGAATCAGAGATTGCACTTGTGCACCTCCCCTGCTGTTATCTGCAGCTTCTATTTTCTGTCCCTGCTTCAGTCAGACTTTAGCTGGAGGCCGCCTCAGCTGTCATCTGGAGAGAAGCAGATTCTTCTTTCCTCTGTCAACCAAAGGAAAAAAGGGGACACAGTCAAACCGAGTTAGGCTGAGCTTACCTGTGGCATGTGGAAAAGCCATTCACGAATGGGACTTTTGGCACAGCCAAGTTTGACGTTAAGTTTGTTTTC
Organism: Oryzias latipes; assembly: GCF_053564925.1. Lineage (NCBI taxonomy): Eukaryota > Metazoa > Chordata > Actinopteri > Beloniformes > Adrianichthyidae > Oryzias > Oryzias latipes. The sequence goes on along the minus strand of NC_136237.1, from coordinate 8,064,910 downwards.
TTTTTAAGATTTTTCACTTTAGTCTATTTAAATAAAATAAAAAACAAATCCTCTTAAGTGTATATATATTTCAAATGTAATAAAAAGGCTGAAATCCAGATAAAAATGAGATGAGCACTGTCTCATGTTTTTACAATGTGGTGTGAGGATTGTGAACTTTGGTTGGGTTTTTGTCAGTTGTGTTATGGTTTTTGTCCCTTTTTGTCAGTCACAGCTGTTTCATGTTTATCATGATTCACATCTGTTTTCATTACAGATAATTAGCCTCTGTGTATTTCAGTGTCTGGTTTTCAGTTCATCCCTGTCAGGTTATCCACTGTGTCACCTTTTTTTGTCTATTTATTGTGTGGAGCATTCACACTATAGTGTTCCTGTTTTTTGTTCTGTACCCTTTTTGTTCATCCCTAGTTCTTCAACCCCTTCCCCAAATCATCTCATTCAACTATCAAAATGTTCAGCTTCTCCAGGAGATGGGTGCTCGAAAGTTTCAACTACATACCTCTTTAACTTTTTAAACTATCTAACCAACTACGGCTTTTTTTAGCTCCATTGAAAATGGCTTACTCAATCTTCAAATGCCCCTTTTTATACTCAAAGCTTTCAGCTCTACAAAACAGAAACCATTCAACTTTTAAACTATTCAGCAGACTTTGGGCTATGGAACTTGCATTTTTATTTTAAAAAAATCCTTGTGTTTTTTTTGGTTATGTAAGGTAAAATGGCCACCAAAGTGTGAATTATCAGAACTTAACACACGCCGTGGAAGCCTTAACCGTCTGACGCAAAGTGGAGGATGGTTGCTTTTGGCTTATGTTTAAGTATTATGCTAGCTCATTTGGCTAATTTGGCACATACTGAGTTTTTTTAGGCTAATTTTTAGTTTGGCTAGTATTTTAACAACATGCTAGCTGTTTTTTTGTGTGGCTAATTTAACATCCACTGAAGTTTTCTATTCTAATTTGCAGTTTAGTTAATATTTTGGCAAGCGATCAGCTTTAGCCCTTTTTCTAGCTATCATCATCAGCATTTTCATTTTCAGCATTTTCAGCGATCAGCTTTAGCATCTTCAGCGGCCACATTCAGCTTACAGCGTTCACACTTAGGTAGTGCTATAAATGTAGTTAAATGTTTGGGGTTCCACTAAGCTAAATCTCGTGCATTTTGGGCTCTACAACACCAGTAATCCCGCAACAACAAATATGTCTGTACTGTAATTCTTCAGTCTTTTGTAGTCTGTTGTTTATGGTCTTATCACAAAAACTACACACATTGGGAATAAGTTTACTAATAACTTCAATTGTGTGTGAACAGCAATAACAATTCATATGTCACCTTCCCAACTTCCTCCCACTTTTACAATGAATCGTCACTGTCATTACACTGACTGACACAAACATCTCCCCGCCACGTTAACCTCATGTGTCGAAATACTTTGTGTTCTTAAATGGCTTGTTTGCCAGAGCACCCTTCAGGCAAATGTGATGTGCTACGGTACAAGTCCTCAGTGACATGCTGTCAGACATTACCCTATTTCATGCTGTCGTGATAAAACAATCCTCTCTCAGCAAATCAGTGGTGTTTTAAACAGCTTGCCGCTTCCCATAAGAAACATGTCATGTCTGGTGCTTCGGCATCTCGTGTCAGATGTGGTTTGGCTCTAAGGTGAGAAGATCCAGACTTCTACCTGTTCCCACAGTTAGCTGGCTAGATGCCTTCACTTCCCAGAGAAGGGGATCTGGCCCCTCTCATGCATGCTAAAACACTTAAGTAGATAGTAAATCTTGTGTGAAAGCTGGTCTTCAATGCAAATGGTCGACTTTGCCGGCAGTTGTCAGGTTATACTGACGGTCAACACAGTCCCTGAAGGATAAAAGATTAGAGAAAGTAAGCTTTGGGATTTAATTCGGAGGTTTCTCTCACCATGAAGTCTTTGACCACAGTGCAAATTAAAAAACCCCAAGCATGATAAGAGAACAGGATTTTTCCTTGACACCTTCTTGATTAAGACCCGAAGAAAAGCAAGGATTTAGGCTAAGCTCCGCCAACCGTTTGAGGACATGCAAAGAGACTTTAACCCATTTTCCTGTTATTCTTTATTTCAACCTGATGATTTACATTAAGTCCTATTTTTTATCTTGATTATTTTGTTATAATTTTTAAAGAAACACACAAAGTGCCTGAAAAAAAGAAACGCACATCTTTGCGAATGTAACATTAACTTTCCAGCACTTCACTGACCAATCTAAAATGCCAGGGATCTTCTGTGAACCTCTTCATCTGAATTCAGGAAAAGAATGAGCTCATTTGTGATGTTCCAGTTTTATTTAAGATTGTGAGGACTAACTACTGCGGGGCGAACCAACATTTAATTATTGTTGGTCTATTAATTAGGCAATACTATCAGCCATTTCTGCTTCAGGCAGAAGTTGATTAAATAATAGGCCACGGTTTTCATTTAACTCTAATAGAAATTTGTCTTTGTGGTACGTGTGCAACAATCACTTGACGCGGTTCAGCACACGCGTGTACCGCGGATAACCACCCCTCCCCGTGCGCACCTTGCGTGGGCATAATTTAAACCAATTGTCTGGTCACCCCGAATGCAATTGTTGTGTCTAATTCATGGACTCTGTCTTTGTTTTAACCTGCGTCAAAGTTGCTGCTTGGCGTTTGTCCCTCTGCGTGTGGGAGGAGCGTCCGTCAAGCTTTTCTCATTTGAAGTGAAAGATGGCATGTACCTGTTTGTTTCAGTGACGACTGCCTTAGGGGACTTTTAGATGTTTGTAACAAATAGATGTTGAGATTTTAATTGTTTTATTCTTGTGACAATCATAAAAGAACTGGTTTGTAGCTATCTTAGTTTATGTACACTGGTTTGAAAAAAATATTTTGATTTAAACTATGCTAGAAAAGTAAAGCATACATTGGCTCCGGGGCAACACGAGAGGTCAGAAGTGATGAAACAAAGGTTATTGCTGCACTGCAACATTAACTGCTGCGTTTGCTGCTTGTTTTCTCGCTCTTCATGGTGCGTCGTAAACCCGGATGTGTGTTTAATTCTCTCAGGCCAGAAGAACGTGCGCTTTGGTTTTGGTGTCTGACAAACTGAGCTTGAGGAGTTTCTCTTGCCTGCCTGCTGGCTGTGTGTTGTTGGACTGTGTTGTTGGTGATTTGTTTGTTGCACATATGGAACGGCCATTAACTCTGATCGGCAGTGCGCAGGTTTGGTTCCCGCCTGACCGCCAGAGTGTTGTTGGGGTTAGACACTAAACGCCACATAGGTTGGCACCGATGTTCGTCTGTGGAGTGTGTGAATGTGTGTGTAAGTGGGTGAATGGGACTGTGACTATAAAGCACTTTGGGCCTTCTAAGACGGTAGTAAAGGACTATGTCATTACACGCCATTTACATGTGCAGAAGTGTGAATGCATACATTATGTGCCTCTGTGGGGAATTCTATATTATTCTGTAAATCTGCATTTATGCTAATGGTTCCTATGTATGCATCCAGTACACGTTTCTATAGGTGTGACTTGAATTGAAAGTAGCAATAAAATCTCCTAAGGTGCATAGGTTCTATGTATAAAATACTAAAAGATGTTAAATCTTTGACAACTCAGTGTTCTACTGTTCATGTGTCTTAATGACCTGGAACCGTGACGGTAAGGCATAGATATCTGGTAAAAAGTTATAAACCACTCCCTCCTGAGTTTGATACGTCTTTGTTTGAATGTATAACTGCTGATTGTATTTTTTTGTGCATTATTCTTGCTTTGATTACTTGAAATAAACCATTTCAAATCAAAATCAAATAAAAAAATGATGATTGCATGTTTCTGCTGTGAATCATTATCCGTTGTCATGTTTTTGAATGACTTGTCCCGGGAGCTGGTTTGTGAGTGTTCCCGTTTATGATTAAATGGAAACAGTAAAACAGTGAAATTGTGTTTTTATGATCATTTTTAGAATTTGGATAAAGTTTTACGCATATCTCTTATGGAAACACAGCTAATTACTGTATGAATTAAAGCTCTTTTTATCCAGCTAAATGTTGTCCGTCTGTCTGAGTTTTAGTGATTTTTGAGTCACGTGTTTAACTTTCAAAACAATAAGTTTGAATCCTGCGGGTGGTTTAAAGATGCTGTTATTTAGATCCAGTCACAGCTGGATGTCAGTGGTACAGGGCTATGATTTGGCTTTCGTGCTTCATTCCCCTCTTGAATGTAAAATAGAATCAAAGTAAATCTAGTTCATTGTCTGGTTTTGATTCTTTAATTGGTTTTAGATCAGCCCGGTAACTCTTGGCACACACTTTTAGTTTACAGCCAATAAAGAATATTCATGTTCTTTTTATTTTCATAAAGGAAAGAGTCTGGATTCTTTTTTGTTCTCTAGATCTGACTTTGTAAGTGCTGGTTACCTTTAGGAAATGTGCTGTGATAAACTGAGTCCACATTTGTTTTGGATGATTTTCTAATTTATATACTTATCAAATATTTCATTAAAACGTCTGAAGTGATCATGGGCTAGAAAGTTGGAATGACTTTATATTTAATATCATTTTAAACCCTTATTAGTTGTTAAAAAATAAATAAATAAAAGAAAAAGCTGTGAATACTGTTAATTGTTTCAACAATAAATGATAAAAATCAGTGTTTGAAGGGGGGGTTAACTGTTTTATCAGCCTGATTGGGCATCTGTGACCTGCTAAGTTGTGATGAACTGAACTCTCTGTCATTCTTTTACAGATCATCGCATATCAGCCGTACGGACTCTCTGTAGACTGGTGGGCGTATGGAGTTCTGCTGTATGAAATGCTGGCTGGACAGGTGATACTGAACTCCAAAACTACAGAACTTTAGTTTTTCAAGCTCTATTTTAGGCTTTTGCAAAAGCTTTGCAAAATTTGTATTAATTATGCAGGTTTTAAATAACTCAAAATATTCATAATCTGTTATTTCATAAAAATACATATAAGGTTTTTACAGATATAAAACAATACAGCACAAAGTAAATTAAATGATAATTTTTCTTTGTTTTTTTTTCTTTCATTTCCTTGTGATTCATCTGCTCAGAGTCATTCATTATCACCTAAACCTAGAGAGGCTTTCATCATTTGGCCACAGGGTTTGTATTCGCCCGTCTTACAACAGCGCCTGACTACTTGGGGACATATAATGTAGTGACCACACTAGGGCTGCACAATATGAGGAAAACTTGTGATTTGCGATATTAGTGATAAATATTGCGATGACAATATAACGTGCGATACATGAACAAATAACACAACAACCACAAACATAATTTCCATTTTTCTGCAACTGTTACATTTGAATAAGGGTCAACATTAGTTGAGTTAAACTCCAAATGACCCTCGTCTACATAAGAGATGAACATCAAACATAAAAGGTCTTGATCCGATTGGTCAATGATGTAAAGGAGTCTATCTGATTGGTCAAATGTATAAAGGGATTTATTTGATTTGTTAAATACTTAAAGCTGCTGTCAGATGAGGCTGATGTTGGTGTCTGATTTTTGTTTTTTTTCTCTTTAACAGTTATGAGTTTAATCTACATCATATTTTGATGGTTCCTACAAAAAATCTAGTGTACAAATAAAGTTTAAATCAGCTGAAGATATTTTACAGAGGAAGAAGAGAAACGTGTACCTTCAAAAGCAAAAAATAAATAAAAATAAAAAGCAAGTAAAACAGATGCCAACGTCAGCCTCGTACAGGCCGGTCCGTGAAAATATTGTCTGACATTGAACTGGTCCATGGCCTGAAAAAGGTTGGAGGCCACTGATGTGTGTATTTTTACACCAGAGAGTGGTGTGTGTAGTGCTTCAATCTTCATTTTCTATCATAAATATTTCAGATCAGCACAAACACAATGTTGTGTTTTATTAATATCTTTTATTTTGGCAAGCTAAAAAGAAATTATTATAAGAAAAATTGTTACTGACAAAATGGAATTTTTTGGAAGTCTTTTGCTTTCTTAACTTACAAAAAATATATTTGCTAATTTGCTTTAAATTAATTTTTTTAATAAATCCTCATTGAAAAGTGCTAAATAAAATATGTTTTAAAATGTACATTGATGCAGAATTTTTTTAACCAAACCAAAATAGCTTTTTCCAAAACAAAGCAAAAAGAAGCACTGTCTGTTACTGTTAGACGTTGGGTCTAATGGACTAGAAATGAGGAATAATTCACTTTATGAAGTGTCAAAATACCTATGGTTACTGATGATTACAACTCAGAAAGAGGGGGGAAAAGCTGGGTCATCCACTCCACTGACCACACGAGATTGGCCTGTGAAAAATCTTCTGTCGTGCTGTTCTTTGAATTCTCGTTTTTCACTGCCTTAGTGTTTTTTGCCGCTCTGATTGTGTCCTGTTTTATCTTGAGTCGTGTGTTTCAGCTCCTCTGTAAGGGAACAGCTTTTATGCACCTAATTTGATGAAAAACTATGAGCCTTTCTTGTAAAATGTTTGAGCAGTCATAGTCTGAATATTGTGTGTTTTTTACCCACAGCCTCCATTTGATGGAGAGGATGAAGATGAGTTGTTCCAGTCCATTATGGAGCACAATGTGTCCTATCCCAAGTCCATGTCTAAAGAGGCTGTCTCTATCTGCAAAGGGGTAGGTGAATGATGGGATATTTTGGTTACAGTATAGTCAGTTTAGTCTGTCTTCTTCTAAATGTAGTATGGGGTCAGTGTTGCCAGATAGTCACGGTTTTCCAGCCCAAAAGTCATCTAAAAACCGCCAAATTCCACAAAAACAGGGATTAATTAGCAGAAATTAATCATCCCTTATTTATGACTTCCTATTTTGATTAAAAGTCCAACTTTGAAACCTTTTCAATGATATGTTGTTGTATTTTTAAATGTTAAAGCGCGTAAATTTGCGCAAGGTATGACAATGGGCTTTTTTTTAAAATAAAGTTTGATTTGATTTATAAATAAAATTTGATATGATATTACATCCAAACTTTTGCTGCCGTTCATTGCAAATCATAAAGTAATGGACTCACGTTGAGATTCTTTAACGACCACATGAGGTCAAACGTGAGCTTTTCTTTTTTTTTCTTAGATATCAAGAACATTCAGAAAATGTCCTTGTGAAACTTTTTAAAAGAGCGGCTGGATTTTGAAAAACCTTTTCTTGTGAATCTAATTGTTTTAAGTCGCCCATTGATAAAACATTCAAAACTAAATCTAATCTGAGATTACTCCAAATTGCTCCACTGTTTTACTCACTTTGTCTTTTCAGTGCAGTCAGATCTGAACACTACATTAACATCAGACAGACATGAAAAATATTAACTATTAAATGGAAAGTAATTGCATGTAATAGAAAGTGTCAACAATGTATTAAAAAATAATAAAGCCTTACATTATCAGCATACGCTGAGTAAACTAGATGCACAAGTTCAACCCAGTTTACATAGGATAGTGAGATCTGCCATGAGGCTGCTTCACCTCACAGCCCGAACAGTAACTAAATAAGAATGACGCAAAACACACAGATTTTAGGAATAAGAAGGATTTAAATGATACACAGAAATTGCATTTATAGACAGATCAGTGGTCACATTTATTTTATCACGAGATGCTCATAATGGCGAGGACGATGACGTATGTGGGACTGACTCACGTGCTTCTCCTGACCACATGCTCCTGGTTGAAAAGTATTTTCATCAGGAATAAAAACCACCGAACCGACCCAAATGATGTCAACCCGCTCAAAGCAATTTTTACACACAAATTCAGAACCACAACTGCCCAATCTGACAACACAGCCAGGGGTAGAAGGTGGAACTTTATCACCTGTCGATCCAAACAATAACTCCAGCTGAAAGTAAACACCATGAAATTGTCCAGCTGTCTGTGGAGCCACTGTCACTGTCAGCAGGAGCCCAACCGCTCTGCCCGCCTCAGATGATGAATGTCTCTGACAAGCCCATATGATCCATGCGGTTTCCCTTAAGGTGCTTTGATACCAATGTTTTATCCCCACGAAAGCAGAATACAGTAGTGCTTTTTACATGCAAACATACTACCTGTGTTTGGAACAGAACTACTCCTTGGTGAGACAAAAGCATGTGCTGAATGTGAGAAATACTAGTTCAAGATGTGAAAAATGTTGTTTTCTTTAGTACCAGAGGTTATCCAAAGTCAGAGAGCTGTGCACTAATGTGCTTTGTCTTCCTGTCACTTCCTCTCCACTTGCTTCCCTCTGCCTCCTCTTTCCCTTTCTCCTTCCTTTAATTATCTGTTTACCTATCTCATTTTGGCTGTGAGTGCCAGTCAGTATAGTAACCCTGCCGTGGGACACATTTGAAAAGAATAAATAATAATATGTTTCTTTGGGGGGCAAGATGCCTCACTGTTTTTTCTTTAAAGAAAAAGAAATGCATTTTTAAGGCAATTGTTGTTGAACGATGCCTTAAAAATTACCATAAGTGCTGGTTCAGATTGGCGTCATAAAAAACTCTAATAATACAATTCAATGCAGGCATTGCTGAAGCCATGGAAACAAAGCTAGATGGGTCCTGGTTTTGCAAAGCTGCTATACTTCTCTTTAATGATTGCTTAGTGCTCGCTGCTGCCTAACCTGCTAGAGAAGTAAGTTAGAGGGTGAGAGGGAAGAACAAGAGTGATTGGAGACAGATTAAGAGAGGCAACAGGAAATTAATTTATTTTTCATTAAAAAGTCTTGTTTTTATCTATTTTAGCTGCGGCAGTCTCATGTTTTACACATTGTTTCACATTACAGATTTGTGATATTAGGGTGATAGAAACACCTCATTTTGTGTTTTCCACATACTTGTCTTACTGTGTACAGTGTACCTTATTAATCGGGGCCAAAACTAAGAAAAAGGAAAAGAAAAAAAACTTTTAATGTAGCATCAGTTTCAACATTCCATGGGTATAAAAGGTTTATTTTGCTAATAGTCCATTTCAAGTTCATAATTTAGACATCTATGAACACAACGTCACTTTACGGATGAGCAATGTCACTTGTCTATAACGCCTTTGGGTTGGCAGTAGACTGTCAAATGTTGCAGAGGAACTTCTCTCAAAGTGTTTTCGGCAGACATGCATAAAGACACAGAACTACTGGAAGAGTTTGTGACAGACCCAGCAGTGTGGAGCCTTGCCAGTGATGGACTATACCCATGACCAGAACCCTAAGGACCTCTGACCTCAGACATGGTTTAGCAAACACCACACAGCTGTAGGCCCGTTTACCAGATGTGAGGGCTACTAGGGTTAGCAGACAAACCATTCTCAACTGACTCCACTGCTGTGACTTCTGACTTCGACAAACACATTTACACTTTGGTGACCTCATCGTTTTGTGTTCTCCATAGCAGCATTACTTTTTCAAAGAGGGCGCTAAAGCCGGGGCCCACTTTGAATTGGCGCCCCGGGCAACAGCCCATACTACCCGTACCTAAAACCGCTACTGAATAGACCTTTAGCTCTTAGCAGGGACAGCATGGTAAATTTGAGGTTTCAGAAACGTCAATCAAACCACTTCCTAAAATAAAAGAGAGAAAAAAATTCTGAGAAATGACAGCTGAAGTTTTTTTATGCTGTGGGTGATGGTTATTTTTCTTACATTTGCCAAGCAATTCAGGCCACTTTCACATTTCTGCAGTTGTTTTGATGCAGGCCAGCAGCTCGTGAAGTGTCCTGGTGTGTGAGGTGTGTCAGTTAAGTGTTTGCAGCACGGCTGTGAGCAGACAGTTATTCCTGTTATTCCTCCTCAGCTCCACGGCATCCTGACATTCTCTGCTGGTTCAGACATGGACCAATTCACAAAATAGATCAAATTACATTTTTATACCTCCATAAAGTTAATCGTAGTACTATATATTAGCGATACACAAACTAAGCAATATGTTCACAGCAAGATCCCAAATAAAATATGTATTTTCTATAAAGGAATACTTATACAGTGTTCCCTTGTTTATCGTTCTAAAAATGACAGGCGGTATCTGGAAAGTGGGCGTATAGATATTTTTAAAACACCTACTACATCAGACGCCCCTTAACATTTTCCCACTTTTCTCACTCTTTGTTTCTTTAAATCACTCAAAGTTCAAACCTTCCAAGAAAAATAAGTCCTTTGTTAGAATGAAAACAAGTATCTGCCAGCAATCGAAGATTTCTGCATCCTGAACCCATTTAGAATAGGAACACGTGATTGACGAGGTCAGTAGCCAATCAGGATGCAGAACACAGTGTGCTCCATGGAAATTGCACGTCAAAAAAACTGCAAAACAGCGAGACCACGAAACTATAGAGTCCTTTTCTGTAACACAATTTTAAATAATTCAAATTATTCCTTTTTTGTAACTACATTTCTCTGTTGACTGCATTTAACTCAAAAGATTTCAGCAAATCCAGGTTTTTATCCAGATCTTTTTTTCCCGGTTTGCCTAATCCTTTTTTTTTTTTTTTGTTATGTTTTTTTTACAGTATTTACATGAGTATTTATGTGGTTTGCATGCCCTCCACAAACTACAGATTTTGTCATAGTGGTAATGCCGTTTAACTCTGTTTGTAAAGCACCTGAAAGTAAGCATGTCATTTCTGTTGCTGGGGAGCTGTCAAGGTGATTTAGCTCCATGTCTAAGCATGGATTACAGATCAGGGATTTAACGAGAGGTGGTGCTGATGTGTGAAAATGTGGATGGACGGTTCTGCAAGTCTAAGCCAACCTCTTTTAAGTATTTAAAGTAACTAAAGTACTGCTTTCCAGTAGGGGTGTAGCAACTAATCAATGAATTGATTTCTATTTCTATGAACCAGATCGATCTGTCTGAGGCAGGTTCTTCATTAAATCAACCAACACCATTATAAAATAGTTTGCAAAAAATCTCTTTTTTTACTTCTGTTTTTTTATTTTAGATCATGACACATTACCGGCAGATCAAAACAATTATTTAAATAGAAAACATTCTGCAAGATTTCAAACAGGCTTGATTCTTCCCACCGACTTTCCTTTTGAGCCAGGTTTTCCACATGAAAACCCACTGACACACATTCCGGTTTCCATGGTGACCTGGTGCCTTCTATCATATAGACTTAACAAAGTGCAAATTCTGTGCTCATGTTGTGGTGTGACAGCAAGTGGCTGCGATTCCCTGAAGATACACAGCAAGCAGAGGACAAAAGGAGGCCTTTTTGATGTTTTTTTTTTACCTCTGGCTCGTCGGTTAATATGTTTACTGACCTCAAATGAGAATTGACATCAAATTGTAAAAGTTATTATCAGTTGATGGACAATTTCCTGTTAACCTGCAGCATCAAATTTAGCAGAAAAAACAAGAATTTTCTATTTTTGTTTCATGTCATCCTTCAAAAGAAAGAGTCTGCATTTTTTATTTGTATGTGTGTTTTGACTTCAAAGGGTTAAACCTTAATAATATTTCATAAAGTTCCGGTCATGTTTTTTTTTTTTTTTTTATTAAATCTGATGTGCATAACTCTGTTCTGATGATAAAAGAGTAAACTGGGTGTAGATCTGTGCTAACTGCATCTCTGTCATTCTGTTTTCCCTAAAATCCTGAGCAGCTAATGACCAAACACCCCTCCAAGCGTCTGGGCTGCAGCCGTGAAGAAGAGAGGGACATCAGAGAGCACGCTTTCTTCAGGCGGATTGACTGGGATCGCCTCCAGAACCGAGAGATACAGCCGCCCTTCAAGCCTAAAGTGGTAAGTTCAGTTCTGAGCGTAGCCCGCCCCAGTGTTTGGTCTGAGAACGCTGGACCTAAACATCTGAAGATGAAAAAAAGACATATCTTAAAAGTTAGTGCAGATTTGAATTAATATTCTAGAATTCAAATGAGTTCACTCCTTTGTGAAACGACAATACAGTTGAGTTTAAACTGGATTCCAAACAATTTATAGACGGAGTTCTTCTGTAGAATGGACAGTTGATATTTTTTTCAGTTTAGCTTTTTCTCTTGTATTTTAATTGTTTATGCCGTAGGGTGTTTTCTATATGTCTTCATATATTTTATGAGCTGAAACGCATTGAGAGTGAACGCTGTGTGTCAAGAATCAATACAATAAACGTTAATACGCTATTTTAAGGCATCACAGCAATATGACAGAAAATAGTATAATGTCCAGAATCCTGCAACTTAACCTCGTATAGCCTTCTGTCATTTAAACATACATTACAATGAGAGCAGGCGATTAGTGTAACTTGGTCTACAGTCATGAATACAACTGACACCACGCGATGGGGAGGCACCGGCAGAATCTTCTAGACTAGCTGCCGCCGCCCAATATGTTTGAAAAACAAATTTTGAAAAAGTTGATTTAAAATCTAAGATATCTTTGGTCAGTCGTCTTGTGCAGGGGTTTGCTGATCAGGATTTTATATCTCCATTCTGGCTTTGAAGGACAGTGATATCCATTTGTAGAAATAAGGGGTTTGTAGTGTCTAATAACTTCATCAGCATACGTCCATCCATACCTGCAACCTGTGGATCATAAAGACATGATCGTAATAAAAACTTAAAGTTGGAGCTCTAGTAAAGTCAAACTACTGATTAATCCCCCCGTATTGAAGGCTGCAGGCTCCTGGCCTACAGGCTTAACACAGACTGCTGGTGGTTGATGTTTGCCAAGAACTGCAAAACAAGAGAGACCAACATTTGTTTTCTTCACATTTTATTTGGAATCTGGAATCGACAAAACAAGAATCGGCAGGTTTTTGATTGTTTTTGAATTGGATTTTTTTTTTAATCCAGTCAATATTTAATTTTCCAGTTAAAAACAAGTATTTTATTCTTTTTAGGTTTTGTATTCAGAGTAAAAACCAAATAAACAAATCGTACACTGACTTTTAATAGTGTAGGAGCTCATATGTATATGTCACTCTAGTCATGCAGTGGTTGCATGCGTGTGTGCAGAACATTTTCTTGCATGACTAACACTTATATGCAGATAAATAAGGGATGATAGGAAAAGGGAATAATTAAACAACCAAATGCTCGTCACAGCCATGATCACCCTCCCCTCTAAGCATGCTGGTCTTACTCTGCCATCTGATTCTGTGTTTACTGACACCATCTACTCTTTCCTTCACTTCGAACACATCCGTTGCTTTTTCCCCGCTTAGTCACTTTATCGTCCTTCAACAGCTGTGGAAAAATGTTCTGATCAATACATCGTCTGAGACCCGCTGAGAGACCATCTGCACCTATTTCAGCGGGACCTCAGACCGCACAGATGACGTTGTTATGGCAACAGAGTGAGCTCGGACGCCGGCTAATTTAATGCTGATCTCTGTTTTTAGGGCTTGCAGCTTTCTGCCGCTCAAAAACAAATACCCATCATTTTACTGCGCTCAATTGTGTTTGAAATGACTTGTTGAGAGACCAGCTCTCTTATTTCCTACACATTATGGGTACCCAAAGTCCTCACAACTTTGTGCGGAGTGGGATGGAAAAAAGTAGGTCAGAAAAGAAGCTGCAGTGTTAGTGAGCGAAAGCGGAGAAACAGGCCAAGAACAAACGGGAGTACTTAGTCATTACACAAGTCTGGGAGCGGTATCCAAACAGGCTGTTTCACATGGGGTACACACAGTCACACATATGCACAGATGGCAATGTGGATGACTTCTGACTCAGTGTTTCTGTAAGAAATAGAAGCAGAGGAGAAATATGCTTGTGCAGCTTACCGCTTTTCCTTTTGTGGGTCATGATATGAATCACTTTGGAAATGGTTTCACAAAATGCATTTCCAAATGTAAATTTTACCCCTAAAATAGGTTCAGATACATTGTGTTCAAGCCCTCATATTTAAAAACAATAATACTGAATAGGACGTCTTTAACTTGTCAGGTGTTAGTGTTTGCTCTCTAATCTAAACTCCCCTTCCAACCAGAATTGGGTTAAAAACTACCTCATTGTCCCTTGTCTGGTGGTTTTCTCTTGGTTTTAATAGAACAAACTAGCTGTGCCTGCTTTCATCAATGGCTATAATCTGAATTCAAAAATGCTCAAATTTGATAAAGAAATGTTTGGCTGATTATTCGTAAGTTTGGAAAAAAACAATTCTAAACTTGCAAATCAAGTCAAAATTATATTTTTTAGCGACGTTACGACCCACAACATGTAAAGAATTGCACCCACACTCTAAGTGAGGAAATGAAGAAATGCACACATTATGGAAACATTTTGGCGAGTCGTGCTGCATTCACAGAGGACGGGATTTGTGCGTCAAATCAGGATCTGCCGCCTCTCTTTTGAGGCGCGTCAAACGCTTTGACGCCCTGGCTGTGGAGCAGCCGCCAACATTTTCGAGTATGATGTTGAGCAAGTAGCTTGGGTCTATATGTTTTGGGGTGAGCACGTCGCCTCTTCAGAGTCTCTCCTAGTGCGCTTCACTCCTTCAGCGGTAGCTGCGCCTGGGTTATGGCCATTTTAAACGGTCTGTCTGTGTCCAGTTTGAGCATTAACCCGAGAGGAGAAAATAAAGCTAAAACTGGAGCGTCTTGTAATATTGTCTCAATGAAAATACGATAAACGTCATAAGCCCATGGAGCTGAAGAAGCGATCGTGGCCACAATGACAGCACCAGCTCTCCGTCTGCTGGGCAGAGCAGGTGCCGCTCCTCAGGGTCTGACTGCTGGACCCTGAGGAGCGGCACTCGCTCGATCGTAATCCTCTGCTCGCTACGCTGAGTTGCTGGAGGCTGGCCCAGTTACTGTTGGACAAAGGCGGGACCTGTCGCCAGCCTGTCGTAGAGCTGGAGCTAGGGAACGCCGCCGCCCAGGATCCGGCCGGACCGTGGGTGCCGTTTTAGCACCTGTAGGGTGTATCCCACTTTCACCCAACAGTAACCGGGACAGGCTCCAGCAACTCAGCGGCCCCAGCAAGTTAAGAAAATGATGGAAGTTCAGTACAATAGTCCTCACATTGAGCGGCCATTTTGGATTAATTTTTTAGCCTTTGATCGAATCACTGAAAACTTCATGTGAGTCCCCGATTGGTGGATACAGTGTCACGCCTGACGACAAAAACGCCACAGGAACTCAGATGGCGTCTGTACATTGACTTAATATTGAAACTCGACGCCTCTGACACGCGACTCCAGTCCTCATGCTCAGGAATCTCATGTCTTTGAAACCTTGGTGGAACAACATTTCCAAAGAGGAACGAAACTTTACTCTTAAGGCCCGTACAAACTGGGACGAATATTCGCCAGCCATTATTCGCCAGCGTCTTTCAACAGGTTTTTTGTGTTCACACCCAGGCGATTTTCGATGACGATGAGCCGAGCAAACATGCAATTTCATTCCCTGACATTAGATGGCGCTTAATGTAAAACAGAAATACTCCTGTACACAAGGTGGCGTTGCGCAACTTTACGCTTCTTAAGGTCGCTTTTCACTCAGAAGAATAGAGCAAGTATTGACGCGCTTGTCAGAATCATACAAATAAAAACATGAATATTTCCAGCACCAGTAGCTCCAGCTCCAGTTCCAGCGATGAAGAAATTATTGTTCTGTTGAATGATGAAAGACGCCGGAAAGGACATTGATTTTTGGTACATCCCATAGTTACGAGAAGAGAAGAACATGGGGAGTTTTATCGACTGATACAAGAGCTGAAAATGTATCATGAGCGTTTTTGGGGATATTTTAGAATGTCCGTCAGTGAGTGCATCTTCTTCGTCTTATTTCTTCGCGGCAGTGTAGACGCTACTTGGCGTATATCTTCCTCGCAGTGACGTATGTGTGCTCAGCAAGACAGTTTTGTGTTTGAGCGCCCACAAGTTGTGCTTTACTGTAACTTCAGAAGCTCCAGACACGTGTGCAAAAGCGCCATTCTCATTGGTCGTATAGTTTTTGAAGCGGCGCGTCAAACCAAAAAAACGAACCCGAGGCGTTTTTTTAAAAATGACGCTTTACGCGTGGCGTTTTTCGCGTCGGTGTGCACACTCACATTGGTGCCCTTTGTTTAGTCACGAGGCGTTAAACGTCTGCGAATATCGCGCGCGAAATTTGTCCCGGTGTGTACGGGCCTTTAGACTAGCTCAGGGGGCAACCCATGGCTCCGGAGCCACATGTGGCTCTTTCATCCATCTGTTGTGGCTCCATGTGACTTTGGAAAATGAGTATTTTATAAAAAAAAAAAAAAAATTTTAGTTTGTTCATTTTTCATGGCATTTCAAAGGCGCTGATGGCTCTGTACGAAGCGCGAGCCACGTAAAAAACAGCTTTGTAATGAGCTCGTATTTATCGGGTGAGACATGCAGAGCCGATAGCAGGAGGAGACACACGGGGCGGCTTCAATAAACACTCTGATCTTCTGCCGGGAACTTGAGGTGCCGCGGGGCAGAGAGCAACTCGCTGATGACAGAGAGTTTGCGCCAGTGTTGCCAGATAGTCACAGTTTTCCAGCCCAAAAGTCATCTGAAAACCGCCAGACCCAGCCAAAAACCGCCTAACACAGCTTTTGTTGATGTTTTTTTCGTACTGGACTGATAAAATAAAAGATTTTTCTAAATAAAAGATAGTTCAGACTAATAATAAAATGTGTACACTATTGAATATCTCTTCAGCGGGCCGCCTTCTTCCATTCATTTGCTTAACCCGCTCTATCACCGCTATAACCTGCGTCCGGCTCTTTCATCCTTGTGTGGCGCTGGAGCGCCCCGACTACCATATTTTGCGCTCTCTGTGTAGAACAAACTGAGGAGCGCGGGGTAAACAAATCTTATCTGCAGAGGATATGAACAGGTGAACAGGTAGAGAGGAAAAGCAGGTAAAGAGGCGGAGGAGGGGCTTTGGCTTCAAAGCATCAGATTGAGACGCAGCTTTCCCTGCGGGAGTTGAAGCAGAGACTTTCCCTGGGATGATTTTATGAACTCAAAAATGGAAACATGATTACCAAATAGAACTGTTCAAAATAATAAACCTGATCTCTCCACATTCTCAGTGTCTACCATGCATTGATAAACACATCGCTCCATGCAGCGATCAGACCAGAACCAGTAGCTCCTCCCACACGCGGCCGCGGTATCATCCTTTAAAGAACATAATGTGCATTTGCAGCGACGTATGCTTCAGACGATGTCCGATTGGCCAATCTACATGTCAATCAAGTCCCGTACTTCTCAGTGAGGATTTTGATTGGCTGGTGGATTTTAAAGAAGTACTTTTTTTTAAAATCTTTTCTGGCCCGCTATCTACACTCATGTCATTGAAGATCGACAGGTCGATCGCGATCGACGTAATGAGCATCTTTGAATAATATATACATGCATAATATATATAATGATGTCAAAACGGGTTGTGGCTCCGAGTGCTTTCTTTTTTATTAGGGGCGGTCCCAAATGGCTCTTTGAGTATAAAAGGTTGCCGACCCCTGGACTAGCTGAACCAATAAAACCTTTGTTCAAACATGTTCACCTTACTTGATACTAATCAAAACTCTTATGAGGTGCTTTTAGAAAGTAAAAAATCTTTTGAAGGTGGAAAACTATTAACAAGAATTAGACCCATTTTTTCTTAAATCCATTGAACCTTAGCCAACGTTATGATTCTAGAGCTTCTGCGCTATTAACCAAAATTTTAGCTGCACTCTTTGCTTCAATTTCATTAATATTTGATCAAATAAGGCTTTTAAGGATAAATAGTGTATTAGTTTCACTGGAAGGAAACTCTCCAGAGACCCCAGAGACCGAGTTTACACTTCCTGCTAGAAAGTAATATACTGATACATCCCAAAACGTAGGAGTAGCTCAAAAAGAAGTTCAAAATTGCATTCAGTCAGTTCAAACTCAGACAGAATTATTAGGCATACAACTAATAAAATACTGTTTTTCAACTTTCTTTTGCTTCTCATTTTAATGGTTTTGACCAAAGATAATTAAAAACCCAAAATGTAGTATTTGAGAAAAGCAGATGATGTCATAAGACCGTTAATAAAAGGATGTTTTTTTTAGCACATATGTCAAGTCTCTGAAAACTATTTCCAAGTACCTCCCTACTTCCTAACCAATAAAAAATCACTATCTAGTCCCCTGTATTTTAAAGGCAATTTGGATACCGTGCTCACTTTTTAAACGGCAAACACCAATTCCGGCAGCCCCGTGACTGTGACAAAACGGAAGAAGAAAATTCTGTTAAGCGCACTAAATAGTGCACCACGTTGTCAGCAGCAGGATGCGCGTCAAGTTTACTGTTCGACGCCTGGCCTTGACGCCACGGCTGAAGAGGAACAACAAACGTTTTCTAGACTTCATTCATCATGGAAGTTATAGATGATGTTGAGCGATTAGCTGGGGTTTATATGTTTTGGAGAGCTCTATAGAGACTTCTAGAGAGTCTCGCAGTACAGTGAATTTGACCATTTATTGCAGGTGCTAAGCCTGGATGACGGCCGTTACTTGCGTCCGTCCATCTGTTGCCCCGAGAGGGGTAAAAAAACAACCTAAAGGATCTTTGTATTATTGTCTCAAAAGATAAACATCATGAGCCCATGGAGCTGGAGCTAGCGAACACCGCCACCCAAAGTCCGGATGGACTGTGGGTGCGGTTGTAGAGGGCTCGATAGCTCCAGCTCAGTGCACTTACGTATCCCCTACACTCCCCATGTGTGCAGCAGTAGGGGACCAGTGCGTGCACTTCACCAAAGACTGTGGCATAATTGCACCATATGACAGCATCACTCATTTGTCATAGGTGTGTAACTTACATTAGCCTCACATATACCACACCCACAAAAATCATACGTTCCATTTTCATGACGTGCTTTGAGGTGACCACATGAGCCTCCAGGGAATACGAGACACACCTGTGCCCCCTTTAAGACGCAGCTGCACCTGTCTGACTCTCCACAGGCCCAGGCAACCCAAAAACCTGCGGCACTTCTACGGGTCAATCCCCGTGCAGGTGCATGTAACTTCAGCATCTGCAAGCGTTATGTGGTAACAAGCCGACTAGAATGTGATGCTATGAATTTCCATCACAGATTTTTGTTATACAATGTTCAAATTTCTTAACTGAATTTTTTCAAATTTCTGTTTACTTGTCAACCTTAATCACCAACATTCTACGGAGACCCTGAAGGGCCATTGAAGAAAAAAATTGAAGTAAAAAAAAAGAAATTAACGGGTGCACATTCATTAGTGTTTTTTTCTTTTACTTCAACAGTTTTGTTGTTTTTTTTTACTAGTTACTAAGAGCTATTAATACAAATAACAAATGGCTTTAGTTTGTCCTAAGAATCCGAATGCCAAATATAATTTGGACCCTTTTTTGAAACAAACCACATGACTTGAAAACTCTTTTAAGATGACGTTCAGAGATGATGTAATTGTGACGGTAAGCAAGCAGAGCTGCCATCTCTTTGTAGAAAAGTCAAAAAGCAAAGTCAAACTTTAATTAGCTCACGTAATGCCATTTCCAGGTAACTTGGGAACATTTCTTTGTGAAGTAACAGGTGTGCACCCATTACTAACAGCTGCGCACCCACTATTTTATTTTTATTTTTTACTTCAATTTTTTTTCTTCAATGGCCCTTTAGGGGCTCCGTAATTCATGTGTACTTTTTCTAAATCAGATACTCACTTTTGAAATCACTGACTTTTAAAAAACATGAAAGTTTTTCCCAATATTCTATGTTGAGTTTTTTGCCTGTAGGCTCTTGTGCTATGTGTGGTCTGCTTGTTTTCATTGTCAGAACGGCTAAGCTCAATGTTTAGGAGAAAACAAGTGGGGTCTGCTTTTTAACAAACCTCCCATTGTAGCTTTGGAGACAGAAGTGTGTAGAAGAGACGCAGAGAATGTGTGGAACCACGCTAATGCAAGTCTGCACTCATTTACCATTCTAAGCAGCTGAGTGTTCTTTTAATATCTGTGAGTGCAGAGGCATGGATGTCTGTTTGCACAAAGAGAGATTGAAGATTAGAGAAAGTAGGTCAAAAAGAACCTCATGTGGGATAATGTAGCGTATGGAGAATGGAGATACATCAATGCCTATTAGGAGTTGGCAAGAGCACACAAGAGGGCAATGAAAGGTTATCACAGTCACGTCACAGTCCAGTGTTGGTCTCATTGTAGCTTGTGTGTGTTTGTGGAGTTTGTGCATTAACTGGGAACTTTTAAAAATATGCATGTTCATTGTAGTGGTTGTTTTCCCTCTGAACAGTACAGTTTGGATCACAAACTGACCTAACATTTCTTGTTGGATATGATGGCAAGATTGCGATCAATCAATCACTCAATCAATCTTTATTTATATATCATACAAAAGGTAACACAAAGTGCAGTACACTAAAACAAATAGGATAGAAAAAGGAAAACATAATAATATAAAAATTAAACCCCACCCATATGCAACACACTCACACAAAACCTCCATCCCCCTTAATCGATGTACATAGATGTAACTGCCGTTGCAGTTACATTCGGATATCTTGGGGAGCAGGAACCGTCTTTACGCGTGCTTCAGAAAAAAGGGTCGTTCTTCCTTTTTATGGCATTTATTTTCTTGAACGGTAAAAATATAAAGTACAAACCACAAAAATACTCAAAAGCATGAATATGTCCTTAATGTAAAAATAAAAGGTTCTTAACACAGTTTAAGCACGGTCTAAGATTAATGTGCTGCCGTGCTTCCCAAGTTCAAATCCAAAAGCCAATGCCCATAAAAGACACGGCGGCTCCCAAAATGCACCTAACCAATATGAAGCCGGAACAGCTGGATGGCCAAAGAATGACAGGCACATGCATGCATTAAATCTAATAAATAACCTAAATTCAGCCAAATGGCTCCAACAATACACATACTGTAGCTAGTAGTTGGGATCCCCTCCTTCATGGACAGCCGCATAGCCAGCCACGTGCAGCATGACAGACACCCACTCCACCACAGCAAACCGGTGATGCAGGTTACGGTGCTGGTAACGAACCTGCAGCTGACCCAAAGGGGTGGACCCAACTGAGGAAGCACTGGAAATACAAATGTTCATAAAAAAGAATTAATTATAATAATGGATTGGACTTATCTGCGCTTTTCCAGACGCTCAAAGCGCTTACAATATCTGTCCATCATTCATTCATTCTTGGTAATGGTAAACTACTGATGTAGCCTCAGCTGCCCTCGGGCAGACTGACTGAGGCGTGGCTGCCAGTTCTGTCCATCACCGGGGCATTCATACACATTCACACACCAGTGGAGCCACACTGGAGGCAGGGAGGGTGAAGTGTAAACTGCACGGCTGCGTAGCTCCAATGTCGCTCGCCATTTTTGTTTCACAGCTAATATGAGGTTGGAGTTGTGAGGAGGCTGTAAGCTAGTGGGGGAGAGTGCAAACAAAGGATCGATGGGAAATGAGGGCAGGCTTACCCCGTGCCAAATGTCCCACCCACAACTCGGAGGGGAATTTCTGATTGACTCCTGCCGCTCTGCAGAAACTAAGTCCCTGATTTTAGCTAAAAACGGCATAATCATAATTAAAAGACCACCGGGAAGACTTTGATAAGAGATCACAAGATGATAATAAATAAAGCCCCTAAAGATTGTTATAAATAAGGCACAATGCCGATTGCTGTGCAGTAAAGTTGGGTCCCAGAAATGTCCTGAGGTGCAGAATGGTAGTAGTGCTTCTCTGCATCTGGGACCTGATGTAACCAGGAAGTCCTACTAAAGGGACATCTTAGTGCTGGGGATTTCCGTTTTAAAAGTGCATTGCTTCACTCAAGCAATGACTTGTCAGTGATGGATAGAAAAATACAAGTGGACAGAGAGAGACGCACCATTTGGAGGCTAGTGGCTACAACCTTTCAGGTCTTTGTTTGTGTGGCAGGGAGAGCAGCATTCCCTGTGTGCACTGTGTCTCATTTGTCCTGCTGTCTTTGCACCCCGAAACGGTCTCGGTAGCTTGAAGCAGATGTCATTGACTGGTGGTCGCATGCACGACACACAAACAACAGCACAGGACACACCTCTACCGTCATCGTTGGTGCTGGGATCTGCACATGGCTCACATCTGGACTCGTGTCAGAAGCAAATCCAGAAAGTAAGAAACGTCTGAACCTCTACAAAGAGTGATTCCTTAATGCAGTTTGACTGACATTAAGATCTCTTGATGCGTACTGACACTCACGTAAACACCAACATGCACTTGAGGCTGGCAATGATGTCATGTCTCTAAATGGAATATAGGACGGCAGCTGATAAGGTCAGTTTGCCATGAGTTATTCAAGACTTGAGAGCTCGGTCACTGTTGGCTTTGGGCTCGGACTGCCCATGTAATGGCTAATAATCCTGGTTGGAATGGACTGAAAACAGAGGAGGGTGTGTTAAAACGCCCTCGTTTTATGTAGCTCTGCAGAACTGACGTTTCTAGAGCAGGAATTATGTTGTGTTCATAGTGGAAGATAAAAGGCAGAAAGTCATTTCTGGTAGTTATACCCAGAATTGAATATTCTGAACTGACGTGTTTATTCGATGTTAAAATCTTGGTTTGTTTTTAGTGAAGCTTTATGCTAGAGCGCCATGAAATCTGCTCTCAGTCGTAGCAGGCTTCAAAAGATGAGAAACATGAAGGTTCTTGTGTGTGTGTGTGTGTGTGTGTGGGAGGGGCCATGTGGGAGCACACGTGCGAGTAATTGAGTATTTTTAAGACTCGAACCTGTGAGGCCGCTGTGTAGGTGGATGAACCTACCAGAGAGAAGTGAAGGTTTCTGCACAGCCTTTTTCCAGCTACTTGTTACAATAAGGGTTCCATGTTTTAAAATGGCACATTTTTTCTTGTTTATGAAGAAATTGCTTTGTTAATTAAAAAAAAAAAAGCATTATCTTCAGAAAAGTTTTGTCATTTCAGTTTTTATTTGCTATTTACACTTTCCTTGTTTCACGTGGTCAAAAAGCCAAAAAATCCCAAACAACCGGAATATGCTGTATTTTAAAGTAAACATGCCTCAAAAAGGTGCAAGCTGACATGTTTCTGCCATCCTCAGAGCGCCTCCCACACGCCATTCGTTCCACTTATTTAAGGACACGAGTGTGTGTTGTTGCAAAAGATGTGCTCTGGTGAAACTGTGCTGTACAGTGTGACAGCTTTTTAAAAGGGGTTTTTGAAGGTCTCCTGTTGCCCAAACAGTAGTTTCTGTTTCGGGTGATTCCTGTAGACTGATCATTAAGCTTGAAGATTTGAGCAGAACATCAGCTGGAACTGACCTCAAGGTGAAACTGCTGCCTTTTGTTTTGGTTTTGGCACCTTTTCAGTTGCAGAATCTGGACCCACATTTACAAAGTAGTTATTGAAGCCGTTTGCTGCTTCATCATTATCATAGTTTTGAGCCTTTTCATCAACCATAAACTTGAGTACATTTGTTTTTTTGTTCCTTTTCTAATGATCGCTTCACATAGTTTTTATTTTCCTTCAGTAGGTTATTGAAGTAAACCTTATTTAACTTTTCCATGTTATTTCCTTTAGTTTATTTTTGTAGGACTTTGTTGAGCAGTATAAGGCAAGGATGGTAAAAAATATTTCAATTTATTTTCAAAAACCATCAAGATGGGCAAGAAGGGCCCTTAAAAGAGGTCAAAGCAACAAATGTAACAGAGGAGGACGACTGAACAGACAAACACACTTAAACTGACCTAACTAATTGGAAACACAGGGGAAGTGGCTGATCAAACCAACTAGACACACAATGGGGAAGGAAAAAAGGCCAAGACAGGCTTCAAAATACAGCAAAGAAACAAAATTAATGTCCATCCTATGGTAAATTAGCAAATATAATGAAACTAACGAACATCAAATAGAATTTAAAGTAAAGCAATGAGTTTTCAATCCAGAGAAATCTTGAAAAAATCTTTCACATCGTCCACCATGGAGCTCAGCTGATCGGGTTCCTCTGCGGCCGCTGCCGGGGCATTTGATAGGATTTTGATTTTCAATCAAGCAATAAATATTGACGTGTGACCATGTTGTCCTGTTCTGTGTGTCTTCTCTGCAGTGTGGCAAAGGAGCAGAAAACTTTGACAAGTTCTTCACACGCACCCAGCCTCAGCTCACCCCGCCAGACGAGCTGGTCATCGCCAACATCGACCAGGCCGAGTTTGCAGGGTTCTCTTTCATCAACCCGGAGTTTGTGCACCCGTCACTTGTCAACAGCGTATGAGAGTGGCATCAGAACAACCCGCTCAACACCACCAACTCAAACCTTTAATCTGGTTCATGTTTAATGTTGCACGATAGATATTAATATCTATTTGATTCATCGGCAAACACAAATAAGTAGTCTGTATGTTCCTATAATATAATTGGAATAGATTAGTTTGGGTTTTGGTAACAGAAAGAGATTAATTCCATAGAAGGATTGGGCTATTGGAAGCACTAAGACATGACAGTGTCAGGCTTTAATAATCCATTTATTTTAAAAACAAATTCCAATTCAAATAAAAGTTTACATTTCTCAGTGCTGCCCTAACTGATGATCAACACATTATCCACACTACTCACAATAAGTTAGGGATATTATGAAATACTCAGTGGATGTTGTCTACACAGTGTTTGTTTCACTTCACAGATTTCAGGACAGGGAGGCGATCGTATTGGAGTGACAGACACACCTCACACTCTTTAGCGTTTCCCACAGAATGGTCTGACTGTGTACAGTGTGCCTTAGTCATCGGGGCCAAAACCAAGAAATTCTAAAAGAAAAGCCCTTTCAATGTGGCATCAATGGCAACATTCTGTGGGTAAAAAACCTGATTTAGTCAGGAAGTCATTCCAAGTCCATCATTCAAACCTCCATGAACACGCGACGAGCAGCACCACCTGGCCATAGCGCGTCGTCAGGTCGGTAGTAGACAGTCAGATTTTGCAGGTGAACTCGTCCTTAAGTGTCATCACCTGAACCAAGACACAAAACTACTGGCAGAGTGCGAGACAGACCTAGGAGTGGAGCCCCGACAATAACCATGACCAAAACCTGTGGACCTTTGCACGTTTAACTAACGCCAGACTACCATTGCAGGTGACTCCCCTGACACCAAGACACTGCCATGAACGTTTGCGTGACCTGGACAATACCTACCGTCCTGTTCACTAATGAGTGTCTGCTCATCTTGCTCAGAAAGGATGATCGTCAGCATCAGGCAAAGGTCCGCAGGGTCCCAAGAGTTGGCTTTAGAGGAGGAGGAGATTAGTTTAGACCTGTTTAGACAGCCCAGTCTGCAAGTTCTTACCTCAGAGAAATCATAGAACCGTCATCATCCCCAAATTCCACCAGCCTCCCCCAACTTTCTCGTCATGGATGTTAATACTCCACCGCATCATTCCAGAATGGTCGGAATTCAGCGTGGCTCATGTGGTTTGGCCCACAATGCCCCCTGTCCTGAACCCCATAGAGCACGTCTGTGATCAGCGGAGGCAGAGACTGGACGATTGGACCCCATCCCTAAGTGACCTGGCAGAACTGCATGTAGCACTTACACACCATGAGGCGTCTCTGTCATTTTGGCAGATGAAGGAAGCATTGTGTTACTTCTCATTCATTAATAGTGATATCAAAGGGAACTTTTATGTATTTCATTAAGATTCTGACCATTAGGGAAAGCCCTGATGTAAATAACAATATCCCTAACTTATTGTGAGTAGTGTAAATGTACATATCCTAAAAGAACAGAACAGAAGTACAGGAATGTAAACGCTATAGCCAAATATTAAGGACAGGTGGTCAGCAGCTCTTTTGATTCAATGATTTCTCTACCATGTTTACACTTTTTCTTCTCCTTTTTAGTTTCCTTCTCAGTTTCTTGCATTTGTTGACTACAGGAAGAGTTTGAACACGCGGGAATGTAAAGAGTTGGTACAAGCCGTCAGGAAAACACGGCTACAAGAAGTCCAAACTTCATTCGCTACCAAAACTTTCCCTTCTTCTGTCACATAACGAAGCAGTTTATTTTTATTTCTTTTTTTACAAATTGAAGATAAAACTATAGCAGATGGAGTTTTAACAGGTGCAGCATTAGTTCACACATTGAAGCTGCAGAGACAGTTTATATCAGTGGACATGCTCGTGTGCTTTCCTTTTCCCATTCTATCTTGTAATATATAATATTTTTCTTTTCATACTTTTGTTGTTTTTCGTTCCCTTAACTCTTTTCTGTTTAAAATATTAGAAAATCTGTTTGTTTATACTCTGTACCCTGGTGATCTTTCATATCTTTCCATTAGATCATAATATTTTAAAGTAACAAAAATGCCAGTAACTCCTTTGTAAATAAATGTGAGTTATTTTAAGAGGGCAGAGAAGGATACATTTTATACCAATACATGTATGTGTTTTTCTTACATTTAAGCCAATATTTCTATGTTGTTCGAACACTTTAACCATCAAAAGCATAATCCAGTACCTTTGTAACAGCTGGATGCTTCTTTTAGGACAAATAGAAAGTTTTCTGTTTCTGTTTTCCTCAGAAACGACTACTTTTCTTTTTTTTTGTTGGGATAAGATTCTTGGCTGTACTTTGGTGTTGACTGGATGCTTTTGGAATGTCCCTCTGTGTCTGCATACTTTGGGTGTTCAGCACTCATGCATGTGATCGGTTCGAATGCCGCATGCTGCCAAGCAGGAAACTCCCGCAAGTGAAAATGTGACAGCAGCGCTGCTCTTCACGGTGGAGGAAAAGGAAAAGTCCTGGGAGATTCGCGCAGAGGATTCCTGCTGATGAATTGAAACAAAAGGGTTTCAAAATGTTCAACTTTTTTTTCTTTTCTCCTGCCGTTTAGTTTCAAGCAGAGCAGAAATAGAGTTTTAAGGTTAGGCAGCATTAATGGAGTTTGGTGCCAAGGAGCCAGAAAAACGTCCGTCTGACAGAAACCGGTTAGACTTTCAGTCGGATCAGTTAAAGGTTGACTGACTACAGTTTCCAATGCAAGTTCTATTTTCTCAAAAGTATGTGTTTCTCTTGACTTTTGAGTTCCTTCTGGGGTTTAAATTGTTTTTGTTTTTCGATTCTTCTGGTAAAAGTTAAGGAAAGAGACAGAATATCACATCAAAAACTGGTTACCGGTAGCAACCATTGAATGGCAACCTCAGTGTGTCTATGTTTGTCCTACTGCTTCACTCCTCCGTCTCGTTTCTAAACCTTTACAGCATTTAGCATGTGCCAAACCCGGAGAACAGCAGAACCCAACAATAGCAGCCTTGCACTAACTAACCGTAGTAACATGGAGGACACTGGTAGCTCCTCTGCTGGCCACATACAGCAGGTCAGACGCTGCCATTAGTTTACCCGTGTACACTGTGTCAGTAAACCCAACAGTGCCAGTCAGCTTGATAGTTTCCTTTGTCCGATTGATCCTTCAGTTTTGTGTCTGAAGCTGTTGTTTTGTTCCTTGCAGACGTTGACTTGCACCGTGTCTCTGGCTCAATAGTTAGCTTCATCCCTTTAACTGAACTGGAGCGCGATTACTGCTCTTCCCTTGTGTGCCTTCCCCAGCTTGTACATATGTTCGGTACAAATCCTTCTCAGTACCCATCCACCAGCTGCGGTGTGTGTTCCACTCCCAGGATATACAGCTGAAATCTGGGAAAATTATAGATGAACGCAATCAAAGTATGTTTTCTCTGCCAATATGAACTTTTAGGATTCTGAAACAACAGCCTGCTTTTCCCTTTTCTATCCTTTATACCCCACAGTTCCTAAAGAAAACGGGCTGATGGAGGAGGTGAAGGATCATGTCAGAGTTTTTGGTGTTAGTTTGAAGACTCCGCCTCCTCTTAGTCCAAGGGCCAAATCTGTCACTTAATCTATGAATTCAGTCCCATTTTTCTTGTGAAATTGTTTACATCAGTTCAAAGAGTGGCTTCTTTCTGTTCCCCCCTTCAAACGCACCATCTTCTGCACACCTGATTCACAGGATCACTGCCACATGTCTGCATGAGCAAAATCCCACGCAGAGCTGAGAAACTTTCCTCAAATTGTTGCTTTTTTCCAGCTCCTGTCCTCTCTTTTAACGCTTTGAACGATTTCTTTTTTTTTTGTCCAAACTAAGTCCTGTAAAGACATTTTACAACCTGTTATTCCTAAATGAAGTAGCACTCCTCACAGTCCTTTTTTGTCCTGGTCCAACATGTGTCCCGCGCCAGGTTTGTCCCTGTTTGCTGCATCCTGAGAGAAAACATCCATGACGCAGGGCGCCGGTTCAGCAGCGTGCAGGAATGAATGCCTTATAACCACGCAGCTCCATAGCCACTCCCTGCTGGTTTGTGCTCCTCGTACATGAATTACTCGCAGTAAACGTCTACAGAGACTGCACAGAAGGAGAACCACGTGTTTCGCAAATGCTGTATGTTTTATTTTCTCTCCCAGCCTGAAACCTTTAAAATGAGTCTCAGCTACTTAACCTTGTAACTGAATGTGTCATTTGTACCTAATGTATGATAATGAAATTAAATAAAAGGCTAAATGAGATCCATAGTCATGCAAACGTGTTTTTTTTCTACAAACTGTATGGTATCAGGTGCATCTATTTTAAGATGTTCTGTTTTCATGGATGCTGGTGTTGGCATGCTTTAAGGTGTTTTTCTTTATAGATAGATAGATAGATAGATAGATAGATAGATAGATAGATAGATAGATAGATAGATAGATAGATAGATAGATAGATAGATAGATAGATAGATAGATAGATAGATAGATAAAACTTTATTTATCCCACAACGGGGACATTTTCTTGTCATCGGCAGTAAAAAAGGACATCCACAAATACAAACAGCAAAAAAAAAGTGGCATCCAGAGAGGGCAAAGTCCTTCACTTTAGCAGCTACACAGTACTGAGTTTGTGTTGAGATTGTTGTCATCGATTGTGTGCGCTCCAGGCTTCTTTGGTGCTCGTTCCCGATTCCTGGAGAAGGGAAAAGGGTGTTTGCGAGAAGGAACAATGTGTGGCGCTCGCCGCTGTCAGAGGTCATCAGTGCTGAAATGCGGAAAGAAATCACCAATGCAAATTGTTTTTGTAACACAAAGGTTTGTTAAAGCTACACGTTTTGACGCTAGCTTGAGATGTTTTTAACTTTTTTGTCAAAGTCTGCAGTATTTTTGTCATAAATTTGGTTAGCACGGTGCCTGAAATGTCTTATTTTGTTGATTTAGTGAATGTCAGCAGTCAGGAAAAATGAGCCTCATGCAGCTCACGCTTTTGCAATTTAACACTCGTACTTTTGCTCATCATTTGTTTGTTTTTAGACTGCAGTAGAAAAGAAACAAAGAACATTTTTTTGATGGACTGTTCTTTCCCACTGCAGTTTTAAAACGTTTTCTTAGCAAACATATTTGTTCTAATGATACATGGCTCACGATAGTCAATAAATTATTTTTAGGAGGTTTTGTAACAAATCCTACAGAAGAAAAGGGTGCAAAACATTTATCGCACAAATGAAATGCACAATAGGATAGAAAAACATTCCAAAGGGTAAAAGGCACCGTTCCCACACAAAACAAGCAGATGCAACACATGCATGTGGAAAATAAAGTCCAAGTGGATGACTTTCTAAATCTGAACCACCACTACTACTTTAAAATCTGCAGAGTCCAACCTAGAGATTTAATCAGAAAGGCGCCACCGAGAGAGAATCTGTTAGAGGTGACACTGACCTCTCTGCATAAAAGCACCTTCAGTCAGTCAGTCACCCTGTTCTGTGGGAGGTTCCCGAGTGGAAGCTGAGATCAGAGCCAATTATAAAAGGATCTGTTTGTGCCAGAAATATGTTTATGAACTAGTTTATGAAACTTTTGTTCATGACTGTGTACTACTAAGCTGTATCTCATCCCTTTAAAGCTGCATTCCCAGCAGACCCGATTCACGCGTCAGGGGCGGCGAGTTTCGATGTCCGGACACGATCTGCAGCGTGTCAAGAGTTCAAAAATCGGACGCCTGACGATGTCTACAAATGATGCATCCACTTGTAGACAAATAGATCCATGTGGCTCTTTGTTTTCCTCGTCTCAAAACTCTAAACTGTACGGCTGGATAGCTCCGACATTGCCATTTTTGTCAGACTGCTAACGTTAGGTTGGGGTTGTGAGGGGCTGTACGCTAGAGGGGGAGCCTGTGCACAAAGAGATCACGGGAAAAGAGGGGTGCCACCAGCAGTGTCACACCTCAGAGGTACGTTTCTGAAAAACTCCTGCCGTTCCTAACGAAAAGTGTTGCTTATTGGTGCAAAGCTGCTGTTCTTGGCATCAGAATCCGCTGATTCACTTTGATCTGATAAAGAGTTAAGGCAGGTGTGAGTGTTGTTTGGTGTAGCATGCTCCGATGCCTTCGGACTTCTTTAGTTTCTCAAACCATGAAAAAAGGAGGAACCGTGAGTCCTCTAATGTGTAGTACATTCCAAACCCATTTAAAAAAAAAAACTCTTTGGAGATCTTATTAAGACGTTTGAGGACGGTAAAAGGAACCAACATGACCCAAAGCCCCCATAAGGTCTGTCCTTTCAAAACCAAATTCCTTGATAAATAAAAAACACTGGACAACTCCTGTGAAGGTTTTCAAAGAGCATCACAAACATTCCTGTTTGCTCCAAAGATCACAACCATGTCAGCATGTTCACTACCACCATCTTTGTCTGAAACTGTTCTGACGCATCATCCGCCAACTGTCACCCACTGACATGATACTGAAATGCTCGTGTCCATCATCCTCTGTCACGGTGCCTGGGTCAGCCCCGCCCCCTCAGCTCTGCTCCTGATTTCCACCAGCTGTGACCACTTCACCCTCATCAACCGGCCTGCTTTTAAGGAGATCCAGCTCATTCATTCGACGCCAGTTCGTTGCCCCTAACGGTGACTACGCCTGGTCTGCCTGCTCATGTCTGTTTCCTTTCGCCTTGCCTTGCTCTCATTCTATGCCTCTATGTCTCAGGATTCACCAGAACGAAGGTCACCCGTGTGGAAATCTGCTGTCACTCACTTGCTGCCTTGACGAGCCTCGGAGCCGCCCAGCCGCAGTAGTACCTCCAGCCTCGCCACAAGCCACGTTCACGTCTGGATATCATCCTGTAAAAGAAGCTAACCTTGTCACATACTCCTGTGATTAAAATCACTTACCAAGCTACTCACCTGCCTGATCATTCTGAGTTCCAGCGCCTGGGTCTGTCTCGCCTGAAAACCATGACATCCTCTACATTTTCATGCTGATGTCATAATAAATATCAAAAGGCAGTCGTTGTCCATCTGGGTTTGTCTTTGTGATTAGGTTCCTTCAGATGAAAATTCACTTCCTTCAGTGTTTGATCACAAACTTTTTTTAAAAGAAAATTGATTCATTATTGACTTATTTTTCCTTCCATTAAGGGACGCTTAATGACAATTATGGCACATTCCTCATCCTATTTGATTCCTCAAACGCTTCTTTACTCCAGTTGATCCATTGTTTTGTTTGGAACTTGTGTTCAGTCTTCTCGTGTTTCACTGCTTTTGAATTTAACGTCAAGGCCAGGGGGTTCCTGATCAAAACTAACTTTCTGGCTAATTCAGGCCTTTTTACTTAATTCTTTATGGTGTTTTTCTAGAACTGGATTGTTGCCTTTTAAATAAATCTAAGTGTAGTCAATGCGCAATATATATGTTGTGTCAACTAAAAATAACAGGCTTTAGGCAAAGGTTAGTATAGTTATAAGTAAATCAGGTCATAAGGGTGAAACAAGACTGGATTATAGTTATCATTAGATGCACAGCAGTATAGCAAAGCTGTGAGAAAATATCCGCCTCATCTAGAGTATAAGTCAGATTCCTCACCCTGCTGCTCTTTCATCTTCAGAGTTTTTCGCTCATTCCTTCTAACCTTGGTGTCTCCTGCATTTAGGACAGTCCTCCATCTTGCTTATCATTACATTTTCAATCTGAATCTTTCACAAATCCTGGAGAAAGTTGGTGTGCTGGAGATCTCCTCCATTTCACTGATGTATTGTCACAGGCTTGGAGCTCGCTGGCGATGGTGGTGGTGTGTGTGTGTGTGGGGGGGGGGGGGGGGTCACGAGGAGCTGCCTTGCAGAGGTGAGATGTGACCTGGAACCGTTTTAACCCTTGTGTTATCCTATGGGGTCAAGATGACCATTGACGTGTTCTCCCTACCATGATAAAGGTGGATTAAGGTGGAAAGATTTCATGTAATGCATGGACACCAGTGAAGATCACAAATCATTGAATAAAAAAGGTTCAGCGTACTGTCTAGTGGGGTCTAGATGACCCAACTCCCAATGTTAAAGTGCCTGGGATAGCACAAGGGTTACATCGGTTTTTGGTTCCGTTGTGGCCATTTTGAGGCCATTTACAAGCATAGAAAAACAAGCCTTTGCTCTAAAATAAGTGAAGGTGCTGTGCTTTTTAGAAGCAAATCATGTAAAGTTCACGTTGTTCGGCTTTTATTTTTATAGTTTCTATTTTAGATACACTACTCCAAAGCATGAAAAAAAAAAAATCAGACTTTCATTACTTATCAGAAATAGCAGTCAGGGCTCAATTGTGTCCCAAAGTTTCTTTTTATAAAGAACCTGTGGAAACGCACAAAGTCAGGCTGAACCTCAACCAACCCTTTTTGTCACGATGTGGGGTGGCTCGAAAGCCGGTAGGACCCAGAATGCAGAGGCGGGAGGCAAACGGTTTCAGGGCAAGAGGGTTTAATGTAAACAAAAAGCGCTGCCGAGCAGGAGGACAAAACAAAACTAAAACTCACTGTGGCGTGGCGAGGGACAAGGAACAAGGCATGAAGGGACGTGAACACATGAAGACGTTACAGACGTTACAGACGTTAAACACACGACCAGAAGTTAATGGACCAGCCCAGGAGGAAGGCAGAGACAGAACTTATAAACAGACAGGGCAGACAAGACACAGGTGAACACGATTAGGGCAGATGGGGACCAAAGGAAGTAGAACTCAAGAAACAAGACAAGACAGGAAACCTTTCAAAATAAAACAGGAAACAGAACCAAACAAGACAGAACAAGAACTAAAACGAAAAACAAGACACAACAAACTCAAACCATGACACTTTTGCCGTTTTTGTAGTCAAAACTCTGTTTAAGCCCTGCAGTCTGCCGACACAGCTCTCACTGCTGCGTTTCAGGCTTTATTAGAAGCAAAAGCTCAAATGTTTGGCCCAGCTTTAGCCAGGTTTGGAGGCGAAAAAACAGCTGCATCATCCTGCTGTTTCTTCAGACAGAGAAAACCTTTTCGGGCTATTCAGACGCACCCGAGTCTTTGTGAATCATTACCTCCTGTTTTTTTAGACATTGAATGTTTTCTGTTTTCTTTGCCTAAAAAAACAAATGGAATAAATTCAGAATAAAGGGGAAAAAAGTATTCTGCATTTATTCTCTATTCTTTTGGACCAAGGTTGAAGTCTCCAGTCTGTTGGCTTCCTATAGCTGGAAATAACGGTCACATTTAAAGCTTTTTCTGGGACATTATCTGCTGTAATTGGTTTTATCCACTGTGCAGAACATTATAGTGTGTCTAGGATGAAGTTGTCATTTTTCTGCGTCTGGTCAGATGATTTAACAGAAAGGAATCTTTTTGGTGGGAGGCAGCCTCTCCAATTTGTTCTCTTAAACACTTTGTTCAATCCATTCAGAGCTTTTAGCTTTTTATTTTCATCCTGGCTGCTCATTTAGTCAATATTTAGCTGTTTAACGAAACACAGCCTGCAAGCCACAGGAAGAACTCCAAAACCATATCAAGAGGCCATAAAACTGTGAGTCCACGCCACAGTTTTATCTGCAGGATTCACTGGGAAAAAATGTCAGAATGAAACAAATTTTTAAAAAAAGAGGTTAAAGTCTTTTCTTCAGAAGATTGAGATCTGAGAAGCATTTGTTTAGCAGATGTGGAAGTTAAATAAGAAAAAAAAAATGAGGCTATTTAAAGCAACGGTTCTCAATTATGAGTATCTGTCAAATCTAAGAGACAACATTCCAGATTTAGCCCTTGTGCTATCTTGTGGGGTCAAAATGACCCCACCCTTACATTGGCGTGTTTTCCCTACCATGACAAAGGTGAATAAAGGTGGAAAGATTTCATGTAACCCATGGAAACCAGTGTAGATCACAAATCATTGAAGAAAAAAGGTTCAGCGCACTGTCTACTGGGTCTAGATGACCCAGCTCCCAATGTTAACGTGCCTTGGATAGCACAAGGGTTAAAAAAGTATTTTAAAAATCCATTTAAATATTTCCTGAAGACAAATCTCAGAAAAATGCATTTAACAGTCAATTTTTAAATCTAAATCTAAACCCCAGAGTGTCGTCCAGACCAAGGACCATTTGGTGATTTTACCAACAATGTCTTCCCCTTTAAATTTATGACTTTCATTTGATTGGTGTAGGGTTTTATGCTGCCAGTCCTTTTAACAAATGTCTTTTACTTTTAGTCTATTCTTCACCGTTTTATTTTTTCATTAAAGTCCCATAATTCCCTTCTAGGTTTGAACGGAGCTCAGCAAGGAAAGTACATCCCGACAATACTCCCAAAGCAGAAGTTCATTAGATAAAATAGGCTGCATGGTGGCGCAGTGGTTAGCGCTCTTGCCTCACAGCATGAGGGTTCAAGTCCCGACTATGGGTGACCTGAAGCAGAACACCAATGGGGGAGCTTTCTGTGAGGAGTTTGCAGGTGTGGGTTTTCTCTGGGTTCTTCGCATGCTTTATAGGTTTTTTGGTTACTCTTAATCACAGGTGTCAAACTCCAGGCCTCAAGGGCAGGTGTCCTGCATGTTTTCTAACCAAGTGTTTTTCAACCAGTGTGCCGCAGCCCAATGCTGGGCTGGATCTCCTTATGAAGGCGCTGAGGGAGATGAGTTGAGTGTCCACAGCTGGTTCCAATCTTCAGGTGAAGGGGAGGGGGAGGAGAACTGACAGGCACCGTGACACATTTCCTATCTCCAGGATATCAGCTCTGTGTTCATCCAAACAGGCCCTGGTAAAACACTGAGAAGTTAGCAATATAAAAAATCGTAAAATACTTTTTTCTTTGCGTTTATTTGATTCTATTAATGACATTTTGATAAGAATGACGGTACCACGATTTAGCTGCAACTAAAGCTGTTTTCTGAAAAGTCCCGCCCCTTTAACTGTCTCCACCAATCATTCTTGGAGTCTTAATCACATGTCATCAGTCTGACCAATCAGAAGTGGTTAAAGTCTTCACTTCCTTGTTCCGATTCTGCTCATAAAGTCTCTCAGTTCCAACAAAAATACCAGCTAAAGCTCGTCTTTAGCGGTGTAGTTTTTCACAGAATCTGGTATCAGACCGTGGAACAAGTTAACAAAACCATAAAGCTCAGAGACGCTTGCCTTTCTGCGTTCGGCGGATTTTTGCACTACATCTCCCATGATGCATTGGGTTGAAGTGACAGCTTCTCGGCACACAATGAGTCTCTCCTCTTAACGTCTTGAAAAAACAACGAACACAAATCAAACAGTTTTTAAATCTTTTAACTTAACTTTTATTACATCTTTAAGAAAAACAGCTGCAACTTCCAGCTTTTTCTGCCACAATTATCACAAAAATGCGTGTGAGATTGCAGAGGGGCTGTAGATCAATACAGACTGTGATTTTCTCTTTTTTTTTAATTTTTGGATGCTGGTGTGCCGCGGGATTTTTGTCAAGGTTAAAGTGTGCCGTGGCTCAAAAAAGGTTGAAAAACACTGATCTAACCAACCTGCCATTGAAGCTCCTTATTGGCTAAAGACACCTGATCCAGGTCATCAGCAGCAGATGAGACAGGATTTCTGAAAAAGCAGCAGGAGGTCGGCCTTAGAGGCCTGGAGTTTGACACCCCTGCTCTAAATTGTACCTATGTGTGAATTAGAGTTTCCATGGGTGTCTGATTGTGGCCCTGCGACAGACTGGCAACCTGTCCAGGATGTCCCGTACCTTCACCCAGGAGTGGCTGGGATAGACTACAGCAACCCTGAAAGGGAAAAAATGGTTAAGAAGATGAATGACTGGAGAACCAATCCTAAAAAACATAAGAAGTAAAGAGTGTCATCACTCTAGGTTCAATGATCTGAATGTTGTTGTGAAACGATCATATCTCCTCTTAACTGATAGTTAAACCTGTTTTCTACTCAAGGATCCTGATCTCAACAGTATTGTGCTCTTATACAGCTATTTTTAGGTTCCACTAGAACAGACGTTGTTGTGAAGAATGGAAATATAAAATTAACTTTAAAGGGCATCAATTTATCATGCTCCTTTAGCAGAGTAATCCCCACTGGTCCTTAAATGCTCAGCAAGCAACTCTATAAAAAACGTCTCTAAAAACAGTTTTGTTTGGGAATTCAAGACCAAAGGAACTAAAGTAAACAGGAACATTGTGTTATATTGAAAAGAAAAAAGAAACGGAAATCAAACAGAACGGATAAAAACAAATATTCAAATGTATTTATCTTCTGAAACAGATTTATTTTCTAAAACGTTTTCTAGGTCTTCAAATCATTTTGTCTTCTGGTTCTGTGTCATTGTTTCCTGGGCTCTCACTCCTCCTTGGGGTCTCTGTTCTGTCATAAATCCCATTTATCTGGACGAACTTTAAAAAAAAATCCTGGAAAGTGGAAGAATCCAGCTCTCACTGCTTCCTCACTGGTGTTCCTCAGGGTTCTGCTCTTGGCCCTCACACATCATCTTTTCATACAATGTCTTTGCTGAAGACACAAACACCTCCTCCTATGTTTTACATCAGATCCTACAGCAGCATTATCGTTTCTGTCTGTCCCACAGACCTCCCTGCCTAAAGGACAAAAAATATAAATCTTTTCATCTTAATGTCAACAACAAAAGTTCCCATCAAGTTTACATTTACCAGTTATCTTTAGTGATGCTTCTGCCGATTCCACAAGGAATATGACGACCAACTTACCTTTACAGGAAAAATCTCCTCCACTCATTAGGCCAACACTTTTCCTTCTACATGAGGAAGATCAGACCATGTCGTTTACTTTACTTAACTTCTTCTCCCACACTTCATGTCTCTGCTAAAGCCTTAGTCACAAACACCTGGGGCCTCATTTATAAACGTTGCGTACGCACAAAAGAAGGCGTACGCCACTCTCTAGGCAATAGTTGAGATTTATAAAAAGCAAACTTGACGGGAAAATGTGCGGTCCTCCACGCAAGCTCTGACCCAGGCGTACGCACAAAAACGGGTGAAATGAGAAATGGCGACACCGTCGGCAGATGGAAGAAACACGTGAAAGTGAAAATGACAATACTGCCTCTCAGAAATAACATGAAGACTTCACAAAGCAAGTCTTACAATTAACAGCCTACACGAACACCCGTTGATCGATCAGCAGTGAAACAAACAAAAAAGATCAAACGAATATTACAACAGAAATTCAAAGAACACTTATTTGCAGAAAGAAAAGTGAAATATGTTCTGCAATATTGGCATGTTGTGCAATTCATCCTCATAAATAATATAGTTAACAGAACGAAATAATGTACACAACTGATATTCTCGTCAGTGTGTCCGTCTGGCGGAGCAGACATATAGGTGCGGGCGTGCGGACGGACGGACAGACGTACATATTAATTGTCCACTGGGGAAAGTTGTCTTCATATTAAAACATTTCTTCATAAGCTATGGAATTATGGTATTCATGCATATGCCTTTAGTTTGTTTTATTTTTGATAAAACAATGTATGGCGTATGTCTCAACCATTCAGAAAGCAACAAGAAATTACATTTGCGCTGAACAATTTCCACGTCGATTATTACCGACATCTGTAGCTTGTCAGATGCAATAAATGGAGGGAAATAAAATGCCCCATCACAATGCGTAATGACGCACAATGGCTGATCTTGCGCCCTTAGAAGATGTGGCAAATGGTAGAATTCGGAGTGAACGCATCTTTAGACAGCAAGAAGACTTGTTGACAAACAAGGACGAGTGGCTTATGAGCCAGTTCCGACTTCCTCGAGCCGTCCTGTTGGACCGCTGTGGACTTTTGGGCCCGGCGTTACAGAGGAGCACTCGGAGGAACCACGCGTGTCACCCGGTGCATGCATCTGGCGCTCCAGTCCCCCCCCCATGGAGCGCTGTAGCCTCACAACCTCGGACCGGCCACGGTCCAAGGTTGTGAAGCTACAGCATTTACGGCGTCTGCCACCGTTTGCCGCTCACGTGCCTTTTTGGCATTAGTAATGCCCACACTTTGCCCTCCAAACAACATTTTCTCCTCTTTTCCACCTCGCCAACGATAACTTCTACTTCACATTGAGTGAAGTTACGTTTTTTTGATTTCCTCTCTGTGTTTGCCATGATTTCGCAATCAATGAATATTAACTTGTGGGCGTTTCACGGACTATTTATGGGCAACTATGGGCGTGTCATGGAGCCGCAAAAGCTGCGCTGCATTAAGAATAGGATGTGATTTATTAAGGGAAAGATGCGTAGGATGTGCGTGCGCACGGTTTTATAAATCCGAATATTTATTTGCGTACGCACGTCCTATGTTTCATCCGTACGCCACTTCTGACGCAAATGCTACGCAAAGATTTATAAATGAGGCCCCTGGACATACGTCGACCTGTGCAGGTGCTGCAGGTTTTTGGCTTGTTTGGTCCCCTAGAGGTGCGGCTGCAGCGTAACCCTTGTGATATCCTAGACACTTTGACATTGGGAGTTGGGTCATCTAGACCCCCCAAGACAGTGCACTAAACCTTTTTTCTTCAATGATTTGCAATCTTCACTGGTGTCCATGGATTACATGAAATCCTTCCACCTTTATCCACCTTTGTCATGGTAGGAATAACACGTCAATGTAAGGGTGGGGTCATAGGATAGCACAAGGGTTAAAGAGAATGCAGGTGTGTCCTGCAGTTCCCTTGTGCTACCTTGTGGGGTCCAGATGACCCTACTCCCAATGCCAACGTGCCTTGGACATAAGCTGCACTGTCAGGTGGCTCAGCCTTGGCAAGGTGCTGAAAAGTGTCTGGGACCTGAGAGGCCAGATTCAGGATTTCTGTGTTGACAAAGGTCATGACGTCCCAGAACTTTCAGATGAAGACTGGGTGGCTGGATTCGCTGTGGATGTGACTGCACTAATGAACCAACTAAATGTCAAACTGCAGTCCAAGGGGCTTTTTGTGCATGAGATGTACAATGCAGTGAAGGCTTTTATGAGAAAGTTGCAGTTTCTCTAAAGCCAAGTGAAGGACAATAATCTGACACATTTGCCAACACTAAAGGAAGCCAAAAGACCAGAGGGTCACCTCCAAAAGTACTCAACCATGCTAGAAGCACTGCATGCAGAGTTTTCAAGGCGATTTCAAGATTTCAAAACTCTTGAGAGTGAAATGCATGTGGTTTCTTCTCCCTTCAACTGCATTGTGGATGATGCACCAAGTGAAGTTCAGATGGAACTCATTGAGCTGCAGTCTGATATGCTCCTGGCAGAGCGCTTCAGGTCAGTGTCACTGCTGGACTTCTACTCCTCCCTTAAAAAGGAGAACTTTCCACACCTGAGGAGGCATGCTCAGAAGATCTTAGTCCTCTTTGGATCTACCTACCATTGTGAACAGGCATTTTCAGTTATGACGTTTAACAAATCCAAACACAGATCATCTGTGACTGATGACCACCTCTCAGCTGTTCTTCGCATTGCCACTTCAGACATTCAGCCAGATTTTAGTGCCCTTGTTCAAGCCCAGAACAGACTGGATTATTCTCACTGAAGAGGTAACATGGATGGAAAACATTAAAAGTTATTGTTTGTTCAACAATACATATCAATACTGAGGTATTGCTCTATTTCTGTAAATTTGTTAGTTTGTTGTTTATTTTTTGGGGAGATTAACAAGTTAAAAATTGATTACTGTGATGGTATGTTCCCCCTCTCAGGTTGCTATGTTTCATTTTCAAGTCAAGCCAAGTCACATCTAGTCAAGTCAGTTCTTAATTTAGTCAAGTATGTTAGTTCATGTTTCTGCTTTGGTTTTGCTTGTTCTGCCATGCAGTGCCTTTGGTTTATTTAAATAAATCTTTAGTTTTTTGGAACCACCTGCCTCTTGTCTTTTGCACACAACATTTGCACAGATTCAATAATTGTTTTTGTTTTCCTTTTTGACCTATAAACCACAATTTTACATAACCTGATATAAACATTTACAGAGTGCTTTATTCTTCTGAATATCAGTACCAGCTATTAAAAATGTTTTTACTTTAAAAGCATTTTACAACGGAGGAAAGTTAGTGGCTCTCTTGCACAATTCAGTTTTCCGATGTGGCCCCCGGCAAAAACTAACTGCCCACCCCTGCACCAGACAGTGCTCTGAACCTTTTTTCTTCAATGATTTGTGATCTTCACTGGTGTCCATGGATTAAATGAAATCTTTCCACCTTCATCCACCTTTGTCATGGTAGGGGTAACAAGTCAATGGTCATCTTGACTCCATAGGATAGCACAAGGGTAAAGTGTTTACCACTACACACCCTGATCCCCACAGAAAAAACATGAACATTTTCTTCCTATGGGCTTCGCCTATATCATGTTTTTCTTCAGCCTTTCAGAGTAAACTACAGTCAAGACCATAAATATTTGGACAGAAACACATTCTTTTATAATTTTGTTACTGTACATTACCACAGTGAATTTTAAATAAAACAACTCAGATGGCATTGAAGTGCAGACTTTCATCTTTTATTCCATACGTTGAACAAAAAGATTGCATTAAAATGTGAAAAACTAAAGCATTTTTTAAAACACAATCCCTTCATTTTACTGGCTCGTAAGTAACAGACAGAGGACAAAAACAGGAAGTGATGTCACCAGAGGGCGTGGCAGTCAAATGATGTAATCTCCAGACACGTACAGAAAAATGATGTCACATGACGTCTTAATGATGTCACATGACGTCATTTCAGAGGAATTAAAAAGATTCACATGACATCATAAATAATCAAAAAGACATCATAAATGATTAAAATGACATAGTTTGACATCATTTGACGTCATTTGACGGTCAATTGCTGCCTCTCCAAAGTTTATATATACTCCATCTTTCTGAGAGTCTTGCAGCATTTTAAAGATCAAGAGAGATTTCAA
The DNA here is from genome assembly GCF_053564925.1 of Oryzias latipes. Classification (NCBI taxonomy): domain Eukaryota; kingdom Metazoa; phylum Chordata; class Actinopteri; order Beloniformes; family Adrianichthyidae; genus Oryzias; species Oryzias latipes. The sequence continues at coordinate 8,023,790 of NC_136237.1, read as the reverse complement.
GCGGTTTCAGAAATTCGTGTTTCCAAAAGCGTTTAAGCCTTCAGCTCTTTCACAAATTCACTTCAATCCAGAAACAGCCATGTTCCACAACAATCTGTTTAAAAGTCTTGGAGCTACCAGCTCTTCAACTGAATCCCTCTGTGATTCTGACAGCCAGATGCTAGACGACTGCAGAAAGCTGGAGCACGGATTGAAAAGATTCACTAAGAGAGCAAAGCAAAGATTTAGGAAATGGTTAAAACGTGGAAATAAAATCCCCAGGGATCAGATGTCTTGGGAGGACCTGTACAGCGAAAAACAGCAGCAACTGGATTATATTGTGGAGCAGAACTATTCTCTCCGGAAAGCTCTCCAAAACCTGCAGAGGCACGTGTGGGAAGCTGAGAAGCTAAGAAACGATTCCATCTCAGCCAACCTCACTGACAAAGCTCTGAATTTAACGTTTCTGACATGTGAGGCTGAAGGAGTTCAGGAAGATCAGCCTGGATTTCAAGCAGAAAGTCAACACAAACAAGGTCAAACCAGCAGCTTGGACTTAAAACAGCAAAATGAGGAAATGGTCCAGGAACTTGAAAAGCTTCAGGACAAACTTCTTGTTTTGTCAGACAGAAAAGTTAAGCATGAACCTGCAGGAGACCACCTCAAAGCTACCCAGGAGCAAAACTCAGTCCTCAAAGAAAAGCTTCTGCAACTTCAATTAAAGATCCAACAAGAGGAAGCCATCCTGATGATGAATCCGGGCATTTCTCCTGAGGATCTGCAGAAAGAATACCAAGATCAGATCCAGGCCTTAGAGCAGGAAAATGCAGTTCTCCAGAAGGACTTGGAAGATCTTAAGAAGAAACGCAGTAAAGAAGCAGCAATGAGGATCGATTTGAGATGCATTGAAGCCCAAAAGAGCCTCTTGGAGGGCCAATGCGAGCACATCCGGGAGGTCATTCAGATCCACAGCCAACAGCAGGATGGAGAACTGGTCTATCCTGAACAGATCGAGGAGTTAAAATGTCAAATAAATGCCATTGAAAAAGAAAAGGAAGACCTTCTGGAAGAACAAAGGAAGATGGAAAATTCAAAATCAGAGACTAAATTGCTGCTAAAAGAATTCCATCAGGTGGTAAAAAATGTTGATGAATTGAAACAGGAAAACTACCGCCTGAAAGGGGAATCAAAGGAGCTTAACGTGGATTTCTATGAGAGACAACAAATACCGGCCAAGCTTGAAGCTTTAAGAAAAGAACAGGAGTCTTTGAGGAAGGAAAATGCAGTTCTGGCTGAGCAGGTTTCAGAATACAGATCCAAGATCCACCAGCAGACATCTGTTCTGAACCAGCCTCAGAGTCCAGCTAGAAACCGCCCAAGTCGGATTCCCAGACCCGTGACTGTGAGAAAACCAGAACCAAAGCAGGTTCCCATGGATACTGGAAAGACCCAACAGCATCAGTGTCCCGCTAGAAACCGGCCAAGTCTGATCCCCAGACCCGTGTCTGTGAGAAAACCAGAACCAAAGCCGGTTTCCATGGATACTGGAAGGACCCAACAGCCGAAAGCTGTTCTGAACAAGACTCAGTGTCCCGCTAAAAAATGCCCAAGTTTGAGACCCAAACCCGTGTTTGTGAAAAGGTCCGAACGACCAAAGAAGGTTCCCAGGGGTCCTAAAAAGACCCTCACTAAGGAACAACAGAGACTCAGAGAGCTAGAAAGAGGCTGGAAAATATAGTGGATCAAGAAATCTTTATTTAGCTTGTAGGATGTTTGCTGAGATTAGATCCAAAAAATCTAGTGATGCTTTATCTTTTTAGTATTTAGTTATTTATTTGTTAGTTGATTATTAATGTATTGACATATTTATTTATTTAGATTGCTATGTTTTTATTAGTTTTTGTAATTCTTGTAGGCCTGTATCTTAAAAATATTTTTCAATTTCACTCTTAAAGCACAAAAAAAAAGTTTCTGTTCTGTAAAATAAAAGTCTGGAAATCTGTTCAAGTTTGTTTACTCTTCTACATTATAACTGGGGTTATAATAATGTCATTTTTTTCATTATAGACTGTAAATGTTTTTTAATAACTGACTTTAGGTTGTAAAAGAAGTTCAGAAAATATGGGTTTGGAGTTCAGGGTTAATATAGTTAAAGTTCAAATGTCTAGTTTTTGTGTGAAATTAGTTCCCAAAATAAGCTAGAAAAAAATCGGGCGGCACGTTGGTTTGTTGGGTCAGTTCTGGTTCCTGACGGACTCGTGTCTGCGTGGGTTTCCTCCGAGGGCTTCGGTTCCCCCCACCTGTTTAGAAGAACCATTCTGTGGTTCCTGATAGCTTGTTTATTTATTTGGAGCTCCATCAGCTTCCACAAAGTGGTCGCTAGTCTTCCTGGGATCCATACGCAAAAAATACACACACACAAAATACATTGACTAATTCATCATATTTACCTTAAAACTTTCACATGTTAAAATAAGTTAAAAACAATTTCATTTTTGTACCAGCATATCAAAAACACATACATTTCATGTATGGTTCCTGATGGTTTAGGATCTTGAAGAGTCACAGACGTTGACTTCCAGCTTTTTGTTGTGCAGGACGACGACCCAAGAATTACAACTCAAAACAAAAACAAAAAAGATTAATTTTGGCCACAAAAATCAGTCACACTAAATTCTTTGTTCCAGATGAAAAGAACGGCCTGTGGGTTTCCTCCGAGTAATCCGGTTTTCCCACCCAAATTGTTAGTGATTGGCTTGAAACTGAAAAATTCCCCCTCCCTGAATCGCCACCTTATCGTGGTGGAGGGGTTTGAGTGCCTGAATTCACCCCCCAGAGCAACTTTGTCACAGGCATCTGCCCTGCTCCTAACAGGGGCAGGGCAGATGCACCATCAGATGAAGGTTTGGACTTCTGGAAGTCCATACCTTCATCTGATAGTGCAGCTCCTGGGGGGGTCAGGCAGGACTAAGGGCGATTCAAAGAAACCTCATGAGTACAGACACAGCAAAGATCCAGTTTCTGGGGCTGAACCAAAAAACTGAACGGCTATGGATGCTGCTGCTGCATGCAAAGTTGTGTGTGTGTGCGTGTGTGTCGGTGTGTCGGTGTGTGAGCATAAACTTCGTGTTTATAAATTAATTATGAAAATAAAACGAACACGCCCCCCCCTGGACCCCTCCGTGTCCCGCTCCTCTGCACACCTGAGAACAGGGGGCTCGCGGGGTCGGCTGCCACGTGCTCCGCTCCGCACGCTCAGGTCCAAGTGGCGCGCGCGCTCCAGCTCTGGTCCTGCACGCGGGCTTCACGTGTGTCAGAGCTCCCCGGACCGACTGAAGGCAGAGGACGCAGATCAGGACTCGGACTCGGACTCGGACGCTACTGTGTCGCTTTTTTCATCCACGAATCTTCTTCACGAAGGTAGGACACCCGTTTGGGCTGATGATGGAGCAGTTCACTCCTACAGGATGTCTTTGTTGCTCTTCCTGTCACCTACTCTGAAACAAACGTGACAGTTGTGTACCTTTTTTGCCTTTACTTATCCCTCCTGTTATTAACGTTTTTTGTCTCTTTGAATTAAACTTAACAGCGATTTCAAAGAAGTCAGTTATCGACTTTAGCTGTCTGGGAATCCAACCGTCTGTTAGTAAAATAGTGTCATTCTCTTAACCAGAGATAGTTCAGTGAAACGTAAAAGCTTCAGGTTGGAGGTGGAACACACTATTAAGGGACATTTGAACCCAAAATGATTCACATTACAACCAAATTCCTGCACGTCGACAAACGTGCATAAACGGAGGCTTGATTCGATCGTTTTCCTCCGGCACAGCAGCTTTTCCCAGCATCCTCCAGCTGTCTTTGTTGTTGACTGCTTGTTGAGGCGCTTCAGCACCACGGACAGCGAACAGAGGAATCCTCAAGTCTCACCACAGAGGAAAAACTATATATATACTAGTATAAATAAACTACTAATGTGTTGAAATGCCTTCAAAAGATTTTAATTTCTGAGTTTAGTTTTTTATTTTTATTTTTAGATTTATTCCAGTCAAAACGCATGGGTGTTTAAGTAATCTATAGATTCTGAGGTTTTGGAGAGTGAACCAAAGAAAAAATATCTCCATCTTTGCTTCTATTCTATCCGCTTTTCATTTTTTCACTTCTATATTTGTGGGTTTTTTTGTGCAGCACCTATGCTCACATCTGTGACTTCTACCTAAAAACAAAAAAGAGCTAACACAGACCTGTCATCATCATCGCAGTTCCATTAATGTCGTGTCCTTTTAACCACTATAGGTTAATTCATTTCAGTTAAAGATGGAGGCTTATTTTTATCTCTGAACATCTGCTAATGAATGTTTGCGGTCACGTTTACATTTTATACAAAATCGACTAAAGTGAAGCAGCCTCTTCCATCACAAAGGCGCGTCCAACTTGAAACTGTAACATTACTCCCTGTGTCTGCATGGATCCATGAAACTGTGTCTCTGTGACAGGGATGAAGGGGAATATCTGCTTAAAGCAAAGACTGTTTTGTTGGGATCACAGCTGCAGTGGGCTCCGTTTCTCAAACACCTTCCACCGCATGACGGCTCGCTTCTCTGTTATAATTATGATCACTCATCTGGGGCTGAGGCTAGACTCAGCCAGTGTAAACGTCACGACTCTTCTGCAATCCAGTCTGTAAATGACAAAAAACACTTTTAGATGTTCTGTGGAGGAAGTTTTTTCAAAGATGTGCTGAAATGGAAGAAATGAGATGGAAACATTTAGCCGTAATCTAATCTAAGATTTAGATCTATCTAGATAGATAGGTCTATCTTGGCCTGATCTTAGCCTTTAGTTTTTGTGATGATGTGTTTCTATGGATTCATGTAATGTTTTTGACAGCATAAACTCCTGTTGGTTTTTTTTGTGTGTCTGTTTTCCTTCTTTCCCACTCCAGCATTGAAAATGCCCAGCCAAATAGAAAGCCTAGCTTCTGAACGCACTCATCAGTCCGTTCATGCTTTACTGATTTGGGAGCTTCTCCGTATTGCGTTGCCTGGCGACAGGGTCAAGTCAAGCTCTTATAAATGTTGCATTTTTTCTCCCAACAAACACTGGGAAATAGATGTTAGCCCTGTAGTGGTGGCTCACTTTGTGTCACGTCCAGACACTGTTGAGCTTTTAAAATGTTGATTGTGACCTACTCAGGTGCTGAGAGGATCTTCAGCTGTTACTGAGCTCAAGTAAAGAATTGCGGTTGTTGCTTTAACCTCAAACCAGGTGTGTTTGTGATTTTCAGGAAAATTCCTAACAAGAGTCTCAGCATCGTTTTAGAGAATAGATTTCAAAGAACAAAACTTTAAAGTCTGAGTTTTTAGATGAGACAAGGGGAAGAGTTTTAAAGCTTAGCTATCCCTCCTAACCATCCATCCATCCTTCCCTCCCTCCCTCCCTCCCTCCCTCCCTCCCTCCCTCCCTCCCTCCCTCCCTCCCTCCCTCCCTCCCTCCCTCCCTCCCTCCATCTTCTGTTTTACGGGACCGGGCCGCGGGGGATAGCAGTCTAAGCAAAGATGCTCAGACTTCTCTCTCCTCGGCCACTTCCTCCAGCTCTTCCCCGAGGCGTTCTCAGACCAATTAGAGACCTAGTCTCTCTCCAGCATGTCCTGGGTCTTTTCTGAGGCTTCCGACCAGTGGGACATGCCCGAAACACCTCCCCAGGAAGGCGCCATGGAGGCATCCGTACCAGATGCCCGAGCCACCTCAACTGGCTCCTCTAAATGTGGAGGGGAAGCTGTTCTACTCAGAGCTCTCTTCGGGTAAAGAGCTTCTCCCCCTATCTCTAAGGGAGCGCCCAGCCACCCTACGGAGGAAACTCATTTCAGCCGTGACCTCATTCTTTGGGTCATAACCCAGAGCTCATGACCATAGCTGAGTATTGGAACGAAGATGGAGCGGTAAATTGAGCTTTGCTTTTTGGCTCAGCTCTCTCTTCACCACAATAGACCGGTACAAATGCCTTCTCCAAATCCACGAGGCACATGTGGACTGAATGAGCAAACTCCCACAAACCCTCAGCACCCTATAAAGGATTTAGAGCTGGCCTTCTGGTCCACTGTTCTACGATCAGGACGGAAACCCTGCTGTTGTTCCTGAATCTGAGGTTTGACTACTGGCCAAACTCCTCAAATCAGTTTTGATCATCCTAGAAAGATAATCAGGTCAATACATTATCTAAATTTCATGATTTTATTCAGGAGAAATGGTAAAAATGTGGAGCCAGAATTCCTATGAATCTGACTCGACTGTCCGTGCTGACAGCTGTGACCTCTCTGCGTTTTTCTGCCAAAGGAGGTCGTCTTGCCTGCAGCAGCGCTTTCAACCCGTGACTGTGTCTCATTTTTTGTTGGCGTGCCCTGAAGGAGTTGGTGATTCATCGCCAAAATTAGGCCGCTGAGAATTTATTCCCCCGTTTGCTTCCTGCTGGAGGCGAAGGATGTTCTGAGTTCTAGCACATACAAGGAGGGAAGTCCAACCAGAATGGATAAAGTCGGACTGGTGGCACTCCAGATCAAAGAGGAATAACTGAACACTGCTAGCAAGAAGGGATCCTTCCATTTTTCAGCATTTTTATATTTCTTTTGATTTTTTTTTCATTGGTTGCCTTATGAGAAAAATAGATGAAAACAGATCCCATTTTTAATATTCCATTGTCTTCATTGATCCTCACGGTGGTGCTGAACACATGGCTCAGTGGAAAAGAAGTGAACAAACTAAAAATCATAAAAGTGTCAGCAAAAGCAACGACTGGCTAAAGTGCAAATGCTTTGAAGTTGTGAGAAACGTCAGCCACGTTTCCATCCAAATAAAAACTGTGACTTCCAGATCATTCATGTCAAGAAACGGATCAGCTGGTAAATGTTATTTGATCTCAGGTTCATCCTTACTGAGTCTGGAACTACTACTGTCAGAGCTACGCTTCTCTACCTTTGCCTCATTCCTGTCTCACTATAGATAACAATCAGTTCACCTTTATGGGCTTTATCAGTTTGAAAGAGTTCAAATGAATTGGGAAAGTAGAAAGGATAAAAAATTGTGTTTCTTCATGGTTTGATGTTTTGCTTTGAATCAAAACTAATGAAACAGATAAAACTGAAGTGAATCAATAAACCGACAAACTTCTATAACAGAATTGCCATTGTCAAATTAATGTTTAAAAATATTTTAAAAACAAGGTGTTCACTTTCTTTTTTATTTCTCTTTTTTGTGCTAAAATTAAATCTCAACAAAAAAAGGAAGTGACTATTGTCTTGTAATGAGGGCGGGGTCAGGGTTAGGTGAGCACTGAGCCCTACGTATTACGTGGGGCCGACATCAATTTCCACCACTTTTTGTGCTTGGTGACACGTAAATACTAAAGAATAACATCGGCCAAAAAAACATCTTTGATTTCTATTCAGAAACATGAAACTAAAGTAGAACAAAAAAAAAAAAAATCAGCTACAAACAAATGTATTCCAGTTCAAACCAGGGATTAAAATTCCCAGAAATGGTCCTTTTAGTCCAAATCTAAAGTTTTCCAAACATATTTGCATTGAAATTGTTTAAAGACATAACCTTGTTGACCACATGAGGAGGACAGCTTGGCCGCAGACACTTTGTGGGTCCCTGAAACAGTCTAATAATCTGCGTTGATTCAGAAACTGGATTCAGCCGGTTTGTCACTCCCTGGATTACATCAGTGAGTCTGATCTAATGTTTGAACATTTTTGATGTGAACATCTTCATGCGAAGCGTCACCACTTAATCAGAACTCAGATGTCCATCAGCGGGGGCTGCCAGCCTCACCCGGCTGCATCTGTGGCTGCGTGGCATTACGTCCTCTCATGCGTTAGACCCTGTCTGTCCTCCAGAGAGCCCAGAGCAACATCACCCAACAGGAGCCCACTCACACAGTGTGGGCTGCCGGTCCACATCAGACGCGACAGAGGGACCGCACTCAGCCGCAGTCCTGCAGCCATAGGAAGTGGGTCAACACGCACGCCAAAAGAGATCTGTGCTGTGACACTGACAGAGCCTCCACAGAGATGGACACGTTCAGATGAGTGTGTCAGCTGTTTGGGATGACATTTCACACATCCTGCCATTCGTCCCAGTCATGTTTACCTCACCAATCAGTTTTCATTTTTCATTCAGTAGTGAGATGTTGGTCTTATTTTCACTGAAGAAAAGAATCTGCATTGAGATAAAAATTTTCTTTTATTTTGGGTCAGAAATCCCAAACTTTTCAAGCATTTCCTTAGGAATTCATGTTTTATTTTCTTCAAAGATCATCCAGAACATTTCAAAAGAAACCCACAGGATTTCCGATATGCCGCTTAAATTGAAGTTGACATGAGTTTGTGTGCATATTAGGAGCAGAAAGAAGGGAGTTGCACCGCTTGTGATGATATGCCCTTTGCTTGACAGAGCAACTCAGAACTTTTTTTTCCTTTAAAAAAAATGCAACAAGTCATTTTACTGTCCAATAAAGTTTAGGGGGGGGGGGGCTTTTCTGTAAGCTGTGCTACAAGAAAGAAAACTTTATAACAAAACGTTTTTACGTTTATATTAATGTAAATGTCGTTTAAAAATATGTGAATGTACATTGAGATGTGAAAAAGTACTTTTGATACTTTAAAAAAGGATTTATACAGTAAAACTGTTCATTTTCATCCGTTGCCTCAAAGCAACACTGTGCAGTTAGTCAGTGTGTTTCAGCTAACATAATGCATTAGCATGTTTGTGTGTTAGTAAGCATGTATAAGATCACAGTCAGTGTTTTTTACTTTACAATCTACTCACGATCATAGGAAATAGACAGAAAAAGCTTTTATGGAAGGAGACCGGGGAAGGAGATTCCATCAGAATGTGCGGACAGCGAAATTTCAGAAAACAGTGAGGAAGTGAAGAAATAGATTCATGAATCAGATTTAACCCTTGTGCTGTCCCATGGGGTCAAGATGACAATTGACGTGTTCTCCCTACCATGACACAGGTGGATGAAGGTGAAGAGGATTTCATGTTATCCATGGACACCAGTGAAGATCACAAATCATTGAAGAAAAAAGGTTCAGCGCACTGTCTAGTGGGTCTAGGTGACCCAACTGTGCCTAGGATAGCACAAGGGTTACGGGCCACTTATGAGCTCAGGGTTCAGTGAGACTTCAGTTGGAACAGTAATTGTGTGTGTGCATACTAGTCCAATTGCATTTTTTTCTCTCTGGGATATTTTTCCTTTTTTCTGAACAGAAAATACAGCTTTTACCTCTGTTTTACACCTGATCGCTACGACAGAGTAAAGAAGATGAACCCCTGAGAAATGTATAAATAGAAGTTTTTGGATATATTTTTATATGTTTACATGTTTACATAATTTTCTGTCTGTTTGTTGCTTCATGTTTAGTTCAAATGCAATGATTATCTGGTGTTTTAACCACCCAAGGTTTTGCCTTGAAGCAACAAACCAACATCTGGTTGAAGGGGTGAGGGGTGATCAATTTTACAATTGATATTAAATGTGGGACCCCAAAGCTACCCAAAAATAGGGTGAAATATTTTTTTCACTAAAAATGAAAACGTTCTGCTGTAGAGGGCTACCTAGAAACCGGTAGGCCCCTGGGCTCCCAGTAGCATCGGTCTCTGTCACATTATTGTGGAAAACTTCAACATCATCTGCTTTTTTAAAAGAATTTCTCTAATTCAGTGGACATTCATTTTGATTTCTAACAGGAAGTAATATTTCCAGGCATTCCACAAGGTTCCTCACTTGATCCCCTTAACGACCTTTGGATGGATGGATGGATGGATGGATGGATGGATGGATGGATGGATGGATGGATGGATAGATGGCATTAATGACATTCCAACTAAATGCATTGACAGCAAGATTTAACTCTATGCTGATGATGCTGTCATTTACTCATCTAAATCTAATATAATTGACATTCATCACTCAATTCAACATGATTTTAATTCTGTTCAATTGTTGTTACAATCTAATAAGCTCTTACTCAACGAATCAAAATCCTATTTTATGTTGTCCTGTAGCTGCTAATGAAATAAATTTACCTTACATGGACATGCCACCTATTTCCCCAATAGAACAATTCAAATACCTTGGTTTGTCACTTGACTCCTCACTCTCTTTTAGTGCTCATGCTCAGTCCATTTTCCATTCAACAATTTCTCATTTAAAATTACTTTATCAATCAAGTGTTTTAGTTTCTCTTTCAGGAAGAAAATTATCTCACAACTGATTATCCAGACTTTAGACTACGGTGACATGATAAATCAAAACACCACTCTCACTAATCTCCGACCGCTGAATGTTATTTATAACAGTTTGTGTAGGTTTATTCTCCGTTGTCGTTTAGAACTCACCACTGTCTAATGTATCAGCAACTGTCCTGGCTTCCCCCATCCTCCCAATGTCAATTTCACTGGCAATTATACACCTTCAAATGTATCAACCTCAGTTACCCAAAAAATCTTAAACAATATCTAATTCTTTTCTAGTCTTCTTATAATTTACGCCATGCAGATCAAATCTTTTCTGTTGTTCCAAGAGTCAAAAAACAAATCGGAAAATATTAATTTTATTACAAAGGGATCCTTACGGTGGCCCAGAAGGGTCACAACACAACACATTAACTTTATACACAACACACAAACTTTACACACAACACATTAACTTTACACACAACACATTAACTTTATACATAACACACTAACTTTACACACAACACACTAACTTTACACACAACACACTAACTTTACACACAACACATTAACTTAACACACAACACATTAACTCACAACACAACACAATAGCTCACAACACAACACATTAACTCACAACACAACACAATAACTCACAACACAACACATTAACTCACAACACAACACAATAACTCACAACACATTAACTCACAACACAACACAATAGCTCACAACACAACACATTAACTCACAACACAATAACTCACAACACAACACAATAACTCACAACACAACACATTAACTCACAACACAACACAATAGCTCACAACACAACACATTAACTCACAACACAACACATTAACTCACAACACAATAACTCACAACACAACACAATAGCTCACAACACAACACATTAACTCACAACACATTAACTCACAACACAACACAATAACTCACAACACAACACATTAACTCACAACACAACACAATAACTCACAACACATTAACTCACAACACAACACAATAGCTCACAACACAACACATTAACTCACAACACAACACAATAACTCACAACACAACACATTAACTCACAACACAACACATTAACTCACAACACAACACAATAGCTCACAACACAACACATTAACTCACAACACAACACATTAACTCACAACACAACACAATAACTCACAACACAACACATTAACTCACAACACAACACATTAACTCACAACACAACACAATAGCTCACAACACAACACAATAGCTCACAACACAACACATTAACTCACAACACAACACAATAACTCACAACACAACACATTAACTCACAACACAACACAATAACTCACAACACAACACATTAACTCACAACACAACACATTAACTCATGGCCCAGAAGGGTCACAACACAACACATTAACTTACATTACTTACATTACTTTCTGAACAGAAAGTAATGTCACAGTGAGCTTTCTGTTAGGTAGTTAGTTGCTCAGCCCAGTAGAAATTTCAGAATAAAAGCACTTCAATTGCTGCTTTACTTCCGTTGTGAGTTAATGTGTTGTGAGGTAAGTTAATGTGTTGTGTTGTGACCCTTCTGGGCCATGAGTTAATGTGTTGTGTTGTGAGTTATTGTGTTGTGTTGTGAGTTAATGTGTTGTGTTGTGAGTTAATGTGTTGTGTTGTGAGCTATTGTGTTGTGTTGTGAGTTAATGTGTTGTGTTGTGAGTTATTGTGTTGTGTTGTGAGTTATTGTGTTGTGTTGTGAGTTAATGTGTTGTGTGTTAAGTTAATGTGTTGTGTGTAAAGTTAATGTGTTGTGTGTAAAGTTAATCTGTTGTGTGTAAAGTTAGTGTGTTGTGTGTAAAGTTAGTGTGTTGTGTGTAAAGTTAATGTGTTGTGTTGTGAGCTATTGTGTTGTGTTGTGAGTTAATGTGTTGTGTTGTGAGTTATTGTGTTGTGTTGTGAGTTATTGTGTTGTGTTGTGAGTTAATGTGTTGTGTGTTAAGTTAATGTGTTGTGTGTAAAGTTAATGTGTTGTGTGTAAAGTTAATCTGTTGTGTGTAAAGTTAGTGTGTTGTGTGTAAAGTTAGTGTGTTGTGTGTAAAGTTAATGTGTTGTGTTGTGAGCTATTGTGTTGTGTTGTGAGTTAATGTGTTGTGTTGTGAGTTATTGTGTTGTGTTGTGAGTTATTGTGTTGTGTTGTGAGTTAATGTGTTGTGTGTTAAGTTAATGTGTTGTGTGTAAAGTTAGTGTGTTGTGTGTTAAGTTAATGTGTTGTGTGTAAAGTTAGTGTGTTGTGTGTAAAGTTAGTGTGTTGTGTTTAAAGTTAATGTGTTGTGTTGTGACCCTTCTGGGCCACCGTACTTCTGGGCCACCGTAGATCCTGCATTGCCAGACGTGCTCACACATTTCCTCCATCTTCACAGTTTTCTGTTTGTGGTGGTGGGGGGGATCAGTGTGACAGCATTCTCAGAACTCATTATGCAAAATTACTTCTTTTCAGCGTGGATTCCAGGATGCATGGCTTTGGTTTCCAAAATTGTAGGCGGCAGTTGCTCATTCTGAGTCTCCAGTACGTACCATGCTTCCTCTTCATGGCTGCAGTTCGTTCTGGCCAGCAGCAACTTTTTATTCCACTGAAAATATATTTAATTAGGTAGAAAGCAAGGACATACTCAGTTTAAATAAATCAGATCACTGATTTATAGTCCTTGCTGAAAGACATAGAGGGAGTGCATTCAAGGGAAACAAATTCAAATCATGTTTGTTTCTGAGCACGGAGCCTGTGGTTTGAAATATTTGCTTCTCTCGCAAAACAAGGTTTTAACATTTCATGAGACTGGCTCACACCAAACTCTCCCAACATTTGAGTTAAGGTCTGGGCTTTCTCCTGGCTGCTCCACTGCCTTGATCTCTTTGTTTTTTATTCTCTGAACTTCAGGGAAACATGCAGGATTGTCTCGTCTCAGAATTTGTATTGCCTCTTTTCTTTTCGGAGGATTGTTCTTTCTTTATGTCCTTCACCAAGAGGACGACCAAGAGGAAAGTTTTGAACTCTTTTTAAAATACTGTGCAGCAACAACGTTTTTTTTTAGAGCATTGGTGATGTCTTTTGATTTATAAGCACATCTGAGCTCTTAACTTTAACAGACTGATGAGAGTTGAAGGTGATGGTGGCACCTGCCTCCTACCTATTCTGTTAAATCTCCCTAAAACCTGGAGTGAGAATATTACATCCTATACAAATATACAAAAGAGACTTCTGATCTATAAACCTTTTTAAGAACATGTGCCTTTCCTTAAACCAGGGGTGTCAAACTCATTTTCACCGAGGGACACATCAGCATAGCGGCTGTCCTCGGACGACCAGATATGACTTATACATGTAACTAAATGTAATAAAAAAATAAACGTAACTACTCCTTAATGATACATAACTCATCTATTTGTCATAACTTTTTAAAGTGACAATTACAGTTGTATAGAAAAAATTTTTTTGCTTGTTACTTTAGCATAAATCCTTTTAAATTTGATTCTGACAGGTTAGGTTATACAGACAGTGTTTACGTCCTAATGAATAGTTGCCCAATCCCATATTTCAAGTCTGATTCCCCCTAGATATGAATAAATACAAACCCATTTTTATTTTTTATTCTAAGGAATTAAAAACTTTGATGCTGTTGCGGGCCACATAAAATGACATTTGGCCCGCAGGCCTTGAGTTTGACACATGTGCATAAAAACATTCACTTTTTAGAAATTAACTTTGTTGAAATCATCAAGGTTTTTTTCCAATGTACAACAGAGAAGCAAAGATTAAAACTAGTGACAAACAGTAAAATAATTACTTTAACATTTTTTCTTTAGTAAATGTCTTCAAAGAAAAAACATGCATATATTGAAATATGTGTAATATTTTGCGTTATTGTGGATTTTCTTACAGATCAGTGTGTTGTAGTTGTGAATCGGAATGATTTCATGGAGTTACAATCACACAGGTCAACAAGTGGGTTTGTGTTGGCTGAGGTCAGTGTATGTCAATGCTAGAAATGCCCAGCACACCTGAAAGCAGCAGAAGTGAGCTCGTAATGAAAGCCCGTAAGTCAAAATTGAATGTTTGAACCAACTCTGGGATGGATGTTTGGGGACAGAGACTTAAAGGTCATGATTGTGAGTTTGAGCCCCATGTCAGAGATGATTAGCAACTATAATGATTGGCGCAGGAGGTTCAGCAGAGATTTTTACGGCAGATGCCCTTCCTCACACAGCCCTGCATTTCAACGTGACCAAGATAAAATGCAGCCCCAATGACCAAGACAACGCCACACACAGCGCTTCTCCAGAAACTGCTATTTACCACTTTTTTAACTTTGTGAACTTTGGGTTCACATCTGTGGCACAACTTAAGTGAATGAATTTTAGCCCAAATTTGAGTTTACTTACCTTTTGCAGCATTTTTTTGCCTTCAACTTGTTGCTGTCTGTCCCTACTCAATAGCATACAACCTAAAATGTTCTCTCTTTCTTTTTTTCTTAGCTCCCTTTTCCGCCAGCAGGCCCCCCCTGCTGTTCAGATTGTGGTATGAGCCTCTGTGGCAGGAAGGCGCTGACGTTGCTGAGCAGCGTGTTTGCTGTTTGCGGTCTGGGCTTGCTGGGAATAGCGGTGAGCACCGACTACTGGCTCTACCTGGAGGAAGGAGTCATCCTCCCCCTGAACCAGAGCACAGAGATGCGCATGTCCCTTCACTCTGGCCTGTGGAGGGTTTGTTTCATGGCTGGTGAGTTACTGTGTGTCTGAAGTCAATTATCTTGAATAAAAAAAAAACGGTTACTAGGGGTGTAATGATTAATTGACTTGATCGATGAATTGATTTCTATCCCTGCGATTCAATCAGAACGATCTGTCTGAGCCAAAGCTGTTAATCGAATAGGATCGACCTATTCCATGAAGAATCGTTTCAGATTTAACCCTTGTGCTATCTTAGATGACCCCACCCTTACTTTGACGTGTTCTCCCTACCATGACAAAGGTGGATAAAAGTGGGAAGATTCCATGTAATCCATGGAATCTTTTGAAGATCACAAATCGTTGAAGAAAAAAGGTTCAGAGCACTGTCTAGTGGGTCTAGATGACCCAACTCCCAATGGTAAAGTGCCTAGGATAGCACAAGGGTTAAACAACTTTATTATATTGGAAAATACCATTTGGATTGAGACACATAAGTTTTATTTTACTGTAACATAAAAAACAACAAGCAGCATTGATATCAACTTCACTGAAAAGGTTTTCATTCAAAAATAATGATTTGTTGTTAAATGAGCAGTATGATTCATTTGTTTGAACACAATCAGTAACAGCTGTTTTTGATTGTTTTAGGGCATTGGGTTGAAAATCGTACAATGCTTTTGTTTTGTTCTTTTTTCTCTCTTGTCTTTTGTCTATTGAAGGCTAGTGTGTGAAATGTTTGTAGATGTTTGCATGACTTTTCCTAACTTTCTTTCTTTGCAGTATTCAGACCACTATCCATCTCCTCTATGGAAACCTGTCTATGAACTGCGCTCAAGTTCTCCCCTCAAACTGTTAGCTTTTTCCAGTTTGTCAATGGGTGTGTGCTTAACCTTTCCCAGTTAGGGACTGCGATCCGTAGGCGATGCTGGTACCTTGAACTGATAATGAACCCCCCCCCCCCCTTGTCTGTGCATTTTCCGCTGCTTCTGACCTTCTGACCTTCAGAAAACTGTCCCTTTTCCAGCAATGCCTCTGCATGCCTGCAGGTGCTATTTTCAGATAACAAAAGAAACTAACTGTTAGCTTTTAATCTTTTCTTAGAGACAAAACGTTCCACGCAAGCGTTTTCCATCCGTAAAACAGGTATCAACTTTTCTTGCATCCTCTAATAACACCATTGGGTTGTTTTTCTTCCCTACAGCTGTGATCTTCTTCTTTTACATACTGGTTTAATTTTTTAGTCTTAACTTATACTTCATTCTGGTTAATACATTCAGAGGAGCAAGGAGAAGGCTTTATTTTGACACTATGGTTAACTCTTAAATGGTGACGGACAGAGGCTCAGAGGAGCTCTAAAGGTATTCTGCTTGTGACACAAAGCTGTAGGTTTAAAATTATCTCTGAAAAAAGTATCCAACATTTTTGATAATGCTTTATACCAGTGCTTCTCAATTATTTTTTGCCAGCCCCCCCTAGGAAAAAGAAAATGTTTCACACAGGCGCAGCTATCAGACTGACTGGATGCTCATGAACTTGTTAAATCCACTATTGTTCTAAACTGCGGCTTGCTGCGGTTCAGAAGCTCTCCGCCGCCATACACATATGTCTTGAACACTTTTACCATCACAGCAAAACCTTTTTCCAATGCAACAGGTGTGGAGAAGTATCTGAGGTCGGTAAGACTGCTAGATGCAGTTGCTCCTTGCTTGTGGTCTGCCTGATCTATCAGGATGTCAGAGGCCCTGAGGATCCTTTTGGGCAAAATGTGCAAATGGGAAGAGAAACTCTGCTCTGAAGTTCTACTCAGAAATGTTTCCGATTTTTCTTACACTTTTTCCAAATTCATCAGAAACTTTTTAATTAAAACATTTCAATGGTTTTTTCACCAGCAGGTAATGAATTCACCCTAAATTGTATCTGCTCAATACAGAAGTTTGTCTTTTCTGCATTTCAGTTGTGTTTTGGCATTGCAAGTGATCAAAATAACATCTTCATGCCATTTATGCTGCAACTCAAAAGTTCAGTTTTTTCACACAGCTGTATGGTTGTCTGTGGTTTTCACCCACATGGTGCTGCATTGCTTCAGTCATGCTTTTTCCTGTCCTGTTTTGGACTCAATTGTCCCGTCTTTGTGAGTAGGAAGCCTGTCCAGCTGAGTTTGGAGAACAGATGTTTTAAACTGGGGAACAGTTCACTGCAGGCCACGCATTTACCGCTGGTCCACTTGTCTTTCTGTGTCAATTGAGTGACCTCATGACCTACTTAACCAGTGTGAAGCACAGTGTTAGTCCCAGAATCTCTTAATGTCACAGTTCAAACAGTGATGGGGCAGTAGACCTGTCTCATTTTGTTGAGATGATATGTTGAGTGAATGCTGTCACACACATTATAACTCAAAACAAGTTAGTAACTGGAAAATTACTAACTTGTTTTTTAATTTTTTTTATTTAACCTTTATTTATCCAGGCAAGACAGATAAAGAACAATATTATTATTTTCAACTGTGGCCTGGCAAAAGGCAAGACCTTCTGAGAGAAAGATAAAGGTTACAGTCCACCAACAAAAGTATCAGAAATAACAGTCTTAAATCAAAACAGCATCAAACTTATTAAACTGTACAGCAGCATACAGTATTTCATTAAAATGATTGTTAAAATACCTTTTAAAAACTGGATAAGAAAACTTCTAAAAAGCTCACTCCGGATTGGTGACAGTAGTTGCCATAGAAACGTTGACTCAGACCAATCACGGCTTACTGAGGTCGTCTGGCTCCTTAATGTCTTTTGGCGACTTAATTGACTTTATTTAGTTGGAGCCAGAAGTAAGCCGTTTTGTATGGGCGACGGTACACTCACTCAGTCCAGTGCTCTTATACAGTCAGTGTTTTCCAAAGTCGTTTGGGATCACATTTGCTGAATAAGAACTGTTCTTTGAAATGTTCTGATTTTATTTCACCAAATTGCACTTGTAAAGAATAGTTTCTGTTTTGTTTAAAGACCCAAATCTGCCGGTGACCTAGTGGAGTTTTATTCCACCAGTAAGTTCCTGGTGAAACCAGGGACCATGACTACCTTTTATCCAAAGCTTTTGATTGGAGCATGCTTATGAAGGACATTATATTATGTAATGCATTCTCAATAGTAGGAATCAATCTGGTTTTGGACCAGTGAAGATCCACTCCGTCGCCCAGAAATGCTTGGGAGTTGACTCTTGAGGCTCCATGAATTAAGGTTAAAATCTTCTCTAGTTGACATCACTAAGCAGACTTTAGGTCTGGTGCTGTTTGTCTCACTTATTCTTTTCTGTTTGGACATAAACTCAGCAGAGATTGCTGAAGGATGATCATGAATGTTGATTATTTGAAAACCCATTTCCTTCTCTGGTAAAAACTTTGGTGATTAGACCCAGGAAACATAGGAACATATGTCCATCTCTGCTGCAGATGAGACATAATATGATCATAAAGTGTAGATTGGTGAGAAGTTTGGACCTGGGTGAAGGCGAGAAGAGCAACATTCACGCAACATTCTCTGTGTTTGTGGATGGAGAAATAGACAAGAGTGAAAACTGTTGGTTGAGAAGTGAGGAGAGAAAAAAACAGAAGACATGAATATTAAAAAGCTAATTTTAGACAAATCCAAACCAGCAACTTTGAAAAATGGACCCAAAATTGAAAACTATTGTTTTAAAATGTGTTAAAAGCCAGACATCTTTTAGATAAAATATGTATAGGCTACTTAATAAGAATTTCACCAATGAAATCTTAGTATTAGATTCATTTTCTGTGCATAACACCTTGGGTTGTGCGGAGCACATGAGCTGGTGTGAACCTGCTGTGTTTGTGTCAAAAATATGTGCTAAATCTAATTCTGGGTGTTCCTTAAATGCTGACTTCAAAATATGAGCGTTATGTAAATGAGCTGTAAACCCGAGACATTGTTTAATCAGCATGGAAGTCATCTAAAGCTCTGTACAGATTTCATCCTGAGGAGGACCCTTTCCGGTTATTGAAATGATGATGAACAGTTTCCTTCAAATGGTGTAAGATCATTTGTCCTTGTTTTTATCCAGGAGAAGAGAAAGGAAGATGCTTCACCATTGAGTATGTGTTGCCGACCACTGTGCAGATGACCTCTGACTCCACTGTCAGTGTGCTCAGTAAGTAGCTGCTTGAAACCATTGGTTTTCTGTTGTTTTTTTCGTGTTAGTTAAATTTCCCTGCTTCGATGTCTGGCTCTTTGACTTGGATTTTGATATTCAAGAAGAGTGTTGCAGCAGTTAGAAGCTTAAAAAACGACTTTTAACTGCTGTCGGCAAACCACCACCCAAAACAGCTACGTTTTCAATTTTCCATTCAATTCAGTTGTATTTATATAGCAAAATATTACAACATAGTTGTTTTAACGGATTTCATACCGGTATTTTTATAAGAACATGAAATCAAGTGGCTGGGATAGGCTCCAGCAGCCCTGTGACCCCGAAAGGGAATAAACGGAAGAAGATGAATGAATGAATGAATGAAATTATAAGGATCATTAAGTCATAGAATTCAATAGGTAATGGCTAAACTAAACAAACTAAGCTAAACTGGGCATCCCTGTCCTTTGACTCTCCTCGGTAAGAAAAACCTCCCAAAAAAACGAATTCTGGTAAAAAAACGAAGAAAGCTCATGGATGTCCACATGCAGGAGGGATCCTCCCATAGGATGGACAGGTGATGTACCAGAACTCTTAGAGAAGAATTAGCTTATCTAACTCTACAGTGACTCCCAGGAGGGGAGTGGGAAAGAGAAACAACACATGAATCGCACTGAACCAAACAGAGGCATGGAGAACTGAATGATGAATAATAATGGATTGGATTTTTCTGCGCTTTTCCAGACGCTCAAAGCGCTTACAGTGTGTCCATTATTCATTCGCTCCTCATTCATACTTGGTGATGGTAAGCTATGGTTGTAGCCACAGCTGCCCTGGGGCAGACTGACAGAGGCGTGGCTGCCAGTTCGCGCCTACGGCCCCTCTGACCATCACCGGGATCATTCATGCACATTCACACACCAGTGGAGCTGCACTGGAGGCAAGTAGGGTGAAATGTCTTGCCCAAGGACACAACGACATTTTGGCTGGTGGGAGCGGTGATCGAACCGCCAACCCTTTGATCATTGGACGACCCGCTAAACTGCCTGAGCCACTGTCGAATAAATAAATGTTCAAAAATAGAGGAGAGGAGAAGTAGATGAGAATAGAGGACTGTTACGCCCCCTTTGTGTCTAGGGGTGCTAGGGGGGGCATAACATAAAAAGTAAAGGTTTGGCTACTGAAGTTGACTGTAACAAAAAACACCAAACGAATGTCTCCATAAAATAACCCAATTTATTTACAAATAAACAATCCAACAATAACTAAAAGTGAAGCTAAAAGGCTTCAGGGTGAACCCAGGCCAAAACAACAAACAAAACCCCAACTAACTGCAACATGTAATCTTACCTGCAACAAAAGAAAAGGGAAATCAAAGACAGAACGCTAACCTCCCTAACCTAACAAAACCAGGAGAAAACATGTACTAAACAAAATGGCGGTTCACCCCTACAGCTTCACTTAAACAAAATCATAAACCAAAGGACTAAACAGAGTGGGCACAGACAAAACTACAAACTACAAAGAACTACAAAGTGCAACACAAACTAAAACAAGTGGAGAAGACATAAACAAAATGGAGAACAAAACAAAATGGAGAAGAGGGCCAAGCTGCAGTGGAGGCTTTTGCTGCAAGGCACCCTTCTCACCGGCTGGAGGTCCAAGTGGTGGCTTTTAAAGGCTGCCTCCACCAGCTTGTCCAAATGGAGGCCACACCCTTGCCAGCACACCTGAAAATAATCACAGACATACAAACAAAGATCCACAAAAAACACAGAAGTCCCACTCTGATACAAAAATAACACACAAAACACAGAACAAACAAACAAAACAAAATCAAATACAGCCCCAGCTGTAACAAGGACAGAACCCCAGTACTCCATACTTTCCCCAGCTTCAAACTTCTAGCAGCCTACTAGCAACTAATTGCTATTAAATTAAATTAAAACATGTTTATAGTAAGTTGCATGCACTATGGCACATACAGCTGATGTTAATAATAATGACAAGAATAGAACCTCTACATTTTTACCACAACAGCAATGATACAATATAGTATTAATCAAAGCAGGGGGAGTGTGCCACCCTGGCCCGGTTTATGAAACTATCTTCCCTCTGCAGAGAAATATGTATAATGGAGGTAAGGAAAATTACAATTATTCCCCCAAACTTCCTTACAGTAGGTGAGGTAGAGGAAGCAATAAGTTAAATAATCTCTGATTACTAGCTAGTCTGACAATAAGCCTGTCAACAGAGGAATGTTTTCAGTCTAACTTTGAATGTAGAAACTGTCGGCCTCTCCTTCATGAGCTGGGAGCTTATTCCATAAAACAGGGGCTTGGTGGTTAAGGCTCTACCTCCAACTGTGCTTTTACAAGTTCTAGGAACCACAAGCAGTCCTGTATTTTGGGAGTGAAGTGTTCTGTTTGGTCGGTAAGGCACTATGAGGTCTTTGATATAGGATTGGGTCATACCATGCAAGACCTTATAGGTTAGCAGGAGGATTTTGAACTTAATTGTAGATTCAACTGGGATCCAGTGAAGGGAAACTAACTAGATGCTGCAATTTTAACGGCCTAATTATTCAACTAAACTACAACTAAATATCAGGCATGTCGTCATTTCTGAAATGATCTGGAATCACGTTGTTGCAGTATTCAACCCAAAAAGTAATAAATTGAAGATGAGCAGAGCTCTGGAGTCATTTTTCCAAAGTGGCAGGATTTTTCTCTCTGTGATTCATCCTCATTTTAGACACTCTGCAGACAGAATGAGTGTCAGCAGCTGTTTTTATTCACCACTTGAAGGTGTTGACAAAGGCTGTAAAGACATGCCAGCTCCCCTTTTGATTTGTTAAGTGTTAGGTGATAGCAGATCTAACTTGGGCTTGACTTGAGTGCTAATATTTAACAACACCTCTGTGAGAAGAGCTGTGAACTAAACTTGACTTGTTATTTCCACCAAAGGCTGGTTCACCCTTTTAGGAGAATGGATGCCTTAGCAAAAAGTGTTCTTAAACACTGTGATCATGTACAGGAATGTGAAAACAAGAATTGACTGATTTTTAGAGCCCTTGTCAGCTTTAACATCATGAAACAAAAGGCAGATTGAGAAGGTGGGTCTTGAGCCTCTTCCTAAAAACCTCTACGGCCTCTGCAGCCCTGAAGCTCTCCGGCAGGCTTTTCCACAGGCGAGGACCGTAATGGTGGAACGAGGCCTCACCGTGTGTCTTGGTCCTCACCTGAGGAAGAACTAAGAGGCCAGTGCTGGAGAACCACAGGGTCCCCAAGGGTTCATATCTTAAAAGCAGATCAGTTAAATAATAAGCCCAAGATCATTAAAACATTGAGAAAACTTTCAAACCAATCCTGAATGGCACAGGGAGCCAATGCAGTGGTTTTAAAATGTGTGTAATGTGTTCCTGCCCCCGGGGCTAAAGAAAACAGGCAAGTATGGAGACATGCGGATGCCGCATCTCTGTCTAAATATTTTCATTACTGCAGGAAATTTGTTCCTATTAAATTGGAATCCCAAACAACTCCATGACGATCTTAGAAAAATTCAAGAACTTTACTTTTGACTAAATAGACTAGAAGGGAAAGAATCAAGAGTCATTTAAGTTTCTGGGACAAGACAAAAAATAAAATGGTAAACATTTATTATTGTCTGTGACTGATCTTATCATTTCCACTGATAATGAGTCCGTCTTTTTTGTCATTAAATGGGCTTTAATTTCGCTTTGACTGTGAGAAAACTGCACTTAAACAGAGATGGTGAAACCGGTCAGATGGTTTACATGATAACCAAAACTTAACTATTTCCTCACAGCGGCATACGGCAGACGAGAAAACAGCAGATGTTCTGGGTGGTGAGGGTTCAACTTTGGAACACTGTGGCCTGATTGGCAGACAGAATGGATACTGTGCAATTCCAGCCCCTGTTCCTGCATTTTGAATGTTGCCAAAATTTGTTCAAGCTATTTGTTGTGTTCTCTACTGTTTACGTCCGTCTTAATTTTTGGGGTAATACACATCAAACTAATGACAATAGTGTTCCTTCATATTTATTATAGGTGAGATCCAAGGTAACTTTGACATATTTCAATAGAATTCAGACCAAATAGAAAAAGCACCCATGTTAATAATATTTCCAACTTATTGTGAGTAGTGTAGTCTTACCTGTTAGGAAATGTCTTACCTGGAGTTGAACCAGCTTCCTTTTTCATTTCTGCATGTTCTTAACATTTTGTTGGTTTATACGCACTGAAAGGAAATGTCTGACATTCTGCAGCTCTAAACAGGCAAGATTGCAGTAAAACTACTGAAGAGAGCAATCCCTAAAGGTTACAACATACAGTCCACTTAGCTAAAGAGGCACGTTTTGTGTGAGGGGGGGCGGCGGGGGGGTACCTCTGGGACGGGCTTTTTCATTTCCTCACAGCAGGATCGGATGAGCTCCTGCAGTCATTGAATGAAGAGTCATAACCTAAACCTGTAAACCGCAGGCGTCACGCTGATGAAAACATGAGACAGAGAGGCAGAGCTCCTCATGCTGTGCACTCAACGAGACAAAGGAAAACTTTCTCTGACTTCTCCAAATGTGCTTCCTGTCGTTTCAGAGATGATCCGATCAGCCACGCCCTTCCCTCTTGTCAGCCTCTTTTTCATGTTCATCGGGTTTGTGCTCAGTAACATCGGCCACATTCGACCGCATCACACCATCCTCGCCTTTGTTTCTGGGATCTTCTTCATCCTGTCAGGTACAGGCTTTGTTGTGAAGACGTTTGTTTGCGTGTACTTTGGTCATCGAGAGATTTGCGTTTCTGTTTTTGTCATCTGTGGGCTTCAACAGGTCTGTCTCTGGTCGTCGGGCTGGTTTTGTACATCTCCAACATTAACGATGAAATGCTGAACAGGACCAAAACGAATGAAGCTTACTTCAGCTACAAGTACGGCTGGTCTTTTGCCTTTGCCGCCATCTCCTTCCTGCTCACTGAGGTAACTAAGGTTAAAAACTAAGGTTTTTACTCAACAATTGCTGGCTTCTAAACGGTGCTTCTTTTATTGGAAACATTATCATCGCAGACAAGATGAATTATGTTTTCTTGTAGCTGTTAAATCTGTATGTCCATTAAATCAATCTGCTTTTGTGTTAATTAAATACCCATGTCTGCGTTTTCCGGTTGTTCCTTCTCATTCAAACTTGATAACTCCATCCTCAAACCCCCAATGAAAGGCAAAAAAGCATTGAAAGTTAACTAAAAGAATAGGACCTGACCTTTTTTTTGATGGTTTCATTGTTTTCCATCCTGTCCAGACAGCAGGCGTCATGTCTGTGTACCTGTTCATGAAGCGCTACACAGCAGAGGAGATGTACAGGCCTCATCAGGGCTTCTACCGGCCCCGCCTGAGCAACTGCTCGGATTACTCGGGTCAGTTCCTGCATCCGGACGCCTGGGCCGGGCGCGGCCGCAGTCCTTCCTCCATCTCCTCCGAGGCCTCCCTCCAGATGAACTCCTCCAACTATCCCGCCCTCCTGAAGTGTCCAGAGTACGAACACATGTCCTCTTCCCCCTGCTGAGGCATTGCTGGGGTCATGTTGATCTGCCCGGGTTTTGGCCGTTAAGTATATATCGTTCAGCTTGAAGTTATCGCTTCAAGTGCTCTGACAATGACCCGAGTTGCTTTTCTTTGTCAGCTGCCAGTTTTGATAGCAGCTTTTGGTTTTGTAGGGAGGAAAAATAAAAACAGCCTCAAGATTAGTTTCTTGTTTTCTCCAGCAGTCTTGTTTCAGGATGAACGAGGAAACGTTTTAAGCAGTTTCATTTGCTTTCACTGAGTATTACCTGTAGATATCAGAGGAAGAGATTGCAGAGCGTCTCTAAAGAATAAATATGAAAGCAGATAGTCTTAGCTCAAGAATACAAATTATTCTGTATCTGTGGGTCTCTGGAAACATTCTCACAATTATTTATTCAGGAGGATTGTGCTTTGGTAGGGGAGAGGGAAAAAAATCAAAGTAGGATTTATTGTGAGAGCAGCAGTTTGTGCTGCAGGTGTTTCCACGTTCTAATTTCTTTTCATGTCCTGGTGCACAAGTATAGAAACTTCTAATCTTCACAGCTTTCAGAACAAAACCGTTTGAAAAGAGAACTTCATATACAAGTCAATTAATTAGAGTGAGGAAGATCTAAAAGTGCTGAGATCACACCTTTATTTTTTTAATACTTTCTAATATTTCTGTTTCAATCTTGTCCGTTTTATCTTCAATCAGATGAAGGAATATTAACATCATTTATACTTCTGCAAAGGGAAATGTGTTCTTGTTTTTGGAGTTTTGTTTATTTCTAAATTCTGACAATTTCATGCGGTCATACATTTTTATTTTAACAGAATATAACAAAGATTCACACCGATTATTCATGAGCAACACAAGACTTTTTCACTAGTGTTTAAGGTTTTATTGCCAGCATATGCATTCATGCAGCATATGCAAAGACAGCTTTTGTTTAACAGATGTCTCCTTGTCTGCCAGTTAGAGAAAAGAGAGTAAAAGGGGAGAAGAGGAGGTTCTGGCGCTCATGTTTAGTGTGGAATGTGGATGAGTCAGTCGGTAGTTTCACATGGAGCCTTTTTGAATGTAAGATAAGCTGACAGAAAACGCTGCTTAATGAGATTTTTCTGCTTAAAAAGCCTCTGCCACAAAGAATTGCAGTATTAACCCAAACCACAGATGCATATTTTTTCCATTTTCTTCCCTTGTCATGATGCTAAAACTAATGTAGGAACGTCACAATCAAATGTACCTATGACCCATTGACATTCCATAGAAGACGATGCACCAAATCGCCAAGTACCACCTATTCACATTTCTTGCTTTTGGTGTGTGAAAACATGTTACATATATGTCTTGTGCAATCTTCTTTATAGATGGCAGATATTTTCTTAAGATGTTATTTCTTCATAAGGTTGCATGCTGTCAGCTCCACATGATCCCACCGGGCACAAGAGGTCTGTTAGATAACTAATGTACAGCTGCAGTACTTCCATTGTCTGCTTGACATCTCAGACAACTCGTTTTTGTTACTCTATTATGCTGTGTACACACCGGGCATGGGTCGCGCATTTAGGAAAGCACTAAACAAGCATTCTTGAACCCGTTTATAGCATATGGTGTGGACTAAGGTCTGTCTCCACCCAAAACTAGCACATGAATTCCCAGCTGGAAGAATGTTGATACGAAATGTCGTAGCGAATCTTACTCCTGGCTTTTTCTTTCACAGCTCTATTCCGATATACAAAGACTTGGGTTCATAGAATTCCTTTACGATCAATTTTCAAACGGTCGGCACTTCTGTGCTTTGAAGAAAAAAAACACAACTCATATGTAACCACCAAATAAAAGTCTTTGATTGGTTAAAGTTCAACTGGTTAAACTTTAACGCACGTTCAATTGCTGGGCCTTCTGTACGTAGCGCCCAAAACTGACTTAAAACTTGCGTTTTGAAATGCGAAAGCGAGAGTTTTGAACGTGGACGCATGAAATGCGTCTGTATTTCGCCATGGAGTGGAAGCGGTCACTCGATGGCATGTTTCCGAGTCCAGTATGTACGTAGTATTAGAGGTCTACCACTAGTGTTCTGAAAGTTATCTGCAAGAGGTCTCCTACAATCTAACCTTGGGATATTCATACGTGACTACACAACTGTATTAGAGCTGTGGATCATTAATTAGGTGGCGATTCCATTCACAAATCAAACTTAATGACTCCCAGATCAAACCATGATTCTTACTATTTAATATAATGTGTTTTTACAGTTTTTACAGCAGTAAACAGAATCGGAAGGAGAACAACACCATTTTGTAACAGGCCTGAAAATATTCTCCAGTTTTTCCATCCTCAAAGTTTAGCCAACTACAGTTCTAGTAGATTGATGACGAGATAGTAAACACAGCAAAACCTCAATAGAAATGTAACAACTAGAAAACACTCACAGACCTTTCATCTAAACCCACAACAATGCTTCCAACAACCATGTTTTACAAACTGACAGTCTTCAGCTTTAGTGGAAAAACCAGAAGACTCCCAAAACTTTAGAAGAACATTTTAAAATAAAGCTCCTGTGCCACTTCTCCACCATGCTTATAGTCACATGACATCACATTAATCATGAAATGTTTGCAATATTCTTAAATTCCTCCTGTGAAATTCGTGACTGTGACATGTGATCACCGTGAAACAGCTGATTCTGCAGTGCAGAAAAGCATAATTTCATGCTGGCTTTGACCGACATGCAACACTTTACGTTCTTAGGCATTGCATACCACTGCTAGGCGGGTATGAAAAGCCGCTGAATCAGCTGATTGACGTTGATTACATAAGCATTCCACTACTGAGTGGTGCTGCATATCAGCATTTCTCTGCTTCAGAATCCCCTGAAATTATGTTCATTGAGTGGTCGAAGAGTTAGCATAATCAAAAAGTGTGAACACTGGAGCTAAAGCTGCGGTGTTAAAGGGTTAAAGCAAATTCGTTATTTTCTGACCTTATGTCAGTAAACGGAACTTCAATCTTTTTCTTCCTACTACAAAAATCCAACATTATGCTGCATTTTAGAGCAAACACACGTTGTGCCTGAATTGTATTTATCTATATTGTATTTTTACTACCCTCTACTTTGTTCATACAGATTGTGAATCAGCAATCAAAATATTCGTAATCAAATTTTTGGAGCAGATCGCAAACATTGGAGTCCCTGTCGTTACATCCCTAAAAATGTATTGTACGAGTCACAAATCGATTTTTAAACACAGACAAATCCAAAGTTACACACAAACAAGCAGACACAAGTTAGAAATCAAGCATCATGCTCAAACAAATTTTTTGTGTCTATTTTCTCTCCATGCTTCTCTCTGTAATTCAACTCAATTCCATTTTATTCAAATGGCCCAATATTACAAAAGTTGTCTCAACGGGGTTCAAGAGCGCTAACCGCTAAGACACCATGCAGCCTTTTTATTCACAGACAACTAGTAATCACCAAATTCTACATTCCAAGCAGTACAAACATTTCTCCTTCCCGGGGTTAAAGGGTCTCAGATACTTATTAAGAAAATAAACAATCCAATATATGTATATGTAACCGAATCTGTTAACAGCATATTCATTCAAAAGAATCAGAACACCACATCTTAAGTTTTCAACAATCTTACAAATCAAAGCCCAATTTAGGACATTTTAAACACAGAGGTCCCCTAAAACAGCAGTCTGGAACCCGAGCCGCATGTGTCTCTTTTAACCCCTTCATTGTGGCTCATTGGCTTTAAAAACTATTTAACCCTTGTGCTATCCTAGGCACTTTAACATTGGGAGTTGGGTCATCTAGACCCACTAGACAGTGCTCTGAACCTTTTTTCTTCAATGATTTGTGATATTCACTGGTGTCCATGGATTACATGAAATCTTTCCACTTTTTTCCACCTTTATCATGGTAGGGAGAACACGTCAATGTAAGGGTGGGGTCATCTAAGATAGCACAAGGGTTAAAGAAATAATGGGTTCCAAGTTTTGCTTAATTTGTTTAAGTTAATTAAATGTTGCATGTATGTAAGGGAACGCTGCCCGAAGAGCTGTGCATTATCAGAAATTATTGGAGCATATAGAGGCTTGTACTTTCCTCCGCTATCTGTCAGAAAGTTGCGTTCGCACGAAATAAATATTAAATCAGTTAATAGTACCTTCATTGTGTTATTTTTTTAGGTTGTTTTCCATGGAAAGACTTGATAATTTGATACGAGGCGTTGTCATGGTAACAGCTGCCAAGCCTGCACCCTCCTGGCTCTGCAGTAGCGGAGGAAAGTGGTATTTTTAAATATCGTGATAAATTAATCAAAGCATCTCTTTAGAGGGAAGGGAAACATGTTACCGCTTACTCTTGACCAGCCGATGAAACAAAAGTTTGTTTCAAAGAAACAAAGTCTTAATTGTTCAAATCTGTCGCTTTCTTGTGTCTCATCTCCTTATTTACTTTTCTCTCCTTCTCTTCTGCTGCACCCCAGTCTTCAAAATGATTACATTTACCAAACAAGCTAAAGGAAACTATCAAATTATTCATGTCTCTACCATTGTCTTGTGTGTCTTGTGTCATCCTGTGTTGTGTGTTTCTTTTGCTCCAGTTACCAAATGGCGTTTAGGCCAGGACAATAATACAGAACATTCAAGCTAAACCTTATTTTTTAGTTGTCCATTATCAAGGTGTGTTATCACTTTTTAATCCTCACCATGCAGCCAATCAGATTCAAGTATTCACCCAAACCATAGTGTAAAGTTTAGATTAACTTGTCAGATACCTGAGCAGAATTATGGTAATTCTGTTTTTTTAATTTAGGTAATCATTTTGTGTCTCATATTCTGCTGCACAACAGTGTCTAGTTGCTGTTCAGAAGTCCTTAAAGTGTAGAATCCCACTTAAATGTGTAGAAAATAAAAAATTGTACACCAATGTTGTCATGATTTATTCAATAGTAAAAGGAGAAAGTCACAATGATAGAAACACCATGTTTGATGCAGCTTTCTTACTTTTATTTGAGGTAAATCTGCTCCAGCAGGAGGATCCTATTTATAACACTTATTTGGACATAATTTACTTGCTGTTGAATTAAAAGTAGTTAAAATTGTCATATATAGATAAATATTAAGCTTTATACTTTAACACTTGTAAATATTTAAAGCTATGTTTTATGAATGAGTGGAAACATCAATAAAATGTGTTTATCTAACCGGTGAGCAGTGGGACTTTGTGGCTCTCACTTGGAGTTTGGTCACTTAGAAAGTAACCCAAATGTCTCTTCTATTGTGAAAGGTTGCAGAGCCCTGCCCTAAAGTAACAATGCAGATAGCTACTGAAACCACAAGTATAAACATATCTCCTAAATACTTTGAACATTCACTTTCACTAAAATGATCCGATTTTTAGACACCATCAATTGTCTTGTAGATTTGAGCTAAACAAATACCGTCCTGGGTTACATTATCGAAAGCTTGAAGGATGGCCTCTGTAGCACACTAAATGCACTTTCTAAATAATTCTTTATGTTATTTAATTAACGCTTACCCTCCTCGAAAGGAAATGGCGGCTTTTTTTACAGTGCTGAAGGCATGATGACGGGAGGAACTGTGGGAAAGTCGTCTGTTAGAGATCTAAACAGAGATGTGCAGTAGAACTGAATGAATCCATGTCTATTAGATGCATATAAGCTGTAAACATTGAAATAGCCGTGAGTTAGATATCTAATAGATGTGTCTGAGCCCAGTGGGATTCTTTCTGGCAGTTAACTTTGCATAAGCGGGAGCATCTGCTCAGCAAAAAGCAAACTGAGTTAGAGGAAATATTTTTCACTCTCTGCACCAGTTTGAACTTGATCGTGCTTTAAGTTGATGATATTTTGACCTAAATATTTGTACATATAAAATCTGTGATGCAGACAAAACCTTTTGTATAAACTTCACTGAAAGCTACACTTGCTTTGTTGTATTGATTCTTCTGCAGCTTGTCGGTGTCTTAGTCAGGCATCATTAATCTGTATGTAAACTTTTACCATCACTCCTATTTATTATGTTAGTGTGGGAAGTATTTAATCTATACTCAAATGAATATGACACATAGGATTCATAACCTGTTGTAAATTGTTTGTTCTTTATCTAACTGTATCTTTAAAAGTCTATTGTAAAGAGGACTTGTCATATTGTACATGGATCGGAGAAATGAATGAATAAAGATTCTTCTAAAGATTTTCTTTAAGACTTTTCTGTTTTTCTATGTTGTTGTGAATTTTGAATGAGATTGTCTCTTTAACCCTTGTTCTATCTTAGTACAAGGTAAGATGGCCACCCTAACAGCAGGCAAAATGAGCAGGTAGGGGTAGGGGGTCACTCAGTCAGCGTAGGTCTTTAACCCTTGTGCTATCTTAGATGACCCCACCCTTACTTTGACGTGTTCTCCCTACCAGGACAAAGGTGGATAAAGGTGGAAAGGTTTCATGTAATCCATGGACATCAGTGAAGATCACAAATCATTGAAGAAAAAAGGTTCAGAGCACTGTCTAGTGGGTCTAGATGACCCAACTCCCAACGTCAAAGTGCCTAGGATAGCACAAGGGTTACGGCTGTGTCTCAGGGTCACTATGTAGATTTTGGGTATGTCGCACAGGTGAGAATTGGTCATACGTGAATATATGTGGAAAAAGTGAGAAAAGTTGGGGTCTTTACATGAAATTTTTACAGATGTATCACGTATGAACCACGCTAAACCACGTAAGAAATACAAATAAACCACGCAAAGAACACGCAAATCAATGTAGAAAATGAACTGCTCATGATTGTCCCGCTGTTTATATACAATTCATTAGTGATTTGGGCGTCAATTACGCAATTTATGTGATATGTGCTGTATATGCGATATAAAGGTTATACATTGGTGGTGCAGGCATGGAAAGCTACAAATTTGCGTACGCATCTCACAAAAATCCAGCACAATTGCATAAGATGTACGTTAAACTACGGTTGTGTCCGAATTCCCACCGTAACCCCTAACTACTGAAAAACTATATAGTGCAGCACTGTGTAGTGCCGTGAATTTTTTTTAAGCGTTGGATATGATGTCATCAATTCCACAAAGTTAAAATCCAATTAAAATGAGCGTTTTGCAACAATTATTTATGAGTCCACTTGTCTTCTGAAGATAAAAACGTTGAGGATTTATTTAAAAAATACATTTAAATGCATATTTTTTGGCAAAAAATGTTCCAACACTATGGATTGTGGTCTACATTTGCCGATCTAGTGAGCATTGATGCACACTTTTTCGCAGAGACTTCTGGGAAATTTCTAGGGCACTTGATTTTGGAATTGTGGATTCGGACAGCACTACAAAATGGCAAACGCACTATATAGTGCCCTATATCGGGGTTAAGGTGCGAATTTGGACACAGTTTATGTACATCACCCAAAATTTTTGGTTGATTGAGCTCAAAACCGAATTAATGTAAAGACCCGTTAGCCAAAATCCTCAATGGACATCTGCCCACATCGATTGGCAAATTCAAGAAACGCTTATGAATTACATATCACGCATTAACAACGAAAGTCTGAATTTTCGTACATGGAAAATGCGCAAAATGTGTGTAACGGCAAAGCCACATGGCCGATAAATAGACCCCTCTGACGAGACGTAAAGTAATAAAGCTGATGAGGTGCAGTTTCATGTAAAGTATTGTCATGTCATCATGATGTACATCATAGCTGCAAAAATATGAACTGGTGACCTAAAGTCAACATTAAAGTATTTATGGATTGTTCCTTAAAAATATATTACAAAAGAACAGAGTTTATTTGTAAAAAGAAAAAGAATCTAGAGAAAAAAAGCTCAAACTTGAGAAAACAATTGTGCAAAACTAAATCCAATCAATGAGAAGCTATAGATGACTATGATTACATTAACTAACAAAATGTATATTTCATAATTTTGAAGCAGAATGAACGTTTTCCTTAAATATATATCAAGTCCTACAATAAAACATAGACAAACAGGACACAATTTTACCCAAAAATGCTAAATCTGTTACTCTAAACATCCAAAAATAATAATTTTTATTACCTGGGTGTTTTTCTTCCTTTCCTCCAGTAGCTCCTGCAAAAGAAATCTTCAGTTTGACAACAGCGCCGCCTGCTGTCACTTCAGTGTCTACACAAAATAATTTGACAAGATTATTTCCCATTCATTGGAAATTCAGTGCTTGCCATTTGATTAACAGCCAAATTATATATTTCCCTTTCCGGTAAACACTAATAGCAATACATTAAATCTTTTGATAGTTAATAGGTTGAGATTTGTTGAAAAGATCAGACTTTTTAAAGAATGACCTTAAATGGCTATAATGAGGTTTTGTGTAGGTTGTGTAATGCATGCCTTCATTGTCGTTTACACATCGGATTCAAAGCATTTTATGATAGCAGAGTTTGCATAAAAAGGATAATATTTGTTAATTTTCAAACTGAATGAAAAATAGAACTGAATCAGAAAAAGTTTTTTCCTGATAAGACTTTCAGTAAAATTAGAAATTTAATATTATAGGAATTACAGGAAAAACAGTTTTTAATTTTAAAAAAATGGACATTCTCTGAAAATAAGTTTCACACATTTGCATTTATTGTTGGTGTAAACATCTTAACCCTTGTGCTATCTTAGATGACCCCACCCTTACATTGACGTGTTCTCCCTACCATGACAAAGGTGGATAAAGGTGGAAAGATTTCATGTAATCCATTGACACCAGTGAAGATCACAAATCATTGAAGAAAAAAGGTTCAGAGCACTGTCTAGTGCAGGGGTCGGGAACCTAAGGCTCGCGAGCCATATATGGCTCTTTTGATGGTCACATGTGGCTCGCAGACAAATCTTTAATTCAAATTTTTTTTCTTCATTAGACCAGTCCTTCTCGTGCGCGATGCGATGGCAGAGGCGCGCAGTAGTAGCGGTGCTTAGAGAGACAAATCTGCGCCAGCACTAGTATAAGTTTAAAATTGTCTATTAATTCACAGAGTTTGTACCACCCGGAAACCTGTGAATTGCCGTGCCTAAAACTGCGCGCTCCCGTCTCTGAGAAAGAGCGCGCAGTTGCGGGGACGGGATGTGTGAGGGAGAAAGCAGAGGGTGGGGCTGAGGTGTTGTGGGGACAGGCAGCAGGTGAATCGCGCAGGGATTGTAAATAGGTAAAACCCACTGCCTGTCACTCACTGCAGCGTGTGAGTGTGTGTTTGGCTCCAGGTCCGCATGTGAGCAGTCTGTCTCACATCTACAAAACATTCATACCAACCTAAGATCACGTTTAAAGTCTCAACGCCTTCAATGAAGCAGAAACTCACCACGTAAACCAGACTAGACCATCAGCAAAACTACCACGAGAAATACTCATCATTTATTAGAAACAGCATAACAATGTTATTAAAAAGAATCCACAGACTTATTGTACTTTAAAAAGGTTGAAATTACATCAAATGCACACATTCACTTGTATTTTAGTTTTAAACATATTGTCGCGGACTGAGTTGGGTGGCTGTTGGGCCGCGTTAAAAGTTCTGGAGTTCATTGACCGCATCAAGCAGAGAGCTGATTGGCTCTCAGTTCTGTCGCTCAGCCTGTTGTTAGGTAGTTTGGACCAATGGGGTTCAGCTATGGGCCGAATAAGGGAAAGGGGAGGGCTGCAGCGGGAGCAGGGGAATATAAAGTTGGGAGAAGCGCTCTCGTGTCGGCGGGAGAGATTCAGGAGTTGCTGAATTAATTGAACGGTGTTTGTCGCGGTCTGCAGTAACCCGAATAAAGAACCTTAAAAGAGGTTAAGTCTCCGTGCCTCAGTGTGGGAAAGGGACACTACATTATTGTATGGCTCTTTCGAAATTACATTTCAAAATATGTGGCGTTTATGGCTCTCTTGGCCAAAAAGGTTCCCGACCCCTGGTCTAGTGGGTCTAGATGACCCAACTCCCAACGTTAAAGTGCCTAGGATAGCACAAGGGTTAGGCAAACACAAAACTGACAGAAAAAAACTTTAAAAAAAACTTTTAAACAAGAGCTGATATAAACTTACAGAGCAGAAGAAAAATAAGCCTGTTGTCACATGTATAATCCTAACTAACTCTCTTTATTAACAAAAATGCATAGTTTCTTAAAGTAAAATAATCTTAAATAAAAATACATTTATTTATGATTTGCAGCTAATATTTCATATTATTTTGAGACGGTTCATTTATTATTATTATTATTAATAATGACATATATGATCACTGTAATTAAATAAAATTGCATTTTATTTGAAATGCTTTTCAGAACAACAAAGAACACTGTTTAGGAAGTTTATGGTTTTAAAGGTTTTAAAGAAACCAACACAACTTTTAAAAATTGCAAAACAAAACAAATCAACTACCGTAGGTATAGGTCATTTTGAAGTGTCATGTTTTGAGTTTTAGTTTGAAAACTATAATGACAAATGGCGTCACGGACATAAGGAGGAAGAGGACTCCAGAGTCTGGAAGGTGAAAACTTCAAACTCTTTTAGGAGTCTCTAAAATCCAAATAAAAGATTTCCCTATTAGCTGGCAGAATAATGTCACGCAGAAACGATAAACAGGAGTTCCACTGAGTGTAGGGCAGAGAGCCAGCTGTTTTCCAGCTGTTTCCACATCCAAGCCTGGCTGAACACCATTTCAGGGATTTTAGCAATGATGGCCCCTCAGTGACTAGCACACTTGTGCGGTGTTGCTCCTGGGCACTAAACTAAACTAAACTAAACTAAACTAAACTAAACTAAACTAAACTAAACTAAACTAAACTAAACTAAACTAAACTAAACTAAACTAAACTAAACTAAACTAAACTAAACCAAACCAAACCAAACCAAACCAAACCAAACCAAACCAAACCAAACCAAACCAAACCAAACCAAACCAAACCAAACCAAACCAAACCAAACCAAACCAAACCAAACTAAACTAAACTAAACTAAACTAAACTAAACTAAACTAAACTAAACTAAACTAAACTAAACCATAACCATTCACCCATCTTCTGAACCCACTTTAGTCCTGTTCCAGGTCACTGGGTTTTGCAGAGAAAAACCAGTGTAGATGAATGCTCACTAGATATGCAAATATAGACCACAATGTGTTTGAATGGTTTTTGTATAAAAAAAATAACTTAAACGTTTTTTTTTACAAACCATCCACGTTCACATCATCGGAACACAGTGGATTCATAAACCGTCTTCATAAAATTTTGTTTTTATCAGGTTTTTACTTCGGGATATCCGCGACGTCATATTTGCTATTAAAAAAAAGGAGTGAGCAAGGTGTCCAAAATGCTTTTAAAACACTAGAAAGTCCCGCACTAAAGAGTATTTTTTAATAGTTATGGTGTAGGGAGGGAATTCGGACATAGCTGAAGTCTCCACCCTACCATGACAAAGGTGGATAAAGGTGGAAAGATTTCATGTAATGCATGGACACCAGTGAAGATCCCAAATCATTGAAGAAAAAAGGTTCAGTGCACTGTCTAGTGGGTCTAGATGACCCAACTCCCAATGTTAAAGTGCCTAGGATAGCACAACGGCTAAACAGTAAGGGCTGTCTTGTGCGAGAGGGCCCTTAGTGAGGTCAAGGGCCCTTGTAGTCAAAGGACAGGAGCTACTCACAGTCCCACTCTCACTCACACCTGGTCACGCCTTTGGTAAGTCAAAGGCATGACGCGAGGATCTTTCAATAGAACAGGCCCAGCATTCCTAGGGGTTCCTGGTGAGGGTTCCTAACATTAACAGATTCTATTTACACCAAACAATGCTCAGTGTTTGGACTCCTGTTCCAGCTCTCCACATGCTCTCTGCTGGATTGATGGCGCATAATTTATGCTCTAACTGTTTCTTCTATCCTCCTTTCACGGTCTTGTATTTGTTCAGTACACAGTTGCTGGACTCTTTCGACACTGACGACATTCTGGTCCACCAATTTATGAATCAACTGTGATAAAGTTATTAGCTACTTTAGAAAGATATTTGACCTTGGTGAATCCAATGCCGTAAAATCTTTCAAATGGATTGGCCAGACTGTCAACCACATTCAATCACCACCTAATAGAGTAGGGCTGTGACGAGTCTTTAAATACTTGGATATCTGTTGGATAAACGCGATCCGTGAGAAGTACAAATATTTATGGCGTTCTTAACTTTTTTCTACTCTAATTGTGACTTTTGGAATAAAAAAGACCTTGGGAAAAAATGAGTATGAATATTTGTGGTGTCCAAGATCACTGATTTGCGATCTTTTTAAATATAGCAGAGTGTAGTAAAAATACTCTTCAGGAAACACAAAACAAAAAAAAGCGCTACTGTCACCAGAAGTAAAGTCGAGTGTCAGTGAAATTTCTCATTTTCAAAGTAAAACTATCAAGAGTTTTTTCTTGAATGAATGAAAGGAGGATGAAGTTCAGTTGACTGACATGAGTTCTAAAAAACAGATTTTGTTGTAACCCTTGTGCTATCCTAGGCACTTTAACATTGGGAGTTGGGTCATCTAGACCCACTAGACAGTGCTCTGAACCTTTTTTCTTCAATGATTTGGGATCTTCACTGGTGTCCATGGATTACATGAAATCTTTCCACCTCTATCCACCTTTGTCATGGTAGGGAGAACACGCCAATGTAAGGGTGGGGTCATCTAAGATAGCACAAGGGTTAAAAAAGTTTCCACCTACCACAGTTCTGATCAACTGGGAGCAGAGTAAAGATGTTGACTGGATTTAATAGAGGGAGGACAGCTTATTTAAATTTGTTGCACAGTCTTTAAATTCATCTTGAATTGAACCTGAGGCTCTACTGAGCATGAGGAGTCCTTTGTCCATTTAAAATGACCAGAAGCTCAAAGAGGGCGAGGCATGGCATGCCGCTTGCCTTTCTTGGCAAATCTCTCTCCTCCAGCGGCGCAACCCAATGCCCTCCATTGTTGTCCCGCAACGAGGCTTGTACTTGGTTCTGCCCACCATGATGGAGCTCCACCCCCTGCAGGTACTGGGTCGTTTTTTCTACAGGCAACGGGCCAGAATTAATACCAAAAGTTTAATTTTATTTTATGTCTGACGGTGAGAAAAACAAAAAGGACACGTGTGTTTTTATGTGGTGTATGTAAACTTCTGGTTTCAAATGTACCTTTTGGCGGTCAAGGAAAAGTCTGTTGCAACAGGAAAACTTCACGAAGCCATTTCTTTAGTTGTATTTTGATTTTTTACTGTGTCACAAATTTTAATGAAAATTTATCAAAATGAAGTTTTTGACAACATTTATTAGGTCAGATAAAAAATAGGATAATTAGGTTAATTAATGACCGGTCATGATTAGTTTAATTGCACAAAATGTAGTCACAGGACAGCACTTTTGATCAAATTGATCTAAAAGTTCTTCTTCATTTTTTTGTGGTTTAAACTGTTTTGTTTAACCCTTGTGCTATCCTAGGCACTTTAACGTTGGGAGTTGGGTCATCTAGACCCACTAGACAGTTCGCTGAACCTTTTTTCTTCAATGATTTGTGATCTTCACTGGTGTCCATGGATTACATTAAACCTTTCCACCTTTATCCACCTTTGTCATGGTAGGGAGAACACGTCAATGTAAGGGTGGGGTCATCTAAGATAGCACAAGGGTTAATCATTTTTAAGTCATGGCATTTGCTTTGTTCAACCAGTTTTTGTCTCACTATCTGTCTCCAGAACCTGGTTTATCCCTTTTGGGGCTGTTGGACCAAGGCGGGGAACACCCTGAACAAGCCACAGTGGGTTGCAGGGCAACACACACTCATATGCACACATAGTGACAATTTTGAATCCCACCTGAACCTATGAAGCATGTTTTTGGACTGTGGGAGGAGTCCAGGAGGAAACCCACACATGCATGGCGAGAACATGAAAACTCCACACAGAAAAAAATACTCCAGCTGGGATTCAAACCAGAGACTTCTCATTATGAGGCGAGGATGCTAACCACTACACCATCAGCCAATTCGTCTCACCAAAGTTGGAAAATTTTTAGATATGTTAAAAATGTTGAAAAACTGCATTTAAAAAATAAATAAATCTGGCTTTATTATGACTGTAACACTTGTGCTATCTCAGGCACTTTAACACAACCCATGTCTGATCACAAAAGAACCAAGAAGTCAGTACTGTACAGACAGTATTGTTTGATGAAGCCTTTGAAGATTTACTATGTGATAGAAAAAGATGCAAATAAGCACAGGTTACATCTCCATGTGACTCTGCACTTTACTTTTTTGTGTGTCCATCTTGTTCCAGCAAGTTGTTTATTACCTTAAGCTGTCTTCATTTATGTTTGTTATTCTCAATGTATGTTAAGTAGCTGCTTAATTTCCTTCATCTCTCACCTACTACAGATTAGACCAAAAATGACCAACTTTACCAAAATGGAACCAATCAGGAGTGAAATGACATTTGATGCAGCGATGTGAGACTTCTGACGAGCTGCACGAAAGCACGAACCAACCGCAGATGTTCTTTCTCCGTGTGCGGATCAAAAATCTAGAACAGCGTAGATTTTAGAAAAAGTACATCCAAGAGGTTAAAATATACTTACAAACAAAGGATATGGGCATAATACAGAATTATTAAAACATAAATTGTAGTACTAGTTGTTTAACATGAATTAGACTGTTGAACTATATAAATGTAGTTTTTTGGTATGCTGAAAATGTATCCATATATATATATATATATATATATATATATATATATATATATATATATATATATATATATATATATATATATATATATATATATATTTTGTTTTTCTTTTTGTAATTTTATTTATTCTATTTTCTTTTTAATAGGGACAGGTCTTCATTTAAAAAAAGCTTCTGCCTCCTCCTTCCCTATATATGGGTCTTTGTGATTTTTGATGTTGTTGCTATTATTGTTCTTATTATTACTATTCACTGTATGTGCCATGTTGAATGGATTTTACTATTAATATGTGTGAAGCTAATAAAAGTATAAGTCAAAAAGGCTGGAGAATAGATCGGAGCGCTGTGGCTTCACATGGCTCCCTGCACACTTGCAAAGCTGGAAAAAAATATTGACATTGCACATTTTACAGGTTAATACCACAAAGTGCTTTACAAGGTACAATAAATAATAATTAGCATGCTCATTTGCATCTCGTGTCAAATTATCACTAATTTGAAAAGCCAACCGTTACTATTGGTGATTGTAGTAACACTGACTTTATGCTGAAGATGTCATACTGGCTTTCAGATTGTACTTTTGACTTTTATGAATAAGTATATCTTGAATACGACTCTGAAAACCTTTTATTTAACAAAATTTTGAATCAACCTCAAATGAAAATCCTTGTATCAATGCTCAGGAAACTTCTTCCAAGATTTTTGTTGTTTGTAGAAGTCCTTCTCTTAACCCTTGTGCTATCCTAGGCACTTTAACATTGGGAGTTGGGTCATCTAGGGGCTGTCTTGTGCGAGAGGGCCCTTAGTGAGGTCAAGGGCCCTTGTAGTCAAAGGACAAGGGCCACTCACAGTCCCACTCTCACTCACACAACCATGCCAAGTCTAACCAAGGGCCCAGAGTGGAGGTGCTGTGGGCCCTGCTGAATGCACTCACACGGATCCTCGGATCATGCTTTTGGTAAGTCAAAGGCATGACGCGAAGATCTTTCAATAGAGCAGGCCCGGCATTCCTAGGGGTTCCTGGTAAGGGTTCCTAGCATTGACTGTGCATAGAGAACTGGACAGAGAGACCCTTCTCCCCTCGCGTTCCAATCAGGAAGTACCCGCTGGTTCAAAAAGCCTAAAGCCCATAGAAATAAACAGCTAGGTGACAATTTTTGTGCAATCCTAGGCACTTTAATGTTGGGAGTTGGGTCATCTAGACCCACTAGACAGTGCTCTGAACCTTTTTTCTTGATTTACTTACATTGACGTGTTATTCCTACCATGACAAAGGTGGATAAAGGTAAAGAGGATTTCATTTAATCCATGGACATCAGTGCAAATTATAAATCATTGAAGAAAAAAGGCTCAGCCCACTGTGTTATGGGGTCTAGATGACCCCGCTCCAAATGTTAAAGTGCCTAAGATAGCACGAGGGTTAAGCGTGCAAATGCAGCTTTAAGGCCAGGAACATGCAGACAAAACTATCAAGAACTAAGGAGAGTTTCCTGCTATTTGCAACATAAACTGAGAACTGAGCAAAGTGACTGTGGAGGGAGTTTGCATGACACTCAAAACGCTTGAAAGTGCATCTTTGTGTAACATGAATGTCCTACTTCATTGACGCAAACAAACACAAACAAACAATACAAACGAATTCTGGTTGAGAGCAGTCAGCAAGATTACAAAGATTACTCCCCCCGTCCCCACCCCCAGGGATGCGACAAATGTAGTGAGCAAATACTGTATCACTCATGTGCCCCAACTGACGGGACTTTAACTTTGTTCAGAGATGTACGAAGCCCATGTTAACATAAGCCTTGGTTTACTGTCACATGTAATGAAGCCTGTTAATAAATCATTTCCGTCTGTGAAACACGGAGGAGGTGTGGTGATGCTCTGGGCTGCTTTGCTGCATCTGATGCAGGATGTCTTAAATCTGTATTAATAGGATGACATTTTGAGACTGAAACAGCCAGGACAAGACAAAAAACAATACATTTGACTGTTCTGAAGTATCCTCACTGAAGCATCTAAATCCTATTGAAGACTGACATTGGGCGCTTTTTAAAATAAACAATAAAAATTTAATAAATTTAATGTGGTTACAATTTTTCAAATATTACTTACATATATGAGGATTCATCACATAAACAAAAAAACCTAGAAGAAATGAGTTCTTTTTTTTTCTTATTTCTCATCGTTTCGTATAAAAAAATTAGTTATTTCACCTTTTCTTTTGTGTAGATCTGGTTTTTGTACCTCTCCACCCTATATGACAAATTTGTGTATGCGCACACAACACACACACACACACACAAGCACACACAGACATATATATATATATATATATATATATCTATATATATATATCTATATAT
The DNA here is from genome assembly GCF_053564925.1 of Oryzias latipes. NCBI lineage: Eukaryota > Metazoa > Chordata > Actinopteri > Beloniformes > Adrianichthyidae > Oryzias > Oryzias latipes. The sequence goes on along the minus strand of NC_136237.1, from coordinate 7,982,040 downwards.
ATATCTATATATATATATATATCTATATCTATCTATCTATCTATCTATCTATCTATCTATCTATCTATCTATCTATCTATCTATCTATCTATCTATCTATCTATCTATCTATCTATCTATCTATCTATCTATCTATCTATCTATCTATATATATATATATATATATATATATATATATATATATATATATATACACACTTTCTGTTGTTTCTGCCGCGGCTCTCTTCCTCGCGTCTGATTGGCTGTAACTGCGGAGGAGGGCGTGGCTCTCGGATGCTTCATCTATTGTTCAGTTTAGAGTCAAACATCAGGCAAACCTAAACAAAAAAATCCCAGCTTCCTGAGACCCTTTCACTTATTTTGAACACCGTTTCATTTCTCTTTTGAACTTTCTATTTGAGGATCGTCTCTCTCTGCAGTTTTGGTTTCTCCTCGCTTCCACCTGTGGCCGCGTTGATGAGTGAACACAAAGAGTCTGGATGAATTCGGACTAAAGTTTTCTTCCCATAGAAGAGGAGCCAGAATAAAGGCAGAGCCGGCCGCAAAGGGTCTCCGCCGCGCTCCCGTGCGTGCGCTCCTTTGTGCCATCATGCGCTCGTGGCCCCACGCGGAGTAGGATCCTCACGTTATGAGCCGCCATGGCATGGTGTGACCGCGGGGTTCAGACTGTGCTGGCTGTCGCGGGAGCCTTCACCGCCTTCGGCCTCATGACCATCGCCATCGGCACCGACTACTGGCTGTATTCCCGGGCGTACATCTGTAACGCCACCAACGTGACCACCGACGACGGCCAAATGCAGACCAGGAAAGTCAAAGGCGACCTGACGCACTCCGGGCTGTGGAGGATTTGTTGTATTGAAGGTAAAAAAGAAACGAAAGAAAAAACATCTCACATTAGGAAGCCTCAACTGTACCGTCTATTTATCACGGTGAGAACTTTGAATGGCTTCATGTAACATCTGGAAGTTAGGATTTTTGTGATGTGACTCTGCAGAATGACGCACTGAAAGCAGCCACACCTTTTTTTTAGGGAATTGTAATAAATAGATTGGATTTTCATAAATTCAAAAACACTGAAAAACTGTTGCGCACAGCTCGCGTCATCCGCGCGTAAAGACGAGCTTGCATCACTTCTTTTCCTCCTTGCGGTCTGTAAAAAGATGAAAAAGCTCAGATCAAAGCACACAGTCTCTTCAGAAAAGCATTCTTCTTTAGTTTTCCATGAAACAATTCGATTTCTGCAGTAAAGGTTGATGTGATGAAGATGATAACAGTAGAGCTCTGGAGAAAAGCTGTTTGGTCCCCTGCTAACTTGCCTGTGGGGGTTTGGGGTTGGGCGTCTTGCGTTCGGACAACAGGTCGATTATATCATATGATGTGGATGGAAGCGTCTGCGCATAGAGCGCGCGCAGTAAACAAAGCAATGTCAATTAAATCAACCAGAAGAAAGAAGTCTACTGTTTGCTCCTCTTTGTCTTTTGTGGCGAAGAATCCCAAATTCTCCCAATCTCTGTCTTTCTCTGGTGAAAAAACGGAGGAAACTTGTGTAAAACGTTGCCTGATCTGATGTCTGTGCGCATTTGGAGCCAACCAGGTGCAGGCACTCTTCTGTGCTTGTTTAGTGGAAGAAATCTGTGAAATCACAAAGCAGATGCTAGAATCCTGTTTGATCCTCGTGATTGCGAACGCAGAAGGCATGGAAGTGGCATCTTCAGACATGGAGAGCCCTTTGACATTGTTGCAGCTGGTGGTTAATGCATGGAGCCATCACTTGCTTAGCTCTCAGGTAGATGATCCCCGGCTTTAAGTCTGCAGTTGACCTGGAATTTTCATATGGCTGCAAGAGTCGGAATGGTTTGTTGAGGATCCTTAAGAATCACTCACATCTCCCAAGTATGGAAATGTGAGTGCTGCAGACTGTTTTGCTCGTTGTTCTTTCACTCACATGCTGATAAACTTTCAACAACCCTTAAATGTCTTTCTTCAATCCACTGCAAAGGTTTTTAAATCAGGTTCTTCTTTCACATTCTGCCAAGACTACTTGTCGTTTTGCGGTTAAACGGTTTGGTTAAGAGATTTCACAGCCTGCAGGCAGTTGTTTTGTTAAATTGAGCAGCATAAAATAATTGGTCTGCAGGTTCTGACTAATCCATCCAAACGGTGATCTTACCTGTGACCCATTTGGCTCAACAAGTGAACGGTTCACTGGCAATGTAGCAATTCTTCAAAAGGAACTATAAAGGAAAAAGGAAAATTTTCTGAAAAAGCTTTTGTAGAAACAATAAAGATTTCTCAGCTATAGTAGACGTGCCAGTTTCTTCTTAGTATGCTGGAAACAATTCTGACTTTAGACGGTTTACGTTTTCCTGATTTGTTTTTCTTGAAGTGATTCTGCAGCTTCTATGAATCACAAAAGCTTCATTCTGTTTTTTGCGGTGTGTGTACGTGCGCGTGTAGAGTGGTGAATACATTAGTAAGATGTCAAAGGCGTCCTCTGAGAAGTGGAGCTGGAGATGGGATTCTGGGTTGCTAGAGGGAGGTTGCTATGGTGAAGCTATGCTGAGTAATAAAAGATCGACTTCTGTAACTCTGACAGATGGGCTCTGGGGAGATACCTCCTCTGGTGAGCTCACTCTCATTCTGCACTCTCATTATGCTGTGGCCCCCTCCTATTATTAGTGGACTAACCTTCTGTGCATATATTTATTTTTCATGTAATCTTTAAACTCTCTGGCCTTAGCCTTTATCTGGTTTGTGTGGAGTCCATCCACAGTGATTGCACTGAAGAATCAGACGGGTATTTAAATATTTAAGATAGTGCTGTCAAATCATCGCGACTAATTAATTACAGACAAATTAGCGCATTAAATCGCATCAATCTCATTTTTAATCTACTGTATAACTATTGCCATATTCTCAAAAATAAAACAAGTCCAACACTTTACTTGCAGGAAAGTTTATTTGATCTCAGCTGAAATCGTGTCTTACTCCGCTCTCAGTGTCTCTGCACCGCTGGCTCCTGTGATGTCATCAATATGCAACTTTGTAGTTCGTAACAGAGTTAATCCCAAACAATGCTATAATGCTACAACTATTATCTATTATGTAAAGGATAATGCCCGACGAGTTCTGCATTATCAGAAATTAATAGACGAGCAAAAGCCTGAACCGTCTGATGTGGAGCTTCCGTGAAGTTCATTCATTTCTGATAAGGCACACCTCGAAAGGTGTTATTCCGTTTATACCATGGTCACTTACAAAAAAAAAATCAATCCATTTTTACTACTTTAAACTTGTTATTTATGTAGGTTTGAATCATTTTCTTCACATAAGACAGGATTATTTGATATGCGGTGTGTGACACGTTGTCATGGTGACGGCTACAGAACCCGCACAGACCTCGACTGAAGAGGCAAAGAAAAGCGGTATATGCTGATCGTCATAAGTTAAAGCATGCTTTCGGGGGTAAACTTCACCTCTTACAGCTTGTTTTTGGACTCACAACACCGATGCCCTGTATAAGAAGGGCCAAAGTCGCCTCCACCTTCTGAGGAGACTGAGGTCCTTTGGAGTGTGCAGGCCTCTCTTAAGGACATTTTATGACTCTGTGGTGGCCTCTGTTATCCACTACGCTGTGGCCTGTTGGGAAGCAGGCAGCACAGAACGGGACAGGAAAAGACTTAACAAGCTGGTCAGGAGGGCCAGTTCTGTCCTGGGCTGTCCACTGGACTCTGTGGAGGAAGTGGGGGAAAGGAGGATGTTGACCAAGTTAACATCCATCATGGACAAAACCTCTCACCCACTACATCAGACAGTGGAGGCACTGAACAGCTCCTTCAGTGGCAGACTTCTACACCCCCCATGCAGAAAGAAACGGTGCCGCAGGCTATTCATTCCAACAGCTGTAAAATTTTACAATGCCACAGTTTAAATGTGCATGTACAAACCGGTAATCATACATCCATAGCCCATCTGTATATTCTGTGTTTTTACTTTATTTATTTAGTTTTATTATTATGCATAACATACGTTATTTCGTTATAGTGTACATAAGTTATTACTTTTTTACTTTTTCTATTTTTGCACATTTAGTATTCGTATTTTGTGCACATTTTGAACACCCCTCATTCATTTGCACATTGCTGTCATTCGTCTCTGCTTTTTGAACTGCTGTAACAATTGAATTTCCCCAATGTGGCATCAATAAAGAATATCTTTATCTTGTTTTTGTCTAGATGATGACACAAAAGTTTGTTTCAAAGAAATAAAGTCTAAATTGTCAAATTAATCCTGTGTTACCTCATCCTGTCTCATCTCCACCTTCTTAGATTCTCTTTCTCTTCTGCTGCATCGCATTTTTCTAAATGATCAAATTCACTAAATCACTAGTTTTCTACTGTGTTGCTGTTGTAAAAAACCATGAAATAACAAATGACAACATAGACTCACCAACTGCTTTATGAGGAACACCTGTCCAACTCCACGTCAACGCAAATTTCTAATCAGCCAATCACGTGGCAGCAATTCAAAGCATTTAGGCATGTAGACATGGTCAAGACGATCTGCTGCAGTTCAAAGCGAGCATCAGAATGAGGAAGAAAGGTGATTGCAGTGACTCTGAACGTGGCATGGTTGTTGGTGCCAGACGGGCTGGTCTGAGGATTTCAGAAACTGCTGATCTACTGGGATTTTCACCTACAACCATCTCTAGGGTTTACAGAGAATGGTCAGGAAAAGAGAAATTCCAGTAAGCTGCAATACTGTGGGCGGAAATGCCTTGTTGGTCAGAGGGGAATGGTCAGACTGGTTCCAGCTGATGGAAAGATAACAGGAACTCAAAGAAACACTGGTTCCAACTGAGGTCTGCAGAAGATCATCTCTGAACACACAACACGTCCAACCTTGATGCAGATGGACTACAGGAGCAGAAGACCACACCGGGTACCACTCCAAGAGCAGGAGCTTTTACCCTAAATAACCCTTGTGCTATCTTAGATGACCCCACCCTTGCATAATAGGATTACAAGTTGATATAGGCCCTTTAAGAAGATTCTAGATTCTTTACATTCCCTGCTGTCTGATTGTGAAAAGCCCATCTGAACTGAAGTCTGAGTCCCTGAAGGGGAAAAAGGTGTCATCTCTAAGACTTTAGCTGATCTCTGTGTGGTGTACTCAGAATTTAAAAAAGTACAGAAAAAGCTTAAAAACACCCAGTTTGTATGGCTAAAACCCATGTCATATTTCCATTTAATCTTTCTTTGTACACAATCAGAAGTTCAAACAAACGTCCGCCAGTTGATAGCAGCTCTATTTTCTGCACTGTCACTGTCTAAACATACTTTCTAGTTTCTTTTTCTTATTGTCATTTCTTAAAATGGATGGATGATAATGGAGGATCAATGATCTTCTACACAGTACGCCATTTAACTGTTTTTCAAGTGTTACAACTCTCCTTTTGAGGCAAAAAGAGCCAAACTAAATGAGTATGTTATTTGTAACAAATTTGATGGCTTTCATGGGATCATTTTTTTCTGTAAAAATGCTTTCTGTTAATAAGTCATACTCATGAAAACCCTTTTTTCTTCTGTAACCATGGAGCATTAGCTCTAGTGTTGACATTCTTTCGACTAACGTAACTCTGCAACTGTTTATGCAATGAACGTAATTCCAAGCGAAGAAAAGCAGCTTTGCGCTGATATGCAAAGTAGTGAAATGCTTATGCAATCACTACAAGTCGGCTGATTCACGATGATCGCATAAAAAGTCAAGTATGTCAAAGAAGTGTGTTGTATACAGCAGGTGACTCTGGTGTTAAAGGGTTAAAGGCACCTAGAGCCTTGAATGGGATTAAAGGTTTTTTGTATTTAATTTTTTTAGGCTTCCGGTGCCCCAAGCACAGACTGTATGTATGTATGCATGTATGCATGTATGTATGTATGTATGTATGTATGTATGTATGTATGTATGTATGTATGCATGTATGTATGTATGTATGCATGTATGCATGTATGTATGTATGCATGTATGCATGTATGTATGTATGTATGTATGTATGCATGCATGCATGCATGCATACTAACTAACTAACTAACTAACTAACTAACTAACTAACTAACTAACTAACTAACTAACTAACTAACTAACTAACTAACTAACTAACTAACTAACTAACTAACTAACGTGCGTGCGTGCGTGCGTGCGTGCGTGCGTGCGTTAGTTAGTTAGTTAGTTAGTTAGTTAGTTAGTTAGTTAGTTAGTTAGTTAGTTAGTTAGTTAGTTAGTTAGTTAGTTAGTTAGTTAGCCCTAAAGATGGTTGTGGGTGAAAATCCCAGTAGATCAGCAGTTTCTGAAATCCTCAGACCGGCCCCTGTGGCACCAAGAACCAAGTCACTTCAATCACCTTTCTTTGTCATTCTGACGCTCAGTTTGAACTGTAGCACATCGTCTTGACCAAGTCTACATGCCTAAATGCTTTGAGTTGCTGCCATGTGATTGGCTGATTAGAAATTTGTATTAACAAGACACAAAGGCAAACCAAATGATATTAGGACTTGGATTCCAAGGAGCTTTACACTTTTGTAACGTTTATATGTACAGTTTGGCAAGGCACTGAAAAAGATATGCATGTCCACCAGGTTATAGTTATCAAGAAATGTTTCAATATGTCCCAGAAGGGTGATGAAATTATGAATGCTAGAGAGCACAAACGTAAAGAAGTGGCTGTTGTAGAGCAGGATATAGCAAAGATGAGGGAAGTTGAAATGAGAAAGAAACTGAAAAAGGATGGGAAGCAGCTGGTCCTGTGGTGGTGTGGAAGTCTTTAGAAGAGGGGGCAGTAGAGTTTCTGACTGGGCTGTTGATAAAGATTGTGTGTCCTGGTGCCCAATTTAAGAAGAAAGGAGACACACAGAGTTATAAAAACTATGGAAAGATAAAGTTGATGAGTCAAACAATGAGGTTATGGGAAATAGTATTGGAAGTATGCAGAGGAAGATAACCACAGATGCGATGTTTGCTTTGGGGATGCTTGTGAGAATTAAAGAAAAGGTCAGAAGGAGCTGCATTGTGTCTTTGCAGGTCTGCAGAAAGTCAATTATAGAGTACTGGGGGAGGAGCTGTGATTCTGTATGGGGCCGTCTGGCGCTGTTGTTCTGAGAAAGAGACAGGAGGCTGAGCTGGAAGTAGCAGAGCCGAAGGTTGTCTTTAGGAGTGACGAGGATGGATAGAATCAGGAATGATACATCAGAGGGTCAAGCTCATGTTTGATGTTTTGGAAATAAATGCAGAAAGTCAGATGGAGATGCTGAGAGGAGGGGTAGTGAGGATGAAGTTGGAGCTACCAAGAAAGAGGAATAATGGAAGACCAAAAGGTGGTTTGTGAATGCTGTCGAGGAGGACACGAGAATGGTTCATGTGAACAAAGAGAATACATAGGAGAGGGTTAAGTGGAGGTGTAGGATTTTATGTGGCGACCCCTAAAGGAACCACAAAATTAAAAAATATTTTTTTCTAAATGAAAGCCGCAAGCAATGCTGCTCAAAGGGGCTACAGGCCCACCCCTTGCAGCCCCTTTTCTACTCGTCCCCACTGGCCGAGGAACTGCTACACGCTCCTGGCCTTGCCACTGCCACACCACCCTCTTATTACCCGCCCTCACTGGCTGAGTGGCCGCTTCAAGCCACATTCTCTTTGGCTAAAAATGCTAATTAGCCTATGCTTAAAATGCTATGGATTGCTAAGAGTGCTAGCATTGCATTCAGCATCATCAATTATCTTTAAAAAGCATATAGCTTTTTATAGCATTTGCAAGGAAGGTGGGACCTGGGTCCATCTGTCCCCTGCCTCTTCCCTGGTGGGGGGTACGGGCCCCTTTGCAACGGCGGCCGTGTCCCCGGGGTGTCGGCTTCCTGGGCCCGGCGGTGCTCTCTCCGCACGGTGGGGGGGTTCACAGTACATCTGAGCCGGGGGTGTCTGGTCCCTGGGGGGTGGGTTCTGGTCCTCGCTCCTGAGTGCTGGGCCCCGCCAAATTTCCAACTGTGGCCGAGCCTGGTCGGGCCATATTTACAACACCCCTTGTGGGCCCTCTTTTTTCCCCGGGGTTCCCCCCTCCTGGGCGGGGGCGGCGGGCCCCTGCCTCGCTCCTCCCTGGACCAACCGTGGGCCGGGCGGATGGCTGCCTGGAGTGCGGAGCGGGTCTCCCTTGGGGGGTCCTGGCTCGTATCTGGGGTTGGGGCGGGGGGATGCCCGGAACTCCTGGGTGGTGGTGGGGTGCTTGTTTGGGGCTGTGGGCATCCTTCTCCGGTGGGGCCTTGCGTTGGGTTCTCCCGGCGCGGCGGGGGGGCTGCTCTCCTGGTTGGGCTGGGGCGGCGCTCTCTTTCCCTCCGTGCCTCCCTGGCCTCTGGCTCTGGGGGCCTTGCGGCGGCCCTGCTGGCCCTGGCCTGGGTGGCGGGCTTGGTCGCCCGGGCGGCGGTTGTTCCCTGCCGGTTCCCGTGTGGCGTTGGGGGGATTCCGGCTGCCGCTGCTGCTGCGGTGGGGGTCTTGGGGTGGGGATGGCTGGGCACTCTCCCTCCTTCTTTTCACGTTCCACCACCCATTTTAGAAGAACATAAACACTCACCTGAGCACTGGTGTTAGCTCACCTTTGCACTAACAGTTTGCATGACTGAATGACTGAAATATTTCACACTAGTTGGTTTTAAGGCATAAGTATGCGTGTGAACACTATCTGTTTTGTGTACATGTCGACAGGTGGACATTTTTGCAGCTAGCAGGTGTGTTTAATACATTTCAGCGTGTGTGTGGACAGGCTCCGCCCCTTTTTTTGTTTGTTTTTTTGTTTTTTACTACATTTGAAACTTACCATAATGATTAACAACCAGTAAACTTGTTGCTTTATGCTGCTTCATGGTCTTATCCCCCTTCCCCTCCTATTATCACCCCCTACCCCCCTCTCTCTAACGTCCCTCTCTCTTCTTCCCCTCTTTCCTTTTCCGTCCGGTCCAACACCAAAGATTTTCAGACATGATTGAAATTAATAAAGTTTGGCCTCAATTACAAAAGGGGTTTATTCAGACATACCTTTGGTTTGTCTGAAGATTAATAACCCCTCTTGTTAAAGTAAAATATGTCCAACACAAGAGGCCCTCAGCTCTCATCTGTCTGCCCAGCTGTTGGACAGGACAAGTTAGAAAAAATAAATAAATAAATAAATAAAAAAATAAAAAAATAAAAAGCATATAGCTCAAAACTTTAATCATTGTAATTATGCTAACTATGCTAATTTGGCCAAAGGGCTAGTGTTCCATTTAGCATCATTAATAATGCAAGAAAAGCAAATTCCTAAAGATGCTAATTATGCTAGCAGATGTAACATTCAATACGACATGGTGGTACTATTTTTGTGTAAATAAAACATGTCCACCAATCATTAACTGTCCAAACCCTAGTATATGGGCCATGTCACTGTCTCTGCAACCCTGGTCAGAGCTACATCTGGCAAATTCATGAAGAAAAAAACAAAAAACATGAGCAAAACGACTGCTATTTTGTTGGTTTTATCTCTACAGCAGCAACTGTATTTTTTTGGTCATCTGGTAGTGACAAACAGGTCTTAGTAACTTTCAGAAGACCAGTGAAAAATATGCGAGCATATTTGTGAAATCGACTTCAAAACCAACATTTTTTCCTAAGTAGCTTTTCTAATGATGCTGATGAGGCAGTAGGTCAAAACCCCTTGGAGGAGTCTAAATTTGTACAAATTCTAGCTTTTTTTTTTTTATTCAAGTCAAGACTTAACCTGGTGGTAGGGGTGTGATGATGACCGCATCACCGCACTTATTTTTTGAACGTTTTTTTATTTTCTTTGAAATTTATGCATAGTCCTGTGTTCAGACTTTAAGGATTCTGGGGGAAACTTTTTATTACTGTTTTCCTGCGCCGCGCCTCTCACTCCCTCTACGCTGCACGCGGCGCTTCCTCTACTTACACACACACTTGCAGTTTCAGCAGCACATACACATCCTCATTCTACAACAGAAGTTCCGTCTCGCAAGGAAATACGACAAATTTACTGCGTTCTAATTATTAATTTCCATTGTATTAACTTCCATTACAAGCTGCGTGCGTTCTTGAGAGCGAGACGCGGCCATCCGCTGGAGGATTTTGTGTGTGTGTGTGTGTGGGGGGGGGGGGGGGGGGTTATTACCGTTCTCCTTCACTCTGTAACACCAAACATGAACGTGCACTGTTAGATTTCGATGAATGCGTTTATTACTGGGCAATATATAATATTCTAAGAAGATGTCGGTACCAGAGAGCACAGGTGAAGCCTCACGTACAGCTCCAGAGCAGTCAGCTGCAGAAGAATCAACACGCACCCCAACACACTAATGTGCGCTCCTTACTTCTACATATGCAGCCCAATGACACACATACACATAGTCATTCTGCAACACCTATATAGTTAGTTCATTAGTTAGATAGGTAGTTAGTTGTTACTGTTATTTGTTAAGACAGAATACTGCTTTGTAATTGTATTCATTTGCGACATGACCCCCAGGGGATTTTGTGTTTGGCAGGGGGCTGCGGTTAACCGCGACCCCCCCCCGCGGTGATTAAAAATCCCACAACGTCACAGCTCTACATGGTGGTGTGGAGTTTTTTGAAGATCGCCTGAACAAAAGTTTTCTTTATCCATATTGTGGGAAAATGTAAAAGTTTCCACTTTGCCACAAAATGGCTGCCAAGCTGCAGGTCCTGTGGCCATCCCATAGTAATCGTAACCACAGTGTGTGAAAATGTTGGTGAATCTTTTTGGATTTGTTGCGGAAGCAACATTTTCGCTTAAATGCGCAGTAATACAAAAGATGAATTGAGAAAACAATGTGGTCCTTGCTGTCCAGGGCTGCTGCTGCATATATATGCTGCTAAGCTCTCATTGAATGTATTGTAATCATGGTCTCTATTTTGTTCTGTGATGTTCATAGAATTGTCATACAAATATGTCATGGACTTGACATGCATTTCGTTGGTAGTAATATCTCTTTTTGAGGGACAAAGAAAGCGGTAGAAAAGCAGGATTTTATCAGTTTTAATTCAAATTCTAACCTTTCAATATTTATAATTCTCCCAATGTTTTATTCTTTTAAGAGATGAGGGAAGATTTTCTTAGTGAAGAGATCTGGTCTTTGAACACAAAGTGCCTGAGGGCCTGAGAGCCTTAGAACTTTGGATCTACACTTGCCCATCTTGAAAAAGGTTTTTGACTCTGTCAAAGATGCAAAACAAGAAAACATTTCATGCCAATATTTGTATTTTTTTAAATGTATAAACAGACAATTTTTTCTTCCATTTACATGTTATTCAAGTTGTCCATGAGGGACTCAGTGAACGTCTCCATCCTGGAACTTGTCAAGTCCAGCCTTGTTATGAAGACAGAGTGTTTTCATTTAACTGGTCGCTACCAGCACAAGTCCCGATCACACTCATTCTCGCTTTTCCACAGGCATCAACAAAGGAAGCTGTTTCCGGATCAATCATTTTCCTGAAGATAACGACTACGATACAGACAGCTCGGAGTACATCTTACGTAAGTCCATGCAATCTCACTGTCTCCGAACACTTCCAGGCTTAAAACTCTCTTCTATTCGTCTGTGATGATGGAGTTATCACAACGGCTCTTAATGTATCATGACATCTCCATCTTCTCCCTATAAAAGGATGATGTCATGACAGTCACTGCAGCTAAGCTTATACTGAAGTGTTGCTTTTAATAATAGAAGCTTTACTAGAATGTTGCAAGCTAGTAGAAGTGCGCTTTTAAAATGTTTATCAAGATATCTTGAAATTCTGACTGTTGAGTCAGCATTGTTTTGATGGTTTGCAGATTATTGCAGATTCCCAGAGGCATCAGTTCTATTGAGTCTGTTGTCTGTATGGATGTATTTCAACAAGCTGAAGTCGGGGCTCTCGTCATTAAATTTGTTGTTTGTCATGTAAATACCAGTCATGAAGCAAATAGATGCAAATGTCGCCATGCTCCATATTTGGTTAAAAAGAAAAAAAATAAAGATTCTAATATACAACTTTTTTCATTTATTTGCTCTGCTTAAAACTCAAACTTTATTCTATGTATATATATATATATATATATTAATTATTTTTTTTATTTTTATTTTTTTGCAAAAGTGGCATTGTGTAGGCAAATGAACTGAAAGAATAACCAAAAGCTTGATCATAGACATTTAACAAATTTGGTAAATGTACCAAACAACATCCATCTTCTTACAGTCAGACCGGATCATGGGTCAGCAGTCTAAACAAAGATTTCCAGACTTCCCACTCCCTGGCCACTTCCTCCAGCTCCTCTGGGGGAACCCTTGGCCAGTGGAGAGACGTAGTCTACCAAGTGTGTCCTGGGTCTTCTTGGGGCCTATGCCCATTGTGACATGCCTGGAACACCTTCCCAAGGAAGCGTTCTTGAGGCATCAGGACAAGATGCCTTTGCCACCTCAACTGGCTCCTCCAGGGGACTGAGCTTCTGATCCTGTCTCTAAGGGAGCGCCCAGCCACCCAATGGCGGAAGCTCATTTCGACCAGCTGTATTCAGGACCTTATTCTTTCGGTTGTGACCCATACATGGACCAAACATGATTTATAAAAAATTCAAAATTTAAGCAAAACCGAAGAAATTGTGAAAATACAAATAAATGTTTTAAGAGATGAAAAAAAACTTACAAGACAGAGGGCCTAACAATCTGACAATCAAACTGGTAATTACAGTGGTCCCCAACCTTTGCCATGCCACAGATGGGTTTAACCGTTGTGCTATCTTAGATGACCCCACCCTTACATTGACGTGTTCTCCCTACCATGACAAAGGTGGATAAAGGTGGAAAGATTTCATGTAATCCATGGACACCAGTGAAGATCACAAATCATTGAAGAAAAAAGGTTCAGAGCACTGTCTTGTGTGTCTAGATGATCCAACTCCCAATGGTAAAGTGCCTAGGATCGCACAAGGGTTAATGTCAGACAATATTTTCACAGTCCGGCCTGTGCGAGACGGAAGTGGGCATTTGAATTTTTTTTCCCCTTAACTTTTGAAGGTAAAGTTCCATCTTCATCCTCAGAAAAATATCTGCAGCCGCTAATGCTTTATTTGTAAACTAGATTTTGTGCTTTAAAAAGCAGTCACATGATACTTTAGAACAGCCAGGGGGACACAGTAATGTATTTCTGTGTTTACAACAAAGACCTTGCTGAAGCAAAGTTCAAGTCTTAAGTCCCAACAGCAGACCTACTCAAGGCCACATCTGAAGTCTGAATTCCCTCGAGTGCTTTCTCACTTGTTCCTGGCACACTATTCATTATTCACAGCTCCTTTCGAACTGAAAGTCTAAACAAATCTAATTTCCTTTGTTCTCTAAACTCAAGCAATGATGATAACATCTGACATTTACATTTATTGCCTCTGATTCTTTTTGGGCAGGTGTAGTTCGTGCCTCTAGTCTATTCCCAATTCTCAGCAATGTTCTTCTGATGCTGGGCGGCCTGTGTGTTGGGGTTGGACGAATCTACAGCAGAAAGAACAACATCCTGCTCAGCGCAGGCATCTTGTTTGTGGCTGCAGGTACAGCAAGACATACATTCGATGACGAATAGAAACATAAGCTGAGGTGACATCAGTTACCTTCCACGTTTTAAGTCAACCTGCTACAGCAGAAACCTCCTCTTGACATGCTATTGTGGCGATTCTGAAGTACAATCCTGAAAGATGTTTTTTGTTGTTTTGACCTTCAGCCACCTCTCACCACATCTTTTCTCTTTTATTTATCTCCTTAGGCCTAAGCAACATCATTGGTATCATCGTTTACATCTCCAGTAATGCTGGAGATCCCAGTGACAAGAAAGAGGAGGACAAGAAGAACCAATACAACTACGGCTGGTCCTTCTACTTTGGGGCTCTCTCTTTCATTGTGGCTGAATCCGTGGGTGTTCTTGCAGTCAACATATACATTGAAAAAAACAAAGAGGTGCACTTTCGAGCCAACCATGACTTCATCAAAGGCACCTCCTCATCCTCTCCATACTCTCGTATACCGAGTTTCCGCTACAGACGGAGGCGCTCTCGCTCCAGCTCCAGATCAACCAACCCATCCCGCGAGCCCTCCCCTTTGGGAATGAAGATCAGTGGAGGATCTGGTGCTGGGGGGTTGGGGATGGGTCTACCAATGGGAGACATATCCCTGTACACCCTAAACAGGGAACCTTTGAAGGGTGGAAGTGGGCCTTACAGCCCCGAGAGAGACTCTGGTTTTTTACAAGTCCACAACTGCTTCCAGAAGGACATGAAAGATGGAGCGAACCGGAGGACCACGCCGGTTTGAGGTAAAAACAGTATGGCAGTGCTAAGTAACAGCTCAATGGAGCCCAAGCAGTTTTTTCATAGGGGTCGGTAAGGGAGTTTCATTGCTTTTGAAAGTTCAGATTGAGCTCAGATTGGCCTCTTTCCCTGACAGAATCCCTCTTGTTTTAAGTTAATATAAAAGTAGATATTAACTGAGCATTTCCTGTCAAGACTTATTATCTTTTCGAACCGTTGCAGGTACTGTACATGTAGCAATATTTGAAGCTGGAGTTTAAAGTAGAGAGCAGAGGGGTTTTGCTGCTGCAGAGAGCCACATGAAATCTGAGCTTGTGGGTTTTACTTTGCAGCAGTTCTTCTTTGATGCTGCTGCTTACAGCAGAAACTTCTCTGGGCTTTCCATTCACGGGGATACAAACTGACAGAACCAACAGAGATCTTTGAATATTGTGTTGTTGGTTGTGACGTGGTGTTTCAGAAATGAATTTGGATGTTTGTTTCCAGGTATCCTAAAACAAAGTGTTTTGTGACTGTTTGTCTTAAATGCCTTGTTGTGCTGTATTTGTTTGTAACCTTAACAGAAATGGTGCTTCCTTCTTCTGTACACTCCGGATGGTCCTCAGCCCCGTTCATTCCAATGGAAAGATCTCTATTGGTACATAAAATATTCTTTGAATTGTGCTTGACTGATGTGATAAGTGTTATGTGTGAAATTTTGCCATGTCCAGAATCCAGCAGACTGTGGATGTTTGTAGATTTGTAAAACGAATACCATACCCCCCATTCAGTGAGGCCATCTCAGTGTTTTGTGTCAGTGTGAGCTCTGCAAAGACAGTCCTTGTAGTTTGCTCTCCATTCGCTCCGGGATGCTGAACGGAACAGGTCAGTTCCTAACTTGAGCCGGACAGACTGTTAGAGCTGGCGGTGTAAAAAGCGGTCATGCTCTCAGTGTTTGTGATCATCTGAGCTTTTTCCAAGAATTTTAGCTCTCACTGCCTTTGTGTTCAGATCATTTGCTCTGCTGCAAATTCTGCTGCTTGAGAAAGAGGAAACCCCGGTGGATTCATGTTTACAGTATTTCTGTCTTATCGCTTTTTAGCAACAAGAAATGTAAGAAGCTTTAAATATTTTTTAAGCAATTAACAAATTCTCAATAAACAATTTTGTGTCAGGATAAATTTCTGTAATTTTTTATTGCAACAAGTGAATTCTGGTTATGTCACAGTATGATTTCTTCTGGTAAAAACACTTTTCTGTTTTATTTTGAATGAAATTTGTCATTTGAATTACCTAACAGATGAAGTGATTTATGAAACGTAAATGGCTAATATTTATAAACATCTTCATAAAATTATGTTTAGTTTATTTTTATAATTCAAACCAAATCACAAATCGCGTTTCAAAGAGCAAAAGAAAAAATTAAGCAATGTACTAACAGAATTAGTACATTGTTAAAGATGGGTTCCAAACATTCCAGATCGTTCTAAAAAAAAAGCCAAATTGTCTTAACTGTATTTTAATAATAATGGATAAAAGTGACCAACAGATGACACTAAAAGTTTTTTTTGCAGCAATTCTCATACTGAGCACGAGGAACACTTCCTGTAACAGAAAGATTAGACAGGAACGTCCAACAGGAGCGGCCCGTGAAGGTAGCCATCTGTCATAACTTCAGAGGAAAGCAAGGAGACACACAGAAAAACACTGGAACATTTGCTAAACATAGAAGATAAGTTGGTACAGAAGCAGTCAGACATGCTCAAAATATCTGGAACATTTACACAAGGAGAGAGGACATAAGAGACATGGAAGAAGATGAACACAAAAATTAGGGATGGGCTGATATAATTTTTTCCGGCCGACACTGATAATCGATATTTTCCCTGCAACTGTGGTCGATAGCCGATATTTGCTGATACTAATGCTTAAGTGTCTACACTAATACAAAGTTTAGATTTCTTTTTTAACATACAGCAAAGGATCTCATAGAAACAAGGCTCACTAAACCCCTTGTGCTATCTTGGGCACTTTAACATTGGGAGTGAGGTCATCTAGACCCCACCAGACAGTGCACTGAACTTTTTTCTTCAATGATTTTTATCTTCACTGGTGTCCATGGAGTACATGAAATCCTCTCCACCTTTGTCCACCTTTGTAATGGTAGGGAGAACCCGCCAATGGTCATCTTGACCCCATAGGATAGCAGAAGAGTTAATACTTTCATATGAATAGATCTGTAATATTGGACATAACTGTAAACCATAAGCTCCCCATATCCAGGGATCTATTAGCGACAACATGTTTCCCAATCAAAAATAACATACCTGAAAACAATCAATTACTGACTATGACTGTAAACACAAGCTTCCCAATCTATTAGGAACAAGTATACATTTCCTAAATAACGTTTTTCTGAAACAATCAGTGAAATATCGTTAGATTTTTTTGATATTGGATCTATACCGAGAAACTCAAGTTATGCAAATATCAGGCCCTACCGATACTGACGCTGACATATATCTCCCATCCCTCCACAAAAAACCACAGACCATTTGTTGAGACAAAAGAGGTTTGTTAATAAATGCAACAACGCGGGAACTGGAGGATGACAACGTCAAACTAACTGATATAAGGCAGAAAGAGCTGATAGATGTTGTGCAGTGAGATAATATTAAGCACAAAAATGCAGCTCGTAGAAGACAAAGGAGATAGCGCTAGTTCCTGTAAGAATGAGACAATAAGAAGAGACACAAAAACACCTAAACAATTCTGTCCTTTTTTTTCTAAAAGCTGTCATGATAAATTGAAAACAATTTATTTACCAACTTGACCACAGCAAAGGTCCATAATAGAAAATACATGACAAAATTGTAAAAAAATAAAAAATAAAAAACATTTATAAAGATGATTTACTGCGACAGACTGGCGACCTGTCCAGGATGTCCCCTACCTTTGCCCACAAATGGCTGGATAGGCTGCAGCAGCCCCGTGACCCCGAAAGGGTCAAAACGGGTCTGGAAAATGAATGAATGACTGAATGAATGAATGTAAACTGAAAAATAGCCCACCTTACTTGAACCTAATTTTTTTTACACAATATGGTCATGTGGTTAATATTTTGTTTAATTTAAAGTGTAATGCTCTATACTAAACTATGATACTGTTTCATATGTTCGTGAATGAGTTAAGGTATAAAACGACCCGGTTACTTAAGGGAATTTATGGTTTTGTTTCTGCAGGACAGCTTAGTATGGAGAGATATTAGACTCAGTCGGATTTGTGCGTGCATAATTCTTGATTTGTGCGTAAATTAGGATTTGTGTATGCATATTCTTGCTTTGTGCGTGCGTAAATTAGGATTTGTGCATAAATTTAGATTTGTGCGTGATTTGTTACTCACATAATACGTTTTGTGTATAAGTTAAAAAATATAAAATGAAAAAAAGACAAAATGCAATTTACGTATGCACAAATTAAGATTACAACAGTTTGAAAGTACTTACACACACACACATCTTTAAAAAACACACACGAATCCCTTGTTACGCACACACGAAGCCAAAGTTACGCACGGATCTGCCGTGAGACTCTTCACGTCTCACAAATTCGTCCGTAAGTGCTGCGTTTAAATACCAGTGGAATGCTCGGTCATTAGAATTTTCCTATCAGCCTTCCCTTCTAAACGTATCCAGACAATGACTCAATCAATACATGAAGACAGTAGATGTTAGTGTTGAACATAGAGGCTACTTACTTCGGGGCGCTGACCACCGAGATAGGCCGCCATTCTCCCGTGACTCTCTCAGTCTGACTGCCTTTGATTTTTCCGGAAGAAAAAAAACAGTGCCCCCTACTGGTCGTTCCTGTTACGTATTTTGTATCAATTCGGTGTCTTGGGCCGCCTTTACACTGCATGGTTCAAGTGACCCAATTCCGATCTTTTCCTCTCATGTGGCACAGATCGGATATGACCGGTGAACGTGTAAGCAGGACAAAAGCGCATGGATTCCGTTTTTCTCAGATCGGATACAGGCCTCTCTCATATGTGGAAATAAATCGGAAACAAATCGGATACATGCATTTGCGTGTGCCATGTAAGCAGACAAATCGGATATTCCCCAGTAAATGCGAGTCGTACGTCAGTGACGTCAACTCAGGACACCACCAACTGAGATCACATGACTTATTAAGGTGCTTTTGTGCGCTGATTTTGCTGTCAGCGTGTTACCTTTCAGCCTCAGGCTTCAGACCGTAGTTGGAAACCGCTGTTATGTCCGGTCCGGACCCAAACGGTAACTAATGAAGCGGGACACCGTTGCTATGAACAGGGTAGAAACCGTTTATTTCTTTGGGGGGCGTGACTGTGTGTGTGTGTGTGTGTGTGTGTGTGTGAGCGCGCGCATGCGCGCTTGCGTGTGTGTTTGTGTAAGGAGAGAGAGTGAGTGTGAGCGCGGAGCGGGGGACTGTCGGAGAACCGTAAATTAAAAATAAGGTGTCTCCCCCAAAAGTTTTGGAGTCTTTCTTAACCCACTCTGGAGGCTGAGGGTTCAGAACGGAAAAGAGAACCCAGAGGAAATATCCCGTGTGTTTCTGACTACGATCAGAAAAGAGAAGTCATCGCGCAGGAAAGGTTCAACACTTGGATCAAACTGTTCGGACAGCACAACGTCTGCAAACACTTCCTCATTCAAAACTCAGAGAGAGCATATAAGACGGCCGAGCAGCCCTCCTTTTTCCTCTCCCCTCTGGAGCGCCCAAGGCAACGCCTCCCTCCGTCGCCGACTTGCCTCCATGACAACCGCAATCACAAACATCCGAAAGAGGTCCGCGGAAGGCGGAAATGCTGCTACGTATTCCCTCAGAACGTCTACGTTTGATAGTTTCAGCATTGTATAGTGTAAATGCAAAAATCAGATACGGGTCACTTTTAAAAGATGATGTAAGCGGGTCGTCAAAAAAATCGGATATAGTCAGAAAATCGGATATGAGCATTAAGACCTGCAGTGTAAAGGAGGCCTTGGAGAATAATATACTTTTAATATATATATGTTAGCGTTTAAAAGTGAACGTCATATTCTCAGATAATAATTTTTATTTTCCTTTAAAGTTTTTTTAAGCCCTGCTACACCCACTGAAGGAAATACGTTTAGAAGGGAAGGCTGATAGGAAAATTCTAATGACCGAGCATTCCACTGGTATTTAAACGCAGCACCTACGGACAATTTGTGAGACGTGAAAAGAGTCTCACGGTAGATCCGTGCGTAACTTTGGCTTCGTGTGTGCGTAACAAGGGATTTGTGCGTGTTTTTTAAAGATGTGTGTGTGTGTGTGTAAGTACTTTCAAACTGTTGTAATCTTAATTTGTGCATACGTAAATTGTATTTTGTCTTTTTTTCATTTTATATTTTTTTAACTTATACACAAAACGTATTATGTGAGTAACAAATCACGCACAAATCCAAATTTATGCACAAATCCTAATTTACGCACGCACAAAGCAAGAATATGCATACACAAATCCTAATTTACGCACAAATCAAGAATAACGCACGCACAAATCCGACTGAGTCTAATTTCTCTCCATAGCTTGGCTTTTTGTGAACACCTGTTGCTAAGCGAAGATTTCTTTATCCCTTGTGCTGTCCTAGGCACTTTAACATTGGCAGTTGGGTCATCTAGACCCACTAGACAGTGCACTGAACCTTTTTTCTTCAATGATTTGTGAACCTCACTGGTGTCCATGGATTACATGAAATCTTTCCACCTTTATCCACCTTTGTCATGGTAGGAATAACACGTCAAAGTAAGGGTGGGGTCATCTAAGATAGCACAAGGGTTAATGCTGAGTTTGAATTATTGCAGGAGGTAAAATCCACTTATAGAAAGCAGCCGGCAGCTGCTTTCTATAAGATCTGGCAGCTGAATTGTGCTGACTGACATTTTCAGCTCTGATCAGTCTCTAAAGTTTTTTCTAACTTGTCCTGTCAACAGCTCAGCAAACAAATCAGAGCTGAAGGCCTCTTGTGTTAGACAGATTTTACTGTTACAACAGCAGCTTATGAATCTTTTCACACATGAGGTGTATATTTGTATAAACCTCTTTTGTATTTGAGGCAAACGTAGATGTTAATCAAGAGGGTGAGGTCTGTCCACAGATACACTCATCCACACACTCAAACATACCTGTTGGCTCCAAAAAACCATCACAAACATACAGGTCAACACATACACGATACAAATACAGCTCACACGCACATACTTATACATACAAACCAACATATGTCAAGCATGCATCACTCCTGCATGCATACTATCTATGCAAAGGTGAGCTGGCACCTTTGCTCAGGTGAGTCTTCATGTTCTACTGTGGAGGAGCCTCAGTGGCATCCCGTGTCAGATACCCACATGGGATAGCAGATCAGGGGGATCTGCTGCTACAGGGTCCCCCAGCGCCAGAGAGCAGTGTAATACAGGGGCACAAAGAGCCCCAGCTCAGCGAAAGAACAGGCCTCTTCCCGTGTCAGAAGGCCAAGCAAAAGCCCCCCCCCCTGCCAGAGAGGCCCCAGATGAGAAAACCACCACCACCCAGGAGTTCTGAGCATCTACCCTACCTCAACCCAGGGAACCATGGCCCCCGAGGTTAGACCCATTCCACGCTCCAGGCAACCACCCACCTGACCCACAGGAAGTCCAGCAGAGGCAGGGCCCACTCACCCCCACCCAAGAGGAGGACACCCAAGAAAGTGGGGGTTCCTCACGGACGTGGTAAACCAGGCTCCCCCACTGTTGGAATTTTGAAGAGGCCAAGCGCTTGGAGGCAAGGACCAGAGCCAGCACCACAGGGACAAGGACACCCCCAGGCTTAGATGTGATGGGATCCCTGCCTGATGGTCTAGCACAGGGGGGCTCATTACAGCGATCGCCACTGACCAGAATGTGATGGTAGATCATGGGCCATCAAAGATAATAATAAATAATAAATAAAGATATATTTATGAATCACCATCCTAATCGTGAAATACGTCACTTGATTGACATGCAGAACGGCCAGTCCAACATCTTCTGAGACGCTCCGTCTGACCTAGCCGTCCACCCACATTGCCTGCTTCCGGGTTTGCGGACCACGCCTGAGGGATCCGAGTCCACTCCGGCAGCAGTGTCCACAAGCACACATTTTTCGAGCCCTGTCAACGGAGCTGGGGCCACTGTTTGCTCAGCCGCGGTTGAGCCAGCCGCGCTTTGGACATGTCATGCTTCCCTCCATAACACGGTTTTACAGCAGAGCATGAAACGCGTTTGTCGCTGCTTTCTGTTTTTATAATAAAACACCTAATGTGTTCTAATTATGTGTTAATACAAAAATAATGTTAATACACACAACAAAGCTTTCTCCTCACAAAGATTTGTGTACTCTTACTGTGTAGTTTTTGAGTTATTAGTACAAAAGCATGTTATTTTTGACTAAAGGCAAGAAGTTGTCAACATAGAAGTTGAATTTGGTGCATAATTCCAGGCCATGACTAGTCTAGCATCTTATTTTAAAAATACTGTCTCAGTTGTCAAAAAGTTGAATCTAAAGTGACCACGGACAGCATATATGTGCACCTATATGTGGAGAAAGTAGCTGTGCAACAAAAATAATGAGAACAATATTGGAGCTATCCAGCCGTACAGTTTCCAGCCAGATAGCAGCTCAGACGAGGAAAATGGAGCCGTACATGGATCTATTTGTCTGCAAGTGATGCATCAGAATTGAGCTGAGAAGGGAGCTTAGGGCTCTTCTATGTAACAAATAAGCTGTTTTTCAAACTGCGTTTTTAATCTGCTCTTGATTCACAACAATATAAATAAAGAAATAGTGATGCAATTTTAAGCTTAATTTATTATACATATGCATTATAAGAAAAATGCCTCAAGAACATGTCAAAAACACCATTTTCATCAAAGTACGTTTTTAGTTCTTGAATGAACTAACAGGGTCTCAAATGCTTAAAGTAGTTTGCAAAAAAAGCTTGATGTTTGTTTTACTTTTACAAAAAAAAGTGATTTCTCATTTCTAAGTCTGACATGGCCTGATTCCCTGTCAGCGTCACGGTCTTATTCCCAGCTGGATATTTCCGGGCAGAGATTGGAACTTGTTTTATCGGGTTTCCAGTTTGGGACTCTGTCTCACAACAGCGTTTTGTTGAAAACTTTTAGAGCAGGGGTGTCAAACTCATTTTCACCGAGGGCCACATCAGCATAGTGGTTTTCCTCAAAGGGCCAGATATAACTTAGACATGTAACTAAATGTTTAACTAAATGTTCCATTTATTTATTATAATTTTGTAAAGTGACAATTACAGTTGCATAGAAAATATATGTTTGCTTGTTACTCTAGCATAAACCCTTTTACATTTGATTCTGTCAGGTTAGGTTACATGGACAGTGTTCAAGTCTTAATGTATAGTTGCCCGATCCGATATTTCAGGTCTAATTCCCTCTAGATATGAATAAATACACAACAATTTTTTAATTTCTTATTCTAAGAAATTAAAAACGTCTATGCTCTCGCGGGCCACATAAAATGACATGGAGGGCCACATTTGGCCCGCGGGCTTTGAGTTTGACACATGTGTTATAAAGGGATGGAAGGTGAAATAGTTTGGATGAAATGTGTGTTCCCCAAGCCATTGCTGTCATCCAACTCACACGGGTTTGTACATTTTTGAATCCGAATGTTTCCACCCATCACATAGGAAGGATTTCTGTCGTGCCAAACTTCTCTGATCACCATGTTCGCCATTCGTGGACTGAAGCCAAAATCTTCCTTCTCTCTGCTCCTTCACCAAGGCCTGAATTTAGTAAATCCCATGGGTTCACACCGATATTTTCATCCTCAATAAAGCTCCTCTTCCTCCTGTTGTGTGCCAGTGAAAAATCTCCTGCAGTAATTGAGGGGGAAATGACAGGGCCATGAAGTCACCAGGCTCACCCACGTGCTTGTTAGTGGCAGTTTACTGAACCTGAACCTTTCAGCACCAAGACAGAGGATTTATGACTAGAGAGAATTTACCTCAGCTGGAAAGACTCACTCTAGATAATGACTTCATTTCAGGTCTGCAAGGAAAATATTTCAAAAACATGGAAAGGCTCAGCCAATAGATCAGTGTAACAACACAAACCTATTAACCGGGTGGAAGAGGGATGTGATTTCCTCTGTGAGATCCCATCTCCACAGGCACGCCCTCACCTCCCACCATGCTTTTGAAAATTTAAAGCGGCTGACGTTTTTTCCAGCAGGGGGTTGATGCCTCGCTTCCCGTTGCTGCTGCTGCTGTACTGCCGATCCGCCAACCTCCAGCATCTGTTACTGTACTCAGAGCGGATTTAGCCGGCAGCAGCTGAAGCTTTTCCCTCTTTTTCGTCCGCTGATCTTTGTTGGGATCTCTAAACCTTTGGAGCCGAGGTCAGCACTCCTATCCTTAGGTGTTAGGCAACAGCTGCATCAGATATTAGTTATTTGTGAAGGTAAGATTTACTTAAAGTGAAAGTAGAACCTCATGACCCAGCCAGTAAAAGACAAAACGTGTTTATTTACCAAATTAGAGTTAATCTGAGCCTTAAGCTTTCTCGATTGGCAGTCCACCTCGGTGTCAGCAGTAGCTTAGCAGAAATGTGTGATGATGACAAACTACTGCATGGCTACACGATGTCTCTCAGAGGTTTCTCTGATTCGTTTACAGAAAATGTTCTTTTCAAGCAGAGGCAAAAGGACAAAAAACCTGAACAACTCTGCATGTTTGTGATTTTTTTTTACCACTTTGAGAAAGTAAAAAACAAAAAAAAACAAGAAACTCCAGTCAGAAACATTAGAAGAAAAAGCTTCGGAGATTTCAGCACAGTTTACCATCTGCTGGAGTGGAGATTTGGCATTAAGCTCCTTCCCGCAGCAGAAGTCAAAGGTGTTTTTGTCAGAACTTCCAGCTGTAGTTCTGAAACTTTCTTTTACTATAACTTGAGGAGCTGCAGCTCAGAAGAGAAGGAAGCTGGGAGCTGATGTCAACCCAACAACAATTGGAGGAGAACAAAGAACTTCGATTTTTTTTCTACTGTAACCCTTGTGCTATCCTAGGCACTTTAACATCTAGACCCACTAGACAGTGCTCTGAACCTTTTTTCTTCAATGATTTGTGATCTTCACTGGTGTCCATGGATTACATGAAATCTTTCCACCTTTATCCACCTTTGTCATGGTAGGGAGAATACGTCAAAGTAAGGGTGGGGTCATCTAAGATAGCACAAGTGTTAAATCTAACTTTTGGAATAAAACAGACCTTGGAATTTAGATGTTGATCCAGCCCCTTTCCAAACACATCCGAGTCCTAAGATTTATTGCCGAACATATTCAAAGACGTCTTGCTGCGGTCCTTTCTCCCCGGGATAACATCCTGGCTGTAAATGTCACAGTTACTCTGTCGGTTGTTGGGTTTCAACGGTCATTCTAACAGATTCTATTTACACCAAACAATGCTCAGTGTTTGGACTCCTGTTCCAGCTCTCAACATGCTCTCTGCTGGATTGATGGCGCATAATTTATGCTCTAACTGCTTCTTCTATCCTCCTTTCACGGTCTTGTATTTGTTCAGTACACAGTTGCTGGACTCTTTCGACACTGACGACATTCTGGTCCACCAATTTATGAATCAACTGTGATAAAGTTATTAGCTACTTTAGAAAGATATTTGACCTTGGTGAATCCAATGCCGTAAAATCTTTCAAATGGATTGGCCAGACTGTCAACCACATTCAATCACCACCTAATAGAGTAGGGCTGTGACGAGTCTTTAAATACTTGGATATCTGTTGGATAAACGCGATCCGTGAGAAGTACAAATATTTATGGCGTTGTTAACTTTTTTCTACTCTAATTGTAACTTTTGGAATAAAAAAGACCTTGGGAAAAAATGAGTATGAATATTTGTGGTGTCCAAGATCACTGATTTGCGATCTTTTTAAATATAGCAGAGTGTAGTAAAAATACTCTTCAGGAAACACAAAACAAAAAAAAAAGCGCTACTGTCACCAGAAGTAAAGTCGAGTGTCAGTGAAATTTCTCATTTTCAAAGTAAAACTATCAAGAGTTTTTTCTTGAATGAATGAAAGGAGGATGAAGTTCAGTTGACATGAGTTCTAAAAAACAGATTTTGTTGTAACCCTTGTGCTATCCTAGGCACTTTAACATTGGGAGTTGGGTCATCTAGACCCACTAGACAGTGCGCTAAACCTTTTTCTTCAATGATTTGTGATCTTAACTGGTGTCCATGGATTACATGAAATCTTTCCACCTCTATCCACCTTTGTCATGGTAGGGAGAACACGTTAACCCTTGTGCTATCTTAGATGACCCCCCCCCCCTTACATTGACACTAGTTACAAATATTTTTTTAAGATTTCTGGTGTGTTTCCAGGTCACTTCCCCTGTCGCCACATTCCTGAAACAAATTTTAATAAACAAACTCAAAAAGGCAAAACCCATGTAGGAACCAAAAGGTGACACAACAGAGCAGATGACCTGACAAGGATAAACCAGACACTTAAATAGGCTGAGGGCAATTAAATAAAATTATCACAGCAGTGGATCATGATGAACCTGGAACCAGTGTGACCGAGAACAACTTAGAACATGACCAAAAAACCAAACAAAACCACAGAACCCTTACAGTTCGACCATTTTAACCCTTGTGCTATCTTAGATGACCCCACCCTTACATTGACGTGTTCTTCCTTCCATGACAAAGGTGGATAAAGGTGGAAAGATTTCATGTAATCCATGGACACCAGAGAAGATCACAAATCATTGAAGAAAAAAGGTTCAGCGCACTGTCTAGTGGGTCTAGATGACCCAACTCCCAATGTTAAAGTGCCTATGATAGCACAAGGGTTACATGTAAGGGTGGGGTCATCTAAGATAGCACAAGGGTTAAATATGGATGGTAATTTGAATAAAGAAATTCAATCACTATATAAATAAGAATATTACAAAACTCTCATGATCAATTAAGTGATATGTTTAGTGACTCTGTTATCATGGTGGAGAATCCATGTCGTTATGTTCGCCTAAACGTGTGGATGCTTTTTGGTAGATCCATTATAGACTGAAACAAGGGCTGCATGGTGGCTTAGTGGTTAGCGCTCCTCACTCACAGCAAGTAGGCTGTGAGTCCCGGCTGGGGACCTGAAACAGAGCATTGGGGGTTTTCTCCGGCTTCCTCCCACAAACATGCTTCGTATGTTAATTGGTAACTCTAAAATGTGTGTGAATGGGTATTGGGTGCGAGAGTCTTGCAACCTGTCCAGGATGTCCCATGCCTTTGCCCACAAGTGGCCGGGATAGGCTCCAGCAGCCCTGTAACTCTGAATGGGAAAATACGGATTTGAAGACGAATGAATGTTTGTGAAACATGTCTGTTGGAAAAACTGTTTCCGCATGTTTAGATGAAAGAACTATGAGTGTTTTCCGGTTTTTTACAGTCATTGTTATTGAAGTTTTGCTGTGTCTTCATCTGCTATCTTCTATAGTCAGTTTAGCTGGGCCAATACTGTGGTGGACTGGCCTCGACCACCATCAGCGTCTAGTTTAGAGGACCTATCCATCTTTGGTCACAGCTAATCCCACCAGGATAAAGAAGACATCTCAGAGCCTAACCACCAAAAGACTATAGAATATTTCTTGTACATTTTTGTATCAGAAAAAAAATCTTTATTCACATTCCTGAGATCTTTCCTTATTGAAATACACCTATTAGCTGATAAGGTTGATTTTGCATGATTTTTCCTTTTATTCATTTTTATACCAGCTTTTATTTCTGAAGAAGGTAAGTATAGTTTCCTGCTGTCAAACTCAAAATGACCAATGAGCGTTAAAATCATGTGCTGAAAAGTAGACACGGTTGGACATAATGACTGTCCCCTGGGAGCTAAATCAATAGGATCTAGTGGCTCAAGTTCTGTCCACACCATTGGAGAAGAGTATTTGACTTCCTGTTGGACTTAAACGCCTAGATGCCGTTGTTTTGGGTCTAGGTTGTGCAGCTAAAGGTCAAAGGGGGAGCAGGCGGAGGTCAGACAATTACAGTTTTGTTCGATCCAAAAAAAGTGAGTGAGGTGGACTGAAAGGACTGAAGAATTAGAGACACACAACCACATTTGTTCCCTACGGCACATGCATGCGCACAGATTCACTCGTTAATTTGCATCAT
Source organism: Oryzias latipes (assembly GCF_053564925.1). Taxonomy (NCBI): domain Eukaryota; kingdom Metazoa; phylum Chordata; class Actinopteri; order Beloniformes; family Adrianichthyidae; genus Oryzias; species Oryzias latipes. Next base: position 7,954,434 of record NC_136237.1, on the reverse strand, counting down.
CTTGTTTTCTTCAGCTGCTTGATGACTATACTGTTATCCCACCCCCCACCCCCGCCCCCTGAAGAGGGCGACAGCTCCATATGTTATTTATGTGAGGAAGGGATAAATGAGATTCTTGTCTGAAAGAGTGTGTTTGGAGTGTGTGTGTGTGTGTCGTCCTACTTGCTCCACGCCGCTCTGTTTGGCACGTTCCTTTTTTTTCTTTCTGGCCATGTCAGTTTTCTAATTAGTTCTGGTTGCAGCCCAGTGATGCCCGACCGTCGTGTCTCTGAGCGGTTCTGGATGCAGCAACTGCTGCAAAATAAAAAAATAAAAAATAAAAAAAAAATACTGCATGAATGCTTGAGGCAGAATGGCAAAGCATTATCACAATGGGGCAGCTGATTTCACAACCACGCCCCCACCCCCTATGTGCTAGCACACTTTGCTTAGCTTGTGTGCTGTCTTTTGGGGTCCAGATGACCCAACTCCCAACAGTAACGTGCCTGCAGGCACGTTACTGTTGGGAGTTGGGTCATCTAGACCCACTAGACAGTGCGCTGAACCTTTTTTCTTCTGTGATTTGTGATCTTCACTGGTGTCCATGGATTACATGAAATCTTTCCACCTTTATCCACCTTTGTCATGGTAGAGAGAACACGTCAATGAAAGGGTGGGGTCATCTGGACACCCTTGTTTTTCTGGTAAAAGAACGTGAAAAAGTACACCGCCATAGCTGACACACATTTCAAGACTCTGCTTTGAAAGGAGCTTTAGAGACAAACTCCTGCCTGCAACCGAACTATACATCCGTGTAAAACATCAAACGCAGAGACATTCATCCTGTTTATTGTTCCTTTTAACAAACTAGAAGGATGTGGAAACGAGAACTTTACTCGATGCAGCATCTCATGAGCACTAACAACTGAAGTTGTCAATCAAGGAGACTTGAACCAAAATTCTAAACGTCTGCTTCTGATGCAGATTGACTCGTCTTGATTTGCTCGGTGTTACAGTACTGCTGTGACAGCCATGTTTTGAAGTCTCCGGGGTCTTCAGAGGCGTAGCTTTGTGTTAACCCTTGTGCTATCTTAGATGACCCCACCCTTTCATTGACGTGTTATTGAAAGATTTCATGTAATCCATGGACACCAGTGAAGATCACAAATTATTGAAGAAAAAAGGTTCAGAGCACTGTATAGTGGGTCTAGATGACCCAACTCCCAATGTTAAAGTGCCTAGGATAGCACAAGGGTTAATGGCGTTGTCACGGGAGGACGTGTAGTGCGGAGCGCCAAAGCATCAGAAGCGACAGTTGGTTTAGGGATTGCAGTCCAGAGGAGGACCAGGTGGGACATTTTTGTTTGGGGCATTTTTGTTTTCTTTCCAGAGGCGACTAGGTTCACAAACTCTCGTGCAGCCCTCAGCGGTCACCATATATCTCCATTTCAAATGCATATCAAACACGTTCAGACGTTAATATGACTTCAGCCAAATCCAAATTCCTCCCCCACCCCTCTGGCTCCCGCCTATTGCTCCAATTGTAGGGGCATTAGTGGTGCATTAGTTGTAGTGGTGTCTAAACTTATCTTTTTTTTAACCCTTGTGAACCCCACAAGATAGCACAAGGGTTAAGTGGAAGCTGAAGTGACTTAGAGCTGGATATCCCTCTGCCGGGAAGGTGATCTGCGTCGCGGAGGACAAACGCTTTTCTTCAGGTGGGTTTGTTTTGAAGCACAGAAGTTTACATTTGAATATAAGTATTGAGTTTTTATCTTTGCAGGACTTTTTAAACGTATAAAACCAATGTTGTTTTGTATTTTCCAAGCGCTGGCAGCTACACGCTAACCTAGATGGCCGGCGACTATTCATGACATCATCGAGTGGTAGTAAGGTCTAAATTAGAGGACACTATTTTTTCCAGAACTCTCCTTTTGGAGGGATAAATGTAGGGCTAGGGAAAGAATTCGGATGTGGCCAAACTGTTAATAAATTACTTGTCAAAACAAAAAGTAATATTATTTGTAAATTAATATGTGTCTCAGCTGACCCAACTCCCGCTAGCCTTTTACTAAACATCAAAATAAACACATTTTAGAACATTTTGACCGAAATATTACAAAGATTGGTGAATACCACGTTTCCCCTTTCAAAGCACTACCAAACACGAAGGGCTGAGTGTCTGTCCCAGGAGAAAAAGCGCTGTTTAGTAAAAATCATGGGGACATTGTTAACACCACCTACTGCCCCACATAAGGAAAGCCTGACTTCATCCCAAGTAAGCTTCTGCTTTGAAAATGAATCAGAGAGACGGAAAAGAAACATCTCTGGGCTCAGAAATATCAACTCTTCTGTTTTTTTTTCTTTGGTTGTTTTTAACCTGCTACAAGTGAAGTACTTGTTGCATGGGGGAAACAAATGCAAAAAAATAAAATAAACATAAAACGAATTGGGCCGATTTTATGGATCAGGGGGATGGAAGCTGCACTCAAACAGACGGTTGTGTGTCTTGTTTGCAGATTTCTCCGGGTTCCACTTCACTGTTGTGATCCTTTCTTTGACTTTCACGTGAACATCTGCTCATGTGAGGGGGAAATGGGTCACAATGACTCAAAAGTGGGCCAGCGCTTCAAAAATAAAGCCCATCAGGGGAGCTTTTAAGAAAACGGAAAAGCATTTTGTCGTTTCTTTAGAATGTAAATCCTCTTCGTTCTGGTTTTCTTCATCAGTTCCTCAACATCATACACATAATTGCATATAATTAGAAAATAGCTTAAAGAGTTTTTTTGCAGAGCTCATGAGGTGGAATTCTAGTTTTTGATTCCGTTTGGACCGTCTGCTGACTATAGAAGTTAAGGAACAGCTAAGAATGGGTTCAGCTCCGTCAATCATAAATCCAACAGAGTTATTGTGATTCGTGGCCAAGTTTTCATCTCTGAACTGATTCTGTCCCTTTAACTGAAATAGATCCAACATTTGAAGAGAGCAGCCTGTGAAAAATCCCTTTCTCTTAAAGCTCAATCTCCTTTGTGATAGGAGACACATTTTTTAGAAACTTCTGAATCAAGGAAGACATCAGTATCTCACCAAGGAAGTTATTAATGATTGGTTTTAATTTAAAGCTGCTGATTGAACTGGTATTTGAGCAGGGATACTGACAGGAATGACAAAAAGCAGCTGCGTTCCTCAGGGGAAATTGCTGTCAGCTGGATCTGAGCAACAGCTTATTATTATCGTTCACTTTCTTATTCAGTCAAATTCACAGCTTGGCAGTTTGGAGGTGAGTTCCAGCAGTAAGAACCGAAACTAAGTGCAAAGAAAACTGGCTTCCGTCTGCAGAAACACCTAACTCAGAGGGTGTTGTTGTATTTAGGATCAATGTTGGCTCACTTACGGCAAATTACAGATCACAGCACACTTGTGATGTAACTGGATAAGCAGAGAGGCGGACAATTTGACTCTCCCGTAACATTTATAGCATGAGACGCCCGGGAAACACACCCATCACCCACCACGGCAGTCAGGTCGTCCTCCTCCCTGATCTACCTCAACAGCTGACCCTCTAAACTTGCAGCCCCTCAGCAGAGCGGCAGCTTCCAGTGTGTGGGGAAACAGGGACGTGAAAGTAGGACAGAGCAGTCTGGCCCCCTTCCATTCGAACCAGAAGCACAGATCTGTGACAGGGGGAGAGAAGACACTGGTCTTGGGTGGAGAGAGGAAAAGCGAAGCAGTTCTGTGAGGCTTACTGCTAACACCGAGAACAGAAGCCCAGTGGACACAGACGAGTGTCCACAGCATCTGGTGTTGAAGGTTTTGCTGGGCTCCATCAGAAGGAGAATCTTTGCAGAGCAGAAGTGGCACCAGCTGGAGCTATGCATAAGAGTACCAAGATAAAGATTGCCGTCTTTGTGCTGTTTGTGGGAATGGCGTGCATGTTCACAGCGGTGGTAACAGACCACTGGGCAGTGCTTAGCCCGCAAATCGAGAAGGTCAATCAAACCTGCGAGGCAGCCCACTTTGGCCTGTGGAGGCTCTGCAAGAAGTTCATCTACCTCAGCTCGGAGAACTTCGTGATGGGGCACGGCTGTGGACCCATCAGTCTGCCGGGAGGTAAGACGAACTCAAGATGGGGCTTTCATTTGCAGTAAGAAGTTCTGTTTTTGTGTCTGTGGCTGATAAACTCTGAAAGTTTGGACCTTCTCTTGACGAATACTTGAATCTGCAAGGATCTTCCTGCAACCTAGACCCTTCTGCTAAACCATTAGCATGCCAAGAATAGAGGAGGATCTCCAGGCATGTGGTTTTTTTATTTGTTTGTGTAATGTTTGTTCCAGTCGGACCCTTTTTTGTTTTTAATGTTTGAGTTTGCAAAAACATCTCAACTATTCATACAGTAACATCCTAAAAGAGATTCTGATTAGCTTTAAATCAGGTTAAGCGCATTAGCTTAAGTCATCAACTTAACCTCAGAGAAAACTTTTGTTTATCCCAGAAATTGTGTTGATCGGTGATCGAGGAGTGTAAGACTGCTGTCCAAACGGTACAGCTTTAGCAGCAGCAAGTCGTTGGAGGAAAGGTAGTTGTATGCAGTTATCAGAAATCCTGTTTACTTGAATTGGGATTCAGGGAAAGGCTCGTCTAAATCCAGCTGAAATAATCACACTTTATTGGGTTTAAAAACAGCTGCTCCAACTGTGAAACTCAAGGAGATTTGATTGCATGTAAAAAATCCTAACCCCCACCCCCACCCCGGTCCTTCACTCCTAAGATGCCCTTAACAAGTGCCGGCGTTTGACATCAACCACAGCAACCCCAACTTAAAAACCCAAGTATCCAAACACCACAACAGCTGCTTTGGCTCGATGCCCCGCCCCTACACGAGTTTTTTTTTTTTTAAGGTTGAAGTCACGGCTGAAAACTCCTGGCAATTTCAAAGGACAAATATGGACACGTATGAAGCACAGGAAGGATGATCTGTTTGGGTTGAATAAACGGCTCCTCGCATTGATTCAAAAAATGCATTTTAACTGTCTTTAAAGGTGCTTTGCAGCTCGTCACCAACATCTGAAGGACTCTCAGTGTGTGTGGGAAGGTCAAGCTGATTTTGAATATTCAGCACATGCCGTGACCCAGTGACACACCCCCAGGCACATCATCTGCTGCTGGAGTGGCCCTTAGGTGCAGGCGGGGTGCAGGAATCAAAACAGCAGCCATCTGTCAGGACACAGTTGTTCCTCTCAATGAATGATGGGATTTCTGCGACCATTTCAGTCAGCTGGTTCATCAGAAAGGCCGGTTTTCTGAATAAAAGTCTGTCAAATGTTTAAGAAAGAACATCCATTCAGACTATTTTGTAGGATTTATTGCTCCTGGTTTTCCATTTTTCTGGATGCATCCAACTAAAAACTAGCAGAGATCATAAAATCTGGAACTTTCCTAAGCCAGGAAGTTAAAATCCCTTCAGAATGGTGGTCAGTCAGGAGAATACAGATCTAGAAGTTTTGTTTTGTTTCCAGTGTCAGTGGTTTAGTCTGTTTAACCTTTCAGGATGACAAAAAGAAGAGTGCAATTACAATCTGCATACATGGACATGGTTGCTCTCTGATGTTCATTTCCAAAGTAAATACATTTAAAAGTAAATAAAACTAATGTAACTTTTCAATTTATGTATCAATTGTTAAACGATTAGTTTGTTTTGATTTACAGAGGTACACATGAGAATGTTTTGGTTCTTTTTTTAAATCATAAATTAATGACTTGTATTCAGACTTCCTTAACATCCCCCGATTTTTTTTCTTTTTCTCTCCCCTTTTGTTTGTACGCTTATCCCCCATCTCTAACATCCCACTCTCTTCTTCTCTCCTTTTTTCTCCCGTTCGGTCCAACAAGAAATCTATTCAAGCATAACTAATGTGCATAAAGTTTAGCCTCAAATACAAAAGGGGTTTATACAAATAAACACCTCGTGTGTCGGCAAATTCATACCGCCTATTGGAACACTGACATCTGTCCAACTCAAGAGGCTTTCCGTGATGATCTGTTTGCTCAGTTCCTGGACAAGTTGGTCAAATACATGAATGAATGATGTGCAGAGGAAGGGGACCGTCTGTGGTTTTCTTCTTGTTGTTTTTTTTTGTTTTGCATGCTTTGAGGGGCGTGTAATATGAGACATGGTCTTTCTCGTGCTTGCTCATGTTCCCCAAATTTTAGTGTCTTGTTCCACTCATAGACATGGGAAATGACCACAGATTAATAACATAAAATGAAATGTAAAATGATCTTTCACTTGGTTGGCTGTGAAAACGTTTTATAGCCGGAGATTGCAACTGAAGTAAAAGCTTTCAAAGTGTCGGTTTCCTGTTTTCTCTTTAGTCCAGTTGCATCATGGGGCTAATTCTAGATGAATGCGGTCATCTTTGAGGCTCTGTCGGATGCCTGTATTAGTAATGTTTCAACCCTCTGGGTTAACACAGAACTTGCCTCTTTTGTCATTTGAACAAGTGCAGCAAAATTGTTCCAATCTGAATGTACGTCTGAATTCCCTCCCTAATCCCTAACTACTGAAACCCTGTATAGTGCAGGACTATGTAGTGCCCTGGATTTTAAAAGTAATTGACACACCATCAATATATATATATATTTTAATGGCAAATATGACGTCAGTGATTTCGTAAACCTAATAAATACAAGCATTTTACAAAGACTTTTTCGAAATCCTCTGTGTTCTGATGATGAAATCGTGGATGGATTATTGCCAAAAAAATATTTTCTGTCACAAAATTGTTCAAACGCAATGCATTGTGGTCCATGTTCCCCAATCTAGTGAGCACCGATGCACACTGCTTTTTCCTAGAGACTTGTGGGAAATTTCCACATGAATTTGGGATTTAATTGTAGATTTGGACAGCTCTACAAAATGGTGAGGGCACTAATACTGTACAGTGAAGGAATTAGGATATAGCCTCAGCGCCAAAAGAATCATTGGCTTTCCTATCAATCTTTGAGGGTTTCCTCAGAGTCATTAACTGTATTTGGAGAGGAACAGTGTTGTTTATCCCGCCTCCATGACCCGAGGAAGGTGTCAAGCTCTGAACTAAGGCAGACGGCGGGTAAAGACATCACATCCAGTGTGGGACGCACGACCGGAAAGAATGAACCGGCTTATTGTTGAGGCTGGCTGCTGACAAAGTGCAGACAGGCTGGAGATTACATTACATGCTGAGGGATCTTCCTGAAAACCCAGGACAGATGTATTACAGAGTCTAGAAATGCTGCAGTTGTTGTTTCAGTGGGTTTGTATAAAGAAACATGAGTTAGTGTCTTTCCTGCTGCAGGAGGAACCGATGAGACGGTCAGCCCGGCTGCTGCTTGTGGACACAGTTGAGTTTTTATGAAGCAAAGTTCAGGTGTTCCTTTTTATAGTATTTGTTTAGTAAATTAGTTTCTTGTTTGCGTCTCTTTCAAAAGTGCAAACAGTCGGCTATATGAGCCCCCCCCAACTAATTAGCCTCGCTGAGACAAATGCAATAAGCTAAACCAAAGCTAAGATGATGAGACGTAAAACTAAAATAAAAAAAAAAGAAATCACATGTTGTAATATCAGATATCAGAGTTATGCACAGAAATGGGCGGAGTTTGACAAATTCCTAGCTTTACAGAGATTCTGATGTTGGACCAGCCGGCTTTTCTTTTTCTGAAGAGGTCAGGGTTCTGTGACCCCATTGTGACCCCATAGATGGACTGGGTCCGGACCCCGAAAAGAATGGCTTTATTTCAGCTGAATTGAAACAAATGGGTCATGTGACCTCGCCTTGCGTCCATGTCCTTTTCTAGGAGGGAAATCTCCTACTTAAAATCAGCTAAAAGCTTGGATCAAACTCTATGAAGTATCTCACAAGCTGAGAGCACTCTGAAGAGAGACACTTAATGCGCTCAGACTTTGACAGCCACCACCTTTTTCTCTGTAATTCAACAAAATCATTCGCTACTCTACAGAGATACAGCTGTAAAAGTCTTAATTGCTACAGTAGGGTTTTTCTCTGCTTCTTATTTAGAGGTAAAACTGTGTAAAAAAGTCCAAATGTAAATCTGAATCGGTATTTCGGCATTTTTAAGGGCCACTGCAGAGAATAATAAATTCTTTGAATCCGTCTGCTCGCATCCCAACAATACAAAATCTGTTTTATTCATTTATTCTTTTACCTTTCATACAAAACGGTGGTGAACCCGCTCCGCCCTAGTCCTAAAAATAGGACCTGTAAATACTCAGCTGTGCTAGGGGGGGTCAAGTGTCCATGCACAGGCCCGGTGACTCTCTGAGTGACAGGGCCGGCTGAAAGGGCCCAGCATAACTCTAAAGCTCACACTAGTCTGCTCCCTCATGACCTGGCTGCACTTTTCTGTCCCCATGCAGTTGTAATCTTACACATTTCCTGGGGATGCCGAGTCCAAATAAGTAGTGAAATCGCCGCCGTTTTCCAGATCAACACTCTGACACGGCAGTTCAGGTAGCACGTGGGGATGGGCTGCTCCTGATTCTGAGCTTCACAATTGGATCAAAGTATCACAGTGGCATCTGCAGGGTTAGAATTGACAAACTCTTCAAGGGTCGGTTTTATAGTACTAGGTACAAAAGTCTACATTTTTTTGTTAATTAACTAATTTTACCACAAATAAAAAAAGATTCAGTCAAAGTCGTTGGCTTTTGCAGAAAACCTGAAGATGTCTTTGTGTGGGACGCCCATGTGGTCTGTAACAAAAGAATGGCAGGCTTTTCAATGGCCTGACAGCAGAAGCGGCTCAGGGGCTCAGATGTGCGAGCCGAGCTTTACCCAAGCAATAAACAAGATGAATTAACAGAACACATTAAAGCCACGAAGGACGGAGATTCCTGCGATGTGACAAATGTGCTGAAATGCTGCTAATCTCAAGTTTGCACCGAACTTATCTACTTAAACTTCAAAGGGCCTATATCATGCAATATCAACTTTTTTGAGCTATTTAGTGTATTTTCGTGTTCATTCATCATTAAAAACAACCCCAAAGCGGAATTTGGATCCATTCATGGATTTTTGAACATTCCTCTAAAAACCTTCTCTCTGAGCGCCAATCCACAATCCACAAAAATGATCAGATCCTCACATTGTGACATCACAATGTCACCGCCCCTTCCAGGAAGAGTCTGTGCTGCCAGCTCCGCCTCTAGGCTAACACACAGACCCGCTTTCTCCGTGGAGCTAGCTTTCCTTTCCTTTTCTATGCGCTATACGCACATCCATCTTTGCAAAAGTTCGGATGTTGTTTGTTTTTGTGGGCGAAACGCAGACACGCTGCCGAGGCTGGCTCTGGGTTGACGTCATGAAATGGGCGGAACCCACAAGGAGTGAAAGGCGGAGCCTCAGAGATTAAGTCGTCTTATTTCCAGGTAAGGAAAATGAGCTGCGAAAATAACTCATATTTGATTAAAAAAATGCAATATTTTGTGTATCAAAGGTCAAATATGAACATATATATGGATATACTTTAGTCTGACACTCTCAAGAAAAGCATGATATAGGTCCTTTAAAGAGTTAAAGTTGTTCTTGAGATTTGTTCTTCTCATTTGACCCCCCCTCTGGGGAGCAGTGAGCTGCAGACACAGCTGCTCAGGAACCATTTGGTGGTTCAATCCCCCAATCCATCCCCTAAATGCTGAGTGCCAAGCAGGGAGGAACCCATGACCTTCCAGTCTCAGGCTGGACACTCTCCCACAAGGCCACAGAGCTGGGATCAAAGGCCTACTGTCTGCACCGGTATCTCATCACATAGACGTGAAAATTGAAGGAATCCCTGAAGCTTCTCATTTGAAAGCAAAAAAAAAAAAAAAAAAAAAAAAGGAGGAAAAAAAGTAGCTGTGATTATATTTTTCTGAATAAAAAAATCAAATCAGGACTACATGCAGAAGTACTTAGAAGCGTGCAAACCCATTTCAGCCTCTCCTTTGAATGCAAGGCTTCATGCACCATCTCGTGTTGTCTACAGAGATAACAGCAGGACTGGTTGCTTAGTAACAACCTCTGCCTCTTTTTTGTCTCTCTTTTGTGGCCACTAACTGTATTTTATATATATGCAATACGACGTACAGCACTAAAACATTTTAATCTTTAAAGGCCATCTTTGTGTGAACACAGTAACTCTCATTTAGCATCAGGAAAATAGTCTTTTACTGTCTCTCTGAGTCGGCTATAGCTTGCAGCTTCATTACTCTCCATGTTTTGCTGCACGTTTTACTTCCTCCATGTCTCTGCGCAGAGATGAGAGTGCTCTTGACTTTTCTCTTCCTGAACAGGTTTGATGTCTCTGCAAATGACAATTTAAGCCTTTTTATGCATTTTTCATCACCCCCCCCCCCCCCCCCCCATTCCCTGCTACATGAACAGGGGCTCACATGTTGAGCGTGCGCGCCCATCCCGTGCTGTGCATTTCCATTAGTCTGTCGCATGTGTGATTGGAGATAAGTTAATCAAGGTTTGACAAGAAGCCCAGCTAGTTTTGAAACTGGAGTCAATTTTTTATCGCCTGGCGAAGCATCAAAGGGCACCTCGTCTACCGAACCAGTGAGTGAACACACAGAGCAGCTTGGCTTTATTCCTGCGAATCCCAAAGGTTTAGCACCTCATCTGGGGGAAAGAATTAAATGTGAAGGCAGCCGTAATCACACTCACTCTGAGAGTTAAACCACACAGTGCAGGCTGTGCCTCTGTATTCTTTTTTTTTATGTTCAGTTTACTCTGTGTCTCTCCCAGTATGAGTGTAAAGTGGTCAATTGATGCACTTTAATCACCAGGGGTTAGTTAGGGAGTAGATGCAGTTCAGAAAGCAGGGAAACAGATGTGGGGCATAACCCACATAGTTTAAATGAAAAAAGAGAAAAGGGACATGACTGTAAATGCTAATGAGCTTTGCTTAACCCTTGTGCTATCCTAGGCACTTTACCATTGGGAGTTGGGTCATCTAGACCCACTAGACAGTGCTCTGAACCTTTTTTCTTCAATGATTTGTGATCTTCACTGGTGTCCATGGATGACATGAAATCTTTCCACCTTTATCCACCTTTGTCATGGTAGGGAGAACACGTCAAAGTAAGGGAGGGGTCATCTAAGATAGCACAAGGGTTAACAGAACAAAACCTCCAGGCCGCGTCACACTGCAGCCACGGACATTTTGCGCATACGAAAACTGGTCATAAGTGAATAAACGTAGAAAATGTAAGAAAATGTATGTACCACGAATGTACCACGTTCAGACCTCTGACATAGTAATGAACCACGCGAATAACACGTGAATTAATGTGAAGGGCCAATGTGTGCATCAGTTACGTAATTTAACGTGATTTTAACATGATATACTGTATGCATATGTGATATAAAAGTTAGACATAGGTGGTGCCTGCGTGAAAAGTCCATTAGATGGACATGGACCGGTCATGGAAAGACACAAATTTGCGTGTACATCTGGCACGATTGCACTTTACGTAATAATTTAAAGGATTATTAGTTATTGTCATTTGCACAGTAAGGAAACGGGTTTCCCTGTACAATGAGATGCTTACATTGCTGTCTGCTCTGAATGCCAAAAGGTTAAAGGTCAAATCGAATGAAATAAGATAGGATAGAATATAAACAAGATATCTGAAAAATTCACACATAGCATAAAATATAACTATCAGTAAATGACTAAACCTATATGCAGCTGTTGTGCAAATTCAGCTGGGAGTAGCTGTGCAAAAGAGACTTTCATGAGCTTAACAGCGTGATCCACATGGACGTTGAATATTAAGGTTGAAGAGCAGTAATAGTAAACGACGAGGCTGTGCAAAGGTGCCGTTTGTCTGCTGCGGACTCCTGTCAGCTGTTAAGGAGTCTGATGGCAGAGGGAACGAAAGAGTTCCTAATAATTGTTCACAATTGCGCATAAACAACGTAAAACTGTGTGATTCTCAACTGCTCCAAACCGAATTCACATAAAGGCCCGTCGGCCAAAAACCCTCGACGGACATCTGCCCACATGCACAAATGACGAACGCAAGCAGTAGCGAGCAATTGCCCCGGGGCGCAAATTTAAAGGGGGCGGCGGCTCAGTGCTAGAAAAAGAATATATAAAAAATCTGCGCCACTATTGGTTTCTTTATTATCTGTTATATCCCAGAGTTTGGAACAGCCTGAAAGCTGTGAGTTGGCGCCCCTGCAGCATCTCCTGTGTGAGGAGGTGCTGCAAATGTGTGTGAAGGAAAAGGGGAGGCTGGAGGACGCAGGAGCGCAGCCGCGATTGCGCAACACCTGGGTCATGGGTGCCTTTAGATTACTCAGCTAATGCTAATAATGTCATTATTTATTAACTATTGCAGACATTGTTGTTATGTGTCTTTATTTTCCATATAAATGTATTTTCTTTGTTTGCCCGTGGTTTAGTTGGTGTCAGTATTTAACATAAAGACAGCAGGTAATGCACTAAAACAGCTGCACTTTTGACATCATAAATAAACAATAGCTTATTTGTTTATGAATGTTTTGAGTTTTGTGGAGGACTTTTACCGTTGGTGTTGCACAAAATTAGGAAAATTACAAATATTTTTGGAATAATCCCACTGATGAGTTATGTGATTTAGTTTTTAATGATTTATAACACTTAAAAATAATATTTATAATAAGAGGCTTTAAAAAAACAACTGTGATACGTTTCACACATGACGTCACACACCAAGCACAAATGAACTTATTGCTAAAAATGATGCCAGCTGTAAAAAAACGGACAAAAGAGCAAAGAAAACGAAATGATTTGATTTATTATTTTTGATTATTCATATTTCCAGGCTTTGTTTGTTTTGTTCTGCTGCATGTTTATATTTGAATAATTTTGACAGAATATATTTTTAGCGAGAGCAAAATATTATACGTTATCTTAGTTTTAACAAGATTCATTTTGGATCAATATTCTGTTTTGATTCATGTTTATGTACAAAAAGTTGAGTTTTAAAGGTTTGAAAGTTTAAAAAGTTTAGTTTTAGAGTGTTTCAGTAAATGTTTATCTTGTTCGGCCCAAACCCTAAAGCATGTTTTGGATTTAGGCCCCCTGTGGAGCTGGGTTTGACCCCTCTGCAATCCGACCTTCAAATTCACGCATTTTGGGTGTAAAACGGCGAATTCAAACACAAGAGGATGTCGTCAAATTTGTATGTGAGGAACACTTTATTATTATCACAAAACCTGAAATCTCATACATGGAAAATGCACAAATTGTGTGTAGTGGCTGTGTGACCCGGCCTGTGTGGAGGCGGCAGGGAAGGTTGTGTTGTTGGTTCAGGCTGCAATCACTTTCTTACATGTCTTTATTCCTGATTTTTATCGGGCATTGCAGCATTTTTTTTTTTTTTAAAACCAAAATAAAGACGAGCAAAACTACAATAAAAAACAATCTGGTTCTCGTGTCTGAAACGGTGTTGTTCCGTCTGAAAATGTAGATTTTTAGAATAACCAAGGTGACAGTCATGAGAACCACCCCACGAAGTTATAGCATTTCCCAACTCTCCAATGTCCATGTTTGCTCAAATCTTTTAGCATTTTTTCTCAAGATAGCGAACTGAAATTGAAAAAATGAATGCAGAAATGCACCGATGTGCATTGGATTTGGTTAAATGTGTATTTTTCATTGTCACATGATAAACTTTTCTCCCAGCTGATCCTCATTTAAATACTTTCTTATGATTTGCCCCTTTCACTGCAAGAAGTGTCACAGGTTGCCTCCTAAACCGCTTTTCTCCATTTCCTGTACCTTTTTGAATTGATATTATAATAATGGCTATTTTACTCAACTGAAACATTCAATCGTTTTAAATTGCTCTAAATGACAACAATCAGAATCTCTTAAACTACAGCAGCCTGAGAATCGGCTGATTGCACCAAGCAGGAAGCGTGACCTGTGAAGCGTGACGTGTTTGTGACTTCCGCCTCCATCTTTGTCGGGCTGCCGTGGTCACTGCGTCCGATTGGCTAAAGAATCTTTATTTATTGATTCATTTCTGCATATTACGTCATTGTCTCTTGTGAATCCTACTTAGTTATTCATTCATAAAATGTTAATTTGTGTTTTTTCTGTTAATCTATGAGTTTGTGCTATAGAAGTCCCTGCATCCTCACTCTCACGTGCACGTGATCACGTGCACTCAGCGACTGTGGTGAACAGCCGTGGTTTAAATGTGTGTTCTGTGTTTTCACAGAGGAAAACTGCACCTACTTCCGACACTTCTCTCCGGGACAAAATACTGAAATATTTGAATACAAAACACAAAAAGGTAGGTTTTCTCTTTCCTGACTCACTCTATCCTTTTTTTTTTTTGAAAGGTCAACACATACAGTAAAAATATTTTTAAAAAAAGGGTCTGGTTACCTGCCTTCCCACCTGGTTGCAGACAAGATGGCGCCCGGACATCGTTAGCAGGAAATGGAAATTGTACAAGATTTCAGAATTTCATTTAAACCTTTGAATATGATTAAAGGGTTCAGTGAGCAACATGAGCTCAAATCGGGGCAAAAACGGTCATCGTTTTGTTCGTTTCAAAAAGGATAGTAACAGAAGTGTTCAGAGCTTTAGCTCCAGTGTTTACATTCCTTCAACAACTGTAACCTTTCAACCCTCAATGTGATCACCAGAAATCACCGTTGACACTTTATATGCACATCAGGGAAGGGTTCCTGACGGGCGCAAAGCCACTTTTCTCTGCTGATAAGCTGATTCACGTTGATCGCATAACCCTTGTGGGGTCCAGTTGACCCCACCCTTACATTTACGTGTTCTCCCTACCATGACGAAGGTGGATAAGATAGGATTATATGTGATCCATGGACACCAGTGAAGATCAAGAATCATTGGAGAAAAATAAGGTCCTGTGGGGTCCAGATGACCCCACTTCCAACTTAACATGCCTTGGATAGTGCAAGGGTTAAGGAGTTACGGCTAGAGCAAAGCGGGCTTTGACAAGCGGGAAAAAACTGAAACTGTTAGGGTCGCCAACTAAATTCCTGTTTTTGGACCAAAAAAACAACCAAAATGGTGATGCGTGAACTTCCGGTTCCAGTAAATAGTGTCCAGGCGCCGTGTTGTTGTCTGCAACCACGTCCTCTCGACTTTTCCAGCTGAGCTGCGGCTCCTTCCTCCACAGAACTGCTAAGTCGGCAAAATGCCTGTTATCGATAGAATCTATCATGAATGATGAAGCATCTCATGAAAGTGCAGCTCAAGACCAATTTCTGCAGCTGACGTGGTATTGGGGGGGGGGGGGGGGGGGGCATTCCTCTCTTCCTCAGTGACCCTTTTGGAGCTGCAGCCCCTCTGGGGCGAGTACAAGTGGTGCATTGTCACCATCAATTCCCGGGGTGTGAATGTAAATGGACTTGTGTGTGATGTGAAGCACACTGACACAAACCTGAACCCACCGACGCATGAACTCAGTAGGACTCTTCCACCAACCGATTGACCGATCTCAAGTGTCCGCAGACAGACGTCCACACGGCGCCGCACACACATAAAACCCTTCACTTCCATCCCGAGCATTTTCACGCTGGAATCAAGAGGCACACACATCCTCACCACAGGCAGGTCCATCCACTCCGTTAGCGTCTTATCTCCCTACAGCAGCTCCTCAGTGAGAGGCAACCAATGAAGCTGCTGGAGGTGAAGAACGCCAAACTTCTTCTGAAGGCGATTACGCAACTAACTGAAGAAATTACAAATGGCACTGACAAGAAAGAGTTCGTGGTAGGAGTGTTCATCGATTTGAAAAAGGCTTTTGACACAATTCATCATAACATTCTAGTAAACAAACTGGAAAAGTATGGAATACGAGGACCTGCATTAAAATGGTTAAACATTAATAACAGGCAGCAGTTTGTCCAACTGGAGGACTGTAAATCATCCCTGCTAAATTTAAGCTGTGGAGTTCCACAAGGGTCAATATTAGGTCCCACACTGTTCATCCTTTACATTAATCACATACACTTGGTATCAAATACACTCAAATACTTTCTATACGCAGACGACACAAATATAGTCTGTACAGGGGAGAATCTCAGGGAAATTATAAAAAGAGTAAATACGGAATTAGGAAAACTGAAACAATGGTTTGACAAAAATAAACTGTGTTAACAAAACTAAATTCATGATTTTCGGAAATCGCCACATTCCTGCAGAATTAGAAATAAAAGTTGCCATTCATAACCATGTTCTGGAAAGAGTGTCTGAAATCAAGTTCCTTGGAGTAATTATGGACCACAAAATAAGCTGGAAACCACAAATAAAGCAGGTCAGAGCTAAAATTGCTAAAAGCATAGAAGTGTTGGGAAAAACGTGCCATACTCTCACTCACAAAGCACGTTTACTAATATATTCATCCATAATACTACCATATTTACAGTACAGATTGGGGAAATACTTATTAAACAAACCTACACTGTTTATATATCTTACAAAAAAGAGCTGTCTGAATTGTTCATGGAGTGGATTATGGGACACATACAAATACCTCATTTTTAAAGTCGGGTTTATTGAACCTATGAGATCTAGTGAAACTGAAGACGGCTCTCATCATGTTTAAAGCCAGAAACCACTTCCTTCCAAAAAACTTACAGCAAATGTTCAAAGACAGAGACGGAAGTTACCATCCAAGAAAACAACTGAATTTCAAAAAGCAGTGTGTTCGCACAACAAAAAAGAAAATGTGTCTATTAAATTATGGCGTGGATTTATGGAATGAATTGGATGAAGGTTTAAAACAAACACATACTTTCCATGTATTCAAAAAAACCTACAAGAAGTCACTAATAGAACTTTATAAGGCCAGAAATGATTAATAAAACAAAAAAAAGTCACTTTTGCACAGTTGCCATGCAGAATTGTACCGTGAATGTTTTGTACCTATCTGTAAATAGCAATACGTGTATTGAATATGCACATCATAAGGTTCTGTAAAAAGGGGTGGGAGCAGACATCCTTTTCAAGCACACTGTATTGCTTTAGGTCTTTTTTAAACCACTGTGTTGTGTTGATTTTTCATTTGTGTTTGAAATTATCTAAACTGAAACTGAAAGTGCAGAAACTCTGCACCTCAGTACCAACACAGTTCTTCTCATGGTGCTTTCTTTGGAGGACACATTTTATCTAACAAAAGGTCACAGGAATGACCCTTGTGCTATCTTGTGGGGTCCAGATGACCCCACAAGATAGTGCTCTGAACCTTTTTTCTTCAATGATTTGTGATCTGGTGTCCATGGATTACATGAAATCTTTCCACATTTATCCACCTTTGTCATGGTAGGGAGAACACCTCAATGTAAGGGTGGGGTCATCTAAGACAGCACAGGGTTAAACGTGATTCTATCTCTGCTTCATAGGGGGAGGGGGGGTCTTTTAATCCTACGGGACAGGATCAAATTCTCGAAGATCTGAGAGGCGTTTCTGCCGACGCGTTCTACAGACGAGCACCTTCCCAGAGGACCAGCACTGGCGTTTGGCTCAGCTTCAGTTTCCGGCAAAAGACGACGGCTCCCACCCCCAAAGGACTGGCTTTTCCCATGGGTTTCCTGCACTGGCAGAACATCAGAAGCCTCACATCCTACCCACCTCCCTCCTCAAATACAAACCAGCTGGTGTTTCAGTTTTCTAGAGAATTATAAAAAATAAAAATAAAAAGTTTGATTCAAAATGTGAATGAGAATTTTTACTTTTTATGACTTGATCTTTTGTTTAATGAACACACCAAAGAGGAGATGTAGAAGGGACTTTAAACCTTGTGCCTGAATTGATGTTTTAGTACCACCTCCAGCGACTTCATATAAATGCTTTCTTTCTCAACAGAGTACAATATCTCTGCAGCAGCCATCTCCATCTTCAGTCTGGCCTTCATGATCTTAGGATCCTTGTGTTTGCTGGGATGGTGCACCGGCAAAGGCAAAGGAAGAGACTACCTCCTGAAGCCTGCTGGCATGTTCTTTGCTTTTGCAGGTGAGGTCAGCAAACCAATTAGTGCACTCAAAGTACAGCTCGCTCTGTTGTAAAGGTCACGGACGTGTTTGCGCCGTCTAGAAATCTGCTGCAAAGGATGGCGTCCATAGCTGGCTCACAAACTTCTCTCCTCAGGTCTCTGTGCCTTCATCTCGCTGGAGGTCATGCGTCAGTCGGTCAAACGGATGATTGAGAGCGAGGACACGATCTGGATCGAGTACTACTACTCCTGGTCCTTCGCCTGTGCCTGCACCGGCTTTGTCCTCCTCTTCCTCTGCGGTATATCACTTCTCGTCCTCTCCATGCCTCAAATGCCCAGGAATCCATGGGAGACGTGCATGGACGCCGAGCCGGAGCAAGCCGAATGATGGACTGCTGCACGTATAAAAGCAGTCGAGGGAAGTCCATACTGATTCACCGTAACCCTTGTGCTATCCTAGGCACTTTGACATTGGGAGTTGGGTCATCTAGACCCACTAGACAGTGCTTTTAACCTTTTTTCTTCAATGATTTGTGATCTTCACTGGTGTCCATGGATTACATGAAATCCTCTCCACCTTTGTCATGGTAGGGATAACACGTCAATGTAAGGGTGGGGTCATCTGGACCCCATAGGATAGCACAAGGGTTAAAGGCCCACTCCAATGAATATCCTGTTTTTCACATCTTTGAGTACTTGTTTATTCAAATCAGGAGCAGACAAAACAAATGCCGTTTGAAACAGCTCTCTTTTGTGACACGTTAAGTAAAATGGGCGGGGCCAAAGTCTCCCTGCTCCGCTTCCTTCTGATGCATCCTTGCAGGCAAACAGATCCACGAACATTTTTGTTTTCCTCGTCTGAGCTGGAATGTGGGTCAAACCTCTGATATTACTCGTCCTTTTTGTAGCACCGGTAATGTTAGCTTGGGGTTGTGAGGGGCTGTAAGCTAGCAGGAGAGAGCGTAAACAAGGGGATGATGGGATATCAGCAGAGGCTTACCAACTGCGGCAACAGTCCCGACCACAACTCAAAGGTGAATTGTTTTAATATTTTTTTTTTTTTTTTTTCAATTTTGGATGAACTCCTGCCGCTCTGCAGTAACTAGGATTTTGGATTTGGGCTATAAAAGGTATAATAATAATATTTAAAAAAAAAACATTGGGAATGATTTCACAACAGATCCAAAGTTGAGGGAAGGGAGGGTGGCTTTAAGAGCAAGAAGCTGCCATATGGGAATAAATTCTGGATGAATGTTTGCCCCATTTGTGACCCAAAGACATCTTTGCATTACTTTCCAAAGAGAAAATAAAAGACATCAAACTGTATATTAAAACTATCTGACTCACCGTCATCGTTATTGCAGAAATAGACGCGTTAAATGAAAAATGAATGCTTTTGATGCAAAGCTCTGTCTCAGTACACTTCATCTGTAATTGAAAGCGTAAGACGTGTTCAATCTCACCTCTAATTTCTTGTTATTGTGGTTTAACTTTTTTTTATGAAACACTGATTTTAAAGCATTTAAATGATAACTATAGGTTTAGCATCCAGTTTCTTTCATGTGCTGCATCATGTACGTATCCTGTACCAACCTGTCGCTCTTGACTTTGAAAAGCATCCATCAGCTTTAACTTTGAGCTCATCTTTAGGATAGCGGCGTGCAGCAGCCTGAATACTGAGCAATCAGTCAGAAAGGCCTCAGCTGTTGAAATGTTACTAAAAATGCTTTTTTATCACTAACATATGTGCAGCAGATACTTACGTCTATGGTTGTTAATGAAATTGTGACTTTAATATATATTAAAAGTGCAACCCCAATCTGAAATATTTGCTAAAACCAATCCAGAACATGTAAGAACATTAAAATGTCCCCTTTGTGGGATCAATAAAGTTGGATTCTTTTCTATTCTCTCACTTTTGCTATGAATGTCTTTGATCTTCTTCATTCTAGCTGATTCTAGTTTCTCTGAATCGATGTGTGTGTTTGTTAAACGCATTCAATTTGTAAAGAAAATAAACTTTTGAGCATTGGAAACTTTGTCCCCGATATCGTTTTGTTCAACTGGGAATAAAAAAAAAATTAAAAAAAAGGTTTTCAGTGAAGCAAAAAGAAATCCAACAGTTTCAATAAAAACACTTTAATAGAGAAATAAAATAAAAAGAAAATAAACCTTTAAAACACAACTTAAATCCTTTAGTATAGCCATCACCAACTGAAATGTATAAGAGTCAAACCATCTAGTAGTTTTGCATCCACGAGAGAGGAACGACCGGGACTGATAAAGTGGGACGGGTGATCACCGATAGACGGGACGATGGGCTTAAAGAGGGCTGAACGCTCCGCTCTCTGCTGGCCGGGCCAAAGGTTGCTCCCTTCCTACTCCTGACGCCGTCATCGCCTTTGCTGAAGGAGGTCCTAACGTGAAATGACTTCTGTTCCAACACAAAGAGGGGGACTCTGACAGGTTAAAAGGGGGGGGGGTACTGACATGATGGAAACAGAGTCCCTTTCAAATGTCTTTGGCTCAACGTCTTCTGCTCCGAAAATAAATACAACTGCAGCTAAAGAAGCGGTGAAATGTTAGTATTGCACAACTTCTGCTTGGAGGGAAACGGGGAGCAACCCCCCCCCCCCCCCCCCCCCCAGCTCAGGTCACGCCAAAGAAAGGAAACACGACTGACCATCACATCTTTGATTGACACGTTAGTAAAAGTAACATATTGATCATGTCACAAGTTATTGTACACATCAAATTATAGAGTGAAAAATTGACACTAGTTTAAACAAAACTCCTTTTTTTTGGTG
The DNA here is from genome assembly GCF_053564925.1 of Oryzias latipes. Classification (NCBI taxonomy): domain Eukaryota; kingdom Metazoa; phylum Chordata; class Actinopteri; order Beloniformes; family Adrianichthyidae; genus Oryzias; species Oryzias latipes. Next base: position 7,933,635 of record NC_136237.1, on the reverse strand, counting down.
TTTTTTTTTTTTTTTTTTTTTTTTAACTTTTCTACCCCCCCTCCCTCATTTCCAAACCAGAAATCAAGGCGAACGGATCCAATCAGCCCGGTGACCTGAACATGCACCAACAGGAAGAAATAAAGACTTCACATTTCAGATGAATCCTTGATTGTTGTACAGGAAATTTACCGTCCAGCAATCGGTATGAAACAAAAAAACAGAACAAAAACACACACATCGTACACAGAAGCATGTCGCCTTGCAGCGATGTAACTGCCTTTATAAAAACAAAATCTTTAAAAAAAAAAAAAAAAAGAAAAGATTTTTGATCTAAAAAGTTACAATATGTTGCAACTGTTCGTTGATTTTTTTTTCCATTTCTAGACTTTTTTGTGTGTGAATTTGCATAATTGAAAAGGGCAAACCTCTTCCTCGAACAGCATCTATAAAATCGAGGCGTTCCCAAAGTTCTCATTTGTAAATACATAGAAAATGCATATTTACAAATATGTATTTTCTGCTGAGTAAAAACATTTGACTGGAAGGAAACCATACGTTTGATGAAGCTCCGCCTTCCTGTTCACAGCCAAAGATCTCAGCTGTAGCATTTTCAAAAAAGAAGATGAATTTTTCAGAGGCAGGAGTGGGAAAAAAGACCGGCAGGAAGTGATGGAAGCGTTTAAACAGCTGGGCGGGGCTCTTTCAACAAAACGCAACGGTACCAAAAGAGACAAACCAATCGTCTGATGCCGCCGACGTTCCCAGTTCAACCTAAACCATCTCTGTCATCAAATGTCTCATTCTCGTTTCCCTCCAGCATCTAAAAGTGAAAAAGGTTGAGTCTCAATCAAAAAAGAAGAAAAGTTTAGATGTCAGATCATGATGGAGGATAAAAGTCTGTTATGGCTTCAGCCAGCTTTCATTGAACGGGAAGTTAAATGTCAATAAAGCTTTGACGTTGTGCTGACGGTGAGCGCTCTGGAAGAAAAAAAAAACACTCCAGTATGCGATGGCGTTTGCCTAAAACCCGATAAAAATACGTCTCCTTCACATACAGTTTAGTTTCGCGTTCCCCTCTTTTTAAAACCGCCACGCTCTTCTTTTGAAACTCCGCTTCGCCCCTCTCGTCCCACTTACACAAACCTTCAGAGTAGACTGAACTTTTCAAAATAAGAGAAAAAAAAAAACGCACAAATAACTGTTAAAGTAGCAAAAACGATGGAGACCCTCGGTGTCGCCGGGAAGGATGTGTGAGAATCTGGATCTGAAGGTGGAGCAACGAGGCAGAACTGACTAAAACTGAAAAACAAAACGATAGACTAAAAAAAAACACACACACATGGTGAAGCAGCAATCATATATAACTTCTTAAAAAAGAAAAGAAAAGCAGGGATGTCGCTATTTTCACACTGAATTCATCTTTTTCCCAGGAAAGGTTAATGATCTGAGCATCATTTGTGTTTTTCTATAAATAATCACAGAAAACGGTTTCCATGTACGGAGGACTAAGAGCTGAAGAGAATCTGATGAACAAAAAAACTCATGAAATCTGTGGCAAACGATTCATTCTTTTTCTGTACAGACTAGAGGAAAATGAACTAATTCTATACACTGTTCCATGTGGTTTGTCGGTTGACCACTTAGCTTTCATCCGCCACCACGAGCACAGAAGCATAGAAATATAAACAAACAAAAACACAGGAAAAAAAAATGGAGGAAAACCAGAGTTTTAGTCAGAACAGAATCATCTCTACTAGAAGAAATGTGCAGCTAAGTGGTCAACCAAATTTTTAAACGATTTTTTCTTTCTGTTTTTTTTTTTAAATTTATTTTATCATTTGATACATATACAAGTGTAGATAATATAAGTATATTTTCATATATACATAATGAGTATGTATATACTGGCAATGTATTAATTATTATATACTTAACGTTTTTTCACAGATATGTAACTCGAAGGAAAAATAAATGACAGTTACCAATAAAACGCTAAAATGAAACAAACATAAAGGTCTACATTTAGAAACAGTTAAATGATTTTTCTTTTTTTTCTTTTTTATTATGAATTTTTTAGTTTTTTTTTTAGTTTTTTCCTTTAGTTTCAGAAGAGTGTGACGGACGTTCATTTAAAGTAGGAATAGTAACCATTGCTACCATTTGAACTTCCTATAGTCAGCTCTTGGAGGAGGGAGAGGGGGTCGCTGTTCTTCTTCACCTGCTCAGGCCGAAGAGCGCGGGGTTTGGGTGGGGCCCGCAGGGCGCTCGCGTAGGACATGGTCGGCGTCTTGCTTAGATTTGGAGCCCCGTGTGCAGCTTCAGCGGAGGCCAGGGGTGGAGACGCCTGCTGCTGCTGCTGCTGCTGCTGCTGCTTTTTATTCGAGATGAGAGGAGGAAACTGGTGCTGCAGGGAGTTGGCGGGGTGAGGGTGCATCGGCGGCGCTGCGATGGCCTCGCTCTTTACCTGCTCATCCGTCTGGCGATGGGCCTTGGAGGAGGCCGCTAACCCAAAGCACAAAGGAGATGCCATCGTCAGACAAACAGCAAAAAACGGCTTCAACCTGTCAGCCACTTCAGACACCAACAAAGCGTTCGTCAAAAACCCTCCACAGTAGTTACCCCACACGATGTATCAAACTAACAACTCCCCATGCTGCTGCATTTCATAACAGGCAGTTATGGTCGTATTGGAACTCACCGCCTCCGACACGATTAAGAAATAAAATCAGTGGATTCCAGCTCAGAAAAACCATGCAGCTTTCCACCGTCTGTGGAAAGTGGGTCGGGATCGAAGGTGACTAGTTTGAGTTAAACTCTTCTCAGCATTTGACCCCTCCCCGGGGGTGCGGGGAGCTGCAGACACAACCGCTGCACTTGGGAACCAGTTGGTGGTTTAACCCCCCATCCAACCCCTTAGTGAGGCAATGGGTCCCAAAAAAAGTCTCGGCCTGGATTTGAACTCCCGACCTTCCAGTCACAAGGCGGACACTCTTCCACAAGACCACAGAGCTGGTAATGCTGTCACATTTTGACATTGCTGACCAATTCCTTTATTGAATCTCAGCATTCTATACTGGCGTACGAGAGGGGAGGGGCTTCATGGAGAGTCATTGCAGCATCAGGGAGGATCTTCCATGTTCACATCTTTTTGAAAAATGGAATTAAATGCTGGTTTTTAAGCCCATAGAAGGAAAAAAGAAGAAAACCGAAAACATTTGTTGAAAACGGCGCCAATCTAGGTTGATTTAAAAAGGCTGATAAAAAGTGGACTGAAAAGCTAAAACAGGTTTTAGCTTCCAGGTCTGTTTTTGTCGGTGAAGCTAAAACAGACGTCACCAAAAATGTCAGCAGGTTTTCCACCGACGGACGGTTGAATTGACTTAACGGGAGCGACCTACAGATGTGGCTGAGAACGGTGACCTACCCAGACTTTCCCGATGCTGAGCGAGCGAGCCGGCTCCGTTACACGGAACGTTCTGAAAGGGGCCGGGCCCTCCGCCGTTGCTGGGCCACAGGTGGTCGTGCAGGGGGTAGCTGTAGGAGCCTGCAGGGTGCTGATGATGCTGTATTTGGGGGTGCTCCGGGTCTGAGGAGCAGGGCTGGGGCTGCTGGGGCAGGGAGTTGAGCGTGTTGGCAGGACAGGACTCGTCCGGGAAGCTGGAGGAGATGCGGCGCTGATAGAGGGGCCGACCTGGACCCCGGGGTTCATACTATGGAGGGGAGGAAGAGCAAAGAGGCATCAGAGAACGGACGTTTCAGCCCGTACACAGCTTTGAATGCAGTCTAACTCAATCTCATTGAAGGAATAAACAAAAGATCAAATCCAAAGAGAGCGGATGACAGATCCTCTGCAACTTCAGGAGCACTAAAAGCCCCCCCCCCCCCCCCCGTCATTTTTTCAGTGTAGAAAGGATGTGGTGTTGTTAAATCACAGCGAGCGTTACCTCGTCTACAGTGTGAAGGGCTGTGGCTGCTGGTGTTCTGGGGGAAAGTGGATGGTAGGACTCTACATCTTGGCCTTGGTTTTGGTGGTGGTGGTGCTGCTGCTGCTGCTGCTGGTGGTGAAGCTGCATCAGGTGCACCTGCTCCTGCCTGCTGGGGTGGGCTATGATGGGAAATCCATAAGGAAGGTTGTGGCCCTGGTTCCCTAACATGTGGTTCTGCTGTGCAGCAGCTCCACCGTGCGACCACTGAGCGTCCTGGAGAAGATATTTGCCCTGGGAGGAGGGAGGAGGGGGGGGAGGAGGAGGAGGAGGGCTGCCAGAGTGAGCCGACGGCTGAGGTGGATAGCTACCAGGGTTGTAGAGGGGGTTCCCAGGGTGCTGCTGCTGCTGCAGAGCCTGGTTGTTGAGCATGTTTTCATTGGGGAGGGCGTGAGCGGTCTCGTGGGGGTAAAGTCCTGTTGGGTAGGGACCAGCATGGTTGGAAATGGTAGCTAAAGAGGACGAAGGGTCGGCCGCAGCCCGGGACTGGGACTGTCGGTACTGGAGGAGGCGGGACTGCGGTGGGGGCTGCATCTCAGGCGGTTCCCTTGGTTCGGGGGCATCCTGGGGGGGCATCTCTCTCAAGAGGGCTGGGTATCTGGAAGTCAGAAATAAGCACCACTTGTTACGGAAACTATTTGACCAAAAAACAACAACAACACAAAAGTAGAAACGATGAATTTAATGTTGTTAGCTGCTGCAGCCTCACTGTAGTGCTCATGGGGCAGGAGTTAGTCATACCTGGCAAACGTCGGCCCCGTGGTCGACGGGAAGGCCTCCTCTTCAGCACAAAGGCCCCAGCTAGCCGGTCGGAGCAGTTGGGGGGGGAAGCGGGCCATGCCAGGCTGGGCTAGGTGAGCGAGCTGCTGAGGCAGAGAAAAGGCGACGTTCCCCTGGAGGAAAGGGCCTGCTGCCTCCCCCCACTGCCCCCGCCTGGCCGCCTGCTGCTGACTCAGGGCCTCCAGCGCCGAGGTACCCTGGTTGTCTGAAAGGGCAACGGCAGGATTAAACAACCGACCGACCGACCGACCAGCACCTTCATGTCATTGTTAAGCAACATCTTTCAGTCAAGGGAAGACAAGAAAAAAACACATTCACTCGTTTCAGAAAATGTTATTTTAAGTACATCTCTGATGACACAAATATATCAGCAATATTTACATGAAAAACAGAACCAACATGGGAAACTATTTGGAAAAGGTGAAAATAATCCCTGTTCATAGTCTTAGCTCACCCCCTCCACCTCTATGAACTGACACATTTGAAAGATTTGACGTTCAGTGAAGAAGAGTTTCTACCGCAAACGTCAGGTTTGGATTTTTAAAGTTCCCTGTTTGGATACATCTGAGGAGCGTCACACGTCTACTTCCTGTTTGTCTTCTTTGCACATGTTTCAGTTTCGTCTCCTCAGAGCCACCAGTGCTGCTCAGTTCGGATCAAATCCATCAGAGGTTAACTAGGATTCCAGTTTTCAAACTCTCATCAGATTTTCGTTGCACTAAAATTGATCCTGAGACATCACTGGAGGGAATATTAAAATAAACTTGAAAATTCATTGTTTTCTTCACTCATTCCTACCAGAGATGATTCATAGCGAACCAAAAAAAAAGAAAAAGAAAGATAATTTCATTAAAATCTGAAACCAAACTTGACTTATGATCTTCTAAAACAGGCATCACCAACCTTTGTGAGGTTTAGGGCTTTTCTATGGGATCCGTCGATCGACTAATTTGTTCCAAACCCAAATGAAATGTCAGAATTGTGTTGAATTCCACAGTGATCTGGGATATTTTTAGAGCATGCATTGACGGCGCTTTAAGTGGTCGTCGCGGGCGACCATGTGCCCACGGGGTTTTAAAATGTCCCCTTATAATAAAAAGTGAACATTTACTTAAGAATTGTATCAGTGATTTAAAAAAGAAATTCTATTAAATACCAACTTAAATCACTAGAAGCTTTTATGTAAACACAAATAAATAAACTGATAACTGTAAAAAAACAGAATCACAACAATATAAACTAATTTTAAAAACAAATACTGATTTAAAAATTGTGTAAGAAATGCAAAAGACTAAATAATATATATATATATATATATATATATATATATATATATATATATATATATATATATATATATATATATATATATATATTAAAAATCCTATAAACGTGAGCCTTTCATTTTCAGTAAAGTTCATTTTCTTTCAGTCGTTTTATGTGCAGCATGATACCATTTCAGCAATGCGCTTTAGTGGATAACAGTTGTTGTATCAATGCTGTTTTGGCAAATCAACAAGTGTTCCAAACGTTCCTGTTGTACCGTGGAACCACAACAGGATCCTCCTGATTACAAAGCAGGCAGTGACAGGTTCCACTCACCTAGAGGGTCTGCTGGGCCTCCGTTCTGTCCATCCTCCCCGTAGCTGCTGATTCTGTTATGCTGCAGACCCAGATGCTGGGCAGTGGGGAGGCCCAGCGGAGTCCTAACAGCGCTGCTCAAGTCCTCCACTCCTCCAGGCTCCGGTCCATCCGCGGAAGGCGACTGCACCGGCCTGTGAGCGGGTATGGCGCCACTCAAAAACGGAGCATTGTGGTTTCCGCCGCTGAAGGCGGGACTGAGCTGCTGCTGACTCTGCGGCGCCATTCCTGGATGCTGGGGCTGGCCGAGCCGATAAGGAAGCCTAGGGACCGGAAACTGCTGTGGGAAAGTTCTTCCACTGGCGGGATGGGGAGGAAACGCTGCGCTGGGAGGCGCCAGGTGGTAGTTGAGAGGTCTTTGAGAAGCTGAAGGGTCTTTTCGGAGTAGCAAACTGTTAGGAAATCCGATGACCCCTTCTGTCTGTGGATCCTGACCTCGACTTTGCCCCGTATCTAAATCTCCCTGAAAAAACAGTTACAGTTCAAACCATCATCAGATTTTCTGTTGTTTCCACAAAACCCATTTAGATAATCAACAAAGCTTGCCTGTTTTTCTTTTATTTCAGCATTTTTCCTCTCTGGAGTCTGAAGACGGTTTTGCTCTGACTTTGAACTTCCCTCCACTTTACCTGAAGGGGTTAAAATAAGAAATGAAACAAAACCCATCAAACTTGGCTTCTGCTTTGATACTGAAGCTTATGCAAACACTTGGACTTGCCATTTCGGATGGGGTCAGCTGCTTGCTCCTTGTCAGGACTGGGCTGGCCCATTCCTAATGGGGAGGGATGTGCGACTCCGCCATAAGGAATGGGGGAGCCTCTGCTCTGCGGCTGCAGCAGGTTCAAGTTGTAAGCCATGGCTGCTGGGTGGCTCATGATGCGCGGGTCCACAGCAAAGCGGTTCTGGTATCCAGGCCAAGGAAGCTGACGAGAATTCAAAACATTATTTCCAGTTTTTGCCACAGGGGAAGGGAAGGTATAGAAAATATGTACACAACATTTACTAAAATGCTATTATTAAAAATAATGCATTTAAATTACTATTTTCGAAATAAAATGATCCATTTGCATTAAGTATGGAATAAATAAAACTGTTCCCTTTCACTTAAATCCATCCCTTCAGCATCGGCTGTACTTTGGGTGGATTTACGGTACAGACTAGTCTAGTGCACTAAACCACTTCTAGACTACTAGTCTAGTGCACTAGACTACAGACCAGTCTAGTGCACTAGACTACAGAAGAGCCTAGTGCACTATACCACTAGTGCACTAGACTACTTCTAGACTACTAGTCTTGTGCACTAGACTACTTCTAGACTACTAGCGCACTAGACTACTTCTAGACTACTTCTAGACTACTAGTCTAGTGCACTAGACTACTTCTAGACTACTAGTCTTGTGCACTAGACTAGTTCTAGACTACTAGCGCACTAGACTACTTCTAGACTACTTCTAGACTACTAGTCTAGTGCACTAGACTGCTTCTAGACTACTAGTCTAGTGCACTAGACTACTAGTCTAGTGCACTAGACTACAGACCAGTCTAGTGCACTAGACTACAGAAGAGCCTAGTGCACTATACAACTAGTGCACTACACTACTAGTCTAGTGCGCTAGACTACAAACTAGTCTAGTGCGCTAGACTACAAGCGCACTAGACTAGTTCTAGACTACTAGCGCACTAGACTACTTCTAGACTACTAGTCTAGTGCACTAGACTACAGACAAGTGCACACCACAGTAGTTTTCCGGCAGTGCTGAACGTACCGGCAGAGGCATGGACATGACCATGTTTCCCCCGTACACAGCTGGAACGTAGAGGATGCTGGCGCCCGTGTGAGGATCGATCCTCTGAACCGGACTGGGTGACTTGCCCATCCCAGCCGCGGTGCCGCCCAAGGGTGGAGTGAATGCCCGGATAGGGTTTCCCATCAACACAGCAGGGTTGGGCTGAACTGCAGTGCCAAGCAAATGTAAGCCAAAACTTTTTAATTAAATATAAATCAATGTTAAGATGAAAAAATGCTGTGAGAAAAAATTTAAAATTCTGTTTTGGGGTTACATTTAAAAACTTTTAAAATAAAATAAAAAATGCACCTAATTTTTTTTTAAATAATCGTTATTAACCATCTGAATTCATAAATGATATACAGTTTAAAAGCATTTCTATTTCCACCACCTTTAGTGCCATCTTTTAGTCAAGTAGTAACCTGCAAAAAGTTGTTTTTTTGTATTCGCCCCAATTAAATAAAGTCATAAAAATTGGGTCTGGGCTCCAAAAGGATTCTTTGAATACAGCTGGATTTCCTTCTTACAGCATTTCTCCCACAAACTCACCATATCCTTCAGGTGGGAGGTGCTCCGAGTGGTTAGCATGTTTCCCCTGCAAACAAAAGAGCAGCGTTCGTCACGTAGGGACAGTTTATGTCTGTAAATGTCAAATAAAGCAACAGCAAGAAGTGTAAACGACAACCGTCTACAGGAACCAACAACTGATACTTTGAGAGTGAAATCCTGGCCCACAGCAACATCACAGCGTGAATCATCTTTGTACCATAAAGACTGTCATTTTAAAGACTTCAGCATTAGTTCATTGAGAGGCAGAGTGTTTACTTACAGCTACAGAAAGTGACAGCCCTCTAAATCTGCACATGTATCTACTGATTTAAACGCAAACATTTTTTTAAAACCCCAAACTGTCCAATATCTTACTCTAAAGGGAAAAAAATGAGCCTTGATATTTTATGCATACATCTGCTACAGTCTATTTTCATGCTCTGTACCAACATGGAGGGACGTACTGAGCTGACTAGAACAAAGGGATTCACATTTACATTCATTTCAACTCATGATTGTTTTAAAACCAGGCACCTAAACACCCCACAATGAACTAGAATAAAAAGAATATTAGTACAGTAAGACGTATAGATAATAGACATTTTCCTTCTGCATGGATTCAGTGGGATCTAGTTTCAGACTTTGACAGCCATGTCACTCATTCGCTTTGTGTCAATCTGTGCTGTATCATTACAAACAGCATAATAAAACTGCGAGGTGTGTGTTTACCTCTAAAGCTGAGCATGCTGCAGAGTTTTGACTCATTAAGCCACGTGTGTGATGGCAGCAGGCTGGCTGCTGGGCTGATTTGGTTAACCTTTATGTGACGAGACGGGCTGAGCCAACCCCACCTGAGCCGAACAAGCTTTCTAAAGCGAGCCCCGAGTACAACGTGAAATGTGTCTTTGCTTCATTTTCAGTCCCAATAAAATGTGACCCATCCCAACACACACAAAAGGATTTTCTTTGCTGTGAAATGAACGTTTAACACACATTTGACACTGTAGAGCATGTGTAAAGCATGCTTTTTTTTATGTTTATAATACTCCTTTTAATCTGTATCTGCTGTGTTTACACAGCAGATACAGATTAAAAGGAGTATTATAAACAGAAAAAAGCCCAATCAAAACATAACCATAAAAATGTGACTTTTGATGTTCTTCCAAGATGAAAAAAATCTAATAATTGACGTAGAATAAAGAGAAAATTAGCGTTTGTTGTCGTGTGACAAAGACCAACATGCATGCCTGTCTTTCAGAGTCGGATTGAGCTTCAGCCTGCCGTTAACCGTGACAAATCCCCTCATTGCAATACTTTTAGCCTCTCAAACCTCTGAGCTCCTACACAACTTCTGAGCGAGGCGGCCGGCTGCGTTACCATGACAACCACCTTGCTTATGCAATTATCCGACAGCTTTTAGTGAGGTGAATGTAAAAAAACGTGAATTTCTGTACTCTGACTTTTATTTGCACAATCTTTTTTTTTTTTTTTAGATTTAACAGTTTAAAAAGAGTAGTGGATAGAAACAGAAATGTACGCTCCTGTGCGGCTTTTCTGGTAAAACACCTCACCTTAGGGGGGGACTGTTGCTGTTGCTGTTGCTGCGAAGCCTGCTTGTTAGAGGCTGACTGAGCATGTTGGGGGTGTGGATGATGGAGGGGGTGGAGGGCCTGCGGGGAAGAGTGGTGTCCTTGCAGGGGTCTGAAGGCACGAGGGATGAACTCTGGAGCCAGGGGGTTCAGGACGTACGTCTTTTTGAGCTCCAGGGCCTCCAGCTGAGCCTTGATCTGCTCAAAGGTGATGCCATGCAGGCTCGCGTTTTCATGGCAAATGCAAATGAAGTGTTCCCAGAATTTTCTGCAAAAAGCAAGAAACTGACGATTAACACACAGTTTATTCTGTGTTGTTAGAATTTTAAGTAACTGTGATCGTAAGGCGAGGAAGAGAAAGTCAAACTCAATTTTCTATCTGGTTTGAAAAAACAGCTTAAGCTGTGCTCCATTTTGGTTGCTAGCCAGCTACTTTGCGCCGACAGCTTTTCATTCCTGATAATTCAGAGTGTGGATGCGCTGTGCACAGACTGAAGACTTACGCTTCATAGGTCTGCAGGCTGACATTTATCAATCAGCTTGAAGTTTATTTGCTGAGACAAACATCAGTTACTGAGGAGGCGGTTACAGAGAGGTGCCAGATTTATTTAAAGGGAAGAAAGCAAGAATAAAGCTGTAATAATTAGAAAAAAAAAGTAATTGGTAGATTACTGTGAGCCAAAAACATTCAGAGTTTTATGAAAATAAAAAGAAGTAATCACACGTTACTAGAATGAGCCAAACATTTATGAATCAACGTTGACTTTTTTTCCATTTTATATTATTTATATTTTTTCCATTAATAGGTAGAGCAGTCCCCCGCCCTAACGCGGTTCACCTTTTGAAGGCTGGCTGCTTTTATTTTTTTTATTTAGGTGCAGGCTGAGCACTGTGTCCTGATTGGCTGTAGACCCTTGTTAATAGATCTCCTCCATGTTGCTTGTCCTGTACGACAGATTTTCCTTTCCATTCTATAATCCTGGATTTATTTTTCTCTACTGAGGTTTGAACTCAGTGTTTAAACAAGAGATTAAAGGGTGAATATATCACTGTTTGTCAAAGAAAAGTGTATAAAGTGTGTAGTGAGGAGTTTCACAGCATTAAAACATCTCAAATAATTGTAAAAAATAAAGCTAACAATCATTAAGAATCCAGATCACAGTCTATTACTATTTCTCAAAACAAATTACCTGCAGCGCCCTACAGAGCAGAGCGCTATGGGGTCTCCCACAACTGCAACCAGGGACTGGGCTCTTGTAATGGCTGTGTTAAGTAGCTTGTAGTTGGACAAGAAACCGTAATCAAGGTCCTCTGTTGAGTCCTCAACCAGCTGCTCTTTCCGCTTGATGGCTGTTTGCTTGTGCTTGCAGGTGTGCCGTGTCCGCACGGTGCTGAGGAACAGCACCCGAAACTGTTTCCCTGCAACACAAAACGTCACGTTTTCATTTCAGAGTTCAAGTCTATCGAGAGTCTTGATCCAGACATTAGGTTTTAAGAAAACATTACCCTTCAGAGTACCTGTTTTTAGTTGATCTTAGTTACACTAGTCACAAAAAGTCAGGGATATAATGAAAAGCACGGTGGATGTCGTTTACACAGTGTTTGTTCCACTTATCAGATTTTTGGGATAGGGAGGCAATTGTATTGGAGTGACAGACACACCTCATTTTGTGCTTTCAACAGAATGGTCTCTCTGTGTTTAGTGTGCCCTCCTTATTGGGGCCAAAAGCAAAACATTCCAACAGAAAAACATTTTCAATGTGGCTTCAATTCCAACATTCTGTGGGTAAAAAAAGGCAGATTTTGTTGCTGCAGCTGGGGATTCCCCATCCTGGCGGGAGTCCACCCCTCCCGGACTGTTTAATTAAAACTTGCTGGCTGTTACTATCTGACAGATATCAGGACAAAGCAATCAAAAGGAAACGATAAAAGCCCACAAGAAGAACTATCTACCTTATTGGTCTTATACCAAGAAATGTGTGCGTATGTGCATTTGGTCCATATTGACATGATAGCATCACGCTGTTGCTGCAGGTTTGTCGGTTGCACATCTATGATGCCAATCTCCCGTTCTACCACATCCCAAAGGTGATCTACTGGGTTGAGATGTGGTGACTGTGGAGGACTTTTGAGTCCAGTGAACTCACTGTCATGTTCTAGAAACCAGTCTGAGATGATTCTAGCTTTATGACATGGAGCCTTATCCTGCTGGAAGTAGCCATCAGAAGATAGTACACTGTGGTCATAAAGGGATGGACATGGTCAGCAACAACACTCAGGTAGGCTGTGGTGTTGGAACCATGCTCAATTGGTAGGAAGGGGCCCAAAGTGTGCAAAGAAAACATCTCCACACCATGACACCACCACCACAACCCTGAGCCATTGACACAACGCAGGAAGGATCCATGCTTTCATGTTGTTGATGCCATATTTTGACCCTACAATCAGAATGTTGCAGCAGAAATGGAGACTCATCAGACCAGACAATCTTCTATTGTCCAGTTCTGGTGAGTCTGTGTGAATTGTAGCTAGGGTTGGGCGATGTCCCGTAAATTGGCCGTTGACGATGTTTGCTGTCAACCATCGGGATGGACGATGACATCGCCTGGGGGGGGGGGGGGGGGGGGGGGGGTGGGGTTGGGGGGTGGGGGGGGTATTTTTACATTTTTCATTCTTATATAACTGCTATTCGTTATTTTGCTTTTTTCATTTTATTTCCCAACTAATGACTAATCCGCGATGATCCAGTATAAACTGAGGGAAGTGACTTTAACAAAAAAATTAACAAACAAAATAGAAAAGAAGTGTAGTCCGCTCCTGCACTTAACTAGTGAAGTGGACCGGCGGAGCGCGGACTTACAGCTTTGTGTTTGATGGGAAGGGAGGGGGGGGGTACATGAGCGGTATGTGTGGGAGATTTAAGACTGCGATCCGCCCCGCAGCTCTAGTGGTACAAGCAACCGAAATCAGAACCGGGTCTAAAAGTGTGTATCTGAGCTGAGCACAGCTCGGATCGTCAGCACACACAGCGGTTTGAGCGGTTTCAAAGCAGAAATGTCGCTCAGTCCTTAGAAAACATTCAAACAATCACGTGGATTTGTGTTTCCAGTCGTGTCCCGACTAAATAAAGGCTGATGTTATTCACAGCATGCAGCGCCACCCAAAGCTAATGTTGTTAGCCCGTGTTAGCATACTGCTAATCCTGGCTACGTTCAGAAAAAGCAAAGTTTGAAAAAAAGTTTGAAAAAAAAAAAGCCGCTCGGCGGAATTTATATCCTTCCGGTTTTCAAACCCTACTGCGCAAGTGTGACCTTAGTGAACGTTTTTATATTCTGAAAACATTTTTCTGGGCCCATGTACACGGTTGGATTCTAATCCGACCATTGATCCCATCAAGATATTTTGTACATGTAACCGCGGCTTATGGTGTTGACTCGCAACGTGGCGGGGGCGTGGCATCACGATGGTGGTCTCTCCATCGGGATGTCAGTCACCCATCACGATGGACGATGATATCGTCCATCGGCACAACCCTAATTGTAGCCTCATTTTCCTGTTCTTAGCTGACAGGAGTCCCACCCGGTGTGGTCTTCTGCTGCTGTAGTCCATCTGCATCGTGGTTGGACGTGTTGTGTGTTCAGAGATGATCTTCTGCAGACCTCGGTTGGAACCAGTGGTTTTTTGAGTTCCTGTTGTCTTTCTATTAGCTGGAACCAGTCTGACTATTCTCCTCTGACATCAACAAGGTATTTCTGCCCACAGAACTGCAGCTCACTGGATATTTCCTCTTTTCCTGACCATTCTCTATAAACTCTAGAGATGGTTGTGGGTGAAAATCCCAGTAGATCAGCAGTTTCTGAAATCCTCAGACCAGCCCGTCTTGCACCACCAACGATACCACGTTCAGAGTCACTTCAATCACCTTTCTGCCTCATTCCTCATTCTTGAACTGCAGCAGATCGTCTTGACCATGTCTACCTAAATGGATTAAGTTGCTGCCATGCGATTGGCTGGTTAGAAATTAGCATTAAGAAGCAGCTGGACAGGTGTGTCTAGTAAAGCGGCCAGTGAATGTATGTATATATCAAGAAAAGTCAAAAGCTGCGTCTTAAAAGACTTAAGTTAAACAGGAATGAATCAGACTAAATCTGGTAACGTCCACCTTCTTTGAATCAACTTCCTCTTTAATGAGGCATTTTATTAAAGTTTACTAGAACTGTGCATAAATACCACATGAAAATAAACTGAAGCAGCACCAGAAGTTTCTTTTTAGTTTGCTGTGTGAAACACAAAAAAAATCCCATTAACTTTACACTCGTCACTAATGAAAAGTTGACTAAAAGTTATGCCGACACACAGTGTAAAAGCACAACATCACACTGCCATTTCATAACTTACCCTTTAGGGGGAAATGTTTAAAAAGCAGAATATGTCAGGTTCTTTTTTTCCTCTTTGGACACACATTGCAGTTGTAGCTTTCAGTACACGTTTGCTCACCTTGGACGTTGAGTACTCTTTCAACGCTGACCTCGTGCATCCTTTTCTTACGAAGTTCAGCCCGAATGCGGAAGACTTGGTCAGCATAGGGGGACACCACCCCGATGCTTCCGTCATCCAGTTTACCCCAAGCAACTGGCCACTTTTTACGCAACTCCTCCACCCGCTCCACGATCTCAAACACCTGGACGCACCGGAAAAGAATCACGCTATTTAAGGAGTTCGATATTAAAAATGGTGAAAAGAAAAATCTGTAACAAATCAATCAATAACTTAAGCAACAGTTGATATATGTTTTACCATAAGGATAAAAAGATGCATTTTGAAAATTAATAAAGCAATGAGCAGATTTGTTTCTAAAGAGTTAACTGCATGTAAACGTCTTTTCAGCTCTGATCATAAATGCTCAATAGGATTTAGATCCGGGCTCCAAAACATTGACTTTGTTATCCTTGAGCCACTTTGTTACCAGTTTGCTTTGGGTCATTGCTTCATGAACTTTCTGGCTGATGTCTTCAGATGTTGCTTCAATACTTCCACATACTGTTCTTTCCTCATGATCTATTTTTTAAAGTGCACCAGTCCCTCCAGCAGCAAAACAACCCCACATCATGGTGCTACCACCCCCATGTTTTACATTTAGTGTTCCAAGGCCTGGAGGCTTCCCCCTTTTTCCTCCAAACATAATGATGGTCATTGTTGCAAAAAAGTTCAATTTTAGTTACGTCAGACGATAAGACATGTCTCCATAAATGAATGTCTTAATCCTTGTGTGCATTAGCAAACTTTAATCTGGTTTTTCTATGTTTCTTTTGGAGTAATGGCTTCTTCCTGGTCCTGTAGCCTTTCAGCCCATGTATGTACAGTACTTGTTTCACTGTTGATAACCATCTTCAGCCAAGGTATTCACAACATCTTTTGCCTTTGTCCATTGGTTGTTCTAAACATATCGGACCAAGGTGCGTTCATCCCTGGGACACCGAACCCGTCTCCTTCCTGAGCGATATGATGGCTGGACGTTCCCAGAATGTTTATACTTGCGTACAATAGTCTGAACAGATGAACGCAGCGCCTTCAGGCATCTGGAAATTCCACCCAATAATGAACCGGACTTGTGCAGAACCACATCTGCCTTCTTAATATCTTGACTGATTTCTTTTGACTGTCCCATGATGTTTTTACAAACAAGCCAGTGCGTCTCAAATGTGCCCTAAAGTATATCCACAGGTGTGTTTCTAATGGACTCACATGCTGTCAATAAACGTATCAGAAGCTTCCAAAGAGATGACATCATCATCTGGGGTTTCCCAAATTGTTTAAAGGTCTTAGCGTATGTAAACTTTTGAATTTGATAAAAGTCGTCATAACTTGTCTAAAAAACCTTAGTCTCATTATTCTGACATTTAAAAAATAGAAATGATTTTGTTAATTATGATTGACCAAAAACATGAAAAGTTGACTTTTTTTTCCATGTCTAACGGTGAGAATAAAAAAGCATGTGTGTGTGTGTGTTTATGTGGTGTGTGTAAACTTCTGGTTTCAACTGTACACTGGGAACAGACGAGTTTTAGGGCTAAGAGGGAAAGTGTGTAACACGAATACATCAACAAACTTCAAAGATACAGCCTGAAAGTTGCAGAGCTACAAATAATTTATGAAGAGATTTGTAAGATGATTCACTGGCAACATTCAGTGCTGCTATTAGTACGACCGTGTTACATGATGGGAAGCTGTTTACATTGGAATTCAAAATAAAAGTGAATTGGAAAAGGTTTTACCTAACATCTAACCTGTGAGACTTAATGTGGTTGTGTTTGTAGCTGCTGATGAAAAACATTTTCTTTTGGCTGAAAACTTAATTTTGTTTTTGCTGCATTTAACTTTGTTATGAACTTTAAATTTCTATGGTAACGAATAAATCTATTGAGATTTTACATTCTGTGTGGCTGTAAGTTAAAACTTGAATTAATGCAATAAAGAGAAAAAGATGACAATGCTCAGAGAATCAAGTGAGCTGTGACGGATTATTGTTTGTACATATTTTACATTTTATTCAGCTCAAACACTGGATTTTCTTTCTCTTTGGGGTAAAGGGCTGGCATCTACATCAAACTTCAAAAGGAACATTATAAATGCCTTCTGAAGTAAATACATTGAAAATATTTTTCTAAACTACTTCAAACAAATCACATTTTATGTCAATGCTCTGTGGTTGAGATATGCCTCTTTAAAAAAAAATGAAAGAGCCCAGTCAAAGAACCACAGACAACATGAAAAGAAGAAATAATGAACAAAACAGTTTGACAAAATCCTGGAAAAACTAAAGAGGCTACAACATGCTTTAACAGCATAAACTACCAGTAATAATCTACATATTAATACTTCAACTATGAAAATTGATTCATGTTGCTTTATGTCCACACAAAATAAAAATAAAAACACGTCTTTAAAGAAGGAAGCATTCACAAATTATCAGTCAAAACTCTCTACAGAGACCCCGTTTAACTAAGAAGCTCACACAGCTGTTAAAAAGGAAAAACTTCTTTTCAGGACGGCGTGCTTGCAGACTCACCTCGGCGTTGTTGTAGTAGGCAGTGCTGTTCTTCTCCTGGACGTCTTCTCCTCTGGCTGTGAAGAAGGTGAGAGGATAGAAGTCTTTGTGGGAGGGTTGCTTCCCGCTTGCCATCAGCTTTCCATCATAAAATAATTCTGATGTGTAGCTATAGAGAGAAGGAAAAACAGGGGCTTGAAACCAAGACTTCAGAACCTGTACAATCAAGTTATGCAAAAAAAAAAAAAAAAAAAGTTCTGAAGAAGTTCTTACCATCTTCGGATCGATGCAGTGCAACATTTTAACCATCAAGTTTACGTTTAAGTTATACGTTATACCTCAGACTGCAGTGGTTTTACAAATTAGGTCGACTATTAACCAGTTTACTTTTTTCATTTGCATAAAAAGAGAAGACAGGGTGCGGTTTTTAATGAAGTGCATTAAAAAGTGATGATGCACACTTCGAAAGGCCATTAACCCACTTATACCATGGTCACTTTCAAAAGTAATAAATAGTAACCAGTTTTTAGTCCTTAATTCTTGTTTTTTTTCCGACTTCTTTTTGGGGCGTGCGGTTATCACTTTTTAACGCACACCCAGCAGCCAATCAGAATCAAGTATTCACCCGGAGCATGGTATAAAAATTTAACACCTCTTCACGGACTTTTAAAACGAGTGAAATGATGTCATCCACTGGAAACTCCCTGTGTTTTCATTTCTGTGGGAAACTGATCCAAATGGCTCTTTGAGTGGTACAGGTTGCCGACCCCTGGCCTACAGTAATGTTGAGGTGTCGCATACTGGCTATCACTCCAGACCTGCCCTCCCTGCTGGCTTCATCTCAATCCTTTTCACACAAAGCAGCGTGGAGAACATCCACTCACTTGATTATCGCTTCGTGGGATCGATAGTTTTCACACAGGAGGATCCGACAGGGGTATTCAGAGGGGTAGTGCTCATACAGCCGGTCCAACAGAGACACGTGCAGATTGCGCTCCCGTGCAAACTCGCTGTACACAAATGGACTGAGCTGCAAAATTAAGGGGAAAAGTGAGAGAGATTAAGAAACATCCTTCAGTTTTCTACAGTACTAATAATCAGAAGAGAAGCATGACAGCAGCGGAGAAACAAACTGCACACAGCTTCAGCTGAAAAACATGAACATTGAAATAATTAAAAAATGTCTTCGTTAAAAGAAAGTACAGTTTAATTAAACGGATTTCTAAACGGGCAGAACTATGCTTGTTCATTTAGCTTTTTCTTTTAGAACTAAAACCTGTGGCTTCCACAAAGAAAGGTTCAAACACTGTGATGCTGTTGACCCTCTACTTGCCTGCATATGGTCCCCAGCCAACACGATACGGGTTGATTTGCTAGCGAGAGCAAAAGGCATGATGGTTTCACACTCCATGGCCTGAGCTGCTTCATCCAACAGGATATGAGTGAACAATCCTGCCAAAACATTTATCATCTGTGTTACACGACGCACCAAGGGGTTAGAGATTAGCAGCTCATGTTCTACATATCAGGCTTTCTGCCGACTTTTAAAAACAATCTCTTATTTACAATATAAAATGAAGAACAGCATATGCAGTATATTTGTCTTAGCACAAAGGTGACAAACATTTTTAATAAAAATAATGCACTTTTAGACCAAATTTCTTTATGGAAAGTTTCATTTTCAGGAGGTTCAATATTTTAAAACATTCCAATTTTTAAATTTCAGTACTTAAGTATTTTATCGTTTACAATCCCATATAAACATAAATTAGCTTCTGAGAAATCAGTTTACCAGAACCGAAAATATCCGGTTTCTCTCTCTAAACTGGTTTTGTGGAAAATCAGAGAGGAGTTGAACAGTAACCCAACAGATTTGAAAAAGCACAAATGGTGCTTGGCAGCGTGAGTGGGGGGGATAAAACGGCATGGCAAATGAGCGGTGGAGGAGGGAGAAACAGCGATCAGCCTTTAAAGCTACACCAGTTCCACGGGAAAGCAGGAGCAGGAACGCAAAGCTACAGTTCAATGCCAAATAAACACGCGGGCCGTCAACAAACAATGAAAGCATGTCAAGCCAAAAGAGGGGAGTGGAGGTCTGAATAAAAACCACCTGTTTTTAAGAAGATCTTCATTTAAGATGAATAGTGAGAGCTTTTCAAATTCAAATAAAGAAAGAAATCCTCCTCCAAAGCAATCCTGGTCTGTCCAAAAAATTATAATTATTACAAATGACACAGTGATGTTTCAGCACAACACTGGCTGTGTAATGTCACAAAGACACTGCTAATAAAGTTTCATTATCTATATCATTATATTTAGAAAATACGTTTTTTATGGAAAAAAAAAACATTTCAATCATCAGTTATACATTCGTACAAAGACGTATCAAACTTAGGATAATTGACCTTAAAATTAAATATTGATTGAAAGGTTGTGGAAGGAAGTGAATTTATATAATCCCACCCCTGTTCTACCGTAACCATTCTGTTATTTCGCTCCTTATGGGTGACTTTCATGACTTCTACCTGGAGTCGACCTCGGCAGTGTGTCTGCGGTTCGCCCACCAATACAAACAACATCGGAACTTTTGCAAAGATGGTTGTGCATACTGTGCAAATAGAAGGAAAGCGTTTTTGCAGATCACTGTCCAATGACATCACTTTCTCCAAATCAACTGTTTTTAATTTCATTTTCTGGTTGCTGCTGTAGGTCCAGCAGGTTTGTCGTCCAGTTCTGTCTGGATCCTGTTAGAAATAGTCACATCTCGCTGCTTTATGAGCCAAACGCTCTACAGAAAGGGTACAGGGCAAGGCTTCTGATGCCGTGTGTGCTTCTGTATCTCACAGAACAAGCTTTGGTTTTTTCTGGTTCGCTGAATAAGCTCCTCTCTGCTAGATGCCTTTTTCACGCCTGCGCCTTGCGAGAAACCGGCGGGCTAACCCTTCTCCGAACAACAAAAGCTTTTAAAACAACTAATCTGAATTCATCGATTAAATCGATCTATTGTCCAGCCCAAGAAATAAAAAACTGCAGGACTGGCCGTCTAGTCTTTAGACAAAAACAGCAGGAAACGCTGGATTATCTGGAATAAAGTGAGAGTCTGGAATTGAGCTACTAAACTGCTTAAGTTTTGACATCAAACAAATAGTGCCTAATTAAAAAAGATTGGCATAATAGAAACTGAGTTGATGTAATGTCTAACAGAAGAAAACTTGCTTCAGCACAACTACTTTTAACTCCAGTTCACATGAACACAAAATGGCACAACAAATTACTGATGAGTAATTACAAGTCAGAGGCGTGACAGCAGTGATACGATGAGGCGCTACAGAAGACAAAAAGCTGGTCTTAGGAGCAAAGAGCTGGCAGTGACATCGAAAGAAAATAATGCTTTATGTGGGGCAAAGCTGCCTGCTTTAGAGAACGTATCTCTAAACCAAATGATCTTTTTGTTACTCCTGTCTGATGTTGCCTAATAATGTACAATTTGGTGCATTGAACAAAAAGGACAGATAGGAGGTACAGGATTGCAAACCCAATGTAGGCTAAAACATTCATTTAAAAAAACGTATTTATTAAAAGAAAACACCTCACAAGTTTTGATTTTTACAAAGTGGGGCCAAATAAATTTTGTCGGCCACCATTTGTGCACGTTCTCCCACTTAATAGAATGAGAGAGGCCTGTAATTTGCATCATAGGTTTACCTCAACTATAAGAGGCAAAATGAGAAATCCCCAGGTCTGAATTTACAGAATTTATTTGTAAATTAAGGTGGAAAATAAGCATTTGGTCACCAACAAACAAGTGAAATTTGTGTCTCTCACAGACCTGTAACGTCTTCTGTAAGAGGATCCTCTGTCCTCCATCCATTACCTGCATTAATACCTGTTATCTATATAACAGACACCTGTCCACAACCTCAAACAGTTACACTCCAAACTCCACTATGGCCAAGACCAAAGAGCTGTCTAAGGACACCAGAAACTAAAGTAGCTTAGTTTGCTGCACAAATGTGGCTGGAGTTTACAATACTTTACGGGGTTAAATAAGAAACTTTATTTACTTTCTTGCTGACGAGAATTATCACGGCTCATGTATGCAGCGTGCAAACGCCATCACCAGACGCGGTTACGTGTGCAAAATGTTTTGATCGGATCAAAGATCGGATCAGAATTCAGCTGCATACAAGGGCCCAGAAAAACTTTTTCAGATTATAACAAACGTTCACATGGGCCACACTTTCGGTCGGAATAAATCATTTGGGCAAGTGCAGTGATGTATAAATATCAGAAGAGGAAATGAGTCCCGCTGTAAACAAGCCGGTAATATAAAAGGTGATCTTCTAAACGTGCCTTTATTATTGTTATTATGAAGCGCCTGTTCGCTCATCATTTTATTTATTTATTTATTTATTTATTTATTTATTTTTTAATATTGTTTTTATTTTAATTTTTGGTACATTATCAACCATAATCACAAGCTTTACATCCAATTTGTATATGTGAACTAAAATAGAATAAACAAAATAGAACAGAGAAAAAAAACTAAACAATAACAAGAAGAACAAAAAACAGATCAACCTCTATTTATCAGGAAATTAAAGAAAAGCCATCTTTTGATACATTTTTCAAATACAAATGCATTTTTTTTTTTTTTTTAAATACTGAAGGTTTACAGAGTATTCTTAGTTAGTCTTGGTCATCCACAGATCCATTCTCCAAATTAAGACTCCTCACAAAAATTTTTAGAGGACCCCACATTTCTGCAAACAGTTCCAACTTTCCTTTCCTAATACATGTAATCCTTTCTAATGGAAAAACTACGAGCATCTGTTTCACCCAGTGAGTCAATTTGGGCCTACAGGTTCTTCTCCAAAACATTGCAATGGTTCTTTTTGCTTGTAAAAAACACATGTCAATCATAATTTGTTCGCTTTTACTAAACTTGGGATTTGAAGGATATATACCTAGAATAAACATAACAGGATTTGTTGGAACAGTTTTTGAAACAATCATCTCCACTGCTTTTCTAACCTCCTCCCAAAAAAGACTTATCTCAGGGAATTGCCACATGCAGTGGAAGAGAGTTCCTTTAGCCTCAGCACACTTACAACAGATATCGGGAATATTACTGTTATATCGGTTCAGTTGCGCTGGTGTTATATATGTTCTCATAAGCCACTTGTATTGCAGAACCCTAAGCCGAGTACTGATTATCTGTTTGGGAACTTTGCTACAAGCTAACTCCCAATCTTCCTTTGACAAGGTTGTTTTGAGATCCTCATTCCAGGCACTAAATTTAAAATCAGAGTTTTCCTTAGAGTTGGACAACAAAAGATCATAAAATTCTGATATGGCACCTTTATTCCGACTATTTTTAGAAAGCATTCTTTCAAGTGATGTTTTTTTTTGCTTAGTTAATTGATTACCCTGCCTTTCTCTAATAAAACTCCGTAACTGAAGGAATTTAAAGAAACATTTCCTATCAATGTTATACTTGCATGTCAGTTCGTCAAAGGACATTAGTGATTCTGAATTTGGTAAATATAGATCCTGTATTGATTTTATTCCTCTCGAAGACCAGTCTTGAAAGATAATATCTGCCCTCCCTGGGATAAAATACTGGTTTCCCCAAATTGGGGTGTACAAAGATAAGTTATTAGTTTCATTAGTATGCTTGTATACCCTAGACCAGATTTTTATCATGTATTTAACAATTGGATTTGTAGTTTTCTTAATCAAATTAAAAATCGTATCTGAATAAAGATAATATGGCAGTGGTAAATCTAGACCAACAGATTCCATTTCTTTCCACTGGGGGGCATCAATAATTTCAAAATAAAATTTTATTGATCTTAATTGTGTAGCCCAATGATACCAAATTATATTTGGACATTTTAACCCGCCCTGGTTATATGGCAGTTGCATCATGGATAACCGAATTCGTGCTTTATCATTTTTCCAAATAAATGCAAGAAATTGTTTTTTGATTTTTGAAAAGAAATCATCAGGTGGGGGCAATGGTAAATTCTGAAACACGTACAACATTTTGGGGAGAATATTCATTTTTATAGCATTAATTCTTCCCATCAAGGAGAGAGGTAAGGACATCCACCTATCAACAGACACTGTAGTTTCATTTATCAAAGATTCATAGTTAACCCTAACAACGTCGTTTAGTTTACGTCTGATTTCTATACCTAAATATGTAAAATGATCCACAAGTTTGAATGATAAAGACCGCGAGTTAGGATTGCTAGCTTGTTTTTCATCAAGTAGTAGAATGGCGGATTTTGTATTATTGACTGTATAACCAGAGATCTTGCCAAAGTTTTCTATCAATTTTAAGATAATTGGAAATCATTTTATTTTTAATCCGTGTGGTCAGTGCTTTTTCTGTAGCGGAACAGAGCCGGAAGAAGGGCTAAGAGAGGCTAACACGCGCCAACAACATTTAGCCATGGATGAACATAAAATCCATGCGGGAAATGCCCTAATCTGCATCTTGGCTGCACATAAATATGTGGAATAATTTCAAGCTGTTGCTCCTCGTTTTTGGAACTCCCTCCCATTGTCGTTGCGTCAGATTGACTCCGTTGAGTGTTCTAAATTTCAGGTC
Organism: Oryzias latipes; assembly: GCF_053564925.1. NCBI lineage: Eukaryota > Metazoa > Chordata > Actinopteri > Beloniformes > Adrianichthyidae > Oryzias > Oryzias latipes. The sequence goes on along the minus strand of NC_136237.1, from coordinate 7,909,657 downwards.
AAGACGTTTTTATTTAGGAGAGCTTTTAGTTGATTTAGTCCTAGTTTTACCACGTTTTACTGTGTTTTGTTTTATTATTATTATTATTGTATTTTATCACTTTTTTGTGTGTTGATATGATTTTATGCTCTTTGTAAAGCACTTTGTGACTTGCTCTGGGAAAAGTGCTATAGAAATAAAGATATTCTATTCTAATAACATCAGCCTTTATTTTGTCGGGACATGACAGGAAACACAAATCCACGTTGATTGTTTGACGGTTTCTAAGCAGTGAGCAACATTTCTGCTTTGAAAGGCTCACACACCGCCCCAAAGCCACTTCCCTGCTTGGGGACTCAGTTCTACCGGGAGACCTGGTTCTCCTGAGTTCGGCAGCTCGTTCACATAGAGCTGCAGGACGGATCGCAGTCTGAAGCCTCCCACACGTGACAAAGCATCCTCCCCTCCCCTCAAACACAAAGCTCCAAGTCCGGCTGCTCTGCTCAGAGACACTGCTCGCTCGGTCCACCGGCAGCCGCGCCCAGACCGTGCAGGGTCCGGACGGCGTCGGGGGCACAAAGCGCTCCTCCCCAGCACCCTCTCCCTTGGGAGAGGAGCCCGCGGGGCGAGGGCGGAGCGCAGAGGCGTCTGCGGAGCAGCCGGTCAGTCCTGTTTGAGCTCCAAAGCTTTCTCTCAGCGAAACACCGTCTATGAATGACGTTAAACAAGAGCAGCAGTGACACACGATCGGAATGAACCGTTTACATGATCAACGATCGGATCAAAAATCGGCATAACCCACCTATCTCAATCGGAAAGACATTTTGATCCGAACGAGTCTGATCGGGGCAGAGTATTCCAATCGGCGTGTTTACATGACGCCTTTTCCTTCCGATCAGGCGTTCATTCCAATTACCTTTGTCCATGTAAACACCACTTCTGACTTTACCAGTCAGGACTTACTAATATCAAAGTTGAAAAAAACAAACGTTTTCTTTGATGATGCAGATAATTACTAATGAAGTCGTTTCACGAGGTTGTAAAATAACTTATTTGTGGGTTAATTAAAGCTAGAAAAGCAAATACAATTGTTAATTCTTTGTTTAAGGCAAACCAATTTAGCTTTTAAGAAAGAATTATTTCTGCAATTTAGCAGAAAGTCTGCGAATTGGATGCCGTATGATCTTTAGAGCAGTTTATAGGGAACACGCCCCGTAGGTGTGGTCTGGTGAAGCCTCTCACTCATTCATTTCTTCACCCATCTTTTTAAACAATCATTTCTGTATCTCACTGTCGTGTGTGTATAATGTCTCTTGTATTATCAGACGAGCTTACTCTTAGACTAATACTGCGTTCAAACCGAACCTGATTCATGGGGGAAATTCACATACAGCAAAAACATATTTTTTGCTATTGTGCTGTTTTCGCTTTATTTATGGTAGGGTTGTGCCGATGGACGATACTATCGTCCATCGGGATGGGTGAGTGACATCCCAATGGAGAGACTCCATAGTGATGCCACGCCCCCGCCACGTTGCGAGTAGACACCATAAGCCGCGGTTACATGTGCAAAATATCTTGATGGGATCAATGGTCGGGTCAGAATCCAACCGTGTAGATGGGCCCAGAAAAATGTTTTCAGAATATAACAAACGTTCAATAAGGTCACACTTTCGGTCGGAATAAATCATTCGCAGATGCGCAGTAGGGTTTGACAAACCGGAAGAGGGTTTAACTTCCGCCGAGCGGCTATTTTTTCCGCCAAACTTTATTGAATGTAACAATTCAATACAAAACAATGTTAAACAGCGCCGACCGGCTATATACATTGACATGTCAGCTCGGTAATATACGAGACGATCTTCTAAACGTGCTTTTAATAATGTTACGGTTATTATGAAACACCTGTTCACTCATCATTTGAATTTTAATCCGTGTGGTCAGTGCTTTTTCTGAACGGAGCCGGAAAGAAGCCAGGATTAGCAGTATGCTAACACGGGCTAACAACATTAGCTTTGGGTGGCGCTGCATCCTGGCCGGACGTAAACATGTGGTAATAACATCAGCCTTTATTTAGTCGGGACACGACTGGAAACACAAATCCACGTGATTGTTTGAACGGTTTCTAAGGACTGAGCGACATTTCTGCTTTGAAGCTTTCACCCCTGTGAGTGCTGACGATCTGAGCTCTATTTTGTTTGTTACTTTTTTTGTTAAAGTCACTTCCCCCAGTTTATACTGGATCATCGCAGATGAGTCATTAGTTGGGAAATAAAATAAATAAAGTAATTAGGTAAAATAACGAATAGCAATTATATAAGAACGAAACATTTAAAAATAGCCCCCCCCCTACACACACACACACAATATCATAGTCCATCCCGATGGTTGACAGCAAACATCGTCAACGGCCAATTTAGGGGACATCGCCCAACCCTAATTTATGGTCAACTTTGATCATTTTTTTATTCAAGTTTTTTTGTTGTTGCCATAAATGACCCTTTAAGTTTCCTTTTCATTCAGCAATAGAGCATTCATCCCTACATTTTCTTCTGGAAAAGCAGCTCCTTCTGGTTATATTTATGCTACAACAAAAGTTTGACAAAATTAATTGTTTTCTTAAGTTTTGAGATTTTTTATTAGAAATATGAATCACTTATGATAAAAGATGTTCAATAGCTCTGAAGATCCTAAAGCTGAAGTCACGGAATATTCTCGCACAATAGTAAATAACCTGCTTGCTTGTTTCTAAGCAGAGAAGTGCATTGTTTCATGATAAAAGAAGGTGAATAAATATAACCTGGATATATTTATTAGTTTGCTCATTCTTATATTGTGTAACAAAAGCATCCCATCGGGACTCTGTTTCGGCGCTAAGGCTTACCAGCATCACTTTGTATTACTCATCCATAAAAATTGCAAAAAGTGAGCTGGTTTGGTTTGGAGTATGAGATAAAACATGGAACCCTAACTGTTAAAACGTAACATTACAAAAATCAGTGTTTGGTATTTTTGTGGTTCAAATTAGTACTGAGGGAATTTTAATAGAATGTAAAACAGAATGTTTACCTAGATAGTCACTTACAAATCTCCACACTTGGGTTGTTTACGACAACACACAGTGATCCTTTCCAGGACTTACCAGGGTCCAAGTCAAGCTGGCAGAGGTACTGGGAGGTGCTGAGGGTGACCACAACAATGCGGTGCCTGAGGATGTCCTCCCTTGTGGGCATCTGGAAAGTGACCTGTGTGCTGGAAATGAGACAGTACTGCTGGACCAGCGGGTGGACCGTCTTCACCCAGCGGTTCCTGAAGTATACCCTGGAGGGATCAAGGAGAAGCACAAAGATGAAACGGAGGAATCCCCTCCAGAAAATGACTAAAGGCAACACAGAACAACTAAATTTAATTGATCTAACTGCCGGATCTAAAGAGCTGCTCAACTTACCGAATCACAGCCAGGCCACTGACCACTACAAGTCATTTGTGGACATTTTTCTCTGGCTTGTATTTGACGACAGAATCGCAAGCTAGATAATGCAGAATTGCCTCCCTGTTTGGCAATATCTGGGGTTACTGAGGTGTGATTACAAGTCATGATACAAAGCAGAAAATGTTGAGATTTGCGTCTGTGTGTTACCTCAAAGCAGTGATGTGTGATGAGGGTCATGGTCAGTGAGACACTGAGTCATTTAAAAACAAATTCTCTATTCAACTGGCAGTAGGCCATTTGAATATCAGCCTCGTTTTTACATTATTGACTTGTTTGTTGTCTTGCTCACACACTTGCCTTGCATGTGCACACACACACACACATACATGTTCCTCTAGTACAGCAATAGATGACAGAGCAAATTGGACCTGCACTGTGTGTTTTCAATTCAGTTTTAACTTAAACTTTAAAAAATTACATGGTGCCGTACAACACAATTAAGAGCAGTTTTCAGTCACTAAAACTCTCAACTGAAAGAAGAAAATAATTCTTGAAGGTCTAAACTCTGTTTAGAAATTCTTGTTTTGTTTTTTCTGCTTAGTAAATGGCATATACTTGATTGAGCTCTTCTAACTTCTTCGAGGTTGATCATGCATTGTAGTCCCAACTTTTTTTGTGTATAAAGTCTGTCCTTCGTTCTTTGACTTTGTGGTAAAAAGTTTTTCTTTTAAGTTTTGAAGCTCTCTAAAGTGTCAGGGAGATGACGAAGAACAAATTGTCCTGGAACTCCCTTTTTGTGATAAAACAATAAGCTAACCTATGCGAATGTGTAGCAGAGACCCGTCTGCCCAACCATAGAAACCTTCTCTGCAGCTTCTTAACCATTTTTACCCAAAATAAATCACATATGAATGATGTTTGGCAGAATGCTGGAAAGCACAAAGGTGCACTTGACCCATTGCTGTTCTGGGGAAAGTATATTACTATACCTGAGAGGTCTGGCATGCGCATTGCCTGCTTCAACATAAGGATGAAGGTAGTCCTTGATATAAAGGTCAGCCGCACTGTTGGAATGAGTGCAGATCAAAACCCTGCAGAAAGAAAGAACAAAAATAGTGACATTGTTGTGCGATGGTGAGTTGTAAATAGACTTCAGGTCTCAGGTAAATCCTCACAATTCTGCAATAACAAGTCAAAGTAATGTTTTAGTTTTCCTGAAAAAATAGATTTGAAAGTTTATTCTAAATGTTCAAGTAAAGGGAAATAAGGAAATGACTCTGTGACTGGGGGGTTGCTCTGAAAAACCCAGAAAGTTGTCAACAAACAGAAGAATTTACTCAATGAGTGGAATGAATGAACTACCAGGAGACATCTTCAGAGTGCTCAATGTCCCACATGTATTCTCAGGACTCACACAGGCCAGAATACAGCATGGGATGCTCATCCCTCTGTCTGTTCAACATACCGGTACATTCTTTTTTTCCTGGAGTCCACCAACACCCTTTATTTGGGGGCATTTCAGCACTATTCCAAGGTGAAATACTGGGCTAAACACACCAGAAAATAACGAAAAATGCATCCCAGCATAAATATGAAACGGCCATGGTCTCAACAGAAACAAAAACACAAAAAGCATCTAGAAAAAACGGCAAGTTAGTCTGTTTCAGCTTTTCTTCTTCCTCTCATGGTTTAGTAATAAATTCATTACAGACCAATTAGGACATTCTTTTTTTTTTTTTTTGGGGGGGGGGGGTAATCTTTACTTTTAATCTATAACTATTATCCACTAATTCCTGATGAGCAAACATTTAAGGAGGAAGTGGAGGCCTGACTGGGTCGGATTGTTACTTTAGTAAAGTTCGTACATTTCTGATAAAGGAAACCTCAAAAGGGGATTATCCCACTTGTATCATGGGCACTTACAAAAGAAAGAAATATATATAAGTTGTTTTTCACCAAAAAGGGATCTTTTTAGAGGGGATAGTTAACCTCTCCCCACTTGGTTTTGTTCAGTCACAACTAAGAAACAAAGCCTTAAGTTGAAATTGTTCAACTCCTCCGGTGTCCCCTCCTTGTGTCTAACCTCCACCTTCCAAAATCATCGGCTGCTCTCTGCCCAACCTTTACCACTCTCACTGCCTAAATAAAGCCCATAACATTGCCAAAGGCAGATCCACTCTGGACACCGCCTCTTGGACCGGTTGCCCTCTGGGAGGCGATACGGGTCAATATGAAGAAAAACAAAAAGGCTAAGAGACAGCTTCTATCCTAGAGCTGTCTCAGCCCTGAGTGCAGACAGCACATAGCACTGTATTTCTAAATGTTTTACAATTTACCTCTTATATGTGTTGTTTTCTTTCCTTTTTCCTAGCATTCTTTGCACAAGGAAGCTGCCGCTAAATTACGTTGTATTCTGTCCAATGACAATAAAGCTTTTCTATTCTATTCTATTCTTTACTTTTTCTGCCGCATCCAAATCTTCAAAATGATCAAATTCACCAAACTGGCTAAATGAAACTATAAAATCACATCCCATTTCTACTGTCTTGCTGTTGTGATAAACTGTGGAACAAGGGATGTCAACTATGCATTATGATATTAATAAAACGTTTGTGGTTAATATTTTAGGATTGCTCAGAAGTATTCCTACAGTTTTTGCTGCGTTAAATCTGGAACCTGATGTTTTGCTTTTTTTAATAGATTGAGATAGAAAAAAAAAAGTACCTTTTGGCGGAAGTCTGTTATATTAGGAAAGCTTCATAAGCCACTTTTTTAGTAGTTGTTGGCCTGCGTCGGTCCGTGTTGACCATGGATGACGTATCCTAGCTCTCGTCTCGGTTCATGGATTGTCTGGGAATCCCGTCCCTGCCTGGGGCTTTTCTCGAGGCAAGTTTATCAACAGCCTTGCTGAGTAGTATCAGTAGTATTCACTGGGCCACAGTGTCATTAGTTTAAATGAAAATACCTCAAAATGAGGTTTTTACAGCAATAATTAAATTTAAAAAACAGATTAGATCAATTAATTACAGGTCATGGTTAATTCATAATCCCAAAAAACGAATCGTGTGACTGCGCTAATATTCAGTTTTTGTTTACTTCACAGCCATTTTGGTTTCGGTGTACCCCGAAATGCCCTTGTAAGCACATCTGTGATTGGTTGATACTTAAGCAAGGCAGCAGTCTCAGAGAAAGATCCTCGTTATGTTACTGGATTCATGGCTGAAAAGGCCAGAAAAACCGCCTCGCTGGGAGGTTCTGATAGTACGGTGAATATTAAACATCTACAGTCAATAGTGCTTTCTTCTTTCAAGTTGCTATTGATGTGGTGGCCATAAAAATTTTAGCTAAGTTCTCTGCAGCTTTTGGTCACATTTCTGCATAAATTACAAAACATCAATAGATCAGGAGGAACGGGGAGAGGATCCCTCCATGAACCGGTTCCTCTCTGCTCTGCCTTTTTCATGTAGCACTGAGTTTTTGTGAAAGATCATTACTGATTAACTGCAATTCAAATTGTTTTGTTGAATACATCAAACTGACACTCTTGCCATTTTTGTAGTAGTTGAACTCAATGTGGAAAGAGCACTTGTTAGTAAAGTACTAAGTAAACTTATTTGAATGTTACACATAGGTTTACTTTACAAATATTGGTCCTTCAGGGGCTTCTCCAATCATTGTTAGCAGTGATAGAGTAGAAGTTCAGTTTCTATTACTTTTTAATCTGCTGAAATAATCCCCAGGTGCCTGGAAAATGCAATAATTTTCAAATTTTCTTCCTGACAGAGAATCCCAAACCCCCCCCCCCTGTGGCAACGCCTCGTGTCTTCAGCTACTGAAATGTGCCAGGTGGTGGTCGCCTCCCCCTTCCTCCTCCGCAGCCTCCTATTAAGAAAACTTTTGAGTTCCCCGTTCATCCCAGTGACATATGTATGTTTTATTTCAGAAATGACAATTATGACCAGAGAATAGCAATATTTTAGGAGACTACCTTCCTTATCTTGGCTTTTAGGACATGTATAATGCACCTGCAGAGATGTTAACTGCATGAAACTAAAAATAAATTTTACAATGTCACGAGTTTTCTGGGACTTACATTTTTCTTTAACATGACATGTAAACCCATGCTCTCTTTTTATGACAGTAAAATCTTGTGTTAGGGGACAGAAAGTACTGCATCCATTTTTTATAAAGACCAGGGAGCCGTTGACATGCTGGTGCCACGCTGAGTTGCATCCATTATGTAAAACTTCAGAATTTCCTGTGGGTATCTGTACGTATTTAGGAAACACACTAATGAGGGGGGAAAAAAGTCCGTCCAGGAAAACCTTGCAATACCTTACTATGACAGAAAACCCTTTGGAAGGTTGAAGTAAAATCATTTGGCAGAATGTGTAATAGCTTGTACTGACCTCCATTACAGAGCAGGAAATGAACTGATGTCCAAATGACCACCACCCAGAGTGAAGGTAAATGCGGGCCACAAATCATACAAATACCACACAAAAAAGGCTTAAAACACACAAGCCAACAAACTATTTCTGTGTTTTCTCACCGATTAATATCATGCTGAAGGTCAAAACTGATGGGGGACAGTCCAGCTTACATGCTGCGTATGATGGGGAATTGAATCCGTTTGTTTCAACACATTTAACTACTATTCAAAATGGAAATATTTAAATCAAACAGGACTTTATCAAGGCCAACCTTGATGGTATTGTAAACCAGATAGAATAAAATAAAAAGTGTTAGCTTTGCCTTAGCTTCTACGTATGTTGACATCACATTTAGAAGTTTATCGTCCATTTATCCAAATTCTAAACTGAAGTAATCAGATGTGGAAAGCATTTTTCTCAGCACGTCCATAATGGAATGCGTGGTACCCGTGTGTGCCGAACCATGGCTAGTGATCTGTTTGCATCACGGATGCTCCACAAAAAGGCGGACTATTTGTTACATGGTGCAGCGCCTTGTCATGGTAAGGTGACAAGGCGCCGCACCACCGCTGCAGTCAAGATTCGGCGACATATATATGCTGATCGTCCCGATGGGTTGAATAAAGCATCAGTTCAGAGAGAAAGTTCACCTCTTACCGCTTGTTTTTGTCCAGATGATGAAGCTAAAGGTTGTTTTGAAGATGCCGGCGCAGTGATACAGAATATTTAAGATAGGTGACCGGAACTTCTTTTTTTTGGGAGTGTGCGTTATCATTTTTTAATGCACACCCAGCAGCCAATCAGAATAGAGTATTCACCCGGATCATGATTTAATGAATTTGATTGTTTTGCGTAACTCGTAGGTAAACAAGTAGCTTACTATAGACAGGACTTAAAAGACCCCGTTTTCTTCAAAATTGCCTTTATGAAGATAAACTTTCTTTTTACTTCCAGACAGCCTTACATAATTAACAGCTGTTTCTCCCAACATAAGCTGCTCTATGGCTTCACTGCAATCTGGAAACCAGATCAACTTAAATTCATTAAAAAATATATATTAACTACTTAGCTATCCAAGGCACGTTAATGATGGGAGTGGGCTAATCCGGAACTCGCTGAACTTTTAGTTCCAATGATTTTTGATCTTCACTGGTGTCCATGCCAGACATGAGAGGGATGACACACCAATATATGGGTGGGGTCATCTGGACCCCACAAGATGGCACAAGGGTTAATTAGTTAGTTGTTTTTGTTATGCTCAAGTTGCCTTTGTACCATATTATAGTTTAAGACATGATTCCAAAACTGTTGCAATCCACAGATTTTCTCGCCACCACTTGGCACTAATCAAAGATTCAAGAGAAAGACAAGGACACACAAACCGACCTGCTGTTGTCTTGGCGAAGGATGTGCTTGACAGCCTGTGCCAGAGTGAAGGTCTTGCCGGTACCGTAGGGTCCAATGATGAGGATAGGGGGCAGGGAGATGGAGATAGGTGTTGTGATGGCCAGGATGGCTTCTTTTTGCTTGGCATTGAGACGGGGATCGAGCTGCTCATCCCACTGTCTGCAGGCATGAAAAGAATGGACACATGGTTATTGGATTCACTGGCCTGCTGGGACAGTGGCCATCTTCAGACTGTGTGGGGGCTGTTCTACGGTCATATCAAACACAGCCTGCTGGCTCTCAGCATCGGGAGTTTTACTGGGGAGGGGTTGAAAAGTTAAATTCACCTACACTGTGACAACCTGTGTCATTTTAAAGAGTTTCAACTATTACAATCATAAATTATAGCTTGTCTTGTAAATGTCTGTTCATGCTGTATAAGTATAAAGCTTTGCATGTTCAAGAACGTACTGTACGCGGTTTTATGAACGCCCATGCAGTCAGTGGTGTTCACACTGGACAAACACGGAGCAGCAGGAAGGGGCTTCTTCTTCCTTTTGTTTTGTGATTGTTTCTTAGCATGTCCACCACCTACAGTTAGAAGAGTCTTGGTGTGAAATGTCAAAAGGGTGCAAATCTCACAAATCTTTCTTCAGACTTCTTTCACAGCTCTTTTCCAAAATATGAAAGACTTAGAGTCCTATAATTCTGGCTTGGCACATACCACAATTATAACTTCCTCCTGAATGATGAACCGATGTTTCTCTTCCGTGTTTTAAAACCGATGCCACCCATGCGACCCTACCAAATCCAACTCTGCAATTGGTCAAAGTTCTGCTGTTTGAGCAGTCAGCGGACGTTCAATTAATGCCCGGTTTGCATGTAAAGCCAGAGAAGAGACTTAAAAATGTCCGCAGCGACACAGAAGGGAGACTTTTGAGTGCGGAAGCCCAAGATGCGGGTTTACAAAGAGCTTTTATTCAAAGTGGCTGCTTGAACGCCAGTTGCTGAGGCTAGCGTGAATGTAGCTTCATGGTAAGGTGGGACTTATGTGATTTAAAAAAAAATCAAGATCGGCTCATATATTCATTATTTTCCCAGTAACAAATGGTTGCCCAGCGGTTGCTTACCACTAGATGGCACTGTAGGTGGATCAGTATTTCCTACTTACAGCAAGGCGGAAGACGAAGCGCCGTCCGAAACAAAATGGAGAATCTTATTTTTCTCCTCCTGAACTTTGATATTTTTCTTATTTGTATCGAGACATTATTATTTTTGCTTCTAATATTTAACAGAGTTACGGATACACTGAAGTAGCGCTGAAAGCATAGTCATTCAGATGCATTCAAAGTAGAGGGTAAAGATCGCTGTAGAAAAAAAGATTGAATGATCTTGTGAACCCAGACATGGAGACGTGCTTATCGATGCTTTTGTAGAGCTCCTCTAAAGAAATAAATCTGATCTCTCATCGTCATCCATGTCTTCTGTGCATTGTAAATAAATAAATAAATAAGACATAAAGCCAATGCTTACATGTAGCAATGAGGCTAAATAATTGACGGTATCTTCTCCCACACGTGTCTGGAGTGTAAGGTTTTTGAATACATTTTTGGACAAGCATTTGACGTGCGTTAAAAGGAAAAGCGAACGCAAATTTGGGACGTGAATCTGTTGTTGTTGTTTGGGCAGATTCGTTCAGAAGCCTTGCACTTTCCTCCCAAAAGTGCAACTTATACTCCGGAAAATAAAGGCATTTAGCCCAGACGATTATGTCAGACAGGTTTGAATGGGTTGCATCAAAACTCAGATGATGCACAACAATGCAGCTATAGTGAGCAGTGAACATCTCCTCTGCTTTCATCTTAAAAAAGAAAAACAACAAACTACACCTACATGAACTCATTCATTTTTCATCAACACCGGACAAATTATTAGTTATATATAAGCTTGACATCTTTAAAAAAAAAAAGGTTTATAGGGGTGCATTTACTCATAAATAGTGTGTTGCTTCTAAAACTTTTAACTAATAAATCATCGATGATGCTGGCTCCTAGATTTGTATTATAAAGTATCTAGTGGTCTTTTAATTATGATTATGCCACTTTTAGCCAAAACAAACAAAGCTTGTGGTTTTGTGGGGCATAGTTTCTGCAGAGCAGCGAGAGTTGATCAGAAATTTCCCTCTAAATTGTGGGTGGGGCTGCTGCGAAGAGCAATACTGCCTTCACTTCCCATCAACCTTTTGTTTACACTCTCTCCCACTAGCTTACAGCCCCTCGTAACCTCAATCTAACATTGGCGGTGCAACAAAACTGGCGAGCAGCGTCGGAGCCATCCAGCCATAAAACTTTAAGCCAGATCCCGGCTCAAATGAGGAAAACAAAGACGTACCGGTACATGGATCTAGTCGTCAGCAAGTGGATGCATCTGAATGGAGCAAAGAGGGAGGCTTGTAGTTTCTATTTAACAACTACAAGCATTTTCAAATCACATTTTTCTTCTGCTCCTGATTTAGTATGATTTGAATTAAGAAATACTCAGTTTTAATCTTCATTTTCTTCATATATGTCCTCCATCATAAGAAAAATACTACCAGAACATGTTAAAAAACATAATTTTTATTGGAGTGGTTCACAAGACTTTCCTGCTTTATGTCCAAAAATGTGTGCATAGTGTGTTTAGAACTGCAAACAAAAAGTTGAACAACTTGCAGAACCAACATGTTATTTCAAACATTCTTCTTCATTTTCAAAAGAAAATATTGACTTTGAATTGATGCTGCTTATTAAAACATAAATATCGTGCTCAGAAAAATGATACACTTGCAGGTTAAGTTAAACATTTGTGTTAGTGGATGTGTGTGAGTTATAGAGCTCATACCTGTTGGGGCTCCAGGGGATGGTAGGAACCATGGTAACATCAGGGAAGAGGATGCAGTTATCTTTGATTCGATCCAGGGCATAGTGCATCTCACATAGTGGCAGTCGGTTTAGCTGAAATTGGAGCTCCACCTGAAACAAAGTTAAGAGAGGCAGCTTGTTTATTTTTCTAATCATCAACTTCCACAGTCCAGAAGATTTGCCAAATGTGTAGGACGTGTAAACAGAGAGTATACTGTCAACAGCCAGAACTGCCCAAAAATCACCTCATTTCCTATTCTGAAAGGCAACACAAGACTCACTTAGGCACCCGTCCATCTAAAATTTCTAATCAGCCAATCGCATGGCAGCAACTTAATGCATTTAGGCATGTAGAGATGGTCAAGACGGTCTGCTGCAGTTCAAAGCGAGCATCTGAATGAGGAAGAAAGGTGATTGAAGTGACTCTGAACGTGGCATGGTTGTTGGTGTCAGACGGGCTGGTCCGAGGATTTCAGAAACTGCTGATCTACTGGGATTTCCACCCACAACCATCTCTAAAGTTTACAGTGAATGGTTAGGAAAAGAGGAAATATCCAGTGAGCTGCAGTACTGTGGGCAGAAATGCCGTTTTGATGCCAGAGGTCAGAGGAGAATAGTCAGACTGGTTCCAGCTGATTGAAAGACAACAGGAACTCAAAGAACCACTGGTTCCAACCGAGGTCTGCAGAAGATCATCTCTGAACGCAACTCCATTTGAATGAATTCAATTTTCACATAACTAGTGATTTAAACTGAAGAATGGGCAGAGTTTTTATTAATAATCTATTCAAAAATAACAAAAAATTATTTGTTTTGCTAGCAAAAACTACAAAAAGTTCCCTTAGAAGAAAATCAATTCACATATTTGATGAATTGATGCTGCAATTTGAAAATAAAAGCTTATATTGATTTGGATTAACAGATTTTTTTAACCCAGTCATAATGCACATTGAAAAAACTCCTATTAATCTCCAACGTAGTGGTGATAGCAGAACAAAGGTACCTGTAATTCTCTGTCAGACTGCAGGCCCAGCTCCTCACAGCAGTTTTTGCAGATCCTAAGGAAGATGTAGTCCTTGGTCTTCTCCTCTATCACAGCTTCATAAACCCGCTCCTTCACACCCGGAGGTGGCTGGCTGCTAACTCCATCCCGGCTCAACGGTAGCAGCAAAACCGAGTTTACCTTGGTCATCACTAATCGTCCAGCCAGTGTGTCCTGGCAAAAAGGAAAAAACCACTTAATGGTCTTACCAAACGAACAATTCTTTGAGCTGGTCAAAGCACTGATCGAGGCATGAACCCCATTACGGAATAGCAGTAGGTGTACAGAAGCACCACTGCAGCTGATTTAGTTACCTCAGAAAGAGTTTCGGTGAGTTTGAAGCGTGCAAAGAGTTGTCCGTTCTGAGCATACTTGGCTCCAACAGAAATGCCAGTCAGCATGAAGCTATTGACCAGCTGAAGGTTCACTTTGATGTTAAATCTGTCAGAAAATGGGGCAAAAGAGACACAGATTCCTCATATTAAAAAGGTAGAAAACTCACATGAAAGACTGAGAAAAGCTGCCGGTGATCGTAAGCATTTCTTTTAACTGAAAGGAGGTGTAAAAACTCCTGGAAATTAGAAATTAGAAAGAAAAGGAGCCTCTACAGTGGGGCAAAAAAGTATTTAGACAGCCATGAATTGTTAAAGTTTTTCCACTTAAAAAGATGAGAGAGGCCTGTAATTTGCATACCTCAACTATGAGAGACAAACTGAGAAAAAAAAATGCAGAAAATCACATTTAAGAATTGATTTGATTTTTTTTTGGTCTCATTAATAACTCAGACCTGAGGGTAAATACAAGGAATCCCAGCTTTAATGACCCTCCTTACTGAAAATTACTGAAAATTAAAGAGTAAAGAAGTGTCAGTAAACTCCTAAATAAGATGAAAATAAACCAATAAAAAAAAAAAAAGAAATTTAAGCAACTCTTAAAAAAAGGTTCAGTTCAGGTCTGTTTAAATATAGCGGGCTTTTCAGTATGGGAAATGATGAAATGGGAAGAAATATGATAATGTTTTCCAGTGGATGATTGACAAACAAAATCATCTATTCTGCAGTAACATGTATAAACTAGTGGTGTTACACAATCGCAGCAGGCCTGTAAGTTTCTTTCTCCCTCAGATTCCCAGCAGTAGTTGGTAAAGGGGAGTGGCTGTAACTCAGTGGGCTTAGAAACCGTTTTCCAATCAGTTGGTTGGGGGTTCAAGTTCTAGGGTTGATGGTCATTGTGTCCTTGGGCAAGACACTTACCCAAGCATAAACCCTAAAGAGACCAGACCAGAACTGCTCCTTAAAAGAAAAAGTGAATGTTTCATTCTAAAAGACTTACTAGATCCATGCGTTTCATGCATAACCAGTTGCTGTATATTTGAGTTCGAGGCCGGACAACACTTCTTTCCAAATGAGAACAATAACTTTTTTTTGGATACTTGTGTAGTAATATTCGGAAGCAGAGGACGGTCTACTGTACTGTTTTTAAGCTAATTTTCTTGTGATAACTACGTCTATGTATTTTTTATCACAAGAAAAACAATTTTGCTTTAATAACGAGACAATGGAGAATAGACTGTAGCATTCCTTTCCAGCAATGCGATTTTCAGATGAAATCTGTTTTAGTTTTCTTTTTTTTTTTTCAGTTCTTAGTGGAGCTTTGCTGTCCCATGCACCACTTAGCCCCCAATTTCCCTTATTCAGCCTCTAACTGAACACTATGAGTCCGGCAACAGGTGGAATGACAGAACCTAGTGCCAACAAGCATCTCTGCCTGGTGTGTTCACTGAGCTCCGGACATTAGAACATTAGCAGAACCCCATCAGCCTCCCAGCTCGACTTACTCCACTACAAAACTTTTTTCTTTCTTTCATTTTTCTACAATCTGCAGCTAAACAAAGCAGTTTGAGAGAAAATGTTGACCACCAGAAGAACTGATTCATGTATTACTGATTCATTTATTCACGGATGAACACGGGCGGCGTTTCTGCTGATGTAGATGGTCATGAACAACGTCCAAATCAGTCATCAACATTTGAGGAGAAAGTTGGCCCGGCTGCGGCTGCAGCTGCAGCTGCGCAGGCATCTGCAGTTCAGGCAATTTCGTCGGTGACCAGATGAGGGGATCAGACCGTCTACATAGGACTGCATAACATTGGGGACTTGGTCCGGTATCATAAGAAAAGACAAAAAGGGGGGGAGGGGTTCTCGCTATAACAATATAATAGCTGCTGCTATGAGAAAATGGGAATAAATAAAATAAAAAGCAGGGCAGGACGTTCTCGGCTTCTGTAGAAAAACCGTTCCACTCTTATTAAATACAAACCTTTTTCTTGTTTTCATTTTATTCTTTCATTCTAATTCATACAGCGTATTCCATTACTGCTGCTGGACTGTTTTTTTTAAGTGCTGTTGTTGTTCATGTGAGTGAAAATGTTTCTTGGGTTAAAGATTTGATTGATTTTATTTCTGTTTCTATTTTCAAACCGAATAATAGTGTTACGATTGCTGTGCATGCTGCAGCATTTCCATTCATTCCACAGAACAGCTGGTTTCTTCAGTTGAGGTTTCTTTACGACTCAAACGCATCTTAATGTGAATATTGATCTCATGAAAATTTCACACGAGCAACTTTAGGGAGTGCTTCTCAACTTTAGAAATGCAGTTTGAATTAAACCTTGAGTCATTTTTATCCCCCTAAAGCTCATTTTTGTATTTAATGTTTTACTTGCCTTAAGTGAACCAATTTGTTCAATTTGAACATTTCAGTTCTGCACTTGTTGATTTAAAAAACGTATTTGCTGTTCTTCGTATTGCTTTACTTATTAATTTTTTTAATTCTCTTTTTTTCTGTACAAGTTCTCTTTGCTTTGTCAAGTTAATACACAGTCTGCAGAGTGTGTACATTAAAAAAATAATAAAACTGACTGAAAGTCTTCTCTAAAGTGTAGTACCACTTAAAGCAAAAATTCGCAGAGAGATCCTATTCGCAGAGATTCCTATGCAGAATGTGCCATGGGTATTGATTCATACAATAGATCCAATTATTTTGTTTGTAACCACGTCAAACAACATGACTCATCTAACAAAATCGGTTTAAGATTTGGTGGAAAAATTATACTGAGTATAAATTGCAGCAAACATGACTGTTACACACCTCCTGAACAACAGCGTACACACTCACTGCTGCCACGCAGAAGGCAAACAGCGGCTTCCTAAACGTGGCAAAATGGGTGAGGGAAGTGTGTGAGGTACACACCAATTCCTCTCCTCGCCTTACTAAAGTGCACGGCTCAAGTCTGACCCCTTGTGGTGACTTCCGGCTTCCTACCTAGAACTGAGTTGAAATCAAAGCAGCAGGTGAAAAGGTAGTGAACTGGGGGGGGGGGGGGGGGGTATTCCAGGAAGCAGGTTATGTTAGTTACCACAGTAAGTTTGAGGCTAAGGACGCGGATAACCTCAGCTTTCAGTTCCAGAAATGGAGGTATGTTTCAGAGTATGTCAAGTTGCCATAGCAACTCATGCTCTGAACATAACCTGGTCTGGAGCAGGTTTAGTTGAAGGTTAGTTTGTTTTCACAGAGGTGACACAGCATGATGTGTCCATTTGAAGATGATTTAGTGGATGAAGAAGCTCATATAATACTTTTTTCCACCGTGAAAGGGTGATAAGACCACATATGGATGTTGGAAAGATAAACTTTTTGCATTGATTTAACTTAATTATTTGCTTCAGTTAAGATAAATCTTTTTTTTAGTTAAGTCTGCCTAAAAATAACAGTTCAGACAGTTAACTTAATTTCATTCAAATTAATACAATTAAGTGGGTGCAACTTTGGTGCTGCTGTTAGATCGGCACCGCAAGGAATTGTGGGATACCGTTCCCTTTGCCTGTCTGGACGAATTTGGGTTTAAGTGTGGATTTTTGTCCAAATGTGTTTAGTTGTTTAGCTACTTTACTGTGTTTTGCCGAGTTATCTGTCCTGTTATGTTTAATTCTTTCTGCACCATGAGGGAGAGGGAGGAAGAGGATGATGAGTTTATTTAGTACCACTAGTGCCTTGTAATGTTACAAGAAAATAATAAAGTCAGACTCATGATAACAGAGTACAGAGGTTACACATTGCAAATCCACATTGAGTTACTCATTTTATTGTTATAAAAATGAGAAAATCTGCAGCCTCAAACTTAAACATATGAGAGTTCAAGAAGTACAATAAATTAAGATAAAAAAAACATTTACTTGAACTGGAGTAAAATGACATTTAGTTAGGGAAATATGTAAATTTGAGTTGTAAATACAATAATTGAGTTGGGCAGACGTAAAAAATTAGGTTGAATACATTTAACTCAATTACTTGTTACCAATTGAATTAATGAATTTAAGTTGGATAAGTTATATATATATATATAAATAATACAATGAAAATAGAAATAAGATCAGAAACTCGTGTGTTAACTTTGTCTCACTGCAGTTTAGTGCTCTCCTTTTTTTCCCCACCCGTTTCCATGGTGACTCCTGAAATCGTCGATCCATTGAGAATGTCTTTATGTACTTGCCGTGCACGTGCATTAACCCAGTGTTACCAAGTCGAGCGTAATTACGCCAACTCATTTCCGGTCTTTTGGAACAGACATACCCAGAGTTAGCAAGTTCAGGCGGATTTCAGCCAGAGTTCAGGGTTAAAGTCCGGGTAGTTTAAACGTGCAATTAATTAATAGATGAAATTCTGTCTGTATTAACATCAACACAATCTGAAAGGTCCCATCATTTGCAACTAAGGGTGGCCTGTGGTCTTTAAAGTCCCAGTCCAATCTTCTTTTGAGCCAATCTAAAAGCGTTCCCAGTGGTCTTTTCGTTATGGTTTTGCCATTTTTAGCCCCAAACCATAATGCCTTCTTCAGGACAGTTTCTGCAGAGCAGCAGTAGTTGGTTAGAAATTTGTCGCAGAGTTGCGGGCGAGACTGTTGACACGGAGCAACTCCCCCTCCTGTCATAATTGAGCAATCTGTTTACACACTCTCCCGCTAGCTTAAAGCCACTCACACCCCAACCTAATATTAGCGTGGATGAAGAAGACAAAGACGTTCATGGATCTATTTGTCTATGCATCAGAATGCAGTGGAGCAGGGACCTCGTGGCCTTCTATTGAACCGATACAATTTTTTTTAAACCAATTTCTTGCATTTCACAATGATTCGAATAAAAAAAAATACTGAAATGCAATTTTAAGCTTAATTTTCTTTACACATGTCCTCCACTATGAGGAAAATGCCACAAGAACATCTTAAAAACACCAAAAACACAATTTGTAGTCTTTAAACGTTGTTGTATCACTATTAACGTGTATTCAGATCAATATTTCCGGCCGGTAAAAAAATAAAAACGTTGAGTTTGCATACACTTACTTGCTAACTTCTTTATATTGTGCAATTTCTTCAATGTAGAGCAAGTCGTGCAGTCGAGCCTGGTAGTTGTCTTTGGTCAGAGTCTTGTCCAAGACCGACTGGGTGAAGAGCTGGTCAGCCGACAGAGGTATTTGATAGCGGGAAAGGAGGCTGCGTTCAAGCTCACCCATCGTCTCATTGGGACTGAACTCTACAATGGTCTTACAGGAGGAGTCCCAGCGCTTTGCAGTTATCAGCAACTGCTGCCTGGCTGCCAACAGGTGTTCTAGATCTGTGGAGGCCAGAATCGATTCACAAATGTGTTTCAAAGTTAACGTCAAAGAACTGTGTTACACATCTCATTTATAGCATTTACTTGGTAGCATTCATTAGAAACTCAATGATCTGATTCTGGGGTTGTCTCACAATAATACCTTCAATAGAGGCGGCGTCCACCATGATCCGCTGCATGAGAACAGGCTCAGAACCAAAATCAAAAACAATGGTTTGCCTGAAGGTTCCAAAGATCTCTGTGCTGAAACCCACTGCCACCTTGTAGATGCACTGATCAAGACCATTGTCTGGTGCCCCTGTAAAATAAACCAATCAATAAATAAAAATGGGCGGGAATAACAACTGACACAATAAATACATATTTCAACAAAGACTCCGGCTTTATAGACTGGTGTGGTGAACAATATCTCCTAGATTTCCAAGATACACAGAAATAATGTATGTTTCTTTTTGTCTGTGGCCCAGTACCAAGAGATTGGGCACCACTAAAATGAATACGTCCTCTGACAAACCCTAAATCATAGTTTTTACAAACAACACCCTTTTGTCCATCCATCCATCTTCCTCCACTTATCCAGGACCGGGTTGTGGGGGCAGCAATCTAAGCAGAGATGCCCAGACTTCCCTCGCCCCAGCCACTTCCTCCGGCCCCTTTGGGGGGACCCTGAGGCGTTTCCAGGGCAGCAGAGAGACCTAGTTTCAGGGTGTCCTAGGCCTCCGCCCAGTGGGACATGCCTGGAACGCTTCTCCAGGGAGGCATCCGGACTAGATTCCCGAGCCTCCTTTCGATGTGGAGGAGAAGCGGTTCTACTCAGAGCTCTCCGCGGGTGACCGAGCTCCTCCCCCCATCTCTAAGGAAGCGCCCAGCCACCCTACGGAGGAAGCTCATTTCAGCCGCTTGTAGTCGGGACCTCGTTCTTTGGGTCATGACCCAGAGTTCATGACCGTAGGTGAGTGTTGGTGAGTAACGAGAGCTTTGCTTTTTGGCTCAGCTCTCTCTTCACCACAACGGAACGATACCGCGACCGCATAACTGCGGACGCTGCTCCAATCCGCCTGTCAGTCTCACGCTCCGGTCTTCCCTCACTCGTGAACAACAGCCCAAGATATTTAAACTCCTCCACCTGGGGCAGGGACACTCCACCCACCGAGGGACGGCAGACTTCCTTTCTCCGGTGGAGAACCAAGGCCTCAGATTTAGCTAGACTAAATTCCTGACCAAAATATCCAACAAACCTGCTGTTTCCTCTCCAGGAGTCCACTCTTGGCATCCTTTGGGGACAGTTTGAAGGCGCTCCTCGGCCGACACGCCTGTGATGAAGAAGTGTGGTCGATGGGCATCATAGAGCAGAGCGATGCGGTACAGCTTTCTCGGCGGCTAGTTTAAAAAAAAAGCAGAACAATAAAGTGATGAAAATTGACTGATGATTTAAATGATCGTGTTTATTGATTTGGATTAATTTAACAGACAGACTCGAATAGTTGTCACAAACATCATGCAGAACTTTTTCCATACATGTTTGTTTTTTTCTGGGATTTGCTTAGACAAAGAGAGCGGATGGTTTTATTTTACCCTGCACAACAAAGAGAATATCCAGGAGTGGGAGGATTTTTTGGTGGTGACAGTAACGGATAGACTGGAGCTCGTCTCTACATTCACTCCTTCCAAACTGTCGCTTAGCTGCAAGAACAAAGAAGAAAAACGTGATTTAGAAATGTGACATCTGAAAGAAAAAAATTACAAATTGAAGAGAATGTCACTCTATAACAGCAAACTGTCATTTTAGTAACATGTTTGTGTTTTTGTTGCTTCACAGATTTTTTTTTTTTTTTGCTTGGATGTGTCACAAAACAACTCACCACTTTCTCTGGAGAAAAGGAGTTAATCCACTTTTCTATCAAGGTTTCCATGTAGTTTTCTGTGAAGTGTTTGCTCTCCTGCTGTTGTTTGAGGCGAATGAGTCGTGACGCGTAACGCTTCTGCCATTCCATTAGTTCCTCCTGAGAGTGAGCGGATGTACACTGAGCCCCATACCGACAGAGACCCTGCTCCAGGAACCTGAGGGAAAATCAAACTTCACTTTCAACCAATCCTAAAGCCGGAAGGCTTCAAATCAACCGTTTGGCTAATCGTTCTCATTTGCTTGCTCGGCTCCATTTCATTCTATGTTCTAACATTCTGAGCACAGAAATAAAAACAAGAAAAAAATAGCAAAAAGAAGCAAACTGGGAATGTCACAGCTCTGCGACTCAGAATGTAGGTTGATGCGTATTCTGAAATTGTGGCCAAATTTCTACTTTGAATCGTTTTAGCGAACCATTTTATGCATGAATATTTTCATGCATAAAATAAATGGTATTTATGGTTTATACTAGGGCTGGGCAAATTTTTTTGCTATGATTTTTTGTAAAAATGAATCAACAGGAGGTAGAATTTGGAAATAAAGGGGCTTTTTCTGTCAATCTGCTTCCATTCAGTAAATGTGTCCTTGTTTTCTCAGCAGGTTTAAATTTGACTGTCCAGTTGGTTCAGACTACAGGTGACTGACTGAAACCCCCTCTTCTCCTAGGGGTGTTTTTCAGCAAGAAAGCAGATCAATCATTTGTGATTGAAAATCAAACATTTCATAGACGGCGTAAAAACGCAAAAAGCAGAAGACAGATTGATTAGAAATCAATACAGGAGTTCCTTAGAGAAAAAAAAACATTTTTTATCTGGCGATTTATCTAATTATGTTGCGACTTCCTCTCAGTTTGCATTTAACATAATATTTTTTAAAGTAACACCTACAGTTTTCTTGGTAAAATAAAGGAATGAAAGTGATCATTTGTCATGACAGGGCTAAGTACCTCTTGCACAAGGTGTACTCCTCGCTGCTGGTGACTCCTCTGGGAGGAGGCCGGAACTGCCAGCCATCGTAGACCTCTGTTACAATGCAGGCGACAAAAAACCAGATGGAGCATTCGTGCCCAACAAATACTGACATCTTCTATAGTACGCAGCTTAAAAATGTTTTAAAGACAACAAAACCTAGCTTGTGCTTCCTATCGTGATAGTGAACTCAAAGAAAAGGAGCCATGATGAAGTGATCTTACCTTCATCTTGCTCATCCGTGCAGTCTGGAGCCATTTCTCTGTTTACAGCCTGTTGTGAAATGGGACAGCTTCTATCATTCCTGTTATCATTGTTAGATAGACATCAGAAACACCCAAAAACAGGGTTGGTCTCTTACCTCAATTTCCGAAAATAGCATTTTTAATCTGGTCAAGTCTTTTGTAACAATGCCATTCTGTAAAGGAAAGAGATTAAGAGCTTCAACAATAAAGCATAAATGTAGTTTATGAGTCAATTTCCTTTCTCTGCTATGTTTTAAAAATCCTTTTCTTTTTATTTGTCCCAATTTAAATACTCTAAATGGAATATAACAATCTGCACACAGTGGTCCATCGCCATATCACCGCTCAGCTTTTGCACAATTTTTTTTTTTTTAACAGTGGGCTGTGAAAGCGTTCCTGTTGTCACAATTATGTAAATCTTTGATTGGCCCTTCAGATCTTAGCTTCCACTCTACAATATTGGGACAATTTAACCAACATACTGATCTACATAATAAACATTAAACCTTTAAGAAAATCTAGTTCAGAGGGAAATTTATGGGAAGACATCTAAAAGTAATGTCTGTTTAGTTTTGAAGACATTACTGAAATCTTAAACATGAAAGAAAATGCTATTTTGTTGCAAATAAGGACAAAGGTTCAACTAAAACTAAAACTTTGGAGGAGAGTCAGCTTTTCATTAGTTGAACTACTAATATTTCCACATCCTGTTCAATTCTTAGAGATCAGACTGTAAAATAAATCTTGTTAAGTAAAGCTGGAAAAGGGGCGGAGCATGAAATATGATGCTGCTGAGCCTTTTTTTTTTAAACTTGCTTCATAACGTGCTGTTGTGGTTAAATGTACAAGATATTTTGAGACAAATCTTGGCAAAATTTGCAAATAGTGTCACATACAACTTTACAGTTATGCGATCAGACAGGAAGCAAAACTGTCACCTTAGCAACAAGAAGCCTCATTTTTAATCCCATTAACATTTACACTACTCACAATAAGTTAGAGATGCTTCATCTATTAGGTCAGAACTTTAATGACATTTGTAAAACTTCCCTTTGATCTTTCACTTTTATTAGTGTGACATTTATTACCCCCAAAATTGAGAAAATAATAAAGACATCTCGAAGGAACAAAAATTGCCCATGTCGACAGCGGGTCGTGCATCAATGACAGCTCAACAGCAACATTTCCCGCTCCAAAGGCTGTAACGTTACGGTGGTTGAAGGAACGCAAACATGGAGCTAGACTTTTGGTGTAACGTTCACAAACCTGAACCCTTTAGTTTAGATCCCTTTTTAAAAGGAATTAAACAATTTCCTTTTTTTGCCCTATTTTCAGGTCATCCTCACACTAAACCGTTTATTAAAGTTTTGATAAAAGCTGCTATGATTCTGAAGCCTTGCAGCATTTCCTTTTCCGGCTACCATCTTGCCTGCAGCCAAGTCCCCCTGCATTAAAAGAAGATTTTTGGTTTTGGCCCCAACAAGTAAGGCGCACTGGGCACAGTGAGGCTGTTATGTGGAAAACCCAAAATGAGGTTTCTATCCCCCCCAGTACATTTGCCCCCCTATCCCAAAAACCTATGACTCAAAACAAACGCTGTGTAAACAACACCCACTGACTTTTTCAGAATATTCCTGACTTGTGGCGAGTAGTGCATTTCAGCGGGAGGACTCGTGATGTTTAGAGTGTTTTAAATGACGTGCTCATTTGTTCGTACCATTGGCTCTCCATACAAGGCTTTAGAGAGGATGCTGGCGACCTCCTGCAGGCTGCCATCCAACAGCATGGAGCGCAAACTCGCCTGTAGTGAGCCATCTCCTCGTGCAATTTCTTCTGCCAGAACTGTGACAGAAGACGGACAAAGAAAGAACCACAGATCCAACATCAAAAGACAGATTTAAAAAAAATGGTTTTGATGATGGTAAGCTTTCCCGCAACTTTTAAAATTGACTTCCAAGTCGGTTCTCTATTTGTGGACTATACTTTGACCCTCGAATACTCCAACATTTTAGGACAAAAATTGACCACATCTGCTTTGTTAGCTCTTTCCATCTTTGATTTGAAGCCATGGCACTGATGAGCATCTTAACTATATAAGTAAATCAGGTCTGATTGATGTCATCGTCACGCATCAAGATTCCCCTTAGGCGTCACTCAGTTCCAAGGGGTCAAACACCCCGGAATCCTATCCAGTTCTCTGAAGGCAAACAGCAGCTCCTGCGGTAAATACAACATGTAGCACTTACCATGTTTGCAGTCTTCATCTGCTTCATCATAATTTTTCTGTTGGCAAAAGAGTGAAGTTTTACTCAAACATCAATCGTGTCCAGTATGAAACCAACAGCGCTGAAAAAAACTTCTTTCTCACCAGCTGAAGAAAGGCAGCAATTCGATAGAGTAGGGCTCGGCTGCGAAGAGGTCCGGCAGAGAAGAGGGATGGTGGGCTCTGCAGGCCCGGAGCACTGGAGGTTGGAGTTTGGGGTGCAAGGACCACCAGTGCATCCGTGCTGTGAGTGACGGCCGCCTCGTACTCCCGCCTGGCTAAAGATCTGCTGGCTTCTTCACATGACTTCTCCGCTCTCCTGTCTGCCATGACTCAGCAAGAAAACATCTATAGGCCAAAAGAACCACAAGTTGCTTTGTCATAAGTTTTTTCTTCCCGCTAAGCAACCTTTTTACATTTTAAAACTGCAACGACAAAACAGCTAAAGTGCATTAAACTTTGCAAAGTCTATGCTACAGACAAGACTATCATACATAATTACAACCAATCACTTTTGACTGATGAGAGTTTTTAAGCTTAAAATATAAATGTAACATTAAACCAAAAATGTCTGAAATTCTAATAAAAAGCCATACATTTAAACCTATGTATGAGAACTGCTCGCTTTCCAAATAGGAAGTACCAAGAATCCAAAATCCCAAAGACTTCTACAGAGAAATAAACAGCTATTACTCAGTCATTCCATTTGTCAGAATAACCATTCTGGCTCTACTACCAGTTTTATAATGTTGTTGCTTATCGTAATAATATTTCATATTTTTCCGGTAGTGAAATCAGATGCCGTGACTGACAGATACCTCCCAAGCCAACTAACAAATGGTAGGGGTGTGGACTTCCAACAAGCTCACTACTGATTGGCAAGAGTGGTTGCCATTGAAATGTTGACTCAAATGATTCTGACCAATCAATGCCAACTGAAGTTCACTGGCTCCAATATGTTAGCTTCCATATTGCGAAAACATGGCAACGGAATTGACTTCTTTGGTTGGAGCAGAAGTAAGCCATTTTCAATGAGTGACATCTAACTTGCTCGGTCGAGCAACAGTCCCCAACCCCCGGACCGGTACCGGTCTGTGGGTCATTTGGTACCGGGCCGCAGAGAAAAAATAAATAACTTAAATTACATTCGTTTTATTTATTTCGGAATCTGAAAGATGTTTTATTTTGAAAAACTGCCCGATTCGCTGTTTCATCCGTCTATAGGTTGATAGGTTACCGCTAAAATAAAACCCAGGAGCTAGCAAAACGAGTGAAAAACAAACGTCTTTTGAAAGTTTCTTTGCCAAGGGGAAGACGCAGCCAGGAGTCAGAAGAGGAGCCCACAACTTGCAAAAAATAGAAAGCTACATTTAATAGACAGTACTTCTTTTTTGCACCATGAGTTCGGGACGGGGAGAGGATGATGACACCTGTGCGATGTACAATGTCATGCATGTGAAAAAAAAAGCTCAGGGATTGTTTTGTCACAAATGCGTTAGTTGTTTTTCGTAGCAATAATAATCATGCGCCTTCAAACACAAGACCGGTTCGTGGAACCTCTGTGTGACTTCATACCGGTCCGTGGCGTTGAAAAGGTTGGGGACCACTGGTTTAGATTATTCAAGTCCATATGCAGTGATGGCATTGCAGCCTCTAACATTTATGTCAAGACATCTCCAGGTCATAATCTCATTACACTGCAAACTACTGAAAGGAAAAGTTGTTTTACAGTAGGATGTTTAACAAAACACAACTATTACTAAATAAAATAAAAGGCTATGTTTAATCAAATTAAGAACAACAACAAAAACAGACATGCAAACTGTAAGTGCATATAGTACACTTAAATGACACAACAAATATGTATCTATAACAGGGATGATATGTAATTTATTGTCTCAACATTTTATCTTTATTACTAATAAAGAATTTCGAACATTAGAAGGCCAAACAGTAACACTGAACTGTGACGTCATTATACTGTTGAAACGATGATGACGAACTGATGTTTTCCCATCACTAGCATCCCGAAATGATACAATGTTATAGTTTAAATATCTGTATGCCATGGTCCAGGTGAATACTCGATTCTGATTGGCTGCTGGGTGTACATTAAAAAGTGATATACCACAGGATAACCGCACCGTGAAAAAAGAAGTTCCAGTCACCTAGCTTAAATGTTTTGTATCACTGCGCCGGCTTCTTTAAAACAACCTTTTGCTTCATCATTTGGACAAAAACAAGCTGTAAGATGTGAAATTTCTCTCTGAACTGATGCTTTATTTAACGCACCAGAAAGATCAGCATATATATATATCGCCAAATCTTGACTGCAGCGGTGGTGTGGCGCAACGTGGACTATTTGTTACAAGTAGTCCCCTTTTTGTGAGAAAAGCAATCCAAATCAGAAAAAAAAAAAAAAAAGAATTAAGGACTAAAAACTGGTTAATATGTATTGCTATTGTAAGTGACCATGGTATAAGCGGTATAAGCTTTCGAAGTGTGCATTATCACTTTTTAAACGCACCTCGCGGAAGCAACTCGCGTCGAACGGTTCAGGCTTCCACGGCGTGCGTTAAAAAGTGATAATGCACACTGCATCGGCCGTTAACCCTTGCATAACAAGAAGAGCTTCGGCTTTATAAGATTCGGCAGGAAAATGACAAGTGCTTGAGTTGTCTTAAATAAAACCTTAAACTATTTTAAAGCTCAGTATATGTATAGATACTGAATTTAATCCTAGCAATAATGTCACTCAAGAACATTTGGATCATGTGCTTTAAAATATATTGAAAAACTTGTAGGCAAGTTAAAACTCTTGGAAAACCCTCAAGTGAAAAAAGTAAGGACAGACTTAAAGAAAATTAAAAAAAAAAAAGAAACTTGATGCTCAGACACAGAGTTAAAAATAATTAGGGCCCATAGCAGTCCCTGACTGCAAGGACCAAATTGCTTTCGCAATGATTAAAAATAAAATACAAAAAAGACCACAAAAAAAATCCTCAAAAGTCTTCAAAGGAAAGGAATAAGCCCAAACAGATATAAAGCGTGTGTAGCATCAATAAAATACACAGAGACACACTCAACGTGACTGTGAAAACTTCTATTGTAATCTGAATGTTATATATTCTTCTTCTTATTGTTGCACGTTTGAGCAAAAATTTGACCCCCACCGCATAAACAAAAACTCACGCAAAATTTACACACACCTAGTACCCCACAAAAAAGAATTTGGGGCAGAGGGAACGACCCTCCACCAAAAAACAAACAACAATGACATCATGGTGGGCGACACTGCCAAGAAAAATGAATGGGGCCAAAATCTCCTATGGAGCCATAAAAATATGTCAAAATACCCCCCCAAAAACCAAAACATACGTGTCGGGGATATCCAAAGGAGGTTTGAGATTTAATCTTCACGCTGCCCCCCAAAACAGGGAAAGGAAACTTTTGTTAAAGCGATCGTCTCGAAAATTGATTCACATTTTGCCAGCTGTAGACTACAACCACCACCAAAGTTTCATTGACCTTTAGCCATGGGAATAGGCCGTCTTCATGCATTAAAAATAAAATTAAAAAAATGTCAGTATCAGCCACAAATTCAAACGGACCCTAGAGAATTTCATGTATTGCCTCCTAATTTAACATCACTGGGAAGCAATGTGGAAAAAACGTACGCATAAGAAGTTGTAAATTTTGAACGGCGTACGCGTGGCGAGCTCGCACATTTGGGTTTCCTTTCTAGCTGACATTTCTTTTACCATAATGCCATAAAAACCTAATGCATGATTCCCTGGCTCAAGCTGAACAAAACAATATAACATTTGACATGATATGATATGAAATGTGGGTGTGCGAAACAAAAATCCCTCGTTAAAAAATTACATAGATGCACTTTCAAGCATAAATTTGACCCCCGCCACATACTCGAAAACTCACCAAGATTTGACCACACCTAGTACCCAGTAAAAAGGAATTCTGCCAGAAGAAAACCCTTGCATGCACGGGGAGAACATGTAAACTGCACACAGAAAGGTCCCAGTTGGGAATCCAAACAAAGGCCTTCTCGCTGTGAGGTGAGAGCGCTAAGCACATTTGAAATAAAAGCACTACTGGAGTAAAACCTGTTCAGTCACCATCTTATGATCTGAAAACAGAGCGTGTGTGGGAGAACCTTAATAGATCGAATCACCTATACTATTAAAAATTTAGACTTATGTTGAATCAATGTTAGAAAATGCCATTTAGATTGAGGTGCTTTAGGTTTATTTTACAATAACATAAAAATGCCTATCACAGCGGACAACACACATGTGATGCAGCAAAAAGTCCATCATTCCAGCTCAATGTGTGGAAACACTTTGAATTTAGTCAAGACACTTGACCATACAGTGTGCTAGAATGTTCTAATTATGATCCCTTTAGAAACTAAAATGTGGATTTGACATTAATTCTTGTTTACTTGTTTGGCTGTACTCATATTGAATTAACACTTGGTTATCTTGCAAGAAATACAAATAAATTACTGAAATCTTCACCTGCACTGTTCAGGTATTTCTCTCTGAGTCACACTGGTTGTCCTGGATCCATTTTAGGTCAGTGAATCAGACTGTTCAAAAGGAACTAATATTAACTAGGAGCCGTATCAGCAACCACAAATTATGATACAAATTGAATCATTAAAACAAATTTGCTCCACCCCTAAATTTTACGTATAATGATGACTTTTGAGCAGAACCTAATAGAACGGACAAAAATGCAGAAATGATTAAGGAAAGGTCAATCATATCAGATAATGTGCATTATTAAAATAAAATTCCCACAATTATGATGTAGCTTAATTATACACATTTTATACAATAATCTGAAGATATGACTCTTTTTGGATAAAACAAAGACCATCAATGCATTGTCTGACATCTGCTGGTTACCAGTATTAAGCTGGATAACAGAAAAAAGTGATATAGTACTAACAAAGCAGATCTATAAAAAGTATGATCCTTTATGTCTAATACTAAATGAATTTTAGAGTTAAATGCAAAAAACAAAGAAAAAAAAAGAGAAATGTTAACTTGAAACCCAAAATAACCAGCCACATTTTTTAACAGCAGCTGTGGACCATCTGACAGCGTTTGTGAATATTGAGCTGCTGTCTTTGCCAATCCAAAGAAATACAAGACGACAAATAATTATTCTTATGTACTGGGGATACTTTCTTTCTAAATCATCTTCACTTTTCAAATGCTTGTGTAAACTATTTATTATAGAGAAAATTGTGGTAAAAATGTTAACTGATAGCAGTAATAAGAGAGCCTTATAAATAAGGTTCTGCAATAAAAATTAAATAAAATCATGAAAAAAATCCATTCATCCATTCTCTAAACCTGCTTAATCCCTTTAGGCCCTCTTGGAGTCACTGTGTTGCTGGAGCCTATCCCAGCTACAGTTGGGGGGGGGGGGGGGGGGGGGGGGGGGGGGGGGGGTCCACACATTTACATACATAGATAAGGACATATAAAACATTAAGAGTTAGAAATGTTGACCCCCCCCCCCCCCCCCCCCCCCCCCCTATTGTTAATGCATTAGGCAAGTTTTCGGCAAATTATTTTGCGGTTACGAACACAATTGCCACCATGCGATGGGAAGGCATTGGCAGAATCTTTAAGATTTCTTGCCGCCGCCTGATTTTTTAAAAATTTGTTGGCATAGTCATGAATGTAGACAGCGGCTGTCAGGCGTTAGTCAGGCAGGCAGGGATGACATCTTTACGTAATTGGGCGACAGCTGGGCAACCACAGGGCGGTGCCAGCCGGCAACAGCTCTGATTGACGTGTAAATGTCTCCGGACGGCGGCCATCCATATCGAGTGCCAGCAGCTGCCAGCCACCCGGTAGCCCGCAGTTATCTAAAAACAATCGGGTCATTCTGTACCCTTGGTCATTCGTAACTCAGATTTTGAGCACACATAATCCTCAATTTACAGATTTTTGTACAACAAGCCTCCCAAGAAACCCAGCAAGCGCAATCCCCCAGGGCCCAAGAAAACGAGGATCCAACCGCAGCAGGAGTCTTCATCAATGCATCATCAATGCCGTTTCCCTAGAATTTGCAGGACCCACGGTGGGTGAGATCGCCAGATTGACATGTGGTCATCGCCAGGCCCCTGGCCCATCTGTACTGCCCGGGCTGCAACCGTACACTGTCTATCAATCGGATGGTGGCAGTGGAATGGCAGCACGGTAGCAGGGGAGTGGCAGTCTGTAATCGGCCAATCCTCAGACGATTTGGGGGAACCTGAAGACCCTCCCATCAGTCAAATGATCGCAATGCTGCCTTTCCGCCGCCCGTCTGTCACTGAACTACCATCGTGCGACCTTCAATGTGCCCTGGCGGCCACTGACCAGTGTCACAAAAAAAGTTGTCCGGTCGTCGTCAAATATTTCTGTTTTTCCTTAAAACCTCCCCTGGCGGCCGTGTAATAATGTGACAGCCGCCTCACAATTACAACTGCGGCCACCTGCAGAATTTGCTAAAAAACTTGCATTTAGGCCGCCACACCGTGGCATTTTGGGATAGGTGACGGTGGTCTTACACAGCAAGAATGCATTTTACTGAACATATCAGGTGATCTCATTGAAAAAGAAAAGAAAAGTGAGAACTAATAAACATGACAAGCCAGTTTCATTTACAAGTATGGCAAAAAAAAAATTGCTGGTTCAACAATATCTTTCTTCAGTGACATTTTGCTCAAATTCAAGAAATTCTTAACATTTTAATGTGGATTTTATGCCTATTTAGCACCTAATAATCAATGTGGTTGAAATCAAATTGAAATAAACACATGCATCGAAATGTGTGTTGTAAATATAACAGGTTTTTTTTTAATTCCTTTAAAGTAGGTCTGTCTTTCCAATAGCAGTAGTAATAGTTGATTTTAGACAATCTTCTATGTGGTCAGACACTTAGCAGGAACATAAACATTTTCCTTAATTAGGATACTGAAAAAGTTAAAAAAGTTAAAAAAAAAAAGCACCTCTAAAAATCCTGCCACATGACTTAATTTATAAGGGAATCTGGCAAAAATGTAGCTGCCTATGAAAAATTAGGATATTCAGATTAGACCCATCACACCTCCCAACTTTAAATATTTTTGGCCTGTAAACTCAAAACTGCTCAGCCACTATCACATGGTAATTACACGCATGAGCCGTGTCCTAAATTCCATACATTTTTCAAAGTCGAACTACTCAAAAGAAAAACAATTATCAGACACTGTTGACATTAGTTTCTTCTTGCTCAAATTTGCTGAGTTACACGACAAAAACTAAATAAATGTGATAAACAAAAAGCTTTCAGAAAGCTTGCCCCCATTTTAAATTTTTTAAAGTAATTTGTAATTATTTTGAATTATTTTATAGGGAAACTGGAAAATCTCTAGACTCTGCAAAATAGCATACAGTCCAACAAACCTGGACTATAAGCACATGAGTATAAAGTTGAACTAAACAAAAAATAATAGTTTTTTTTCCAACAAAAGTCCAGGTCCATCATTTTTATACTCGCAGCAGGTCACAGTATACTGACAAATGCATTTACAAATTTTGCCCTTAAAAATGGACATATGAGCGATCGAAATAAAAAAAATTAGGACAACAAAAGAAAATCCCTAAAACTGAAGAGGTTTACATTCAGCAACAGTCATTCCATCAAAATGCAGCAGCAACATGAGGGGCCTACAAAATAAAAGCCCAATGTTATCCCCAGAATGTCCATTTTTGCACATCACCCAATCCTAATTATAACGTTACTATTAACAAAAAGAGTAAAACATAAAATAAAAATATTGTTAATCAACTATAGCAAATATAGTAAAAGTATGATTACGCCTGTATGTGATGTTATGTGTTAAAACTTCAAAATCTAGAATCTGACGTAATAGCAATAATAAAGTTATCTGGCGGGATGCACTGGACGACTAACTTTTTTTTTTCTTTTTGTATGGTTGAATAGAACATAAGCGATTAGAAGTCACTAAAGTGTTTGGATGGGATGGCTTGATAACAGGAATACAGTTGTGCTTTCATCCTGACTGTAACGTTATTTTTGTTGGCAGCATCCGAAGCAGCAAATTAACGAAGAAAAGAAGAAGAAAGAAAAAAACAATCGAAACGTGCGCACATTTTTTTCAGCAACAACGAGCAGACATTCAAACTAACATGCACTTCTAATATCCCTCTGCTGTAATGGCGTGTTTTCCTCTGTTTTTTTGTTTGGCTGGAAAACTTGCCCATGACTCCTGCTGCAAATCAAGCCGATGACGGCAGCGTAAAGCTGTTAAAAATGATTTCACACGCACAGTCGGAGCTCACTTAATCTACTCGCTTGGGCTAAACAATCGATGTTGCTACCAGAGAGACTAAGAGTAAAAAGCTTTCCAAGAAACACGACCTTTCTTGGCTCAAAAATATCTGGCAAAGATCACAAGAATAGCTGGCTAGTTTGCTCTTGTTAGCGAGCTAGCTAGCTAGGTTCGCCGAAACAAAACGGTTTGGGGCCTGACATTATGGCTCGCTGTTTATGTGCATATTATTTTTACGACACATTGTTGGAGTGAATGCATGGACTTGAATAATTCTCTGTCGTCTTGGTGATGCCTGAAGGGGATTCTTGTCGGTGCCTCTGCGACGTTAAGAGACATTTAAAAGGACTAAAAATGGGAAGTCAACACTTACCTAGCTTTACTTTCTACGCCATCTTGGATCCACTTGTCAGTCCATCGCAAAGCATAGTGGGATGTACTGAGCTGAAGGTTGAGAGGACTGCGCGAGAGCGCGCGCGTGCATGCGTGCGTAACTTTGCACTGTGTTCTCTATAGAGTAAAGAAATATGAAAAACAGATAAAGCAGCATGTAAAATAAACGCCTTTTAATCTATTGGAATCAGTTCTGGCTGAAGCCTTCAAAAGCGTCAATTATATAAGAGCGTTTGCTGCAATGTTTATACTTCCCTAAGGAAGTTCGTGCTAACAGCAAAAAAAACCTCCTTATTTGTCACATGAGCATTTCTGCTATAGCCTCTGAGTGTACACCACATGGCACTAAAACAGTTTGTCTGCAGCTTTTACTCATGATGCAATATGCAAAACATGCAGACAGCATTGGTGAGAGGATTTTAGGGAGGAGACACGTTTCCACATTGCATCTTTTTTTTTAATCAGAAACATTTTTGACTTTGGGATGCAAGTGCGGCACAAGTTTAGCTTTTGTTAAGGAAAATAAAATCCACAAGGGCGTACGCTCATTTATGAATTCCTTGCCCTTTGATTCTGCATACAGAGAAACCAATTCAGATATCAGCATACATTGACCTACTTTGACCTTTTTATCAGCCTCAAACTGTGAAATGATTTTTTCATAAAAATGCTGCTCAATTTGTGAAACTGAAGAGGAACGGCTGGATTGTATGAACTGACTTTTTAATAAAGAAAACTAAGTTTTAACTTTAGCCCTTGTGCCATCTTGTGGGGTCCAGATGACCCCACTTGCAACGTTGGGACCCCACAAAATAGCACAAGGTTTAAAGAAGCACATTATTCCTCGCAAAAATAGTTTCATTTCCAATTGAGAACAATGTTTTTAGGGGTTCTGTGCTCATAGAAATGGCTGCAGAACATGTGTAAAGTAACTGTTGCTCCAGGTTGGACCCTGAATGCTTTTCCTGTAGGCTGTGATCACCACCACAGACAGTCTATACATGTCACTGTGTTTAGATTACACTGAGATATGTGAAGACAATTCAAGTTTATTGTCATTAACATTGAAGCTAAAACAAGTTCACCAAACAAGTTTATTGTTTGCCTTGCTAAGTACAGTACACAATGAAAACAACAGGCTGAACCACGTTTTCATAAAGCAATTGAAAAAAAAAAACGAGGATGTAATTTTCCATCAAATGGTTGCAAAGGTCATTGGGTTAAATGAAAACCAGAAAGATTTGTTTGCGTTACTACACAGTAAAAACAAAACACTATTGAAAGGATGTGTCTTATTTTTCCTCAATTCTGAGACTCCAGTTGAGCTGCAGTCAAACATTGCTCAGTTTGCTGCGTGTTCAAAAGTACGGGTGCCCAGCAGAATCAAAAATAGAAAACAAAGAACGTTGTTGTATCACTGCAAGTTGTGGATCATCTCTTCCTTGGCAATAAGGTGTGTGGTTTTGTTAACCAAAGACATGAGAGAGTTGAGTTTGTGTGACCAATCGTTGAGCAGATCATTGGGGTCTTTGGGTCTCTGAAAGTTGATGATGCCAGCGAGTCGATCCACCTTGGCATAGATGGTTTTGTTTACCACCAGGCTGGAAAGGAACTCCTCTGATTCCTGTTCAAGTATTTAAGAACAAACAGATTTGGTTAAAATCCTTTTTTTCATTTTTTTATTCAAGTTAAACCCTGAATAAAATCCGTTTCTGTGGTTTTAGCGCAGACTTTAAAACTTGCTTACATCGATGGAAAGGTCGAGAAGATTAGCCATCCTCTTCATTGTGATTCTTGTGTAATATTTAGCCATTATTCGGATGTTCTGGGGACAGACCACAAACCGTTACAGGCATGCACATATGAGGGCAGTTTTTCATTGCTCTTCCACAGTTTCTTTCTATTTGCCTTTAGGACTTACATGCTCCACAACTCTGTTCTTCAGGTCTTTCCACCTCTTCTCCCCATCCTCTGAATAAGAAAACACATCCGTGGCTGGGCTGTCCGGTGAGCCATCTCTCAGCTCCTTCCCATAGTCCTCCACCAAGGAGGCCCAGCGCATCAACTCCATGGTAGTGAACTGCTTAAGAAGATCCCTAGGAAGAAAAGAAAGATGGTTTATTTGTCTAATCCAACTCAGAGGGCAAATGCCTCACATTCCAGGTTAGGAAAAGCAGATTTTCTGAAGAAAAGAAAAACTACGGTGCAGGTAGAATACAGGACTTCATTGCACTTTGAAAAGAAAATAAGGTCCAGTTCTCTGAACCGGATGAAAGGATGTGTTAAGAATGTTAAGTTAAAGCCTTTAAATCCTGTTTAAACCAAATGTAAGACAAACTAATATGCAGCATATTAAGTTGGGGTTTTACACATCACACACTCACCCTTTCCAAAAACTGAATATTAAGCCTGCACAATAAATCACAAATATACCGTTATTGCGATATCAAGCTGTGCAATACGCCTATCACAAAAGACCGTTAAGCCATTTTCTCCCCCATCAAATTCATTTCTGTCTCTTCTATGTATTTTGGAATTCATATTCATTTATTAACAATTGAACCAAATTGTACCAATTTCTATACTAAAATAGTTTATCGCTTTTTTAAAAAAATAAATAAAGTTTGATTTGATTATCTGATCATAAACATTTGTCTGTTTGAAAGTCTGTCACACAGCTGCCGTGCTTTTCTGCGCAGTGGTTGGGTCTCTGCCGTTTAGCACTGCTGCAGCAGCAGCTCTGCGCTCTTCTTCCAAACTGCTGTTTAGTCCTCGTTCTAATGGAAACAACCGTGTTTTGCTGGTTTAGATGTTGTTGGTGTGTGAAGTTTTGGGGGAGATTAAGGCTGAAAGTTCAGCGCAGC
Source organism: Oryzias latipes (assembly GCF_053564925.1). Classification (NCBI taxonomy): domain Eukaryota; kingdom Metazoa; phylum Chordata; class Actinopteri; order Beloniformes; family Adrianichthyidae; genus Oryzias; species Oryzias latipes. Next base: position 7,873,814 of record NC_136237.1, on the reverse strand, counting down.
GTGGAACTTTTAACCAGACTGAAAAACTTCAGCTACATGGCGAGAAATGATTTACAACCAGTTTGTGAGCTTCAGAAATCCCAGATTATTAATTTTTATTATTTTATGGAGACAGAGGAAAAATAGAGATCGTATTTATTAGGTCTTATTTCAGGTATTATTTAAGACATCCTAATACTTGTGAAAAGATCCAAAGCCATCCTGTGTGTATTCTGTGCCAATATTTTAAAATTAGAGAATAAATTCATTCAAGTTTTACTGAAATAAATTATGTTTAGGTAGAGGTGTAACAATTCTTTTACACCACAATTTGATTCAAACCATAATTTGTGTTTGCTGATGTAATTCATTATAGATTTTGGTTCATTTTGATCAACCCAATTCATTGACCTAAAATGGATCCAGGACATCTTTAGCCAAAAATTCAACCAGTCTGACTCAGAGAGAAATACCTGCTACTGAACAATGCATGTGAAGTTTTCCAGATTCCCTTGGATTTCTTGCAATATAATCAAGTGAAAATGAAATATGTGTAAAGGTATAGGTTGATTTGATTAACAACTCAGACAGATCATTCTGGTAGGATCATAGGAATGATAATAATAATTATAATAATAATAATGGATTGGATTTGTCTGCGCTTTTCCAGACACTCAAAGCGCTTACAATGTGTCCATTATTCATTCACTCCTCATTCATACTTGGTTATGGTAGAGGCGTGGCTGCCAGTTCGCGTATACGATCCCTCTGACCATCACCGGGATCATTCATGCACATTCATGCTGGTAGGCAGTAGCGTTAATGGTCTTGCCCAAGGGCAACTGGGTGGTGTCAATTGCTTGCCTGTTCCCTGTATAAGTAATAACAAAATAAAAGAAACATAAATAAAAGTATTAATTATTAAAAATAGTAATTTTCCCCCCAAAAGAAAGACATAATTTTTAAGCTACATTTTTTGATTTTAGACAAAACAAAAACCTGGAATAAAACTTCAGCACGTTCACTTTTTCTTTTATCTTATTAAAAACGAATATAATGTTGGTCCTGGACTGCTCCATCATTTTTAGTCTACACTTTTTCTTTTACGTTTTCAGTTGTTGTGTCCCTCGTGATTTTTGTCAAGAGTGTGTCTTGGCTAAAAAAAATGTTTAAAAAGCGCAGCTTTAAATAATGTGATCTAAACAAACTACCCATCATGCTTTCAGTTGAAGCCATCTAATTTTGCAAACCAAAGTTTTAAAACAAAAACCTACATATCAGCAAAGAATGAACTTCTTGATCTATGGATTACAAACCTGGTGTCATCATCAAACTGTAGCCTCCAATTTACCTTTTATTTCCAAAATCCTTGAAAAAACTGTTGCTCTTCAGCTCCGTGCTCATCTTTCCAGTAACAACATCTATGAACACTTTCAATCTGGTTTCCGCCCACTCCGTAGTACAGAAACAGCTCTTTTAAAAATCACAAACGACCTCCTCTTAGCTTCAGACTCCGGTTCACTGTCCATTCTCATTCTCCTTGATTTAACCGCTGGTTTTGACACCATCTCCCACAATATTCTTATTCACAGACTTCAAACTATTGGTATTTCTCACACCCCTCTGTCCTGGTTTTCTTCATACTTATCAGACCGTAGTCAATTTATCCACATTAAACCTCATATGTCAAACACCTTCACACACTCTGCTGGTATTCCCCAGGGCTCTGTCCTAGGTCCCCTTCTCTTCATCATTTACATCCTCCCTCTTGGTTCTCTCTTCCATAAACACAACATTAATTTCCATTGCTATGCGGACGACACCCAGCTCTACATTTCTACGAAACCCTCCTCATCACTTCCTCCTTCCTCCCTTACCCTCTGTCTGCAAGAAATCCATTCCTGGTTCTCTTCCAATTTTCTGCAACTCAACAGTTCCAAAACTGAAGTCCTCCTTGTAGGCACTCCATCCACTATTTCCAAATCCAATAGCTTCTCCAACTCTATCAACGACTTCTCTGTTCTTCCCTCCCCCCAGGTAAAGAGTCTGGTGTCATCCTCGACAGCTCACTTTCGTTCCAATCTCATATTAATAACATCACCCGTTCTGCTTACTTTCATCTCCGCAATATATCTCGTCTCCGCCCTTCTCTCACACCTCATACAACTGCTGTACTTGTTCATAGTCTTCTTACGTCTCGGATCGATTATTGTAATTCCCTCCTGTTTGGTTTGCCCAATAAAACTCTCAAAAAATTGCAGCTTCTCCAAAATGCTGCAGCCCGCATCATCACCAGGACCCCGTTATCCCACCACATCACACCAATTCTCCAAAACTTACACTGGCTTCCCATAAAACAAAGGGTTAGTTTCAAGATTCTCCTCATCACCTTCAAAGCACTCCTTAACCTGGCTCCACCCTACATTTTCTGATCTTCTTCACATTTCCATTCCCTCCCGATCTCCGTTCCACTTCCTCTCTCCAACTCCATGTCCCACCTGCCCGTCTTGCCACCATGGGGGGAAGAGCTTTCAGTCGCTCCGCCCCTCAGCTATGGAATTCTCTTCCTCCAGATTTACGGAATACCGACACACTGCCACTATTCAAATCCAAACTCAAGACTCGTCTCTTCAAACAATCATACAGTTAATCCATTCAGTTAACGCAACCTCATTTGTCTGTTTGTCTGTCTGTTTTTCTATCCTATAATTTTTATGTATTTATCTTAAATGTTTTTTTTTATGTCTTTATGTTTACTCATGTTTTACCCTGTTAATTTCTTATTGATGTTTTATTCTGTTTTTTCATATTTTAACCTTGTACAGCGACCTTGGGTGACTTGAAAGGCGCTTGAAATAAAATTTATTATTATTATTATTATTATTATTATTATTATTATTAATAACTGCATGACTGCAGGACGGACCGCTTCAATGCTTTCAGATTAGGAAAGGCTCGTGGGTAACACCTTTACGGGAACCCAAAGTAGACTTCTTCTTTCTGTGCAGTTTGGTTTTCTTAAACATGGTAAAAGTTTTTTTAATCATAATATTATCAGTTAGCTCTTTCTCTCCCTGTGAAAATACACACCTCACTGAAAGCGAGAAACTGTGGGCACCACTACAATAAAATGCTTGAAAAATATAGCAATTAGTCAAATATGACAAATCTGTCATGTGTGTTTGTGTCATCACGGCAAGGCTGTTGTGTTTAGTAAAGAACAATAAATCCCATCTTTAATTTCCATGTCAGCTCTGACAAGTCCAAACCTCTTTAGCAAACACACAGCAAACACTGTAACCCGAGGTTTTAGCAGAATCATCAAACCAAAGGACTTTTAATCTGTCAGAAGTTACAAAACACTAAGGAGAAGCAGCAACAAAAAACTGTTAATCTAGAACCACAACCTGCAGCTGCCATAGTGTTTGAGGCCCAGGCAACTAGTGAGGAATAAATATCAGTCATGTTTGCAAGAAGAAATAATAAAGAACGTTGAAGTTGCATTTAAAGGCTTAAATCATGCTATTCTTACACCTTTCAGAGTAAACTATTTCTATATGTTAATATATTACTAAAGAACAATTTTTTAAAATGAAATAGGAGTTATTGTCACAACCCTTTTTCCTACCCAGAAGTAAGACTTCTGTCTCTGAGGCTCCGCCTTTCGCTACGTGTCGGTTCCGCCCATTTCATGACGTCAACCTAGAGTCGGCCTCAGCAGCGTGTCAAAAACAAACATCTGAACTTTTGCAAAGATGGGTGTGCATGTTGTGCATATAAAATAAACGTGCTTAGCTCCGTGGAGAAAGTGGGTGTGTCTTAGCCTGGGGGCGGTGCTGACAGCACAGACTCTTCCTGGAAGGGGCTGTTCCTCACTTTGTGATGTCACAATGTGAGTACTCACTCATTTTCACAGATTGGGAGGGGCTGGGGCTCAGAAAGCAATTTTTTAGAGGAATACTCGGAAATGCGTGACTGGATCAAAATACCACTTTGGGTTTTTTTTTTGTGAAGAATTAAAATTATAATACACTTAAAAGCTCAAAAATGATGATACTATAGAATACTATAATGTGTAATTGGGGATGTGCATTAGTCACTGATGCAGCCAGTCAGGTCTACAGATAAAAATATTTGGCGTGGGGTGCAACTTTGAAAAACTAAAAAAAAAAGTACATTTAAACGTTTCTGTGTCAATCTGTTATTCAGCAGAGGAGAGATGTGCTTCCACTCGAGAAAAATAACAGCCTGGCTGCTAAAACCTTGGAATTTTCTTGATGCAAGTTAATTGTACGTTTAGTACAGTGGTCCCTCATTTACTGCAAGAGTTCCGTTCTAAAAGTAACCGGCCATAGGCCCGCGATCTGCAAAGTAGGAGGATTATAGACGTAAAATTTCTGCCACCACATTGAGAACAAAAGTCACAGCTTTGAAATCAAAGTTTCCTAAATTACAAACAAAATGTTCAGTTTAAAAAAAAAAATACCTTGTTAAACTGCAAATGAGCAGGCAAAACCACTAGATTGGACAGAATTTAAACAAATGAGCATGAACAATCTTGTCTGTGATTGGAAGTCTGGTGGCACAAAGGGCGTAACTCAGAGTTGAGAATTTCAAAGATAGAAAGAAAGTGAGATTCAAGGCACAACGCTTCGGAAACACGGAAATGCATTTCAACACCAAAGAAAAGGTTTCTTAAAGCAAACTTAGGATTCTCATATCATACTGTTAAAAAAAAAACATTTTGTTTACAAATGAGGAAATTTTGATTTCCAAACTTTGACCTTTGTTCTCAGTGTAGTGGCAGAAATATTACTTTAACAGTTTAAAACTCCTCACTAAACACTTAATGCACTTTTCTCTTTAAAGGGCCTATATCATGGGAATTCTACTTTTTGAGCTATTACGTGTATTATAATGTTAAATCCTCACAAAAAAAAACAAAGTGGTATTTTGATCCATTCCCCCATTTCTGAGCATTGCTGTAAAACCTGCGCTCTGATCACCAGCTCTCCCCAAATAGGTCCTGTTAAATCAGGGGTCTCAAACTCGCGGCCCGCGGGCTATTTGTGGCCCCCAAGATGATATTTTGCGGCCCCTGCCTTTATATGAAAGTTTAATGTTAATGCGGCCCGCCAGTCTGAATGACACCTTTTCAGCGTTGTGTTGAGCTGACGAACCAACCAATCATAGTGGAGTAAATGACTCTTGGGGGCGTGGCATTGACCGGGCTTGAAAGCAGGGGAACATTTAAGACGGGACCACATTAAGGAGTTCTTTACTTTCCTTTTTAGAACGTGTTTATTCGCTTGTAATTTTCTAAATACTTGCAGCCGGTGCTGAACTTTTCTCTGGGCCGCACAGACCCGGAGGAAGGTTTAGGTTTTGGTTACGGTTAGGCACGTTAGGCAAGTTGCGTGTGTGTGTGTTGAAGTTGCGACCCTCCCTCAGCTAGACCCTGCCTTCAGTGGCCCCCAGGTAAATTGAGTTTGAGACCCCTGTGTTAAATAGACTGAAGACAAAGATCTGCTACCAATCAATAACGTCTCTACAAAGGCATTAAACTCAACATTATGTCCCACTAAGAGGGTTAAAGGTCACATCCAGAGGAAACATCTGCAGAGAGTGAGATAGATGTCACTTTACGAGCACATCACCGTCGTTTTCGCTTTTTTCTGATGCAACAACTCGGAAAGTGGACATCCAACTTTAGACCGTATGTTTATATCCGATATTTATCGGGTGTTTTAATGTCAACAAACCAGCATTTGTTACAAGAGAAACCATACTTGTATTTAGGGATTTCCTCCAACTTCTTGTCGGCACTGATTCTGTGCACGAGGTCCGACTGCTCGTTGTCATAAGGAGAGAGGATCACATACAGAACCACGCTCTTCAGGGCCTGCAACAAAATCATCATTTATTTAGAAACACATTCTTGTTGCCTGTGGCAGTTTAGAAAAGTAACATTAGACAGAAAGACTACCAGGTCCGGAGCACATGTTTGGAAAGAATCGTTTCCAAAAAGAAAAAAAAAAGAAAGAAAAAGACATTAAACCGTAAATGGATCATGATCCATTTGATCCGTCTGTCTTCTCATTATGGTAAACAACGCATGAAAACACACTCATTGGTCAGTTTGTTAGGTCCACCTTGCTAGTAGAGGGTTGGACCCCCTGTTGCCCTCAGAACTGCCTCAAGCCTTGGTGGCATTAATTCAATAATGTCCTGAAAACATTCCTCAGAGAGTTTAGTCCATACAGACCTGACAGCATCACGCAGTTGCTGCAGATGATGCCAATCTCCACCACATCCCAAAAGTGCTCTTGTGCAGTGGTCCCCAACAACTTTCTGGCCATGGACCGGTTAACTGTCAGATATTTTCATGGACTGGCCTGTTCTGGGCTAAAGTCTGAAAAACCTATTTTTCAAATTGGCCTGAGGGTTTGGGACCACAGTTCTACTGGGTTGAGATGTGGTGACTGAGGAGGACATTTGAGTCCAGCGAACTCATTGTCATTATCAAAGAAAACAGTCTGAGATGATTCCAGCTTTATGACATGGAGCATTATCCTGCTGGAAGTAGCCATCAGAAGATAGTACACTGTGGTCATAAAGGGATGGACATGGTCAGCAACAACTCAGGTAGGCTGTGGTGTTGGAACTATGCTCAATTGGTACGAAGGGGCCCAAAGTGTGTAAATAAAATATCCCCCCACACCATGACACCTCCACCACCAGCCTGGACCAATGATAGATGCAGGAAGGATCCATGCTTTCATGTTGTTGACTCCATATTCTGACCCTTCCATCAGAATGTAGCAAAGAAATGGAGACTCATCAGACCAGACAATCTTCTATTGTCCAGTTCTGGTGAGTCTGTGTGAATTGTAGCCTCAGTTTCCTGTTTTTAGCTGACAGGAGTGACACCCGGTGTGGTTTTCTGCTGCTGTAGCCCATCTGCATCAAGGTTGGACGTGTTGTGCGTTCAGAGATGATCTTCTGCAGACCTCAGTTGGAACCAGTGGTTCTTTGAGTTCCTGTTGTCTTTCTATCAGCTGGAACCGGTCTGACCATTCTCCTCTGACATCAACAAGGTATTTCTGCCCACAGAACAGCAGCTCACTGGATATTTCCTCTTTTCCTGACCATACTCTGTAAACTCTAGAGATGGTTGTGGGTGAAAATCCCAGTAGATCAGCAGTTTCTGAAATCCTCAGACCAACCCGTCTGACACCAACAACCATGCCACGTTCAGAGTCACTGCAATCACCTTTCTGCCTCATTCTGATGCTCGTTTTGAACTGCAGCAGACCGTCTTGACCATGTCTACATGCCTAAATGCTTTGACTTGCTGCCATGTGATTGGCTGGTTAGAAGTTAGCATTGAGAAGCAGTTGGACAGGTGTTCCTAGTAAAATGGCCAGGGAGTGTATGATTGGCTGTGTTTTACCATTACTGATCCCTCAATGACACTGATATTGAATAAGAAAAATCAATACATTAGGAACTTAAAAGTGAATGAACTGCATCCTGACTTGAAAGCGTTAGGAAAACACATCCACCTGTTGCCATTCGCTGCTCTTCTCCAGGATGCAGGGGGTGTCATAAATAGCCCTGTAGTGTTTGCATATGGACAGGTAGGAGTCTTCATGCTGATCCACTTGAATCATCAGGTTGTAGTACTTCAGCTTCAGCTCCTGAGAGATCAGAAGGGAAATAATGGAAGGGTTTGGTTTTTATCTTTGTTCATTAGAGAGGCTTTTTGAAAGCAAACCATTGAAACACAACAGAACAATGTCAGATATTTCAGCTTCTCACCTCAGTGCCCTCATCTTGAAAGAATTTGGTGTTTATCTTCTTGCTGATGATCTGGGTGCGAACGTAATCCTTGACAGCAATGCAGAGCCTCATCTGTTCCAGGATGAATTCGGCTTTCTCCTTTTTTTCCATGGAGCCGTACGTTTCAACCTGACCAGGGAAGCAAAAGAAGAAGGATTTCTACACAGAAACACACATCTTAAGACAAGTTTCATTTAAAAAAAAACAACCCCTGTTAAGTCTATTTCGCACCAGTATAATAAATAAGCCATATTTGCGCCACATAGCTATTTCGTAACACTTTTGTTCAAACAGAGAGGTAATAAGTTATCTCAGCTTCTCACCTGCAGCTCCTGAAGAATAGCAGCAGCCTCTTTGACATCCCCATTCTGCTCCTTGATGTTTGCCAGAGTCTTTGTTAGTCTGGCACGCTCAATCTCCACATAGATCTGCAGGGTTCACAAAAAGACGCAGTTAATGAAGTATTCGTGTCTCTCTATACAGCAAGATGGTGACCCTTAGCTCCATCACTCTTTTCTTTCTACACACAACGTGTGAGGGAACTACTGCTGCGTCCCTGAGACCGCCCAATGAAAGGACGGAAGCCAAACCTTGCCAGCAGTGACGGTGCGCAGTGTGTCGATAAGCCTCAGCTTGATGGTCAGGTCACTCATTGCGTCCACATATTTGTAGCATTCCTGCACCATTTTGGCAACAGCCTGAGAGAAAGAGCACAGCAGAATAATGCTCAGAGGTTCCAGTAACAAGCACAACACCACCAGAAAAACTCAAACCAAATAAACCATTTGGGCAACATTTTACCGCAGAGTTTTAGGGCCACCAAAAAAAAAAAAAAAAAAAGGAAATTTCCAAGATTTAAAGTCGCATATTTACAAGAAAAAAACCCTGTAAACTACGAGACTAAAGTGAGCGTACAGAGCAGCAAGTGAACGTTGTGCAGCAGCAGAGCAGACCGACTAAACTTAGTCTAACAGTTAAACAGAATGTTAATTGATAAAGTTTCAAATGTTTGGAAGCTCATTTGTTTGATCGACAATTTATTGATGTTTTATTTAATTACGGGTGGCTTTCAGGATCTCTGCAGTCTGTTGATGAAGACATCGGTGTCCCTGCAGATGTCCACTTCAATCCTTTCTTCCTCCACCAAACCCAACATCTCTACGTCTGTGTGACGCTTCCGTCTGAGGAGCAGCACTTTTTGGCATTTTCAACGTTCTAATGCTAATATAACAGACTATTTTCATTCCTCTTTATTGTTTCATGATGAAACAGGACTTTTCATCTGCAGGGGGGGGGCGTATGAAACACCGTTTCCTTCCACTTTGGTGTTTTTTCTACACATGACAGATTCATGACGTAAGGTGACAAATGGACTTCTGGGTATTTGAATGAAAAGGGAGAATGAAGTTGCGATCCTCTGCACCCAAACATGTCTCTGAGTTCCATATTTTACATATAAAACTCCGCTTTACCGACACTGAACCCCGGAAAGCTGGCTACACTAACAAGAATTTGGTTTTGAGTCGCCAAAAGGCTCATAATTTCTTTGTTATTTGAAACCTATCCGTAAATAAAGCTTCACAAAAATGCTCCACATCTTTCATCTTCAAGCGAGGCTCCGATAAACAGACAACGTTGGGGTGTTTCCTCGTTAATTTATGAAATTTTTCTGGTAAACTAACAACTTTATTCTTGTAATTTAACAGTTATGACTACCGGTATTTTTCTTATAAATATACGACTTAAAAGCGTAATTTAAAAATAAAAACTGTAAACTGCCCCTAAAACTCTGTTGTAACAAATGTTTGTAAAAAAAATTAAAAAATGTGTTTTTATTTCTGAGTCATCACAGACACTGACCTGTTTGAGCTGACTCCTCCTTTTGGACAGCAGCATGATGTTTTCATTTAGCGCATCCCAGTCCTTTGCTTCATAACACAACTGGACCACAGCAACAAGGATCCTGGATGTGGATATCATATCTGACGCCTGCAAGAACCACACAGACTTACAGTATTTATATTAAAAAAAAAGTTTGTTTGTTTTTTAAACCACACACCCAAACCACAGCACATTCTTTGTTTCATTGACGTTTAATGGTTTATAATTTTCCTTCCATCTTACTGCACGCAAAGTGAATAAGCCTAAAACATTTCAGAATTAAATGTTATATGTGTCAGTTCCTGCAGTCCTTAATGCAAACTGTTTGTCCTTTGTGCATAAATTGTGTTGTATAAACAATCTGTACAAAATAGTTGTTCCTTTACATTAAACTCAAACTCTTAATCTTATTAAACGCACAGCTAAGCCTCACTGCAATATTACTTTTTTTTTTTTTTTTTTTTTTTTTTTTTAATGTTAAACAATTAATTTATTAATTTATTATAACTTTTTTTTTTTTTTTTTTTTTTTTTTCTTCAAGTTTCTTTTTATTTGAGTATTCAGCAACATATACAGTGTAAAAGACATTCAAACTTTTTTTTTTTTTTTTTCCCTTAATACCCCAAACAAACAAACAAACCCCCCCTGTTGCACCCTAAAGAAAAATAATTAAATACAATAAAAAAAGATTTTGCTGAATGGAGTAACAGTGTTACCCCTCAGAAAGAAGCGATGGATCAATATCTTTGATCTTGCTCAGAACTGGCTGCCAGACATTAAAAAACCCTGCAGTACAACCCTTCATTGAATATCTGATTTTTTCTACGGTAAGATGGCACATAAGATCCACAAGATATTTCCTAAAAGTAGGGGGTTGTTTGTTTTTCCAGTGTAGGAGGATTAGCCTCCTGGCCAGAAGTGTAGTGAAAGCGATCACACTTTTGGATTTACTTGGAAGCCGCAGAGAGAACTCTGATACACCAAAAATTGCAATTGAGGCCTCAGGAGCCATGTGTGTCCCCAATGCGTCAGAGAGAAGTTGAAAGATGTTGTGCCAGAAGGCCCTTAGTGTCGGACAAAACCAAAACATATGCGAAAGTGTACCTGGTACCCTATCACAACGATCACAATTAGCATTAAGGTCTGGTTTGATTTTAGCTAACTTTACTTTGGACCAATGCAGTCTGTGAACCACCTTGAATTGTATAACCCTTTGTCTTAAGCATATAGAGGATGAATAAATATTCTGAAGAGCAGTCTGCCATACATCCTCTGATAGGTCCGTAGCCAAATCTTCTTCCCACTTTCTTTTGGTATGAGTCAGTGGATCTGTGTTTGATGAGTTGATTGCAGTGTATATTTTGCTGATGAGTCCTTTTGACTGTGGATTAAAGGTCAAGATGTTTTCAAGAAGTGAGTCTGGTGGTCGCGAAGGGAAATGGGTGAATGTGGTAGATAGAAAACTTCGAAGTTGAAGGTATCTGAAGAAGTGAACATCAGGAATTTTAAATTCATTTTTTAGTCTCTGAAATGAAACAAATTGACCTTCGATGAACAGATCCTTCAGGGTTCTCAGACCATTTGTGGACCAATATGTAAAAGAGTTATCAGTTATGGAAGGGAGAAACATAATATTTTTCACAACTGGGGCATAGATTGACATATTTTTAAGGTGCAGGCTTCTCCTAAATTGTGCCCAGATTTTAAGTGCATGTTTAACTACTGGGTTCTGTGAAATTTTGTCGAGGGATTGTGACAGTGGTATTGTTGAACAAAGTAGAGAGTGTAAAGAGGCAGATTGACATGACATTCGTTCAAAATTTAACCATTTAAGATCCTTATGACTTGATGTCTCTAGCCAATAAAGTAATGTACGGATATTTGCTGCCCAGTAATAGTATTGGAAATTGGGAAGTGACATTCCCCCATAATCTTTGTGGTATTGTAAAATATTTTTGCGAATGCGGGCAGTCTTCCCATTCCATATAAATGATGAAATCAGTTTGTCTAGGTTAGAAAAGAATGTTTTTGTTAAAAATAAAGGTATAGACTGAAAAAGATATAGAAACTTAGGTAGGATGTTCATTTTAACAACATTAATTCTGCCTCCTAAATAAATTGGTAAGGATTGCCAGCGTTGCAGATCTTGTTTTACACTATCTAACAATGGAATAAAGTTTGTTTTGTACATATGTTTATAATTGCTTGTGATCCAAATCCCTAGATACTTGAATTTATGCTGGCTTAATTTAAATGGTATGGAATTTGACACATCTTTTAGTGCAACAGGATTTATGGGCATCAGTTCACTTTTGTGCATATTTATTTTATAACCTGATATTTTTCCAAACTCACGCAAAAGTGTGAATAAATGAGGAAGGCTGTATAGGGGATCAGATATATATAGTAATGTGTCATCCGCGTACAGAGATACTTTGTGTTCAGAATCCCCTCTCTGAATACCTTTAATAGAATCATCACCTCGAAGAGTAATTGCTAGAGGTTCAATGACCAAAGCGAATAATAAAGGTGATAAGGGACATCCTTGCCTTGTTCCACGTCCCAGCTTAAAAAAAGGTGAAAGATTATTATTGGTACGAATTGCTGCGACTGGGGAAGAGTAGAGAATACGTATCCATGAGATAAACCTTGGGCCAAAGCCAAATTTTTTAAGTGTATAAAAAAGGTAGTCCCACTCCACACGGTCGAACGCTTTCTCAGCATCAAGCGAGAGAACTATTTCAGATGTATCTGGTGGAGAGGGATGATGAAGAATATTTAAGAGTCTTCGAACATTATGAAAAGAATGACGATCTTTGATAAACCCTGTTTGATCATCAGATACGATAGAGGGCAAAACAGTTTCCAAGCGATGTGCTAGTATCTTAGCAAAGATTTTACTATCTACATTTAATAACGAGATAGGCCGGTAAGAACTGCACTCTAAGTGACTTTTACCTTTTTTATGTATCAAAGAGATAACAGCCTGTCTCATAGTCTCTGGGAGAGAACCTGAGAGGGAGGAGTCATCATAGACTGAGAGTAATATAGGGGACAAATCTTTTGCAAAGGTTTTGAAAAATTCACTTGGGAAGCCATCTGGTCCTGGTGATTTCCCACTTTGCATAGAATTTATGGCCTTCTGAATATCTTCTGTTTTAAAAGGTCTCTCCAGATTTTGAGATACTTCCTCATCTACTCTAGGCAGATTAAGCTTGCTAAAAAACTTGTCAAAAAGTACTTGATCCTTTTTAGATTCTGAGGTGTATAACTGTGTATAATATGTATGAAACCTTTGATTAATCTCTAAAGGGTCAGTTAACTTCACATTCTGTTCAGTGTTGATGGCTATAATAGCCTGAGCCACTTGCTGATGACGAAGCTGATGGGCGAGTGTTTTACCTATCTTTTCCCCATGTTCATATGATTTATATCGACATTTATTTAAAAGATTTTCAATCTGCCGTGTAGTCGACAGATTATATTCGGTCTGAAGAGCTAGGCGCTTTTTGAACAGGTCAGATGAAGGGGAGTTAGCTAGCATATCATCTAATTGGAGAATATCATTTTCAATCCTCTTAATCTTTTCAGTTAGAAGTCTTTTCGTTCTAGCACTATAAGATATAATTTGGCCTCTAAGGTATGCTTTTAATGATTCCCAAATTAAGCTAGAGGACATTCCAGGGGTGCTATTACGTGTGATATATTCCTTTATTTCCTTTGAAATAAATTTAACAAACTCTCTATCTGAAAGCAGTAGAGTATTAAATCGCCATGGTCGATATTTATTACCTGGACTTGGCATTTTCAATGTCATTAACAATGGTGCATGGTCAGATATAACTATTGCTTGATATTCACACTTATTGACTAGAGAAAGTAGGTTGCTATCAAGGAAAAAATAATCAATTCGTGAGAAAGTTTTGTGTACTGGTGAGTAGAAAGAGTAACTTCTGCTATTGGGATTCCGGAATCTCCAGACATCAAACATTCCATATGTTTTAAGAAGCTGGTTGATCACTTGTGATGCCTGTGATGGTTGTGTGGATTTAGGCGAACTACGGTCAAGGGAAGGAGTTAGTACACAATTTATATCACCTCCGAGGATGAGATGGTGCGAATCTATGTTTGGTATTCGGGAAAAAATTTCAGTAAAAAAAACACCATTGTCCCAATTAGGAGCATATATGTTTGCCAGTATAACAGGAGTATTATTCAATCTTCCCACTACTATTATATATCTTCCAGACGGGTCAGCTTCTACTTTAGTCATGTTAAAAGAAATTGATTTTTTAATGAGAATGGCTGTACCTCTGGATTTAGAATGAAAGGTAGAATGAAAAATATGTCCCACCCATCCCCCTCTAAGTTTGGAGTGATCAAAGGTGTTTAGATGAGTTTCTTGGAGGAAGGCAATGTCAGTATTCAGCTGCTCCAAATGTGAGAGCACCTTCCTACGTTTTAATGGATGATTTAGTGATTTGACATTCCAGCTAACAAAATTAACTGGGCAACAGCCATACTGATTATTGAATAACTGACTAGCCATTGGCTATGAAAAACAGTATTTTTAAGGTATTAATCTGGGCAAGTAAATACAACCTGTAAGACATGAGATCTCATCACTTTAACAGAAATAGATGCAACAGATGAAAATAAAATAACTTTAGGTGCAACAGGTAACCCACCCCACCCATCACCAACAAGAACATGGTGATCATAAACAACCCTCTTACAACAAAATCCACACATTATGTGCTTGTTAGAACTCTAGCGTCCAGTTTGCTCTGCAAAAATATTTAAGAGTAGAAATACCAAAAAGCCTTTTAACATCTGACATTCAGATTAAATGTCCAAAAATGGTGCAGGTGAAGAGGTCACACACAAAAAAAAATATATATATATATATATATATATATATATATATATATATATATATATATATATATATATATATATATATATATATATATATTGAATTAAAAAAAGTTTAATAATAAAAAAAAGGGAGGAAAAGGTATGGTTCATTCCGATCATAGTTTACCTATTTATTCAGATTACCATCCTTTTAGTAGTCATATAGAGTGGAAGTATGATTTGTGTGTGACAGATGAGCATTTCCGTCAGTCTCCCGGTGTGACAAAAAACCCCACAGGAATAACGTAGATGAGGAAAAAATTGAGGAAAAAAAAGAAGAGAAAATAGTAAAAAATAATCACTCCTCAAAGAATATTTCCCTTCACATACGTCATGGCTTGTGCTGCATCCTTAAATCGTTTTTCAATTCCATTGTGTGTAATCCGCAGCTGTGCCGGGTGAAGCAGCCCATAACGCACGTTCTCCCGTCCACGCAGAAGCTTTTTTACCTCATTGAAGGCCGCCCTGGCGCTGGCTACACTCGGTGGATAATCGGGAAAAATGAGGATGGTGGCACCTTTGTAGAGGAGAGGACCTGCAGCTCGGGCACGGCGGAAGATCTCAGTGTAATCCTGATCGTAGTGCATCTTGGCGATGATCGCTCTGGCTTTCCCATCTGCTTGTCTCGTCTGTAGAGCGCGGTGGCATCTGTCAATCAGCACTTCTTTATTGATTTTCAACACCTCTTTGAGTAGTTTGGAGATTGAATCGGGTGTGGTCGGAACTTCCTCGGGTACATTCAATATGCGAATGTTTGATCTCCGCATGCGTCCTTCCATATCCACACACTTTCCTTGGAGGATCGACATGTGTTTTTCCAGCTGCTGGACAGATTTTTGTAAAGTTGTTATGTCATCTGAACACCCTGAAAGTCCTCGCTCCATCTCTGACACAGTAGATTGAATTGCTTTCAACTCTGACCGCACTGTGGCGGTGTTGTTGGCCAACTCTGTTCGGACCGCTTGCATCTCCATTTTCACCTCCCCGAACTCCTTCGCTATCACTTTTGCGAGCTCCGTCTGGAAGAGCTGGGTGATTTCTGATTTGATCGAGGCCAGTATGTCGCTCTTCAGATCTAGAAGTCCCGTCTCAGACAGTTCACACGGCTCCATTGGTGCTCCTAGCTCTTCAGGTGGTGTGCTAGGTGTGGAGCTAGCTGAGTCTGAGCACGCTTTGCTAGCAGAGGCAGCAGCTTTGCCCGTATATTTATATTTGCGGAGACTACTTGCCATTTCAGCTTGTAGAATAAAATCCAGGCGATGAGGAAAGAAGATAGGTTGCTAAGCCGCACGAGTTTTCTTGGCACTTTTTAGAGTATTATGGCTTTTTTTGCTAATTTATGCAGAGCACGCTAAACATGCGACCTACTCCATTGCCTGCTCGCTAGCGCCCCGCAATATTACTTTTTTGTGTCTTGAGGAAATGCTTCAACTGTTTCTAGTTAGTGATTTTGTGATTAAATTGCAGAAAAAGTGTTTACTAACTGATAAAATCCCATCAAAACCTGCTTTTTAAAGGGGATCACAAAGCATTAAATCTTCCACTTTCGGCTTCTCCCATCAGGGGTCGCCACAGCGAACAAGTCGCATGGTAAATTTGGCAATGTTCACAAAGCATTAAATAATATTGGTGTTTATGAAATTCATTGGAACAATACAGCTGATGAAAAGGACAACTAAAGAGCAAACTTTAAAAAACACATTAATACTTGATTACATTCCAGTAACAAACAGACAGATGGCAGGGTTTTTATTCTCTATAAATAAATAAAAATCCTGCTTTCTACTTTAAAGTTGAGAAAACAGAACTTCTTCAGAAGGCAACACTTTAACCCTACTTAAAGTACAAATTTAATGCTGATGCTTTTCACTGTTGGACGAATTGATTATTGCTTTGACTGTGAGGCCATCAAAAACCTTCAAGTCAGGCTCCATTCTGACTTACCGTTCTGGTTTGCTTCTCCAAAGACAGCAAGCTCTCGACGGCCTCCTGCAGCTTACCATCCTGAAAAAAAACAAAAAAAAGGCAGATGTGCACATATTCACGTGAAACCAATCACAAAAACAGATGGAAAGTCATGCTGGCCACATGTAGTCGCTGCAGAAAAAAAGGCACATTGCAGCAGTGCTTGCAAGTATTTTAACCCTAAAGAATAAAAGCAAAAAAAAAAAAAAAAAACAATTCCAAAATCACCTTGTTTGGGAAAAAAACTGCTTTTATTTATTTTATATATATATAAAAACGCCCCTCTCATCCTCCGCGGGTGGTTTCTCCTCCAAGCTCGGGTCCTTTACCAGAGGCCTGGGAGCTTGAGGGTCCTGCAGTATCTTAGCTGTTCCTAGCACTGCACTTTTCTGGACTGAGAGGTCTGAGGTCTTTCCAGGTATCTGTTGTAGCCACTCCTCCAGCTTGGGGGTTACTGCCCCGAGTGCTCCAATTACCACAGGCACCACTGTCACCTTCACTTTCCAGGCTTTCTCCAGTTCTTCTCTGAGTCCCTGGTATTTCTCCAGTTTCTCATGTTCCTTCTTCCTGATGTTCCCATCGCTTGGCACTGCCACATCCACCACAACAGCTTTCCTCTGTTCTTTATCCACCACTACAATGTCTGGTTGGTTCGCCATTACCATCCTATCAGTCTGGATCTGGAAGTCCCACAGGATCTTTGCCCTCTCATTCTTTACCAACTTCGGAGGTGTTTCCCATTTTGACCTTGGGGCTTCCAGTCCATCTTCTGCACACATGTTCCTGTATATTATTCCAGCCACTTGATTGTGGCGCTCCATGTATGCTTTACCTGTCAGCATCTTACACCCTGCAGTTATGTGCTGGATTGTTTCAGGCACGTCTTTGCACAGTCTACACCTTGAGTCTTGTCTGGTGTGGTAGATCTGAGCCTCTATTGCTCTGGTGCTCAGGGCTTGTTCCTGAGCTGCCAGGATGAGCGCTTCAGTGCTGTCCTGTAGGCCAGCCCTTTCTAGCCATTGGTAGGACTTCTTGATATCAGCCACTTCAGTTATGGTCCGGTGGTACACCCCATGCAGGGGTTTGTCCTCCCATGAGGATCTGTCCTCCAGCACTGTATCCTCTGCCCTTTATTGCTTGAGACATTCACTGAGCACACTGTCAGTTGGGGCCTTGAGCTTGATGTATCCGTGTCAGATCAGGGTGTATATATATATATATATATATATATATATATATATATATATATATATATATATATATATATATATATATATATATATATATATAAATTACACACAAACACAAATGTTTTTGACTAATCCCAAAAAATGTAAAGGGGAGGAAAAACAAGTTTTCTTCTTTTTGTTTCCCATGATGTAGTTTTTTAGTTATTTTTTCGAAGTAAACAGAAACAAAGAATCTGAATTAGAACATATAAGAGAAGAAATCCATCAACATGATAAGACACGGAAGGATACAGGTTTGCGGTAAATAACTTTTCGGAAAGATAGAATATCGCCAAAAACATGTAAAAGTTCACTGAATTTGTTCATGATTGGCTTTCTTCTGGGCTGCGCTACGACTGTAAACGTTAAATGCTAACGTGAATGCTAACACAGGCGGCGGATAGCGCGACACAATGACTCAGCCTTCTTACTTACTTTAGCCATCTTTTCACATTCCGGGAGACGCTGATCTACAGTCGAACTGTAGTCGACCTCCATTTTCACAATCTTCCCATCGGATCTTTCCGATCGTTCGACTTCAGTCATTGTTGTAGTTTAATTAGCGGTGGTGGTTCTCCTCGAGCGATCAGTTGCAGCCACGAACTATTTTGATGTCAAATGAACGAGGCTGCCAGGTGACCAATCAAAGAGAAGAACCGAAGAGCTGTCCGCGGCGCCTGAAGGACCCACTGAGGACCCTCCACAGCTTTCACTGCTAGTAGTCAGCTTAATCCCGAAGTAACTGTTTGAATTGACTACCCATGCTTAAATAAATAAATAAATAAAGTTTTCAATAAGATTTTTATTTAACTTATATTAATTACAAAAGACGGAACTAAATTAACTATTACAAATCAGGGCTTGATTACACACATTTTTGGAGCCAATAGAACAACAGAGGGAAAATAACTGCAACTTCCATATGTAATGACTACAGTCCGTCAGTAGATGTCCTTTTTAGCTTTCATTCACCTCTGTTTCCAAAGGTAGCTTTTAAATTGAGTAAATGGGCCTGATTAATTTTCATGATTTGGTGAAGAGTGAGTTGTCTTCACCTCTAAATTTACATCAGTTAGTTTACACCCACGTCAGAATCCTTTATTTTCATTGCACATAACAATATAACAAAGTTGTCACAGCTTTGGAGTGGTAAATGCTGTAAATCTAATCCTAATATGTACAAGAAACAATTAAAATACAAGTATGAAACAAATAGAATAAAGTGGAGTGCACTAAAGTGCAGCATAATAAATATTGTGTGCAGAGGTAAATGAAAGTTAGTTAATGCACACATAAGACTTGTCAATTTGGAGCAGAGTGGGGAGTTCTGCTGCATAATGCAGTATATAGAGTGCATAGTGAACAGTAGTGTAGTGTGTGTAGAACAGTCAGAGTGGGGTGTAGTTAGTGGAGGTATGTGTGTTCAGTATGGTAATTGTCTGTGGAAAGAAGCTGTTCCTGAGTCTGTTTGTCCTGGTTCTGATGGGCCTGTACCTCCTGCCAGAGGGCGTCAGGTCGAGCAGAGGGAAAGCAGGATGGGTGGAGTCAGTGGTGATACTAGTCCCTCTGCTAAGGCAGCTTGACTGGTAAATGTCCTTCAGTGAGGGGAGAGGGCAGCCGATGATCCTCTGCACTGCCTTTACCACTCTCTGGAGCCTCTGCCGTTCTGCTTCAGTGCAGTGTGGAGACCA
This sequence comes from Oryzias latipes, assembly GCF_053564925.1. Lineage (NCBI taxonomy): Eukaryota > Metazoa > Chordata > Actinopteri > Beloniformes > Adrianichthyidae > Oryzias > Oryzias latipes. Next base: position 7,854,310 of record NC_136237.1, on the reverse strand, counting down.
CACTGTGATGCAGTCTGACAGGATGCTCTCGATGGTTTAAGGGTAGAAGGTTACCAGCAGCTCCTGGCTCACATTGTTCTGCCTGAGTCTTCTCAGGAAGTACAGGCGCTGCTATGCCTTCCTGATGACAGCCAGGGTGTTGATGGAACATGTGAGGTCAGCCGAGATGGTGGTGCCCAGGAGGGTGAAGCTGTGGACTCTTTCCACACAGTAACCGTTGATGTAGAGTGGGGTCTGGTCTGCTCTGTGTTTCCTGAAATCCAAAATGATCCCCTTGGTCATTCCCAGAGATCAGCCCCACCACAGTAGTGTCATCTGCAAACTTCACTATGGTGTAACTGGTGTGGGCTGGTCTACAGTCAGTTTGCTGTATAGAGCGAGTACAGCAAAGGACTCAGCACACATCCCTGTGGGGAGCCTGTGCTCAGCGTCCAGGTCGAGGAGAAGTAGGGTCCTAGTTTAACTATTTGTGATCTGTTGATCCAGGTACAGGTGAGTGGGTGAAGTCCTAGGTCAGACAGTTTGCTGACCAGAATGTCAGGAATGATGGTATTGAAGGCAGAGCTATAGTCCACAAGGAGCACCCTGGCGCAGGTGTCTCTGTGTTCCAAGTGGTGGAGGGTGATGGACAAAAAGGTCTAAATGTTTTAGTTTTGGTAAACTATGAAGAGATAACTCTTAATGGATTGTTGGAGCATTATAGGCAGCTTATTCAGGAGCTTGGTATAGTAATGCTAACTGTGCATCGTTTGTGAAGGAGTTGAATAAAGTTTGAATGATCCAACTGTTTTTAATTCGATTGTATTTAATTTATATAACATTACAAAAGATGGAACTAAATTAACTATTACACATCACATCATAAATTACACAAAATCTTTAAGGGATTACAACAGAGGGAAAATAACTGCAACTTCCATATGTAATGACTACAGTCCGTCAGTAGATGTCCTTTTTAGCTTTCGTTCACCTCTGTTTCCAAAGGTAGCTTTTAAATTGAGTAAATGGGCCTCATTTATTTTCCTGATTTGGTGCAGAGTGAGTTGTCTTCACCTCTAAATTTAAATCATTTAGTTTACACCCACATGATGAGAGTGGGTGATAAAAGACCAAGTACTTTTGTAGAGTCATTCTCTTATCAGCTGAATAATCAACTACTCTATGTGAAGGCCTTTTTAATCCATCTGGTTTTGAGGCAGAGAACACAAAAACCTTTAAATTTCAGGACTCTGTTTGTAAAACAGCCCAACTATGTTCAATTCCAGAAATAAGATTACTTCAACAGATTTTTATTATTATTATTGTTTTTTAAGAGGTTAAGATTTTGTAGTGAGGACCATCCTGGGAAAAGTGTTACAGTACTAAGAGAAGTAATGGGACCATTGAAAGTTTTGGCTGGAATCCATGCAAGTTGTTTAGTTGTGTACATGGGAGAATGTGAGAGCTTAAGTTCTAATCTTCAGTTATGTGGTTGACACTGAATTGCAAAACATAATATATGTGTGTAAATGTATGTGCAATAACCATGTGCATTACACACACGCGCCTTCAGTAGTGCTCCGTCTGAATAACTCCACCCCTCATGAACCATCATATGATGCAGAAACGAGCTTTGCATTGCAGATTGAAAATTTCTGCAGCCACAATGAATGCCTCTAAATAAACTGAATAAACAGTTTATTTCTCTTTAACCATAGAGTCACATTGGAGGAGTAAAGGAGCCACACATGTCTCTGGAAGGTTGCAGACATAGTTGGTTTAGATATACTTTTGTAAACTGAGTAACTACACCATATTCCAAAAAAGTATTGGCTCACCTCCATGACTAACATATGAACTGGAGTGCCATCCCATTTCTAACCCATACAGTTTAATACGATATCGGTCCACCTTTTTACAGCTATAACAGCTTGAATTTTTCCTGGAGGGCTGTCTACGAGGTTAAGGAGTGTTTATGGGAATTTTGGATATTTTTTCCAAAAGCGCATTGGTGAGGTCACACACTGATGTTGGTGGAGAAGGCCTGGCTCTCAGTCTCTGCTCCTCATCCTAAAGGTGTTCTATGAGGTTCAGGTCAGGACTCTGTGCAGGCCAGTCAAGTTCAACCACACCAGACTCTGTCATCCATGTCTTTATGGATCTTGCTTTGTGTACTGTGATACACAGTCATGTTGGTAGAGGAAGGGGTCCGCTCCAAACTGTTCCACAAGGTTGGGAGCATACAATTTTCCAAAATGTTTTGGTATCCTTAAGCATTCAGAGTTCCTTTCACTGGAACTAAGCGGCCAAGCCAAAGTCCTGAAACACAACCCTTTACCATAATTCCTCCTCCACCAAATTTCCCACTTGGCACAATGCAGTTCAAAATGTATCGTTCTCCTGGCAACCTCCAAGCCCAGACTCGTCCATCAGATTACCACATTGAAAAGCGTTATTCATCACTCCAAAGAAGACGTCTCCACTGCTCTAGACTAGAGTACAGTGACGGTATGCTTTACACCAATGCATCTGGGCTTTGCACTTGATGATGTGTAGCTGCTTAACTAGGGATGACCCGTTTGACACAGACGCTTCGGCCCTTTTTTCATCTTCGTGAAGCACAGAGGTTCGGCACAAAGGGCGTGTGTCAACTAGTGCACATCACGTGGTTGATGATGTATGAAGCGCCAAATGCATGGTTTGGTCGACCCACGGTTCATATGTCACTTGTGTTTGAACAGTTGGGCGCGCTACTCTCTGTGAATACAAATAAATCCCGAACGTTTCCCGACCAGTTCTGTTGTTTCCCCTGTATTGGAATCAGCGCTGGCTCATAGCACTAGTTCCTGGTAAAAACTCGGTTTCTCCTAATAAGAGAGTACACTATGAACGTTGTTCATAAAGAAAATACTTCTATAAATATATAATGGCATGGGATATTATTACAGTAGTAGCAGAGACAGCTTAGTGGAAAAGTCATGGTGTCTGCAGCTAGAAATCCTAGGTTCAAAACCATGAAATTGCATTTTTTTTGTCTTGTGTTTATTTTCTTCACGTATGTGTGTTTTGCTGTGTCAAGCACTCCTCACAGAAAATGTAACTCGTTGTGTTGTTTTACTTTTGTTTTTAATCATTAACAACATTATTTTGTTTTACGTTTTTTCATCATTTCCACAGTGAAGTGATACAAGGAGCCTAGTTGAAGCATATGATCTACGTCCAGTCCGCCACCAGATGCCGCTGTTCTGTGTGGTTTCAAAGCCCTGAATGGTTGGTTCATTTTTCTGGCATAATTACATGAAGCCCGTGAAAGCTTCATGGGGCTTCTATTCCCATCCCTATGCTCAACCATGGAAACCCATTCCACGAAGCTCTCTGCACACTGTACTTGGTATCTGAAGGTCACATGAAGTTTGGAGCTCTGTGGCAAATGACTGCAGAAAGTCGGCGACCTCTTTGTCAGTTTACACTTCATGGCTGAGTTGCTGTTGTTCCCAAACTCTTCCATGTTGTTCTGATAGAGCTGACAGTTGACTGTGGAATGTTTAGGAGTGAGGAAATTTCACCACTAGATTTGTGGCACCGGTGGCGTCCTATGACAGTTTCACGCTGGAATTCACTGAGCTCGTTCTTTCCCAAATGTTTGTATAAACACTCTGGATGCCCGAGGGCTTCATTTTATACACCTGTGGCCAGACCAAGTGATTAGGACACCTGATTCTGTTCATTTGGACGGTTAAAGCCAATACTTTTGGTAAAATAGTGTGTATGAAAATATTTGTTATCTGCATTAAACATGTCAAAAGTGGAAGCCAACAAAGGAAGTGACAAAGGAGATCCGTTTTACTTCTTCTCACTGCCTGAGTTGTTGTGTTTTAGGGTTTTTATGCTCTATTTGTGTGCATTTATTTTATATATATATATATATATATATATATATATATATTTAAGTTTGATCTAAACACTGTAGTGTATACGTTTGGTCGTATTTGTCGACCAAAGGTTGATTTTGACAGTCGCCCTGCAAACAAACGCGTTTGCATGGAAGCCCATAGCTGCACACGAAACCCCAGGGCGACGCTGCACCACAGCCGCCGCTTCCTGCGCTGCGGCCGCCGTTTGCACCAAGCGTCGCTCGGTTTCACTGTTTCAGACAGCCGCGCCGTGGAAGGAAACGGGGTCGAGGTCGCCGCGAACTGCCCTCATTTTCCGACACCCCTTCACTCATGATCATGCTGCTCGAGTCTCACACGTAGCGAGTTGAGCGCTGATGAGAACTCGAGCAGTCACTCGTTCCACCGTTTAAGCGGTTGATGCGTGACTCAGAGGACAACCTTACACGAATCCAGGGCTTCCAAAACACTTCTCTATGAAACAACAGCTTAAATGAACAAATTCGAGCTCTTTCCTGATCTCGTTAAGGCTTTTGTTTTTAACCCAAACGACGTAGATAGTAGTACATCCGGTTTTCTTTTTTCAAAATAAGGGATGTACACTCTTTCTTTTCTTTTTTTAATTTCTTGGCTGTGAAAAACGAGAACGAGTCGAAAACAGAGCGTTAGGTCCAAAAATGTTGTGCTTTTTTTCCCAATTGAATTTTGGCGGCTATGCTGAGAATGGAGTTTTTTTTATGATATTCACAGCCTCACAAATAAGCTCACAGTTTTGGTTCACACCTTAAAAGCGTGTTATGTTCTGTTAGTGGAGATTCTTTGCTGCTAAATGTTTGAGTTGCATTATTTTTTTGTTGTTTTCTTGAATTAGTTTGAATTTTAAATGTGTATGTCATATTTTATGATTTTTATTTTTATAATAGAAGAGAGATGGGGATTTAGATTAGGACCAAATAAATAAATCCCAGTTTACACTCAATTTAAAAGAGCATATAATTTGTTTCTTTTTGTTAAAATTTTATGTTCTCATTACAGTTTTCAATTCAAGTTCTATCATTCAGCAAACAGTAACGAAATTCAAGTTTGTTTGCTTTTATTTCACCAATGGTCGCGGAGTTGGAAAGGCCAATAACTTTACTGAAACTTTCCTTCCGTCATTATCCATAGGCTATAGGTATAGAAAGGTGAAAGAAAGGGGGTGGGGGGCAGTTAGTGCAGAAGATCACAAATAAATGACATTTTGTCATTAAAAGGCATCTCCCATCTGTGATGGTTTTATTTTGGGAGCCGCGTTTGGGTCCACTTCCGGCACGGATGTCTGGGCCTGGCAGCTTGACTCGGTTGTGTCTGATAGGAGGGGACAACCCAGTACCGTCTGAGCTCAGCCCTTCAGGAGGCGTCCACTGGTTCCGATGAAACACGTCCCGCGTGTGCGGCGCGGCTCGGTCTCTGCTCACGCGCCAATGTGCTGCTGACGCGCCTCCAGCCATCATTACGCACATCCCGTCGGGCGGCGCAGGCTCCCTTTCCTCCGCTGGTTTGACACATCGCAGCCGCGCAGCGGGGTCACGAAGAGGGGGAAGATGTTACTGAAGGAGTACCGGATATGCATGCCCCTCACGGTGGAGGAGGTAAGTTTCCTTTTGCTGGCGCGAGTCAGTGAAGCGCTGCTTTCGACCGTGGCAGCAAACTGTTTTGGAAACGTGGCTGCAGGTTAGAGATGATCTAGAGGAACTTGGAGCGTAAAGAGGGTCTCTTCTTCGGAGTAGAGCGAAGCCAAGTCACGCTGGCATCACGATGCTCTTGTTTGTTTGTTTGCTTTATACCTTTCCATGAAAGCGGATTCAGAAGTAAACCAAACCAGCGCGCGCCCCGGTCATCAGGAACGACGCATTTCCATAATCTCGTTCAGCGCTCTGAAAGACACTCACTCCCCTCTGCTTCCATGCAGACACATGCAGTTGCATGCAAATCGCAGCGCAATAATCAAATCACTTCTTCACGCCGCTGCACGTGATGGGATTAACAAGGCAGAGCCGTTTTCCTCACATGTAACTGTATTTCTACAGCAGGCACGCGCGTATTGATGGAGTTAGTCTTTTGGATTTACAGCAGCACTTCAACTTCTTTTGCCCACTGCAGCCCTCCTCTCTGACCGCCTAGTCATGAAGTGAGATCATCATCCACACATGGTGTCTACTGATTGACTACAAACAAAGTCAGCAAGAGCAGTGAAGAAGTCCAGATTTTTTTTATGAATCTTGGGAAAAACACATTTATTCATTCATTTTTTTTCTTGCGCAGCTCTGATGTTTTTAGATCTTCCTGTAGATGTCTTTAGGAAAACCGTTAAGGTCTGATTGCAGGAATGGTCATTTCTTCCAGCATCACAAGGAGAAAAAAAAAGACACAGTACCACCGGCTCCCATGGAAACATGAGGTCAAAAGAGAAATGTCAAGGTGTTCTTTAACATCCATGTGTGTGTATGTGCGTGTAAAGGAGCCTATTGCATAGGAATGACTTTTCCATTGACTTGACTGGACCCAGCCTGTACTCCTGAGGTCCTCCATATAGGTGCAACTTTTCTTTTCCTGTTAAGGTCAGTTAAACTTGAAAACAGATGGTTTTGAAGTCAGTGTAAATCAGATCATCCTTAATCCCAACCTGGTTATGTAGATTTTCAGTCCTTCAGTTCATTTTATTGCAGGGGTTTGTTTTTCAGGGCTGATCTAGATGTTTCGCTGCTCTTCCCAGGAGCTGCTGCAGTTCTAACTGTTGTATTCCAGTATTTTCGGTGTTGACAATGTTAAAGTTTATGTTTTATAACAATCGACTGTATATTGAGAACTGGTCTGAGTGACCCCTCCCTCCTTGTGGTCCAAATACAATACAAGTCCATAGCCTAATAAAGAGAAATAAACATCTGTTTCTCAGTCATTCTATTAGTCAGTCTTGACCTACGACCTTTTATTAACTTGTTTGGTTAATCCCAATTTCTTCATATTTTTGCTGGAATGCAAATCATTCAAGTTATAATCTGGGCGATCAGATGCCTCAAAAAAGTGGGTGCCTCGTGTTGAATGTTTGAAGTGTTTGATTGACAGATTCTCCCAGCCTGCTTTCAGTGGACGGGGTGTGGCCTTCTGACATGCTCACTCTTGATTGGAGAGAGTGGTTGCCATGGAAATGTAGACTAATGCTCGTCTAATACGCTCATCAGGGGCATTGAGTTTTGATGTTAAGCTAATGTACTGAGGCGATCTGAGGTCCTGCAGCGCGATTTGGGTGTCGGGCGTTTTCAATGACTTGATCAAAGGGTAAAAAAAAGAATCAAATATGGCATCTTAATACGGTGATTTTTGTCCTGTAACTCCATCCATTTTTTTTAACCTGCTGGAGCTGTGAGAGTTGCCGGAGACTGCCGCAGTTACTGTTGGGCAAAGGCGGGATACACCGTGGACAGGTTGCCAGCCTGTCACAGAGCCCATGGAGCTGGAGCTATCGCGCCTGCTACAACGATAGCCCCGGTCGGGCCTGAGCCTTGGCGGCGGATCTCGCTAACTCAGCCGGACCCTGGGCGGTAGCGCGTGGTACACAGTTTATTAGGCGGCTGGCTAGATGTCTGAAGGATCCCAAGGATCACAGGAAACATATAAACCCTAGCTACTCGCTCAACATCATCCATGTTTTCCATGGCAACGATTGATGTCCAGAAAAACGTTGGTTGCTGCTTTGCTTTGAGGTGTCAAGGGCAGGTGTCGATCAGTAAATTTGACGTGCACCCAAAGAGAGGTGGCAGATGCGCTCAAATTGCGTCCGCTGTGAATGCAGCATAAGACCGACACGGACCAATTGCTGCTAACTGAGGATGTGATGTCTGGTTCCAACTCAGTGATGGACATGGCATCAAAAAAAGGCTACAGAATTTACAAGCAGGTCATTTTCTTTTGGTGATGTCTCACTTGCTCAGTCCAGTTCCCTGTATACAGTCAATGTTTATAACATTACCATATACAAAAAGTGTCTTTTGTACCTACCTGTGGACATGAGCCTTAAACCTTGTTCTTTTTTTTTTTTTTTTGGCGTGGTTCTGCAATTACTTAGGAAGTGCCTTGCTTACTCATCTGCATGTTTTAGCATGTTGCTGCCACCCGGGAGCAGTTCAATAAACGTGGCTCAATCTGCAGAGTTTGTGATGTCATGCTCCTGCTATCTGTGAAAAGACAAAAACCACAGTGCATCCTTTATGTGAAGACGGTCAGCGATATGAACCTGGGCTTCTTTTTCACTTATCGCTGTGGAGCTCATCATCACGTGAAGAAAGTGGCTCTTATCTGGCCGGTTTCGGCTCAAGATGACTTTTAGCCAATCAAAATTCATGCTGCCCTGCACATAGGTGAAAAACTTCAAATTGTCAACTCTGAACGGATATTGTTGCAGAAATAATACCACCAGATAGAAGTGCAAAGCAAAGGCTTTCATGCATCAGTTGCAGCAACCTCCAGTCTGTAATGAAGCCTGAGAACAACAAAGTGAGCTAAATAACACCTACACGTGTTAAATTTGAACGGCTACCAAGCAAAATTTCATTTATTATCCAGCAGTTTTTTTAATGCTTCTTTTTAACAATGAATTTCTCTCTAATGGAGTTTTGTTTTGCTAAATGGACCACAAAGTGCATGAAGGATTGCACTTTGTCTAAAAATGGACAAAGTCGTCTGCGACATTTCCTCAAACAACAGAGACGTTGCTGCATCGATAAGCCCTACACTTTTCTACTTCTTTCTGTGAAAGAAAAAGCCCAGTTTGGACGAACCCCAGGCAGCCGAGCTCAGGAGGAAATCCCTTAAATGCCCCTGGGGGGGGGGCACTGCAGGAAAGACAGCGGCTGGCTCTGTTGGTTCTTATCATGGCTGCACACATTGCACTTGGTGTCATCTAGCTTCCACTAAAAGTGGACTCTGTTTCCTGCTTCTCTCAAAAAGAGGAGTAGCTGTTATGAACGAAGGAAGGGGTGGCGTGGATGGATGCTTGTCCACAAATATGAGCTGTTGTTGGCTGCTGAGAGGAAGATGAGGAAGAGATAAGGAAGACAGTTCGAGGAGGGACATTTAAGGAGGAAGTTCTGTTGCATTTTCTAGCCTCCCTGTCCACAGACTGTTGTCGCATCTGTCTTAGGTGTCTCTGACATGCAGGGTCAAGTCTCCTTGTGTATGGTATTAGCATCTGCTGCTTGGCTGTGTTATGTCATCACAACTATGCTGCTGCAGATATTGGACTCGCTATTGTTTATACAAGTGTAACAAGCACCATGTGGGCTGACGTAACCATGCAGTTGAAACGTAGCATGTGAACCCTTCTTAGTCCTGACGATCTGTTCTTTTAGTCATGCTTTTCCTGTCTGGGTGTGTGCTCCATGGATTAATAATACTTTTTCCACTCTCTGTTCTACCCCTCCCTCCTTCTCTCTCGCGCCCTTGCCCTTGCAAGAAGACCCCTGGTTCAGGACCCCTGTGTGGAGTTTGCATGTTCTCCCTGTGTATGTGTGTGTTTTCTCTGGGGACTCCTGCTTCCTCCCACCGTCCAAAAACATGCTTCATAGGTTAATTGGTTACTGTATATTGTCCCTAGGTGTGAATGGGATTGTGCATGGGTGTGTTTGTGGTCCTGTCAGACAGGCGACCTATCCAGGACGTCCCCTGCCTTTGCCCAGGATAGGCTCCGGCAGCCCCGTGACCTAGAAAGGGACAAAACGGGTTTAGAAAAAAATGAATGAGCATAGACTGTATAAGAGAACTGGACTGAGTAAGTGTAACATCGCCCTTGAAAAATGACTTGCTTCTGGTTCCAACCAAATGAAATCAATTCAGTCACCAGTTTTTGGCGATACGACCGTCATCAGGTTGGAACCAGAAATTGTAAGATTGATAAATCATTTTATCGATTAATTTGAACTTGTTGTTTTATACCCGGGGAAGGCCTGGGACGTGTTGGAGAGACTATGTCTCTCGGCTGGGCTGGGAGCATCTTGGGGTCCCCCCCAGAGGAGCTGGAGGAAGTGGGCGGGGCGAGGGAAGTCTGGGCATCTTTGCTTAGACTGCTGCCCGTGACTCAGTCCCGGATAAGTGGAGGAAGATGGATGGATGGATGGATGGATGGATGGATGGATGTATTAGACGATTTAAAGAGGAGCTATTTCCGTTAGACAGAGGAAAAAAAAAGGAACATTCTGTTCCATATACTGTACAACCAATGGTTAAAACCTTTGAAAGGGTCAGTTTGTGACTGCTTTCCTGCAGAGTTGGGGTCTTTTCTTTTTTGGCACAACTTTTGAAATTGTCCGTGCCTGGAAAAACTAATCTCTTAAGATTACATAACGTCTGAAATGTCAGCGCAATGTTTCCACTAATGAAAGCTGGTCTGCATTACCGCTGAGTCTCCTCCCTTTGGAAGGGAAAACATTCACTCACATTAAGCTTGATTTTCATTGCGCAATAACTAAAGAGGCCACTCAGTTCCGAATCTCGGAGGGGCTGTAATCACCGCATAGCGTTCATGCTTGACTATGGCTTTAAAGCTCCATCCCGAAAGATTTAGAAGTAACATTACACCAGGTCACTCTGCCACGAAATAATCATTTTCCTTCTAAGCACCCTGAGAATAACTCTGCTCTCTTCTCCTGCGAGCTGAGCCATTCATTAAATGCAGTGCCAGTTCTTTCCTGGAAAGGATGGAGAAGTGACGCATCGCAGGAGATGGATATGTTCCCCTTTCTGTTCGGTTGTTAAGCCTTTCACCTTCTCCACCTTCACTGACACCAACTGCACAGGCTCTCCTGAACAATGCACTCACCGCCCAACCTCCGGGCTCGCCCGAGCCACCTGCTGGTGAACCTGTAGTTTTCACAATTTCACGCTCCGGTAGTTTTATTCCAGTAAATGTCACTCCATGGAAATCTTTTTTAGCAGGTCTAAGAAAGCTAATTTGCCTCCGATAACATGATAAACTTTACCGTACAACAGCTTATGCCGCTAAAAAAGCTGTGAACAGTCATATGAGAAGATACACCAGTTTTCATAAGAAGCTCTGATTGTCCTGATGGTTACAACATATTAAAATAAGATTAGTAACTGAGCAACAAACAGACCCTGCCCTCAGCAAAGCTTAAACAGGCCAGTCTTGTAGTATTAGTCATCTAGAAGCAACATCATCCAGGTGTGTGTGATCGCTGTACCTGCTGGGCCTTTAGCATGGAAATGCACATTCTAGGAAAGAGAACTGGAAACATCTGATTAAATCATGTAGTTTAAATAAAGTTAACACTTTGAATGAGGAAAGTTTGACTAGAGAGAACTATTTCTTTATTTAAAGTAGCGTGACTTCCTTATTTTTCCTGATAGTTTTTAGGACTTTTGCTTTCATTGCTGTGAACATTTATAGTCACCAAACTGTCCTTATATCAATCTGCTTCTGTGCTCAGGTTGCTTCCCCAGGGTTCAAGAAATATTTCAAGTTCAAATCCAGTACGATTGTTGAATTTTTCTAAAAATAGTTGAAATCTGCTGTTCACCTTTCAGCACACCCCATTCAGAGGTCGCCACAGGGGGTTTGTCAGAGATTTTTACGCTGGATTTCCTTCCTGACACAACCAGGTACCTTCTCAGGGCTGGGGACCGGCACAGGGGGATCCACAGTAAGGCGGGGGCGTGAAAGCTCTTGCCTAAACTGGATGAAACTCATTGCGCCCCCTGGGAAAACGCATGTGCCAGTCCTACACCCAGCCAACTGAGCCATCCAGCCACTTCCAAAAAGAATGAAAGATAATCTTTTCCATTTTGGTCATTGAATCAGAAAGAAAGAAAGAAAGAAAGAAAGAAAGAAAGAAAGAAAGAAAATCAATAAAAACAGTACTGGCTAAAATTGCAAGAATAATTTCTTTCTTTTCATGATGTCTTTGTGATGTTTCTACTTTTGTTGAGCTTTTGGCTCATTTAAAGTTGTTTAATTTCCTGTATTTCTATACTTCTATTCTATACTATAATTACTTGCAGTAATTATGCAACAATTATAAGAGTTCATGACTTTTTAAGTTCCAGAGTGTGAACCAGTTGAGTAAGGATTAAAAAAGGGCTGATGTTATTCGCATTTTTTTTAAGTAGACGAAAAGTGGAATTTCATGTTGGCCACATGTAGTACATACGACTAGGATGCACTTTGCTGCAGCGTACGCATGTATTTCCATTGTGTACAAGGTTAAACTTGGAGTAATTGTAAAACCAGGAATGGTTACCAAGTGGCACAGCAAATATTTGAAGTGTAGCTATATTAAGCCACATATTTTTCCGCATTCAAAAATAAATATGGCCAAGAAAAAAGTTCAGCACATATTTTAGAAATTACATGTGAATAGTCATTTCCTTAAAAAAAAGCCTTTCATTCATGGATGAATGAGTCAAATGTCTTTTTAGTTTGTTTGTTGCAGTTGAATTGTGCTTTTTCTGAATGTCTGCTGGGACTTTAATCGTAGAGAACGAAACTGGGAGGCCGGCTTTTTGTTTCACGGCATATTACATTGAAAACCCATAGGTCTGTTCATTTTTGACCATAAATCCAGTTTATTATGGACTGGCAGCAGTAAAGCAGGAGAAGTGATCTATCAAATGCAGAACTGGAGATGAGTCCCGGCCCGGGCATAGTAAAAGGAGTTCAGGTTTCTGAATGGGCATTAAAAATGTACACGGCCTGCAAGAAAACGGCTTCTTCCAGTGATATTATGCGACTAAGAAACAGTTGTGTTGATTCATGGAGGGATGGCAGTGGAAACAGGAGCATGTGAGGCTGGCTTCTTCAATGAAAGGCCAAATGACTGACTGCACCGACACCTGAGCGGCTGGCTCGTATATTTCACGACATTAGCGTCTGCTGTTAAAACAGAACTTTAAAATATCTAACAGCAGCTGGCCAACAGAAGCAACACGACTGCTGCAGTGTGAATACAAAGCATGAAAATGGGACTGAAACATCACATTGGGCTTCTTCTAGTGACACTATCATACTCAAGATTTGCCACAATTAAGCTTAACAGTTATTTATTTTTTAAGTTTGCTTAATCATCAACACGTTAATAAAACCAGTGACATAAACTTAAGGAAGATAGAGTTGCCATAAGACTGAGAAGGAAGGTCTAAGGGCATGGATGCTCATTTTAGATAGATAGATAGATGGATAGATAGATGATGACTTTATTAATCCCACAATGGGGAAATTTCATATATCTGTGGCAGCAAAAAACGACATTCAGAAATAATCCATATAACATCAAAAAAGGACATAAAAAATGAAATTCATATTAAATTATTAAGAAAAGTAAATTATTAAAAATTATAATTACAAATATTATTTAAATTATTATCGAAAATATAAATATTAATATAAATATTAATATGAATATCGAAAAAATTTAGTTTAGTGTTTTTAGTTTATCAATCAGCTGTTGTTTTTCATAACTGATTTTATGTTTTGTATATTTAGTGAAGCCAGTTGAGACAACTGTGTTGTAATATTGGGCTATATATAAATAAAAGTGAATTGAATTGAAATTAATTCTTGTGAAGGGCTGGGTTTCACCAATAATTTCCAGATTTGATTCGATCCAGTTGAACTGGATCGTATCGATTCACGATTTTCTCGATTCTTTCGACTCACTCGATTCATTTCAATTCAATTTTGATTTTACACGGTTACACGTTTAGACATAGTACATAAAAATATATTAATAGTTTATATATGTTTTGAAGATATTCATATTAATCTGACACAGCTTACATACTGTAAACATTATTGTTGAAATAATAAGTTTAACAATAATAAAAGATTAATACCATACGGTGTTACTTGGTTTCTAAAATGAATAAATTCCAAAAAGAATGTGCAGATCGTTAATATTATAAAGATTCTAAACTGGATCATATTACAAAATAAATATTCTGCCTCTCCTCGAGGGCTTTTCCATTTGGCCACTAGGTGGAGCTCTATAGCATTAAACTTTATTCCAGAAGATTTTAGCAAAAAACTGTGTTTTTTTTAAATAACCACTAATGGTTATTTAGAAAAAAAAACAAAGTTTCCTTAAAAGAGATTGGAAATTTCATACCAGTAAGTATTTAAAGGTTTTCTTTTGTATGTTTAGTTCGACTGAGCATTAGCGTTAGCCGTTCTACGGGGAATTCTATTATACGTTAGCATCAAGCTAATGCCCCATTTGGTACCGGAAAAGGAAAGGGATAAAAGATCGATCTCTGCTTTTATGGATCGATTATTGATTTTTTAAGCTTGGATCGATTTAATTAATGGATTCTATGGATTTTATCAACCAAGCCCTAATCTGCAAGGTGTCTTGTGCCCAAAAACCAAAATGTAAAAAAATGACTGAAAAGGAAAATTGACTTCTAGAATTAAGGAATTGATAGTCAATTATCCTAGAAGACAAAAGTTGGTATACTTTTTTTTTTTTAAAGATTTCCCACCGTAATGCAGGAAATCTATTATAAAAACAAACCAATTAGTGTTTATAACTAGTAATAGAAAAACTTTATCAGGTGATAACATTTAAAGTTATACATGGCTGACTGAACTTTTCTTCTCAGACTAAAAGTTCAGTCAGAAACATTTGACTCTTTAGGTCTATTTTTATTTTTTGTTGATTTGTATCTGTATTTGTATCCGACTCAGAAAAATAAAAAAAAAGAGCCTTATGAATTCCAAAAGTAGCTTTCTTTTTGACAGAGGTCCTTCCCCCTGACGGTTCTCTAAGGGATGATCCTCCCCCATCCCTTTTCTAAAGGGATGATCCCCCTTACAGACCATTGGTTTCTTGTGTTTCGTGGTAAGGTGTGAGGCTCCTTTTGCCATCAGCTCTTCATGGCAATGCTATGATTCAATAATCATCCTATTTGCTGCGATTTACCCTTCTAGAGGAAAACATCATGGGTTGTGACAGACCATTATCCGGGGATGAGGACTATTCTCATTTCCTGGATGGCTGTGTTTAACGACTTGCGTGTGTGTACGTATGTGTCACCGCCCCCATGACTATGTATTGTTATAAAAAAAGTAGGTCTTGTAGTTCAAGAGCTTTATAAGATTGTTACGCCCTGCTGACTGTGACACTGATGGAGAGAATAAAAAAAATGAAGCGTAAGCACATATTTTAATTGCTTGAGTCTCAGGCTCTTGTTTTGTCCCTGAGGAAGAACAGAATGTGGATTGGTTTTTCCCAGTATGTCTCTAGAATGGTAAGGTTACCGGAGGCATAAAAGATGTTTTCTTCTGGCACAGTCTGGAGGCGGTTGCTAATTCTGTTAAGTGTGAGCTAAAAATAGACAAAGCAGCTGATTCTTTGGGCCACAACAACTTCTTTTTCTTTTTCATGTTCGCTGAAATCTGTCCTCTATGGGTTAACACGATGTGAGATCACGCTGACATGGCCTGTTGAGACTAGGAAAAACACAGTGTTTTGTCCTTTTGTTTGTGAAATACATTTTCCTAACATGAACCCACTGGTTGGGACTGTGGTTGAAAAATAAAACTAATGTAAATGTGCAGTTTAGCTCATAAACATATAGAGTGCGCCCTCCCCGGAGTCACCTGAAGGATTCAAAACTGTGAAAACAAAGTCATAAGTGGGGGAAACACATTAACTGGAATTCCATCCAACCATCTGTCCATCCATCCATCCATCCATCCATCCATCCATCCATCCATCCATCCATCCATCCATCCATCCATCCATCCATCCATCCATCCATCCATCCATCCATCCATCCGGAAAAAACTGAAAAAATTATAATGGCCCATCCCTGGCTGAAAGAATGTCAAGGGTTAACATGAGTGCCTATGGAAAAATGGGTCTGCTTCCTGTGAAACTTGGCCTTTGGTACTCCTGGGTTGACTTAAAAATATCCCCAAAGGGAAAGTGGTGGGTTTGAGATTTTAATCAACATTTTTCAAACTGTAAAATAAATCCCTTCCCAATTTCTCAGGTTTTCACTCTTTCTATTTTTAAAGCCGGAAGTTTTTAAAGCAAAACTTACCAATACTAGTTTATTGTTGGTTGTGTCATTGGGAGTGGCTGGCCCCTTCACAACTCTGGGCTAATAAAACATTTTGGGTGAGAAGTAAAGCATCCATTTAAACCAGAAATCCAGCTTCATTTGCCTCTGGTCCAAGTTTCCAGGCTAAATGACCAAGATGTAAAGCATCAGGTAAGAGTATCAGGGAAAAGCAGTTCCTCTATAAGTATTCATAGTCCTTAAAGATCACACGCATGCCATGCACAATACTTTATCAAAATTCTAGATAAAACACTATTTTGCAATTAAACTGTTTCCATTAAATCATAATTATGCAAATAAACACAAACCAACTCATGCAATAAGTCAATCAAAAACATGGCGACGGATGTGATCGATACTTTGATTTACATCAGATACATTCAAATCTTTGCCCTGGCACTAGCGCTGACCATCCTCTATCAAAGGAGACATTAACGTCTTAATTAGTGGCAAGCTCCTTACACGTGGGAGTGGTTACAGATGAAGCCATTTTGGGAAATGGTGGTTGGTGGATCCAACAATTCCACATGAAACCCTCAACTTTTAAAGAGCTGTGTGACGCTGTTGGACCTCTTGTGGCGTCTGCTGTGCAGTGACCAAAGCAGCCAGTTCCTACCAAGAAGCGCACTGCCATCGCTCTCTGACTCTGACTCGCTACCTGTTCGCTGGGCACTCCCTTAGAGATAGGGTGAGAAACTCGGTCACCCGTGGAGAGCTTGGAGTAGAACCGCTTCCTCTCCACATTTAGAGGAGCCTGTTGCGGTGGTTCGGGGATCTAGTCCGGATGCACCTGGACGCCTGCTTGGGGAGGTGTCCAGGGTCCCCCCCGAGGAGCTGGAGGAGGTGGCCGGGGCAGGGAAGTCTGGATATTTTCCCTTTACTGCTGCTCCCGCGAACGAGTCCCGGATAAGCGGAGGAAGATGAATGGATGGGTAGATCGATACACCTCAAAAACCGCCTCCTCCAAGCACAAAAGATTTTTTCGATAAATGCAATTTTGTTCAAAATTTCCTTGTTTCAATTAGGCAAACTTGTTATTGAAAATCCAATTTGTGCAATTTCATAGTCAATGGAAACGATTAATCAGTTTTTAGTCCTTAATTCTGTTTTTTTTCCGATTTGGATCGCTTTTCTCACAAAAAGCGGACTATTTGTTAGTCCGCGTTGCGCCGCACCACCGCTGCAGTCAAAATTCAGCGATATAAAGCGATTTATATATATGTTGATCTTTCCGATGGGTTGAATAAAGCATCAGTTCAGAGAGAAAGTTCACCTCTTACCGCTTGTTTTTGTCCAAATGATGAAGCTAAAGGTTGTATTAAAGAAGCCGGCGCAGTGATACAAAACATTTGGGATATGTGACCGGAACTTCTTTTTTCACCGTGCGGTTATCCTGTGGTAAGAATCACTTTTTAACGCTCACCCAGCAGCCCATCAGAATCGAGTATTCACCCGGACCATGGTATAGCATGATGTTAACCACTATAGTAACCACTGCTGAAAGCACTCTTGGGAACAAAAGTGTACATGGGAAGGATTTTCCATCTGTTTTATTAGCTGCATTCAGCTGGGTTCCCTAAAAGGGTTTTGATTAATGAGTGCATCCATTGCAAATGTTTTGAAAGGTTTGTTTCTGCTTTGTGTCATTGACGATACTTTTCTCTCACAGTAAAAGAATACAAAGGCACACTGTGGTCATGGTGCTGCTTGGCTGTGCCTCAGCCCACGCACAGGAGCGTGGTCTCTTTGGGAGAATCAGTTCAGCCCACACGCATGTGCACACACGTGTATGTTTCAGATTGAAAAACATCCCCAGAAACCATCAGAAATACTTTACATACTTGCAAATCTTCCCCAAAACACTTCGTTTATCATCCTCTGTCCGTGGTAGGGTTTCTACGGAAACAAGCGCCATCCATGTTTATCGTTCTTAACTGAATCATTGTAAATTTAGTCTGATGCCAGTCTGAGAATGGGTATAAAAAAAGAATGAAGACGCTCATAGTCTTGCTAGCTGACTCTGTGCTTGGAGGGGATTTAAAGTCTCACTCTAACTGTATTTTTATCTATTGTAAAATTGTTCTTTTAATTATGATTATATAGTTTTTAGCTAAAAAAAACAACATAAAACATGTTGTTTTTTGGTAAATGGCGTATATTTTCTACCTTCCTTGAAGGCCCAAAGCGCTTGACAGTCTCAGTCCCATTTACGCCCTGATGGCTGCCGAACACTGGCGCCAACCTCCCACCAAAGGCAAGGTGGGGTTCAGTGTTCTGCCCAAGGATACTTTGACACATGGGCGGGTAAGGCAGGACTCGAACCTGTAATCTCCCGATAAGAGGTCGATAGCCCTACCACTGCGCCACGACTGCCCTGTGGTGCAGTGGTATGACATAGTTGCTGCAGAGCAGCAGGACTTCACCTCTGCGTTGTGGGCAGGACTGCTGGAAGGGAGTAAGCCTCCGCTGATATCCCATCATTCCTTTGTTTACCTTCTCTCCCGCTAGCTTATAGCAGGAGAATATTCTGTTCTTGTTTTGTTATGTTCATTTTGTTTGGTTCTGTTTCGTTTTGTTTTATTTTGTTCCGTTTCGCTTCGTTTTTGTTTGCTCTGTTCTATGAGTCTTCATATGTGGGGATAAAGAAGGTTCTTGTGTCGTATCAACTACAGTTGAGTTTCCTGTTCAGTTTATAAAAAACAGATGAACATATTTTGTTTTCTTCTGTCCCAAAACTGTATTTGTACCTTTTTAAATATGTTGTATTATTCAATATACGTTTTCGGAATTCCCACTTGATGATGCAGTCGGTTTTGTTTGGATCTCTCTCTTCTTTTGGATAGCTTGTTTCTTGGCTCTCCTCCCACACCTCCTGGCCATATGGCTGAGGGCTGGAATGTAGACGGGCTTGTAAATCTGCAACCTTGCTGGCAAAAACAAATAATTTCATGGTAACTTAGGCAGAGGAGGGCTGATGAATGAACGCTGTGGCAATCAAGGAACAGAATGAGACTAATAAACTTCGTCTTATCTTAATGACTCCACTGTGGAGCTTGAAACTCCTTCATTCTCCCTCCTCCGGCAGCAGAAACGGGGATGAAAGAGGTGGAGGGAGAGAGGAAGGGAGGAGGGGACTTTACTGTCAGAGCTCATTTACTGTTCGTCTCAGGGCCTCCTCAGACCTTGCCTGACTTTACTCACTGTGCACGTTTTCTTTATTCCTCCTTTTCAGCGTCTCATGTTGTGTTTTACACGGAGTCAGCCTGAACAGTCTGGGGTTTGATTGAGTGGTGCCTTTGAACGCCGTGTGGATTCCAGGACTCTTTAGCATTACCTTAAACAGAAAAAAACTTAGAAGAATATTTTTAATACATTTAATAAAAGGCATGTAGAGGTTAAGAGCTACACACCTGAAAAAGTATTTTGATTTTGTCTGCTACTGAAGGCTGCTCTCTAGAAACAACAGAAAGGAATAAATATTGAAATGATAAGAAGGGGGAAAAAAATCAAGTGATTACATCATTAAACAGTATTTATTTTTTTAGGCACTTCTTTTTTATGGATATTCTTTTTTGGCAACATTAATTGGGAGACATTTTTTCAAATGTAGAAATGTGCCTATTCAGTAAAAACCTTTTTTAATAACATTCTCACAGCGGTATGATCATCTGACTCAGGTCAAGGAGGACTTGCTTTCTGTTTGACATTGCAGGTTTAATCCTTTAGATGGGAGTCTAGAGAAGGCTGGGGGGGGCTTCAAGGTGCTTTTATTTTGTCGGGCTCAGTAGGTTGCTGGAAGTGACCACCTCAGCCTTTGGTTAGCAGTTTTTACAGAAACCAGTTCTTGCTATTAGCAGCGTTAAATGAGAAATATTAAAGCATAAGTTCATATTCAAAGAGTACTATTGAATTTAATACCGCATGGTACGACTGCGTTTCAGGGCCAGTTTACAAAAAATATGTTTTTTTAAAATTACGACTTTTAAGTCGTAAATTTACGAAAGAAACTCATAACTGTTAAATTACGAGATTTTAGGTCATAAATTTACGAGAAAAAAACTCGTAAATTTACAACTTAAAATCTCGTAAATTTACGGGAAAACAGTCATAACTTAAGGAGGAAAAAACACAAAAGTCTTCTGTTTATTGGAGCCTAGCTTGAAGGTAAAATATGTGGAGCCTTTTGTGAAGCTTTATTTCCGAATAGGTTTAAAAAACAAAGAGATTCAGAACCTTTTGGCGACTCTAAATCAGATTATTGTCAGTGGAGCCGGCTTTCCGGGGTTCGGTGTGCCTTGGAGGCACGTTAACGTTGGGAGTTGGGTCATCTAGACCCACTAGACAGTGCGCTGAACCTTTTTTCTTCAATGATTTGTGATCTTCACTGGTGTCCATGGATTACATGAAATCCTCTTCACCTTTATCCACCTTTGTCATGGTAGGGAGAACACGTCAATGTAAGGATGGGAAAAAATGTAAGGGTTAGGAAAATCCTTTGTTCCGGATGGAGTCTGCTTAATTTGTTCCTTGCGTTTGGTCTGTATTTAAACTGGCATCAAGTGGACCGTTCTGTTACGGACCAAAGCTTGTAGACACGACTTAAGTTGTCTTCAGTCATGCCAGTCAGGCCAGGTACTACAAGGGCGGGTCAAAACAACAAGAGAAAGACAGACGAGCTGTGCTTTAAAATCCTTATCAGGACAAATAATTTATTTAAACGTATTATGAACAGTTTTGAACAACACTTTTACTTGTTACTTTGGTATGGTGGAGGCGTGCGGTTACTGTCAAGGAGACGTGCCGTTTGTGCTTTAACTCAGAGATTGCTAGAAACTGCAGTGATGCGGAGACGTCGGGTATGACGGTACGCTGATAAGTGTTTATGACATATAGCTTGTCGGGGGAACAGTGAGATGCTATGTGCATCACCTGAAAATTGGATTTGATGAGTCTGAATTCATCCCCATTTAAATGAGCTGCTGTGTCTTTTCTTTGTGGTTTAAAGAGTGTTATGGAAACTAGCTTTTACGATGACATCACAGCAGCACCGGGCCCGTGACGCATTATGAGACGCAGAAAAGCACGTATGAAGCGTTTTCTGCAGTGTTTAGATAAACATTCTAACAGTAAACAGTTGGGCTCTTTTTTTCTGTTTAATAACACAAAAGTCATTGCTTTAAATTTGTCTGTGGCTCATCGTTTCCTACATTCCTACTCCGTTTACGGTCTACGACGGCCGTTTTTGGTTCAGTTGCTGCGCTCCGAGGACGGATTTCAGATCTCAGAGCGAACCGAAGCTCAGTCCGATCGGAAACAAACTGAGACCACCTCCAAAGATGGGTCATGGAGCGGAGAAAACGAACTGGTTCACTTAAACCCAACCAAATATGTTGGGTCTGAATGCACCCTCTGAGTTATTCAGCAACACGCCCCTCAGCTGCGCTTCACAACTCCTTGTTCCTCATGCTTCTTCTGACCAATTCAGCTCCAAAAAAAGGATAAAGCATTTGGCATTTTTTGCACAAAGACTGATCTGCCTCCAAGAGGTTTGACTGCATTATTTTTGGGTAACGTTTCTGTGCTTGAAGACGATCAGGCGGTTGAGGTAGATTCTTGTAATTTAAAACAAACATTTTTGCAGTGTGTAATCAGCTGTGAATCCATAGCTATAACACTTTATTTATAGCTACGGCTTTTGCTACTTCTACACATGACTGGAAGCTCACCAGAGGCTCAGACGTCCACTCTCTGTGTCTCAGCAAACAGCTTCAAAAGAAGAGGCTTCCCAGCAACTAACGGGCAGAGTGAACAGCTGTTACCGAAATAACAGGAGTAACGGGGTGCTTCCATGCACACAGCTTAAAAAACAAAACCTAGTAGGAATTTTAATTTTTTATTGTGTAATATAGATATATTGTGTGTGAGAAAACCTCTGGACATCCACCTCAACACCTGCACTCTGCATAGGCTTTTACTTCATCTGTTAACATTGTTATGTTGTCAGAGGTTCACAACTGTGACCAAGAGCCAAAACCTGGACAGGATTTCTCAGTTTGCAAAAATTTGCTTGATTTCTACATTGCATCCTTTTGTCGCTCTTTTTATCATGGTGTGTGGGTGTGTGTGTCTGTGTAGGGGGGGGGGGTTGTTGGCATTTGCATGACATTTTTGTCCTTGTCCTTTGGTTTTTAAATTTGGTTATGTTTTTATGTAAAGCACTTTAAGTGACCTGAGTTATAAAAGTGTCATACAAACAATGTTTGATTAGATTTTATAGTTAAAAAAATAGGTTTTGATGCAAAAACATCTTAGTTGGTTTATTGCCCTCATTAAACTCTTTTTAAAAGGTTTTAGAACAAGAGTTGAACTAAAGTGAATTTTATGCTTTAGGTTAGAATAAATGTAGTTTCATTTTTGAAGGGAACTGCCTTCATGTTTTGCTTTGTGCTGATCTGAGATTTGGTAAATCCTGAAGTGTGCTTTAAGCCTCAGTCACAATTGCCCTTACGAGGTGGAAACGAGCTGTCTGCGGGCAAGAAATGGGCAAACCTGTATGGGACATGTAGGAAATATAAGTTGTAGATGGTTGGCTCTGTGAGCCCGTAGGGCGTAAATGCTATTGCACATTTCTACTATAGGCATGCTGCAGGAGAAAGGTCGTCTTTTACAACATGTAAGGGGGAAGTAGGTGAGTTTCAGTCATGTCATACCTATTTCTCATTTTTTAACCCTGCACACTGCTCAAGGACGTCATTAGTGCGGTTCAAGTGAGAAGTGCATGCTCCTTTTGCACCCTTTGCAGGTCACTTGCTGCAGTGTGGTTGTTAGAAATGTGGAAATCAGAGTGTAGTTTTGTGTGGCCATCCTATGAGCACCTGCGTATCACGTCCAGCATTACTAATGACTGAATCAGAATCAGAAATACTTTATTGATCCCACACGTGGGAAAATTTGTTTGTTACCATAGCAACTGACAGCAGAGGGAAAAAAAGACTAAGAATAATATAAAAAACAAGAACAAAGAAAAAGTAGCATAAATGCAAACAACAAGTAGTATAATTTAAAAAGCAGAAGGTTCTGTAGAAAGGGCACCGTACGACAGCATCACGCTTACGTCTAAAGTGTGTGCAACTCCCATTAGCCTTACAAATACTACAGGATACACGTACTGTAAACAGGGTAGGAATGAAGCAACCAGCTGTGATCTGTCCTGGAGGCCCTCCCCTTCCTGGGGTCTCCTGTGAGAGTCACAGGTGTTCTTACTACGTTAATTATGTTCATATCTACTTATACTGTGGCTGTTCTAGACTCTGTGTCGGAGCACCGTCCTTTCTATGATCCAGGTTTGGTATGTGTTTTGGCATTCAAGCCTTGTTCGTCTGGAAACTGGATCCGTGTCTTTCCTTCCTGTTCTTGGGTTTTCTCCCTGGCCTCTCCGTTACAGCTTCTTGCACACTTTTCAGAGTCTGCACGCACCTGACAGGGGCTACTGTGATGTCATCCTAAAAGCTTCCTTGTAGTTCCTTAACAGATTTCAGTTAAAATAACGCCGTAACCACAAGGGTTAGACACAGCAACTCACTGAAATGTGATCGGATAAATTCACACTCATTAAAACAACTTTTGACGTGATACACATTGTTTCCCCGACAATCTACATGTCATAAACACTTATGAGTGCCCTCTTAGCTGTCTTCTTGCCAGTAACTGCCTTGCAGCATAACTCCACCGGACCAAAGCGGCGAGTAAATAGTGTTGAGCCTGACGTTGATGCAGACATTCAAAGCAAATTATAAAGTTTGAATTCCATAAAAAGTTTGAATTTCTGCCTCCACTTGTTTTGCCCCGCCCTCTTAATTGCCGACCAATGAATAAAGAGATCTCTAGTTGCATGGCTTTGTTTACAAGCTTTAGTCCGGAACAGGAAAGTCGGCAGTCTGAACGAAGACCAAACGCAAGGTTCAGGACTCGATCTGGACCAAATTAAGAGGACTGGGTCCAAACCAACAGATTTTTCCAGTCTGAATACACCCTAAGAACACCTAGGCAGTTGAGCTACAGCCATTAAATACAGGGGGGAGGGGGGGGGGTTGGTTAAGTAGGTCCAGTCACATGCATCTTTCTGATTTGCTGGTGCAAAGTGTATCTCTCATTAAGACTGTCTTCCTCCCTGTCTTCCATCACACTCTCCAGGTTTTACAACCCTGGAAAGGCAAACAGGAGGCAGATGTGCTCCTCTTTAAATAGACCCAAAGAGAAGTGGCCCGCTCAGCTCTGCTGCTCTGACTCTGAGTGCCAGGAAGGAGTCACAGAAATTACACATCACTGCTTTTATTGAGTTATTAGCCATTTCCCTCCTTTTCTGTTGGATTGGTTTCTGAGAAAGCTCGCTCTCCTCTAGGAAACATTTTTCAGAAGAGCTTTATTTTGTTTTCGTTTCATCACTTATCTTTGCAGTGATTGACACGCCTGCAGTGTATTTAGCTAAGACGTACAGCTGCTTGCATGTATAATACTTGAAAGTCAGTTTAAAGGGTTGAAAAGCCTGTGAAAAGTAACGCGTGACGTCACAAGCCAGATCACTTGTTTATTTCTGCACATCCTCTTCCTGCACTCAGCCAAACATGTTAGTCTGCTTTAAATTCTTCTGACTTCCAAAGCTTTGTCAGGTTGCGCAGGGTCACCACCTCCAGACTGCGATATTTCTATCTTTTAGCTTTCACACATGTGACCCACACGGTCCTGAAGCACTTTTGATCACCTCCTACACATTTCTTTTCTTGAAGTGCATTCATCCGTGTGTTACTCAGTCTCATCCCACGATCTTCTCTCCTAAGAAAGATTATTCTTACACAATCCCAGAATTCACTTGGGGGTGGTTGGGAGAACGAGCGTGGCATCGCTTTAAAAAGAGTACTGTGACTTTTTAGGCACGACTTAAAGAGAATAATACTATGTGCTTGTGCACAAACATATATACTGTACATGACTTTTCACCTAAAGAAACGTGTATTTATTAATTCTATATACTGACTTCTAATTTCTTATGGGCCCTCTTTTGTGTGTATAGCAGTGTGCATAAAAGCAAGACTCCATTGGAAAAAGATCCACTTAAGACAGAAGACAATATTTGCCTGGCCTAGTAATAGTCATGTGCATCTGTTGTGTTTGGAACAGCAAACAGCTCATGCTGGCAACGACTTTCTTCCCTCATTCTGTGGAATCGGCTCTAGGGAAAGCAGTTCCTATGTTTTTAAGTGTCTCTTCAGACAGAGTTAGTGTTTGAAAACGAGGCTTTGTTTCCCAGAAGGAGCAGATTGCTGCTTGATCCCAACCAAGAAATGGTTAAAACTTGTAATTGGACACATTTGGAGCGCCAGGTAACCAAGCATCTCGGCTCAAAGAACAACATGGGTGTCACAAAACGGGCAGACGGTGGGTTCCAACTGCAGCAGGTTTTATTAGCACAGCTAAAAGTTCGCCAAAGCTAAACCAGTGCCTTTGTGTTTCATTTCATGACAATGTTTTGCATCAGTTTGTGACCAAATACATATTTTTCACTTTTCTTTAAAAAAAAAATCTGATTTTATCCAATAAATTGCAGAGTTTCTAACTGTTTACAGATGCATTAGTAGACATAAGTGAAAGGGTAATAGCGCAGTACCTTCCTAATAAAAAAGCATGCATGGTCAGACTTTTGGGTCTCGCTATACTACACATTTTTTAATTATCTCATTAGCTCTACACAGCTGCAGACAAACCCCCCAAACCTTAAAAAAGACCCAAAAAACACCAAGGATGACATTGTTATGAAGGAAAATAATTGCTCTAACCACCCCCCCCCCCAAAGATCTTTGACGTAACTGGGAGGTGAAACTGGACCATTGCACATATTTGTGAGCGCTGCAATCCAGA
Organism: Oryzias latipes; assembly: GCF_053564925.1. Classification (NCBI taxonomy): domain Eukaryota; kingdom Metazoa; phylum Chordata; class Actinopteri; order Beloniformes; family Adrianichthyidae; genus Oryzias; species Oryzias latipes. Next base: position 7,828,409 of record NC_136237.1, on the reverse strand, counting down.
CTAGTCTCTGACTCCTCTATCTCTCCTTTCTAGGTGAAGGTCAGATATCACTTTGCTTTAACGGTGAGACCCTTTATCAGACAAGGAATGTATCTGTTTTTATGTCAGTAGCATTTCTTGTGTTGAAAATGAAGAAATCTGTCGGTTCTAGCTTTAAAAGTCTGTACAGATGGATTAAAACAACTGTAGTTGTTCATGGTATTACTGGGCTTCATTTATATTAGGGGAATCTCCAATTATGGAACTGTGTGAGAAGTAAACTTGCTGTGTGTTTGCAGATGGATGACGCAAGCAGCCGGCCACGAAAGTGGGATCTGGCAAAGGGGCTTGAACTCTGTGCTAAAAGATCAAGCTCCTCGTCATGTTTGTTTTTTCAGCGAGCTGCCTCTCTTTGCAGCGGTAGAACAGCTACAGGGCAAACGATTCTATAGAGAGTGTCAATCAAGGGAAAGGACAAAATAAGAGTTATGTCCTCTAACAAAGTTAAAGTTCTAAAAAGAGGATTTAAAGTCCCACTACGATCATCTTTGATCTATCACTAAGAAGGATTCCTTGTGTTCTTTTAATGTCATTTTTAGGAACGTTTTTAAAACCTGTGTTGTTTTCTACGACACAGGCGAGACTGTTGGCGCGGAAGTAACTCTCCGCTGACGTCCCATCATCCTCTTGTTTACTCTCTCTCCTGCTAGCTTAGTCCCTCACAACCCCAACCTAACATTAGTGGTGCAACCAAGTAATAGTATTGGAGCTATCCTGCTGTACAGCATCGGGCCAGATCCCAGCTCAGAAAAAAAGACACACATGGATGTATTTGTCTGCAAGTGAATGCATTGGACCGGACTTGGGCCTGCTGATTGTATTTTGTACGTCACAACTACGAGCTTTTTCCAACTCCATTTTCTTCGTCGGTTCCCGATTCACCACCATTAGATGTGCAATGACAACGATTCGATTTACATAATTATATGCTGTTGCCTAAAACCACACTGTATGATCACATGTCTGCAAAATTGAGTGTTGGACTGGAATGATGGATCGATGTTTTTTTTCTGTCATCACATGCTGTGATGGACTCGTTCGTTTTTACTTTATAGTAAAGATAAACCTACAATGTCTCAATCCAAATGGGATTTTCCAATATTTATCATTTTGAAACAATAATTTTATTGCATAGGTCAGATTTATTCCATTCTATTATAACAGATGGATCGAATTGATTGTAGGAATATAAATCGATTCACTGATTAAGTGGATTATTCATACACCCCCAAAAGAAATACTCAGAAATGTTTTTTTTTCTTTATGCGTGCCATCCATCACGAGACAAACGCCACAAGAACATGTTAACAAACCCTAAAAGCACTATTTTTATTGGAGTTGATCCTTAAAGCTTGTATGTTGTTTTTAGTTGGCCATAAAGGCTTGCATTGCAGTGGGTCTGTTTAGTGTTGCAGAAAGTGGGTTGTTGGATGCAGGAGCTAAAGAATATTTGATTCTATTTTATGTTGTAAAAACATGAAGAAAGCTTGAATAAATGTGATATTTGGCTGTAATTGTTCATATGGGAGCTAGTCAGCCTGTGGTCACATACTGTAGCTCGTAGCGGCGACGGTGTGTACCAAGACTGGATGTTTCGTTTAGGTTAATGAAGCTTATGAAGCAACAAATTGACTCGGCGTCATGGAAAATCAGCTATGGGCACACATGCAGTGGGCACACTCTGTAGGGGCCTTTAGGGGCATGAAGCTTCTGGGACACATTGAGCTCCATTCTGGGAGAGCGACTCTTTCACCCTGCATCAGTGAAAGCATCGCTCGCACAGCTCAATGTGTGAGTGATGCTTTGATATTGTCATTTTAATATCCAGGGGTAAATCTGATGATCAGAAGGCAGCTGGCCCCCAGAATACTCATGACCTCACAAGCTGTTGACATCTTTAAGTCAGTAGTTTGGAATAGGAAATATGTTTGCACGGTACAAATGGTGTCTCATTTGTTTTTTCCAAGCAGGCGGAGTGGACACAGCAAATTTAACTACTTCTAAATATACCTATACGCAACTTTATTTGTGCTTGAGCTTATTAATCATTAGTCCAGAACAGAGGAGGCCAAACTACGGCGTGGGGGCCATTTGCAGCCCATTAAACTAAACTGGAACAAATTATATTGATGATATTCCTTATTAGTGTTTCCCTGTAATTCTAGATTGAACACCACAAATTCATTGACTTTTGTTTAGGTGCAGACTTTTTTATTTTATTCATGTGGTGTTGTAAAATGTGTTGTTTTTCTGAAATGTACGTGTGTTCTCCGAGTTGGACAATCTTTTTTCACGTAAGAGCAGCATTTCTCTAAGTTAGCATTTTTTTTCCTGAAGGATATCCACTCCCCCGGTGCATTTGGCACTAAAACAAGAACACAAAGCCACAGTTTTGATATAAAAACTCCAAAATGGGATGTTTTAAGCTATAGGGGTTTTTACTCAAAATGAATGCATATTTCTTTCATGCAGATTGAGTTATTTCTTTCTCCTATGAGTTAGTGAAGACTGTAGGGGACTTTAGGTCCAGGCATTCCCATAGATACACAGTAAAGGTATTGCAGTGCAGGATTTTTCATGTACTACTACTGGATTCAAAGAGCTGGCATGTGATCTTCATTCAGGTTCATCTGAAAGGTGTTCGATGCTGCAGGGGCCAATGCTCCGGCCAGACGTTCAATTTTGTTCATATTGTACTCATTGGACCATGCATTTCTGGAGTGTGCTGAGGCATAGACACGGTGAAATAGAAAAAAAGAACCTCCACAGAGTTTCTTCCTAAGGTTGGAGACAGCCTTCACAAAAATGTTCTGGTAAAATGGAAGCAGAAGATAATCTTCAAAGGTGCGCTGGCCAACCCCCCCCCCCCCCCCCCCCCCAAAAAAAAATCAAGCCAATGTTATCCTCCCTTTTCTATAAAACTCACTACTGATAGAATTCCGTTAGGCATCAAAAGTCTAGCCAACCCCAACTCACCCATCTGAGTATCAGCGAGACCAGCAAATATGTTCCACTGCTCCAGCAGTCGTACAATTCACACAATACCATCTGACATTTCCATTACTCCTGGTGTTTTGATGCTTCTGTATGGGTCGTCATAAAACTGACGGTAACAGTGGATATAAAGGGCCCGTAACATGAAAAATCCACTTTTTGAGCTTTTAAGTGTATTATAATGTTTATTTCTCACTAGAAAAACAACCCCAAAGTGGTGTTTTAATCGTTGTCCCTGAGCTGATAGGAACCTTTAGTAAAGTGGTTATAAATGTGGCCTTCAGATGTAGATGTTCAGAGGGAAAATGTTTTTCTTTTTTATTTGATCACAGTAATTTTGAGTGTATTTTCTTAGGTCTTGAGGTGGTGTTATTTGAAGTAAGGGACGGTTAGCTTTTGAATTTAATATTAAATCAGCCGTGTGTAGCTGCCCATTTGCTGATTCTTTTAAAAGCATTTTATATCGTTTTTTTTTAAAATCACAACTGTCTCCAATTTTAAATATTTATTTTGTTTGAGCAGCACTCTGTGTCTGATATGGAGTTGTCAGCATTTAGGGAGGTCTGCAAACATTAAACATTTTTTTATTTTATAATTATTAATATATTTTTGTATGCGTTTATAACTTTTAACCCCTTATGTTCCTAATTCACAATGTACCATTCATTTCGCTTCACTTTGTAAAGAAAAAAATCTACAAGAATTTAATTTGTTTATAAGTGTAAATAAATTAAATAATTAGGGGCTTAAGTTAAACCTTATTTTTTTATTTTTCTTCCTATTTTATCTGTTTTTTTGGGATCTTTAAAACAAACTTATGATAAAAATATAAATCTAGAGTCTTAGTCAGTTCCATACACTTTTGTTGTATTAACAAATATTGTAAAATTTAAAGGTACCAGTGCCATGACACTGCAGTTGAGGTGACCAGTCTTAACTTTTTTATCACTTTATTATGGTCTTCTGTGTGTTTTAGACTCCTTTGTTTTTGGATGTGTCGTCTTTTGGGCTGCTTTTCTTCCCGTCTGCTTCATTCACGACATTTTTCCTGAACAGTTTTCAACAAGTGCCTCCTCAAAATGTGCAGTCTTTTAACTTGTATCTGAACCAGTCTCCAGTGTGACAAGATACTGAGGAGGTTTTTGTTGCATCCATTTTTCATCCTGGGGGTGTTGAGAGAGAAAAACAGGGTCTTTCCGTCTCATTGTTGCTCACGCCGTCACCTTCCCTCGGGGAGCGTCTGCAGTGATCTCTATTGCATGCACTGCAGTAACAGAGGTAAAGGAGCCCCATCACTGCTTTAGTAACACTGTGTCAGCTTCCCATTCAGGCTCCTCAGCACTTACCCTTGTTCTTTCAGTATCCCTGTGTAATGCTCATCATTGCAGACGAATGACACCAAGACTGCAGTCATGGTTGACTTATTCAGCCTAACTGCTGACACTTGAGCTGCTGTCTTCCAGAAGCACCTTTGCCTGTTTTATTTGACAGTTTAATTTGTTCAAAAGGAAGCGGCTCTGCGCTACTGGAAACAATTAAAATGGAGAACTGGCAGAGCTGCAGATGTCCTCACACTAAGGTGCTATGTGCAGTCATGTGAAAGGTAGCGTGCAATGTGCATGCCAGGATATTACTGGCTCTAAATAGTGGCTGTGCTGAACAGCAGTGTGTGCAGTTTCAATAAGGGCTGCGCATCGTGACCTAAGTGGCGATATGATTCCATTTGTAAATTAAGATGAAAAATTCTCAGATTAAACCCCGATTCTTCCTAATTATTAATTTATGTTTGAATGGTTGTTATATGTAAAGGCTGTCAACATGTTTTACTCTTGTTTGAAACATTTTTTTACATTTCTGAGTTAGATGAATACGACAAGCTTTTATTTTGGCATTGCCAAAAAGTGGGATTAATTTTAATATGAAAGCGAGTCATTGCTGCACGGTGGCGCAGTGGTTAGCGCTCTTGCCTCACAGCACGGTTCAAGTCCTGGCTAGGGGGCCTGAAGCCGAACATCAATGTGGAGTTTGCATGTTCTCTCCGTGCATGCGTGGGTTTTTAGCCCTCCGTCCAAAAACATGCTTCATAGGTTAATTGGGTACTCTAAATTGTCCCTAGGTGTAAAAACAAAATCTGTGAAATGAAATACTGTGTATACAACATCCACGGCGATTTTCACAATCTACCAACCTTATTGTGAGTCATTTTTATATAATTTCACTTTTCATCAATCAGGTACGAGAAAGTACGTCCTGAATACTGAAAATGTTATAAGATTTTGCTCACATTTAGGCATATTTATTGTAAAATAATAATTTTTCTATACCATTTGATCTGTCTGAGCATCACACCTGTTGTTTTTAGCAGTGCATCTCTACATCTGAGGGGATCAGTCCACTCTCAGCAGGAAAATGAGCCACAGACAAAAAAAACTAACATGTCAACTACTGTGTTTTTACTGTTTTGAAATGAATCTTGTTCTTATCTGTGTCAGCCACAGCCAAGAATAGGTAAAACACCTGCCGACTCGATAGGTTACAGAACTAAAGTGATTAAAAGTCATTGACTGTAAACACATTGGACAGCTCAACCCCTCCCTTCTAGTGTTCACAAACAGGAAGTATCGATGCGTCCTGATACTGACACCGCCATATTGAAACCAGTGGACATTGATTGACTACCGTTGCCACAGAGACGATGACTCAGAGCGACTCGGACCAATCGCTGTCGACGGGTTTCAAGATGGCGGCGCCCGTATCAGGGAGCAATGGTGAGGGATTTGGCCTGATTTCACAGGAGCCGGAAGAGGTGAGGCGTTTTCTTTGGGTGACATCACACCTCCAATTGTCCTTTTTTCACAGTGTAAGTCAAAACTCAACATTTAATTACGATTAATTGCAATGTTTTAGAGGAAGCCTTTTCTATTCTTTCTGAAAGTGAAGTTTTTTGAGATTTGCTGCTGGAGTTTATGACACTGTTGCTCACTTTACTCTTGATTTTGGTAAAGGTTTTTGGTGCAGGATTTTTTTATTTTATTTTATTTTGCCATATCCCTGTTGCACAATCATCTTCCTGACCATCTCTGGCAGTTGGAAAGTGGGGCGTGGTGACTGAAACCAAGCCAAATCATCATCATTCCACCTCTATGCCTGACATGATCAAATGTAACTGCTGATTTGCTGTGTTTGGTTTCTTCTAAACATGCATAAAGAAGTTTAATCTTTTGGTTTGTTCAGATGCAACTCTCAGACTTGACTAGAAGAAGGAGAAGTTATGTAAATACTTTCTAGAAACCATCATACTGTCTGGATTGATTTGAGTTTTCTTTCATCTTAATGACCAAAAAATGTGGATCAGTGAACTGACAGTCCTCCTGTTTCTAATGAGGCGTTAGGCCTTTCTCATTAGCAGCATGGTCCTTTTCCCTTCTAAGAGGAACTGTGAAGATGTGGCTGCTTTCTTGTTTTGTCTTTTTAATCGGCATTTAGAAAACCCGGGATTCTAAAGTGTAGTGTTTCATGTGTTTCCATTTCGTCCATGAGGCATTTTGTTGGTCTTACGACATCTGGAGAGGGAAGGTTCTATCAACTGATGAGCTTAAATTTTCGTCACACATGTGTTTGTTTTAATTCTAATATTTAGCATTTGAGAGTTTATCGTATTTCAAACATTTCCAACCTTTACTTACCCCGTCACCCTGTCAATTGACACAGCCCTTCAGTTACCAGCAATGGAAGAATGAGGTTCTTGCTCTGTTTCTAGGAAAAGGTCTGCTGGACTATAAGAGAAAGGACGAAAGGACGTTGGGAAAGGCTTTTGTCCCCACGTTGACAAACTGCCAGTTGAGCTAATTCCTCTTCCTCCACTGTTGTGGCGGTTTTCAGCCTCATTCTTTGGTTGGTTTGTTTGGGCTGTCAGTTTGCGACCACCCTGGCAGAGAGGTTTTCACTTTAGAGTGGGTTTAGTTGGTTGCGTGTGAAAGAATTTTAATGAGCTCCAGCGTTGGATCAGGCTCAAAGGTTTCCTGCTCTCTTCTGTTCAGTTTGTCTCATTATAAATAAAAAAAAAAAAACATTCTTAGCGTCCAATCGTTAGAAGATAAATTGGAACAGTGACCTGTTGATAGGTGTAGAATAGATGTTAACACATCTGTATGGACAAATGGGAATTAAGTACACCTGTGCCCCAGTGGACAATGATGTGAGCTTGGTAGGATGGTAGCTACTATCATTATCGTAGCATCGTAGGATGGTAGCTACCATCATTATAGTAGCTACCATCATTATAGTAGCTACCATCATAATGGTAGCTACTATACTATACTACTATAAAGATGGTAGCTACCATCCTACAATGCTACGATAATGATATTAGCTACCATCCTACCAAGCTCACATCATTGTCCACTGGGGCATCATAATGTTAGCTACCATAATGATGGTAGCTTCATTGAGGAGGAACTTGCCTGCAGTAAACTGATGAGCCTTGCATTTAAAAATGCAATATTAAAATCTAGAAAACGAGTTTCTTTGTAAGCAAATATTCTATTATTTTCTAGCAGTTCATTTTTAATAAACTTTAGAATTCACAAAATATTCACCTTTGTTCAAATTAAGTCGCTGAAAAATGGTTTTTCATACCTCATACCAGAAATTCATGCCAAAAATCCCCAGGGACTATAACATTAATAAACAAATTGATATTAAATGTGGAGGAGTTTAAATATCTTGGGGTCTTGTTCACGAGTGAGGGAAGGCCGGAGCGTGAGATTGAGCAGAGTCCGTAGTTATGCGATTGCAGTATGTGTGGAGAGCTCGGAGTAGAACCGAGCTCCACATCAAAAGGAGCCAGTTGAGGTGGCTCGGGCATCTAGTCCGGATGCCTCCTGGACGCCTCCCTGGAGAGATGTTCCGGGCATGTCCCACTGGGCGGAGGCCCCGGACACGCTGGAGAGACTACGTCTCTCGGCTGGCCTGGAAATGCCTCGGGGTCCCCCCAGAGGAGCTGGAGGAAGTGGCCGGGGTGAGGGAAGTCTGGGCATCTCTGCTAAGACTGCTGCCCCCACAACCCGGTCCCAAATAAGCGGAGGAAGATGGATGGATGGATGGCATGTTACACTGAAAATTACATTCAGTTTATAAACTTGTGAGTCAGAGGTGAGTCCATCTGGCAGAGACCCGGTATTAGTTTGTTAAAAGAGTATCATGAGTGCAGACTCTTTCTGCAAAGGTACTCTTCCTAATAGTTTGAACCAAGCCAGTATTACTTTACTCCCTAAAAAGGATAAAAACCTACTAGAGTGCGGTTCTTACAGGCCAATTTCACTCTTGAACACTGACTATAAAATCCTGGCTAAAGTCCTTGCCTGCCGACTCGAAACTGTCCTGCCTAGTCTTGTCTCTAATGACCAATCTGGTTTTGTTAAGGACCGTCGGTCATTTTTTAGTATTAGACGGCTTTTCAATATTTTATACACCCCTAGTGTAACCGAATCTGAATGCCTTCTTTCCATGGACGCTGAGAAAGCCTTTGATAGGATTGAATGGAAATATCTTTTTGAGACTCTAAACAAATTTGGGGTCGGGTCATCCTTTTTATCATGGGTCAAGCTTTTGTATACTTGTCCATCTGCTACAGAACTCACTAATAATACCTACTCCGAACCGTTTAGTCTGCACCGTGGTACCCGACAGGGCTGCCCCCTCAGCCCACTACTCTTTGTGTTAGCCATCGAGCCCTTAGCAATAACAATAAGGAAAAATAATTACATTTGTGGCATTTCAAGATGGGGTACAGAACATAAGTTAGCCCTTTATGCGGATGACCTCCTGCTGTTTATATCTAAGGCTAAAGACACTATCCCTCACGTTTTAGAACTGCTTGGTAAGTTTGGAACTATCTCCGGTTACAAAATAAATCTGCAGAAAAGTGAGCTATTGCCACTTAACATATCTGACTCAGCCATGAAGGAAATTACTCTCCCATTTAAGATAACAAGAACTAGCTTTGTCTATTTAGGAATAACTGTAACACAAAAACCCTGTGATCTGTTTAAAGAAAATTTTGGGAAACTGCAGGTGACAATACAACAGGACCTGGCTAAATGGTCTCCCCTCTACCTCTCGCTAGTTGGGAGAGTGAACGTGGTTAAGATGTCTGTATTACCCAGATTTCTATATCTATTTCAGAGCATCCCCGTATATATCCCTAATAGTTACTTTAAAAAACTTGACTCTATTATCTCAGCGTTCATATGGAACGGCAAAAAACCACGGCTGCGCAAGGAACATCTGCAGAAAGCAAAACAACATGGTGGTTTTTCACTTCCAAATTTACGCCAATATTAATAATACCAATATTATTATTGGGCTGCTAATCTGTGTTGTGTGACATACTGGGCACATTACTCTTATGATGTTGGACCGCCGTGGGTGGAGATGGAAAAACTTTCTGCTGGACCTGGTCTGTTACCCTCGGTCGTTGGTGCAGCACTCCCACTGACTAAACCTCTGACTATTGATAATCCTGTAGTACATAACTCGATTAAAATCTGCCATCAATTCAGGAAACATTTTGGTTACTTAGGGATGAGCCTGCAAGTTCCAATAGCATCCAATACATTTTTCCAACCTTCATTGTTGGATGCTGCATTTCAGAGGTGGCGGCGACACGGTTTGACGACCTTTAACGATTTATTTTTTGATAATCAATTGGCCACTTTTCAGCAACTGGTCGACAAATATAATGTTCCTAACTCAGATTTTTTTAGATACTTGCAGGTGCGTCATCTCATCATGACTTCCATCACAGGGTTCCCTATTAAACCTCCTCAAAATACTCTGGATAACATTTTGATCTTCAATCCCACCCGGAAGAAATCCATATCTAAATTGCTTGGCATGATCTCAGCCATAGAGTCTTCCTCGATGTTAACCATTAAAACATATTGGGAGCAGGATCTTGATGAAACCATTAATGAAACAGACTGGGAAAATATAGTGAGGAACATCAACTCATCCTCGATTTGTGCAAAACACTGTCTATTGCAGTTTAAGGTTGTGCATCGTGCTCACCTCTGTAAAGCCAGATTAGCCCAAATGTACCCACAAATTGATCCACTGTGTAACAGATGCAAATCAGCAGAGGCCACACTAGTTCATACTTTTTGGTACTGCCCCAAAATACAGTGCTTTTGGGGAAATATATGTGAGGCACTTAGCTGCATTTTGGGAGTCCAACTGACTTTAAACCCACTTGTATTTCTGTTTGGAATAAACAGCGGGGCTCCGACATTGCCTCCAGGTGGTCAGAGAATCATTACTTTTACAACTTTACTAGCTCGACGCCACATTCTGCTTAAGTGGAAAGATGCTGCCCCACCCACTTTATCACATTGGATTCAAGATGTGCTTTACCATCTTAAGCTTGAAAAAATAAGATTTACTGTAAGACAATCAGAGCATAAATTTTATAAGGTATGGAGACCATTTCTCAACTTTTATAGTTTACCATCTACAAGTGTAACAGAATGATGCCGTTTTTTTTTTCTTTTTTTTTTTTGTTTTTTTTTTTTCTTCTTCTTTACGTGTGTATTAATATATTTGCACTTTACTTATTTTTTTGTTATGTATATGCTATTTAACCTATACTGTGACAGATTTTATATATTCATGTTTCTGCTTATAACTTGCACCATTTTATTTCCTTATATTTCCATTACTAAAATTGATATTGGTGTATATGACACTGACAGCAGCAGGGGGTGGGGGACTGGGTTTTGAGTTTGTTTGTTCTATGTTTTAAAACTGAAAACTTAATAAATATATAAAACACTAAAAGAGTATCATGAGAACGAACTTGCAAAAGAAATGTTAACATAATTTCGGAAGCAGGCAAAAACCTTCACTGCTGCAGCAGAAGCAAAAAGAGGTCCAACTCTGTGGTAATAACATAGTCCTGTCATTCCAAGAACGAATCAGTCCGATGGTTAAGAATAGTACTACCCCTTCCACACAATGTGGCTTTTTATTTGTTTTATGTAGAAATTGCACAAAATCTCTATCAAATCACAGAAATCAGTGAAAAATAAAGTTACTTTTACACAATCTTCTTTAAAAAAAATTAACTAAGAGAACTGAAGAAAACAAAAACAACCAAATCTGAAAATAAGGCATACAAAACCGCACCAACCCTCTCCGTTAAAGCTTTAGAAAATATTTTAGGTTTCAACAATTGTAACATAACACATTTTTCAGAAGAGTAAGTTAAAGTAAGCAAAAAGTCACCATATGCATGAGATAAAACCAGAAAAAAGGAGCCCCCAGAACAAGTGATTTAGTCTGGAAAAGAATAAAATTGTACCTGCTGTACTGTTTGGAATAATGGACGCCACCTTTGTCGAAATGTATTGATTTTTCAGGTGTTTATTACTTTGGTTGCCTCTTCACCGACAGCTCTAGTCCTGGGATTAGACTTTCAGACTAGTCTGAACAGTTGTGGCCTCACTCATTCCAGTCATTGGTTTTGATGGAGTGCCAAATCTGTCATGTCAAATCTAGTCCTAACTTTCTTCTGATACTGAGTTATAATGTCAAATTTTTTCAGTGAGTTAGCATTAATATTGGTAATGCTGAGGTTTACCACTTTGGACAGTGTCGCTTTTCTTTATAAATAATTGTTTATTCTGCCTCTATTTAAATTCTTTAATGTGCATTTCAACCTTCATGTGATACGACTCTGATGAAGCAAACTCAGATGGGAACAAGTGCCTTGTTATGGTTTTTGAAGGACGGGTTTAGTCTGGGTATCTTTCCCCGGAGCAGCAGGATGACCTCGTTCGGCCGCGTGACAGGAGCCAGGAGGAGAGAGCCCACATCATTGATTGGACACCGCATTCAGTTTGACGCACACAACATAACCAGCTAGAGCACGAGCCACACCTCCATGACTGTACAAAGCCACAAAGTGATCAGTAGCCCCCCCCCCCCGACATGTGGCAGGGCTTAGAACCAGTTGTTTACTCCTTTACTATTTGTGCGTGTGCAGACAGGAAACGCCCCCTGCTGCCATATAATCTGCCCAGTTTTTACTGCTGGTTGGTTGGTCAGCAATGCATGCTGCTAAACACCCAGAGCTTTGTACAACTTTGATCCAACCTTTTAACAACTTTTTAATACATGGATTATTTAAAAAACAAACTAGTTTTTGTCTCTTACTTCCTCATCAATCGACTCGGGGAGGCTAGCGGAGGGCTGTCTTAGAAGGTCTGGTGTAAGGCATCTGAGATGATGGGATGGTTGTGAATATTTTCATTCAAATTGTATTTGTAAGGAAATTGTAACTGGCCAAGGTACTGAACATGTGTGTGTGCTGTCACAACCAGCAGCACACGCACAGAAAATGCTGACAGTCCAACTGTGCTTTATGCAGTGCGTCATTACTCTTCTGCGGTCCTGAGTGATTTATTTTTGCCTTCTTGGAAGAAGAGAGGAGGTGGTTGTGTGCCTGAGAGAGATTCTTATTTCTTCTCCAACTTCTTTTTTCCTTTTTGGCTGATGGGCTCCAGCTTCAAGCCACAAAAATCTCAAGGTAGAAACTGGAAAAGATGTTTCTCAAGGCAGAAAACAAGGTGCCAGTACTTAAAGGTGGCAACACAAAAACTCATGGGACTGTTGATGGGGTTTAAAGTAATGACCTCATTACCATTCAAGGATCCTGTGCAGTGGAAACTTCTCTTTAGTTACGCCTTAGCAGTGCAGAAGCTGCTCAGGAATGCCGGGTGGATTCCTGATTTACAACAGGAAACTCTCCTCACAGGTTCCTTCTAGAAATATCTCCAGCACAATCTAATGTATTTTGCTTTTGCTGGGCGATCTGGGCAAAATATAAAATCTCAAATTTTTTTTTTATTCCAAATTCAATATATGATTTCAAACAGATTTTTTTTCTCCATGCTTTTACTTTCTTTAACAAAAATTTCATGCCAAGTTTCGTACAAAGTGCCTGTTTTTGTATTTATAAAATTCATTTTTTATACATTTTTTAATTAAATATTCTTGTTGCATTATCCGCCACGTCTTAAAATAAAATAAAATATAGTCTGACTTGAAACCGGTCCATGATTACATGTAGCCGACACACGGAACAGCTCGCTAGCATAGCATCCTAGCATCAGTGTGTAACGGCACCGCTGTCTCCAAACCAACACTTTTATTAAAAGCTCTGTAGCTGCTGTAAGTAACAGGTTTATCCTCTAGTTCTTTCTGGATCCGGTTAAAAATCCTCTCACGTTCCGCTGCTTCACCTCCTTAATCTGAAGCTACATGGAGGCAACTAGCAGAAGAGAGTTGGGAAAATACATTTTTCCAAAAATACATCTAAAACAATAAATTCGAAATATCTCATTAAATTGATTAATGGCCCAGCCCTACTTTAATGTTGGCTTTTGTAAGCCATCTAAGCAGACAAATTCCCTTTTCAGGTATGTATACGGCTTGCTCTAAGAAGTGTAATTCTGTGTTCACACCCAACGGGTCAACTTCTCGTCCGGTGCCTCTCTTTTGATGTGCGTCACATTCACTGCTTGACGCTTGTCCAGATACATCTTCCTAAACTTGCCGCTTCTGATGCATGTGGGAGGAGCCACTATCAAGTTTTTTGCCTCATCACTATATGAGAGCATTGCCTGTTTAATATTTGTACATACAGTTAATGCATGGAAGACATTGATGATGTTTAGAGGTCAATTTATTTGGGTTAAAAAGCAGCACAACGGTGTACCTTTATCTCTCTGTTGCCCAGTTTGATGACTTGGTGTCCTTGTAAAGCTGCGTCTTTGCATTTATACCTTAGCAAGACATTTAAATAAAAGAATGAGAGAAGAAAAAAAGCTTTTTTGTAAAAAAATTCAATGCCAAGTGAAAATCCAAGGAACTGAAACAGAACACAGAGGCCTGGAGCTGGGCAGAAACAGTAAAATAAAGATGTTTTTTTGTTTTTTTAACAACAGGATGGATGTGTTCCATCAAACATGAGTCTTTTCTTTTCCTGCATTGATGCTGAGCAGCACTCTTGAACACACTTAGGGCACATTTAGATGTGTGTTAATCAGGGCTGAGTTCAGCTCAAACAATTACACAACATATTTTGTGCGTTTTCAATGATTTTTTTCATGAAATAAAAATGGTCCTGAGCCTCCTCCTGCACCCTCTTCTTCATCAAATTGAACAGCTGTGATTATTTGTGCCTCAGAATGACGTCCACTTGAAACAAAACCTATAAGGACTTGGAGTTAATGGCAGTGGCTCTGTGTGCTTGTTCATCCTAATGTGTCTAAGAACGAATTTGTATCCAAGAGTCCACAACTATAACTATAATTAGCCCTTGTGTTTTAGTTGCTGTGGTAACGCTACAAAGTCTTTGCAACTGCAGTTATGTGTGTGTTGTGTGCTTAGGTAAAGAATTGAACACAGTAAGTGTGCCCTGGCAGTTCAGCTGCATGCAGATTTGTGTGGCGGCAGATACATACTTGGACACATGTGCCTGAAAAACAAATGCAGGCATGCTGTTGGATTAGCACACAGTTCTTAATCCAGTCACTCCAGGCACTAAGGAAAAGGCTGTCGGTCCGGATCAAGTCTTGAACCTTGCGTTTGGTTTGTATTCAGACTGCCGTCAGTTCAATTCAGTTCAATTGTATTTATAGAGCTCAAAATCACAACAGTCGTCTCAATGGGGTTCGTGCTTGTAATTGTAAAGTAAACATAAAATCACAAGGATCATGAATACTTAGAATTCAATAGGAAAATTCTAAACTGAGCTAACCACACTGACCCCTAGACCCTCCCTCGTCAAGCAGACTTTACCATGCCAGACCAAAGCTTGTAAACCATGTGACTAAAGATTCAATACTTATTGGCCAGGAATAGACCTCCACAATAAATTTCAAATTTATCATTATCGCAACATCAAGCTGTGCAATAAGCATATCGCAAAAGTCGATAATTGAGAAAAATGGTTTCCTTTAATGTGCTAAAACAGTCTTATGGCAGCTTGAGTTATTTAGCGAATCAAATAAATCCATTAATGCATTTGACCAATCGGATGGACTTCTTTTATGTTAGATGCTCACCTCCTGTTTAGACAAGAGTCATCTGGAGTGTAATTTAAGTTTTGTTGACTCTTTTTGGATTGTCTGAAAAACAATGTGAGAAGCAATTGTCTTGTTTCCACTGAGTGGTTCAGTCCGGTCCAGACCACTCCGGTATTTTGAGCATTTCCATTTTAAACTGGATCCATTAAGCTGGACCGAACCGTACCATTTTGGTGCACCTGGTTGTTGTAGGTCCAAAGAAAAATGGAATGGACTGGTTAGGGGGGAGCTACCGTCCTCACACGATGAAACCTGTTGATTGGTCGAAGGTTGTTACAACAATGTAAAGCATTAAATGCTTTGTATGTACAAAGAACCAAAAGCTGAGCAATAAAATTTATTATTATGATTTACTACGTTGCTGTAGTCGCACTACTATGACGCAAAGCTATTCAATGGGTCTACACCTCGCATGCTGGTCCATGATGGTCCAACTTTGAGTGGAAACACTCACCAAGTGCCTGGACCATTCTGAACCGGACCGGACCACTCAGTGGAAACGAGGCAAATGTATCCAGATTATTGAGGGAAACGAACTTTCGTTCACTTTTAGTGAACCAAATTTGTCCAGTCTGAATACACCCTGAGTTTTGTGGGGTTCAGAGAAACTCCTTCTTTTTCATCCGATCGAGGAGAACTGTGCTTTCTCTTGTGCTTAGCTGTTTCTTACTCCTCTTTCCTGGTATCAACACATAATAAAAAAATGGCAGCGCAGAGACAAGACTGGCCAGTTTGTTTGGTTTAAGTGACTGCAACCGGAGGTAGGTTTGTTTAGATGTCTTTCTTTTAATGCCTGACTTGTTACAGCAGGATGACAGGCTGGTGTATTTCTGTCCCATAAAATCGTGTCCTGAGAATGGGATGGCATATATAGATGATGCTTTACATTAACAGCTCTGTGAAATGGAGGAATGAAAGTAGGGAGCATTAAAAACTGCACTAAAAGCAAGACGTAGCTATAAAAACACATGGGACATCCCAAATGCTATTTTAAGAAGCGGAACAAAAGAAATTACTTATCCAAAATATTTCGTCAAAGAAGAAAAGGAAATGTACCAAATGGAGGACTTTGCAAACATTTAAATGACTTTTTTTTTGTAAATTTAAGACCTGAATGGAAGATCAAATTCCAGATCCAGGGACATTAGACAAAAATATGGACACACTGACAAACAGAAATACAAGTTTCATTTTGTCTTAACCCCAGAAATTGCAAATGAGCTACTAAAGAGAGAGGAATGAAGGGAAAAATGTGCTGATGTTAACAACGTTGATATGACTTTGGTAATAACCGTTATTGATGGTGTCCCAAAACCATAAGAATATATTTGAACTTATAAATCAATCAAAACCAGGAACAAGCACCATTTCACAAACTGCAGGCCAGTTTCTCTGTTGCCTCAGTGCTCCAAAATTTTGGAAACATTTTTTTGAAACTAGATCAAATGATTTTATTTAAAAATATAACTTACTGGTATGGGTATGATACGGGGTCAGATCAAACCAGTCAACATATCTGAGCCTTTATTAAAGTCATAGAAAACATCACATACAAAACACAAGTAAACAGTGATCTGGAAATATTTATGAGTATACATTTGAATTGTTTGAGGAGGCACTTGGGTGTGTTGGGGACACAATGGAACCAAATGTTTACATGACAAATGTGTGTTGAATGTTTCCATGAGTTTATCGTATATTTTTTTCTACATGAGACTATATGTTTATCTAAAACTGAATTTGTACCTGTCAGAGAAAGAACAGGACTATAATAGATAGCGGGTATGGTAAAAAGTTTGGTCCAAATTTATAAGGGTTTTACTTCTCTCCTATATTTTATGTTTTTTTAAAGTCATTTTTGATCTCGTTCTATTTTTCCTCTAAAGCATATGTCTGGAATAAGATGTTATCATATCATCTCAAGGTTTTGATAAAGCTAAAGACAAGTTTAATATGTACTGTTACTAAAACTTGTTTTGTGCCGCAATGAGCTAAACATCTGACTTACAATATTCTTGTTTTAGCAATGAAGGCAGTTTCAGGCAGTCAAATAATACATTATATAGACATCTGGTTTGTTTAAACTATTTATTTTTGCCATTGAAAAGGGCTGGTATTAATACTTTAGTTACATTTTTCATTGGAATGATAAAAATTTACTCTAAATTAAGTTTAAGCTATGTCTAAATGACCTGATTTATGCTCTACATCCAAATTATGACCATGTGTGTTAAGAAAATGCCTCAATAGGTTGTGTAATTATCTACCAGAATCATGCCAGAGTCTTGGCATTATTGCGTCTGCTGTTGACTGACGTTGGGAAGAACCGCAGGATTTCTGACACCCACCTCATTTTTTTCTGTCTGGTTTTGCAAGCGTTCAGCAGAGTCATCTTCGGTTCGCAGTTCCATCCGTGCCACAGTTTTTCTTTTCTTTTAGCAGATTGTCTCTCCCCTTTCCCTGCTTGGATGTTATATCAGCTAAAACTGCGGGTGTGTCACTGCAGGAAATGTCTACCAATGGAATGCAGGTTACACAATTTGACAACACTGTTAACCTAATCCAGAGCTAGAAAGAGACAGAGATGTGTCACATTTGTAATGAATGCTTTTGTTTTGACATCTTGCTGAACATTTTTAAACATGTGTGTTAATACTCAGAATTAAAACATTTATTTTCATTTACTGCAGATTTGCGCGTCGAATTCCTCTGTTTGGATGCACAGCGAATTTGCTGCTTGACACCTGTCCAAAAATGTGTTCATGAACTTGACGTCCCGCACGCGTGTGGGAGGAGCTACTGCCAAATGTCTTTTGTTCCGATCGCTACATGGAACAGTGGCAAAGTATATCTGATTTACAATATGTGGAACGTAGCTTAACAATTAATTGATCCATTAATAGATGAATCGGTTTCTGTTCCTATGATCCAACCACATCGATCTGTCTGAGGCAAGTTGTTAATCGATACCATTATGAAACTGTTTCAAAATGAAAAAATGATATTATTATTTATATTGGTAGGTTTTATTTGACTAAAATGTAAAAACGACCAAGTACATTACAGTGGACAAAACATGCGATGCATTAAAAAAGGATCCATCATTCCAGTCCAATGTGTGGAAGCATTTTGAATTTAGCAAAGACATGTGACCATCCAGTGTGCTAGAATGTTCTGATAGTGTTCCCTTTGGATTCTTTGGATGTGGAAACTTTAGGAAAGTAAAATGTGAATTTGATATTCATTCATTTTTGCTTGTTTGGTTTTACATATATTTAATTTACACTTGGTTGTCTTGCAAGAAATACAAATAAATTATGGAAATCTTCGCCTGCACTGTTCAGTAGCAGGTATTTATCTCCGAGTCACACTGGCTGAAGTTTTGGCTAAAGATGTCCTGGAACGATTTTAGGTCAGTTAATTGGTTGATGAAAATGAACCAATATTGACTATGAATCGTATCCGTTATCACAAATTATGATATGAATCAAATCGTTGTTAAAATGAATTGAAAGCAAAGGAGAAGCCAGATTTAATGGAATTTTAAGTAGTCACAAAATTCACTAAATTGTAACTTGGCCCATTAAAAAACTGTTTGGGTTAATTGATTAAATACGTTATACTGTTGCATAATCCTATCCGTCTGGCATTTTGGTAACTGTTGTAAGAGGCCAGTGTTACAGTTGTTTTACTATATGAATCCACTTTCTTTGAGTTTTTTCTTTAACAGCATTTGGCTCTATTTAAAAAATAGATATATATTTCACGCAGGTTGTTACAAAAGTCTGAAATCTGCTGCAGGTGCCCTGATGTATTTAAGGTCGCCATGGCCCTAGGGGCAATGCAAAACTATATTAGTGATTAGAGATTGTTGGCAGACTGGTGAGCAACTGGCCTCTCCTGCTGTCGAATGCTGCCTTGTTTTAGTGAGCCCCATTTTAAAATGGTGTGAGCTGTAACTCGTCTGAAGAGCAATTACTTTTTCGTCCATGTTGTGTTATCAGTAAAGGATGAAACCCAAGACATGAGAATACGCTCAACTATAGAGGTAGGTAACCCCCAATTCATAAATCGTCTCAATACAGACACTCAAACAGAACAGCCTGGCGGGGGGAGGATGGGGGGATCCTATCAAAGCCTCTTTCACCCATTCTGACCTTTTCATTCAAGCTATTTCTGTCACTAGCAGCTATGTTTGATGGAAGCCAAACACATTTCCCTTTCCATCCATCCATCCATCCATCCATCCATCCATCCATCCATCCATCCATCCATCCATCCATCCATCCATCCACAAATGGATTCACAAACATAGTTTAGCACTCTTTTTTGTAAATGGCATGTGTGATGGATCGTCTTTGAATACGTTCTTTGAAAGGTTTGACATCAATTTCACACCAACAATGCGTGCTATAATTGCAAAAGCAGCACTGAAGCAGAGGACACAGGAATGTCCCTTTTAGCAAACAGCACAGCCTTTCATGTGCTGCCAGGAAACCAACAAACACGAGTACACACACACGCACACACAAACTCAGATGACATTTGAACTTTTGAAGCTTTTTCTATGAAAGAAATGTTTGCTTTTACTAGAAAATAATGGAATAAAGTAATGAGAATTTTGCTTTAATGGTAAAACATTTTCTCTAAAATATCTGCTCTAATAATTTTCATTTGTTATTTCCAATGTAATTGTACATTCACTGGCCACTTTATTAGGCACAACTGGCCAGCTGCCCGTTAGCACAAATTTCTAATCAGCCAATCACATGGCAGCAAGTCAAAACATTTAGGCATGTAGACATGGTCAAGACGGTCTGCTGCAGTTCAAACCGAGCGTCAGAATAAGGAAGAAAAGTGATTGAAGTGACCAGACGGGCGGGTCTAAGGATTTCAGAAAATGCTGATCTACTGGGATTTTCACCCACAACCATCTCTAGGGTTCACAGAGAATGGTCCGAAAAAGAGGAAATATCCAGTGAGCGGCAGTTCTGTGGGCAGAAATGCCTTGATGCCAGAGATCAGAGGAGAATGGTCAGACTGGTTCCAGCTGATGGAAAGACAACAGGAACTCAAAGAACCACTGGTTCCAACCGAGGTCTGCAGAAGATCATCTCTAAACACAAAAAAAGTCCAACATTGATGCAGATGGGCTACAGCAGCAGAAGACCACACCGGGTACCACTCCTGTCAGCTAAGAACAGGAAACTGAGGCTACAATTCACACCGACTCACCAGAACAGGACAATAGAAGACTGATAAAGCGTCTGGTCTGATGACAGATAAGACTGCACACTTTTGGCCCCTTAATACCAAATAAGCATAATTACAACACCACAGCCTACCTGAGTATTATTGCTGACCATGTCCATCTCTTTATGACCACAATGTTTCAGGATAAGGCGCCATGTCATAAAGCTGGAATCATTTCAGACCAGTTTCTAGAACTGGACTCAAATGTTCTCCACAGTCACCAGATCTCAACCCAGTAGATCACTTTTGGGATGTGGCGGAACAGGAGATTGGTATTGTGGATGTACAACCACAAATCTGCAGCAACTGTGTGATGCTCTCATGTCAATATGGACCAAACTCTCTGAGGAGTGTTTCCAGTGGCTCGTTGAAGCCATGCCAACATTGCAGTTCTGAAGGCAAAAGGGGTCCAACCCGGTACCCGGTAGGTGGACCTAATAAAGTGGTTGGTGAGCGTAGATTACCTTTCTAACTGATAATCTTTCAGTCAGACTAGAGATCCCCTAAAGATAACAGACAGGTTGTAATGAAAGATCTGCATTGTGCTTAAAGCCTGATGATAAAACCCTGTGTTCTTCAAAGCACTCTTTCTTATTATTAGTTGATTCTCACTGTTCTTTGTGTGAAATTTTGGGACTTCAAGGTTTCAAATGTGCAGTGCAAAACAGCTGTCATTTTTTTAATTAAATGCTGCATGTTTCTGTGGAAATGCAATATGTCATCCTGTTGAAGAATTTTATCTGGTAGATATTTGTGTTTACTTTCAATTAGACAGCTGTATCATTAGGTTGTTATGTACATCATTATTAAAATCTTGTTTTTACAGTTTGATGGACAGTTTGTTGCTGTTCCTTGGCAATGGTTGATCTCTTTTTTCCTAGTATGTATTTGCAAAACGTTCTGCTTCTGCATTAGGTTCTTTTTTCTTTTGTGGATTTGACCCGCTCAGTGGTCTCAGCCTTATAACCCTGGACTTAATATTCCTGTCATGGTCATACCACAGACTGTAGTAATGGGTCCTGTGCTGAAAACTCTGCTCCGAAAGTTCAATTTGTGTTGAAATAACCGAATCGTTCCCCATCAAATTCATAACTACAGCTTACCAATCTCTTATGGTGTCTGTCAGATTCTGTGAACTAGGGTTGTCCAGATCTGATGACATGATTGGAAATCAGGCCTGATCACAGAGTTTCAGACTTAATCAAAAGCGGATATTTTACCCCAATGAGGGATCTGATATCTATTTTATTCTCATTCTAATCAGCGCTGTTTATTACATATAAATACTCTGGTAGAAGTCTGCATATCAAGAACGGATCACATGTTTAAATGCTTGTTTGTGTCCTGATGTGGGAATTTCTACACGTTTTACCCTTTGACACGTGTCTCAGACTGTTAGAATTCCCTGAAGGTGTGTGTGTTTGTGTGTGTGTAAATGTGTGTGTGTGTGATAGGTTAGACAATGTGAGAGTTTGAAAAAGAGCTTTCTCTTTTTTTCTGTCCTGTAGCTCTTTTCTACAGACACATTCAATCTTATTAGTTATCTCCCTGAATTTGCATTTTTCTAACTCAAATCTATTCTAAATAAAATGTATCACTGGACTTCTAATTATTTAAATATGCATGTCATGGACAGTTATATATCTTACTCTTCATTTTCCTCATCTAAACCTCCGTTGCTGTCTTGGCGGTCTGTAATAGAAGCTTTGCTTCCCCGTCTTTAATCCGTTCTCTATTATTTCATTCCGTCACCCCTCTGCTAGCTTCTCTCCATTTTCACTCAGTGCATTACTCCACCATCACACCACCAACAAAGAATCACATTTCACTAGAATAGACAAATCCACTGGCATTACAAAAGTCAGTTTTAGAAAAACTCAATGAAACATCATGGAATTATATGTACTTTTATGTATATACTTTTATTTAAAGCAGGGGTCTCAAACTCGCGGCCCGCGGGGTATTTGCGGCCCAAAATTAAAATGAAAAAGCAATCCACCAAAATGCTTTTTCATTTCCTTCCTCAACACTGCTTTTTCTGTCACTTAATTAAAATGATAATGAAAATGGTATTTGACATTTCATTTTCAAAAAGTTATCAGGTAAATGTGTAGATTCATTTAGAAATGTCTACTTTGACAATTAAAATGGATTAACAGAAATGATTTTTGAACATGATGGATTTACAGAACTGTAGAATTTAAGTCTTCTTTAGTGTTTAATAGTTAGAATTCAACAGTGTTAACTGAACTGTATTAATAAAGATGTTTAAATGAGAAAACAGCAGATATAAAGAATAAATAAACAGAAATGTATTACTGATTTATTTACTTATTGATTTTTTTTTTACGTATTTTATTTGAATGAGAGTTTTATAAGTAAATTTTGTGCAGAAAACAGTTAATAATAGAGTATAGTAATAGTATAGTACATGTTCCATACAAATTTATTGGCTCTCAGACATTCACTAGTTGTGTGTGTGTGTGTGTTGACGTTGTGGCCCTCCCTCAGCTAGACCCTGCCTTCAGTGGCCCCCAGGCAAATTGAGTTTGAGACCCCTGGTTTAAAGCTTTTCCGTAAGGTTGCCATCCTTAAAAGCTCTCATTATGAGGCTTTTAAAATGCAAGGCCTCTTGAATACAAACCACAGCTACTCCTGACCACTGGATAAAGTTTACCTCAGCAAATTGCGTGGAGCAAAGGCCCATCAAACACCAGGAGAGACTTTAGCCTTTTAACACAATGTTGTTTTACATGCTACACAAGTGTTTGTCCTCTCACTGTTTTCCTACTCATAGTTGTCACACAAAAAAGAAAAAGATTGAACACACGAAAAGGAACAAAAACTGTCCCACTTTTTAAATGAAATGGTTTGATAGAACCTGAACAACAGTTTCTATTTATTTTTACACCAGCAGTCAAACATGGAGGCGGGAGTGTAAAAGTAAGGGGTTGAATGACTTGCCATGGTTGAGACTTGCAAGTCCCACATCCCTTCTACCTGCTCCATGCACATTTACATTTGGACACCACGGCTGTGGTGCAGAGGTAGAGCCGTCGACCTCTGATTGGAAGATTGCTGTTTTGGTTCCCGCTCCACATTTGCAGAAATAGTGGCTCATCAGATCAGACGACGTTTTTCCACATTGCTCCTGGTGGTTATAGGTTGGGGCCATGCAGCCATCAGTGTGTGAATGTTTGTGTGGGGGTGAATGGGACTGTGAATTTAAAGTACCTTCTAAGAAGTAATAAAGCACTATATAAATATATGCCACTTACCATAGATTCACTTTTAATTGATTTGCAATCAGTGTGGAGATGGGAGTCTTCTTCTCTGGTGCACAGGCTTTCTACTGAAACCAAGGGTTTAACGTAACAATCTTTATGGCTGCACAGGTGCCTAAAATGGGTTTGAACAGCTAATTCTGCCACTTATAATGCACAACCCAGAGAGAGTTGCTAAATATTGTAGGCTAACAGCAGTCTTGGTTATAACTACAGCAGGACAACATTGCAAAAAATCAGCCTGTAATGGGTTTTAAAAAAACAGCATTTCTTTTTTGGAGTCTCAGTCAAAGCCTAGACTTATATTCATTTGAACTCCGCGACCTTTAACAGACTTAGAAAATAAATCCTATTGAAAAACACAGCGTTTGTAAAAATGGGTAATGTGATTGTGTGATGTCTAACTGTGATGGTCCAAAATACAGAATACCTAAACAAACAGAAAACAACACCATAAAATATAGAAAAACACATTTAGGAATTGCAAAATTAGATGGTGTTGATGTCCTTTTCTTTTGGTTTTAAACATCCCTATTATTTTGTTTTGCAGCAGCAGCAGTTGATAACAGAATGGACGTGACCTTTACCTAACTGGAACATCTTGACTGATTTTCTGGGCAGACACTTGACTTGCCGTTTCAACTGTAGCAAGCTTTCTCCACCGACAGGTGGAGCGTCATCCTGACATGAATCAGGTGTTGATGAATATTTAAATGTGGGAATCAGCCAAACTGTCTGGCAGGTTTTTAACGCTCCAGCATCTGCCCCTGTTTGCACCAACTCGCAGCCTTTTGGGCCAGTTTCATGTCTGCAAATCCAGTCAAATATCTTATAAAGATGTTTAACTGAGTTTTAATGTAGCACATTTTAGCGTTGAGCTTTGAAAAACACACAGCCTTAACTCACTTAAATACACTACATACTCGACATAAAATGAAGCTCTTTTTCCAAACCGTTATGTCCATCATTATACAAAAATAACTTTTTGTAAGTGAATTTTGTTGTTTTATCGTGCATCATCTGTGAGTCAGCGTGTTATGAATAAAAATAGCTTGGGCTGTGTGTGGAAGTGAGACGTACATCCTGCTTGTATGCCTCAGCTGGCCTCTTTAGCCCACATTAGCAGGAGCTCTGAGCTGACATGGATCAGGTTAAATCACAGACGGATGCCTGACTTCCATTTGTTCTGCTTGAAGGCGATTAAAACAACCTTCAGAGTCAGACGTCCTTTTAATTTTTCTCTGAAGCTAAATCCCATTCAGATGAGTTATTTTAGCTGTTTTAAGCCTTCGTGTAAACAATTGCCATGACTGTGAGACACAAGGTTATGCCAGCATAAACATAGTGTCTGTTGGGACATATTATACAGAGGCGATTCTTGACTTGAGCCGACGCTCTGGACAGTGTCATGGAGTCTTGTACGGGTCGGACCGCAGAGGTGGTGGGCACGCATGGGTCACCGGTCTGGGTTGCCAAAAGGATAACCATCTTGGAGGGCAGAAAGGGTGTAATAATGAGCGGAAAACCATGATTGGACAGTCATCCTTACTGACTAACATGGTTCTCAAGAGCAGTCTTATCTGTTTAACACGCGGTCTAAATCCAAACTATGCACTCTTCCTAGAACTGTGTCAACCTGGTTCACGTTCTGCTAAGAGAAGGCCCCTTATTTATTCAGGAAAAGATTGTAATTTTAAGCTGACGCAGTTCAACACAATAACTCACAACACAACACAACAACTCACAACACAACACATTAACTCACAACACAACACATTAACTCACAACACGACTCACAACACAACACATTAACTCACAACACATTAACTTACCACACAACACAATAACTCACAACGCAACACATTAACTCACAACACATTAACTCACAACACAACACATTAACTCACAACACAACACATTAACTCACAACACAACACATTAACTCACAACACAACACATTAACTCACAACACATTAACTCACAACACAACACATTAACTCACAACACAACACATTAACTCACAACACAACACATTAACTCACAACACAACACATTAACTCACAACACAACACATTAACTCACAACACCACACATTAACTCACAACGCAACACATTAACTCACAACACATTAACTCACAACACAACACATTAACTCACAACACAACACATTAACTCACAACGCAACACAATAACTCACAACACAACACATTAACTCACAACACATTAACTCACAACGCAACACAATAACTCACAACACAACACATTAACTCACAACACATTAACTCACAACACATTAACTCACAACACAATAACTCACAACACAACAACTCACAACACAACACATTAACTCACAACACAACACATTAACTCACAACACGACTCACAACACAACACATTAACTCACAACACATTAACTTACCACACAACACAATAACTCACAACACATTAACTCACAACACAACACATTAACTCATAACACAATAACTCACAGCACAACACATTAACTCACAACACACAGCAATAACTCATAACACAACACATGAACTTATAACGGAAGTAGAGCAGCAATGGAAGTGCTTTTATTCTGAAATTTCCACTGTGCTGAGCGGCTAACTACCTAACAGAAAGTAACGTCACAGTGAGCTGTGGAGGGAGCACGTTTTTTTCTACAAGAGAAGGTTGCAGCAGTGTTGCCAGATTGGGCGGTTTTGGTTCTAAATTTGCAAGTAAAAATGACTTTGGGCGGGTTTGCATAATTTGGGCGGTTTTAAGGTTGGTTCAGCGGGTTTTTCTCCCGCATGAATATATAATAACGGTCTACGTTAGGCCGTGTGGCTAAATGTATTGCAATATCAAGCTTTAAAGAACACAATTTCTAAGAGGCGGGGCGGGGCGTTGCATACCCCCAACAACAGGTTGGATGACGGAACCCGGTCCATTAAGCGTATCTGCCTGGTGCGTTCACGGACCTTCATGACATAGAACTCCAAAAGCCACGCTGTTTACACGAATTAATTTGTTTTATTAGTCACCTATGCTTTCATTGCACTAAAATGTGAGTAATGAAGTATTGAGGGTTTCTGTAGTCTAATAATTGAAATTTAATTGCTAAAATTTGAACTGTATTTCGTTATGGTACTCCTTTACTGACAAAAGTAATTAAATTAGAGTAATTTGTTACTTTGTAATAGTATTACATGAGACAAAAACCAAAGCTAAATGTTTCCTTATCAACCTAACTCCTCTGAATTTGACCTTTTGACCACTCTGTCAGTCCAAAAGGGTTATCTCATGAGAACCAAATCATTGGAAGTAAATGTGAGTTTAAATTCAATTCAGGGGGAATCTTTGACTCAAACCAGAAAAGTTTGAATTTCAGAATTTTCTGATAATCCAGGCATCGAGTGCATCCCAAATTATCCTCTAAAAGGGCATCTGCCAAAACTAGCGGTCTGTTTACACTAAACTGGTAGTGCTGTGACGTACGCACATACCACATTTAATGGACTCTAAGTCATCTGGAATATAAGATGCAGCACCCAAAATAAATAAGTCAAAAAGAAAAAATCATGCATAAATCGCACTGGAGTGACGAGAAAAGTGCGATGCTTCTGAACAACTCTAGCTAGCGTCATGGTGCTGCCCCCCAGCCTCTTTTTCAACGTGCGTCAAATTGGATGCACAATGCATTTTCACAGAGCGTCTTCATTAAGCTAATGCAGCATTAAACCTTTTCCTCAACAAACAGCACTAATCCTTTACCTTTGTGGGTGCATTATTGTTAATATAACCGGTTTATCAATCTTTCAACATAATTTATGTCAATATCGTGTGAATTTAATGACTTTTTTTGCTATAGTTTAAAATCCTTTTATTTATTTATGCTCCAAAATCTGTGCATTCTGTTTAGCGGGATTGGTTCAATATTTATTAGTCTTTTTAGGATTTATGCAGCAAACAGCCCTCACTAACTGAAGCATTCGCACAGTTTTGGCAACCTTTCATTAAAACAAAATAAAGCTTCCTTGGTTTTATTCAGAAAAAAGAAGCTCGCCTTCATATTTTCCGTCTCTATATGTAAGATGGATCCGCTGAGCTGATGTGATCTGTCAGTGAGAGCAGAATTAGTTTTAGGTCTCACAGCTTTTCCCCCCCCTTTTCAAAATTGCTGTAATAATTTGTCAGTGTTACAGCAGCCGCCACACACATTCATCTCTGTGCCATGGCGCTCTCAGGGGGCAGTAATGCAGCTCGGTCTGAGTGAAACAAAGTGATTATCAAAGCTGTTAACGTAATTATTTCCTCACTTTGACATTTCAACAGAGAGGTGATGCCATAGAGCAGCCCTGCTTGACTCTGGGTCAACTATACCCTCCTCTCCGATACCTCTGTTTGTGACAGGCACGTAAAGGTGATGAGGGGGCTAAAGGGGGCTACTTACCCCCAATGTTCTCCTCTCTCAAAGAGTTCTAAAAGTTCAAATACTATTTTGATATTTTGCAGTCGTACTGTTAAACTACATCTTTTCCTGTCATGTCTGGTTTTGAATTCTGGAGCCAATAGCAAGAATTCCGAGCCCCCTTTAACTACTCATAGACGATCTGATTGGAGCTGGTGGGGGGGTTGAGCTCGGGGATCTGAAAGCAGAAACAGGAAACCAGATTTTCCTGTGTGCAGTGGAGAAAAGCTGGGCACAGAGTGAATGAATGAGTGGATGAGTGTGCCACACGTTAGAAAATATATGAACTCTAATATTGGAAAGCTTAGTTGGGGTTAGGCCTGCACAATATACCGCTAATTTATCGTTATCGCAATATCCAGCTCTGCAATACGCATATCGCAAAAGACGGCGAGAAGCGCAATAAATCGTAGACCTTAAATGTGTTAAAACAATCTTAGGGCAGCTGGAAGTATTTAATGAATCAAATAAATCCTTTTATGCATTTGACCAATCGGATGGACGGCTTCACGTTGTTGACCAATCGGATGGAGGCCTTTAATGTTAGATGTTTGTCACCTATGTCGACGAGGGTCATTTGGAGAATAATTTTTAAACTGTTGCATTGAAATTGTTGGAATGGTAATTTTGGTTATTTTACAATTTGTTTATATACCGCAAATTATATCATTATCTCAATATTAATCTCTAATGTCGCATATCGCGAGTTTTCCTCATATCGTGCAGCTTTAGTTGGGGTTGAGGATCTGCTTCTCCAGATCTAGAGGCTGTTCTCATCAAACGCATGTGAGAAATGACTAAACTTTAGAAAAGTGAGTAAAAGGACCCTGTCAAAGACAACCAAACAGGTTTATCTCTTTTGAGTTTGTTGACTACATGGGTCTACAAGAGACTTTTTAAAACATAACTCGCTGTTTTCATGTCACGCAGTTGACAACAGACCACTCTGTGTCTTATGTCATTCCTGCTCATATGCCATAGTACTGTAGCATTCTGTGGCAAATCTTTCACGGATTTCAGCGTTACGTTTAAGCTCCACCCATCCACTTAGCGGTTTCAATGCAAAGGTATTATGAATGCGCAGAGTGTGTCCTTAGAGAGGTATTGATCTAAATGGCCTTGTGCTTTAGCCAGGCTTTTTTGTGGGGTCAAGCTGCCTTTTTAATTGTCTGATTTCTAGTCAGACAATCTTTTTTTTGTAAACGCAGAATCTAGAATTCATTTGAGCCTAAATAAAAAAAATGTAATAAGAATTATTACATTTTAATTTAAGAAAAAACAGGAAAACAGCATATATGTAAAGCCCTTTTTGTAAAAGTCATTATTAAATAAATAAAATAAAAATAAAATTTCACTATTTAGCGGCTAATGTTTAAAGGGCCTATATCATGTCAGCCTTTCAGAGTGAAGGATACCCATGTATATCATCAGATATTACCTTTGGCACACTAAAGAACACATTTTTTAGAAAGTTGAGTTATTTTCGCAGATCGTTTTTCTACCTGGACTTAAGAAGACTCGATCTTTGAGGCTCCGCCTTTCTCTCCTTGTGGGTAACGCCCATTTCATGATGTCAACCTACAGTCTGCCTCGGCGGCGTGTCTGCTTTTCACCCACGAAAACAAATAACATCAGAACTTTTGCAAAGATGGATGTGCATATTGTGCATAGAAAATAAAAGCGTTTAGCTAATCAACGCTAACTTTACAGAGAAGCTGGGTGTGTGTGTTAGCCTGGGGGCGGAGCTGACAGCGCAGACTCTTCCTGGAAGGGGCGGTTCTTCATTAATTTACGTCACAATGTGAGAGCCTGCTTTTTTTTGTGGATTGGAAGGTGCCAGTGCTTAGAGGGCAGAGTTTTGGAGGAATACTCAGATGCGTGAATAAATCAAAATACCGCTTTGGGGTTGTTTTTAAGTCAAGAATGAATATTATAAAACACTCAAATGCTCAAAACACTTGATTTAGGCCCTTTAAACGGGTTCAATTAAAAAAAGGATTCATAATATCGACTTCTGTAAATAACACTCTGTACTTTTCCCCCTAAAATTACAACACTTTGATAAAAACCCTCAGAAAGACAGACATTGGAGCGATGTAGGTTACTGTGACCCAGACCAGAAGTCAGTAACGGTGGGTGATGATGGCAGCATCCTCCAGTTTATTGGCACTGATTAATGAACCGCAGCAAAGCAGAGTGCCCTGTCATCAAACAAATCAGATAAAGGCAAGACGAGCGCTGACCTCTTGTCGCTGACTGATTCATGATGCTGTGAAGATGCCTCACCAGAGACAGCTGCTGGAGAACAGGGAGCGCTTCCATCCCCACAATATCTTATTTGTTGTTTTTTTTTGCTCCTACTCTAATTTGGAGCTTTCTGCATCCATCTGTTGTGACTGAACTGATCTCCAGCTTTACACGTCATCACAGTGCCCCTGTTAACCCTTGTGCTGTCCTATGGGGTCAAGATGACCATTGACGTGTTCTCCCTACCATGACAAAGGTGGATAAAGGTGGAAAGGATTGCATGTAATCCATGAACACCAGTGAAGATCACAAATCATTGAAGAAAAAGGGTTTAGCGCACTGTCTTGTGGGGTCTAGATGACCCAACTCCCAATGTTAAAGTGCCTAGGATAGCACAAGGGTAAAGAGGCGTAGATAATGAATGCGAGTCGTTGATCATTTTCAGATCCTACTGTGGACACCGTGAACAGATGAGGCTGTCGCTTGTCGGAAAAAGGGTTTGTATTTTGTCTGATGTCCCGGTTTAGCGCCTCCTAACCGCGTTAGGAATACTTTTTGTCGGCCTAACATCAGGCTCATTTTCTGTCTCTGTGTCCTCACAGAGAACCCATGAACTCCTTCACGTCCTCACTGTTCCCAGATTTCCTGATTGTGTGTGTCTGGAAAGAGGATGAGAGATGAAGTGCATCTGCATTATTTACAGTAGCACTCAAGCTGCCAGCCTCATGGGCTCTCTGTCCCAGAGCTGCTTTTGGAGTCGCTTGCTCTCATGCAAGACTATGACAAAAGATAAACCCTGATTAATGCAGCAACTGATGTTGTTTGAGGAAGATAAAAAAAATATAAAAATGGTGGAAATGGCCATCTGATCCAGATCGGTTAGGTTAGGCCAGGTAGGTATCCTCATTAGGAAATAAGAAAGAAGAGACCAACGGAACATTTCTAGTTTTTATATAAGAAACACAAAAATCGTGATGCTTTCCTCCAGAAGTGCAGCAGCTGCTGTGCAGACGAACACATGGGCCATTTCAGACATGAGCCTGTGCATGCTCAAAATGTCCTCAGGGGATGCTGCGAGTGCTGGAAATAACCTTTTGCCAGATTAATTTCAGAATTCTGCAACTTGACAGTTCCCCACCTCAATGCAGTGACCGAATAGCAATCTGTACACGGCCTAACGTAGTCCGCTATTATATAGTCGTCAGGGGGAAAAAAATGCCAAACCGACCCTAAAACCGCCCATATTATGCATACCCGCCCAAAGCCATTTTTACCGACAAATTTAGAACCAAAACCGCCCAATCTGGCAACACTGCTGCTAGCTTCTCTTGTAGAAAAAACGTGCTCCCTCCACAGCTCACGGTGACGTTACTTTCTGTTAGCTAGTTAGCCGATCAGCACAGTGGAAATTTCAGAATAAAAGCACTTTAATTGCAGCTTTACTTCCGTTGTAAGTTAATGTGTTGTGTTGTGAGTTAATGTGTTGTGTTGTGAGTTAATGTGTTGTGTTATGACCCTTCTGGGCCACCGTAGATCTGCTTTTAACGGACATGAGGATTTTGAATTTCTGGCTCTTTGAAGTGTGGCTCAAGAGTCAGTGGGGTCTTGGGAAAGCATTCATCTGTCATCACCCTTGAACTTGTTGGGTTTTCTGTTCCAATTAGATAAAGTCATTTAAACAATTGTTTGTCAAGAACGCTGCCATCACCTGTTTACTGTGTCTAGTACATATGTATTTGGATTTTGAACCAAGCTAAATGCTTGAACTGAACTTGATTTTCTTTGAAAATAAATATTAATCACTCCTGGTTATTAATATCTCAAATTCCAAATATGCAGCAGAACGTCCGACATTATGGCTTCCTTTTGACTAATGTTTTATAAAAGCTTTAAAGCTTGAGGTTTCTTCTGATAGCTTCTTCATGGAATGTTTCAGATTGAGTTCAGAAAGGAAGGGGATGGACGAAACCCATCTTTAGAATGGGTCTTACTCCTGCCAAAAGGAGCTGAACACTGTTTTCACAACAGTCCCCTTTCCTGACCTTCGGCTGAGTCTGGCACCTGACTACCGGAATGTTTTCGCACAAACATCCGTACAAGGACAGCATTTGTGTTTTTGAAAATACTAGTATTGCAAAAGATGCAATACTTTGGTATTGCAAAAGATGAATGTTCTGTTCTTATTCAGAAAGAACTGGAACTGTATTCAGGAGACACAGACATAACTTTTATTACAACTTAAAAAAAACAGCAACTTCTAGTTTTTTCTGCCACAATTATCACAAAAATGCATGTGAGACTGTACATCAATACAGACTACAGCATTTCAACTTTTTTTAATTTTTGGATGCTGGTGTGCCGCGGGATTTTTGTTAAGGATAAAGCGTGTGGCTCAAAAAATGTTAAAAAACACTGGTCCAGGGCACGTTAACGTTGGGAGTGAGTCCATCTGGACCCCACAAGGTAGCACAAGGGTTATGATGGTGTTCAAAACCTTCATATTGTGCTCTATCAAACTAGACATTTCTTTTTACAGTCTTCCTTTATGGATGTGAGTTTTTGTTTGTAGTCTTTCAGACATTTGTGCCTCTTGGACTGGAGTTTGGGACATACTTTCATCAGCATTTTGGTGCTGACAGCCTGAGAGTCCTGAGCTCTTCACATCTCCCCCTGACAGTGTTTTACAGCTCAGCCGACAGGTGTGACAGGTAAAGGTCAGGGAGGGGGAAATGTCCCCTTCGGGCCAGCTGGTCACTTTGGTTCTCCTTCGTTACCACAGTCTGCTGCAGTGGCAGGTTTCTTTTCAGACTAACATCCATGTCTGGGAGACAGAGAAAGCTCCACTAAGCAAAGAAACAGAAAACTGCATGACTGCAGCACATTCAGAGTTTTGATGAAAGTTGTCACTGATGTGTTTATTTAATCTGTTCATTTCTTTAAACCGTTTTATAAAGTTTATAAATTTTTAGCCCAGCTTTTGTTCACATTTAATCCTAAATTCACTGGATTCCTCCACATGGTGGTCATACAGACATGATGCAACACTTGTTTATCATAAAAGCCCGCTTGCCTGACCTTGTTTTGTGGACACATTGTTGCAGCGACGGCCTTGAGATTGTGTGCCGAGCTTCTCTTCATTTTGCTTTGCTCATAAAGGAGGTTGTCTAAATAAAAATAATTAAAAAAAAGATTCATTGGTGATTTTTAAAGCAAATATTTCTACTTCATGAGAGAATTCCCAGCTGAACTCTTAATTCACTCATGTTCTGTTGCCGTCATTACCGCAGACTGAAGGATTTCCTGGCAGCATTTTGCCAATACATCAAACTATTTGTTTTGACAAGTTTTACTTTAACAACATATGCTTGATTATATCAAAGTTAAAGCCAAATGTCTAAACTCATTGTCCTAACCCGAAATAAATGTCTTATTAAATGAACTAAAATTTTTTGAAAATAAAGTATAAAGAAATAAAACGGTTTACGAAACAAGCTAAGACCGCAAGTCCTTGGCTAATAAAAATGCAAACTTGAACAAAACAAACGGGGATACTGATTTCATTTGGGTTCTTTCTTCACACTCATTGGTTTTAAAAGGTTTAGAAGTGTCTTTATGTCGTCCCACCCTAAACCAATTAAAGTCACAAACGCAATCATCACAAATGCCAAATTTAATGGCATACAGGGTTGTAGACGAGGTTGAATGTTCAGGTGGCGTTCAGCAGGTTGATAAATGAACTTTGATTGCAGCTGTGGCAACTTACAGTACTTGGAGAGTCTGTAAAATATTTTGAAAGAATGCAGCAACTAAAGGTCACCTCTTAGAAGCTGAGACAATAAAAGTCCTAAAAATCCAAACCCTCCTGTGTCCTTTCTCCTGCAGTACCGGATCGGACAGCTGTACATGATCAGCAAGCACAGCCACGAGCAGAGCGATCGGGGCGAAGGAGTGGAGGTCGTCCAGAATGAGCCATTTGAAGACCCCACTCATGGCTCGGGACAGTTCACAGAGAAGCGAGTCTACCTCAACAGGTGAGTGGAGCATGGCTCTGTGATGCTCTTACCCTGTGAGACTATGTACTTGCATTGATTTAGGAAGTCCCCCTGGTGGTGGGAAGGTTTTTTTTTATGTTTGTTTGATTGTTCTTTTGGACAGATTCATGTGTGGATGCAAAACCATTTCCTCCGTCTAAACTGAAATATTTGTAAAATCACAGGACGAGTGTTATCTGTCACCTGGAATCCCGTTCTCTAAAACTAAAAAAGCTGTTTAGAAACCCAGGAGTTACGTCAGACTCTGAGTTAAGTCACGTCTCATCACTTTCATCGGTAGCTTTTTACCATCTGAAGAACATCACTAAAATGAAAAGGATGGTGTCCAAACCTGACTTACAAGAACAAATCTATGCTTTTGTGTCCAGTAGGTTGGACTAGTGTAATGGCCTTCTCTCTGGGCTCTCTAAACGAGGCATCAAACAATTGCAACTTACGGTATTTAAAATGCTGCAGACAAAAACCAGGAAAAATGACCACATCAGTCCAGTTCTAAGTTCTCTGCACTGGCTTCCCGCTGCCCAGAGAATCGAGTTTAAAACAGCTTTACCTGTTTATAAGTCTCTCTGTGGCGCAGCACCCAATGATATGCTAGTTCCTTTTAACCCGACTCAAAGTCTACGAACCTTACGCGGAGGTCTTCCTCAGGTCCAAAAGTCAAAACTAAACATGGCGAGGCAGCTTTTCAGTGTTTTCCCTCAAAGATTTCTGAAAATCTAGGCTTTTAATCTTAAGGATTTTCATGATTTTGCTTATGTTTTGAAAGTTAGCATTTGATTTCTTTTTGTAATTTTGGATATCGTACAGCACTTTGAATTTCCCTGGGTATGAATTGTGCTTTACAAATAAACTTGCTTGCTTTAAAAAAAAAAAAAAAGCACTACTACTAGTCAGCATGGAGTGTCAAGGACAACTGAAGGCCTTACAGAAACCAAACAACATCTTCATTCAAAATACTTTGCAAGCATTTCCTTTAGGCTGTCAGATCTGAAATACCACGATAAATCATTTCCCTCTCCTTCTTCTTAGCTTCTCTCTGGTTTGTAATCTCTTTTTAAGAACCAAAAATACAAAAATATGTAAA
Source organism: Oryzias latipes (assembly GCF_053564925.1). Lineage (NCBI taxonomy): Eukaryota > Metazoa > Chordata > Actinopteri > Beloniformes > Adrianichthyidae > Oryzias > Oryzias latipes. Next base: position 7,792,848 of record NC_136237.1, on the reverse strand, counting down.
TGTTTGAGAATCAGATTGTTCCACGTCATTTCACCAAATTAACCGCTAGGTGGCTCGATGCTGTCTGACATTAGTCCTCATTTACATCAACACAAAACTGTCTGCAGTAACATTTGAGCGGCTCAGCTGCTCAGTTGGTTCAGGTGCAGGACTCGGAAATCAGGCTTCGGTTCCCAAGTTGCGCTTCATCCAGTGTGGGTCCTTGAGCAAGACTCTTCATGCTACTGCATAACTCTGGGTCAAGTGTGGGTCCCCCTGTGCCGGTCCCCAGCCCGGATCAAACACAGGGATGTGTCAGGAAGGGCATCCGGCAGAAAGATCGCTGCCGATCCACCTGTTCGAATCAGTGGAAGCTGATTGTCTGTGGCGACCCTTGAAGACATACAAAAGGTGAACAACAGTTAGTTGTGTTTGACTTTTTGTTTACCACATTTTAATTCCAATCAAATCGACTGGAGTCCATCAGGCCTTCAGGCTTCCTAGGCTCAACAACAGTCAGGTTTGTTTTTGCTGCCTTTTTTCCGTTTTGGGAAAGATTGATGCCACATTCTACCAAGATAAAGACAAAACGAATCAATCACTCTGTCCCCCGATACATACTGCCATTCATTAGGGTTGTTCTTTAAGTTTATAACCCTGGATAAGCAAAAGGATGTTATATTTGATTAAACAATGAGGCTTCCTGCAACTGTTTCAGCATCACATTACATTGATTATCTTTAAATATTTGTCAGTGGAGAAAATTCAAGAAAAGACCTGAGGTTATAACAAGACTAATCTACATGTTTCTATTGATTTCTCAATTCAAAATAAACCTTTGCCTATCCTCTCATACTGATCTGTAACTCAGAAATAAAAGGTTTGAAATGGGGGATCAAAAATATTTGTCAATAATTAAAACAAAGACTTTTATGATGTAGGTTCAGAAAAGAATTCCCATCAATGAATAGACTAAAGTTGAAGAATGTGGGGAATTGCGAAAGTTATGGAAAGACAAGCATGTGGTTTCAGTGCTGCAGACAGAAGCAGGTGGAGAAGACCGCCAAGCTGCAGTGGAGACGGGTTGCAGCGAAGCTCCCTTCTCCCAGGCTGGAGGTCCACATGATGCTTTTAAAGGCTGCTGCCATCAGCTTGGGTCCAGTGGAAGCCACACCCTTTCCAGCACCACACCTGAAAGTAATCAGACAAACAAAGATCCACAAAACAACCAAGTCACACTCTAAAAGAAATAGAATACACAAAACCCAGAACATAAAGACAGAACAAAAGCAAATACGGCCACAGCCGTAACAATTAAATAGGAAATTGCACAAGTGGGATTTGTGACAATAAATTTTGCCTAACTGAAACTTTTATGGAAAAAGGGTTTTTGCGCTTGGAGGAGGTCGTTTTTGAGGCATATTGACATATTTCGCAAAACTGCAATGGAAACCCTCTTTTCAAATTAAATGAGTCACGTGACCACAGGTAGCCAGTTTATAGATAGCGATGGCGATGCGCTTCTTGGTCGGAACTGGCTGCCTTGGTCGCTGCACAGCGGGCGCCACCAGAGGTCTCACAGCCTCGCACAGCTCATCAAAAGTTAAGCGAGTCTTGTGGAATTGTTGGATCCACAGCTCCTCTGTGAAATCACCAACCGCCATTTTCCAAAATCAAATCAAATCAACCTGTATTTATGTAGCACTTTTACAACACATGTCACTCAAAGTGGCGTCATCCATAGACACTCCCATGTGTAATGAGCTCGCCGCTCCCTGGCCTTAATAAGACGCTGACCTCTGCTGATGATGAGTGCTAGTGCCGTGGCAGAAATTTGAATGGATTTGCTGTAAATCAACGTATTGTTCACACCCGTCACCATGTTTTTATTCGCATATGATGTAATGGGAACCGTGTAATTGTGAAATCGACATTTCTTGAATTTCGATAAAGTTTTGCGTATTTGTGTAATAGACATTCAGCTGAGTGGAGAAAAACTGAACTGATAAAGTGAAAAATAAATTCACCCGAATGTCAGCTAAACTATTTAGAAAAGACAATAACTCCCACATTAAAATGAACTTACCAATAAGGATACATGTGAAACTGTAAACAACCTTGGAAGACAGTGAAGTAAAAAAAAAGCCCAATGGAAAGAATGAAAGGAGGCAGAAGATGCTCATGGCTTTGTGTGAGAGCAGAAATACCTGTGTCAGCGTTGGCTCTGCTGTGGAAGGAGTTGTGCTGAGTCAGCAGAACTTTGCTGCAGAGGAGGGGAAGAAAGCAAAGGGAGCACTGGATCTTTAGGGGTCAGGCCTGGCTGTTTATTTTGCTATATAGAAATAGTGTCAATTAAAGATGAACACATACTTTCAGACAGCTGAGTTTATTTTTAAATATACACAATATTACCAAAAGTATTTGCTCACCTGCCTTGATTCACATATAAAGTGAAGTGCAGTCCTATTCATAACCCACAGAGTTTAATGGGATGTTGGTCGACCCTTTGCACCTATGCAGCTTCAAATCCTCTGGGAAAGCTGTCCGCAAGGTTCAGGAGTGTTTAAAGGAATGTTTGACCATTCTTCCAAAAGCTCATGGAGAAGGCCTGGCTCTCAGGCTCTAATTCATCCCAAAGGTGTTCGATGGGGTTCAGGTCAGGACTCTGCAGGCCAGTCCTGTTCATCCACACCAGACTCTGTCATCCATTTCTTTATAGATCTTGCATTGTGCACTGATGCACAGTCATGTTGGTGGAGGAAGGGGACCGCTCCAAACTGTTCCACAAGGTTGGGAGGATGGAATCGTCCAAAATGTTTTGGTATCCAGAAGCATTCAGAGTTCCTTCCACTGGAACTAAGGGGCCAAGCCCAAGTCCCAAATGTACTGCTCTCCTGGCAACCCCGACTCGTCCATCAGATTGTCAGATAGAAAAGAGTGATTCATCACTCCAGAGAAGGCATCTCCACTGCTCTAGAGTCCAGTGGCGGCGTGGTTTACACCACTGTATTCAATGCATTGCTCTTGGAGATGTGTGGCTTAGATGCAGCATGGAAACCCATTTCATGAAGCTCTCTGCGTACAGTACTCAGGCTAATCTGAAGGTCACATGAAGTTCTGAGCGCTGTAGCAAATGACTGTGCAGAAAGTTGTCAACCTCTTTGCACTATGCGCTTCAGCATCCACTGACCTCTCTGTCACTTTACGTGGTCCACCACTTCATGGCTGAGTTGCTGTTGTTCCCAAACTATTCCATTTTGTTCTGATAGAGCTGACAGTTAACTGTAAAATATTTATGAGCGAGGACATTTCCCTACTAGATTTGCACACTCATTGAACACCTGAGAGCGCCCCATTCGCAAACATTTGTAAAACCAGTCTGCATGCCTGAGTGCTTGGTTTTTTACACCTGTGGTCAGACCAGATGATTAGTACACCTGATTCTGATCATTTGGATGAGCAAGCCAGTTCTTTTGGAAATATAGTGTAAGTCACATGTGTCAAACTCAAGGCCCGGGGGCCAAATGTGGCCCTCCATGTCATTTTATGTGGCCCGCGAGAGCATAAAAGTTTTTAATTTCTTAAAATGAAAAATAAAAATTGGTGTGTATTTATTCATATCTAGGGGGAATTTAACTTAAACTATCAGATTGGGCAACTATACATTAGGACTTAAACACTGTCCATGTAACCTAACCTGACAGAATCAAATTTAAAAGGATTTATGCTAGAGTAACAAGCAAACATTTTTTTTCTATGCAACTGTATTTGTGACTTTAAAAAGTTATAATAAATAAATAATCAGTTATTCAACATGAAGAAGAAGTTACATTTATTCTTCATTACATTCAGTTACATGTAAAAGTTATATCCGGCCCTTTGAGGACAGCCACTATGCTGATGTGGCCCTCTGTGAAAATGAGTTTGACACCCCTGGTGTAAGTAGACAAAGGCAAAAGGGACAAAAAGTGAATGTGAGGGGCTAAAGCCATAGCACTCAAAAAGCCACAGATGAGGGGTTCAAAACCACCATAGATGTTTGATTCAAGTATATTTTTTATAAATGCTGATTTAAACCTGTCAAAGACGCTGATCGGTCTACATTTCAGATGTCGTTTTAAGATATGAGCTGTCTTTAAGAAAATCCATTTGAAAAAGGATGAAAATAAATCCAAAAAACATTTAGGAGTGAAGTGTTTTTGAATTTTAAGTTAAAAAAATAACTTCAAATGTTTAATTTTTCTGGACGTTCTGCCGGGACGAATGGTTACTAGTAAATAAACGATTCTTCAAACAATTCAAAAGTTCTAATTACTCTGTATGAGTGTGAACTAAAAGTTTTTGTTGGATGAAATAAAAAATACTTGATTCTAATTTAACTGAAAAACATTTGATGTTTTTTGCAGATTAAATAAATAAACGAATAAATTAGAGCAGAATTTGATATAAAAGCAGGAGGACAAATTGGAGGGTTTTAGAAATCTTTAAATTAAATAAACCAGGCGGAATAATTAAGTGTTTCATGTCTCTACTGTCAGTTTTTGGTCGCTTTCATTTCAACCACACAACAACTAATCAATCCACATATGATTTACCTGCAGAAAAATCAATCCAAATTGGTTGTGTCCCACTTTATTCTCACCATTAAAGCTTGCTCTCTGTGACCGTTCTGTCAATAACTCATTACGAGCTTGGAGGAGATAGTTGCTACCGTGACTAAAATAAAGTGTTGCCACTCATAAGGCTTTTGCACTTGGCAAACGTGTGCAGAGTCCCATCTCATAATGGCTAAAATCCTCGAGTGAAAACCAAAGGAACGGCAGAAATCAACAGATGGAAGTGTGGGAGGACTGTCAGTCTCCTTTAATAGGAGAGAGAGAGAGTGTGGGCCTGCCAACGCTTGCAAGATATCACAGTCCAGGGACGATTTTATTCACAGCTGTCACCATCCAGAAGGCGTCATTTTTGTCCTTTAAAAGAAACCGTGAACCGTGCCAGTCAAAAGAGGCGGACAGGAAGATGAAGCAAGTCATTGGTTCTCTCGTACAGTTTTTGAGTACGTTCCCATTGTAGCCTTTAAATGTTCAAATAACATATTTTACAAAACATGTTCATCATCTGAGATGGTGTTCAAGATGTTAAACACGTGTGAAGAAGAAAGGCTGTCTCATGGAGCCACTACGTACATTTTCCACATGTGAAATTCCGGTCTTTCGTGATACATGCCTGATTTACGAAATTCATGCGTGTTTCTTGCGTTTTTCGTTTGTCAGTGTATAGATGTGAATTACGTTAATTCAGTTTTCAGGGGTTCAAATTTAAGTAGTTTCTATGCATTATTACATAAATCTCACGCAATTGTGCGTGATTTTTTACCGTTCCATGTAACAGACCTTTCACAAATGTACATGCCACTATGCCTCATGCCAATGAATGTATTGTAGAATATTTTATCTCGTATACGGCGCATATACCACGATAAAATTACATAATTAAAACATGAGTCACTAATGAACCGCTTATAAACAGCGCAATAATCGCACACGGTTCATGCTCTAAATTGATCGACGTGTTTTTGCATAGTTTTTTTGTCTTACGTGCTTTTAACGTGGTTCATTCTGTAAAAATTTCACTTACAAAGTACAACTTTCTCACTATATCGACGTTTAATCACGTATGAGCAATTTTCATCCATGCAATTTGCACAAAATGTACGTAGTAGCTGTGTGACACGGCCTTAATATAATGATCACATGTTTGGGGAGTCATCTGCATTTATGAATGTCTCTTTTTTACACATCTCTTACTTCATATTGAGAATTTGTATTTTATCAATGTACTCTTGAATGACCTTATTGCTGCACTGTTAAGCAGTGCTAAGTAAAGGCGACCTTTAACTTTGCAATTAATCAAGATTGTGTTGCCCCAGAGATCCGCTGCTGTTAGCTTATTGTTCCGTGTGACGCATGGATGCGTTGGATTCATTTTGAATTGGATGTAATTATCTCAGAATCTAGATTGAATTCTTAAGCACATGTTCAGGCTAATCTGTATTTTCACTTAATTACATTTATATGGCCTGGTTTAAAGTCAAGATTTTATCTGTAGTGTGAGAAAAAAAGCAGAATTGCAGCATAAGAGAAAGAGAGAGAAAGGCACAGAGACTCCAGCAGGGGGAAAACAAAAATGTGTGGAGGGATAGAACACAGAAAACCTGAGAAAAATAGTTTCCATGTTATTTATTTTGACTCTGTGTTATTCTTTACTGTAACTTTTCCCATTTTTAGTGAATAAAATCTTTAGTCAGCGAGTTACTTATTTTAAAAAACAACATTTCATTGTGGAAATTGACACAAAAATGCAATGTTGAAAAGAAAACTTAAAGATACACGTTAAAAGAATGGTCATTCAGAGTTCTTTAGTTGTTTTGAGTTAAAAAGATACCTGAATACTGCACATCTGCAGAATGATCCTCAAAAAACCTGGATTTAAAGCTGGTTTAAAAATGACTAGCAAGACAACATTCAGAACCTGCTAGAAGTTTTGTCCATTAAATCAGGGTTTTCATTAAAAGAGAATAATGTACATTTTAAACGCACTTTAAACCTTTGGACAGTCGTCTGTTTTCTGTTTCATTTTAGTTACAGACATAAAATAAAAAACACTAAGAAGTTTTAAATGGACTTTATTGCGAGGATTCATTATGGTTTTGTCAATATTGTGTCAGTCTAGGGGGGGAAAATGACAGAGTGTGCATCTTTTCATAATTAAATTTGATCAAATGAACTATTTTAGAGTCAATGAGTTGTATTTGTGTAATTTTTTTTCAAAAGAGCAGCTTACTTCTCCTGTATAGTTTATGCAAATTTCTTTTTAAATGTTTTTGTATGTCTTCCTGCAGTAAATTACCCAGCTGGGCTCGAGCAGTGGTTCCCAAAATCTTCTATGTGACAGAGAAAGCGTGGAACTACTACCCCTACACCGTGACGGGTGAGTACTGGGACAGAGACCCAAACTGTGACTGCGCCGCAGCAGCCTGGAGCTCGGGATGGTTCAGTTGGGCTTTCAAAGGCTGTGCAGCCAGGACAGATTTTACTGGGCACAGAGTTGTTGTTACAAACACTTTACTGGACATTTGTAGCACTGTGACGTTGTGTGAAAAGACAAGTAGTGTTCCAAGACTGCTAATCTCTTCAGCAGATTTTTAACACATTTCAAAAGTCTTTGCGTAAACCACCAAAGTCCTTTGAAGCCCCTGACATATGTTCCACAGTTGGACAAAGTTGTGCTCATTTCTTTACTGAATGGATGTCATAGCAAGGCTGCAAATTCCTGGTTAGTTTTTAACTAACAAAGGGAGAGTGGGAAATGAGTGCAGGCAGAACTTCTGCCGCTCTGCAGAAACTACGTCCTAAAAACAACTGAGGATTTCGGATTTTAGCTAAAAGTGGCATAATCATAATTAAAAAAACACTTTGAAAATAGATCAAAAGATGATTGGAGTGGACGTTATCCAGGATTTATCCAGGGCTCATCCAGGATTTCAGCTGCAGGAAGTGCGAGCATTTTAATTGCATTCTAAGGAAAATGTTAATTGCAGGTGGTCCACTTTCACATGCACGTGAAGAGACGGGGTCAGAGTTACTGATTTGTCTTCAGTATTACTGCCAAATTGACTCTGTAGATTCTGTAACACAGTTCTTGCTGACACAGAAGGACCACTGAAAGTGCTCTCAACTCTTATAAGACCGTTGCAGCTTTCTGCTTGGCCCCGTCTAACGGTGAACGGGTTAAAACCGAAACACTGATACGAACCACAATTATGTTAAAGGAGACAAATGTTTGATATTGATGTTTAATTAAAAACTTCAATCAAAACACAGGTTTAGGGCTGTAGATCTATAGCCAGTGGATAAATAGAAGATGGAAGCTTAAGGCCTGTTCACACCGGGACGAATTTCGCCGGCGATTTTCGCCGACGTTTAACGCCTCGTGACTAAACAAAGGGCACCAATGAGAGTGTGCACACCGACGCGAAAAAACGCCAGGCGTTAAAGCGTCAAAAAAAAAAAACGCCTCGGGTTCTTTTTTTTTTTCGACGCGTCGCGTCGAAATCTACTCGACCAATGAGAACGGCGCTTTTGCTCACGTGTCTGGAGCTTCTGAAGTTACAGTAAAACACAACTTGGGGGCGCTCAAACACAAAACTGCCTTGCTGAGCACACATACCAGCGAAGAAGATAGACGCCAAGTAGCGTCTACACAGCCGCGAAGCAATAATGACGGACATTCTAAAACATCCCCGAACCAAGCACCAGTTGGAGCTACTGGTGCTTGAAATATTCATGTTTTCTTTGTTTGATTCTGACAAGCGTGTAAAAACTTGCTCTCTTCTTCTGAGTGAAAAGCGACTTTAAGAAGCGTAAAGTTGCGCAGCGCCACCTTGTGTACAGGAGTATTTCTGTTTTACATTAAGCGCCATCTAATGTCAGGGAATGAAATTGCATGTTCACTCCACTCATCGTCAGCGAAAATCGCCTGGGTGTGAACACAAAAAACGTGGCGAAAAACGCTGGCGAATAACGCCTGGCGAATATTCGTCCCGGTGTGTACGGGCCTTAAGTTCGGACTCCTGTCTTTGTCCTTTTTCTGTCTGTTGTTAAATATATGTATGAACACATGGTATGTTTGTTTATGGGATTTTGTAACATCTTCTTGGTTTATTTGTCTAAGTCAGGAAACAGCTCAACAATAAACCTTCTATAACTGTTTTTTTTTTTTTCTGCATTAGACCTGTTGACCTTTCTGTAAATGTCCTTTGCAGGGTTCACGAAGCTGGAATAGTTTCCCAAGAAGCTTAAGTTTACAAACCTCCTTCTGTCCCTGGTTTTACTTGTTCTAAAAAGATGGCAGGCCTCTAAATGAGCCAATCAAAAGCCAAAGCATGCATGTGTTTTGATGGGAAGAAATACATGCAGATTCAAATTTCATGACAGTATAGTCTTTTTATTTGCCATCTTTGCAGTTTTCTGTGCTTCTCATTCACGCGGCCTAACCGGAGAGCTGCAGCGGGTTGGGCTTTGCCGTGCGGAGCAGCAGTAATCACAGCTGCAGCGATCTGAGCTGCAGAGCTCAGAAAGTGTTTCTGCTCTGCTCTAATGATACTGATCCGTGAAAAGAAACGTTACAAGATGAAGGGAATGGCTTCCTGATGAGTGCAAATGACTGGGGAAGGAATAACCCAAGCGATGAGCTAAAAGTGTTTTGCACTGGATGTTTTTCATTATGAAAGGTTTTTTTCAGTGCTGTTCCATTGAATCTCTGCTGTCTTTCTCCCCTCCAACCTGGTGTCTGCCTGCCTCACCACTCTGGGCCCCGAAGAATACACTGTAAGTATCTTCAATGCGGTTCATGCACAGTGGGTTTGAAAGTCGTCAGTGTTCCTATGGTCACCCTGCAGAGGCTGTGGTGGTTTGCTTCTTCCTGTTGCATTCATTTCCTTTTCTGTTCACTCAACTATCTATTTACTCGGAAAAGACTCCAAAGCTTTGAATCCATTTAAATGACGCAGAAGTCCGGCATTCTCACATTGATTTGGCGGAGCGTGGTGCACTTTTCTGATGCATTAAACACCTCCTTCATGAAGAAACATTTGAAAGAATCTTTTTCTGCTAAACAAGACCCAAAGAGCCCCAGCTACGCCTCTGCAGCCTGACCAGACCCCCGAGAACCCCGAAAAAGCTGACACATTTCAAACTTTCCGTCAGAGTCAGCCACACGGCTGCTGCGGTGCAGAGATGAATGTCGGCAGCGTGAATCATGCTGCGTTAGAGTGCAGGGGGAAGAGGAGAGGGGGAAGAAGAGGGTGGTGACGTGAGAGCGACAGAATGTTCATGTGGAGCCGAGTTTTGTGCTCGTAAATGAGTCAGGGTTTGAAAAATACTCCCCTGCAGAACTATTTTTGCCGGAAAAGACAGAACATGCTAGATTTTGTCACCTTCACCGTGATTCGTGTTCATTTAAGAGTGATAAAAAACTCAACGTAAGGCAAATGTAACGCTCACTCCTGACTATTAAGAGCTCCTTAACATGTGGGATGATCTATCTTTAAAACGGCAGAAACTTGTCCTCCAAACAAAATGCATTACTAATCTGTCTTTCTCTTTTTTTGCATAGTGCTCATTCCTGCCCAAGTTCTCCATCCACATAGAGACAAAATATGAGGACAACAAGGGATGCAATGATAATGTGAGTACTCTGTCTGTGCGCTTCTCACTATCAAATTTCTGAATTATCGAATCCACACTTGTTTCCTCTTTCGTGTTGCCTTTTTTCGGTACTGCTGATAGCTGGCAGAGAATTGGTGACTCCCCCTCAAACCTTTCATCTCAGCCTCAGGCAAAATATAGAATCACTGCTCCTGGAGGATGTTTATCCTGCTCACACAGTTTGGAAAAACCAAAAAAAAAAAGAAAAACATCTGACGTAGGCTATTAAAGAATCAATGTTCATTACAGTAAAATACTGTCAAAAAGTAGCGCAGTAGTGACATGTTCTTGGTGGCCTTTTTGTCATATTTAAAGAAAATTGAGCTTAAAATTGCGTTTTTGAGTAATTCTCAATTCAAATGGTGGTGAATGTTGTTAGAAAAAGCTTGTAGTTGTTACGTAGGTGCTATCGTCAGCAGGCCAAAGTCTCCCTGCTCTGCTCCATTCTGATGCATCAACTTTCAGACAAATCAAATCAATCTGTGCAATGTCGACGGACATCTGCGCACATTAATGAATGACGAATGCAGGACACACTTGTGAATTATGACGCATGTACCACAAAAAAATGAAATTTCATACTGGCTGTGTGACACGGCCTTACGGATCATTTCTGCTGAGTGGCTAAAATGAGGAAATTTAACAGCCATCAGGCCATCAGCCTGCAGGAGTTTTTAGAGATCACTCCACACCGCTCCACTCATGGATCTCTAATTTGCCTGAAGTTGTTGGAGAACACACTGGCCACTCCAGCTGAAAGGGATTAGTCACCGAGTGTGGCTATGAAGTGCTTGGAGTAGAGTGGTCAATACGTTTGTTGAGTCCACTCCCATTGGTTCCAGCTGGTTAGCATGTGGCTGTCTGCAGTTGTGTTCACAGTGTCAAACATGGAAATCATTGGTGAAAACAAATAACATCTTCCTGATCAAGCAAAAAATGTTTCTTTTGTTAAGAAATCCTGCACAAAGCCATTCATCAGCAAATTTCCTCATATTTTTAAAGAAGAAAAAACAAATTGACCCTGAAAGTTTGCATGGTGTTGACAGGGTATAAACAAGTTAATTTACGTAATTATTGGCCTCTGATATAAATAAAAGACAATCTGGCCTTATTGAAAGTATTTGGACTAGGCCTGCACAATATACCGCAAATGTTTCGTCATCGCGACATCAAGCTGTGCATATCAATGCATATCACAAAAGACTGCGAAATTGCAATAAATGGTTACCTTGAATGTGCTAAAAGAATCTTATGGCAACTTGGTAGTATTCAACAAATCAAATCAATCCATTTATGCATTGGACCAATCAGATGGAGCCCTTTTATGTTAGATGTTTGTCACCTATGTCGACGAGGGTCATTAGAGTATAATTTTTAAACTGTTGCAATGAAAGGGGAATTTGTTTTTTGTTGTTTTGCGACTTTGTTCACATACCGCAAGTTTTATCGTTATCGCAATACTGATCATTAATATAGCGTATCGCAAGTTTTCCTCATATCGTGCAGCCCTAATTTGGACTCAACTAGATTACAACAATTATAACTTGGTTTGATGTTTTGTATATCTTTGTAGCGTCCTCTGACACCTTCGGCTGTAAAAGGTCACTTTAGTGATAAATTGAGTTGAATTAAGGCTGACTGATATGGTTTTGTTTCTTTCTAAAAAGACTATTTCTACATTTCTTACACATTCTTGTAAAGGTTCTCGACATCTCACCCAGTCACCCTGTTGATAATTTGCATGCCTCTGCACCAGGCAGAATCTAGTAGGACTGGAATAAAGACTAAAGGTTGGCAGTTAGTGGTTCTGAGAAAACATTAGCTTCCACAAATGAAAGCATTTGATAATTCCACTTTGTGTTCTGAGACTGATTTTCTGTAGGAAAAGTAATGCAGCTGTTCAGGTTTGACCACAAGGAGGCTCTTAAATTAAAAATGGATACATTGGTGGGTTGATAGAAATAGAAAGTCCCATTTATTGAAATTCTTCCAGTGGACCGAGTAGCTCACAGTTAACTCTTCGAGTTGAGACCGACTGAAGGTATGGAGGACGCTTTACATCAGGGGGTGTCGTACTACAGGCCTCCAGGACTCCAGCGCCAACATCCTGCTGGTTTTTGTAAAAATCCCAGCTCTACCTGTTGCCGATTACACACTGGCTATCGAGACATGGAGTTTGACACCTGTCCTTCAAACGATTCTAGAACAAGCCAAGATGACACGTCTGAGTCTGAAGGAGTTTATGGGTTAATATTTGAACATCTGTCCTCTCTGCACACAGACGGAACTGAGCTTTCAGCTGTAATGATGAAAAACGCAAAGATGCACTTTGTGATGCAGCTTTTGGAGGCTTTCCAAGTTTTGATATTGTACTCTTGGCTTAACCCTTGTGCTATCTGGTTGGGGTCCAGATGACCCCACCCTTACAGTGACGTGTTCTCCCTACCATGACAAAGGTGGATAAAGGTGAAGAGGATTTCATGTAATCCATGGAAACCAGTGAAGATCACCAATTATTTAATGAAAAAAGGTTCAGAGCACTGTGTAGTGGGTCCAGATGACCCCACAAGACAGGTATTGGGTCTTGTGGGGTCCAGATGACCCCATTTCCAATGTTAAAGAGCACAAGGGTTAAAAGCATCAAATGTGTGTGTGATTGCAGATGCATGCCACAATGAATTTACACAGAACAGGGTTTGTGTTTGTCGCCTGTCAATCCCACTGAGTATTGCACTGCATTTACAGTGAGTAAGTGCAATGAAAGTAGTCACAAGTGGAAAACACAAAGCGGAAGCAGGAAGTGAGGCTAACCAGTCTTTTTCAAGCGAGGAAGGAAAATGGTGGAGGGACAGAAGATGAGTGGACATGGTGGTCTTTTTGAACAGTATGGGAGAGTTTACAGCTGAGTATGAAGGAGCAGATACAAAGCTGCACAGTTTGGATGTTGTTTGTCTTTCATTTTGAAAGTTAACTGCAGTCCCTAAATCCACTGCACCGAGAGACTGAACATCAGTGTCATTGTTGTTGGTTTAAACCAATGGCTGGCTTTGTGTGAATGTTCTGTTAAATGGTAGGGGATGGCTGACATGTTCATTGACTTTATTGGTTGTCTTTTGTGTCTTTATATTACATAATTAGGGAAAGTTTTTGTTTTTAGATCAACTCTGCTCGTGTAAAAATGTTGGTGGAAACATAATTTGGTTTGCAGGCGGTAAATCTGTCTGAAGGTAAATCTGAATTTTTTGTCACATCACCAGCTATAAACTGAAAGCTGCTTAGGCTCCTCCCACCTCTCTGCCTCTGTGTGGATGTCACAGTACTTTGTGCTTTTTGGTTTTAGCTTCATCACTCGAAAAAGAAAACCTTTTGCAGGACTACTCTGTATAAAGGTCGTGCCACACAGCCACTACGTACATTTTGTGCATTTTCCACGTATAAAGTTTTGTTTTTTTTGTGATTCATGTGTGATATACGACATTCAGGAACTGTGTCTCGTGTCCGTCACTCGTCGATGTGCACAAATGTCTGTCGAGGGTTTCGGCCGTGGGGGTTTCGTGCAATAATCCCACACGGTTCATGTTCTACTTAGATTTACTTGTGTTTTGTGGCTGTGTGACATGACCTTTAGGGGAATCTTAGCCTCTTTTTTTTACTTGTTTATGCTTTTCATTCCCTTTCTCCATCGTATTGTTTTATCGTCGTGTTTATGGTAGCGTGAAATTCGGCTGTAACAGCCCACAACCCTGCAGAAATCCAGCGATGCTGCCTGCGAATGTCCAGGGTTTTATCTTACTAAGCTCACCGGTCTATTTGTTTTCTCTCTATCTGGACTAAATTCTGGCTTTGGCCTTTGTGTTATTACAGCTCTCTTCAATCAATTTGTTTTCCTTTTTGCAACCATGAGGAGTTAAGCTCCTTTGACCTATAAGAGCTTATATTTCATCTTCAAAATGTAAATACTGTACCTGTAGTTGATTCCAAATCTCTTACAGATTTACAGATAAACAACATTTTTACCTGACATGCTGCTGCATTATCCATGTCTTTTTGGATTTGAATGCCTTCATATTCAGGCGAGAGGCTGATACTCTGAAATCCCATTTTTTATGTAACCACATTGATTTACAGTGGTCAAAGGGACTTGTGGATGGGGCTGTGTAACCTGTGCCATCGACTTCTGCTCCACATTTACAGGTTGAGACAAAACAAATGAGATGATGATAAAGGTTTTAATATTTACTTTATTTACAGCATCAGTCTTCATTTTCCTCCTCAGTTATTTTATTTTTTTACATTTAAATCAGGTATTGGGAAACCTGCCTTTGTCACTTTTAGCAAAAAGAAAAACGGAAAAAAGGCCAAATTCTGGACAGAAGCAAAGTGACGAATGAATTGTTGCTGGTCATATGGGAGCACATCAGCTGTTTTTCTTCAGTTCGTAGAGAAAAACAGTTGAACTGACATTCATGTGAACGGGTAACTTTCCACAGACTATCAAGAATGAAATCAAGCCGAAGAGTTGTGTGTGTGTGTGTGTGATCAGCAGCTCCAGCAGCTAATGATGAGGTAAAACGCCAGTAATGAGTGTGGACAGCTGGCTGAACATATGACAGTGGCGCTCTGTCACCTAACATCAAAAGGAACGTGTGAGGAGAGCGCCTCCTGATGGCGATGGAGGTGTCTGACTGAGTTTTGTGTTGAACAGCATCAGCGAAGGTGTTTGAGTCCACCCGTGACTGCCGTCCTGACACAGACGTCAGTCTCACTGGCGTGTTGACACAGCTCCGGATCATTGTGATCATTTTTCAGATCTTTGACACGGAGCTGAAGGATCAGGAGAGGGAGGTGTGCTTCGTTGACATTGTCTACGATGAAATCCCGGAGCGCTACTACAAGGAGTCAGAGGTACTTTATGTGAGAGCTTCAATGGAAAATACTCAAAGTATGAGCCTAGCAATAAAATAACTTCAATAAAACTGATTATCCAACACGTTTCTGCAAATATACCTTCTAAGAATGAAATCCTGTGCTTGATACTAATAACATAGGTACACCTTGAATTCTGTTACAAATCAGAGAAAGCTATACCATGTTTTCCACACAGAAATTATGAATTACTTATATATAGAGATTGTAGGACACCTAACATTTATTAGGGCTTGCTTTGTATGAATTACTACAGTAATGCAATGTTGTATAAGTATTAATTTCTCTGAAGCCGGGCAGATGACATGAATCCCCTCATCACCACTGTGCGAGAAATCATTACATTTGACCTCAAGCAACTTTTAATATATGTATTTTTTTTGCCAGTCTTGAAAAAAACAATATTTTCATCTGAATAGCAGGTATTGTCTTTGGTTCAGAATCCTCTTGACACAGTAAAAGGCACTGGCTGGAATCCATACTATGGATACGCCTGTCCCTGTTTGCTCATGAAGCTCAGACTCTAGCCAGTCCTCGGGGACCTAAAATGTTGACGAAAGTTAGTTTGAGATCCTCCAAAAGCCGCATCCTTTGTTCTATCAGTCTATCAGTCTGCTTGAATGCAGCACTCTTAGAAGAGTCTGCTTCTTTAACCATTTTTTCTATGACTCTTTGACTTACCGTCCTTTCCTGAGACTTTCTAGGTAATTTACATCATAATTATGCCAGATAAACTCTTGAAAATGTAGACCTGTCTTTCAGTCATCTCAAATCAAAAGTATGTATTATTGTATTAAATAGGAGTTTTTGTTTTTGAACTGAATCATTGCAGTTGTAAGTTCAGCCTTTTTTATGTTGACTCTCCCCAGAAGTACCAGGGGTTAATGAAAGTTCCTGTTACCGTGGTCAATTCAACATAGATGTTCTCTCCCACCAACCATGCAGGACCTGAGGTATTTCAGGTCAGAGAAGACGTCGCGGGGAATGCTGCAGGAAGGCTGGAGGGACACGCAGGATCCCATCATGTGCTCGTATAAACTGGTCACCGTCAAGTTCGAGGTGTGGGGCCTGCAGACACGAGTGGAGCAGTTTGTGCACAAGGTGGGAGAGCAACCAGCAGACGAGTCCAGTCTTTAAGAAACTAACTTTTCCGGGATACATTTAAGGGTGTATTCAGACGGGAAAAATTTGGTTTGCTGCAAGTGAACCAGAGTTCATTTCCACTAATAATCCAGAAAAAATCTTCAGTCTTGAGTGCACCCAAGCGGAGCCCGGTCTGGGACCAGGAACCGCTTTTAGACTCATCTTTAGAGGCGATCTTGCTTTCTTTCTAATCGGAGTTAGCTGCAGTTCGCCTGAGTTTCCTCTGTCTGAATAGGCTCTGTGCTCAGAGCGGAACAACTGGACCAAAACGGCCACTATAGCCAGCCTTGAGGGATGTAAACAGAGTAGTAGTTCATTGAAATTTGGTCAGGTGAATGCAGCTTCATTAAAACAACTTTTAATGTGATGCACACTGTTTTACTGACAATCTATATGTTTTAAACACTTATCAACCAGCTGTTGCCTCCTCAGTAACCACCCTGCAGAGCGCCTCCACCATACCGAATAAAAAGTCTTGTACCGGTGTTCAAAACTGGTCAGCGAAATATAAAGTTTGAATAAGCTGACAAACCTTAATAAGAACTGCAAAGCGCAGGACTTCCATAAATTCTGTCTCTCGTTGCTTTGCCCCGCCCTCATAATTTCCAGTGACGGGCTTTTGTTTACAAGCTTTTGTTTCAAAACAATGTAGTCCGGTTGACAGGCACGGTTCAGGACTCGGCCCGGGTTCCAGTCTGAATACACCCTAAATTTTGTTTTTCTTTCTAACCATATGGGTTACAGTTAAAAACAAAAAACAAAGCACCCCTTTCCCCATATGCAAAGTGGCTTAGAAAGACCAGAATCCATTTGGCTCCTGTAACCAGTTTGTGGTAAATTCCTTCCAGTCTGTTTATCACTCGGGCAGATTGGAATGATTTTAACTGAGCTGCATAGAAACAGTTTGTTTCAGACGAAGAGTCATGCTATTCCAGCAACATCTGACATCAGTTTGTGCTGCTCCTAAGAAGCACTTGTCTGACTTAAAACATGTGTACTAAAAACCTGTGTGACATTTGCAAAGAGTGCGGTTCCTGTTGAAGAGCGTGCGTCTGTGTTGCAGGTGGTCCGGGATGTGCTGCTGCTGGGACACAGGCAGGCGTTTGCCTGGGTTGATGAGTGGATAGGTAGGCGTGCAACAACATTTCTACACCCATCAAAGACACTGAGCTGCTACCATATCTGTTGTCCATGTAACGAGCATTTGCATTGCAGCCCTGTTGGATTGTTGTAGCTCAGTGTTCTTTAAGCTGTCGTCTATGTTGATTGCGTAAGACTGCTGCTGCTGCATGAGCAGTCCCTCCAGCTCCATCTCTGTCCTAAGCACGGACCCTCCACTTCCCACTCACCCGCCACTGACTCTTTCAGGAGTGTGAGCATGGTCAGGGTTTGCCTCAGTTTAAAGCTCGAGGATGTCCTGTACTCCAACGCTTGACGATTCTCTGAGTTTGGTTATGAAGCCCAAAGAAACATTTTCTGCACTTTCTAACAGCAAATCCAAAACTGGCCTTGGATGAGAAATTGTGCATCTACTGAAACACAAATGCTGCCTGTGTCTGCCTCCTCCTGTCTGCACATGAGGCCGCCTTGTTTGCCCCTCGAGCGTCCACAAGCCATTTTTACTCACTCAGCTGTTCGGCTTTTTGCATAACTGACAGGCTCACACTTAATAAGCAGATTATCGTCGGCACCAAACATATTTAAGTCTTCTCCTCTGCATAATCACTAACCTTAATGTTCCCTTCTCTATGGATAAACCTAATATTTCTTTTGATTTTCCTGTGGGGTCAATTAAACATTGGGTGTCTCTCTCTCATTTCCTTCATCTTGAAGCACACTCGACCCTCCTCTCTTCCCGGCGTGGTTTGGATTTGTCTTGCCTCCTCCTGCACACTTTTCCGAGCCACGTGAAGCTCTCGGTTCTACCTCACAGCCTAACATTTGCCGCTCACGTCTCCTTCTCTGTCTCTTGATTGGAGTGCATTGTGGATGAGTTACAGCCTTTCCATCCCTGCTGCTCCCCTCCCCCACCTTCTTCCAGATATGACTTTGGATGACGTGCGGGATTACGAGAGACAAATGCATGAGAAAACCAACATTAAGGTTTGCGATGAGCAGCAAGAGCATTCTGCAACAAACCCACCTACACTGGATGACATAGAGATCCATGACAAAGCAAGTGTATGTCTCTTTCATTGTTTTGCTCCGTTTTTCATCCCATTACAGCTTCATGTGTTCATGGTCCCACTCACGTGTCTTAAAGGGGGCAAACTAACAATTTATGAAAGAAAAAACAATTTTTTTAATAAGGCTTCTGTTTTCGCTCATCTGCTGAGACACCAAAATCAAATAAATCCTAAAAAGCCAGATTTTGAACTCTCTTTCCTGACTTTGGATCTCACGTCTATAAGGTTTCACCCTAAGCAAGACATTACGGTACTTGTTAGTTGCGTCTACTTTCACAAAAAAGGCTAAAGGTTTCGCTATGCTCACACTTAAAAGTAGGTCAGCATAATGAGAAAAATATTCAAATATATATCTTTCACTTTACTGTGTCACATAAATTATCAGGGCTCCAGACTGCGAGCAATTGGTCGCATTTTGCGACCAAAATTTGAGAGTGTGCGACTGAATTTTACATCCAGTCGCACATGTGCGACCAGTAAATTTGCCTCCCCCACCCTCCGTATTTTTTATACATTAAACGTGGAAGGGGCACGTCAATGATCAATGAAATAATCAATGAGACGCAAGCCACACGCACGCAGGCAGACACACACACTCGCGCACATACTCATGAAACGCGAGCACGTACACTCTCGCGTGATGCCTGTGTGTGAGGCGGCCACTGCGTATGAGAAGAATAGGGAAAGCCACTGTGAGTGGCTAAAATGCGTGGAGGGGGAGGGGCCTAGAGATAATCGAGTGCGCGTAAACATCTGTGGGAAGGAAACTGAGACAAATATCATCACAACCTGATATGTGCGTCTGAGCTATGAGCAAGCGAACTATTGATTCGTTCTTCCGACCTGCGGCTAGTGTACCAGTGCCAGAGTGTACAGCAGGGGTCTCAAACTCGTGGCCCGCGGGCTATTTGCGGCCCCCAAGATGATATTTTGCGGTCCCCGCCTTAATATGAAGGTTTAATGTTACTGCAGCCCGCCAGTTTGTATGAATGACACTTTTTCATTGCCGTGCGCTGAGCTGACAAAGCAACCAATCACAGTGGGGTATATGACTCTTGGGGGCGTGGCAATGACCGGGCTTGAAAGCAGGACACCTGACAGCCCCCTCCCTCCCCGGACCACATTAAGGAGTTCCTTACTTTCCTTTAGAACGTATTTATTCGCTCGTAATTTTCTAAATACATGCAGTCCGTGCTGAACTTTTCTCTGGGCCGCACAGACCCGGAGGAAGGTTTAGGTTTTGGTTACGGCGGCGCATCAAAGGGTTTATGCCCGCCCTTTACGGCAGCACACCGCTCCCGCGGGAGATGGTCAGCTGAGGAGAATAAATGTCCCCCACCTACATGCGTGACAGCTAACGGGGCTTGAACTTTAAACACGCTCGAGCAAAAACAACATTAGTTTTAGACACACTGAAAATACGTGGGGAAAATGCAAGATAGGCGTGTTTGAGATGAACCGGCACCTCGCCTGGATCATTGGGGACACCAGGCGGGGGGGCTGTGAGATGAAAGCAAATCTGCAGCAAGACTGAAGGAGAACAGGAAATTTGAGTTGTCCTTAACATTCAATTTAGTTTTAATATTCTTCTCCCCCTTAGTGTGATCTGTGTTATTATATATTGTATGATTATTTTAAGGTTTTGTGATGTATGTAGCCTTTTTTAATAAATTGGTATTTTAAATTATTTTAATTAATCACTCCACTACAAAAACCATCAGGACACGTGTCCCATAATGCATTGTTTTGTAGTCTGTAGGGCAGCTTTCAGTCAGTTCAGTTTCCAGCTGTGTCCGGGTAGGTTTGCCCCTTGCTCCCACCCCTTTCTCGCGATATTTTTGTGATCTCAAACACGCTTATTGTGCATCTTGGCTGCACCTATTTGGTGTCACAAAGATAAATTTCCATCCGTTTTCTTTACTTATTTGTACTGTCGTGACAGCGATGGTGCTGTCAGTTTACCTTGTTGTTGCATCTTCAAAAGTGCAGAATAAAATGTGACACTGAATTTGAAACAGCACATTGTAATTTCTGCGTCTATTATTAAAGTATTTCTTAGTAATACAGTGGAAATGAGTAGATTTGGTTATAATGTTGATTTACGGTGTGCGCCCCTAAATTTTCTGGTTGTGCCCCTAAAATTTTCAGTTAGGGGCCACTGTGCTCCTAGTGAAAAAAGTTAGTCTGGAGCCCTGAATTATTACCCACAAATTTAGGTAAATATTTGCAAGGCATATACAAGAACATCTGTTATAATCACACAGAAAAAACGGTTCAGAGTTGAGTTTGTTGTTTCATATTAATAGACTCAATGACCTAAGAAAATCAACTTATGGGCATGAGAATATAATTTCTCTTCCACAGACTTTTTTTTAAGGTTGTTGAAGTATACTAATAAGGACACACTCCCTGGCCTCTTTATTAGATACACCTTGCTAGTACCAGGTTGGACCCCTTTTGCCTTCAGAACTGCCTCAATCCTTTGTGGGAACAAGGTCCTGGAAACGTTCCTCAGAGAGTTTGGTCAATATTGACATGATAGCATCACACAGTTGCTGCAGGATAGTCAGTTGCACATCTATGATCTACCACATCACAAAGGTGATCTACTGGGTTGAGATCTGGTGACTGTGGAGGACTTTTGAGTCCAGTGAACTCACTGTCATGTTCTAGAAACCAGTCTGAGCAGATTCCAGCTTTCTGACATGGAGCATTATCCTGCTGGAAGCAGCCATAAGAAGATGGAACACTGTGGTCATAAAGGGATGGACATGGTCAGCAATAACACTCAAGTAGGCTGTGGTGTTGGAACCATGCTCAATTGGTAGGAAGGGGCCCAAAGTGTGCAAAGAAAATATCCCCCACACCATGGCTGCTCATTCTTGGTCCTGGAGATCTACCACCCTGCCTGTTTTCCAGCTCTCCCTGCACTGCTTGCTGCTGATTACCTGGACCAGGTGTGCTCATTCAATCAGAATGTGGAGACATCTGATTGAGCTAGCAGGACTTGGAGATCTGGAAACCAGTCAGGGTGCTAGATCTCGAGGACCAGGAATGAGTAGCCCTGCCCCACACCATGACACCTATACCACCAGCCTGAACCAATGATGATAGATGCAAGAAGGATCCATGCTTTCATGTTGTTGACACCATATTCTCACCCGTCCATCAGAATGTAGCAAAGAAATGGAGACTCATCAGACCAGACAACATTTTATCAATCTTCTATTGTCCAGTTCTGGTGAGTCGGTGTGAATTGTAGCCTCAGTTTCCTGTTTTTAGCTGACAGGAGTGACACCCGGTGTGGTCTTCTGCTGCTGTAGTCCATCTGCTTCAAGATTGGACGTGTTGTGTGTTCAGAGATGATCTTCTGCAGACCTCAGTTGGAACCAGTGGTTCTTTGAGTTCCTGTCGTCTTTCCATCAGCTGGAACCAGTCTGACCATTCTCCTCTGACCAACAAGTTTTTTTGCCCACAGTACTGCAGCTCACTGGATATTTCCTCTTTTCCTGACCATTCTCTGTAAACCCTAGAGATGGTTGTGGATGAAAATCCCAGTAGATCAGCAGTTTCTGAAATCCTCAGACCAGCCCGTCTTGCACCAACAACCATGCCACGTTCAGAGTCACTGCAATCACCTTTCTTCCTCATTCTGATGCTCGCTTTGAACTGCAGCAGACCGTCTTGACCATCTCTACATGCCTAAATGCATTACGTTGCTGCTATGTGATTGGCTGATTAGAAGTTGGTATTAAGAAGCAGCGTGACAGGGTGCCTAGAAGGGAGGAAGCCAGAGTGCAGAGGTAAAGTGGTCGAACTTTGATTAAAAGATCAAAACGTTCAGTTCCCGCCATGTCCCGCCCTTGTGTCTTCTGAGAAAGTAGAAGACACAAGTAGAAACATACAGAAGTCCCCGTTTAATAAAGTGGCCAGTGAGTGGAGATCCTAATGTTTTGCTTTATTGTAAGAAAACACTTTCTTATGAAATGTTGTTAACCTAGAATATATGATCTGAATTTCAAACCTTTGTCTTTTGACATAAATTCACCTAGAATCAGAGATGCTCTTGTGGAATGTCACAAAAAGACATAATCATCTTAACTGATCATAACTTTATTTCTCTCTAATCCAGACATGACGATGGATGAGGTGAGAGAGTATGAGCGCAACATTCAGGAGGCCACCAACCAGAAGATTGGGATGTTCCCCCCGTCCATCTCCATCAGCGAGACGCCCCTCTCCTCCTGTGCCCTCACCGGCCCTGCCAGCGCCCCCTCAACCCCCATGTGCACCGACGCACCAGAGTCCCTGTCTGTCCCCAAAGACCGGCCCCGCAAGAAGTCCGCTCCAGAAACCCTGACCCTTCCTGACCACGCTCCGCAGGGCTCTTCCTCCGACCCGTCACCTGATTCCAACCACCTCCAGTCGCCCACTTCTCCTTCCAACTCTGACCATGCTGAAGAGGACGAACAGCAGGACTGAGGAGCGAGTTTTTTATTCCCGCTTTACCAGGTCTTTTGAGTCCAATCAAACTAGTCTAGCCTCCAAACAGTGCCCTGACATTTAAACTTCTTTAGCCATATCTGGTGATTCGCCATAGTCTTCACCTGAAAACAGCGTTACCGCCACTGAAGCCATCCAACAGTAACCACAGCTCACTTCTGTTCAATCCAGACTTTCATTCAAAATCCTCACGTTTCTCTCTAGTGGTCTGTTTAACAAATAGATCCTTGTTTTGGTTTAGTTCTACCTAGTTAAGCTGACTCTAATCAAATCATTCCTTTAGGGAGTTGCCTTGAGGACCGAGGTAAAAAGCATAGTTGTTTATCTTTGGTTATAAAATCAGCTGATCGACTGAGTTGCACAGTAGAGAACATTTGCTAGAATAGGACGCACCGGAAATACAGTCAGGAATCTTCACAATCATCTGTTCCATGGCATGGAAGATGCAAGAGCAGTACAATCATGGCGTGAACACACCTCAGGTCTCCAGACTCTACCTGGCTAACGCTCCAAAGGCAGGGCTGTTATTCTTCCTTTCTCCCCCTGCTCATTGCCAAACACTTGAATTTTATACCTCCAAAGATACAACCATCCATTCCCTTGCCTTCCGTTCGAAATCCCCTCAGTTGTTTACACAAAACGGGCCTTCCTGTTTTTAGATCGGGAGCAGTTACTGACATAAACGTTACTTTCTTTTTAAAAAGATTTTATGTATCTGCGTACTATTGAAGTACTTCCTTATGACGGGTCAAGTGTTGCCTGAAACTAATGCTGGACATTTCTTATGATTCCATCCGCTTTGACCTGATAAGCTGGAAAAAGGCCATTTTAGGGAGATGTCAGACTGATTCTTGGGAAATCAGAAGCCAAGGATGCTTTGAGAAAAGAAAACGTTCTTCATCAGGTGCATCCTGAACAGAAGAACACAGCCATGGTTAGATTTTTCCTCTGATGCCTCCCCTTCCCTTTAGCTTCCCACGTAGTATTCAAACCAAAAGGTTTATATGCTGCATGAAGTGTCCACAAGAAAAACTCCTGCTAGAAGACGTATTTACTCGCTTTAGGGTTAAAAGAAAGGGTGAATGCATCAGAAAACGTTAGCCTCTGCAGAGGATAGCTTCCGAACCCTCTGAACTCAGTGCCTCTGCACGCTGCATCCTTCTGGTGTCAGCTCCCAGACGTCGTCCTCTCAACCCCAACTCTGCCTTGAGCTACATGTCCCCCCGGCTCAACGGAGACGCTCCGTTTTCTCACATCCGTCGTCTCGTGCCTTTGCGTCCCGGCGAAGGCCGAAGGAGAGCGAATCGTGGAGGATGAGCTTCATTGTCATGACATGGGGGAGGAGGAGGCCTGCAGGGGGGAATTTAATGCTTTCATTGTCCCAACAATCTAAAAGCGATGAGTGTAAAGCAAACAATTCAGGCCTTTTTATGCAGCTTGGGTGACACATTTAATCAAAGCTGCTGTTCGTATAAATACAAGGCAGATGATGGAGAAAGTCAACTCATTTTCTGCTTTTTTCGTTCCCAATTTGAGCTTTAACGTTGGGAGTTGGGTCATCTAGACCCACTAGACAGTGCGCTAAACCTTTTTCTTCAATGATTTGTGATCTTCACTGGTGTCCATGGATGACATGAAATCTCTCCACCTGTATCCACCTTTGTCATGGTAGGGAGAACACGTCAATGTAAGGGTGGGGTCATCTGGACCCCACAAGATAGCACAAGGGGTAGTAAAATACGGGAGTCCTTTATAAGGAAACCTGACAGTGAAGCTCGTGTTCTGATGCCAGCAGCTCAGTGCAGCCGCGTGGGACACAAACACGCAGGTTTACGCTCGGTTGTGTCGGGCCTAACCCGCGTTTGCTCTCGCCCTCCCTTCTGCTGTTACTCTTGGATCAGTGCAAACGCATTTTTGCCCTTTGCAGTCTGTGACACCTTAATGACGATGAAGGAATGTCTTCTTGTGTTGTTGGACCAACATCCTCTAATCCATCATTGACTCAGAAGATACAGGCTGAAGGAGAAGGTCCTCTGTGGTCTTCCCGTACGGTTTCTCACTTGCATTTGTTACTAAACCGTAGCTATTTCTCTGCACTCATTGCTTTTGTCTCTTGAGCTGAAAATGAATATACAGCAGTAACCAGCCTCCCTGTATGGATCTCATCTGCTATGTGTGGGACAGACCTCCTCTCCTGCCAGGGAAACGGTGTTCCAGGGCCATTTTGGATCCAGCACAGAATATTAAAATAATGCAACACGTCTGTGAGAGGTTATCTCTGCTCTGTTTAAAAGAGTAACACAAAAGCTTGTTGTAAATACTACTGCAGCTGCTGATTATTCCAGTTGTTTCTTACAGCCATGCTGTCTGTCCCAGCTTTCATTGCTGAAATGACGTGAATGTGCTCGGAGGCTGAGAACGTTTTTTTGTGATGAAGATGGCATTTCCTTGTTTTTTTTTCCTGTTTTTTTTTTATTGACTTGAGAGAAATAAGACATCCCCGGTTGACTCACATGTGTCTTTGGTCATCTGAACATACAAGAGTGACTGAAGTATCTCCTCATTATAGTGTAATCATAATAGTATTGTTTCTGATTATTGTTGGGGGCAGAAACTGTTTTTGGGGAAAGAAATTGGCGCTTTGCATTTTTAGTGCTTTGATGTTGACATGGGAAGTTAGTGGGGGGGGTGTTGGAGTTCTGCTCTCTCTTGCGTAGTAAACCTGCTGTACTTTTGATTTTGTGAGTGCTGTAATATTTGAAGGCAAACATTTATTTAGCGTTTCTTTGCAACGATGGACCAAGACCTTGGCTCCTCTTCCTCCCGGTGGGGTTCGCATCCAGACGGCCCACCGCGCCGCCTGCTGTGGTCCCGGGTCGAGCCTCACAAACCCCCCTGAGTGGGTCCACAGGTGTGTGAATGTGAGCGTGCGAGTGCAACACACCCCAGAGGTGCCATCCACGTTAAGCTGCTGGAAGTTGCTCTTTGTTCTTCCACTTTAACTAGTATTGTTCCTGTTATATTTTTATGGCCCCTTGAGGTTCGTTCGGTTGATTCTTGTAACAATTGCTTGACTTTTTCTGAAACTGATAATTAAACTTTATTAGCTATTGTTGATGTTTCTTTTTTTTTTCTATTATAACAAAAACATTCTTTGCTCTGGGAAAGGAAAAGGAAGCTGCTGCTGCAGTTTTAGATATTTTGTTGATTGGCTGTTGGAGTCCAAAGACAGGACGGCTCCTTCTACTTCATAAAATAGGACTTTTGTGAACACCGGGGTCTAGTCTAACACGACAAGAAAAAGTAAAAGTAAAACACGGATGTTCATAGACCACAAAAGGATATGATAGTTATATCATAAGCTGATCTTCCAGAGAGCTGGAGAAACCTGTCATGTTTCTGAATAAAAACAACGCTCCATACCACACGATAAAGGACCACCACATCAAATGTTGCCATGTTTTCAGACCCGAATCTCACCAAAAACCAAATATGACCCAACAAAATTCTTCTAAAGTAGGGGTGGGCACACTATGGCTATATGCTGCCCATTAAACAGATAAATTATATTTCACCTGTTTCCCCATAGATGATGCACAACAGAAACATTGACCTTTGTTTAGGTGCTTAAAAGGATTCTGCTTTCAGATTTGTTGCTTTTCTAATGTCCGTGTGTGTTTTCGGAGTCAGAAAGGCATTTTTCCGATCTTTCCGACAGCACGTGAATGCTGCATGTCTTTAAATTTGCGTTTTTGCCTGAAGGGACATCAACCCATTGGTGCAATTCGAACTAGTTTTGAAAGAAAATTTCAAAGAGGTATGTTTTAAGATATATATATTCATTTAGAATCAAAATGAAAGCATGTTTTCATCCAAATTCCACGTTATTTTACCTTTAATGATGCAGATGATCACATCGATGAATGCATCTGCTCCTGGTCCAGCACTTCTGTCGTTGGAATCCCAATAAAACCAAAGCTGAGCTTTGTCACACTAGAAAATGCTGACACATATTAGGATTACTACACCAAAAGACTGATTTACGGACTTTCTAAATCATAGTGCCAGTGGGCTATTATGTTTGCTATTATGACATACATATTTTCCACATTTTAAATTCTAGCACTGTTCATCTTGTTTTTGGTGCACAGAAATGCTCTTAATAAGAACATTTTTAATGTGTACAGAAATCTTTTTAAAGCACATTGTTGTTGTTCACCTTTCAGCATAACTCGTCAGGGGTCGCCAAAGCGAATCAGCACAAGTGATTGGGACACCTGGTTTGGCAGAGATGCCCTTCCTGACACAACCCTGTATTTTATCCGGGCTGGGGACCGGCAAAGGGACATTGGGACCCACTTGTGACTACACACATTTTAAAACGCATTGACTGTTACAAAACTTCTAAGGAAATGGACTCGTTTTTTTCAAGGCTGAACTGTTGTCCTGGTATATATTAGCTTGTATTTCATATACAGCACACTATCTGTTCACCATTTTAATAGTGTGCAAATCGTAACATTTACCCATAGTGGCCAAACTACAACCACTGAAAAGCTATAAAAACAATAAATATTTGCTGCACTGTGAGCTCACTTCGACTTTAATCTCGTAAATTTACGACGTTTTTCTTGTAATCTTACTTTTTCTTTTTTTTTATGGTCCTAAAACACCGTCATGCTTTTGTAACCATGAATTTGTTAGAATACAAACAATATTTATGAATAGGGGTGAAACGATTTATTTTAACTTCAACTTCGATTTTGGTTCATTTTAGACGTTCCAATTCGATCCGATTAACGGACCTAAAGTGGATCAAGGGCGACTTCTACCAGAGTGACTCAGAGAGAAATACCTGGTACTGAACAGTGTAGGTGAAGTTTTTCAGATTCCTTGTATTTCTTCAAGATAATCAAGTGTAAATTAAATATGTGTACAAACATACAAGTAAACAATAATTCATGTCAAATCCACATTTTAGTTTCCTAAAGTTCAGTTTTTCCACATTCAAAGAATCCAAAGGGAACATTCTAGCACACTATGGTGACATGTCTTTGCTAAATTTAACCCTTATGCTATCTTAGATGACCCCACCCTTGCATTGACGTGTTATTCCTACCATGACAAAGAGGGATAAAGGTGGAAAGATTTCATGTAATCCATGGACACCAGTGAAGATCACAAATCATTGAAGAAAAAAGGTTCAGCGCACTGTCTAGTGGGTCTACATGACCCAACTCTCAATGTTAAAGTGCCTAGGATAGCACAAGGGTTGCAGTGTTTCCACACATTGCACTGGAATGATGGACTGATCATTTTTGGCTGCATCACATGTGTTTTGTCCGCTGTGATGGAACTTGGTCGTTTTAATATGATGGTAAAATAAACCTACAGTGTCTCAATCTAAATGGCATTTTCCAATATTGATTTGACGATGGATTTGTCTAATTTTGAAAGTTTTTTTAATGGTATAGGTCGATTTGATTCAACTAGAATAGAAATCAATTAATTAATTGATTGATTGTTACACCCCTAGTTATAAAAGAAAAAGATTTTTATACACGCATATCAGGGACAATTTGAACACTTTATTTACTTAAAAAGGAAAAAAAACATAGAAATGAAGATTTTTTTAAAATTAGTAAACAAAACTCTTTCTAGTTTTGTACACAAACTTTCAGATAAGTAATAATGTAAAGACCTTTACGACATTTTAGTGAGAGTACTCCTCGTACAAGTTGGTGCCTAAAACTTACGTTTGCTCCTTCATGGTACTAAAGTGCAGTTCTTAAAGCAGCTGCTTATCAGAAAAAGAAAAAAAAAAACTCAAAAATTCCCCATAAACACACTATAAGGAACCAACATGAAAAATGATTGTCTGAACTTGTCAAATTTTTTTTTTTAGAAGCTTCATGTAATATTTGCATATTGAAGGGGAAAAAAACTACAAGAAAACAGAAAACCCATGAACAGGAAACGAAAGAAACAATAAGCTGAAAGTCCTTGAATGACCTGCAGAATTCCCCGGCTTGACTCAGTTGCCAGTTGCGCCATCTATTGGATATTCGGATGTACTTCAGACACTAATGTTACTTAGTTTTTATGAAGTCTATGAATAAATGCTTTTGCCACGTAAAATAATGCCAAGGATTACAATTCTATTGTGTATTTAGACTTCTTTAAAAATGTTTTTAGTTCTACTTGGTTTACAGATAATCAAGCAGATTCTCCAGTACTCTTTTTATGTTAGTTGAAGTGCTTTTTTTAGTAGTTGATGATGACAGAACTGTACAAAATACAAATATCTGAGACAGAAATGCACAGATGTTTTTGCTCCAGATCGGCATAATGATTTAGTCCGTGTAAAATTAAATGAAAATCCTCTTTTCGTAACCCTTGTGCTATCCTAGGCACTTTAACGTTGGGAGTTGGGTCATCTAGACCCACTAGACAGTGCTCTGAACCTTTTTTCTTCAATGATTTGTGATCTTAACTGGTGTCCATGGATTACATGTAATCTTTCCACCTTTATCCACCTTTGTCATGGTAGGGAGAACACGTCAATGTAAGGGTGGGGTCATCTAAGATAGCAATTTTTATGTACAAAGTTTGAAGAGCAAAATTTACAATGAAATTTAGAAAAACAGCAAATTATGCTTTCTGCTGCTCACATGTCCTGCTGTTTACAGCTGCCAGCTGCACCTAAAGTGAACAGCAGGTGGTGCTGCAGATGACACTTGGGATGTTTGATGCAGTTGAACAGTAAAGATTTGTGGTTTTTCT
The DNA here is from genome assembly GCF_053564925.1 of Oryzias latipes. Classification (NCBI taxonomy): domain Eukaryota; kingdom Metazoa; phylum Chordata; class Actinopteri; order Beloniformes; family Adrianichthyidae; genus Oryzias; species Oryzias latipes. The sequence continues at coordinate 7,763,060 of NC_136237.1, read as the reverse complement.
GTGTGTTTTCTGAGTTGTTTTCCCCACACAAACTCTGACCACCCTGAAGACTGACCTGATGGTCACTGATTGCATCAATAACATGAACAGTGATGCCGTCACTGACATGATCATCCAGTTTCCACCTAGAGGAACCTTGGAGGGATGAAGAGGAGTCACACTCCGCTCTTGACGCCACCTGGCAAACTGAAGGGAACACAGACATCGCTGTATTATACGAACAATATGGGAAAACTCCATCCATTTTCTTCACTTTCGGAGTGACTGGGCTGCTGGAGCCTGTCCTGGCCACAGGAGGGCGAAGGTAGGTCGCCAGTCTGTTGCAGGACCATACAGTCACACACTCACACCAAGGGACAATGTTAGGGTAAACCGAGGAATCATGTTTTGGGACGGTGGGAGGAAAGCAGAGATCTCAGAGAAAACCCACGCATGCATGGGGAGAACATGCAAACTCCACACAGAAAGGTCCAAGCCGGGATTGTGCCGCTGTGAGGTGAGAAGGCGAATCACTGTGCCACCATGCAGCACATGGGGAAAGCTCGTCAAAATAACAAACATTTCAAAGCGGGTCTTGGAAAGGACTGGTTTATCTGGGTTGAATTTCCTTCACAGTATCTTCAGTAACTGTTCTCCTGGAGGTCACCTTTGCAGTCACAGAATTTTACAATGTTGTGCTTTCTGTGTTGTGACGTTTTTTTAGAGAACCGTAGACATTTTACACTTGCCTTGATGAAATGACATACTTATAAATAAACTTAAACTAGTAATAAAATGAATTATAACAACTTTTTTTTAACGAAAGAAAGTTTTAGCGGGAACAAAATAATTATTTTGTGAGAACAAAATAACGTATTCGGGGAATGAATTAATTATTTGGTGGGAACTAAATATTAATATTAATTTTTACCCATGTCAAATCAAGGGCTCCTTAGCATATCACTGAAAAAGTGAAATATTTTGAAAGTTAAAAGTGAAGTTGTATCCATCCATCTTCTGTTCTGTCTTAGCCCTGTGCAGGGTCATGGTCAGGGTCATGAGGGATGCTGGAGTCGGTTCCAGCTTCAGTGGTTTGTCGGGGTCCATCCTGGACAGTTCGCCAGTCCTTTGTACTATTTAGAGTCACTAATCAACCAATGAAGGATGTTTTCAGAGTGAGATGATGCAGAAGTCCTCAAAGAAAGTCTTTAGGCTTTTAAAAACTATTCATTTCCATGCACTATGGTTTGGATCACTTCTCAAGAGTACACTTGACCATTGCTCCATTATGGAAAAGAACGATAATTCCCTATTTACCATGGTAACCAGAGAGGATGGGGCTGGGAATGAGCAAAGCTTCAGTGGGGACTCCCTATTTCTCATCTTTATACTTCTCCAAAAGTCTGAAGTGACCCTGATTTTCAGCAAAGTTTTGACCAGCAGACAACTTGATCTCAACTTTTAGCGCTGCTGATAGCAGCCGCAGAAGGATAATGGTCTTCATCTAATGTCTGCAGACATAACAGCGATTAACTGCCGTTTAAACGGCTGTTAATCAGCAGAAGAAGGAATACCAACCTTGGTCAATCGACAGATTATGGACCCCTTTTTATTTTATTCCACTGCATTATCTTATGATAATAATAATAATAATAATAAATGCTTAATCAATTATTGAAGATGGTCATATTGATTGATCTCTAATATTACTTCCCTTGCTCCAAAAATTGATTCATGATTTTTCCTAAAGAAACTTAATTTGCGCATATTTTTAACTTTTGATACTTGATCAATGTATGCTATGAAGATTTTTAAAAAAGTGTTATGTCAATTTTACTGATATAGTATAATTTTTTAATCATATGCATTATTTTTAAAATTAGAACAATCTGTATATATTTTAGATAACTGATCTGTATTTGCCATGTTGATTTCTAAAATAGTTATGTTTTTACATCATAATTTAAGTAATTCATCTTGGTCATGTGCTTTATTGATACTTTATTGATACTTTAGGATTCTTAACCCTTGTGCTATCTTAGATGACCCCACCCTTACATTGACGTGTTCTCCCTACCATGACAAAGGTGGATAAAGTTGGAAAGATTTCATGTAATCCATGGACACCAGTGAAGATCACAAATCATTGAAGAAAAAGGGTTCAGCGCACTGTCTAGTGCAGGGATCGGCAACCTTTACCACTCAAAGAGCCAATTGGATCAGTTTCCCATAGAAATAAAAGCACAGGGAGCCGCAACAATAGGGGTGTTAGAAGAAATCGTTTCGCCAAAATATCGCGACACTTCATTTAGTGATACTTGTATTGATTCAAAATGCCGTCAGATTATTTATTTTAATTATTTATGAGCGTGTGAGTTTTCCTTTGATCTTTTGTCCATTTTCCACAACCTTAAATAGAACTTCAAAGCACTTCATGATCACCGGTGTCAGAGCGACCGGCCGGTAATCATTGTCTCGTGCCTCAATGATTACCGGCCGGTCGCTCTGACACCGGTGATCATGAAGTGCTTTGAGAGGATCATCCTGAACCACATCAAGGACATCATCCCTGCTACTCTGGACAGCCATCAGTTCGCTTACAGGGAGAACCGATCGACAGAGGACGCAGTTTCATTAGCCCTGCATGCTACCCTGTCCCACCTGGAGCATCCTGACACCTATGTCAGGATGTTATTTGTGGACTTCAGTTCAGCCTTTAACACGGTGATCCCGGACAAGCTGACACTGAAGCTCCACAACCTGGGTCTGCCTGCCTCCCTGTGCCTCTGGATCAAAGACTTTCTCACCAACAGGCCCCAAGTGGTGAGAATCGGGGACTCAACATCATCCACTCTGATCCTGAGCACAGGAACACCACAGGGGTGTGTCCTCAGCCCCGCCCTCTTCACTCTGTTCACCCACGACTGCTCCGCTATTCATTCCACAAATCTGGTTTTAAAGTTCGCCGACGACACCACCGTAGTGGGTCTCATATCCAACAATGATGAGACTCACTACAGAGAGGAAGTTCAGCACCTGACAGGATGGTGTGCTGACAATAACCTCATCCTGAACACCTCCAAGACCAAAGAGATCATCGTGGATTTTAGAAGGACTAGAAAGGTGGCACACCCCCCCCTCCTCATTAACGGGGAGGAGGTGGAGCGAGTGGACCACATCAAGTTCCTGGGGATCCACATCACATCTGACCTCACCTGGTCGCTGCACACATCCCACCTGGTGAAGAAGGCTCAGCAGAGACTCTTCTTTCTAAGGAAGCTTAAAAGGACAGGAGTTTCATCACAACTTCTGGGGAACTTCTACAGGGCAACCATTGAGAGCATCCTCTGTCTGAGTGCTACGGTGTGGTACGGGAGCTGCACCGCTCAAGACAGGAAGGACTTGGCCCGGGTGGTGAAAACCGCACAGGAGATTGTGGGAGGACCTCTCCCACAACTCGACTCAGTGTACGACAGCCGGGTCCGACGGAAGGCTGGTCGTATTGCTGCAGACCCCACCCACCCAGGACATAACCTGTTTGTACCTCTTCTTCCCTCTGGGAAGAGATACAGGAGCATCAGAACTCACACAAACAGACTGAGGAACAGCTTCTTCCCAAGAGCAGTGAGGTCTATCCACCCCCCCCCCCCCCCCCACACACACATCACACAACTGGGTCAACGAAACCGCCCCCTCCCCCCAGACTTAACATAACCCACTAACCCCTGTCAGCACACAGCTGACAATGCTCTGACTGTATTTTAAACTATGTATGCAATATTCATGCTGTATGTGCAATATCCATTCTAATGTGGAATACCCACTCATGTGCAATATTCACCCCCCTCTACTGTACAGTATTTATGCCTTATATAGCTCCTTATTCTTATTTTATTTTATTCTACCTTTTTATATTGTTGGACGAGAGTTGCTGGAAAAAATTTCATTGTGCACTGCAGAATGATAATAAAAAAGAAGATTCTGACTTTTCCTTTTGTCAAACACAGAGTTAAAATGAGTGAGATGATGGAATCCAAATTCACTTTGATGCAACTTCTTTTTATTTTTTTCTTTAAATTCAGTAAACCCAATAAAGTATGTTAATATTCCAGAATCATAAGCGGTGAGTCTAAGCCCCTCCCCTGCCACTCTACCTGTTCACATCCTCTGCAGCTCCAAGTTGTTTTCCCCCACGTGCAACCCCCCCCCCCTCCAGCGTGTCCTACACAGCGCAACATACGGTCATCATCGCAGCAGGTTGACAGGATAGTAGGGGCGCCCTTACGCAAATGTAATTACTTTTATGCAGGAATGTGTGGTTTTAGTTTGGGGGAGAAAAATAAGGCTTTTTTTTGGCGCTCATGTGCCCCCTACGACACTGCCACTGAGTGTCTTTTTAGAAGAGCTTTCCATCCCATAACAGACTCTGTACCGCTTTCACAGACACAGACACCCCCCCTAGACAATCTTAGAACATGATGGTTATTTTACAAAACCACAGAGAGCCGCAGCACAGAGATGAAAGAGCCGCACGCGTCTAGTGGGTCTAGATTACCCAACTCCCAATGGTAAAGTGTCTAGGATAGCACAAGGGTTACTTCTGTCTGATAAAGTTATGAACCGGATAATGATAAATCATGTAATAAAATGGTTACAGTAGAACAGGGGTGGGATTATATAAATTCGCTTCCTTCCACTCCCTTTCAAGAAATCTTTAATTTAATGTCTAAATATCCTAAATTTGATATGTCATTGTATGAATGTATAACTTATGATTGTATTGTTTTTGTGTATTATTCTTATTTAATTGCTTGAAATAAACCATTTCAAATCAAATACTGTTTATGTATATTTAACACCTTTTACGTACATTTGATGCCTTGAAGCGGTTCAACTTTACTGAACCAAACTGATGAAAACAAGTGCCTTGTTATGACTTTTGAAGGAAACGTTCGTCTGGGTGTTGCTCCACAGTGCAGCAGAATGACCTCGTTCAGCTGTGTGACAGGAGCCTGGATCCAGAGCCATTTGATTGGACGCTGCATCCAGATGGACACCCATATCCCAACTAGTTAGAGTACGAGCCACACCTCCAGGACCATATGAAGCCAAAAAGTGATCAGTATACTCCTCCCCTCCTGACAGGAAGCGGGGCGTGGAAATGAGTGTTTTCTCCTTTACAATTTGTGTGTATTCAGACAGGAAACGCCAATGCTGCCATAAAATCTGCCTACGTTTTACTGCAAGCTGCTTGACACCCGGAGCTCCGTACAACTTTGATTCAACTTTGATTTTTCTAAACATGATTTTTGTATCTCATTTCCTCATCAACCAACTTGGCGAGGCTAGCGGAGGGCTACCTCAACACTTCTTTATAAACAGGAAACTTGATAAGGCCCAATCTCAAGGTTTTTGGACTTTGTTTTTCTTTACAACCATGGCAGATTGGGCTTCAGTTGTTATTCTTGTGTTGGCCTCCTGCCAGAGAAATGAGCATTTCATGCACTAGAAAGAATAAAACGGGGACAAACTACAACGAATCCAGACATCGAAACCAGAGCAGACAGATTTGAACTTTCAACCTTTGCAGATTACCAAGGGGATGTTAAAAAATAGGCATTATTGTAGGTTAAGAATGTGTGGTGAATCTGCTGCTTCTGTTTGCCACCAAACAGGATTTTCCAGTGTAACCACATGCAGGACCTCCCACCTGAAGCCTGACGGCCAAACCTGAATAACACAAGCAGGAATTTATCTACCAACAGAGAGATGCAGACGTGTTTAAGCTGAAGTAAGATACAAATTTACGGGATTGGTAGGAGGAATGAGCTTGTAGAAATACTCCGCAGTAGTTTTTAAATGCTCTGTAGATAATTGCAGAGATTTCGCAAACATAACACGAGGGTGAAAAGAGATCTGCTCTGCCATACCTGTAAGTCCTGTATGCAGAACTTCCTGTCTTGCAAACAACCATGCAGCAGTACCCGCTGACTTTTCCTCTTTGAAGAAGCGACATGTTGCTCTAAATACCTAAAAAAGGTAAGGCGGAAAATTTACTTGAAACGATATTTTTTGGTAGAATTGATTTGCTATCTGTTGTCTTAAGCATTTATTGTAACACTGAGATGAATGTCTCTGATTCTTGGTGTTTTGTGCTCTCTCAGATATGAAGCTTGTGAAAGGAGCTGTGTCTGGGATAGGCATCCTGAGAAAATGGGCAGTTTTTTCCATGGCAGCACTGGTGTTGCTTTTGTTATTGAACGACCCATTTCTGATACTCTGGTGGCCTCAGAGACCTCTCGAGGTAAGCTTCGAACTCTTTTTGTGATGTAAAATTGCGTTTTAGCTGATGCTTATCCCTGTTATTGGTTTTCTCATATCTGCAGAAAACAGAAGTGGTGGTTTCACCTCTGGATATGGCTACAGACTCCATCGACGACATGTATGCAGGCTGCAGACCTGAAACCGCCGCAGTGATTGACCTGTTTGGTGTGTTTGAGTGGAATTACAATGGAAACTTCAGCCAGGCCTGGGCTTTCGCTGAGAAATATGCAAATAGGCCTGTGCACGAGCGCTTAAAAGAAGACCACGCTATTGCGATGTATATGTACACGAAACTGTCACACATCCGGGAGGTTTTCAACAAAGCCGTGAAGACAGGGAAGCACATGTACAACACGCACAGGTTTAGATTCCACTACTTGTACTTTTTCCTGACTGACGCTATTCAGAGCCTGCGTCACAATCAGACGTCGTGCAGAACCACCTACCTCAGGACGTGGAAACACTTTGACCAAAATGTGGTCCACACACAGGTGCGTTTTGGTCATTTTGTCTGGGCAGCATCCAGCAGTCTGTCATTTGAACTTCATGGCAACGTGTCCTGCTTTGAGATCTACACGTGCTACGGAGCTGACATCACGTATTACTCCGGCATCAAGCAGCAGGGGCAGGTGCTCGTCCCCACCTATGAGGTCTTCAAAATCACTAAAGTTTCCAAGCGTGAGCCCTGGTGCAGCGTGGTCTACAAGCTGGAAAGCACCAGAGTACCAAGAGCCGACCAGAACTGCAAACTTGGAGAAGAGCGAAGTGAAACATTTTTAGCAGCTGCCAGAACATTCTGGCTCGGACACAGCACTGTGAAGGTGTGGATTTGTGCACTCCTGCTGGTGGTTTGCTCTATGGTTCTTGTCAGAGGAAAGCAGACACGTTTTGTCGCTGTTGTGCTGGGAGCTCTGCTTTTACTGATGGTTGGTGTGTTATTGTTGAGTTAGCCAGCGAAAATAAATGAAATCCTTCCTCCAAGGTAGTATTTAAATTGTGATGTTGATGCAAAAGGAATTTAAACAGTTAAATGTTTCCTCATAAGCAACTCATCCTCAATTCTTAAAAAAAATATTGAATGATTTTTAAACTGAAATGTGTTGGGAATATCCGTCTCATTATTTCTACCCGTTTATCAGATGTCACTATGAAACACCTTCTTCGGTTCCGGTGATGTGTCCATGATCAGAAATGAATGAACAACATGCAGGGGCAGAGCTAGAACATTTTTATTTAGGGTGGCGGGAGGGGGGCAAAACTACTGTTGAAGCTCTAAAATAATTTTAGCAAAATTCTGAAATTGTTACAGCAAATTCTAAAAAATTAGAGTGAATTCTGAAAAAAACGATACCAAATTTATAAAAATAAAAAATTAATAAAAATTTTAAAAACCCATTAGCAAATCATCATCCTCGCTGTGTCAAATATCACTCGATTGCAGATTCAGTCTTCCCAGCCTGGTGCAGGTCAACAATTTGATTTCTGGTGTCCTTGGACAGCTCTTTGGTGTCGGCTATATGTGATTTTCTGGATTTTTCTTCTTATTTTGCCTCTTGTAGTTGAGGTAAACGTATGATGCAAATTACAGGCCTCTTTCATTTTATTAAGTGGGAAAACTTACACAATTGGTGGCTGACTAAATACTTTTTTGCACCACTGTGAGTATTTGATGCGCTGCTGACTTTGGTGGTTTGCCCACCTAAAAAAACTGACATTTATTCATCCTAATGGTAGGGTACTTGAACAGTGAGAAACAGAAAATCACATAGAAATCAATTTTAATGAATTTTATATACATTTCATTTTATATTAGTAAATTTTGATATGTTAAAAGATTAATTTTTAAAGGACGCCCCTCACAAATTGATGGATAAAATAGAACTGAAGAGACAAAATTGTTTGTTATGAACCTTATATCTAGTTTAAAATGTCAATAGTCAAAGTGTATCATGTTTTAGGATTCTGAAGAAGACACATGTAACCCTTGTGCTATCCTAGGCACTTTAACATTGGGAGTTGGGTCATCTAGACCCACTAGACAGTGCTCTGAACCTTTTTTCTTCAATGATTTGTGATCTTCACTGGTGTCCATGGTTTACATGAAATCTTTCCAGCTTTGTCATGGTAGGGTGAACACGTCAATGTAAGGGTGGGGTCATCTAATTTAGCACAAGGGTTAAAACAGCAGCAAATGTGCGGTTTCACACTCACATGCAGTCATGCAAAAATTAGATAAGTGCACCCACTTCATTGAAGTTCTTTGATAAATGAGCTCTTATTCTGCACACATGCAGGTATTCAAAGCAGGCTGTAAATGATGTCCTGCCAGTGGGTGAGTGAGACGTCATCTTCATCTATATTCCTGATCAATAAACTGCACCATTGTTTCTAATCATGAGTGAGGATGGAGGACACTAGATTATCACTTCAGACGTCTAGTTACATCACAAAAGTGTCTCAAACAAACCTGATTTTATTTATTTCCTGCTCAAGCAGACTTAAATGACAAATCTATGAAGTGTTGATAATAATAACAAAATGAGTTTTGTTAACTAAAATTCAAATCCCAAAGTTATATAAAACCAAAAAAGCTGTAAACACAGTAAAATTTAAAAACAAATCTGCAGCAGTAAGAGTCATGTCCATAAAATGTCCAACTTTTTGCTTAAGCTTTGCCAACTACACTTGCAGTTAACACAGATTAAAGTTAATGTTGGAAATGCAGTTCAGGCTAAATATTTGCAGTGAAGTCATTTCTCTGTTTTGTCAGACATTGTAATAGGTTGTCTTATCAAGCAGCAGCAACACCATCAAGTTCACACCAGGTCTCATTTTTAAAAGAATAAGTATCGTTTGAGTTTTCCAAAACCCATTTTCAGCTTCTCCTGTCACATGACCAAATAACATGTCAGCCAATAAATGACAGAAACTAAAGAATACAAACCACTATAAGAAAAATGAGAATTAGTATTGAAATATTTAAATCTTTTTCTTTGATCTGCTGTTTTTCCTCTGAAATTTGTGCAGGTTTCTGTGATAAGTGTAGCATTTCTTTGTTACAGAGTATGTCAAATTAACTCTATATTGCTACAAATAGAAACAAATTCAAATTCAACAACAGTACAGCAAAACTGCAATGATTTGCAAACGAATCACACATTTTAAAGAAAAGTTATTTCTAAACATAAAAAAGAATCAAGCTACTCTTCAGCATAGCAATTTTTTTAAAAACTTTTTTGCATGAACTCTTTGCATCCTTAAAACTGTTGGCTTAACATGATTTGATCAGAACTAACACAAAGCTTTCTTTGTAGTGTCCCCCGTCATAAAGATACGTACAACAATCCATGCAAATATTTTTACCTGCTACTTTGTTTCAGGCATAATTGTATCTAATTTTATCACTGAGGAGACTGCTATAAAAGTCCAGGTAAAAAACGAGGGACATGGACATCGTGCAGTGCTGCAGGTATGTTGTGGAATACTTACATTACTGTTACAATTATGAGTCTTCATGGGCCAGGGATGCTGGAGTGCCTTAGCAATGAATGTAGAGCTAATTCTGCAATGAATTTTTTTCTTGTTTCAATCAGGAAAGAACCAGGATCAGGAAGACAGCAGAGTGTCTGGCCCCTGACTGCAAAAATAGACTGTTGGATAAGCAACTAATCTTCTAAAGGTTTGTTGTTGGAAATGAAAATGAAAGTTCTGTTGAACTGGTTAGGTGGGCTGATATTTTACCAAACTAAGGAAAATGTTAAAACAAGAATTTAGTTCCTAATTTAACAAAGTTGAAGGATTTATGTGTACAATTACGTGTTTAGTATTAATTTAATAATTCCCACATTTTTTTTATCTTCTGTGCTCCAGCAGGGGAGCTTTGTGTCCAGCAGTGATCCGACCACAAAGATGTCAGTCTGGGCTGCTTTTCTGCTGATGTTTGGAGCCTCCATGGTGACTGCAAAGGTAAAATGAACCAATGAGGCTTGATCGTGTCTCACTGGTAACATTCTGTAGTTATTCTGTATACAGCATCAGTACTAACAATTACAATGCCTTTTTATACATCTATGGCAGGTTTATCCCTTGGACATGGCTGACAACTCTGTGGATGACATGTATGAGGGCTGTGAAGACAAAATGTCTGAAAAAGTGGAAAAAGAGTTCCTGGAGAACGAGAAAAACAAAAATAAGATATTTCGTGCTGCTTGGAATGAAGCAGAGATGACAACATCTTTGACAACAATTTTGAGTAGAGCTGAGGTTGTGGCCATTTATGTTTACACAAATGCTTTGACAAAAATTTACAGTGACTTAAATAAGGAAGTTAGAGAACTGGGAACTGAGTACAAGAAGAGATTTAATTATCACTCCCTGCACTTTTTTCTTACAAGCGCTTTAAAAAAACTTGACAAAAAGAAAAAAGGAAAATGTTACACTGCCTACAGGAGAACTACTGCCTCCTTCAGTCAGGATGTTCTTAACAAGGAGATGCGCTTTGGTTATTTTGCTTCCTCCTCACAGTATCCTTTAGAGTCCAGCCAAAGCAAAGAATTGGAAAAAGATTTTGGAAACAAAAGCTGTTTTGTCATTGAAACGTGCTTTGGAGCTGATATCTCACCATATTCAAAGTTTGAAAAAGCAGAGGCAGAAATCTTGATTCCTCCTTACGAGGTGTTTAAAGTCACAAATATAGAGACAAGAGCAAAGAAGCAGGAGCTTCCATGTGAGGTTGTTTATACATTGAAGAGCACCGAGAAACCTTTTTCAAAGTACAATTGTGCACTATTCTAAGTCCTCCATGTCTCATGGATGAGAATTTTGGACTAAAAAAATGCAGATCCTTTGAATTTATTTGAAATACCAACAACCAAAAGCAACAGAAACAGGCAAAAGTGTCTCAAGAAATCAGTGCGTACCTTGGAAAAATAAAAAAAAATTAAAAAAAAAATGTGTGTGTCTTTGTAATGTGGAGTTCCTTTGACGATGAAATTGTGTTTGTTACGCCATCTAGTGGAAAAGGGAGACACTGTCTGGGATTAATTATTTTGCTGTCAAACTCAAACTTACAAACTCAGAAAATGTCTCTTTTAAATAAACAAAATACCCTTTGCAGCCTGTGTCGTTGCTTGGGAGCGTTGGGGTCTAAAACTTAGTGATCACTTCACTTAAAAGTGAAACAAAATAAGCACATGCAGTGTTTTTGTACTCACTGCCTCCTAGTCAGTCAGTGCAGATTCCATGGCGTATTGAGTTATTGGAAATTATAGAGGGAAGAGGAACTTGACCCAAAACTGGAAATGGACTCTCGTTCGATGTTCACTGAGCACGACCTGGTCCCAGCGGGAATTTTCTGGATCGCCGTCAGATGCCTACAGGAAAAATCCAAGAGCACGTCCTGGTCCTGCTCCTGCTCCTGCTCCTCAGCCAATGCACAAACATGCCTTGTTAATATTCCCAAACAACCTCTCAATTCAAGGGTGTTAACTAACGTTTAAACTTCACTACATTAGCACCGTTTACATTTTTTTTTTACCGTAACGTTGGGTCACAGAATTAATCGCAGCTAACAAGTTACATGCTGTAGCATTCCTCTCATTTTGTGCATTGTAAAACTCAGCGCTATTATATACACAAATATTGTCAAAAAGTTTACCTTCAGCAGTATTCCGTATGCTTTGAACTCCTTTGGTGAACTCTGCATCCACCACCGTCAGAGAATTTCTGAACGTAGTCTGTTCAACACGCACACGGTGTTTCAGTCGTCCCGCCCTCAGATGTTGTGATTGGATTAACATCCAAAACCAACAAAATAACACTCAAAGAATCCCTTGATAGACAATCTGACATCCCATTCGACTAACCTACACAATGGGCGCACTTCCTACACTTACAGTAACTTCAAAAAAGTGATAATAAAACAAATAATAAAACACTGATAATACTATATTCAAAATCTTTGCCAACAGTTTAACTTAACATAAATAACTTCACTGTTTATCTAAAGAAAACTTAAGCAAATATAGATATTTTTTAAGACAAATACTATTTAAATGAACTACTTTTTTCCTTCTTTTACGACCGGGCTACAATGACAACATTGGTGTTGAATCCACTTTTTTTCCTAATCCATACATGTAAATGCGATTCTATACTTTCACTTTTGAACAGCAAGGATAAGAAAATGTGCTTTAAGCTCAATCTACTGATAATCCACTCTGACAGTGGATCAAAACTTTTGTCATCACTTTGTTCAGTTATATGACTGACATGTTAGAAATCTAAACATTAATATGAATGTTTGATTGTTGTTTTGATGCAAGTGTCTGAGACCTTTAACCCCAGGTACATTTCAGTGGAAATGTCTGCTACTTCTTGGAAGGTAGAACTTTTGTGATTACTAGTTGTCTGTCATCAAAAAGGTTGCCCGGTGGTGTGGTGGTCAGCTCTTTCATCACACAGCGAGAGGATTGAATCCTCGCTGTGACCTTTCTACGTGAAGCTTGCATGTTCTCCCTCTGCAGGTCTGATTTGTCTCCTGCTTCCTCCCACCTTTCAAAAACATGTTTTACAGATTAACTGCTGTCTGCATGTCGCTCCTATGTTTGTAACAAACTGTTGACCTGATTAGGTTGTTGTGGTATCTTGAATCTGAGAAGGTTGTGTTTCAATATTGTATTGTAATGTAGTGGCCAGCAGAGGGCAGACCTGCAAGTTTAGTTGAGTTGTGGCATTGTGTGTTGAATAAGAAGAAGTCGGGACAGACATGAGGTCAGGCTGTACAGAGAGGTTCTGTTATGCAAATTAAACTGTTGCACCCACTTTCTATGTTTGAGACCTTCTTTTTTGGATCAAGATGCAACATCTTTTTGGCGACGAGGATTTTTAAGGAGGAGAAAGGCCCATAGACCTCCGGGAAAAAGGGAGAGAGAAAAAAAAAAAGAAGCAGCAGAAAGGTACGTGGCTAACAAGTGGTTTGGTTAGCCTCTCACAGAGAAGTGAAGCATGGCAACAATTGGCACGCTAGCAGCGTTTGATCCGAAAACTCAAACCTGGGATGAGTATACAGAAATACTTGAACAGTTTTTTGCGGCCAATGAAATAGACAATGAAGACAGACAAAAGGCAATATTGATAAGTGTAGTGGGAGCACCGACCTACAGTTTAATGCGCAACCTCCTCAGCCCAGACAAGCCAAAAGACAAGTCCTTTAATGAGCTTGTATTATTGATGAAGAACCATTATGACCCAAAACCAAGCGAAATCGTACAGAGATATAAGTTTGATTCTCGTAACCGGAAGCCTAATGAAACAGTTATGGATTATGTAGCTGAGCTGCGTCGTTTGGCCCAAGACTGCAACTATGGAAACACTCTGCAACAAAGGCTGAGGGACCGGCTTGTATGTGGGATTAATGATGACAGGATTCAGAGGTGTCTCCTGGCCGAAACAGATCTCACTTTTGAAAAGGCTCTGGGAATTGCAGTATCACATGAGACGGCAATTAAAAATGCATAGGATCTGCAGACTGGCACATCTACAAAATGCTACAGCATCAGTAGAGGACAACAGGAAACTCGGGCATTCCAAGGAGTCAGAAAAGAATGCTACAGGTGCAAAGGAACTGGACACACAGCTGCAGATTGTAAGTACAAGCAGGAAAAATGTCATGCTTGTGGCAAAGTGGGTCATATAGCAAGAGCTTGTAGAAGCAAAGTTAAAAGCAACCCAGAAAAACATGAGCATAAACATCACAAGAGAGAAAATAAACGGGGATCACATTATCATTCTCATAAAGTGTATGACACAGAAGATGAAAAGAAAAGTGAGGATGAAGATCAAGACTCTTTTGCTTTGAACTGCATCAATAGTGGACCAAATCTAAAAGGCAACGTGTACAAAGTAGGACGTCAGGCCGGAGGGGACCTCGGAAAAGTGGCGCCCTACACGGTAAAATTGAAACTGAATGGACAGTATGTCAACTTTGAACTCGACACTGGATGTTGTTTAACCGTCATGAGTGAAGCCACATTTAAAGACACATGGAAAAACACAAAACTTCCCAGTCTGAACCTGGCCAAAATCAAAATGGAAACCTATACAGGGGATCCTGTGGAGGTGATTGGTACCACAAAAGTAACTGTACAGTACCAACAGCAGACATTGAAACTGCCCCTGATTGTTGTCAAGGGGGAAGGGCCCAGCTTGTTAGGTCGAGCCTGGTTGGAGGAGTTAAGTCTGGATTGGAGAGAAATAAAAAAGAGATGTAAAGCTGAAAGAGTGCACAAGGTTAAAGAAAATGAAAACACACTACAGCAAGTGTTAAACAAGCATGAAAATGTGTTCAAAGAGGAGTTGGGCACCCTGAGAGGCACAAAAGCCACCATTCGGGTAAAATTAGATGCCTCCCCACGTTTCTTCCGCCCGCGTTCTGTTCCTTTTGCTATGCGAGCAAAAGTTGATGAAGAAATAGACCGCCTATTAAAAGAAAATATTATCTCTCCAGTCAAATATGCTGAAGGGGCAGCGCCGGTGGTACCCATTCTTAAACCTACAGGAACTGTAAGACTTTGTGGAGATTATAAACTGACTGTAAATACAGTGGCTTCATTGGAGCAGTATCCTATTCCAAAAGTGGAGGATCTATTCACTGCGCTGTCAGGAGGAAAACAGTTTTCTAAACTAGACATGAGCCATGCTTACCAACAAATACTGCTGGATGAAGAATCAAAGAAATATGTGACGGTGAACACCCACAGAGGACTTTTCACGTACAACAGACTGCCATTTGGAGTAGCATCAGCACCAGCCATATTCCAGAGGACGATGGAAAACCTTTTAAAAGGTATACCATTGGTGGTGGTCTACTTAGATGACATCTTGGTGAGTGGCAAGGATGAGGCAGACCACCTAAAAAACTTGACTGCGGTGCTGGGCAGGCTGGAAGAAGCAGGGCTGCGGCTGAAAAGAAGTAAGTGCGAGTTTATGCAAAAAGAGGTGGAATATTTGGGGCATAAAGTTGATGCACAAGGTCTCCACCCAGTGCAAAAGAAAGTGGAAGCCATTTTAAATGCTCCGGCTCCCACCAATGTAACTGAACTTAAATCGTACTTGGGTTTGTTAAACTATTATAACAAATTTCTCCCAAACTTGGCGACCCTGTTGGCCCCCCTTCATGAACTCTTGAGGCAGAATGTAAAGTGGTCATGGCAACAGAGGCATGTTGAAGCATTTGAAAAGTCAAAAAGGCTGCTGAGCTCCGCTGATGTGTTAATCCACTATTCAGCTGATAAAGAGTTAGTTTTGTCATGTGATGCATCACCTTATGGTGTTGGAGCTGTGTTGTCACACAGAATGGAGGATGGCTGTGAGAAACCACTAGGTTTCATGTCACGTACTCTCTCACCCGCTGAAAAAAGATATTCACAGTTGGACAAAGAAGCATTAGCAGTAATATTTGGTCTGAAGAAGTTCCATAAATATTTGTATGGCAGAGTTTTCACGATCTACACAGATCATAAGCCACTGATTTATCTTTTTAACATGAAGAAGCCCATACCTCAAATGGGCTCACCAAGAGTGCAAAGATGGGCTATCAAGTGCATATGAGTATGACATCGTCTACAAACCAGGCAAAAGCCATGCTAACGCGGATGCACTCAGTAGATTGCCGCTACCTGAAACAACACCAGAAAAAGAGTCTGTTGAACAAGTTTTGATGATGGATGTCTTGGATGACACACTGCTGGACACCAGACAGATCAAGCGATGGACATCTACAGATGTTCTTCTGTCCCAAGTCCATGAGTACATACTAAAAGGATGGCCGGAAAAACTGGACGCCCGCCTAAAGCCATATCAACAAAGGAAAATGGAGCTAAGTGTGAGGGATGGATGTGTGCTCTGGGGAGCTAGAGTGGTGATTCCAACCAAAGGGAGAGACAACATCCTGAAGCTTCTACATCAGACTCACACAGGCATGTCAAAGATGAAAGGTCTAGCAAGGTCATATCTTTGGTGGCCAGGTATGGATGAAAGCATCGAAAAGGAGGTGCAGTTATGTGAAGAATGTCAAAAACACCACAAATCACCACCCGCTGCACCATTACACCCCTGAGAATGGCCAGAAACACCGTGGTCCAGAATCCATGTGGACTATGCAGGACCGTTCCTAGGTGAGATGTTTTTATTGGTGGTAGATTCTCATTCAAAGTGGATGGACATTTATCCTGTGAAATCAGCTACTTCACAAATAACCATTGAAAAACTGAGGCAGAGTTTCAGTGTGTTTGGTCTTCCAAAGATGCTGGTATCAGACAATGGGACATGTTTCACAAGTGCAGAATTTGAGTCATTCATGAAACAAAATGGAATTGACCATGTAAGATCTGCACCTTTCCACCCATCCTCTAACGGTCTAGCTGAAAGAGCAGTGCAGACTTTTAAGGAGGGGATGAAGAAGATAAAAGGTGACACCCTCCAAACTAAACTGTCAAGATTTCTGTTCAGTTATCGAATTACACCGCATGCAACAACAGGTTTGTCCCCAGCAGAACTGATGATGTCACGGAGACTTAGATCAGCTTTTGACCTGCTCATGCCGGATGTAAAAACTAGAGTTCAGAAAAAACAACTGAAACAGAAAGACCAACATGACACAAAGAAAACATTGAGAAGTTTTGTATCAGGAGACAAGGTGTTCATCCGAAACTATTCCTATGGTCCAAAATGGATACCAGCAGTCGTGATGGACTCATCAGGTCGTCGTACATCAGTGTCGTACAACGTCAGCATCAGGAATGGCCGAACTATGAAGAGGCATGTGGATCAAGTCCGAGCTAGGCTCCAAGACACTGTTCTAGGGGAACCGGAGGCAGACCGGGAGCTGTGCGAAGATGGGGAAACTGTTGCAGTTGAGGAAGCACCTTTATGTGTGGTTTCTACAACCCAACTGTCATCAGATGAGTCACGTGACCCAACACCAGCGACTCCCCCTAGGGTTCCTCCTGAGTCACCAGTTGCACCTGTGTTGCGACGCTCACAAAGAGAGAGACATTTACCAGGACATCTCAAAGATTTTGTTAGATAGAGTGAGATCTTTCCAGGAATAGAGCAACAATGAGCTCTGGATCTCACGGGAAGGATGTACCTTCTCAGTAAAAAAAAAAAAAGAAAAGAAAAGAGAAAATGTTCTGTGTAATGTTATTCTGTCTAATGTCGAATTGCTTGTTTTATTGGAGCAGCCTCTATGTGGGAAAGTTAGTTCACATCTTAAAGGGGAGGGGATGTGGTATCTTGAATCTGAGAAGGTTGTGTTTCAATATTGTATTGTAATGTAGTGGCCAGCAGAGGGCAGACCTGCAAGTTTAGTTGAGTTGTGGCATTGTGTGTTGAATAAGAAGAAGTCGGGACAGACATGAGGTCAGGCTGTACAGAGAGGTTCTGTTATGCAAATTAAACTGTTGCACCCACTTTCTATGTTTGAGACCTTCTTTTTTGGATCAAGATGCAACAGTTGTACTCCACCTTCAACAGTTGTTGGGTTGGAACCAGCAAACCTGTGACCCCGAAAGCGATTCAGTGGGTTCTGAATTGGATGGTGGAAAAATGCAGTATTTTTTTTTACTAGTAAAGGTTTTAAAAAGTTGTCTAATACAGTATTTTTCAACCAGTGTGCTGCGGCACACTAGTGTTCCGTGGGAGATGGTTAAGTGTGCCGTGGGAAATTTCCCCTTATTCACTGATCTAAAAACATTTTCCATCTCCAGGATATCACCTCTTTGTTCATCCAAACAGGCCCTGATAAAACACTGAGAAATTAGGAATATAAAAGATTGTAAAATAATGTTTTCTTTGTGTTTATTTAATTGTATTAAAAACATTTTGATAAGAATGACGGTACCGCGATTTAGCTGCAGCTATAACTGTTCTCTGAAAAGTCCTGCCCCTTTAACTGTCTCCACCAATCATTCTTAAAGCCTTAATCACATGTCATCAGTCTGACCAATCAGAAGTGGTTAAAGTCTTCACTTCCTTGTTCTGATTCTGCTCATAAAGTCGCTCAGTTCTAACAAAAAGACCAGCTAAAGCTCGTCTTTAGCGGTGTAGCTTTCCACCGAATCAAGTATTAGACTGTGGAAAAAGTGAACCAAACAATGAAGCTCAGAGACGCGAGTCTGTCTGCGTTCGGCGGTTGATTGCACTACATCTCCCATGATGCATTGGGTTAAAGTGACAGTGTCTCAGCGTACAGTGCGTCTTCCTTGTTCTCCTACTGATGTGGTTTCAACGCACGTTGAACGAACATACATCAAACAGTTTTTAGATCTTTTAACTTAACCTTTATTACATCTTTTAGAAAAAACAGCTGCAACTTCCAGCTTTTTCTGCCACAATTATCACAAAAATGCATGTGAGATTGTGGAGGGGCTGTAGATCAATACAGACTATGAGTTTCTCCTTTTTTTTTAATTTTTGGATGCTGGTGTGCTGCAGGATTTTTGTCAAGGTTAAAGTGTGCCGTTGCTCAAAAAAGGTTGAACATGTTTTATAAACATGGGGAAAAACCAAGTAGACTTTTAGCTCATCAAATTAAAGTAATGGCGGTAAGAAATCAAATTGAGGAAATAATAACAAAATCGGGCACTAAAGCCTCGACCAACAAGCAATTAATACAGAATTTAAAATGTTTTACAAAGATCTGTACTCATCTGAAGTTGAAGATGCTAACCTTGTAAACAATTTTTTTGAAGATCTTTCTATTCCTTTAATTAGTCAAAAGAATAAAACAGAGATTCCAGAGAGCTCAGTTACATTGGAGGAAGTAAAACAGGCCATTAAAGACCTTCAGAGCTCCAAAGCTCCAGGACCTGATGGCTATACTGTTGAATTCTATAAACCTTTTATTGATAGGCTGGCCCCGGTGTTGTTGCAAGTATATAATGAATCTCTCTGCCTTGGTAGGCTCCCTCAAACTTTTTATCAGGCAACAATATCTGTGATCCATAAAAAAGACAAGGATCCTACATCTGTGTCCTCATACAGACCTATAAGCCTTTTAAATGTTGATTCTAAAATTCTGGCAAAAATTTGAAGTAACAGATTAGAATCAGTGCCACCTACAATTATCCATGCCGATCAAAATGGTTTCATTAAAAATAGACAGCTATCTCATAACCTTCGTCGTCTCTTTAATATCATCTTTACAAGAGGTGAAAAGCCCACATCTGAATTACTCATCTCATTGGATGCGGAGAAGGCCTTTGATAGGGTGGAGTGGTCTTACCTCTTCTTCACCCTTGCAAAATTTGGTGTTGGAGACAGTTTCATCTCCAGGGTTAAATTATTATATGCCTTTCCAGTCGCCTCTATTCAAACAAATGGCTATAGATCGGAGTACTTTCCACTTGCCAGGTCCACAAGACAGGGCTGCCCATTATCCATTACTTTTTCCTATTGCAATTGAGCCACTTGCAATCTCTTTACGCACTTTGGAGGACTATACAGGCATTTTAAGAGCAAAATGCGAACATAAAGTTTCACTTTATGCGGACGATCTGCTGTTATACGTCTCAAATCCTAGCATTTCTATTCCAAGGATAATGAAAAAAACTAGAATTCTTTGGATATGTATCTGGCTATAAGATAAATATAAATAAAAGTATAATTTTTCCAATTAATGACACCCGTGTCAACATATCTGGACTTCCCCTCAAGTTTTCATACCAATTTAAATACTTGGGAGTTACAGTTACATCATCGGTAAAAGAACTTTACAACCAAAATTTCGCCAAACTAGTTGAACAAACCACCATTGACCTTGAGAGATGGTCTTTTTTTCCACTCTCTCTTGCCGGTCGTGTGGGGGTGATTAAAATGACAGTGCTGCCCAAATTTTTGTTTTTGTTTCAATCTATTCCTCTCCACCTAAGCAAATCTTTCTTCAAAAAATTAGACAAGACAATACTGGAATTCATTTGGAATAAGAAAGTCGCTAGGATTAGACGTGAGTTTCTACAAAGAGCAAAATCCTCAGGAGGGATGGGCTTACCAAATTTTCAGCTTTATTATTGGGCTTGTAACCTTAAAAATATTTCATTTTGGATCACAGAGAAATCTCCAAACTGGATGGAGATAGAACAGAACCATTGCACCCCTTCTTCCCCTAAGGCATTTGTTTTTGCAGACATAACTACAATATCACTAAAATACATTAAGGATTTGGTTGTATCCCACACAGTCGGAATATGGAAACAGATTGTGCGTCATTTTGGCCTGCAAGCAAATTCATTGTCAGGTCCTATTGTTAGAAACCATTTGTTTTTTCCATCAATGAAAAATGATAATTTTGCTGACTGGTATGATCGTGGACTACGTGTCTTCAAAGATCTCTATGTTGATGGTTTGTTTCCATCATTTGAACTGTTGAAAGACAAATATAACTTGCCTAACACTCACTTTTTTAAATTTTTGCAAGTAAGAGACTTTGTTAGACTCAACTCTCCAAATTACCCACAACTCCCAGAGGAATCTGTTACCGATTCATTATTTTTGAAAGACCCTGAGATTAGAGGCGGAATATCACATTTGTACAACAAACTGAGCCACCTCAATGGCCACAGCACTTTGCAGCACTTGAGGGAGGCCTGGCAGGAAGAGCTCGGAATAAATATTTCAGAAGAGCAATGGGATCTAGCTTTAGGCTCCACACACACAACCTCAATCTGTGCCAGGCATGGTTTGATTCAGTTTAAGATAATACACAGGCTCCACTGGACTAGGCTCAGGCTGAGTAAGATATTCCCTGACGTTGACCCTCTGTGTATACGCTGTAGACAGGCTCCAGCATCTTTGTCACACATGTTTTGGGGTTGCTCTAAGCTGTCAAACTTTTGGTCTGATGTTTCTCTGACACTGTCAAAAATTTTAAACCAGACAGTCAAGTTGGACCCCCTCATCGGTATTCTGGGAATCACCGACCCCCAAACTTTTAAAAACAAATCTGAGCGTAGGTTAATTCATTTCACATGCTTACTTGCACAGCGAATAATACTTTTAAATTGGAAGCAAACACAGCCTCCCACACACATCCAGTGGATTAGAGACATTTTATGTTTTCTAAATTTAGAAAAAATTAGGTACACCCTACAAGGACGGGAAGAGAAATTTTTCAATGTTTGGTCCACCTTTATTAAGGACTTATGGGGTTTGCCTAATTATATAACTACAGTAAAAACAGGAAGCCAGAACGAGCAGACTGCTAACAAAACTACAGTCTACTTTGTATCTCAGCCTTTTGTAGCGAAGACAGAGCACTCAACAGAGGTACAACCCTGTAAGAGCGGACGAGCTGTGAAACCAAACCCAAGTGCAAACATGAACACTTGCTTGCACTTATTTCACAGGGTGACAGAAGCTACATAGAAGACGCTGCACAAAGAGAAGAGGATTTCAGAACCAGTCAGACCCTGACTGTTTTGATTCTCAAAATTAACTTTAGAATCAGCCATCATGTAACCGTTCAGGGACAGGACCAAGTAATGGTGACTGCGATCATGCAGGTCAGTAGCTGTGATGTTCATGTCGATCCTGTAATGAAGAGGGTTTTGCGATGGACTGATGAACGGTCCAGGGTGTACCCTGCCTTCAGCCTTCAGCAGCTGTGTAGGCTCCAGCAACCTTGTGACATCCAACAGGAATATAATGAGTATGATGTATGCATGGATGGATGGATGCATGGACAGATGGATGGATGGATGATAAAGTCTGGGCTAATGCAAAAAGAATCCTGCAGGAGACACACCCAGTCCAATCGTAACTACTAGACATAGACCACTAACCTACTGCGGAGGGGCTCTGCTCAGGCCCAAATGAACATTTGAACCTTAACTTAGGATGTTTTATGGTTAAGGTGTGGCTAAAGGTTCTGCTGTGGCTCATTTCAGACACCTGGTCTCTTTTGAACATCTACAACAGGGGATTTACCTGTGTTTAGTTTGCTTCTGTTGAGGCATACAAACATAAAAACGTCAACAGACTTCCGCTCCACATTGCCAAGCTCTCACAAAGTTGCTAAAGCTTTAGCTTTCTCTGTAAACAGGGCTGTCATATTCTGCAATTGTTTTGGAAAATGAATTTCCTTCTAAAAAGAAAATAAATTGTCAACACGTTTTGTGTTTCCAGAAAGGAAACAGACTACTGTTTCTATACTATTTATGTTTTTTGTAATCTGTTATATAATCTTTTTTTCTCATGTAGCACAGGTTCTTGGCCAGAGGAAAAATACAATGTTCCCTGTAAAACCCAGGTAAACAATGAGATGAGATGACAGTGATGCTCCTCTTTGCTGTGTGTTGTCATTGTTATTTAATTGTAATGTAACCCTCGTGTTTTTTTTTACTGAAAGTGAATTAATTTAATATTTTCAATATAAATTTTTATTGTTTTTTAATTATGTTGATGTACGTTTTTTATAAGCACATTGTATTCTACAGCATGTTTTGCTGTACAAATGGATTGATTGATTGATTGATGTGTGAACTTAATGGGACTAAACAAAACTATGTGACACAGCTGACTCATTTTGTTGCTTTCCCTTTTTTTTACAAGGATCTGTAAATTTTCTTGCACCAGTCTTTTTTTTTTTTTTTTTTTTTTTTTTTTTTAACTTGTTCTGTCCAACAGCTGAGCAAACAGATTAGAGCTGAAGGCTTTTTGTGTTGGACAGGTTTTACTATCACAAAAAGAGGTTATATAGCTTCAAGAAACTAGAGTGTAGATTTGTATAAACCCCTTTTTGTCGTATTATTTTTTATTTATTTGTTACATTTAGTGTGTGTGGGGAGGGAGAGGGGAAGAATGTGAGGGGAGGGTGGAAGAGAGTAAAAGGAAGAAAGGTGAAAAGGTGGGGGATACAAGCACTGATTTGACTAAGTTATTAATTTAAGCTGTAACAATTATACCAGATCTGCTGGAAAGACGAATGTTACATCAAAGGTGAAAATCTGACACTAAGATGAGCGAGAAAAAAAAACTGTCCATCAATACACTGTAGGTAAGGAGGAGGGATGAAGCAGACAGGGAGCAGTGTGGAGTGTGCACGTGCACGTGGGGGTGGAGATACATGCATGCTGCCGACGTGAACCGTGTGTTCATAAAGGGAGCCAGATCCTACCCAGCCAGACCAGCCAGACCAGGAGAGGGGAGGAGAGCCCCCCAGGCCAGAAGCCCCCCCAGCATCCGGACCCAGGCAGCCCGGGAGGGGAGGAGGAGGGGACCGCCCACCCCACCAGCCAGGCACAGAGAGGGCCCCCCTACAGGGGCCCCCCCAATGCCCAGAGGCACAAGCGAACCCAGTGTCCGGCCCCCAGGCCACAAGACAGGAGCGCTTAGCCGTACCAGGCGGCAGCCATGGGGGCCACCGGGCGCCGGACACCGAGACAAAGGCCAGGGACGAAGCCAGGGCCCCCGGAACCCAAGAGCCGGCCACCACCCGACCGGCGCCCCGTCCCCGCAAGCCAGCCCAGGCCCGCGACCTTAGCAACCCAGGGATCGCCACGCACCCACAGCCACAGCCACCCCCCTAAAACCCTACGCACTACCACCCCCCCCGCCATAATATCTGACCCCCCCTCCCCAACCCTCTCAGTGCCCTCCCCTCTCTGTGATGGGGAGGGAAAGCCCCAGAGGGTCCCAGCGAGCCAGCCCCCAGGTCGGTCCTACCCATGCACTCACACACACATACTCACAATCATCTGGTTACCCTCCCTACCCCCGCCGCCAAGCAGCAACCCCCCCCCCCAGCCGGCCGACCCCCAGCGCCGCATGCCCGACCCCTCCCGCAGCCGACAGGACACCCATAAGCCCGGCCGCCCTGAGAGGACCAGGCGTGTGAAGACCGGCCGCCCCCCCCCGACCCCACCCATGTATGGAGGTGTGGGAGTGCTGTGTGTGTGCTGCAGGTAAAATAGGAGGTCACCAGTGTGGGGGGATCCACCGCTGCCAAGCCGCAAAGCCCCCCACTCCGGAGTCCCTCTGTGAGTGGTGTGTATTTGCTGTGTGTGTGCTGCTAGCATGCAGTGTGTGTGTCTACAGAGGAAGTTAAAATTGTGGGGGGGCCAGCGAAAGGTGAGCACGGATGTTTCACCGTGCCCCCCTCCACCAGACCCTCTCCACAAGGCCCTAGATGAATCAGAGTGTCTAATATGCAAGTAAAAAGCGGGGAGGAGGGCGGGTGCCAACGAGAACCCAGAGAGGGGCATCCCCAGTGAGCCCCGCCAGCATACCCCTCCCATCCAGATCCCGGGGCCCTATGTGCCTGTGTGCAATATTTGTTTGGGTGAGAGCGGGGAGGAGCGGGCGGATGGGCACAACCGGGGGAGAAGGCTCCCCCGAGCGACCGGCCCCCCAGCCGGCCGCGGTAGGCGCCCCCCCTCCCAGAGCGGCCGGGCAGCCAGAAACGCCAAGCCAGCCGCAGTCGGAGGCCAGAGCCTCGCGGCGCCGAGAGACAGCCAGCAAGGAAGGGTCCCGGTGCCAGAACGGGGGGGCAGGGGGTCCAGCCCCACCATTCATACCCTGGCCCCCCTAAGGACTAGCACACTGCCCCCCCAGGCCCCCCCCCCAAAAAAATAAATAAGTAATAATAATAATAATAATAATAATACTAATAATACTAATAATACTAATACTAATAATAATAATAATAATAATAATAATAATAATAATAATAAAATAATTAATATAATAATAATAATAATAATAATAATAATAATGAAATAAACCCACCCAAGTGAACCCATTAACCCCTGCTGTGACTGCGGGGCCGACCCCCGGGGGGCCAGGCCACGCGCCAACTACCGGCCACGGGCGAAACACCGGCCACGGGCAGACGACCCCAGGCCCCAGAGCCCCAAGCCCCCCCCCCAGCCCCCGCCACGGCGACCAGCCACCCAGCACGGCACCCGGCCGCCGTTCCCGGTCAGCCGCACTGCCTACCCTGCGCCCAGCAGGCACCCGCCCAGGAACCCCTGCCAAGTTGCCGGCAGAGTGTGCGCCCCCACCACCACCCCACCCAGGCAACCAGAGCCCCGAACCGGGAGAACGACAGGCCCGGCAGAGCCCACCCCCCCAAACCCACCCCGGCCCACCCAACCAGCCAGGACCCGGCTCAACCTATCACCATCCCACCCCCACTAGGTGATGTGACTAACCAGCTGGAGCCAGGGAGAGTCTGAAGCCGACAGGTTTTTTGTGGAGGACATTATCTCTGAACTAATATGCTCTGACATGAGGTTTCTGTAGTGGTTGATGCTAAGATTATTTTTAGATTTCCAGTTTAGGAGGATAGTTTTCTTTGCTATACATACAGCGGTGAGAACCATATAAGCCTTGTTAGATTCCATGTTGATGTTATTCAGGTCACCTAATAAGCAGAATTTGGGGCAAGCAGGAATCTTATGATTAAACCAGATTGATAAATCCTCACAAACCTTACGCCAGAATGATTGGACAGGTGGACAGACCCACAGGGCATGCAAATAGAATTCTTGCACCAGTCTTCACACAGAAAGGCATAAGTGAAGTGCATTGTGGGAGACACCATTAGTGCAGAACAAACATGTAAAGGGGCAGAAGCTACCTCAACAGGGACTTCATCGCCTTCAGGTCATACTAGTAACTTATTAAGCGTTAAACAGTTAGGTTTTTAATTCAAGCTTTTTAATTCAAATTTTCCTTCCTAAACCAGATGAAACTTTGGATTTTTTTTTATAAAGATACAATTTTCAGATTATGATTGAATTTGATCAAGTTTGACAGTAAGTGTTATTATTTCTTGTTTTGACAGAAATACCCATCATTTGCACAAAGGGGCTTTCTTTCTGCTGTATTTGGCTGTCTATGCGGCTGTTCACGGAGGCGGAGGTTCCAATTACCAGCATTACCAGCATCATATTTTTGTGCTCAGCCTATTTCTCATTGTCTTTCCCATCAGTTAGGGGGTGGGAGGTGTGCAAGGAGTGGGGGGCTAGGTACGGGGAGGGGGGCCCTATTTATTTTTTTATTTTTATTTATTTCTTTGATTTTGTTCCACCCACAAAAAGCCTTTCCATGCTTTTTGGAACGAGGTTCTGATGAGAAAAATGTTGTTAACAAATGATGTGACCAAAAAGGTGAAAGACCTTCACTAAACTCTTGAAGCATGAAACAAGATCATAGCATGATCAGCATGAACCCGTGCTTTAGTCAGTGAAAAATATGACACCTGCCAGAAAGCTCATTAAATGCAAATGGTATAAACAATGCACTGCAGCTAAAGTGTATTCCAGAAAGCGTGTTTAAACTACCCTGACTTTAACCCTGAAAGTTATGTAATGTATTTACAAGAATCCTACTTTGTCACCTAAACTATTGACTCTTTAACTTTTTGCAGTTACATGGAACATTGTGAAACTTAGTGGGTGTATTTAATGGGTCTCCACTATTTTGTGATGTTATAGATGTGAATGTATGATCTTGAGGTTTAGAATACAAAAATAATTAATTGACTAGTCAATAGAGTTTGCATGCGTCCGTTTTCTCAACGTTTTTCCAATCTTCTACTGTCCAGTTCTGGTGAGTCTGTTTGAATTGTAGCCTCAGTTTCCTGTTCTTAGCTGACAGGAATGACAGTGTGGTCTTCTGCTGCTGTAGCCCATCTGCATCAAGGTTGGATGTGTTTTGTTTGTTTAGAGATGATCTTTTGCAGAACTCAAGTGTAACCAGTGGTTCTTTGAGTTCCTGTTGTCTTTCAATGAGCTGGAACCGGTCTGTCCATTCTCCTTTGACCTCTGGCATCAACAAGGCATTTCCGCCCACAGAACTGCCGCTCACTAGATATTTTCTCTAGAGATGGTTGTGGGTGAAAATCCCAGTAGTTTCTGAAAATAGTTTCTGAAATCCTCAGACCAGCCCGTCTGGCACCAACAACCATGCCACGTTCAGAGTCACTTCAATCACCTTTCTTCCTCATTCCGATGCTCGCTTTGAACTGCAGCAGACCGTCTTGACCATGTCTACCTAAATGCATTGACTTGCTGACATTTCATTGGCTCATTAGAAATTTGCGTTAAGGGTTAGTTGGACAGGTGTGCCTTATCCCTTGTGCTATCTTAGATGACCCCACCCTTACATTGACGTGTGTTTCCTACCATGACAAAGGTGGATAAAGGTGGAAAGATTTCATGTAATCCATGGACACCAGTGAAGATCACAAATTATTGAAGAAAAAAGGTTCAGCGCACTGTCTAGTGGGTCTAGATGACCCAACTCCCAATTGTAAAGTTCCTAGGATAGCACAAGGGTTACAAAGTGGCTGGTGAGTGTATAATTTCTTTCAAAAATTGTGAGAAAACCTGTAGTACCACAAGGGTACACAGCCCTTCAGTGACACAGTGACATATCTGTTTGATAGGGACACTAAGATAAAAAGGGAAAAGAAAAGAGAAATATACTTTTTATTACAGGACCAGAAAACTGCACACATTTACAACCCTGATTTTAATGAAACAACCCAAGAACAAACCTATACTGAAAATGTGAAGCAGCAAAATGCTTCTTTGTGCTTTGATCTTTGGCCTTTAGCAAAGTAAAATTGTCTGTAAAAACGTCACTTTTCAAGATACAGAAAGTTGTTTGTTGAAAATAATCTAAATATTTCTGTTGTCTTTACTGCTGGTTGCTTTGGGTAGAGAAGCGCTTCATATTGATTTTTCTAAAATTTAGACTTTGCTGACCTCAAGTGGTTCCTTTTTTGACGTAGCTGTGGGACACACAATATTTGGGTACCTGCTGTCTTAACCCTTGTGCTATCCTATGGGGTCAAGAAAATTGACGTATTCTCCCTACCACGACAAAGGTGGATAAAGGTGGAGAGGATTTCATGTAATCCAAGGAAACCAGTGAAGATCACAGATCATTGAATAAAAAAGGTTTAGCGCACTGTCTTGTGGGTCTAGATCAGTGTTTTTCAACCTTTTTTGAGCCACGGCACACTTTAATCTTGACAAAAATCCTGCAGCACACCAGCATCCAAAAAAAAAAGAAGGTGAAAATCACAGTTTGTATTGATCTACAGCCCCTCTGCAATCTCACGTGCATTTTTGTGATAATTGTGGCAGAAAAAGCTGGAAGTTGCAGCTTTTTTTCTAAAAGATGTAATAAAAGTTAAGTTAAAAGATTTAAAAACTGTTTGATGTGTGTTCGTTGTGGCTTCAAGACGTTTAACAAGGAAGACTCATTGTGCGCGGAGACGCTGTCACTTTAACCCAATGCATAATGGGAGATGTAGTACAAACAGCCACTGAACGCAGACAGAATGGTGTCTCTGAGCTTAATGGTTTTGTTCACTTTTTCCACGGTCTGATGCCGGATTCTTTGAGCTACACCGCTAAAGACGAGATTGAGCTGGTATTTTGTTGGAACTGAGAGACTTTACGAGCAGAATCAGAACAAGGAAGTGAAGACTTTAACAACCTCTTATTGGTAAGACTGATGACATGTGATTAAGCCTCCAAGAATGATTGGTGGAGACAGTTAAAGGGGCGGGACTTTTCCGAAAAAGGCTGTAGCTGCAGCTAAATTGAGGTACGGTCATTCTTATCAAACTGTCTTAAATAGAATCAAATAAACACAAAGAATGGATGAACAAAGAGCTGATATCCTGGAGATGGTAAATGTTTTTAGATCAGTCAATGAATTTCCCACGGTACACTAGTGTGCTGCGGCACACTGGTTGAAAAAACACTGGTCTAGATGACCCCACTCCCAATGTTAAAGTTCCTAGGATAGCACAAGGGTTAAAATGAGCAAAAACAGTTAACCTGAGTCTGGGTGAGTGGATGTTACATGTTTGAAAAATGAGAAAAAACTCTGAAACAAAGCTCCAAGACAAGTTAAAACAGATACATGTTGTTAAAACAATATTTTTTTAATATTGGTTGAAAAGAGTTTTAAAAACATGCTTAAAATATGATATTTATATATGCACAATTATGAAAGAGAGATAATCACCAGTGACGTTAAAGTATTTGCTT
Source organism: Oryzias latipes (assembly GCF_053564925.1). Classification (NCBI taxonomy): domain Eukaryota; kingdom Metazoa; phylum Chordata; class Actinopteri; order Beloniformes; family Adrianichthyidae; genus Oryzias; species Oryzias latipes. The sequence goes on along the minus strand of NC_136237.1, from coordinate 7,733,688 downwards.
GTTAAATGTTTTTTAATTGAATGTGAAGTATGAACATTTAAATGTTTCATAATGTAATCATCAGTAAATGGGTGTTAAATCGTTTCTTAGTGTCAAAGATCATATACCATCACTTAGATACAGTTCACTCTGACAGAGTAAACTAAAGAAAAGTATAATACAGGCCTTTTAAAATCTGCTGTTGCCCCCTTATCCTTAGATGAGAGTGTTTTCTTTTAGTCTAGGAATAAGGTAAAGTGTTTTGCTTCAGCTGGCACAGAGTTACTGAGGAGCCTACACCAAAGCCAGCATACAGAGGCTCACTGAAGTGGGCTTTGAACTTGTGGATGAGCTGCATTGAGTCTGACACAGCATAAAAGGCCAAGGTGTCACCTGCATGGTCCAGGTACACTCCTATTCTGGTGGTGCGGGGAGCGTTGGGGAGGTCTTTGTCTGCCGTGTTGTGCCAGGCTGAATACCCTGAGTCAGAGCAGAGGAGGCTCCACGACTTGTCATTGTAGCCCAGCAGGCTGGAGTTCTTGCCCTTGCGGTTGATGCCCTTGTAGGCCACGCCTATGGAAAACTCCCCGCTCCACTCCGCCTCCCAGTAAAACCTGAAACCGGACATGGGCTCCCTGCAAAGCACCTGGGAGAAGCCGTCAAAGCGCTCCGGATGGTCTGGGTAAAACTGTACGGACTTCTTTCTGGTGACCCTCTGATTGCCGTCTGACAAAACCAACTCTTTGTACACCGTGTTTGGATCAAAGGACAGTTTGCAGGCATCTGAGCACAACAACAATAACACACATTTCTCTGTTATGTCCCTTTAAACTGACTCTGATTGTGTTAAACGTAGATCTTGCCCCTGAAATAGAGAAGGTTTGACTCACATCTCAGAAAGTCTGGTCTAGATTTGGGTTCCTGGAAATCTTTCCTGGAAGGAACTGTTAGGATATTTAAAAAATTAACATTCTTGTGGGTTTTAAGTTGCTTATTGCTCAGATTATTCATCATCCCCTCACCTTTCAGACGTTTCTCTCCATTTCGTGGCAAAAGTATGTAGACAGGAGTTTCACTGACTGAAGATTTGAAGTGTTAGTCTGATCTGTGGTGGATCAGTTCAGGGTACCACAGTCCTACTCATATTCTCTGCAGGAACTCACCTGTCTTGGAGATTTTGCTCAGCTCCTTTTTACAAATGTCATCCAGATTCTCCTTCATCTCTGTGGCTGTTTTGCTGATCTCCCCAAAGGAGAACTGAGGGTTGATGAGCACTTTGGGCACCATGGCCTCAGGAGCGACGCACAAGGTTGGGAAATTCTGTTCAACCAAGAAATGAAGTCAGTTTCTACCACAGAGATTTAAAAGAAATGATCGTCCAGCACCTGCAGGAAGTGAATGTTGTCCTCTGTTTCAAGAATCTGTCGCAGCTCAGCGTCCCGTCTCTGCAGCTCCATGATCTCCTGCTCCAAGCGCTCCACGTAGCCGTCGGCCTGTGACATGGCCGCCTGCATGTTGGCCAGTATCATCTGACTGATTTCAGCCTTCCAGCGTTCGACCGCCTGCAGCATTTCGTGGAACGTCTTGTCGCTTTCTGTCTGCGCTCTCTGGGCGGCGTTCTGCAAAAACCAGTCAGGAGCTTTCAGGTGCGAATACATTTATCCCACATGTACACCACTGGCAATGAGAAACACGTAACAGAGGAAGAGGAAGGAATGCAGCTGCACCTTAAGTACATCCACATTGTGCTTGAGCTCCTGCAGCTCCTTCATCCTTTCTGAAATGATGTGCTGCACTTCGGTTTGTGTGACCACCAGGACTTTCTGATGGACACCCATGAAAAAAAGGAGACAATTCAGATATTTAGATTCTCTATCCTTCATGAAAAGGAAAGGATCTGTTGAACAGCATGTTCTCAGAAGGTGTTCAGACCATGTGGACACCCCTGAGGTTTTTTCTTTTCTCTGGAATTCGATTTTTTTTTAGGAGTTTTTCCTTACCGCGAAGGATGGTCTAAGAGCAGGGATGCCCAGTTTAGTCTTGTCAGTAAAGTTAGTTCAGTTTAGAATTTTCCCATTGAATTCTTGATCCTTATGATTTACTTTAAAATTACCGATATGAAGCCCATTGAGACGACTGATGTTGTGACTTTGGGCGAGAACTCACCTGTTTCTCGATCCGTTCATCTTCGGCAGATGCGATGTTGTGGCTGCGGTGCTCTCTGACGGTACAAAGCACACAGATGCACATCTGGTCGGTGCGACAGAAAAGCTCCAGGCCCTTCTCATGCTGGGGGCAGATCTTCCTGTCCAGATGTCCCATCTCATCCACCAGCTTGTGTCTCTTAAAAGTGGACGACTCGTAGTGTGGCTTGACATGTGTCTCACAGTAGTAGGCCAAACACATGAGACACGACTTCACGGCCTTGTTCCGACGACCGACACAGAAGTCGCAGTAGGATTCCCGGTGCATGTATGGAAAAGGAGTGAGCTGTGGAAGCTGCTGGCGAGGCTGGTGCTGAACATCAGGGAGGTTTCGTCGCAGGACAGGACGTGGGGTGAAGGTGGCCCGGCACTGCGGGCAGCTGTATACTCCCATGTGATCAAACTGATCCCAGTAGATCTTGATACAGTCCAGGCAGTAAGTGTCACCACAGGGAATGGTGACTGGATCTCTAATTCCATCTGCACACAGAGGACACAAAGAATCTGGCGGTAAAGGAAAGCCAGATTCTGCCATCGTGCTGGATGAAGTAAAAATAAGTAAATTAATATAATTTTTTTGTTCTAAATATCAGAACTGCTCATACAAGAACACCAAGCCAGCGGCTCTGACCTTTTTCTAACTTTACAAAATGGTTTGGCCCATATTTAAAGGTAAAGTTTTGTTTGTACTGTAAGCACATAGGTGTCATTTTCCTACATAACCTGTTTTCAGCATTTCAGTGAAATGACTGAGACTGTGTCAAAGACAAAACAAATTCTAACCCACTGGAATGGAGAGGAATTCACACAATACAGTCAAACACACAGAAAATAAAAATGGATTTTGTATCAAGAAACACGATGGTGTAGGGGTTAGCGCTCTCGCCCAACAGCAAGAAGGTTCAAATTCCGGCTGGTAACTTACTGTGTGGAGTTTGCTTGCTCTCCTCATGCTTGGTTGGGTTATCTGGGTCAACTGGTATCTCCGCATTGTCCCTAAGTTTTAATGTGTGTGAGTCTTTTTGTTCAACAGTTGCGCCTGCGTCCCTCTGACCCCCAAAGGAATTAAGAAGGTTTTGAATATGGATGGATGAAATATTCACCTTATTAATAATAATAATTTGTTGCTGTTCACCTTTCGGCATATCCTCTTAAGAGTCGCCACTCTGTGGTTAAGTAGAGTTTTACGCCGGATGCCCTTCCTGACACAACCCTGTATTTTATCTGGGCCTTAAAAATAAAAATTGAATGTACTTTTTTCTTTATAGTGCAATTTACTTAAAATTTGCCCCGATTCTACTAATCTGCAAATATATGGCATGAGAAATGACAGCAAGCAAAAGTCAACCTGTTTTGTATCATGTTTTTTTTCCCCCCCGTAATGTTTTTTATAGTGGAAGACCCGACTAATTCTTGAGACCTTCACAGTCTCAGGTTCTTATGACTAAGCAGCAGCTCTCATGCTGGCGTTTGGTGTCAAAACAAACTGCTTTGTTTGTCATGTGAACAAAGCACTGTACACACTGGTCCCCACAGTGTAACAACCCGTTATAGCAAATTTTTTTTTCTACATGATAAAGAAGAAGTCAAATGTAGAAAAACTTTTTTTTAAAGGTTTTTCTTGAAATGAAAATTAGCTGCCTGAGGATAACGAGAAGTGTAGAGAATCAAAGGTTGCTTCCACATTATGTCTTTCGGTATATTTGAATAAAAATGCATGTCACTCTGTCTTGACCTGACTGCATATCTCATGATTTAACTTTTTATTATTGTTATACTGTTCATTTTAATGGCATTTTATTTCTAATGTGTTGTTTTAACTATGTTTTTACTGCCATGGTGCCTTTCTGCCCATGTCTCCCTTGAAAAAGACATCTTATCACAATGTCACTTCCTGGTGAAATAAAGGTTAAATACAAAAATTAACAATATTAACAATAAATTTGCAAATTGAAACAATTTTGTTTCTATTTACGGATTCCCTTGATGTAAATAATCAATAACTATTGAACATTTATGTAACAAAAAAAAAAGATTGAGACCTTTTGTTACGGAAAAAAGAGGAGAAAAACTTAACCCTTGTGCTAGCCTAGGCTCTTTAACGTTGGGAATTGGGTCATCTAGACCCAGCAGTGCGCTGAACCTTCTTTCTTCAATGATGTGTGATCTTCACTTGTGTCCATGGATTACATGACATCTTTCCACCTTGTCATGGTAGGGATAACACGTCAGTGCAAGGGTGGGGTCATCTAAGATAGCACAAGGGTTAAGGAGGTAAAAAAAAAAAGGAGTTGGTTCAAGGTCACAGCATAACCTAATGGCTGGTAAGTGGATTCCACGCCAGATTATTTTAACATCCAGAGGTATTTCCTCTTGGAATTTGAAGGTCTCAGAAAGTTTGTTAGATCATTCAAAACACAGCCGAGTTTAAAGAAATGATCATTTTTACATGTAAAAGTGGTCTCTAACAGTAGAAAGACATAGGAAGAAGAAAAAAAAGCCACGTTTAAAGGTTACAGATGCACAATTAATGTTAACTTAAAAAAACAAAACAAGATTTCGCAGAATCAGATCAATTCCTGTAGGTACACCTAAATAATAACAATAAAAAAACTCATGAAATGTGACATAAAAAGGAACCAGGCAGTCAGGATAAACACTCAAAAGTTTAACAAACCAAATCAATGTTCTCAAAGAAAAAGATCATTTTGGACTTTAGGACCTTTGCTGTTAGAAGGCACACATACGTGGGGTTTAAAATGGGAGTACAGCTCGTTTTGGTGAATATTATTGGATGGAGTACATGAGTTTCAAAGCATTTCTCAGGACTCGTACCAAACCCTTAGCATGGCTTTCAGTGTACCTCCAGGTCCAAGTAACCTGAAACCACTCATGTTTTTGTTTTGGTCACTTTGTCATCATCTTAATCAAGTCAAACTTCTACCCCTGAGGAGCCTTTAAAAACCTGTTTGTTTTATCAGTTTACTTGAGAATTAAGAAAGCCTTCTAGATGAGAAGTGAAACGTTTTTATGATTAAAGTTCAGATGACCTTTTTAAAAACTTTTTCTGGTATTAATCTGTCAATGTGGCAAGCTGAGCAGTGAATACATACCGAGGAGAGTGCACTCTTTTATAAGTCGTGGGAAAATCATTCACAACTTTATCTTACTTTTAGCCCAAGATGCTTGTCTTGGAATCCTCCTTTTCTCAGTCTCACAGTCACTCAGAACAGAAGCCATACCCATATGGCTTCCACACTTTCTTACGTCTGAAAGACAATAAAGATCTCAACTCAATATGTCATAAGCCAACTTTTGGTTGTCCTTTCAGGAAAACATACCATTTGATCCTTTGATCCTACTGTGAAAACTTTTTGGAGAAAAGGTCATGTCTTTACCAATAAAAACTGAACCGAGTCAAGTTGAAAATTTGGTTCAAATGAGTGACCCTGGATGAATGTTGGCTTGGTTTGTTGAATTTGCTCTTAGTGTGTGTGTATGTGTGTATGTGAGTGTCAGAAGTCAGAACTCTGTCTCCCCCTCTGGTCACCGGCGAGTATCCTCTCCAGATTATGAATGCACTTCATCTCCCAGCAACCCCAGCGGCCAGTTTCTGAGTGCTGCACACCTGACTCTCATTCACTCAATCATTCAAAGTCCACTTAAGGACTGCACTGCAGTGTTAAGTATTGTTTGTGCCGCTCTGCTCTCCTTACCAAGCGTTGAATCTGGATCTGATCTTCTATCTCCTGACTCTGTTTGCTTGCCGCCTGCCCCGACTCTCGCCTGGATCCTGACTACTCTGTCTCTTTTCTGATGATCATATGCCTGCTATCGATTCCTGCCTGCCTGACCCTGCTTTAGCTTTGTGGACTTTTAGCTGAGCTAATAAACCTTCTGCATTTGGAAGCAGCCGTCTGCCTGTTCCTGTGATTATAAGACCACACTCTATTGAAAGTGTGTAAGAATTTAGGCCTTGCGGGCAGAAGTACTAATCCAACAAGAGCATTTGTGTAAAATGATCATGTGAAAAATAAGATGTATTCAAAATAAATAAATGTTCAAGTAACCAAATAAATCATTTAAAATGTTTTCCCTTTGAATATAATTTTAATAAACTTTGTTGAGAATGAACTATGAATTTAAATTATTTTAAATAATTGCAATTATAGAATTTAACTAAATTGCATTAGAAATCCACCTAAACTTAAAGAATTTAACCTAAACAAGCAGAAGTGATGTTTAACGGCTGCGAGACCGCTTGGACAGAAACAGATTGACTGACAGTGGGATGGGCGGGTCCTCGACACAACTGTCAACCTGATACTACGGTAAGTAACGTTGGACAATATTGCATTAGCCTCCTTAGTTTAAGAAGCCAAGCGTGAGTCTAAGATATCAATTCAGAAATATGACTATCACGAACATAAATTTTTACGGTCAAAACTAGTTTAGCTCGTTAATTTCCTCTCTTAACGTTTGGCTTTTATTTTATTGGCTATATTTTTTACTTTAATTTTATTTTATATTTTATATATTTACGTATTTGAGTGCTTATTTTCTATTTTACAATCTTTTCTTAAATTGCTTTTATGATTGCAGTTATTACGTTTTACTGTACTGTTTTAAGGTTTCATATAAATTTGTACTAAGATTTTATTTAGTTTGATTGGTCAGTCTGGAATTTCTCCTGCTAATGCTGCACAGCACTTTGGCTAACTGAGGTTTTTAAATAGTGTTATATAAATAAAATTGATTTGAATTGACATTGCAGCAGCTATTTTATGTTACTAGTAGACTTATTTTACAGGTTAAGTCACTTGGAATACTTTGTATAATTTCAATATGTTGTTTGACATTTCTTGGAGACAGTTTTGGACTACAGTCATAATCCATTCTCATGCCGGTGGGAGCACCCGTGTAAAGCTTGAAAGTCTTAGGCTGCCATGGTTTTTTCAGTTGCCAACTCAACGGGCTCGGTCTTAACCGAACCTCGTCCTTTAGGTTGATGTATGGTTGCATGTTGTGTCGATAAGTTCAAGACATTTTATTGAGCATTCACTCTATGTTCAGAATTAGCTTTTCAGAAATAGAAATAACCACTAAAAGAAAGTAGACGCGGTAAGTTGTTTTTATTTTGGCGGCAGTGGATCAGGCGGTTGATCAGGTCGTCCAATGATCAAAGGGTCAGCGGTTCAATCCGCGCTCTCCCAAATTAACTGTTGTTGTGTCCTTGGGCAATACACTTCACCCTCCCTGCCTCCAGTGTTGCTCCACTGGTGTGTGAATGTGTATGAATGTCCCGGTGATGGTCAGATGTGAACTGGCAGCCACGCCTCTGTCATCACCAAGTATGAACGAGGTGCCAAGTCACTTCTTCATGTGCAGTATTAGTTTTTAAAGTGTAAAAGAGATTTTCTTTTCTATTGGTCTGGATCGAGTTCTGAACCTTGCGTTTGGTGTGTATTCATACTGCCGTCAAGCAGACTTTCCTGTTTCAAACCAAAGCTTGTAATCAACACCAAGTGACTATAGATCTCCTCTTTAGCAGCAGCTTCTCCTCAGATGACAAAACTAAAAATCAATGCAAAAAACTTTTTAAAAAATTAAAAGACTGTCCTATGACACATCGCTGGATGTCATTCTTGTAGGAGAGGTGGCTGATAGAGGCCACATTCCTGAGTTGGTATGCATAGTCATTTGTGTTGATTATTTGAGTAAGAGGGTTCACATCTATGTAGGACAGCAGTGGGGACAAAGCATGTGCCTCATTCGGGCTGGTGACTTGAGGCAGTAACCCCCAAGCTGAAGGAGGCAGTGGGAGGAACAGCAAAGACACTGCCCAGGACTTTAAGTTCACAGGGTCGGGCAGTCGGTCGGTCTGTAATAAATAAATAAATAAATTCCCACTCCAGTCATATTTTGATCTATTGTAAAAGCGTTACTAGTGGTTATTTAATTATGATTATACCGTTTTTGAGCGAAATTAAAAACCTGTGTTGTTTTCTAAACATTGTTTATGCAGAGCGGGAGGACTTCATCAGAAACTCCTCACTGTAGCCAGGACTGATATCCCATCATTTTTGTTTAACCCTTGTGCTATCTTAGATGACCCCACCCTTACATTGACGTGTTATTCCTACCATGACAAAGGTGGATAAAGGTGGAAAGATTTCATGTAATCCATGGACACCAGTGAAGATCACAAATCATTGAAGAAAAAAGGTTCAGCGCACTGTCTAGTGGGTCTAGATGACCCAACTCCCAATGTTAAAGTGCCTAGGATAGCACAAGGGTTACATGGTCTCCCGCTAGCTTGCAGCCCCTCACAACCCCAAGCTAACATTAGCGGTGCAACAAAAATGGCAACCAATAACGGAGCTATTCAGCCGTCCAGTTTTGAGCCAGATTCCAGCTCAGGTGAGGAAAACAAAGACATTCATGGATCCATTTGTCTGCAAGTGGATGCATCAGAAAGGAACAGAGCAGGGTGAATTTGGCCTGCCCATTTCGGTTTCTATGTCCCAACTGAAAAAATGATATCTTTTCATCTGCTCTCGATTCAAAACGAATTGAATAAAGACCTACTCAAAAATGCATCTTAAAATATTTTATACATGTCCTCCATCATGTGAAAAATGCTGCAAAAACATGTTAAAAACACAATTTTCATTGGAGTCGGTCTTTAAGAAATAATCAGTGTTTGAAGAATCCTTGAATCCATCCAGCAAATCTGCACAGAGAAGGACAGGGGGAGAGTGAGCTAATGGAGGGACTGAGCAGCGATGATGTCATTGTTGTGCTGGCTGGTACGTTCTCCCTCCTCCCTTCTCCTCCCTGCCTCTCTGTATCACTCCATCTGTGTCATTACTGTGAATAAGCAGGGAGCGGCAGGAAGGAGGAGAGCTAGAGGACAAAGACGGACGAGAAGCAACCAAACAGATTTGCTAAAATCTTAGCTGAGCATCCTCCTTTCACAGAAGCAGGTACGCCATTCGTTTTCAGTATTTTGTCTTTAGTTTGGGGTGCACTGATCTGGGGCAACGAGACCGGCAGTGTGAACCAATTAACAACATGAATAAGTCTCTACTGTTGTGTGTTTCAGTTTTTGCAAAAATTGTAAGAGATGTATTCCTTAAATCTTGCATTGGAAGTAGGCTACAGACATGTAATGTTTACAATGGATTTGTTTTCTCACTCAGGCCTGTTGTGTCTTGTTCTGTCAGATAAACAGGCTCACTTATTTAGTGAGCATGTTAACTTTCCTTATGCGTATAGAATATATATATATATTTTTTTTTTTTTTTTAAAGTATAAGATGAGGTACAATTTGTACTGTGTGTGTGTGGCCAGAAAAATGGCTAAGTAAAAGAAAATGAGAGGGCGGAACCATGCACTCTGGACTGTAGTGCAGAGAAGCTATTAGGAAACTGAGGTAATTCTATTAAAGTGGCTTGAAAGCAGCTTCTGTAACACTAGCACGAGTATCTGCGGGAGAAAAGTAATCACTTCTTGGCAGCCAAGCAGCCAATTTACTAATAGCATTAATGTATTATATTAAGTGGGGGAAAAAAACTTAAGTTTTCCCATTTAAAAAGATGAGAGGTCTGTGAAGTTAATCATAGATGCACTTCCATTGTCAGAATAAAGGATTTAGCTCCAATGAGCAAGAAGAGATTCTGTCCCTCATAGATCTGCTAATTCCTCTTTAAGAAGGACATTTTAATGGAACCTGTCATAACTGGTCATCTGTATAAAAGATCTACTTAAATATTTGGACTGCATCCTCTTCACTATGACCAAGACCAAAAAGCTGTTTTAAGACTCCAGGGACAAGATTGTTCATCTGAAAAAACCTGGGGTGGACCATCAAGCGGCTTGGAAAGAAGAGATCAACTGTCAAAGCAAGTATTAGAAAATGAAAAAAAAAAAGAGATATTGAAAATCTTCCTCAACTTAGAGCTCCATGCAAGATGTCACCTAGTGGGGTACAAATGATTTTGAGAACTGAGAGGAAACAGCACAAAACTACATGGGGGAACTGGTCAATGACCTAAGGAAAGCGGGGACAACTATGTTGTTAGTTAGTTAGTTAGCACTTTCGATGTGAGTTGGGTGGTGCTTTAATATGGTGGCACTTTACGCAGCACTCCGGTCATTAGTAAGGTGCATGATTTGGACACACCTTCCCATTTTTATAAATGAGATAGTGTATCCAAACTTTTGGTCTGTACTGTAAGTTCCCGTGATATGCCCACGCAAACTGTGGTCTGATGATCCTTTCCTTATATCTGACAGCCAGGTTGCATGCAAAGGACACACAAGCACGAACTTATCACTTTAACAGCACTAACAGGCTTCTTGCACAGTACGCAGGGAATGAAAAATCTGCATGACGTGCCCACATCTCACCAACTTCACCCTTACTCACCCATACGTGATGTTAAGATGGTCCCTACAACCTTTCACCTGCAGCATGCCCTTAGAAAAAAATGTGGCTGAACGTTTAAACCTAACGAGCTCAACCAAGCGATCTTTGATATTTTCTGCAGGACACTTGCCCCCCCCCATTTGCGTATGTGCTCATGGGGGAGGAGTTAGACCTGAGACTGGATGGTGTTGTCAACATAGCCTACATGGTTTCGGGTTGTTAAGAGTCCTTTGTCCTGAGTTGGGGAGCCAGTGACTCCCTCCCCAAACTGGTCATCTCTTTCAGCTGTTAACGACCCAGGTGGAACTGGTTCGGTTTGTTTGGGTTTCAGAACACTGCCGTAGATGGATGGAAGATTAAACCTGAGACCACCATTCTTATTAAGAGAAGGTTTATCCTTCTTGATAAAGATGGCTTTTTTCACTCCTTGCTCAAAAGAAGAATGGTGGTCTCAGGTTTCTTCTTCCATCCATGTACGGCAGTGTTCTGAAACCCAAACAAACCGAACCAGTTCCACCTGGGTTGTTAACAGAAAGAAATGACGAATGGAAGCATCACCTTAGGGAGGGCTTTCCTCCAAAGGAGAGCGAACAATTGATCTGAATGAAGGAAAGGAAGAATGGGGCCATGAATGGTAAGAATTTGTGCGAAAACCTCCTTCCAGCAGTGAGAGCACTGAGGATGATACACGCCTGAATTCTCCCGCAAGGAATTGATCCCCAACTCAATTAAAGAGAATTTTTGGAGGTGGTTGAAAATCTGTGTTGCCCAGCAACAGCCCAAAAACATCACAACTCTTGAGAAGATCTGCATGGAAGAATGGGACCAAAATAGCAGCTCCATGGTGTGTAACCCTTGTGCTATCCTAGGCACTTTAACATTGGGAGTTGGGTCATCTAGACCCACTAGACAGTGCTCTGAACCTTTTTTCTTCAATGATTTGTGATCTTCACTGGTGTCCATGGATTACATGAAATCTTTCCAGCTTTATCCACCTTTGTCATGGTAGGGAGAACACGTCAATGTAAGGGTGGGGTCATCTAAGATAGCACAAGGGTTAAACCTGCTGGAGAACTATTGAAAATACACCAACCTGCAGTACATTACAAAGTATTCTGGTGAACTATTGTTTTTTTTGTTAATTACTTTTTCATTATAAAAAAATCTGTTAAAATCATTAAAATTATTTTCTGGATTTTTTTCATTCAGTCTTTGCCTCCAGTTGAAAATCTGTATCAATGATGAAAATTACAGACCTCTCATCTTTTTAAATGAGGCAATGTGCAGAATTGGGGACTGCCAAGTACTTTTTTGGCCCACTGGACATATTTTATTCCAACTAAATCTTTTCACAGAGGAAATCGATGCCATCTTTCACTGATCTTTTGCTGGCTTTGGAGATGGTTTTATTATTTATATTGAATCAAAATGTACCGTAGCTTTTAATTTGAAATAGGTCCCAACACAACTCTCCAAGTGAGTGCCTCTGTTTGCTATAACACTTTGCATTTATAGGCTTAACTGATCTACAGTTTTGTGTGCAAATAGTATGGCTGACGGCATGGTTACTCTGGCTGAAGTTGAGACTGCCTTCCAGAAGTTTGCCGTTCATGGAGACACCAAAGCCACAGGAAAGGAGATGCATGGCAAGAACTTTGCTAAGATCTGCAAAGACTGCCACATCACAGACGGCAAGAACGTGACCACTACAGATGTAGACATTGTTTTCAGCAAAGTCAAGTAAGATTTTTAGTTCATCAGGCAACAACTACATGATTGATTTTAGCTAAATAAAACATAAAGGTGTTTATTTCTATTACTTTTAAGACAGCTGCTATAATACAAGGAATCATTAAAGAGCAGTTAATAAGGTAGGTTCTATGGAACATCGCTAATTGGATGATGACATTCGTCCATCACTTCAAACAAAACCTATTTGACAAGAAGCGATACTGGATGAGCTCTGTACTAATCATGAAACTTTTATTAGTATGTGGACATTGAATACTCATTTAAAAAAAAGTCAAACTTCATCATCCAATCAGCGATGCCTCATAGTATTTTCCTTTTACGGTTTTCTATTGTGTTTCATTTTTTTACATTTAATTTTGATTTCCAGAAATTACTTTTTTTTGTTGTTGCTACTTTTTGTTTCGTTTTTAATTTGTTTGGGAATTCTGTTATGGTTTCTGGAATTTTGTTTCAATTTCTAATTTGTAAAGTTTTTTTTTTTAAATGTGTTGTTTTTTTAAAAATTGTTATTGTGATCTTTAATATGTTTTTGCCGTGAATGTTTTGTTGGTGTAGTTTGAATTTCAAGGCCACCGTAGCTTTAACAAAATCAGTCGTTCTTTTTATTACAAAGTTGGGCTTTTTTGTCTGTGAAACAACAGAACATCTAAGGACAATACTGGACTAATTTAAATAAATGATATCTCTTAGATGGTGATTAATTTGAGTTAAAAAACATTCTAAACCTTCTTATCCCTTGTTGGGGATAAGAAATGTAAACAAAAAGGAAAGAGGTTGTTCTATCAGAATGTATTTTCCTCTTATCCAATTGGCACTTCACAAAAAGGGTTTGGGACTGATGGCTTGTAATGTCGCCATGCCATCAAATAGAATCTTGATGAAGTCATTTTATCTTGGGAGAGTAAAAGCAAGCTCTCCAGCATCAATGTAAAAGACTCACACATTTAAAATTCAAAGGGTTTCAGAGCTGGTTTGTGATCTTCCTGACTAGCACAGTATTACATGACATCTTTTTAATTCTGAACACAAACTGCAGGAAGTCAACTGATTATTGGTAACTTTACCTGACGTCACACAGCTAAGATAATCAAATATTTTTCTCAAAACCAAGCCAGCTGTCTGCTTTAGGGTCAATATTTTTGTTGTGACTATAAAAACAAAATCAAACTAAAAATATTTTAGGTTTTCACTAGTGGACATCTTTCACCATCGTGCAAAAAGAGAAGGAACTTGTGCAGAAAGTCTGAGTAACAAGCTTGGCACAATTTGATCCTCCACCCAGACAGCCCTGGAGTCTCAGCCTGTTTTTCCTTCAATGTGTTCCAGGTGGAGCCTAAACTTCTTTAGTCCTGAAAGACCTTGAAAAAAGCTGGGGTTTGACAACATACATTACTTTGACTAATATCTACACAGTAACTAACTGCTGGTATTTAAAAATGACAGCATGTGGAAGGAAGGCTGTTTTTATTGAAAGGATGAACACAAAACAGGGAGGCTACAGTTAAAGATCCACGATAAGAAGTAGAGACGTGTTGCGTTAAAGGGGTGGGAATATTTCACCCTAAAGTTGGTTGAAAATGTGTCATTTTAATAACTTGGAGATTTAATAAATGAAGGAAAAATATTACTCAGTTATCAGCTGTTACCTCATAAATAGAGTAATGATCAATGTATCAATCTCTTAACCTTAGACAATTTGCACAATTTGAAGAGACGAATAGTCTCCAAACAAATCTGAACAACGTTGTCCTTTGAATAGAGACTGAATAAAATGAGGATAAAACAAGCATGAAATACTGGACGTAACGGAAAATAATTGAAACTAGATGTAAAATATATAAAAAAACTAAAATGATAAAAAAATATTAAATGAGAGTTGTACTGATCATGTGTGTGTGTGGAGATACTGTGTGGATAGTGGGTGTTCAGTGGGAAAAGGTGTTTTGGTGATGAGTGGAGAATAGATCCTCAGAGAAATTTAAAGTTGAGGGCAAGACTTGACGTTTGTGATAACAAAGTAAATAAACAATCTATATTTCATAAACATGCATAACTTTATTCAAGACGTCTCCATCACTGCAGTTTCTAGCAACCTCTGAGTTAAAGCACACACGGCACGTCACCTTGCCAGTAACCGCCTTGCGACACGCCTCTGCCATACCAAAGTAACAACTAAAAAGTGTTGTTCCCGACGTTTAAAACTGATAGTCGACATATAAAGTTGTAATAAACGAACTGCCCCTATAAGGATCATAAAGCGCAGCTCGTCCGTCTCCTGTTGTTTTGACCCGCCCTCATAGTTCCTGGCCAATGGCTGAAGAGAACTTCAGTCACATGGTTTTGTTTACACACTTGGGTCCATAAGGGAATGGTCCTCTAGATGCCAATCTGAATACAGGGCAAGCACAATCTTTGGGACTCCATCTGGAACAAGGAATTTTCCCAGTCTTAATACACCCTATGTAACAATTCCTATACTGTAAGTGTCAAAACAAGAGGCTTCCTAATACACATAATATATACCATCAAATTCATAGCAGTATGAATAGTTCAAAGAGAATAATTTCATTGGTTTTGGTTTGAAAATTTAGATACAGTCTCTGTAAAAGCACAAGTTAGGTCATTCACACTTCAAGTTTACAGAATTTCTTGAGATCTTGAAGCTATGAAAAGATGTTTTACAGCTTGGGAGGAAATAAAACGATTGTTCTGTGTTACCAAATTGTAGTGGAAGGGTTATGGTGATGGTAATGTTCAGATTGTCTTGGCGTTATTCAACATATGTTCAACAATGGATTTGGTGTTCACATCCAACTCCATGACAATTTGTCAAAAAGTGTTCTACTTTGTGTCTCTTCAGGGCAAAGTCAGCTCGTGTAATCACATTTGAGCAGTTCAACCAGGCTCTGACTGAACTGGCCCCCAAACGCTTTAAAGGCAAGAGCAAAGACGAGGCTCTCCAGCAGCTTTACGGTCTGCTCGCCGGGAAGGAACCTGCCAACGTTGGAGTCACCGTGAGTGCTGAATTATCATCTTAACATCAGGGGTCCAGGTTTTGCTGTGTCCCACTGAATGTCATGTTTTATGAACTGATTTATTTTTGCGTATTATTTCACATTTTCAACAGCACTTTTCTTTTGTAATCCCCTTCATGTTTAGGAAGTGGAATTTATATTAAATATGCATTTGTTGTTTTTTTGCAAACATTTTATTTGGAAATTTGATGTTCGCCCTCTTTACTGTATACATTTACACGATTGCGCCAATTCCCCAAAGTCAACTAGGTCCCGTGACATTTTTTCGCATTGCCAGCTCATCAAATCACCACAATTTTGCTACCTTGGCTAATTGTTTTAATTTTGTAAAAAGTTGTATTTTAGAGGCTCAGTCATACATGTCGTTAATTTAAACAGACGTGGTTAACGTCTCCACTTCCTTGTGAACATGGCTGCTGAAGTCACTTGGTTACAACTTCATGCTTTTTGTGTTGCAACCAGCCTGTAAAAACAATGGACAGATCGAAGTGTGACGTCACCCATAGAACACGCCTTACTTCCAGCTCTCGCGAAATAGGGAACAATCCCTCACCATTGCTTCCTGATACACTCGCCGCCATGTGGAAATCAGTCGACAGTGATCGGTCTGAACATGGCGGTGACGTATCAGGAAGCAATAGTACTTCCTATTTGGGAACATGTGAAGGGAGGGTTTGAGCTGTCCATTGTTATACAGTCAATGGTTGGAACAATCTCAAAAAACAGCCGATCCTGGGGGAACTGACATTTAACCCTTGTGCTATCTTAGATGACCCCACCCTTACTTTGACGTGTTATTCCTACCATGACAAAGGTGGATAAAGGTCTAAAGAATTCATGTAATCCATGGACAGCAGTGAAGATCACAAATCATTGAAGAAAAGAGGTTCAGACCACTGTCTAGTGGGTCTAGATGACCCAACTCCAAATGTTAAAGTGCCTAGGATAGCACAAGGGTTAAATGAAGTAATTTTGTGCATAGTTTTATGTGAACTTTTTTGCGCTTATCAGCTAAACACTGTACTCACACCTGTTGTTGTCCATTTATTTTTAGAAAGTGGCCAAGGCTGCAGCAGTGGACAGACTGACCGACACTACCAAATACACCGGATCCCACAAGGAGCGGTTTGACGAGTCAGGGAAAGGGAAAGGAAAGGCGGGACGTGCGGACATCCCAGACACCAGTGGCTATGTGGCGGCTTACAAGGGCACTGGAACCTATGACGACAAAGTTAAAGACGCATAAAGGAGTCTCTATCCTAATTCAGAAATGATCGAAATTAACACTATTTTCTGTGAAAGTAAAGGGGCATGTAAAATGAAAGAAATGTTCTGTATATTATTTCCTTTTGTGACCAAAGACAAAATGCTTGCTTTATGCAAAACATTTTTTTTAATACTCTTAACTGTGTGCCTTAATTTAGTTATTGCAGCTAATGTACATGCTCTGAAATATGGCTCTATTCTAAATGATCTCAATACACTGACTGGTACATTTAAGTGCTTCCAAATCTCCAATATTTTAAGTTTCCTTGTAGTGCAAAGGTGGTGTTTTGCTTTAAGAACAAGCGGTTCCTTGTTTCCTGTATTAGCCTGCATGAGGAAGAAAAAATCATTGTCTGGGATATTTAAAAATAAAACCAAGATATAAAAAACATCAAGCACATTTTTGGGTGTACCAAGAAAGCTAAAATGCAAAGATGCAATGTAAACAAACACAGTTTCTAGAAACGCAGGCAAGTTAGAACTCATGACCATATAAGAAGTCTAGGTACATAAAAAATCTGTAACTTGTACATTTAAGAACTATTTGACCAAATCTGACACAAATTCTGACACAGAATTGATATAAATAGTGCTTTTTACATGTTCTAGTATATTACACTCGAAGACAGCATCAGGTACAGGTCTTCTTGGTACTCAAAATAAGCTTGGCGGTTCAAAACACATGTAATGCAAATTTGTGAAAGAATTTATTTGAAAGGAATGATGCATTGACAAGCATTTATTTAAATAAACCAGAGTACTAACAACAAAGAGATTCAGCTGATTCAAATCTCCCAAAAAAGGGATAACATATGGTTTAGAATGTGGACTTTATAGTAAATACCTGCTGACTATAACTGTCATAACTCAAACTACATACAGTTTGTATAGCCCTTGTGCTATCTTAGGCACTTTAACATTGGAAGTTGGGTCATCTAGACCCACTAGACAGTGCGCTGAACCTTTTTTTTTTTTTTTTTTTTTAAACTTGTCCTGTCCAACAGCTAGGCAAAAAGATGAGAGCTGAGGGCCTCTTGTGTTGGACATATTTTATTTTAACAAGAGGGGTTATTCATCTTCAGACAAACCAAAGGTATGTCTGAATAAACCCCTTTTGTAATTGAGGCCAAACTTTATTAGTTTCAATCATGTTTGAAGATCTTTGGTGTTGGACCGGACGGAAAAGGAAAGAGGGGAAAAAGAGAGAGGGACGTTAGAGAGAGGGGGGGGTAGGAGGGTGATAATAGGAGGGGAAGGGGGGTAAGACCATGAAGCAGCATAGAGCAGACAGGTTTACTGGTTGTTTATCATTACGGTACAGTTCAAATGTAGTACAAAAAGGGCGGGGCCTGTTCACACACACTGAACCTTTTTTCTTCAATGTTTTGTGATCTTCACTGGTGTCCATGGATTACATGAAATCTTTCCACCTTTATCCACCTTTGTCATGGTAGGGAGAACACGTCAATGTAAGGGTGGGGTCATCTAAGATAGCACAAGGGGTAAATACCTTTTAGAGCCAATAAATGTAGTATGCATATCAATGTGTTTACATAGCAGCCCAAATTTAAAGTCTGTTGCCTGTTATCAAATCTCAGTTCATTATAAAGGGACACATTGGATCCCATACTAAATTCTGTTAAATCTAAGATCTCCTATCATGCAAAAACTTATATCAATGTGATAGCAATTATTCAGTTTTTGTGGAAAAGAAGTTGGTTTATGGTGTTGACTAAGCATGTGACTAGAGGTCTTACAATGCATGTGGTTTGTTTGGTTTCTATGCAAACCCAACACATAATGCTTTTCTTGCTGATAAATAACACAGAAAAAACAACTAAAAACAACAGTCTGGCAACTCTGCTTTTTTCTTTTTAGTTAAAAAATGTATTGGAATGCAATTCTTCCCAATTCTAATAAAACTATATTCAGAAAACTAAAGTATTGCTCATTGAAAAGGAAGAATTTGCGAATGAAAGCCAAACCAAGAGAACAAGTAAGAAACATTGAGCTTGTTTTATTTAATTGTTTTATTTTTACCATTCCATGAACACAAAGTTATTTTTTGGACTCTGATTTCAAACAAGACACTAAATCCCAACAAAAGACATTAAACATGTTGGAAGATTGCTTTACTGTGTCTGGTCATTCTGAATAAAGTATGACACAGAAAAAAAATGGACAGAACAAAATCAACACACAAGAAAACGAGGAAACGACTATAAATGATGGTCCTAGTAACAAAAATACCATTACTATTTACACAACATATAAGGGAAGAACGGCAAAACATTACTACAGACACAAAAGTCTTTCTATAGTCTTAGGAGCAGTTAGAACAGAAAAAAATTCCATGGATTTGAAACTATGAACTTTTAGTCTAGTACTCTAGAAAACAGGATCCCATGAAATTATGAATGCAAATCTCTGCACTCATTTAACTGTAGCTACAGTTAGAAAAAGTTAGTGCAGAAGTTCTTTTTGTTCTTTTTGTCCTTCCAAGCTTTGTGGAAGTAAAAGAAGGGATATGTGCCTCCAACCCATACCATAAATGAATACGTGATGGACTCCCACAAACAAATTGAGTCCACCAAGTCGGTCTTGGAAAGGTGGAAAACTGAAATCAGAGGTAAATAGCCAACAACTGCAATGGCTTGGAAGTACAGCACTAAATTAAAAGCCCTTCTCTTCACCAAACTTGATCCATCCTTGCCCCCCTCCCCTGGAGATGGCTTCTTTAAAACTCGGAGAATTGAAATGGAACAACCGGAGTTGATACAAAACACTAAAACAAAATATGTTGTGGTCAGATCTAGGTTTACCACTCTACAGAAAACAAGTTGGATGGCACCGATCAGGAAAGTCTGAAGCCAAATGAAGCAACAAAAGCTCATTCTGTACCTGAAAGCTTTATACCGGAGGTACAGCAATGGATGTACCACTGCAACATACCGTTCTACACAGACTGTGCTTTGGAACTGAACTCTGGCCATGAAAATAATGCAGATAATTTTAACAACAATGTATGTGAGTTGATCTTTCAAGTTCAAGCTTAAAAGCAGCAGAGGGACTCCCACAAATCCAAATAGCAGCTCTGAGAGGACCATGTGGAACTCCGACATTTCCATGCGGTTCGTCCAGAAGCCAGGAGACGATACCATCAGCTTCAACACGCAGCTGTTGGCAGGCACGGAAATCAGCACATACGGCAGGATTGTAAGACGAAAGATGGGATCCTCCAAGCAGGGATCACAGCCCTTATATGTCATTGTGTGGTTTGCTTCACTAACTGTTAAGTTTTGCATGACTGTTGAGAGGAAAAAGAGCAGGAAATTAAATTTTTTTTAAATTCATTCACAGGAAATACAACATTAGAAAAAAATAAAAAAGCATTTCTTGTACCGACTCCAAAAAACTTGAAAATATAAGGAGTCAAATGGTTCTGCCATTGTGTCACATTTATGGAAATTAAACTTCATTCATAGTTGAATATTTTTGTCTCAATCCAATATATGTAGCTTAGTTTTTAATAAAGGTGAAAAGAATATGCTTGCTTAAATCTACTCTGAAATAGTTTGCTTCTCCACTACAATTTGAAAACGTCTGTATCTGCGCCGACCTGCATTCGAGCAGCGACTTTCAATGAAAAGTCTGCAAACGCACGTAGACCAGGATTTCCGGCTTCTGCGTCTGGAGAGAGAGAGAGAGAGAGAGAGAGACAGAGAGAGAGACAGAGAGAGAGACAGAGAGAAAGAGAGAGAGATTTCAGTTATGTTAAACACCAAAAAAACATCTGAACTATTCAAAAAGGAAGGAGAAAGACAAACAAACCAAGGTGCCTTTGATGAGGAGAACGAACAGAGAATAATGCCCAGTTACAATCTCTCTCCGCTCTGCTGCATATTCTTGTCCCATCCCCTTTTTTATTAAGTTCGTGGGTTTCCCTAATTTACACATGTGCTGAGCTCTAAGGAGGGGGAACAAGAAGGCAAAGCTGCAGCACGATTAGGAAACATTAATTACGACATTTCCATCTTTTGCAGCCTTCTCACATCATCTTCGGACCTGCAAAGCCTTTTCACACGGATAAACAAGGCTTATTTTCCCGACCCTGATCACAAACATCACATCTACCTACAAATTGATTGAACCTAAAAAGCTAAACACTTCTCAAAATTACTTCACAACTACAAGAGTCTCTCTGTCCAGAAGGTATTTTTGATATATTTTAAATTTATACATTTTCTTAAACTGAAATACAGAGTTTGCATTCTTCAGATTGTCAGATAATAATTTCCACATGTTGACCCCCTGACCCCCCCTAATGAACAAAAATACTATTCTGTAATCCATTAGTTCTGACCACTTTGTTTGTAAATATATCCTTACCCTGAAAATCATAATTATTAACTTTAATTTCAAACAAACTCAGCATTTTGGCGGGTACACATTGTTTTTTTTAACTTAAAAAATAAAAATTCCAGTACTGAGATAAACTAAATCAAAAATTGAAATGCCCTTAATTTTGGAAATATTTGTTTTGTGGATTGAGCGCATGAAGAGTAATTTACAACTTGAATTGTTTTTTTTTTGCAGAATTAAAATAGGTTTTGTATTTGACTTGTAACTGTGCCCTCAGATTTCTAAACAATAGGTCAAATAAGTCATTATGAGGACACAATATAGATTACACTGTGGTGTTATCCTTGCCTCTGGGCTTCACACCCAACAAGCTTTGCAGTTGCTATGGGCGTGGTCTGATTCAGTGTTCATATATAAAATGATTTGCCCACTTTATTTCGTTGGCATATGAGTGAATAAAGCTTCACGTATCGAAGTCAAAACATGTCTCCTCATCATTGCCACATCGGTGACCCCAATCATGAAAAATGTCAGAAGGAGCAGACGCGTGAGTTTCAACGTCATCATCTTCAGTGACCTCGCCATCTCCTACGCGCGGCGATCCGGCCATGCTAGCTGCCGCCGCCGTGAAGCTGCCCGAGTTCTGGCAGAGCGATCCCGCCTCCTGGTTCCAGCATGTCGAGTGAATAAAGCCTCAGGTATCGAAGTAAAAACGTGTCTCCTCATCATTGCCACAACACTATGGTCCGGGTGAATACTCGATTCTGATTGTCTGCTGGGTGTGCATTAAAAAGTGATAACGTACAGTGATAAAGAAGTTCCAGTCACCTATCTTAACTCTTCTGTATCAGTGCGCTGGCGTCTTAAAAAAAACCTTTAACTTCATCATCTGGACAAAAACAAGCAGTGAGAGGTGAACTTTCTCTCTGAACTGATGCTTTATTCAACCCATCGGGACGATCAGCATATATATATTGCTTTATATCGCCGAATCTTGACCGCACCACGTAACAAATAGTCCGCTTTTTGTGAAAAAAGCGATCCAAATCGGAAAAAACAAGAATGAAGTCCTAAAAACTGGTTAATATTTATATCTTTTGTAAGTGACCATGGTATAAGTGGGTCAATGGCCTTCGAGGTGTGCATTATCACTTTTTAACGCACTTCGCGGAAGCAACGGTTCAGGGACCTGGCGTGCGTTAAAAAGTGATAATGCATACTTCGTCGGCCATTAACCCTTACTTAAAATTTTCATGCTGAATCGCATCAACTCAGCAGTTGAGGACTCTGATTCGGTAGTAACGTGTGGGTGGCGTCTGCGCTGAAACACGAAAGTGCCAATCATTGTAAACATGATAACAAAGGAGACATTAATAATTGCGCTTTGTACCTGGTGGGATTAATCTTACACCAAGACAGACATTTATAGGAACAGAGCTGTGAAAAGTCCTGACCTGAATAAGGCAGAAATTTGAATGTTTCTGCTGTAAAGTATTAATCACATCGCCATTATTTGGTTGACCTATGGCGTGAGTCGGTTTGTATATTTGCATAATTATGATGTAATGGAAACAGTGTAAATGCAAAATTCTGTTTTTCAACATTTTTATAATTTGGATAAAATTTTGCGCACGAACAATAGAAACACAGCTACTTACATATAACAGCGTCTTTAATCTGGTTTTATTGAGCATTGATGAACAGGCAAAATCTTTTTTTGATTTATGTAGAGAACCTTTTCCATTTTCCTGCTCTAAAAAAATCAGAAGGAGCTCTGTCTCTGGTCACCGGTGGGAACCGTCTCCAGAGTGCACTTCATCTCCCAGCAACCCTGGTGCACAGTTTCTGGATGCCACACACCTGACTCTATTTTGCAGTTGCTCACAGTACACTTAACCCTTGTGCTATTTTAGATGACCCCACCCTTGCATTGACGTGTTCTCCCAACCATGACAAAGGTGGATAAAAGTGGAAAGATTTCATGTAGTCCATGGACACCAGAGAAGATCACAAATCATTGAAGAAAAAAAGGTTCAGTGCACTGTCTAGTGGGTCTAGATGACCCAACTCCTAATGTTAAAGTGCCTAGGATACCACAAGGGTTAGGCACTGCACTGAGCCTCACTCAGTACGAAGTGTTGTTTGTTCCACTCTGCCTGGATTGTATCCAGACCTGATCTTCCGATTTCCTGACCCTTGTTTTTTTCTCTGAATCCATTTGCTTGCCGCCTGTTCCGAATCTCTCCTGGATCCTGACTACTCTTGTTTCTTCTCTGATTCTCCCATGCTCCTTTTTGACCCCTGCCTCTCTGTCCCTGATTTATCTTTGTGGACTTTTACCTGTGCTAATATAATAAAAACTGCTTCAATTGGAACCGGCCTTCTGCCCATTTTGTGACAATAAACACACACCCTATGGTTGTACACTTGACTATGTGGTCTTTTTAGCAGAATCCCTAATGATGTTTCATTCCTATACTACAAAAATAAAATATTGCTACGATGTACAATTGTGAAAAAGCATTACATTTGTTTACAAATAAAATAATTTTAGAAAGAAGGTATCACACAGACATTTCCTTGCTAGGATTTTGCTGAATAGGGATTAACTATTATTCTTTGAAGTGATTTTGGCCTTTATTTAAGGCAATAACAAATATTAACAAAAGCCTTTAATTACTGAA
Organism: Oryzias latipes; assembly: GCF_053564925.1. Taxonomy (NCBI): domain Eukaryota; kingdom Metazoa; phylum Chordata; class Actinopteri; order Beloniformes; family Adrianichthyidae; genus Oryzias; species Oryzias latipes. The sequence goes on along the minus strand of NC_136237.1, from coordinate 7,709,975 downwards.
ATCCTAGTAATCCCAGTAATCCCATCATCGGGTTCTCAATTAATGATAAAAACAAACTACCTTTTGTTTAGGACCAGTTGCATGCAGCAGGAGCTCCAGATTACATCGCATCAATGACAAAAGTTCTGCTTATCTGCATACAAATCATTGCATGAGTGATGTGCTGGTATGCAAAAACCATTGCTGTAGCCATGTGAAGTTACTTTGAATAAAGATTAGAGGTTTGACAAATTGCGTCCAAAGGGAGGAAATATGGAAATCTTTTGGCAAATGATTTAAAACAAACAACAAACACATCAATCCCATAATGTCAACAGGAACATTTTAGCTTATGCATGAAACATCTCATGGATGCACTGGGACGCATCCTCAGTGATGTATCCTGGGGTCTTCGGGTGTTTCGGGTCTCACAACATCATACACCCTCACCCAGGCGACCCAGCCAGGGTTGATCAGACCCCGACTTGCGTCCCAGCAGCAGTCCAGGGATCAGCCCTCTTCATCCACAGCCAGCTCGTAGCCTTCTCTGCGGCCCTCTTTTTGGCCGCCCCTGTGATGCCTCATTGGCAGAGGACTTCACAAAGGGAACGTCCCGCAAAGCCTCTACAGCCAACTTCTACAGGCTCATAGAATGTTTTTCAGCCTCTTTCCTTGCACCCCTCAACCAGTTCCTGGTACTTAGCGCGTTTCCTCTCATTTGCTTCCTCCATATGCCCTTCCCAGGGCACCGTGAGGTCCAGCATGATCAGGTTTTTCGAAATCTCACAGATTAATATCATGTCTGGGCAGAGATTTGTACTAACAATGTGCTGAGGGAACCTTAGCTGTTTTCCCAGGTCGACCTGCAGCTGCTAGTCCGAGGCTTTGTGGAGGAGGCCTGTTGTTACTTGTAGCCGCGCCTGAGGTTTCTCCCCAGCTTTGACGAAGGGTCCTGCCTTCTTTGGAGCGCGCTGGTTTGTGCTGGTTTTAATGGCTGAGGCTAAACTCTTGGCAAGAGCTTTAAGCACCTGGTCATGGCGCCAACGGTAGCGCCCATCAGCCAGAGCCCTTGGGCAGCTGCTGAGGAGATGTTCTAAAGAGCCACTCCCAGAGCAAAGAAGGCAGGATGGTGTTTCACTCTTTCCCCAGACATGGTGGTTTGATGGGCTAGGCAGGACATCATAGACACCTTTTACCAGGAAACGGACCCGATGGAAATCTGCCTGCAAGATGTCTGCCCAGCTAATCCTGCGCTGCAGTGTACTCTCCCCCCTAGTCCATGCTTCCTGCTGCCGAAGGCCCGTCAACCTGCCCGCTCGTTCTTCCTCCACACCTGCTCGGACCTCTTCCTGGAGTAGACGGTGTCTTTCTTTGCCATGGGCCTGGCTGACCACAGTCTTTGGGAAGTGCCTTTTGTCTCAAACGTGACTCTGCCTCCTCCACTGCTTTTCCAGCCTTCCATTTTCTTCCTGTCCTCACTTCAATGCCAGCTGCTGACACCTTGCCATCTCTGGAGTCCCTATAACGTAGGACTTCCCTGGTGCGTACCACCATAAATTCTTCTGTGAGGCCACTGAAGGGCAATTGCAGGATATTACTTGTCCCATACATCCCCGCGCTGGTAAGACACCGTGGAAGGCCCAGCCACCTCCGAAGAAAGCCACTGATCTTCCTTTCTAGGGACTCTACTGTTGTCATTGGGACTGCATAAACCAGCAAGGGCCACAAGACTCTAGGCAGGATGGAATGCTGGTAGATCCAAGCTTTAAATCTACCCGGCAGACCAGACTTGTCGACCTTAGCGAGCCATACTCCAAGTTCTTTGTTGGACTTGTGGATGGTGGCAGCATCTTTCAGGCTGGAGTCGAAAAACTTCCCCAAACTCTTAACCCGTTGTTCTGTGATGGTCGGGATGACCGTCCCTGAGATGGAAAAACGGAACTTGTCAACCACTTTCCCCCTCTTCAGCACCATGGACCTTGACTTTGAAGGCTTAAAACTCATCGTTGCCCAGGTGATGAGTCTCTCCAGTCCTTGTAAGATCCACCTGCTTCCTGGGACCGATGATGTTGTGATGGTAAGGTCATCCATATAGGCTCTTATAGGGGGCTGTTGTACACCTGTCTTGGTTAGGGGCCCTCTGCATTCCACCTCAGCTGCCTTAACCACCATGTTCATGGCAAGGGCGAAAAAGGATAACACAGATGGTACAGCCTGTAATTATTCCTTTCCGAATGCGATGCCAGTCTGATATCCCTGACCCACAAGTGACCTGCATCCTGAAATTATTGTAGTAATCCACGATCAGGTCCTTGATCTTACTGGGGACATGGTGGAGGTGTAAGGCGAGCTCAACCAGCTTGTGTGGAATTGACCCATAGGCGTTGGCCAGGTGCAATCACAAAACAGCAAGGTCACCTTTGTTCTCATGTGCCTATCTGATGAGTTGTGTAACTACACCAGTGTGCTCCAAGCAGCCGGGTGCTCCAGGAATCCCCCCATTCTGCACCGAAGGGTCGATGTAGTCATTTTTGAGGAGGAACTCTGTCAGTCTTCGTGAGACGATGCTGAAAAACACATTCCCTTCAACACTCACCAACGAAATGGTTTGAAACTGATTGATGTTTTTCGAGTTCTCCTCTTTGGGGATCCACACACCATCAGCCCACCTCCGCTGGTCAGGAACTCTTCCTCTTCGCCAAATCACCATTAGGATTTTCCACAGGTGTCTGAGAAGTTGTGGACAGCATTTATATACCACATAAGGTACACCACTGGGGCCTGGTGTAGATGCTGAGCAAGCTGCCTTGATGATCTCCTCAACCTCCTTCAGGGTCCTGACGCAGGTGAACTATCTTAGTGGCTCTGTGGTTCCTGCTGTAGGGGGTATGCTTGGTCTGTCCTTTCTCTATGTGGCCAAATCTTTCTGAAGCATAGCTAACAATGATGGTAGTCATCGTTTGTAGTCGGCTCTCAGCATCTCCTTTGGCTGCGGCTTGGATGATGTTGGACACATTCTCATCAAACTGACGGCACTCACTCCGTTTACTGGCTGGGGGCCACTTAATCCGCTGCTGCGGAACTACTCTGCTGGGGTTGGGAGGCTTTGGTACGTGGAGGGACTGGGCTCTGTGGGTTGCCTCCTGGCCGGGCTCCTCCTGCGTCTCACCAGGTTCAAGACCTTTGCGTTGAACCTCCCTTTCCCGCTCCAAGCATTTCATTCTGGCCTGGTGGATTTTTAGGCCACGATGATTTTTGCACAGCTTTCAGCAAATACATATGACGTTTGTCCGTTTGCATGAGTTCTTAACCTTAGGTCCGTCCGGATAGAGATATCATCCTCTCCCCCTCTCGCGATCTCTTGGGGGTATCTCTCTGTAGGGCTTTACACTTTTATCTATCTAAGTTTTCAGTTCATAATGCAGGAAACTATAGGTCGTGTTGTGCATTCCAGATATATGTTGTAAAAGCTGATGATCTTTAATTTGTCAACAATGTACAAGTATCAGTGACGGGAAATATATACCCTGAGTCAGAAATACCTGAAGAACTTTTATTAATACTTCCTATTAAAAGTATTTCAGAAACTGCTAATTTACTGAGATTTTCACCCACAATCATCTCTAGGGTTTACAGAGAATGGTCTGAAAAAGAGAAAATATCCAGTAAGCTACAGTTATGTAGGTTCAGAATTTGGCTTCAACAACATGAGAGCATGGATCCATCCTGCGTCTATCATTCATTGGTTCAGGCTGATGGTAATAGTATAATGGTGTGGGGGGGGGGGTATTTTCTTGACACACTTTACTACCCTTAGTACCAGTTAAACATGGTTCCAACACCACAGCCTACCATATTGTTGCTGACCATGTCCATCTATCTATCTATCTATCTATCTATCTATCTATCTATCTATCTATCTATCTATCTATCTATCTATCTATCTATCTATCTATCTATCTATCTATCTATCTATCTATCTATCTATCTATCTATCTATCTATCTATCTATCTATCTATCTATCTATCTATCTATCTATCTATCTATCTATCTATCTATCTATCTGTGCATTTCTTCAGTATCCCTTGTGCTATCTTAGATGACCCCACCCTAACATTGACGTGTTATTCCTACCATGACAAAGGTGGATAAACGTGGAAAGATTTCATGTAATCCATGGACACCAGAGAAGATCACAAATCATTGAAGAAAAAAGGTTCAGCGCACTGTCTAGTGGGTCTAGATGACCCAACTTCCAATGTTAAAGTGCCTAGGATAGCACAAGGGTTAAATACATTCACTATCTGATATCTGAGATAGTGAGAGATAGTGAGGAATACTTCACTAACTCTCATTCTCTGTTTCACAAATTTTCTCAAGTCAACCTGACATTTCTTACCATAAGTTTAATTTTTCATACTATTTTTTTTCAAATTTCACTTTAATCTGCATCGTAATTGACTCTACACTGTTGTGCATCATTCTCCTCCCTGCCGTGCCTACTGTACAGAATTGACATAAATCCTCGATCAGGACCAGATCTTTGTTTTTATTGTACAATACTGAACTAAGTTTTCTACAAAGGTTTGAACTTTGAGAGTTTCAATAAGAAAGAAAAGTGTAAAAATATCAATGCCTGCCTGTCTGAAAAAAGTGTATAAAGTCTAGTGGGTGCTTTTACAGCCTCCAAAAATCTATGTTTCTACTTAACAGCTATGGCGTGTGTTACGTTTTGAACGTAATGAGGGATGACTGTATCTATGAACATTTTTGACTTTTGTTTTTATTGCTTGAAATAAACCAACCAAAAAATATTAATTTTTCCTTTATCCCTTGTGCTATCCTAGGCACTTTAACATTGGGAGTTGGGTCATCTAGACCCACTAGACAGTGCTCTGAACCTTTTTCTTCAATGATTTGTGAACCTCACTGGTTTCCATATATTACATGAAATCTTTCCACCTTTATCAACCTTTGTCACGGTAGGAATAACACGTCAATGTAAGGGTGGGGTCATCTAAGATAGCACAAGAGTTAAACATGTGCAATCTGCTGTGTATGCCAGTCCTGCTCTGAAAATGCAGTTAAAGTTATCATTTCAGCAACAATCCTAAAGATGGCAGCATTGTCCTGAAAACTGTCAACCTGTATTTGGGTCCTCTAAAACGTTTTCATACAAAAAAATATCATTTCTACTGTAGATGCAATATTTATTAATACAATCATTTTTCAATAAATGTAAGAAAGTTTTACAAAGGAGCAGGGGAGGCCATCTTAAAGTGATGAATGAGGAGATTTGGATAGGGGAAACTTTAAAGATGTACAGGACATGTATTAACTGACTGCTAGAAAAAAATATAAGCAAAGGAAGGGTTTCGGGGGATGTGAAGGAGAAAAAAAAGAGAAAAATCCCAAACACAAACATCAGAGTCTGATTCCAGGAAGGCAGACGGTGTAAGCTCAGTAAAACCCTAGAGCAAAAGAAACTGCTGAGAAGCTGGTGTTTGGTTAGGTGCATAACCTGAAGAGTGTGATGGAAACCCAATAACACTGCAAAAACAAAAAAAAAGAGGGGGAAGTAGTTTAAGAATTTACCCAGCAGGGTTTGAGTAAAAGTGAGATTGTGTTTATGCATGTGTGGGTGGGGTGGGAGTGACTTAAGTGAATTACTCAAGCACTTTCAGCTAGGCAAAAAGTAAAAAAGAAAGTTCTTGCAGTGCCACATAAAGTTGTGGAGGGCAAACCATATTAAAGAAAAAAAAAAGAGTAAGATAAGAAGAGTGAAATAAAGAATAAACCCACAAGGAGACTGAAGCAAGTAAAGTATTTGAAAAAAGAAAAAAAGAGTGGGAAGAGGTGTCATGAGAAAAGATTGTTGTTCGCTCCAACAGAGAGAAGGAGTTTATCTTTCTTCCAATTCTGGAAGAGTTCATAAAAGAAAAAGGATCTCAGAAACAGTAAACAGGAAAATGATTCAAAATGCGCCAAATGGAAAAGAGCATGATGGGCATTGAAGAGGTAAATGTTCGACAGGCAGGTGTGGGTCATTTTGATATCTCATGTACTGCAGATTGTTACAGTGAAGGTGCAAGGACACGCTGAAGACAGTGTTGGAAGATTGAGAGTTAGAATGATCAAAGGAAGCTGAAGAAAGATTTACCCGTAACCCTTGTGCTATCCTAGGCACTTTAACATTGGGAGTTGGGTCATCTAGACCCACTAGACAGTGCTCTGAACCTTTTTTCTTCAATGATTTGTGATCTTCACTGGTGTCCATGATTACATGAAATCTTTCCACCTTTATTCACCTTTGTCATGGTAGGGAGAACACGTCAATGTAAGGGTGGGGTCATCTAAGATAGCACAAGGGTTTTTAAAGTTGTCATGGGCAAGAGTTTGCTGCACTTTGGCTGTAGAAAAAAGATACAGAGAATACACACAAATGAATGGAAACTTTTCTTTGCTCTCATTCAACTTTCATATTTCTCTGTGCATTTGCTAAACTGTTGTCTACCTTTGCATATTTTTATATCATGGACAAATCAGTTAAACTAAAGTAAGTTAGAACTGCTTCTGTTTTGACGTTTTATAAAAACAACCAACTATCTTGATTTGACTATCTTCATTATAATTATTTTGTTGTCTCACTTTGTCACGCCTCTAAAGACTGGCACGTTTTCAGCAGGATTTTTACAGATTAGGCTCACATTTACTTTAGTATTCACAGAGATGCTTGGTGCAACGACAGTTTCCTCAGATAGTTGACCGATTGCAGAAGGTGTGGCAGCTCATCTGAATGTTGTCGTTCAGAAAAGCAAACATTCTCCTTGTCCCTTTAAAAACAAAGTCTTAATTTGCTTACAAGATACATCACTGTAATGCTGCGTACACACCGAACGTGATTTGCATGCCAAATTTCCATTGTCTGCCTCTATTTGGCCAAATTCGCTGCTCGACGCCTGTTCAAAATTATGTTTAAAAACAGGACACCCCCGATGCGTGTGGGAGGAGGAACTGCCAAATGTTTTTGGCCTCATTGCTACATGGAACTGTGTCTATTTATATCACGTTTACAATGTGTTAGAGACATAAATGATGTTGAGGATCAGATTTATTTATTTTATAGATCTCTACTAAAGCCTCGGCAATCACGTCTCCATGTCTTAGTCCACGAGATCATTCAGAAACTCCCAGTACGGTAATATTCACTATCTACTGCAGGCGCTGCATCTGAATGACGACTGCTTTTTGCTGAGTTCCCGTCTCTTTGTGACCCATTTTGAAGACTCGCATTAGTCCGAGGAGGGAAAAAAACGAAAAATAAGAATAAAATTATAGGATCTTTTCTTAATGTCTGGATGAAAATAAGAAAAATATCAAAGTACAGGAGAACGATCAGATTCTCCCCATGTTGAATTTGGACTCCACCTGGTGATCGCGTCACTGAACATGTCATGTGCCCAAAGCTGAGTCCCTGATTGGTTGACGTGACGAGTCGTCCCCTCAAAGTTTAGATGTTTGAACTCGCGCCACAATGCCCAAATTGCGCTGCAAGACCTCTGATTGTGTCTGTACATTGACTTATCATTGATACGGGACACCTCTGGTGCCAAAATGGCTGTACTTTTTAAAACGGTTTAGGGGCCTGAGCGGTTCTTGAACAGGTGTTTCAAAAATGAAAAAAAAAGAACCAAAAAAATGCCAATTCTTTCCATAAACACTTAACTTTGAAAAAGCAGCCTGGCAGGGTGAGGTAGAGCGCTTGAATGTGGCTAAAATGCTTTATTTCATACATTTCCATTTTCACATATGCGGAGGCAAACATAAGCCCGAAACAAAGCACAGAAATCTGCATTTTCTAAAAGGTACCGTTAGCATATTCAGCACCAATCCCAAGTTAAAACTAAGTTGTACATGACTTGTTGAGCTCTGTGACAACAACAACTGTGAGGCTGATGACTGAACATCCAACATGAGATGGATCTTGTTGTTTTGCTTTGCTGCCAACTAGCAGTCGGTGGTTTAGTGGAAAATAAAAATGAAAGACATTGAACTACATGCTTTTTCATAAACAAAAGCATTTTAGATCAAAACAATGATCGCCAAAGGAAGTATTGCAATATTTCAATCAATTTTTCCTACATCTCTACTGGATAACGGGGTGGCTGGGGTATATAATTCTAGTACCATGTACGCCACTGGGACTGGTAATAAAAATATAGTATAGTGCTAAAGTAATATACTGGCCCTTTTTTCTTCTTGATACTTTTTTCTTCTTTTCAGTCCTTGTTGTAGAATATGCTGCCTCCTAGCACCTTTATTTAGAGGAAGTAGACTAGAAGGATCATGACAAGCAGATTAAATGAAAAAACATAAAGTCTTTGTTAAGAGATAAGTATGTATAAAAACAAATGTCAGAGACCAAATTGCGGTTTATTAAAAAAAAAAAAAAAGAAATCAGTTACTTGCCAAAATCAGAGAAAAACCTTTAAACGTGTTCATGAATGTATTTTTTGATAGATAAGAAAAAAATTGCCAATCAAAAGGGTTTTGTTTTTAAGTGTCCAGAAAACTGATCTTTTTGTGTGAAAGGCGGAGTTCTCCCCAAAAAGCCTTTAGTCCATAGGGGTTTGGAATCACTGAAACTATTAATAGAAAAAGAGGAAAGAGTGTGGAAGACATAAAAGAGACTGATGTATGATGGCAGAGTGAAGGAAAAAAAGCATTTTTCATTTCATGTGAGTCAGAGCTTTGAATGGAGAGATGAACAGCAGGAAGAAGAGAAAATGAGGTGGAAGGAGGCAACGCGACAGGAGGGAAAGGACATGGAGGCGGGATACATTTGGAGAGTCAGGAAGACTAGTTTTTAAGTGGGTCACATATTCAAGCAGAGATTTGTACAAAATGCAAGTCACTAAGAGCTTTGACCAGCACAGATGTGAGGATGTTGTGTTCCTCTTTTTATTTGCATATTTCCCTTCTTGCTCTACTTTCTCTTTTTTAGTTTCATCATTTCCTCATGCCACATTGTTTAAATGTGTTTTCACACCTTCAACCCCAAAGATGTCGCCGGCGACACCTAAATAACACATTTTCCTTGAACTACTTGTGGCAACATGAGTCACAGAGGTTCAACAACAGCAGCGGGGCGTATCCTTGCAAACCTGTCCCACCACGGCGGGGATGGGGACCCGTACAGGAACCACGAATAAGAACAGCAAAGGCAAAGCAGCAGCTTTAATCCTCTATTTACGGGGAGTCAAGTAAGGCGTGAGGCAAAAACACGTCTCTGGAGGAAAGAAATTAATGAAATGCAGGCGCTTGATTGTTAGGAGCAGAAGGGCCAGGGACAACATACCAGTCATTTAGAGGAGGCGGGTCTCCTCTATGTTACGCTTGCAGGCTACTGACGCCACACCGCAGTTGCGCCATACCGAGGTCAAGCGTGAGGCTTGCTCATTGCTGACTTACCCCAAAACAGAACAAGTCTGTCCCTGAAAGGGAGATCGACCTGCACCCACCCACACTGGTCCTTAACAAACCCAATATGGGGCCTGTATGATCTGGAGCTGAAAGGCTACCGGGAAGTGAGATGACCAGAAAGTGGGCGATCCCAGTAGGTAAGCGCTGCCCATTCCAATGCATGCATTGGACTTTTTGTTTTATTATCCTCCCAGCTGCACCTATGCTGATTTACCTTGTTTCATCTGTGTTGTCAAAATGTTGTTAACTCTGTTGACATGTTATGGGAGTCAGTTTTTCTCTCATCTCCCTGATATTTTGCATACACCTCAGTGTGTCTAGTTGAGAAATTAGATTTTATGTTTTCATTGTGAACTGCAATTTTCTCTCTATAGTTCATTCATTCATTCATTCATTCATTCATTCATTCATTCATTCATTCATTCATTCATTCATTCATTCATTCATTCATTCATTCATTCATTCATTCATTCATTCATTCATACATTCATTCTCTGTCTAATCCCATTTTGTCCCTTTCTGGGTCAAGGGGCTGCCGAAGTTTATCCCAGCATCTCATGGGCGAAGGCAGGAGACATCCTGGACGGATCTCCAGTCTGTTGCAGGGCCTCTCCCTATCATCTGACTGACAATATCTTGCTTGTTTTTAACAGATTGTGCAGTGTTTTGCTGTCTCTCCTTTCGGGTACAGCTTCCAAACTGACCCCTGATTGATTAAAACAACCATCCTCCTGCAGTCCCCCCAAGTGTTGGCCAAAAGTCTTCCTAACTCGGGGCCCCATCGCAAGCCCAAATCCTGCCACAGGGCCTCAGATCTTGTCTGTACATTGACTTAACATTGAAACTCAACACCCCTGATGTGCAAATTGTGTTCTGTGTCAATGCAACATTACACTTGCTTTTGTGTCGTCCAGACTTAATTTTTGCAATTCCTTATATGCTGCGTCGCCCCAAGCGTCAGTGGCGAGGCTGCAGCTGGTTCAAAATGCACCGAGTAGATTGATCTATGTTGCTCAGAAGTTTGGGCACATAACCCTGATCCTGGTCTCAACGAACTGGCTACCAGTTGAACATTTGATTTTTCTTAAAATCCTTACTTTTACATTCAAGTTACTGGCAGGTACTGCTTTCTCTGACTTCCCTAGTTTGCTTTTAAAATATTTCCCCCTAAAGTCCCTTCGTTCTCCAGCCCAGCGTGTGCTGCCGGTTCCGAGAACCAAATGCTGGTACTAGTTTAGGGGAACCTAAACTCCGGAACAAACTGCCACCAGCTATTCGAGAGGTTTCCCTCTTGGAGAGTTTTAAAGCTAAATGGTTCCTCCACTACTGTGTTTTAGTATCTACCAAGATAACTTTTTATCATGTTTTTTAACCCTTGTGCTATCCTATGATCCCACCCTTACAGTGACGTGTTCTCCCTACCATGACAAAGGTGGATAAAGGTAAAGAGGATTTCTTGTAATCCATGGACACCAGTGAAGGTCACAAATCATGTCTTGTGGGGTCCAGATGACCCACTACCAATGTCTAAGTTTCTAGGATGGCACAAGGGTTACGTCTTTTGTTTAACAGTTGTTATCTTTTTATCATTATGTTCTTAATTTTTGTCTAATTGTTTTTATCATTTTAGCATATTATTCTATATTGATGTAATATTGTGTATGGTCTCCGTTTTCCCTCGTACCATCTGACGCAAGCCATTTTGCAATTTAACCCAGGGGCTGGAGCCTGGAAACGACCTCAAGGCAAACCCCGTACTCGGTGGGCAGACATCATTGCGGAAGATGTTAAACCTTATGGGGTTGCTATGAAAGATAATGAGCTTCTGGCACAAGACCGGAAAAAATGGAAGACCCTTGTTTTCTTGGTCACTCTAGGCACCGGGAAGGGGAATCGCCCCCCCCCCCCTGCAAGAGCCTTCATGATGATGATGAGTATTGTATTCAGCACTTCGGGCTTCCTTGTATGGTAGTAAAATAGATGAAATGAAATGAAGGAATGAAACAACTTCCACCACACTGGTTCTAAATGAAAAGCACTATATACTACCAAAGTGGGCTCCCTTCATCTTGTTAGTACTGTGCTGAATCACTCTTTCCCTTTGGTTTTTGTTTTTTTCTTGCTGTATTTCTCTTTTCATATCTCCTTTCACTTTACTGTCAAGTGTCATACAGTTACAATGGCAGTTGCATTAGTCCCCAGTGCTTTGCTATCAATTTCACTTCCTGCTGTACTTCAAATAAACTGCTCAGGGCGTACCAGTGGTTGGGAGTCAGGAGTCACACAGAAGTTTCCAAAAATGGCACCGAGCATGAGCATTGTGTGTGTGTGGTAGCATGCAAACTAGCCTGTGCTTGAGCTCATTTTTCAAAACAGACTGGCAGAGATTGAGAGGACAGCAGGCGGAATGGAAGCATACAGCGCAGGCTTTGCAAATACGGAAAATGGTCACAAGGACAAACCACAGTCAACCAGCAGAAAAACAAGGATAGTGACTGATGGAGGGAACAAATTGATGGGACACGGTTACAATCACTACCAAAACAGATGGCTTGTGAAAAGGCATGCCCCACGAGGACCAATGTGTGTTGGAAATAGAAAGGAAGCTTTCTGATTATGAAAACATAAATGTTAAATGGGAAAAATCTTCAAAAAACACTTAATACAACAATTTTTTTTGTGAAATTGTGAAATTTAAAAAGCGTTATAGATGATCTTCCAAAACAACAAATATGTATTTAGCAGTTTTTATTGACTTTGTTGTGGAAAAAAAAGTTGTGCTTTGGTGTTGCTTTCTTACATTGTATAAAAGTGATCATGAAGTAGTGCCATATTGGCTGATTTGACAAAAGAAAACATAATTTTTAATAGGGCTGCACGATATGGAAAAAAACCTGTGATATGTAATATAAGTGATCAATATTGCGATGACGATATAACTTGACAAACATGAACAAATACCAAAAGAACCAAAAACATCATTTCCATTTTACTGTAACAGTTCAATTTAAATAAGAGTTAACCCTAGTCTACATAGGAGGCAAACTTCTAACATAAAAGAGCTCCATCCGATTGGTCAACAACTTGAGGGCATGTGTCTATGTGGTCAATTGCATAAAGGGATATCATTTGATTAGTTAAATAGATGAAGCTGCTCTAAGCATGTTTTAGCACATTGAAGGTAACCATTTATTTCAAATTTCGCTGTATTTTGCGATATGTGTATTGCACAGCTTGATATCGCGATAACAATAAATTTGCGATATATTGTGCAGACCTAATTTTTAAGATCAAATTAATTTGGAACATAGAAGATGCTGTGAGAGAATCTGCTGAAAACTACTTTTATAAGAAAGTGCAATAGAATTGTTCTATATAAACTATCACAATAATAAAAAAAATTCTCCTTAAAGGATTTCTGTCCACTCATCCAAAATAAGATCATGAGACTTGCAGAAGTTGATTCTAGGCAGGTTAACCCTTGTGCTATCTTAGATGACCCCACCCTTACATTGACGTGTTCTCCCTACCATGACAAAGGTGGATAAAGGTGGAAAGATTTCATGTAATCCATGGACACCAGTGAAGATCACAAATCACTGAAGAAAAAGGTTCAGAGCACTAGTCTAGTGGGTCTAGATGACCCAACTCCCAATGGTAAAGTGCCTAGGATAGCACAAGGGTTAAGGAAGGGTATCAACACCAGTCCACTATTCAATACAGAGAGTATTTATCCCGCATGGACCTACTGTTGTCATGCGATTAGATTTTGGTGCAATTAATTAACCGTGACCTGTAAGTAATTCATCTGTTTTTAATTGCAATTATTTGTAACCTAATAATTACTGTAAAAAGCGTTATTTTGAGATATTTTCATTTAAATTCATGACATTGTTACCGCTTGTTTTGTCCAGAGGTTGAAGAAAAAGTTTGTTTCTAGGTGTAGCATATCACTTTTTAATCCAAACCCAACAGCCAATCAGAATCGAGTATTCACCCCGACCATGGTATGAACTGTATTATCTCAGCAAGAGAAAGTGGATTTTCAGAGATCACATCTTCCCTATCCTCAAAGCTCTTCATTGTCTCCCGGTTGCTTTCCGCTTTCAATATAAAACATTAGTGCTGACTTCTAGGGTCCTCCATGGTCAAGCTCCTTCAAATGTCTGTGATTTGATCGCCCCCTACAGACCATCTCGTGCACTGAGGTCTGTGGATCAGAACCTGTTGATGGTTGACCTCATTCATGCTTTCGGACCAGAGGAGACAGCTTCTTCCAGGCTGCTGCTCTTAAACTCTGAAATGAGCTCTCGTTGCGTTTCCTTGACTCGGCAGATTCTATTAAAAGTCAACTCACAACCTTTTATTTAGCAAAGCGTTTCAACCGAAACTGGTTTTAATTGACCCTGCGACAGACTGCCGACCTGTCCAGGGTGCCCCTTTGATTTGATTTGATTTGAAATGGTTTATTTCAAGCAATTAAGTAGAAATAATACACAAGAGCAATATAAACATCAGTTATACATTCATACAGTAACTAATCAAACTTAGGATAATTAGACATATTAATAAATATTGCTTGAAAGGGAGTGGGAGGAAGCGAACTTATATAATCCCACCCCGATTATACTGTAACCATTTTATTACATGATTTATCAATATTCGGTTCCCAGTTTTTATCAGACAGAATTAAAAATAATAAGATATCGATAAAGCACATGACAAAGATGAAATACTTAAGTATTACCTCAAAAATAACTATTTTAGAAATCAACATGGCAAATGCAGATCAGTCATCTGAATTATATGCAGATTATGTTACTTATAAAAGCCATTCATATGAATAAAACATAATACTATATCAGTAAAGCAGACAACACTGTTTCAGGAATTTTCATAGCAAAAATTTCATCAAGTATCAAAAGTTAAAAACATGTGCAAAATTATGCTACATTAGGAAAGATTTTTGAATCAATTTATCAAGTTTTGGAGAAAGTGAAGTAATATCATTAAAAGTCAATAAATTTAACAATTTTCAATAAGTGATTAATCATTTGTTTTACTTTTTTTAATATTTTTTTTCATTTTTATTTTTATAACAAAGTAATGCTGTAGGGGAAAAATAAAAAGGGTCCATAACTGTCGATTGTCCACGGTTGGTATTTCTTCTTTTACTGATAACAGCTGATCTCCTGGGTTCAAAACAGAGTTTATAGTTCTCTTCGATGTTATGTCTGCAGACATTAGATTCAGGTCCATATCCTTCTTCAGCTGATATCAGCAACGGTGAAAGTTGAGGTCAAGTTGTCTGCAGGTCAGAACTCTGCTGTTATTCAGGTTACGTAAAGTAATGAATCCACGTGTCATGTTTCTTGAAATTATTTGGCTCTTTGGTTTATTACTCCATGTTGTTTCAGACGACCGTGATCAAACACTTTTCAAAGTCTTTCATGGTGTTCACAACCACAACCTTTGACCGGTCCTCTGGACCGAGCGGTTTGACATAAATCCTGCAGGCTTTAACCCAAGTGTTCTCAATCTGCTTACGCTTCCTGAGAAGCCGTGCATGTTTTGAGATTTCAGCATTCCTTCTGGTAAGATGGTCGTTCAGATAAGCAGCCGAACCTTTCACTTGTTTCCTTTGGGTCATCAAAGCTAGCTTGTGTTTGTGATTCACAAACCTGATGCGGATCGCTGGTTTATCCGTCTCCTTTCTCCTGGGGAGCAGGTGGCAGGTCTCGATGGTATTGAGATCCAGGGAAATCCCTTTAGATGTGAGTAATGAATGTATTTGCTGTTCCAAAGACACTGCACCGATCTCCGTATTGGCACTGCTAGCTACGCTAGCGCTAGCATTAGCAGTGCTAGCTCGAGGCTTGATTGGTACTCCAGTGAGAATGACATTATTCATCCTTACTTGCTGTTCCACATCGTCCAGTCTTTTCTCCAGAATCTCGACCTGGTTTTCTCGCTGCTCGTTTTGAGCCCGAAATCTTCGGAACTCTTCCATCATATCCCAAAGTGGCGTTAGCTTAGCCGACACTTCCATAAAACTTTTCAGCGTTTCTTGAATAATGTCAAGAGTCTTTTTGAGGTCTTCGTATTCCTGGGGATCTTCGGGGGCATGGTCAGCTCTCTTTTTTGAAAATCAACCTTTTAAGTAATTTGAAGATAGTTGTATTCGCAGAGAGGCACGCCACGCGTCCTGCCGTGAAACCCGGAACCGGAAAAAAGTTCCCTTCACCTACAAGTGGTCGGGATAGGCTCCGGCAGCCCCGTGACCCCGAAAGGGAATAAACGGAAGAATTTGAATGAATGAATGAATGAAAGTTTATATTTGGGCTTGGGATGAAAAAACACAAACACTCCATGTTTGGATTCCATTTTTTTAACTTGGGAATTACCTTGTGACTTCTGTTCTGTCAAAGGTGCTATATAGATAAAATGTACTTACGTACATTTTTACTGAGTGCTGGGGGGTTTGTCCCTTAGAGGGTCTGATACATTTGTGAATGAAACCTCATAATTTACAGGCAGGTTAGCTGAATACGTTACCAAACGTTTCTAAAACAATCAGCTGGAGAAAGTGTGTGGGGGGGAATGAAAGTAAAAACTTGACAAACTATTTTAAACTCTCTAAACTTCAAAGTGTCTTTTAACTGAATGGAATGACCTTGTGAAGACATAGTTGTGTTTCTGGGGTTTTTCTAACTCACTGTAGCATGTTCCCTGTGTTTTACCTTTGGCTTTTAAAGGCCTACAGTGGTGATACACAGTAGGGGGAGAGAAGCATGCTGGGAAACAGCATGTGCTGTTTTCAGAAACAACTTCTACTCTGAACAGGTAAAGTGCTTTATTATCTGTCTGTATTGACTATTTTTAATAGGGAACGTGTCCCACAGCAGGGATGCTTTTCTTGACACTGACAACCACTGAGATTTGTAGATGTATTGAAAGATTCCCGGGGATTTATTTTGTATTTGCATTGAGGGATTTTTCACAGGTCGTGCACTTTAGAAAAATGAGCCGTGCTGAATGAGTTGCAGTGCTTACTGGGATTCTTCTGCACTCAACCAAGCCGAGCTGGTAGAAGGAAGAGTAAGATCACAGGAAACCATGGAGAAAAGATCATTGCATGTAGACGGATGTTGGAAACATTTGTTTTGGTCTTTTGTAATTGAGGAAATTCTTTAAAGACAGTCACACAGCCACTACGTGCATTTTGCACATTTTTCATGTATGCAATTTCAGGCTTTTGTGATACATGCGTTATAATTCTTACGTGTTTCTTGCGTTTGTCATTCATCGATGTGCACAGGTGTCCGTCGAGGGGTTTTAGCCGACGGGTCTTTGCGTGAATTTGGTTTTGAGCAGTTCAAAATTTTTGGTCGATTGAGAACTATGCAGTTCGTGCTTATTTTACATAGTTTATACACACGTATTACGTGAATCTCACCCAATAGTGTTGGATTTTTCCGAGATGCATACGCAAATTTAGAATAGTGGAGTAAATGTGTTTATTTATTTACCTGTAATAGCTGCCTTCTGCCATTGCCCAGAGTTTTAGTTTCTTAAACCAGGAAGGGTCTTCCTGATGATGCTACAAGGCTTTTATTTTGAAAAAACAAAAAAAACAAAAAACAATACATAACATTGTGTCTCTCTTAAATCAGCTAACGGTTTTATTGATCTTCACTCTTCTTGTTTTTTTTAAAATTGATTTTTAAGTTAGTTTAAAAAGTAAAAATGATAAAAGTAAGGATTTTTACTGTCTGTGGTTTATTTTTTTCTGTAATTTTCATTTAGTTTTTCTTTAAAGCCCTTTAAAATACCATGTCTTGTGCTGCGCTAAAGAAACCTCCTTTGCCTGCTTCATACTTGCCTTAAAATGTCCTGGGTATCAAATATCAGTTTTTTGATTGCTTCAGTTACATATAATGCGATATAAGAACAATACCCAAAGGGAAGGTTCATAAACAGTGTTGTTTGTTTGAATTACCTCAGGCCTTGGACGCCCAATAGAGCTGTATGATTACAGGTGCAGTCAAAGCAATTACCTTTTATCTCACATGTTAAAGGCAGCAAAGAGTGTGTCTTTAATAATGCACCTTGCGGAGTGCTAAATGGCAAGTTAATGGGAGCTGCCGTTCCCACTTCATCTAATTGTTTAAAGAAAAGCTGACACATCATGTACAGCATACATACACTCATAATCTCTCAAGGTGGATAGAAACCCCCATGACGCAGGTGTGGAAGATAGTTGAAGGGCAAAAGAAATAGAAGCAATGGCGGCGAGCATCTGGCACAAGTTTTTCTGAAGCTGCAGAGTTCAAATACAACCGTTTGACACAAAAAAGACAATAGTTGTTCCATCCATACATTTATTTTCAATACCTGCTGAATCCTTTTTGGGGTCATGGGGATGCTGGAGTATATCCTGGCCACTCTTGGGTGAAGGTTGGGTACGCCCTGAAGAGGTCGCCGGTCTGTCGCAGGGACAGACAACCACACAGGCATACACATTTACACCTAAGGAAAATTTAGAGACACCAGTTAGCCCATGAAGCTTGGTTTTGGACTGTGGGAGGAAGCCAGAGTGCCAGGAGAAAACACACACACACACATCAGGAGAACATGCAAACTCCACAGAGAAAGGTCCCACCTGTGATTTTTTTTCTTTCCTTTTAACCAGCAGCTGAGCAAACAGATAAGAGCTGAGGGCCACTTGTGTTGGATAGATTTTACTGTGTACTTTTGCTTCAACTGATTTACGGTGTTCTGAATCTTCAGACACACAGGGTGTATATTTGCATAAACCACAGCTGGGTCTTGAACAAGGACTTCCTTGGTGTGAGGTGAGAGTGCTACACACTAGACCACCGTGTAACCCACTATAGGTGTTGAGGAAGTTAAAAATCCTGCCTGCACAAAAGAGAAAACACATGAAACTTTAAGAAAGGTTGGAATTTCTTATCGTTTTTAGAGCCAACAGGTATTTTTGGAGACTCTGGGGTAACTTTGACTTGTTTAGCGAAAGTTTGGTGACCCATACATTGGCCCACAAGGTTGTTGTCTCAAATCAATCCATTCCTAAAATAAAAGTATGCAAAATGTAGAATAATTTCCCCCTGACTAACAATGATCATTTAATGACAAAGGTCATTAGACACCATAATAATAACTCAGATTTTCAGATTCGGGCCTGATATTTTATGTTTCTGGCAAAAGATCTTTCGCTTCATATGTCAAGGACATCATGTGTAAAAGATATTTATGAAGAATTTTAATTAAAACTATTGAGTATTTTTGTGAACCACATCAATGGTGGACTCTGGCTTTTAATCCCTCTGTTATGATTTTCACCTGCATGTCACTGGTACATGCAAGTATTTATCGGCTGTTTTTCTTCCTCCCTGTCCATCAGCCTCTTTTGTGCCCCCTTTTTTAAATGAAAATCATACAATTCATCCCGCCACTGGCTCTCTTTAACCTTCACCCCATGCCCTCAGATTGTGGGTGATTAGTTTAACATTAGTGGTCCAGGCAGTGGGTCTAACTCTTTACGGATCCCAAGCAGTGAAGTTGAAGGTAAAGGAAAGTTGTTCTTGCATGTCAAGGTTCAGTTTTGGTCATGAATGTGCCTTGTCCTGGCTGAGCATTGGTGTGCGGCCGGGCTGCAATGGTGACAAGTTTGCTGATGGCAGAAAAGGCAGAAGGATAAGAGAGGAGGGGAAGTCTCATAACCTGTGAAAGATTAACACAAACTATGCTGTATTAGTATGTGTACAACTTGCTGACTTATATGACCACGAATATTTAGTCTGGGATAAATGATTGCTGTAGAAACGTACTTACATGTGCATGTGCCCACACAACTATCCAAACAACCTCCAGCTTATAACAAGCAGGAAGTAAAAATAGAAGCATTGCATATGCACAAAGCCCTTATGCTTAGCTTCAACAAAATGCTAATGTTTCAAAGGTCCATGCAATAATGCAAGGAGTGTTACTTTTTTCTTGAACAGCAGAAAGGAAGCATGTATCAAACTTAGACATAAAGGATGATATAATCAGCATTTAAAAGTTCAAAGGTGCATAAAGTTCAAATAGAACTTCTGACTATTCTTTAACACCTATGATGTACTAGTGATCAGACTTAATTGTATTTGTATTATTAGGAAAGGAATGTGAGAAAAATCAGAAAATCTTTGAGGCTGATACAAAAAGACTGTTAAAAACTGTAAAAACTCTACATTAAGTTAGTTTTGACTAATTTCACCTTCGTGATCATATTTACAACGGTTGGTATTTCCATGTTTTCAAAAGGACGCGACCTACACATCCCTACCAAATTGTTGTGTTTTAGTAGCCAAAACGTTTAACTGGTTGAACTTCCAGCGCGCAAAAATGAATGCCCGTTCTGTACGTAGAGCCCGACATGTCATGACGTCAGTGACGTAACAGACCCAGTAGCTGAAACCCGGAAGTAAACTCTCACCAGGTAATCTCAAAATGAATTTATTTTCTGAGATCCTAGGATGCAACAGAGTTTCTTGTGGAAAGCTGAGTTGATCTTGATGAGAGCCGCTGATGTCAGAGACAGAGTCTTGAGACTGATGGCAGCGGGGACGGAGCGTGGCGCTGAGGACAGCGAGACTGGAGCGCAGCGAGACTGGAGCGGAGCGAGACGTGGACGCTGAGGACAGCGAGACCAGAGCAGAGCGAGACGTGGACACTGAAGACAGCAAGACCAGAGCAGAGCGAGACGTGGACACTGAGGACGGCGAGGCCGGAGCAGGGCGTGGCGTGGAGCTCTTAGCAAGGCGGAACCAGTGACACCCGAGGAATGGAACCTGAAGGTGAGTGACAAAGTGAGGTAAGTAGGAAGCCAGACATGAAGTACTAAACATGACTAGGAGGCCAGACATAAGCATCGGAGAGTGTAAAGAACTGGCGATAAATGCTGGGGTGGATCTCCTTAAGAAGGCTGGCAGGTGATGAGGTGATGAAGGGCAGCTGGTTCCAATCAGAAGAGCAGAGAGAGCAGGGAGGGGGGAGGCAGGCTGACAGAGGCACCGTGACACGACGGCTTAAAAACTTGCGTAGTAATTCTTTGTTTTAGAGGCAGAAGCCTGATTTTCGGGTTGACATGGGTTTATATGGACTTTTGATTGAAAGTGGCTGTTTAAATGCTAGTCGAAGGCTACATTGTGAACGCAGCTTAGGTCATGTGCACCCGGACACGGGTTGTTGCTACGGGTTTTAGGTTCTTTGGGTCTGTGGAGGATGGTAGAGAGGAGTGGCGTCATTTTAAGGGGAATGGAGGCGTCTCTTGTGGTTTCCTTGAGGCTTTCACAGCTACCTCAAGAGACGTCAAAAATAGAATCCATGATTGCCGTGCATGTGGTAAGAGTGTCGTGACGTGTTTGTAAAGTTAATGTAAGTTGCACACACTTATGACATATGGGTGATGCTGTTGTGTGGTGCCGTTCCGCCACATCCCAACCATCAGAAGCCAAAGTTGCAGGTGAATATAAACGCATAAAAGAATGATTTAAGAAAAATTGCTTTAGAGGCATTCAAAAGAGTATGGCAGGCTTTATATTTATGACAAGTGGACCTGATAAAAAAGGAAAATAGTGTGCAGGAGTTTTAAAAACTAGAAATTCAAAGTGCATTTATGATTATCACTGAAAGAGGAGAGTCTAAACGCAAACAAAGAAACAATATAGAGTTTCGAGAAGCTGTTGAAGTGTGTCACCTTTAAATCTTTGGGTAATGTAAGCAGTTCAACGCCTTCAGGACCCAATTAACACTTTTATTTATATTTGCAAGCCAGTGCTCATCACATTTTAACAACACCGCAGCTGTTTCTTTTGCCCCACTTTGGCCTGTGTGGGAGTAACAGTCTGAAGGGATCTAGGTCCAGGACAGAAAGTGCAGACTTCTAAGTAAGTTTCTCAAGCCCATAATGGTGCACCTGCCTGTTAAGAGCAAACGAGAACATTAAACTAACACAACTCTCAATCACACCCAAGAAACATACACACACGAATTTGCTTTTCCCCTTGCCCCCTTAA
The DNA here is from genome assembly GCF_053564925.1 of Oryzias latipes. Lineage (NCBI taxonomy): Eukaryota > Metazoa > Chordata > Actinopteri > Beloniformes > Adrianichthyidae > Oryzias > Oryzias latipes. The sequence continues at coordinate 7,688,432 of NC_136237.1, read as the reverse complement.
CCTTCACATCAACACACTTCTCATTGAGTTAATTACCTGGCACAAGTGTGAAATTAGTTTTCCTCGTTTACAATGTTTAAAGTAAGAAAAGTAAGAAAAAGGTAATCATCCTGCCCCCTCTGGATGGATTAATTGGGAAATAAGTATTTTCAAATAGCGTAAGGCAGTTCTTTTATCTTCATATCATTAGTTTGTAATTTATAGTTGTTTAGGATCCTAATAATAACACTCCCTTAATTACAGACCAATTAGAAAAATACTGAATTACTTGGGAATTAGGCTTTAATTAGAAAGCCAGTGTAAGCAGATATTAACACAGACCAGCAGGATGCTGTGTATGTGCACATACAATGCTCATGCAATACCCCATTATAACTGTGCTTAATAAGAATGACTGGCAGTGTTGTTGTGTTTTGAAAAAGCATTTTCATTTGAAAACCAAATTATGAGGTAATGCTTTCTTTTACAGAACAATACTTACAGTGTACTTACGTGGTATTTTCATGGTACTTATTGTGTAACTACTGGGTACGTTTAGGGTATTTACATGGTACTTTTTATGGAATTTACTGGGCACTTACAGGGTGGGGGAGCCTGTTTAGCTCGTGCTGGTTTGCATCGCCTTCCGTCCGTGAAACCAGGGTTCGAACCCGGGCTGCTCCCTGTTCCCTTCTCTGCTTCTGTGCCGGTCCCAAGCTCGGATGAATTGAGAGGGTTGCGTCAGGAAGGGCATCCGGCGTAAAACATTGCCAAGTTAACCATGCCAACTACCACTAATCTCTATCATGTAAGGGTTAAAGCCTGACTAGGGAGTTCGTTATCATGAATTAATGAGGTACATGTAGGGCAGCACCAGATGGTTAACAGTGGAATAAGGTGTGTCAACATATACATTATGGCCTTAAGAATAAGAATAGGGTAATAAGAAATTAAGAACAGAAATTAAACAATGAGGGACAGGCCAGAGATCAGCAAAACCCTCTTTTACAGTGATAGTGTGGAAAGTGTTTTAATTTATGAGAATGATGTTTCTCAGCAACCAAATTTTACCAAGTATCTGATCGTCTAAACCTGGGGTCTGCAACCTGTGGCTCAGGAGCCGCATGCGGCTCTTTAGCGCAACCCTAGTGGCTCCCTGGAGCATTTTCAAAAATGTTTGAAAATGCTAAAAGATGGGGGAGATAAATATATTTTTTGTTTTAATATGGTTTCTGTACAAGGAAAACAAGACACAATCAATCTTAACGGTTTCCAATGCTGTAAGAATGTGTAGAATAAAGATTGTAACGCCCAGCAGGGACGTCACTTGCAGCGGGAAATACGGGAGCCAAGCTGTCAACAAGTTCAGCTGTCAATCAACTGGCTGCGCTGTAGAACTGTCCCTATCCCATGAACCACACGACTTCGAACAGTCTCAGAGAGGATGAGCCAGAAAGAGAAGCTGATAATGCAATCCTCTTCCTGGCATAAGACCATTTACGTTGAACACACACCATATTGAACATTACACAGGGGTCATCAACCTCTCACCCTCCCACACTCATGGTGCAGCATAAAGAAACAACATAACAGGAAGAATAAACTAAGGTGGAACAACAAAACTGCCATATGAAAAGAAACGTGGGCAAACAGAAACGCTCCTGCTGAGCCTTAATTAGATCAGGAGACCGCTTCCCACAATCCCCTGCTGCTAACAGACCTAAAATGCACATGACCACTACTACAATATTAGATTCCAAAATTTCTGTCAACGAAGATTTGCCTCATAGCGACACACGTTTCTACCAACAGAGCTTTTTTTTTTTTTTTACTTTTAGCGGACCGCTAAGCAGGTGTCTGATGTAAATCGAACCACAGTCAGTTCCGTGCATTGCTTGATGAAGTTGAAAGCGAATATTCTGATCTCCTGCTACACAATAAAGTCCGATGGTTGTCCAGGGGTGAGGTTTTGCGTCAAAACATTCCTGAAAAGCAAAGACCTGGGGCCTCATTTATAAAACTTTGCGTAGGATCTGCGTCAGAAGTGGCGTACGGATGAAACAAAGGACGTGCGTACGCACAGAAATATTTGGATGTATAAAACCGTGCGCACGCACATCCTACGGGTTTTTCCCTTAATAAATCACAATCAATTTTAAATGTAGCGCAGCTTTTGCGGCTTCATGACACGCCCATAGTTACCCATAAATAGTCCGTGAAACGCCCACAAGTTAATATTCATTGATTGCGAAATCATGGCAAACACAGAGAGGAAATCAAAAAAACGTAACTTCACTCAATGTGAAGTAGAATTTATCGTTGGCGAGGTGGAAAAGAGGAGAAAAGTGCTGTTTGAAGGGGCACATTGTGGGCATTACTAATGCCAAAAAGGCACGTGAGTGGAAAACGGTGGCAGACGCCGTAAATTCTGTAGCCTCACAACCTCGGACCGTGGCCGAAATAAAAAAGAAATGGTCGGACATCAAAGTCGAGGCATAAAAAACGTCTAGCGCTCCATCGCAAGAGTGTGTCTGCCACGGGTGGGGGAAAGGGGACACGGCGTGGTTCCTCCAAGTGCTCCTCTGTAACGCCGGGCCCAAAAGCCCGCAGAGGTCCAACAGGACGGCTCCAGGAAGTCGGAACCGGCTCATAAGCCACTCGTCCTCGTTTGCCAGCAAGTCTTCTTGCTGTCTAAAGATTTGTTCACTCCGAATTCTTCCATTTGCCACATCTTCTAAGAGCACAAGATCAGCCATTGTGCGTCATTACGCATTGTGATGGGGTATTTTATTTCCATCCATTAATTGCATCTGACAAGCTACAGATGTCTGTAATAATCGACGTGGAAATTGTTCAGCGCAAATGTAATTTCTTGTTGCTTTCTGAATGGTTGAGACATACGCCATACATTGTTTTATCAGAAATAAAACAAACTAAAGGCAAATTCATGAATACCATAATTCTGTAGCTTATGAAGAAATGTTTTACTATGAAAACGACTTTCACCAGTGGACAATTGATGCATCTCTGTCTATCTATCCATCTGTCTGTCTGTCTGTCTGTCTGTCTGTCTGTCTGTCTGTCTGTCTGTCTGTCTGTCTGTCTGTCTATCTGTCTATCAACAATATAGTTAATATATTAACTATATTGTTTATGAGGATGGATTGCACAACATGCCAATATTGCAGAACATATTTCACTTTTCTTTTTGCAAATATGTGTTCATTTGAATTTCTGTTGTAATTTTCGTTTGATTTTTTTTGTTTGTTTCACTGCTGATCGATCAAACGGGTGTTCGTGTGGCTGTTAATTGTAAGACTTGCTTTGTGAAGTCTTCATGTTATTTATGAGAGGCAGTATTGTCATTTTCACTTTCACGTGTTTCTTCCATCTGCCGACGGTGTCGCCATTTCTCATTTCACCCCTTTTTGTGCGTACGCGTGGGTCAGAGCTTGTGTGAAGGACCGCACATTTTCCCGTCAAGTTTGCTTTTTATAAATCTCAATTATTGCGTAGAGAGTGGCGTACGCCTTCTTTTGTGCGTACGCAACGTTTATAAATGAGGCCCCTGAACTACCCACAACTGGAAGATCCCGAGTGGCTCGAAAAGCTGCACTTTTTGGTGGATATGACTGTGACAAGCCACCTAAACGAGCTAAATGAAAGTCTCCAGGCGCCGCAAATGCTTGAAGCTGTTCTGTCATTCGAGCGCAAGCGGACTGTCATGGGGCATGCACGTTTCATTTTATTGTTTTGTGTTCGCATCCTCAAAATAAAAATGACATCAAAAATCGGATTTCTTTATTACATTTCTTTAATTTTATCAAAGCAATGAAACATAATTAATTGATATTGTAATGAAGTTAAACTTGCACAACAGAGCAGTAACGTGACGCGTCGTTCTCCGCAGAATGCACTGCAGGGCAAATAAACATTTAATCGTTAATAATGCTCATTATGTATTTGTAACAACTTAGTCATTTTAATAGTAGGCTAATATAGCTAATAAAGATACATATTGCATGTGTTGCCTTCATTATAAGGCTTAAATAGGGCTTTCAATATTTTGCGGCTCCAGACATGTTTGTTTTTTTCGTCCAATCTTTCAACATTTTGGGTTGCTGACCCCTGGTATAAACCCAGAAACAGACCTTTTAAGCTGACAACGAAAAGAACAAAACCATGAAACAAATGTCAAAGTTTTTCATCAAAGATAGTGTCTCTATTCTCTAAGGACTTTCTATGAGGATAAAGAAAGTTTTAGTCAATCCTCTTCTGCTGCGCTCACATGTATGCTCTTTTTTTGGAGGGAATTCCTGCAAATTTTACAGGCTCTTTGGTACATGGAAGACATGTATGACGTTGAAGGATTAGGTTTTTTTATTTTGAAGAGCTTTACAAAGGTGTCAGGAAAGTATGTTGCTATGTCTGGGTTGACGATAGTGATGGGTCGGTTGTGAATGAAGCGTCTCTTTGAGCCGGTACTTTTCTCTGATCTCTTTTTTTTTTTAACTTCTGCGCACGGTGGGCTGGGGGGTGGGGTGTTACATGCGCAGCAGCGCGTTAACTGAGTATGACGAAGAGAGAACTCTAGATGCAACAAAAACAAACTACGTAAAGTAAGGAAAATGATTGATTCTGGAAAAAGAAGCAAAATCTGGAACAATTTTCCTTTATTGATCATTCGAAAGAGGAATGCAGAGTCTGCAAAAAAACAATTCCATCTAAAATTGGCTCCGCAACCAACCTGCACAGGAACCTGAGAACTGAGAGAACCTACTCCTCAACAGGGTAAATCATTACTGCCAGAAGAAAGATCAGCTCCTCAAAGCTGAGACACTTGGTATTATTAAATGGCAACCTTTACTGTGAATAAATGTCTTTTATTGGTTTGTTTTTGCACATTTTAATTTCTATTTTGTATTGTGGTTGCAGTGTTTTGTGTTATTTCGGTTCAATTGTTTTTTTGGAGGAGCTTCAGCAACCTATCCCTGGACGCTGAGCTCAACGTGAGGATAGGCAAAGCAGCAACTGCTGTGGCCCGCCTAGCAAAGCGTGCCTGGGACAATCCCATGCTGACAGTCAAAACAAAGATGCAGGTGTATCAAGTGTGCGTGCTGAGCACCTTTCTGTACGGCAGTGAGGCCTGGACCCTGTTCATGCACCAAGCGCGAAGACTGAACACCTTCCACAGGCGCCACCTCAGACGACTTCTACTTCTTATCATTACCTGGCAGGATCGCATCTCAAATGCTGGTGTTTTGGCCCAGGTAGGCATGTCAAGCATTTTTGCCATCCACTCTCCCAGAGGCGCCTGCACTGGCTCTGACATGTATGCAGAATGGACGACTGCATCCCAAAGGACATCCTCTATGGCGAGCTCGCCACTGGAACATGGCCAACCGGACGGCCCGCCCTGTGCTACAAGGATGTTTGAAGTCACTCAACATCAACCCAGCAGATCGCGAAACACCATCTTCCAACCGCTCTAGCTGGCGTGCCAACATCATAACTGGCGTCAAGCTGACTGAGAACAAGAGATAGATCAAGTGTGAGGAAAGTAAGAGCTGCAAACAGCAGAGAACCCAGCCCCCCACTGCAATCGTACCCACCATGGACTACACTTGCAGCAAGTGCGGCTGGAGCTACGACTCCCGCATTTTAGCTTTCAGCAGAATGTCTGTCACTCTGCTGGATGACCTGCCGTCCCTGTCTGCAAGAAAGAAAGAAAGAAAGAAAAGTAATAAAGTGGGGGAACTTTTTTATTCTTGTCTTCATATAAATATGCAAAACATCATGTCATCAGGAAAATTACAAAAGGTAACAATCAGCTTGTTTCCCATGTTGGCTTTGGATTCCAGTGGGGTTTCACATATTCAACAGGTCACTACTGAAGCTAAGTCCCTGATTGGTTGACACCGGGCAACACTTCATCAAAGATTGCACCATATCGCAAAACACTTGACCAACCCTGATGCTCAAAATGCACCACAGTGTAATGTGTTGAGAAAATATAAAGAACTAGTTTGTATTGCGGAGCAACACACCGAGTGTAAGGTGACATATGGATTGTGAACAGTCTTGCCGCAAGTTAGATAGATAGATAGATAGATAGATAGATAGATAGATAGATAGATAGATAGATAGATAGATAGATAGATAGATAGATAGATAGATAGATAGATAGATAGATAGATAGATAGATAGATAGATAGATAGATTTATTAATCCCACGAATGGGAAATTTCCTTGTCACAGTAGCATGGAGTTTAATTAAAGCAGTTGAAATTCAAGGCAATGTCTGGGTGTGGTCCTTTCTACAAAACATAGTGTCAGAAGTTAACCATGGCAACGTTCCTGCCAGCAGAATGTTTCACTTCAAAATTTCAAAACGTTCTGGCTTTATTAGAAGAAAAAGTTCCAAAGGTACCGGATAGTCACAAATCTGAACAATGAGAAGGGAGAGGTGCAGGTGTGGACGTTGCTGTACTCCCTAGGTAGTGAAGTGGAACAGATAGTTAAAGCTTTCGTGTACGCATCTGTTTAACCCTTGTGCTATCTTAGATGACCCCACCCTTACATTGACGAATTCTCCCTACCATGACAAAGGTGGATAAAGGTGGAAAGATTTCATGTAATCTATGGACACCAATGAAGATCACAAATCATTGAAGAAAAAGGGTTCAGCACACTGTTTAGTGGGTCTAGATGACCCAACAGGTTACAGTCTTGCCCAGTTGATGCTAGGCCGTCAGTTGTGCATGCCGATTCCTACACTGGAGGAGAAAGTTAGTCCTCAGTGACCTAAATTTCTCCTTGGTGAAGGCAACACATGCCAAAGCTAAATGTTCGTACAAAAACCACTATGACATGCAACACACCAGTGGATCGCTACATCCACTCAAGTCTGGTGATTGTGTTTCTGTTAAACTTGACAACCAGAAGGGTTGGATGTTGACCGGCACAGTTCTTCAACAGTGCTACTCCAAGGTCCAATCTCATGATAAAGTCCTAAAAAATGACAAAAACAACCACACTCATAAGCTGGTTTTTGCTGTGATGGTGGGTCTCTGTCACCCTACTTCCCACTCTAAAGTGGGGAATACGGCCGTTTTGCTTGAAATTTCGGATTAACAGGTGGATTTTATGTTACCAGACACAGAGGGAGGTTAGTCAAAGCCTGTTAGATGGAGCGGCTCGTGGGTTGAGTTCAGGAAATAGAGCTGCACTGCTTTCAAGGAAGAGTGGGTGCATGCTGCTCAACTCTCCCTTTTGAGTAAGAGCTCAGAGTGCAGAATAGAGAAAGTGTTCTGACAAGATAATTTTCTTCAAAGCTGAAGATAGATGATAAGAAAGTACAATGCCACTACCAATCTGCTGGCTTATGTGGCCTTTATGGCTGATCATCCATTCACAGCAAATCATTCTCATGCTGCAGCTCATATATACAAGAGCAAAGAGACAATACAAAGAAAGTAACATTATTTTGCAAAAGGGAACACAGACTCACTTCCTAAGTGTCTCTGAGATGACTCTGTCACTCCACACTCAAAGCTGTAGGAGCATGAATGATGATTATGATCAGGAGATTATCACTTTGAGAAGGGACACTCACACTCGAGTGCATTTATTTGGGAGCACTCACCACTAATGTCTTTACATTACCAAATCCTTGCACAGCAATCTCATGGCAAACGAGTCTGCTCTCAAACACTGAAATTCTTCATAGATACTTTTGAGAATTTCTTCTTTTTAATTGAACAGTCATGCCTCCTAATATTAGTGAAGTCTTAGAGAAGTGATTTTCAGAACTGAATGAATAATAAATAACAAGAGTAATTACAATAATAGATCATAATGGATTCCATAAATATAAACAAATATTTCATGGAAAATGTAGTTTTCCTTAGTAAATCAAAACAATGCATATATATTCCATTAAGAATAAAGGATCATAGATGGTGCTAAACAGTAGGCTGCAACGTACTGCCCCCATGCCTTTATGCATTAGTGCTTTATTGTGCTTAATCCTTTTGAGAACTTTAGGATATGTACCAATCATAAATAAAAAAACATTTTGGTTACTGTAGTGGCATTGATGTCAGGATACCGCATACGCTCTGCCCAGCAATGAGGCTCTAATGAGAAAAAAATTTGTTGACGGTTGTATTTCATATATTTAGGCTTTGTCAGCTGTAGCTGAATGTCAGTTGCTCAAACAAGAAAAATCACTTATAGTTCTTATATAGTGGGGCAAAAAATTATTAGTCAGCCACGAATTGTGCAAGTTTTCCAACTTAAAAATATGAGAGAGGCCTGTAATTTTTTATCATAGGTATAACTCAACTGTGAGAGACAAAAAGAAAAAAAAATTGAGAGGATCACATTGTCTGCTTTTTAAATAATTTATTTGTAACTTGTGAAAAAAAAGTATTTAATTAGTAAAACATGTTTAACTTGACGCAGTCAAACATTTTCTATAAGTCTTCACAAGGTTTTCACAAATTTTTGCTGGCATTTTGGCCCATTCCTCCATGTAGAGCTCCTTTAGAGCAGTGGTTTTGGATTGTCACTGGGCTACACAAACTTTCAACTCCAAAAAATCTTCTTTGGGTTTAAGATCTGAAGACTGGATTGGCCACTCCAGGACCTTGAAAAGCTTCCTAAAAAGTCACTCTGGCAGTGCGTTTGACATAGTTTTCATGCTAAAAGACCTAACCACGTTTCATCTTCAATGCCCTTGCTGATGGAAGGAGGTTTTCATTCAAAATCAGATGATACAAGGCCCCATTCATTCTTTCCTTTACCCGGATGAGTTGTCCCTTTGCTGAAAACAGGCTGAAAGCATGATGTTTCCACCCCTATGCTTTAGAGTAGGAATGGTGTTCCTTGGATGAAACTCAGCATCCTTTCTCCTCCAAACATGACAAGTATATTTCTTATCAAAAAGTTCTATTTAGTTTCATCTGACCAAAGGACATTCGCCCTGTCTTCTTCAGGATCCTCCAAATGTTCTTTCGCAAATGGGCCTGCACATGTACTGGCTTTTGCAGGGGGACACATTTGGCACTGCAGGATTTCAGTCCCTGGCAGTGTAGTGTGTTACTAATAGTCGCCTTTGTCATTTTGGTCCCAGCTCTTCGAAGGTCATTCACAAAGTCCCTCCGTACCCATTCCACTGGGTATGACCCAGGAGTGTTCCTCTGGGCCGAACCCCTCCCAATCAACAAGATATTGAAGCTGATCACCATGGTGCCTGGAGTCTAGTATCGCCCTGACAAGATTTGTTTATATTAAAGCATCATAAAGAAACAAGTTGCTGGAAGTTTATAATCAGTACTGTCAGGTTTAGATGTATAACAAATCTATTGGGGAGGTGCGGGGGCTGTTCACACACAGACTTAAATACTACAAAAACATACCTGTTGGCTCCAATAATGTTCACATACAAAGAAGTAAACATGGACATAATACAACTGACAATCACACACACATGCTTATGCATTTAGACTTACACTTGTGAAACGTTTCATTCAGTCAAACTATTTGTGCAAAGGTGAGATAACATCTGTGCTCGAGTAAGTGTTTCTGTTCGTTCTTCTGGGGTGGAGGGTGCCCAGTCTTCCCCACACTAAGGCCCCCGCCATAGCAGAAGTGGGCGCCAGGACCCCCTCCAACACCCGCACAGTATAGCAGATAGTGAAAAACTGCCGGGCAATCACATCTGCCACCCAGGCCAGGGTCAGCAGGACTGCCACAGGGGCCCCCAATGTCAGAGAGCAGGCAGGTACAGGGCGACAGAGAGTACAAGCTTCAGCCGACCAGGAGAGAAGCACCCCACCCCTGGGGAGCCCAACGCACGGCCCCGACCCAGGAAAGCAACCCCAGCCACAGACGGGCAGACCACCACCACCCAGCTGTTCTGAGCACCCCCCCACCCCAACCCTGGGGATAAGCCAGCGGCCTCCGAGGGACCAGTTTTGAAAGTTATGTATCTTCGGATAACCAGGGTGTATATTTGGATAAACCTCTTTTTTTCTTTTTATTATTTTTTTTAAGTGTGAAGGGGGAGTATAAGAAAGAAAAGAGAGGGGTAGAAAGTAAGGGGATACAATTGTAACAATTGTTACGATTGTAAGCTCCATAACATTTATACTAGATATGCTGGAAAGTCAAATGTTACATCCATGTTCATTGAAATATTTAAAAAATAGATAACTAGATCTAGTAGTTTGAGGTCATTGTCTTTGTAATTCAACTTTTTAGTAATAATAGATTTAAGTTGCTGGTTTTCCAAGAAGTTATTTATTCCATGGTTGTTTTGTAGTTCCTGGGATGTTACGAATCTTCTATCCATAATTAAGTGCTCTAGTAGTGTTACGCCCCCTGCTTGGTAAGCTGGGAAGTGCAACATTTTTTTGGTTTATAAGGATGTCTGGGTTGTTCCAGATAGGTGTCATTTTGCACAGTTAAAGTGAGGAGTTTGATACTTTGAGAATTTTCCACCAGGCTGTTAAAGAGGCAATTAAATTAGTACTTTGAAAGTAGTCCTGTTTTTTTTTTATTGTTTGGCTGATAAATGGTAGATCTGACAGGTTAATCTTTCCACATAACACCTGTTCCAAGTCTAACCATTATGTCATGACTTGAAGGATGGACAGACCCAGATGCTGTAACCCAGAATGAGGACAAGGGGTAGTGAAAGGTAAATAATAGTTTTTATTTTCCTTGCAGGAGAGTTGATGGTTGCTTGGTGCGAAGCTGGAGAGGACAGCGGCTTGTGGCGTGGCTGGAGGTAATAGCGCGGCCTGGCAAAGCTTGAGATTTCCACCGGACTGCTGCAGGGCTCGAACTGACATTCACACAGGGGACACTTGGAGACTGGAATCCTGAGACAGGGAGAGGCAGGTTAAACACGAGGCCAGACTTGAACATGGAAACATGAACTAGACTGAGACCAGGTTTAGTCACCATAATGGGCAACGAACTGGCGTTGGCTAATGGGTCTGGATCTCCTTAGGAGCAGAGCAGGTGATGAGGTGAATTGGTCCCAGCTGGTGGAGTCAGAAGCAGAGCAGGAGGGGGAGGGGGAGGAGACTGACAGGCACCATAACACATTAGTTGGTTTCTGGATAGTTTTTAACCATTTAAAATGGATTGTAATTTACTTGCAAGAAAGTCATTGTGAAAGTTAGGTAATTCTAAGCCTCCACAGCTTTTGCAAATGTTACAATTTTTAGGCTAATTCTTGCAAGTTTATTATTCCAAAAGAAACTTGATATGGCTGGGTCTAATGTTTTGAGCCACTTTATTGGCGGTTATGTGGGGATCAACAAGAAGAGATAATAAACTTTTGGCAACCTTTTTAACCGTGGCTACCTTGCCCATGAGGGACAGAGGCAGGTTGACCTAGCGGGTTATATCGTCCTGTATGCTTTTCAGTATGGGGTGTTGTTTAGCTGCACCAGTTCTGGTTTGGGGAAGAAATAAATACTTAGATATTTGATATTTCCTGATTTGACTGATACCGAGAGTCTTTGCTCTGCATTACTGTTCATTGTTAATAAAACAGATTCATTCCAATCAATTGAGCAGTCTGAGATGGAGGAGAATTCATTAATAATTGTTGCCGTTTCATTAACAGAATGTGAATTATTTAAAAAAAAAGTAATATGTCATCTGCATAGAGACTAATTTATGATGGCTGTTTTTTTTTAATACCTTTAATGCTCTCATGCTGTCTTATTGGTGCAGTTAGAGGCTCAAAAATATAGCGAAAAGAGAGGGAGAGAGTGGGCAACCCTGTCTGGTTCCTTTTCTGTCTGATTGTTAAGTATGACAGATGCATCGGGGTTAATAGCCGACGAAGTGCGCATTATTACTTTTTAACGCATGTCATGGAAGCCTGAACCATCCAATGCGAAGGGCTGCTTCCGCGAAGTGCATTAAAAAGTGATAATGCACACTTCGAAGGCCATTAACCCACTTATACCATGGTCACTTACAAAAGAAACAAATACTAACCAGTTTTTAGCTGGAGTCAAGACTTAGATAGATAGATAGATAGATAGATAGATAGATAGATAGATAGATAGATAGATAGATAGATAGATAGATAGATAGATAGATAGATAGATAGATAGATAGATAGATAGATAGATAGATAGATAGATAGATAGATAGATCAGTGTTTTTCAACCAGTGTGCCGCGGCACACTAGTGTGATGTAGGAGATGGTCAAGTGCGCCGTGGAGAAATTGCCCTCATTAACTGATCTGAAACATTTTCCATCACCGGGATTTCAGCTCTTTGTTCATCCAAACAGGCCCTGATAAAACACTGAGTAGTTAGGAATATAAAAGATCTTAAAATTACTTTTTCTTTGTGTTTATTTAATTCTTGATAAGAATGCCGGTACCGCGATATAGCTGCAGCGATTTAGCTGCAGCTATAACTGTGTAAGGAAAAGTCCCGCCCCTTTAACTGTCTCAGCCAATCATTTTTTAAGACTTAATCACATGTCATCAGTCTGACCAATCAGAAGTGGTTAAAGTCTTCACTTCCTTATTCTTAATTCTGCTGATAAAGTCGCTCAGTTCTAACAAAAATACCAGCTAGAGCTCGTCTTGAGCTGGTGGTTTGCGGAAACAGCCGCAACTTCCTGCTTTTTCTGCCACAATTATCACAAAAATCCACGTGAGATTGCGCGCGGGGGTGGGGGGGGGGTGGGCTGTCGATCAATACAGACCTTGAATTTCTGCTTTTTTTTTTTGGGGATGCTGGGGTGCCGCGGGATTTTTGTCAAGGTTAAAGTGTGCCGTGGCTCAAAAAAGGTTGAAAAACACTGAGATAGATAGACAGATAGATGCTGATCTTTTCGATGGGTTGAATAAATCATCAGTTCAAACAGAAAGTTCACCTCTTACCGCTTGTTTTTGTCCAGACGATGAAGCTAAAGGTTGTTTTAAAGAAGCCGGCGCAGTGATACAGAAGATTTAAGATAGGTGACCGGAATTTATTTCTGTGGCGAGCGGTTATAACTCTTTAGCGCACACCCAGCAGCCAATCAGAATCGAGTATTCACCCGGACCGTGGTATAAAATATTAAAATATATTAATCCAATCGACGAATTACTCCCAAACCGAAGTTAATGGAGCAATGGCAATGAATGAAGGAACTTTCAGTTTACTCTGGCAAATGCTTTTTCAGCATCCAGCGAAAGTATGGTCATTTCCTGGTTTTTAAATAGTGGCAAAGTCTAATATGTTAACAAGTCTGTAGACATTGTCACTTGAGTATCTGCCTTTGATAAATCCAGTTTGATCAAGGTGAAACATGTGAGGAGTGATTTTTTTCTTTTCTCTCTGCGAGTGCCTACAGAATCAGAAGTATTTTATCGATCCCACGGGTGGGAAATTTGTGCATTACATTCGCATTGTAATTATAAAAGAAAAAAGGAATAATATGCAAAAAATTATTTGTAAAGAATTTATAAGGTGCATTGATTAAAGAAATTGGGCCATCGCTTGAAGGATCTTTTGTCTTTGTCTGGTTTTATAAGACAGATTTTTTTATTTTATAATATTCATATTATAAAACGGTGGTCCCAGCTGCTCTCAGAATTATTTGTAAAACTCAGCAGGAAAGTCATCAGGTCCTGGAGCATTGTTGTTTGGCATTAGAAACAGTCAGAACTTGAGCGTTATTTTCGATTCTAAGCTAACTTTTATCCCTCATATAAAATGGTGTGTTTAGCCCTTGTGCTATCTTAGATGACCCCACCCTTACATTGACGTGTGTTTCCTACCATGACAAAGGTGGATAAAGGTGGAAAGATTTCATGTAATCCATGGACACCAGTGAAGATCTCAAATCATTGAAAAGAAAAGGTTCAGAGCACTGTCTAGTGGGTCTAGATGACCCAACTCCCATCGTTAAAGTGCCTAGGATAGCACAAGGGTTACATCTGGTAATTATCATCTTGGAAATCTAGCTAGGGTCTGCCCACTACTCTGTCTTGCTAATATGGAGATGCTAATCCATGCTTTCATCTTGAGTGACATTGATTATTGTAACGCCTTTCAGCTTCTCCAGAACTCTGCTGCACGAGTTCACACCAAGACCAGGAGGTTGGCTCACATCACTCCAATTTTAAAATCCCTGCATTGGCTCCCCATATGCTTCAGGATTGATTTTAAGATACTTTTAACCGTTTTTAAATGTCTTAACAGAGTTGTGTGTGGGTATGGGAAGGAAGCTCTTTAAATTGTCATGCTTGTTTTTATATTATTTTGTTTGTTTTAATGTAAAGCATTTTGAAAAGTGCTATATAAATAAAGTTTGATTTAATTTGATAAGCAACAGAACTTCGTGAAGTTCAGACAGTGAAAGCGTTGAGTCCAAGTTTGTGATTTGATCCTCTTTTAACCTGGGTAGGTTAACATTATGTAGAAATGAGTTGATGCTTTGCTGTGATGGATTGATCTGTCACGTGTAGAAGTTGGAATACAAATCTTTTAATGTGTTAAAATTTTTGACCGAGTTACGTTTTTTGTGCTACACAACAACATGTCTCAGCAGTAAAGCAATAACATTTGAGCTATAACTAGCCCATAGGACCTTTTATCGTTTCAGAAGCATCCGCACTGTTCAGAAAAAAATTGGGTCATCTTCAACTTGACTGTTTCCTGTCAAGTGTAAAAACTTATTTAGGTTATTACAGGTTGGAGCTATCCAGCTGTACAGTCTTGAGCTAGATGCTAACTCAGACAAGAAAAAGAAGACACACATGGTTGTCGTCTACAAGTGGATGGATATGAAAGGAGCAGGGAGATTGTGGTCTGCCAAATGTAAACTTCACGTAAGAAAATACAAGCTTTTTCAAATGGCATTTTTTCTGCTTCTGATTCACCACCATTTGAATAAAGAAATACTGAGAAATACAACCTTTAATCTTAAATTATTTTACATATGTCATTTAAAGAAGACTGGAAGATTTTATTCAAAACACAATTAAAAACCAAACTAGACTACACAAATTATTTGTATAAAACTAAGTTGTGGAAACAAAAACAATATTAATGTAACTAAAAATAGCACACACAAAAATCCTACCAACTAAACATGTTTTTAAAGGCATTAAGCACATTAGTGGGGCTGTAAAAACTAAACTAAAAATTAAGTGTTTACATAAAGTTATAAGTCAAGCAAAAACAAAGTTAATCAGGAAAAGAAACTTAAAAATACCTTTAAGACATAAACAATAACAGATAAAACTAATGTTTACATGAAAAGAAATCTACGTCAGAGAAACTAAGAAAAAAAAGCACCTAAAGCACTAAAAACTAATAATTATATCCTACTGACCGTAATGTTAAAAATAAAACACAGAATAAAAAGAAAAAACTAAACTAAATACGGCCACATCCTTAACAGTATTCAATGGAAAAGCTTGTTCCAGCTAATATATACACGATCCTTCAAATATGACTAGCAACTCACTACAAATGTTCTAATTTTTTGTATTTTAAATATTTACATTGATTTATTTTACTAAGGACCATATTAATCTAATAAGGCTCATTTTTTTTTCCAAATTATGTTTTAATACAGTAAACTTATTTTTTGGAAAATGGCCATATTCTAGAAAACAGTGCTGTAATTCTTGACATGAATGACTTTTTAGTTTTCCCCTTAGAGTTTTGCGCCGGTAACTGTACTTCATGCTGAGTCTTTTCCACAGCTACAGAGCGGGGAACTTTCTTCTTTTTGCATGAGGTTGGCTTTGTTGAAGCTTCCATGTTTTTCCCACCAGAAGAGCTGCTGCTTTCTACGATCCTTTCTGAGACTTTAATGTTGATCTCAGTCTCCACTTTGAGTGGTCTTTTGGATCTTTGAATCTCAACTGGACTATAGGGCTTTACGTGAATGACAGTTTCTTGAGGTTTTAGTATTCTAGGTGAGTTTTGCGCCGGTAACTGTACTTCATGCTGAGTCTTTTCCACAGCTGCAGAGCGGGGAACTTTCTTCTTTTTGCATGAGGTTGGCTTTGTTGAAGCTTCCATGTTTTTTCCACCAGAAGAGCTGCTGCTTTCTATGACCCATTCTGAGGCTTTACTGTTGGTCTCAGTCTCAACGGGAATATAGGGTTTCACGTGAATAACAGTCTCTTGAGTCTTACGTTTTTTTGGAGAGTTTTGCGCCTGTGACTGTTCTTCACGCTCAGTGTTTTTCGCAGCTGCAGAGCGTGGAACTTTCTTCTTTCTGCATGAGGTTGGCTTTGTTGAAGCTTCCATGTTTTTCCCACCAGAAGAGCTGCTGCTTTCTACGATCCTTTCTGGGGCTTTAATGTTGGTCTCAGTCTCCACTTTGAGTGGTCTTTTGGATCTTTGATTTTCAACTGGACTACAGGGCTTCACATGAATGACAGTTTCTTGAGGTTTTAGTATTCTAGGTGAGTTATGCGCTGGTAACTGTACTTCATGCTGAGTCTTTTCCACAGGTGAAGAGCGAGGAACTTTCTTCTTTTTGCATGAGGTTGGCTTTGTTGAAGCTTCCATGTTTTTCCCACCAGAAGAGCTGCTGCTTTCTACGACCCATTCTGAGGCTTTAATGTTTGTCTCAATCTCAACTGGAATGTAGGGTTTCACGTGAATAACAGTTTCTTGAGTCTTATGTTTTTTTGGAGAGTTTTGCGCCGGTGACTGTTTTTCACGCTCAGTCAGTTCATAAGTATTCTGTGTTTCTGTAGATTTTTGAGCAGTTAGCTTTGCTGCACTAAATGCTGAAATGTCTGTACTAGTTTCCGTATGGTCAGTTTTGTTATTTGTGGTTGCAGATTTTCCATTTTCAGTGTCTTGGCAGACAGACATGAGTCTATGTGCTGATCTTACATAAGGATGTGCTTCGCTTTTAGAAAGATGATTCATGCTAATAAAATTATGGTTTAGAGCTTCTTCTGGAGTAATTCTGTCCTTTGAATTAACACACAGCATCTGCTTTAATAGGGATTCAAATTCTACTATATCTTTATGCTTTAAATAATCCCAGTGGCTAATGGCAGACTGCATTTGGCTGAAATACTGACGTTTCTGATTGGCTAGCACATCATCTATTGTGCCAAGAGCCATGAAAACACGTTCTGTCATTCTCCCTTTACAACCCATGTACTCTGATGGATTTTTGAATCTGAACTTCTTTCCAGATGAAGTTTTATCTACAGCAAAAAAGTAATGTACTCTTAAACCTTCCTGTAAAACATTATCTGGGGGGGTACCTTGCAATCGAACAATGGTTGCAATATATTCATATTCAGAAGTTCTTGGATATAGGTTTTTGTAGAAATACATAAACGCCAAACAACAACCGAGACTCCACATATCCACACTTTCATTCATTGGGAGGCCAAAGACAGCCTCAGGGGCTCGGTATCCCAAAGCCTGAATCTCGCTTGTACGTTTTAAATCAGAAATATTTCTTGCCAAACCAAAATCAATTAGCTTTACCTTGAAAGGATGAGTGGCATGATTTACTAACATTAAGTTGTTTGGTTTGATGTCAGTATGAGCAAGACCCATCGACTTTAGAGCGTTTAAAGCCACCAGAATTTGCTGAGCAATTGGCCGTATTTCAGACACTTCCATCGGCTTCTGGTTTTCATGAGCCATGAAATGTAAAACATCTTGGTCTAGTTTTTCTAAAACAATACAATGTTGCACTCCAAAGCTAAAATGTTCCACTAACTTTAAAAGATTATTTTTGTCTGGGTCGGCGCACTGGATTTTCTCAAGCATCATTGACTCTTTTATTCCATAATTTCTAGCCAACATTTTCACTGCCACATGGTTAAATGTAGGACATTGTCTATAGAGGATAACTGCCCCAAAGGCTCCTTCACCCAAAAAACGAATTTTTCGGTAAATGTGTTCGTTACTTGTAAGAAGAGTGGGGTATAGAAAGCGACAACTCTTTGAAGTGTCCATCGTTTGCAATAATGAAAACTGTTGAAAAACCTATGTTCTTTTTCTGCAAGACAATACAATTCAACTGTTATATTAAGGGACTTGTGCACAGCTCAGCCTAGTTTGCTAATCACATCACAGTGATGACATATGACATCACACCCAACTGTGTTGACATCACAGTGATGACATATGACATCACACCCAACTGTGTTGACATCACAGTGATGACGTATGACATCACAGCTTAAATGTCATCTGATGACGTATGACATCACTGTTCAAATGGCTGGCTGATGACATCATTGCACTATTTTTGTCATTCTTTTTTTCGCACCTATACATGTGTGGTTGAGCGGTGTTGTTGACAACTTTTTCTAAAGGTAATTGATTTCCAGTGTACTACAATATGCAACTTTAAATTTTGAAAAGGAAAAAAAAGGGAAGGAACAGGAAGTATAATTTATATAGGCATGACAAATATACTAATTTCATTCTTAAGATGTACATTTGGACTTTGCTCAGACACGACTGAAATAAAGTACCCTTTTCTGCCCTTTCAAAAATTCATTAAAGGAATTGCTCTGTATAAGTAGGAACGTGCAGCTACATGTATGAGTTTTACCTGTTATGCTGGGTTCACACTGAACGTGATTTGCACATTAAATTCACCTTTGGTTTGCAACAAATCTGTTGCAAGATGCTTATTAAAAAACATTTTCATAAATCAGTGTTTAATGCAGTTTGAGTTGTTTTGGGTTTTTTTCGGGGCGGGGAGGGGGGGTTATCAACTATAGCTGTGTAAAGTAGGGCTCTGTACAATTAGACTTTCCACTTGTCTGCCGCACGGAGATGTAGGGTGGCCCTGGGCCCTTGCCCTGGCCATGGAGACGTGTTCTGCCTTGGGTCAGAGCGGGGGCCCTTGCACCTTCCGACGCAGGGACACCAGCGGTAAACCTGCCAGCCTTCCAGTCAGCCATCTTACCCTATAAAATGAAACATGTGGTCATTTCCTGGTTTTTAATAGTGGCAAAGTCTAATATGTTAACAAGTCTGCAGCCTTTGTCACTTGAGTATCTGTCTTTGATAAATCCAGTTTGATCGAGGTGAAATATGCGTGAGTGATTTTTTCTATTCTCTGTGCGAGTGCCTTCAGAATCAGAGGTATTTTATCGATCCCACAGGTGGGAAATTTGTGCATTACATTCGCATTGTAATCATAAAATAATAATAGAATAATATACAAAAAATTGTTTGTAAAGAATTTTTACGTTTGCATTGATTAAAGAAATGGGGCGATTGATTGAAGGATCTTTTGTCTTTGGTTTGAGAAGAAGGATTTTTTTTTTTTAGCTAAATTAATGTTAGGTGGCATTGATTGGCTTTCCTTGATAAATCTATATTCATATTATAAAACGGTGGTCCCAGCTGCTCTCAGAATTATTTGTAAAACTCAGCAGGAAAGTCATCAGGTCCTGGAGCATTGTTGTTTGGCATTAGAAACAGTCAGAACTTGAGCGTTATTTTGGATTCTAAGCTAACTTTTATCCCTCATATAAAATGGTGTGTTTAGCCCTTGTGCTATCTTAGATGACCCCACCCTTACATTGACGTGTGTTTCCTACCATGACAAAGGTGGATAAAGGTGGAAAGATTTCATGTAATCCATGGACACCAGTGAAGATCACAAATCATTGAAAAGAAAAGGTTCAGAGCACTGTCTAGTGGGTCTAGATGACCCAACTCCCATCGTTAAAGTGCCTAGGATAGCACAAGGGTTACATCTGGTAATTATCATCTTGGAAATCTAGCTAGGGTCTGCCCACTACTCTGTCTTGCTAATATGGAGATGCTAATCCATGCTTTCATCTTGAGTGACATTGATTATTGTAACGCCTTTCAGCTTCTCCAGAACTCTGCTGCACGAGTTCACACCAAGACCAGGAGGTTGGCTCACATCACTCCAATTTTAAAATCCCTGCATTGGCTCCCCATATGCTTCAGGATTGATTTTAAGATAGTTTTAACCGTTTTTAAATTGTTAAATTGATTGTCAAGATGGCTGCCGCTCGTCCAGACGGAGTTTCATGCACTCCAGACAACTGTAACCAAGGACATTGCCAACTTAGGGAAACCGTTCAAAAGCTTAGACTGGAACTCAGAGAGAAATCAATTCTGATAGAGAAAATTCTCTCAGTATCGACATCCCAGTCTAAGTATATCCAGCAGCTACAGCATTCCATTAACACCAACCGCTCCCTTTCTCAAACCCTTCCGTGGTTTGGAGAAACCCCCGCTGAAGACCCATTCCACCACTACGGACAGCAACATAATTCAAATATGTGGCCGTAAAAACAACGGGTGGGAACGGATGGACGGGGCACCGAGCACCACCAACACCAGCTCTGCACTGCTGGAGGCCAGGAGTCGACAGGACCTCCATGAGGACCAGGCTCCAGCCCTCTGCTCTACGCCCAAACAGTCGTGGGCTGAGGTGACACGTCGCGGCCGGAGGATCTGTGGACCCGAACCCGACACAGCCAGTTCGGGGAACCTAGCGCTGACCAACCGCTTTGCCCCGCTGGCTGAAGACCTCACCGCGGCGTCAGCGACCCGAGCGGGCTCACCGGGACCGACATCGGGCAGAACGCCTACCGTGGCATCCGGCTCTGCTGCTGGTCCCAGCCAGGCGACGACTCCCGCTACCACCTCTACGGATCCAACGGCGTCTGCTACTTCGGTGCCCGCTTTGCTGGAGCCTGGCCGGCTCGCCCTTCTTCCCGGAGCCGCGGCACTGGCCCAGCCGCCCGGATCCTCTGCTGTTCCGCTGGCCCCCGCCACGAGAAGGAAACGCCGCCGTCTGCTGAAAGACGCGGTGGCCCGACGCTCAGGCGAGCTTCCCCGGGGCTCGCGCGCCGCAGCCTGCATCTCACCAGCTTCAGGGGATCCACTCTCCACAGAAAAACCAGGTCTTCACGCTGGAGTTCTGTCTGCCCGGAAACATCACTATGGAGCTCCCATTTCTCCACCTGAGCCCGCTGGAGCGGAGGCCGCTGCTCTTCACCCCGCTGCTGTCGCGGGGAGACCCGCTGGAAGACCCGGACCTGTGCAGCAGCCCGTGCTCATCGTGGGAGACTCCGTTGTCCGGCATGTCCGGGTCAGAAGGTGCCACACACACTCACTCTCTGGAGCTGTCGTCAATTACATTAAAAACTCTGCTCACCAACTTTCTGTCAAACACCCCTCTGCGGAGACTTTTATCATACATGCAGGCACCAACAACCTGAAACTGCAGCAATCAGAGACTCTGAAAATGGACTTCATCCATCTGATTCATACCATCCAACAGTTAAACATAAACTGTATCGTATCTGGACCACTGCCTGCACCCCGTTATGGAGACATCATGTTCTCACGCGTCCGTCAGCTTCACATTTGGTTAAAAACATACTGTCATTCCATAAGCATTCCATACGTTGATAACTTCACAACCTTTTACAATAGACCATACCTCTTTAAATCAGATGGTTTACACCCCAACAATAGTGGTTCCCGTCTTCTCAGCATGAGCATTGATCTCACCCTCCGTTCTTTCAAAACCATATCCAGCTGACGGTTGAACCAGGACATCCACACCCCTGACTCATCATTCTCTGCCATTCAGCATCACATACCAGTCCGCATCACCAATAGACAGTCAAATCATTTGCATTCATATCCACGTGCCTCGCGTGTTTGTTGTCTCCGACCAATTCACACATCAGTCGCAAAACCTACGACAAGCACACATCAGATTGTACCCACAACCATGAAGATGGCTCTTTTAAATGTCAGATCACTTTTAAATAAGTCTTTTATCATTAATGATCTGATTTTAGACCATGATTTAACCTGTTTGTTTTTAACTGAAACCTGGCTTGGCTCTGATGCACCAGCTATTCTCACTCAGGCTTCTCCACCTAATTTTAACTTTTTATTTTCAATCAGGGAAGGAAAGAAAGGTGGAGGTACAGCATCGATTGCTCACAAAAGAATTTTATCTGAAAATATTTTACTTGGTAAATATTGTTCATTCGAGCATCATGCTTTTGTCTTTGGAGACCCTCCTGTTTTAACTGTCACAGTATACAGACCACCAACCCCTCCTTCCTGTTTTATCGAAGAATTTTCGGAACTTTTATCATCTCTTCATATTAGGTACAATAGGATTTTAATTACTGGTGATTTTAATTTGCATGTTGACAATCATGATGATATCTATGCCTGTGAGTTTTTAAATCTTCTAAACAGCATGGATTTTCAGCAGCATGTCACACAGCCGACTCACAACAGAGGACACACCCTGGACCTTGTCATTACCTATGGTCTGTCCACTGGGGTGTCCTCTGTTGTTGACTTGGCCATATCAGACCATTATTGTGTGTTTTTTACTGTCACCAGTGAAATCCAGCAGGAAGCGTCAGTGAGAACTGTGAGGAAGCGGTATTTAACTCCTGAAGTGGCTGCAAGTTTTATTGATGTTTTTAAGCAAACTCCTGCTCAGATTTTACCTGCACCCTGTGATTTTATTGTTGATCATTTTAATAACAGACTTCAGTCTTCCATAGATGCAGTGGCTCCACTCAAAACAAAAACATTAAGAGCCACTCCTAAAATGCCATGGAAGACTGACGACATTAAGGGTCTGAAGCAGAACTGCAGGAGAGCAGAGAGGAAATACCGGAAGACAAATTTAATCATTCATAAAGACATTTTTAAAGAACAACTCAAAATCTACAATAACTCAGTCAAACGGGCCAGAACCTCCTATTTTTCAAAAATCATTTCAGAAAATAAAAACAACCCCAAATTTCTTTTTAAAACAATTGATATTTTAATAAACAAAGACTTCAACAAGTCCTCCATGCCATCATCTAATGCTGCATGTGAGGACTTTGCAGACCACTTCATGGGTAAAATCAATGCTATAAGATCAAACATGTCATCTATGCAGTACACGGATCTTAACAGACCACCAGCATTGTTTTTACCAGAAGAAACACTGGGGAGTTTTGTCCTGGTTGATGCAGAGATGCTTGGTCGAGTTGTATCCCAAGTAAACACTACAACCTGCCTTTTAGATCCCATTCCCACTTCACTTTTTAAAACATTTTATGGATTCTTTGAGTCAGAGCTTTTAAATATAGTAAACTGCTCTCTTCAGACGGGGGTCTTCCCCTCTGCCTGTAAGATGGCGGTGGTGAGGCCCCTTCTGAAGAAGAGTCAATTAGATCCAAAAAATCTGGATAACTATAGACCCGTATCCAACTTACCATTTTTAAGTAAAATAATAGAAAAAAGTGTCGCTACTCAACTGCATGAGTTTTTAAATGCCCAAAAAATTTTAGAAAAATATCAGTCTGGTTTTAGGAAAAGCCACAGCACAGAGACGGCTCTTTTAAAGATCGTTAATGATCTAAGATTAAACTACGACTCACAGAAACTTTCTGTTCTGGTGCTGCTGGATCTTAGTGCCGCTTTTGATACAGTAGATCACCAGATTTTATTAGACAGACTTAGGAGTCTGGTGGGCCTCTCTGGAAATGTTCTTAAGTGGTTTTACTCTTACCTGACAGATCGACACTTTTATGTAAGTATGGATACGTGCTCTTCAAGAATCCACAAAATAAGTTGTGGGGTTCCCCAAGGGTCGATTTTAGGGCCAATACTTTTTAATTTGTATATGTTGCCTCTTGGGGAGGTCATCAGGAGACACGGCGTTGACTTTCACAGCTATGCTGATGATACACAGCTTTACATCGCCGTGTCTCCTGATGACCTTGAACCTGTCAACACTCTTTTAAACTGCATTTTAGATATAAAGTTGTGGATGGCAGAAAATTTCTTACAGCTCAACCAGGACAAAACTGAAGTTTTAATCATCGGTTCTGAAGACAAGAGAGAGATGATTTTACCACATCTTCATAATTTTAAACCTTCTCAATGTGTGAGAAACCTGGGCGTACTTTTTGACTCTGAGCTAAATTTTATCCCACACATTAAAAATGTCGTTAAGACAGGATTTTATCATCTCAAAAACATTGCCAGAGTCCGCCCGTTCCTCTCTCTTGCCAGCACAGAGGTACTAATGCATGCTTTTATTTTCAGTCGTTTAGATTATTGTAATGCCCTGCTCTCTGGTTTACCCAAAAAGTCTCTTTCAAACTTACAACTTCTACAGAACTCAGCGGCACGAGTTCTGACGAGAACCAGAGGGCGAGAACACATTACACCGGTTTTAAAATCGCTGCATTGGCTCCCTGTGCGTTTCAGGATTGATTTTAAGATTCTTTTAATGGTTTATAAATGTTTTTATGGTCTTGGGCCTTCTTATTTAAATGATATTCTTTTAAAATATGAGCCCTCGCGGACCCTGAGGTCCTCCGGTGCTGGCCTCTTAGTTGTTCCCAAGGTGAGGACCAAAACTTATGGTGAGGCTTCGTTCTGCCATTATGGGCCTCGCCTGTGGAACGGCCTTCCGGAGAGCCTCAGGGCCGCAGAGACTGTAGAGGTTTTTAAGAAGAGGCTCAAGACCCACCTTTTTAATTTAGCTTTTAGTTGATTTTAACTGCTAATTTATTCTATTAGTTTTAGTATAGGCTATTTTATGTATTTATTTTAATTTTACGCATCTTATTTTCAATTTTATGTTTTTAATTTTAGCATCTTATGATTTTAGCCCCAGTGTTTCTTGAGGGGGTCTTTTCCTCCAGGGATGCCGGTTTGGTCAGCGGTTGTTGCTGCAGTTGTTGCCCTTGCTGGGGCGGCTGGGGTCTAATTTTACAGCTTTTGGCTGTGAGGGGGACCCCGGTGTTGTCCCGGTCTGGGTGGGCACTGTGGCGATGTTCCGGTGGCCAGGCTGGCTCCTGGTATGAAAGGATTCCCAGATACTGTTTCCTCACAGCAGAGCCAAGCCATACTTGTTTGTTTGTTTGTTTATTTATTTATTTATTTATTTATTTATTTATTTATTTATTTATTTATTTATTTATTTATTTATTCTTTTACAGTTACATAGTCATATTTCATTGTACGTGGGAGCCATGGGTCATGTGGTTTAATGGAGGGGAGTGGGAAGGGTGAAGGGTGGGTTGGGGTTTTTATTGTAATGTTGTGTGTTTACTGTTTTTAGTGTTAAAGCGCTTCGAGCTGCACAAAGTGCATGAGAAGCGCTATTTAATAAATAAAGTTTGATTTGATTTGATTTGATTTAAATGTCTTAACAGAGTTGTGTGTGGGTATGGGAAGGAAGCTCTTTAAATTGTCATGCTTGTTTTTATATTATTTTGTTTGTTTTAATGTAAAGCATTTTGAAAAGTGCTATATAAATAAAGTTTGATTTAATTTGATAAGCAACAGAACTTCGTGAAGTTCAGACAGTGAAAGCGTTGAGTCCAAGTTTGTGATTTGATCCTCTTTTAACCTGGGTAGGTTAACATTATGTAGAAATGAGTTGATGCTTTGCTGTGATGGATTGATCTGTCACGTGTAGAAGTTGGAATACAAATCTTTTAATGTGTTAAAATTTTTGACCGAGTTACGTTTTTTGTGCTACACAACAACATGTCTCAGCAGTAAAGCAATAACATTTGAGCTATAACTAGCCCATAGGACCTTTTATCGTTTCAGAAGCATCCGCACTGTTCAGAAAAAAATTGGGTCATCTTCAACTTGACTGTTTCCTGTCAAGTGTAAAAACTTATTTAGGTTATTACAGGTTGGAGCTATCCAGCTGTACAGTCTTGAGCTAGATGCTAACTCAGACAAGAAAAAGAAGACACACATGGTTGTCGTCTACAAGTGGATGGATATGAAAGGAGCAGGGAGTTTGTGGTCTGCCAAATGTAAACTTCACGTAAGAAAATACAAGCTTTTTCAAATGGCATTTTTTCTGCTTCTGATTCACCACCATTTGAATAAAGAAATACTGAGAAATACAACCTTTAATCTTAAATTATTTTACATATGTCATTTAAAGAAGACTGGAAGATTTTATTCAAAACACAATTAAAAACCAAACTAGACTACACAAATTATTTGTATAAAACTAAGTTGTGGAAACAAAAACAATATTAATGTAACTAAAAATAGCACACACAAAAATCCTACCAACTAAACATATTTTTAAAGGCATTAAGCACATTAGTGGGGCTGTAAAAACTAAACTCAAAATTAAGTGTTTACATAAAGTTCTAAGTCAAGCAAAAACAAAGTTAATCGGGAAAAGAAACTTAAAAATACCTTTAAGACATAAACAATAACAGATAAAACTAATGTTTACATGAAAAGAAATCTACGTCAGAGAAACTAAGAAAAAAAGAACCTAAAGCACTAAAAACTAATAATTATATCCTACTGACCGTAATGTTAAAAATAAAACACAGAATAAAAAGAAAAAAACTAAACTAAATACGGCCACATCCTTAACAGTATTCAATGGAAAAGCTTGTTCCAGCTAATATATACACGATCCTTCAAATATGACTAGCAACTCACTACAAATGTTCTAATTTTTTGTATTTTAAATATTTACATTGATTTATTTTACTAAGGACCATATTAATCTAATAAGGCTCATTTTTTTTTCCAAATTATGTTTTAATACAGTAAACTTATTTTTTGGAAAATGGCCATATTCTAGAAAACAGTGCTGTAATTCTTGACATGAATGACTTTTTAGTTTTCCCCTTAGAGTTTTGCGCCGGTAACTGTACTTCATGCTGAGTCTTTTCCACAGCTACAGAGCGGGGAACTTTCTTCTTTTTGCATGAGGTTGGCTTTGTTGAAGCTTCCATGTTTTTCCCACCAGAAGAGCTGCTGCTTTCTACGATCCTTTCTGAGACTTTAATGTTGATCTCAGTCTCCACTTTGAGTGGTCTTTTGGATCTTTGAATCTCAACTGGACTATAGGGCTTTACGTGAATGACAGTTTCTTGAGGTTTTAGTATTCTAGGTGAGTTTTGCGCCGGTAACTGTACTTCATGCTGAGTCTTTTCCACAGCTGCAGAGCGGGGAACTTTCTTCTTTTTGCATGAGGTTGGCTTTGTTGAAGCTTCCATGTTTTTTCCACCAGAAGAGCTGCTGCTTTCTACGACCCATTCTGAGGCTTTACTGTTGGTCTCAGTCTCAACGGGAATATAGGGTTTCACGTGAATAACAGTCTCTTGAGTCTTACGTTTTTTTGGAGAGTTTTGCGCCTGTGACTGTTCTTCACGCTCAGTGTTTTTCGCAGCTGCAGAGCGTGGAACTTTCTTTTTTCTGCATGAGGTTGGCTTTGTTGAAGCTTCCATGTTTTTCCCACCAGAAGAGCTGCTGCTTTCTACGATCCTTTCTGAGGCTTTAATGTTGGTCTCAGTCTCCACTTTGAGTGGTCTTTTGGATCTTTGATTTTCAACTGGACTACAGGGCTTCACATGAATGACAGTTTCTTGAGGTTTTAGTTTTCTAGGTGAGTTATGCGCTGGTAACTGTACTTCATGCTGAGTCTTTTCCACAGGTGAAGAGCGAGGAACTTTCTTCTTTTTGCATGAGGTTGGCTTTGTTGAAGCTTCCATGTTTTTCCCACCAGAAGAGCTGCTGCTTTCTACGACCCATTCTGAGGCTTTAATGTTTGTCTCAATCTCAACTGGAATGTAGGGTTTCACGTGAATAACAGTTTCTTGAGTCTTATGTTTTTTTGGAGAGTTTTGCGACGGTGACTGTTTTTCACGCTCAGTCAGTTCGTAAGTATTCTGTGTTTCTGCAGATTTTTGAGCAGTTGGCTTTGCTGCACTGAATGCTGAAATGTCTGTACTAGTTTCCGTATGGTCAGTTTTGTTATTTGTGGTTGCAGATTTTCCATTTTCAGTGTCTTGGCAGACAGACATGAGTCTATGTGCTGATCTTACATAAGGATGTGCTTTGCTTTTAGAAAGATGATTCATGCTAATAAAATTATGGTTTAGAGCTTCTTCTGGAGTAATTCTGTCCATTGAATTAACACACAGCATCTGCTTTAATAGGGATTCAAATTCTATTATATCTTTATGCTTTAAATAATCCCAGTGGCTAATGGCAGACTGCATTTGGCTGAAATACTGACGTTTCTGATTGGCTAGCACATCATCTATTGTGCCAAGAGCCATGAAAACACGTTCTGTCATTCTCCCTTTACAACCCATGTACTCTGATGGATTTTTGAATCTGAACTTCTTTCCAGATGAAGTTTTATCTACAGCAAAAAAGTAATGTACTCTTAAACCTTCCTGTAAAACATTATCTGGGGGGGTACCTTGCAATCGAACAATGGTTGCAATATATTCATATTCAGAAGTTCTTGGATATAGGTTTTTGTAGAAATACATAAACGCCAAACAACAACCGAGACTCCACATATCCACACTTTCATTCATTGGGAGGCCAAAGACAGCCTCAGGGGCTCGGTATCCCAAAGCCTGAATCTCGCTTGTACGTTTTAAATCAGAAATATTTCTTGCCAAACCAAAATCAATTAGCTTTACCTTGAAAGGATGAGTGGCATGATTTACTAACATTAAGTTGTTTGGTTTGATGTCAGTATGAGCAAGACCCATCGACTTTAGAGCGTTTAAAGCCACCAGAATTTGCTGAGCAATTGGCCGTATTTCAGACACTTCCATCGGCTTCTGGTTTTCATGAGCCATGAAATGTAAAACATCTTGGTCTAGTTTTTCTAAAACAATACAATGTTGCACTCCAAAGCTAAAATGTTCCACTAACTTTAAAAGATTATTTTTGTCTGGGTCGGCGCACTGGATTTTCTCAAGCATCATTGACTCTTTTATTCCATAATTTCTAGCCAACATTTTCACTGCCACATGGTTAAATGTAGGACATTGTCTATAGAGGATAACTGCCCCAAAGGCTCCTTCACCCAAAAAACGAATTTTTCGGTAAATGTGTTCGTTACTTGTAAGAAGAGTGGGGTATAGAAAGCGACAACTCTTTGAAGTGTCCATCGTTTGCAATAATGAAAACTGTTGAAAAACCTATGTTCTTTTTCTGCAAGACAATACAATTCAACTGTTATATTAAGGGACTTGTATACAGCTCAGCCTAGTCTGCTAATCACATCACAGTGATGACATATGACATCACACCCAACTGTGTTGACATCACAGTGATGACATATGACATCACACCCAACTGTGTTGACATCACAGTGATGACGTATGACATCACAGCTTAAATGTCATCTGATGACGTATGACATCACTGTTCAAATGGCTGGCTGATGACATCATTGCACTATTTTTGTCATTCTTTTTTTCGCACCTATACATGTGTGGTTGAGCGGTGTTGTTGACAACTTTTTCTAAAGGTAATTGATTTCCAGTGTACTACAATATGCAACTTTAAATTTTGAAAAGGAAAAAAAAGGGAAGGAACAGGAAGTATAATTTATATAGGCATGACAAATATACTAATTTCATTCTTAAGATGTACATTTGGACTTTGCTCAGACACGACTGAAATAAAGTACCCTTTTCTGCCCTTTCAAAAATTCATTAAAGGAATTGCTCTGTATAAGTAGGAACGTGCAGCTACATGTATGAGTTTTACCTGTTATGCTGGGTTCACACTGAACGTGATTTGCACATTAAATTCACCTTTGGTTTGCAACAAATCTGTTGCAAGATGCTTATTAAAAAACATTTTCATAAATCAGTGTTTAATGCAGTTTGAGTTGTTTTGGGTTTTTTTCGGGGCGGGGAGGGGGGGTTATCAACTATAGCTGTGTAAAGTAGGGCTCTGTACAATTAGACTTTCCACTTGTCTGCCGCACGGAGATGTAGGGTGGCCCTGGGCCCTTGCCCTGGCCATGGAGACGTGTTCTGCCTTGGGTCAGAGCGGGGGCCCTTGCACCTTCCGACGCAGGGACACCAGCGGTAAACCTGCCAGCCTTCCAGTCAGCCATCTTACCCTATAAAATGAAACATGTGGTCATTTCCTGGTTTTTAATAGTGGCAAAGTCTAATATGTTAACAAGTCTGCAGCCTTTGTCACTTGAGTATCTGTCTTTGATAAATCCAGTTTGATCGAGGTGAAATATGCGTGAGTGATTTTTTCTATTCTCTGTGCGAGTGCCTTCAGAATCAGAGGTATTTTATCGATCCCACAGGTGGGAAATTTGTGCATTACATTCGCATTGTAATCATAAAATAATAATAGAATAATATACAAAAAATTGTTTGTAAAGAATTTTTACGTTTGCATTGATTAAAGAAATGGGGCGATTGATTGAAGGATCTTTTGTCTTTGGTTTGAGAAGAAGGATTTTTTTTTTTTAGCTAAATTAATGTTAGGTGGCATTGATTGGCTTTCCTTGATAAATCTATATTCATATTATAAAACGGTGGTCCCAGCTGCTCTCAGAATTATTTGTAAAACTCAGCAGGAAAGTCATCAGGTCCTGGAGCATTGTTGTTTGGCATTAGAAACAGTCAGAACTTGAGCGTTATTTTGGATTCTAAGCTAACTTTTATCCCTCATATAAAATGGTGTGTTTAGCCCTTGTGCTATCTTAGATGACCCCACCCTTACATTGACGTGTGTTTCCTACCATGACAAAGGTGGATAAAGGTGGAAAGATTTCATGTAATCCATGGACACCAGTGAAGATCACAAATCATTGAAAAGAAAAGGTTCAGAGCACTGTCTAGTGGGTCTAGATGACCCAACTCCCATCGTTAAAGTGCCTAGGATAGCACAAGGGTTACATCTGGTAATTATCATCTTGGAAATCTAGCTAGGGTCTGCCCACTACTCTGTCTTGCTAATATGGAGATGCTAATCCATGCTTTCATCTTGAGTGACATTGATTATTGTAACGCCTTTCAGCTTCTCCAGAACTCTGCTGCACGAGTTCACACCAAGACCAGGAGGTTGGCTCACATCACTCCAATTTTAAAATCCCTGCATTGGCTCCCCATATGCTTCAGGATTGATTTTAAGATACTTTTAACCGTTTTTAAATGTCTTAACAGAGTTGTGTGTGGGTATGGGAAGGAAGCTCTTTAAATTGTCATGCTTGTTTTTATATTATTTTGTTTGTTTTAATGTAAAGCATTTTGAAAAGTGCTATATAAATAAAGTTTGATTTAATTTGATAAGCAACAGAACTTCGTGAAGTTCAGACAGTGAAAGCGTTGAGTCCAAGTTTGTGATTTGATCCTCTTTTAACCTGGGTAGGTTAACATTATGTAGAAATGAGTTGATGCTTTGCTGTGATGGATTGATCTGTCACGTGTAGAAGTTGGAATACAAATCTTTTAATGTGTTAAAATTTTTGACCGAGTTACGTTTTTTGTGCTACACAACAACATGTCTCAGCAGTAAAGCAATAACATTTGAGCTATAACTAGCCCATAGGACCTTTTATCGTTTCAGAAGCATCCGCACTGTTCAGAAAAAAATTGGGTCATCTTCAACTTGACTGTTTCCTGTCAAGTGTAAAAACTTATTTAGGTTATTACAGGTTGGAGCTATCCAGCTGTACAGTCTTGAGCTAGATGCTAACTCAGACAAGAAAAAGAAGACACACATGGTTGTCGTCTACAAGTGGATGGATATGAAAGGAGCAGGGAGTTTGTGGTCTGCCAAATGTAAACTTCACGTAAGAAAATACAAGCTTTTTCAAATGGCATTTTTTCTGCTTCTGATTCACCACCATTTGAATAAAGAAATACTGAGAAATACAACCTTTAATCTTAAATTATTTTACATATGTCATTTAAAGAAGACTGGAAGATTTTATTCAAAACACAATTAAAAACCAAACTAGACTACACAAATTATTTGTATAAAACTAAGTTGTGGAAACAAAAACAATATTAATGTAACTAAAAATAGCACACAAAAAATCCTACCAACTAAACATATTTTTAAAGGCATTAAGCACATTAGTGGGGCTGTAAAAACTAAACTCAAAATTAAGTGTTTACATAAAGTTCTAAGTCAAGCAAAAACAAAGTTAATCGGGAAAAGAAACTTAAAAATACCTTTAAGACATAAACAATAACAGATAAAACTAATGTTTACATGAAAAGAAATCTACGTCAGAGAAACTAAGAAAAAAAAGCACCTAAAGCACTAAAAACTAATAATTATATCCTACTGACCGCAATGTTAAAAATAAAACACAGAATAAAAAGAAAAAACTAAACTAAATACGGCCACATCCTTAACAGTATTCAATGGAAAAGCTTGTTCCAGCTAATATATACACGATCCTTCAAATATGACTAGGAACTCACTACAAATGTTCTAATTTTTTTGTATTTTAAATATTTACATTGATTTATTTTACTAAGGACCATATTAATCTAATAAGGCTCTTTTTTTCCCAAATTATGTTTTAATACAGTAAACTTATTTTTTGGAAAATGGCCATATTCTAGAAAACAGTGCTGTAATTCTTGACATGAATGACTTTTTAGTTTTCCCCTTAGAGTTTTGCGCCGGTAACTGTACTTCATGCTGAGTCTTTTCCACAGCTACAGAGCGGGGAACTTTCTTCTTTTTGCATGAGGTTGGCTTTGTTGAAGCTTCCATGTTTTTCCCACCAGAAGAGCTGCTGCTTTCTACGATCCTTTCTGAGACTTTAATGTTGATCTCAGTCTCCACTTTGAGTGGTCTTTTGGATCCTTGAATCTCAACTGGACTATAGGGCTTTACGTGAATGACAGTTTCTTGAGGTTTTAGTATTCTAGGTGAGTTTTGCGCCGGTAACTGTACTTCATGCTGAGTCTTTTCCACAGCTGCAGAGCGGGGAACTTTCTTCTTTTTGCATGAGGTTGGCTTTGTTGAAGCTTCCATGTTTTTTCCACCAGAAGAGCTGCTGCTTTCTACGACCCATTCTGAGGCTTTACTGTTGGTCTCAGTCTCAACGGGAATATAGGGTTTCACGTGAATAACAGTCTCTTGAGTCTTACGTTTTTTTGGAGAGTTTTGCGCCTGTGACTGTTCTTCACGCTCAGTGTTTTTCGCAGCTGCAGAGCGTGGAACTTTCTTCTTTCTGCATGAGGTTGGCTTTGTTGAAGCTTCCATGTTTTTCCCACCAGAAGAGCTGCTGCTTTCTACGATCCTTTCTGGGGCTTTAATGTTGGTCTCAGTCTCCACTTTGAGTGGTCTTTTGGATCTTTGATTTTCAACTGGACTACAGGGCTTCACATGAATGACAGTTTCTTGAGGTTTTAGTATTCTAGGTGAGTTATGCGCTGGTAACTGTACTTCATGCTGAGTCTTTTCCACAGGTGAAGAGCGAGGAACTTTCTTCTTTTTGCATGAGGTTGGCTTTGTTGAAGCTTCCATGTTTTTCCCACCAGAAGAGCTGCTGCTTTCTACGACCCATTCTGAGGCTTTACTGTTGGTCTCAGTGTCAACGGGAATATAGGGTTTCACGTGAATAACAGTTTCTTGAGTCTTATGTTTTTTTGGAGAGTTTTGCGCCGGTGACTGTTTTTCACGCTCAGTCAGTTCATAAGTATTCTGTGTTTCTGCAGATTTTTGAGCAGTTAGCTTTGCTGCACTAAATGCTGAAATGTCTGTACTAGTTTCCGTATGGTCAGTTTTGTTATTTGTGGTTGCAGATTTTCCATTTTCAGTGTCTTGGCAGACAGACATGAGTCTATGTGCTGATCTTACATAAGGATGTGCTTCGCTTTTAGAAAGATGATTCATGCTAATAAAATTATGGTTTAGAGCTTCTTCTGGAGTAATTCTGTCCTTTGAATCAACACACAGCATCTGCTTTAATAGGGATTCAAATTCTATTATATCTTTATGCTTTAAATAATCCCAGTGGCTAATGGCAGACTGCATTTGGCTGAAATACTGACGTTTCTGATTGGCTAGCACATCATCTATTGTGCCAAGAGCCATGAAAACACGTTCTGTCATTCTCCCTTTACAACCCATGTACTCTGATGGATTTTTGAATCTGAACTTCTTTCCAGATGAAGTTTTATCTACAGCAAAAAAGTAATGTACTCTTAAACCTTCCTGTAAAACATTATCTGGGGGGGTACCTTGCAATCGAACAATGGTTGCAATATATTCATATTCAGAAGTTCTTGGATATAGGTTTTTGTAGAAATACATAAACGCCAAACAACAACCGAGACTCCACATATCCACACTTTCATTCATTGGGAGGCCAAAGACAGCCTCAGGGGCTCGGTATCCCAAAGCCTGAATCTCGCTTGTACGTTTTAAATCAGAAATATTTCTTGCCAAACCAAAATCAATTAGCTTTACCTTGAAAGGATGAGTGGCATGATTTACTAACATTAAGTTGTTTGGTTTGATGTCAGTATGAGCAAGACCCATCGACTTTAGAGCGTTTAAAGCCACCAGAATTTGCTGAGCAATTGGCCGTATTTCAGACACTTCCATCGGCTTCTGGTTTTCATGAGCCATGAAATGTAAAACATCTTGGTCTAGTTTTTCTAAAACAATACAATGTTGCACTCCAAAGCTAAAATGTTCCACTAACTTTAAAAGATTATTTTTGTCTGGGTCGGCGCACTGGATTTTCTCAAGCATCATTGACTCTTTTATTCCATAATTTCTAGCCAACATTTTCACTGCCACATGGTTAAATGTAGGACATTGTCTATAGAGGATAACTGCCCCAAAGGCTCCTTCACCCAAAAAACGAATTTTTCGGTAAATGTGTTCGTTACTTGTAAGAAGAGTGGGGTATAGAAAGCGACAACTCTTTGAAGTGTCCATCGTTTGCAATAATGAAAACTGTTGAAAAACCTATGTTCTTTTTCTGCAAGACAATACAATTCAACTGTTATATTAAGGGACTTGTATACAGCTCAGCCTAGTCTGCTAATCACATCACAGTGATGACATATGACATCACACCCAACTGTGTTGACATCACAGTGATGACATATGACATCACACCCAACTGTGTTGACATCACAGTGATGACGTATGACATCACAGCTTAAATGTCATCTGATGACGTATGACATCACTGTTCAAATGGCTGGC
Organism: Oryzias latipes; assembly: GCF_053564925.1. Taxonomy (NCBI): domain Eukaryota; kingdom Metazoa; phylum Chordata; class Actinopteri; order Beloniformes; family Adrianichthyidae; genus Oryzias; species Oryzias latipes. Next base: position 7,653,428 of record NC_136237.1, on the reverse strand, counting down.
TGATGACATCATTGCACTATTTTTGTCATTCTTTTTTTCGCACCTATACATGTGTGGTTGAGCGGTGTTGTTGACAACTTTTTCTAAAGGTAATTGATTTCCAGTGTACTACAATATGCAACTTTAAATTTTGAAAAGGAAAAAAAAGGGAAGGAACAGGAAGTATAATTTATATAGGCATGACAAATATACTAATTTCATTCTTAAGATGTACATTTGGACTTTGCTCAGACACGACTGAAATAAAGTACCCTTTTCTGCCCTTTCAAAAATTCATTAAAGGAATTGCTCTGTATAAGTAGGAACGTGCAGCTACATGTATGAGTTTTACCTGTTATGCTGGGTTCACACTGAACGTGATTTGCACATTAAATTCACCTTTGGTTTGCAACAAATCTGTTGCAAGATGCTTATTAAAAAACATTTTCATAAATCAGTGTTTAATGCAGTTTGAGTTGTTTTGGGTTTTTTTCGGGGCGGGGAGGGGGGGTTATCAACTATAGCTGTGTAAAGTAGGGCTCTGTACAATTAGACTTTCCACTTGTCTGCCGCACGGAGATGTAGGGTGGCCCTGGGCCCTTGCCCTGGCCATGGAGACGTGTTCTGCCTTGGGTCAGAGCGGGGGCCCTTGCACCTTCCGACGCAGGGACACCAGCGGTAAACCTGCCAGCCTTCCAGTCAGCCATCTTACCCTATAAAATGAAACATGTGGTCATTTCCTGGTTTTTAATAGTGGCAAAGTCTAATATGTTAACAAGTCTGCAGCCTTTGTCACTTGAGTATCTGTCTTTGATAAATCCAGTTTGATCGAGGTGAAATATGCGTGAGTGATTTTTTCTATTCTCTGTGCGAGTGCCTTCAGAATCAGAGGTATTTTATCGATCCCACAGGTGGGAAATTTGTGCATTACATTCGCATTGTAATCATAAAATAATAATAGAATAATATACAAAAAATTGTTTGTAAAGAATTTTTACGTTTGCATTGATTAAAGAAATGGGGCGATTGATTGAAGGATCTTTTGTCTTTGGTTTGAGAAGAAGGATTTTTTTTTTTTAGCTAAATTAATGTTAGGTGGCATTGATTGGCTTTCCTTGATAAATCTATATTCATATTATAAAACGGTGGTCCCAGCTGCTCTCAGAATTATTTGTAAAACTCAGAAGGAAAGTCATCAGGTCCTGGAGCATTGTTGTTTGGCATTAGAAACGGTCAGAACTTGAGCGTTATTTTGGATTCTAAGCTAACTTTTATCCCTCATATAAAATGGTGTGTTTAGCCCTTGTGCTATCTTAGATGACCCCACCCTTACATTGACGTGTGTTTCCTACCATGACAAAGGTGGATAAAGGTGGAAAGATTTCATGTAATCCATGGACACCAGTGAAGATCACAAATCATTGAAAAGAAAAGGTTCAGAGCACTGTCTAGTGGGTCTAGATGACCCAACTCCCATCGTTAAAGTGCCTAGGATAGCACAAGGGTTACATCTGGTAATTATCATCTTGGAAATCTAGCTAGGGTCTGCCCACTACTCTGTCTTGCTAATATGGAGATGCTAATCCATGCTTTCATCTTGAGTGACATTGATTATTGTAACGCCTTTCAGCTTCTCCAGAACTCTGCTGCACGAGTTCACACCAAGACCAGGAGGTTGGCTCACATCACTCCAATTTTAAAATCCCTGCATTGGCTCCCCATATGCTTCAGGATTGATTTTAAGATACTTTTAACCGTTTTTAAATTGTTAAATTGATTGTCAAGATGGCTGCCGCTCGTCCAGACGGAGTTTCATGCACTCCAGACAACTGTAACCAAGGACATTGCCAACTTAGGGAAACCGTTCAAAAGCTTAGACTGGAACTCAGAGAGAAATCAATTCTGATAGAGACAATTCTCTCAGTATCGACATCCCAGTCTAAGTATATCCAGCAGCTACAGCATTCCATTAACACCAACCGCTCCCTTTCTCAAACCCTTCCGTGGTTTGGAGAAACCCCCGCTGAAGACCCATTCCACCACTACGGACAGCAACATAATTCAAATATGTGGCCGTAAAAACAACGGGTGGGAACGGATGGACGGGGCACCGAGCACCACCAACACCAGCTCTGCACTGCTGGAGGCCAGGAGTCGACAGGACCTCCATGAGGACCAGGCTGATGCCGGGCCCAGGGCTCCAGCCCTCTGCTCTACGCCCAAACAGTCGTGGGCTGAGGTGACACGTCGCGGCCGGAGGATCTGTGGACCCGAACCCGACACAGCCAGTTCGGGGAACCTAGCGCTGACCAACCGCTTTGCCCCGCTGGCTGAAGACCTCACCGCGGCGTCAGCGACCCGAGCGGGCTCACCGGGACCGACATCGGGCAGTACGCCTACCGTGGCATCCGGCTCTGCTGCTGGTCCCAGCCAGGCGACGACTCCCGCTACCACCTCTACGGATCCAACGGCGTCTGCTACTTCGGTGCCCGCTTTGCTGGAGCCTGGCCGGCTCGCCCTTCTTCCCGGAGCCGCGGCACTGGCCCAGCCGCCCGGATCCTCTGCTGTTCCGCTGGCCCCCGCCACGAGAAGGAAACGCCGCCGTCTGCTGAAAGACGCGGTGGCCCGACGCTCAGGCGAGCTTCCCCGGGGCTCGCGCGCCGCAGCCTGCATCTCACCAGCTTCAGGGGATCCACTCTCCACAGAAAAACCAGGTCTTCACGCTGGAGTTCTGTCTGCCCGGAAACATCACTATGGAGCTCCCATTTCTCCACCTGAGCCCGCTGGAGCGGAGGCCGCTGCTCTTCACCCCGCTGCTGTCGCGGGGAGACCCGCTGGAAGACCCGGACCTGTGCAGCAGCCCGTGCTCATCGTGGGAGACTCCGTTGTCCGGCATGTCCGGGTCAGAAGGTGCCACACACACTCACTCTCTGGAGCTGTCGTCAATTACATTAAAAACTCTGCTCACCAACTTTCTGTCAAACACCCCTCTGCGGAGACTTTTATCATACATGCAGGCACCAACAACCTGAAACTGCAGCAATCAGAGACTCTGAAAATGGACTTCATCCATCTGATTCATACCATCCAACAGTTAAACATAAACTGTATCGTATCTGGACCACTGCCTGCACCCCGTTATGGAGACATCATGTTCTCACGCGTCCGTCAGCTTCACATTTGGTTAAAAACATACTGTCATTCCATAAGCATTCCATACGTTGATAACTTCACAACCTTTTACAATAGACCATACCTCTTTAAATCAGATGGTTTACACCCCAACAATAGTGGTTCCCGTCTTCTCAGCATGAGCATTGATCTCACCCTCCGTTCTTTCAAAACCATATCCAGCTGACGGTTGAACCAGGACATCCACACCCCTGACTCATCATTCTCTGCCATTCAGCATCACATACCAGTCCGCATCACCAATAGACAGTCAAATCATTTGCATTCATATCCACGTGCCTCGCGTGTTTGTTGTCTCCGACCAATTCACACATCAGTCGCAAAACCTACGACAAGCACACATCAGATTGTACCCACAACCATGAAGATGGCTCTTTTAAATGTCAGATCACTTTTAAATAAGTCTTTTATCATTAATGATCTGATTTTAGACCATGATTTAACCTGTTTGTTTTTAACTGAAACCTGGCTTGGCTCTGATGCACCAGCTATTCTCACTCAGGCTTCTCCACCTAATTTTAACTTTTTATTTTCAATCAGGGAAGGAAAGAAAGGTGGAGGTACAGCATCGATTGCTCACAAAAGAATTTTATCTGAAAATATTTTACTTGGTAAATATTGTTCATTCGAGCATCATGCTTTTGTCTTTGGAGACCCTCCTGTTTTAACTGTCACAGTATACAGACCACCAACCCCTCCTTCCTGTTTTATCGAAGAATTTTCGGAACTTTTATCATCTCTTCATATTAGGTACAATAGGATTTTAATTACTGGTGATTTTAATTTGCATGTTGACAATCATGATGATATCTATGCCTGTGAGTTTTTAAATCTTCTAAACAGCATGGATTTTCAGCAGCATGTCACACAGCCGACTCACAACAGAGGACACACCCTGGACCTTGTCATTACCTATGGTCTGTCCACTGGGGTGTCCTCTGTTGTTGACTTGGCCATATCAGACCATTATTGTGTGTTTTTTACTGTCACCAGTGAAATCCAGCAGGAAGCGTCAGTGAGAACTGTGAGGAAGCGGTATTTAACTCCTGAAGTGGCTGCAAGTTTTATTGATGTTTTTAAGCAAACTCCTGCTCAGATTTTACCTGCACCCTGTGATTTTATTGTTGATCATTTTAATAACAGACTTCAGTCTTCCATAGATGCAGTGGCTCCACTCAAAACAAAAACATTAAGAGCCACTCCTAAAATGCCATGGAAGACTGACGACATTAAGGGTCTGAAGCAGAACTGCAGGAGAGCAGAGAGGAAATACCGGAAGACAAATTTAATCATTCATAAAGACATTTTTAAAGAACAACTCAAAATCTACAATAACTCAGTCAAACGGGCCAGAACCTCCTATTTTTCAAAAATCATTTCAGAAAATAAAAACAACCCCAAATTTCTTTTTAAAACAATTGATATTTTAATAAACAAAGACTTCAACAAGTCCTCCATGCCATCATCTAATGCTGCATGTGAGGACTTTGCAGACCACTTCATGGGTAAAATCAATGCTATAAGATCAAACATGTCATCTATGCAGTACACGGATCTTAACAGACCACCAGCATTGTTTTTACCAGAAGAAACACTGGGGAGTTTTGTCCTGGTTGATGCAGAGATGCTTGGTCGAGTTGTATCCCAAGTAAACACTACAACCTGCCTTTTAGATCCCATTCCCACTTCACTTTTTAAAACATTTTATGGATTCTTTGAGTCAGAGCTTTTAAATATAGTAAACTGCTCTCTTCAGACGGGGGTCTTCCCCTCTGCCTGTAAGATGGCGGTGGTGAGGCCCCTTCTGAAGAAGAGTCAATTAGATCCAAAAAATCTGGATAACTATAGACCCGTATCCAACTTACCATTTTTAAGTAAAATAATAGAAAAAAGTGTCGCTACTCAACTGCATGAGTTTTTAAATGCCCAAAAAATTTTAGAAAAATATCAGTCTGGTTTTAGGAAAAGCCACAGCACAGAGACGGCTCTTTTAAAGATCGTTAATGATCTAAGATTAAACTACGACTCACAGAAACTTTCTGTTCTGGTGCTGCTGGATCTTAGTGCCGCTTTTGATACAGTAGATCACCAGATTTTATTAGACAGACTTAGGAGTCTGGTGGGCCTCTCTGGAAATGTTCTTAAGTGGTTTTACTCTTACCTGACAGATCGACACTTTTATGTAAGTATGGATACGTGCTCTTCAAGAATCCACAAAATAAGTTGTGGGGTTCCCCAAGGGTCGATTTTAGGGCCAATACTTTTTAATTTGTATATGTTGCCTCTTGGGGAGGTCATCAGGAGACACGGCGTTGACTTTCACAGCTATGCTGATGATACACAGCTTTACATCGCCGTGTCTCCTGATGACCTTGAACCTGTCAACACTCTTTTAAACTGCATTTTAGATATAAAGTTGTGGATGGCAGAAAATTTCTTACAGCTCAACCAGGACAAAACTGAAGTTTTAATCATCGGTTCTGAAGACAAGAGAGAGATGATTTTACCACATCTTCATAATTTTAAACCTTCTCAATGTGTGAGAAACCTGGGCGTACTTTTTGACTCTGAGCTAAATTTTATCCCACACATTAAAAATGTCGTTAAGACAGGATTTTATCATCTCAAAAACATTGCCAGAGTCCGCCCGTTCCTCTCTCTTGCCAGCACAGAGGTACTAATGCATGCTTTTATTTTCAGTCGTTTAGATTATTGTAATGCCCTGCTCTCTGGTTTACCCAAAAAGTCTCTTTCAAACTTACAACTTCTACAGAACTCAGCGGCACGAGTTCTGACGAGAACCAGAGGGCGAGAACACATTACACCGGTTTTAAAATCGCTGCATTGGCTCCCTGTGCGTTTCAGGATTGATTTTAAGATTCTTTTAATGGTTTATAAATGTTTTTATGGTCTTGGGCCTTCTTATTTAAATGATATTCTTTTAAAATATGAGCCCTCGCGGACCCTGAGGTCCTCCGGTGCTGGCCTCTTAGTTGTTCCCAAGGTGAGGACCAAAACTTATGGTGAGGCTTCGTTCTGCCATTATGGGCCTCGCCTGTGGAACGGCCTTCCGGAGAGCCTCAGGGCCGCAGAGACTGTAGAGGTTTTTAAGAAGAGGCTCAAGACCCACCTTTTTAATTTAGCTTTTAGTTGATTTTAACTGCTAATTTATTCTATTAGTTTTAGTATAGGCTATTTTATGTATTTATTTTAATTTTACGCATCTTATTTTCAATTTTATGTTTTTAATTTTAGCATCTTATGATTTTAGCCCCAGTGTTTCTTGAGGGGGTCTTTTCCTCCAGGGATGCCGGTTTGGTCAGCGGTTGTTGCTGCAGTTGTTGCCCTTGCTGGGGCGGCTGGGGTCTAATTTTACAGCTTTTGGCTGTGAGGGGGACCCCGGTGTTGTCCCGGTCTGGGTGGGCACTGTGGCGATGTTCCGGTGGCCAGGCTGGCTCCTGGTATGAAAGGATTCCCAGATACTGTTTCCTCACAGCAGAGCCAAGCCATACTTGTTTGTTTGTTTGTTTATTTATTTATTTATTTATTTATTTATTTATTTATTTATTTATTCTTTTACAGTTACATAGTCATATTTCATTGTACGTGGGAGCCATGGGTCATGTGGTTTAATGGAGGGGAGTGGGAAGGGTGAAGGGTGGGTTGGGGTTTTTATTGTAATGTTGTGTGTTTACTGTTTTTAGTGTTAAAGCGCTTCGAGCTGCACAAAGTGCATGAGAAGCGCTATTTTATAAATAAAGTTTGATTTGATTTGATTTGATTTAAATGTCTTAACAGAGTTGTGTGTGGGTATGGGAAGGAAGCTCTTTAAATTGTCATGCTTGTTTTTATATTATTTTGTTTGTTTTAATGTAAAGCATTTTGAAAAGTGCTATATAAATAAAGTTTGATTTAATTTGATAAGCAACAGAACTTCGTGAAGTTCAGACAGTGAAAGCGTTGAGTCCAAGTTTGTGATTTGATCCTCTTTTAACCTGGGTAGGTTAACATTATGTAGAAATGAGTTGATGCTTTGCTGTGATGGATTGATCTGTCACGTGTAGAAGTTGGAATACAAATCTTTTAATGTGTTAAAATTTTTGACCGAGTTACGTTTTTTGTGCTACACAACAACATGTCTCAGCAGTAAAGCAATAACATTTGAGCTATAACTAGCCCATAGGACCTTTTATCGTTTCAGAAGCATCCGCACTGTTCAGAAAAAAATTGGGTCATCTTCAACTTGACTGTTTCCTGTCAAGTGTAAAAACTTATTTAGGTTATTACAGGTTGGAGCTATCCAGCTGTACAGTCTTGAGCTAGATGCTAACTCAGACAAGAAAAAGAAGACACACATGGTTGTCGTCTACAAGTGGATGGATATGAAAGGAGCAGGGAGTTTGTGGTCTGCCAAATGTAAACTTCACGTAAGAAAATACAAGCTTTTTCAAATGGCATTTTTTCTGCTTCTGATTCACCACCATTTGAATAAAGAAATACTGAGAAATACAACCTTTAATCTTAAATTATTTTACATATGTCATTTAAAGAAGACTGGAAGATTTTATTCAAAACACAATTAAAAACCAAACTAGACTACACAAATTATTTGTATAAAACTAAGTTGTGGAAACAAAAACAATATTAATGTAACTAAAAATAGCACACACAAAAATCCTACCAACTAAACATATTTTTAAAGGCATTAAGCACATTAGTGGGGCTGTAAAAACTAAACTCAAAATTAAGTGTTTACATAAAGTTCTAAGTCAAGCAAAAACAAAGTTAATCGGGAAAAGAAACTTAAAAATACCTTTAAGACATAAACAATAACAGATAAAACTAATGTTTACATGAAAAGAAATCTACGTCAGAGAAACTAAGAAAAAAAGAACCTAAAGCACTAAAAACTAATAATTATATCCTACTGACCGTAATGTTAAAAATAAAACACAGAATAAAAAGAAAAAAACTAAACTAAATACGGCCACATCCTTAACAGTATTCAATGGAAAAGCTTGTTCCAGCTAATATATACACGATCCTTCAAATATGACTAGCAACTCACTACAAATGTTCTAATTTTTTGTATTTTAAATATTTACATTGATTTATTTTACTAAGGACCATATTAATCTAATAAGGCTCATTTTTTTTTCCAAATTATGTTTTAATACAGTAAACTTATTTTTTGGAAAATGGCCATATTCTAGAAAACAGTGCTGTAATTCTTGACATGAATGACTTTTTAGTTTTCCCCTTAGAGTTTTGCGCCGGTAACTGTACTTCATGCTGAGTCTTTTCCACAGCTACAGAGCGGGGAACTTTCTTCTTTTTGCATGAGGTTGGCTTTGTTGAAGCTTCCATGTTTTTCCCACCAGAAGAGCTGCTGCTTTCTACGATCCTTTCTGAGACTTTAATGTTGATCTCAGTCTCCACTTTGAGTGGTCTTTTGGATCTTTGAATCTCAACTGGACTATAGGGCTTTACGTGAATGACAGTTTCTTGAGGTTTTAGTATTCTAGGTGAGTTTTGCGCCGGTAACTGTACTTCATGCTGAGTCTTTTCCACAGCTGCAGAGCGGGGAACTTTCTTCTTTTTGCATGAGGTTGGCTTTGTTGAAGCTTCCATGTTTTTTCCACCAGAAGAGCTGCTGCTTTCTACGACCCATTCTGAGGCTTTACTGTTGGTCTCAGTCTCAACGGGAATATAGGGTTTCACGTGAATAACAGTCTCTTGAGTCTTACGTTTTTTTGGAGAGTTTTGCGCCTGTGACTGTTCTTCACGCTCAGTGTTTTTCGCAGCTGCAGAGCGTGGAACTTTCTTTTTTCTGCATGAGGTTGGCTTTGTTGAAGCTTCCATGTTTTTCCCACCAGAAGAGCTGCTGCTTTCTACGATCCTTTCTGAGGCTTTAATGTTGGTCTCAGTCTCCACTTTGAGTGGTCTTTTGGATCTTTGATTTTCAACTGGACTACAGGGCTTCACATGAATGACAGTTTCTTGAGGTTTTAGTTTTCTAGGTGAGTTATGCGCTGGTAACTGTACTTCATGCTGAGTCTTTTCCACAGGTGAAGAGCGAGGAACTTTCTTCTTTTTGCATGAGGTTGGCTTTGTTGAAGCTTCCATGTTTTTCCCACCAGAAGAGCTGCTGCTTTCTACGACCCATTCTGAGGCTTTAATGTTTGTCTCAATCTCAACTGGAATGTAGGGTTTCACGTGAATAACAGTTTCTTGAGTCTTATGTTTTTTTGGAGAGTTTTGCGACGGTGACTGTTTTTCACGCTCAGTCAGTTCGTAAGTATTCTGTGTTTCTGCAGATTTTTGAGCAGTTGGCTTTGCTGCACTGAATGCTGAAATGTCTGTACTAGTTTCCGTATGGTCAGTTTTGTTATTTGTGGTTGCAGATTTTCCATTTTCAGTGTCTTGGCAGACAGACATGAGTCTATGTGCTGATCTTACATAAGGATGTGCTTTGCTTTTAGAAAGATGATTCATGCTAATAAAATTATGGTTTAGAGCTTCTTCTGGAGTAATTCTGTCCATTGAATTAACACACAGCATCTGCTTTAATAGGGATTCAAATTCTATTATATCTTTATGCTTTAAATAATCCCAGTGGCTAATGGCAGACTGCATTTGGCTGAAATACTGACGTTTCTGATTGGCTAGCACATCATCTATTGTGCCAAGAGCCATGAAAACACGTTCTGTCATTCTCCCTTTACAACCCATGTACTCTGATGGATTTTTGAATCTGAACTTCTTTCCAGATGAAGTTTTATCTACAGCAAAAAAGTAATGTACTCTTAAACCTTCCTGTAAAACATTATCTGGGGGGGTACCTTGCAATCGAACAATGGTTGCAATATATTCATATTCAGAAGTTCTTGGATATAGGTTTTTGTAGAAATACATAAACGCCAAACAACAACCGAGACTCCACATATCCACACTTTCATTCATTGGGAGGCCAAAGACAGCCTCAGGGGCTCGGTATCCCAAAGCCTGAATCTCGCTTGTACGTTTTAAATCAGAAATATTTCTTGCCAAACCAAAATCAATTAGCTTTACCTTGAAAGGATGAGTGGCATGATTTACTAACATTAAGTTGTTTGGTTTGATGTCAGTATGAGCAAGACCCATCGACTTTAGAGCGTTTAAAGCCACCAGAATTTGCTGAGCAATTGGCCGTATTTCAGACACTTCCATCGGCTTCTGGTTTTCATGAGCCATGAAATGTAAAACATCTTGGTCTAGTTTTTCTAAAACAATACAATGTTGCACTCCAAAGCTAAAATGTTCCACTAACTTTAAAAGATTATTTTTGTCTGGGTCGGCGCACTGGATTTTCTCAAGCATCATTGACTCTTTTATTCCATAATTTCTAGCCAACATTTTCACTGCCACATGGTTAAATGTAGGACATTGTCTATAGAGGATAACTGCCCCAAAGGCTCCTTCACCCAAAAAACGAATTTTTCGGTAAATGTGTTCGTTACTTGTAAGAAGAGTGGGGTATAGAAAGCGACAACTCTTTGAAGTGTCCATCGTTTGCAATAATGAAAACTGTTGAAAAACCTATGTTCTTTTTCTGCAAGACAATACAATTCAACTGTTATATTAAGGGACTTGTGCACAGCTCAGCCTAGTCTGCTAATCACATCACAGTGATGACATATGACATCACACCCAACTGTGTTGACATCACAGTGATGACATATGACATCACACCCAACTGTGTTGACATCACAGTGATGACGTATGACATCACAGCTTAAATGTCATCTGATGACGTATGACATCACTGTTCAAATGGCTGGCTGATGACATCATTGCACTATTTTTGTCATTCTTTTTTTCGCACCTATACATGTGTGGTTGAGCGGTGTTGTTGACAACTTTTTCTAAAGGTAATTGATTTCCAGTGTACTATAATATGCAACTTTAAATTTTGAAAAGGAAAAAAAAGGGAAGGAACAGGAAGTATAATTTATATAGGCATGACAAATATACTAATTTCATTCTTAAGATGTACATTTGGACTTTGCTCAGACACGACTGAAATAAAGTACCCTTTTCTGCCCTTTCAAAAATTCATTAAAGGAATTGCTCTGTATAAGTAGGAACGTGCAGCTACATGTATGAGTTTTACCTGTTATGCTGGGTTCACACTGAACGTGATTTGCACATTAAATTCACCTTTGGTTTGCAACAAATCTGTTGCAAGATGCTTATTAAAAAACATTTTCATAAATCAGTGTTTAATGCAGTTTGAGTTGTTTTGGGTTTTTTTCGGGGCGGGGAGGGGGGGTTATCAACTATAGCTGTGTAAAGTAGGGCTCTGTACAATTAGACTTTCCACTTGTCTGCCGCACGGAGATGTAGGGTGGCCCTGGGCCCTTGCCCTGGCCATGGAGACGTGTTCTGCCTTGGGTCAGAGCGGGGGCCCTTGCACCTTCCGACGCAGGGACACCAGCGGTAAACCTGCCAGCCTTCCAGTCAGCCATCTTACCCTATAAAATGAAACATGTGGTCATTTCCTGGTTTTTAATAGTGGCAAAGTCTAATATGTTAACAAGTCTGCAGCCTTTGTCACTTGAGTATCTGTCTTTGATAAATCCAGTTTGATCGAGGTGAAATATGCGTGAGTGATTTTTTCTATTCTCTGTGCGAGTGCCTTCAGAATCAGAGGTATTTTATCGATCCCACAGGTGGGAAATTTGTGCATTACATTCGCATTGTAATCATAAAATAATAATAGAATAATATACAAAAAATTGTTTGTAAAGAATTTTTACGTTTGCATTGATTAAAGAAATGGGGCGATTGATTGAAGGATCTTTTGTCTTTGGTTTGAGAAGAAGGATTTTTTTTTTTTAGCTAAATTAATGTTAGGTGGCATTGATTGGCTTTCCTTGATAAATCTATATTCATATTATAAAACGGTGGTCCCAGCTGCTCTCAGAATTATTTGTAAAACTCAGCAGGAAAGTCATCAGGTCCTGGAGCATTGTTGTTTGGCATTAGAAACAGTCAGAACTTGAGCGTTATTTTGGATTCTAAGCTAACTTTTATCCCTCATATAAAATGGTGTGTTTAGCCCTTGTGCTATCTTAGATGACCCCACCCTTACATTGACGTGTGTTTCCTACCATGACAAAGGTGGATAAAGGTGGAAAGATTTCATGTAATCCATGGACACCAGTGAAGATCACAAATCATTGAAAAGAAAAGGTTCAGAGCACTGTCTAGTGGGTCTAGATGACCCAACTCCCATCGTTAAAGTGCCTAGGATAGCACAAGGGTTACATCTGGTAATTATCATCTTGGAAATCTAGCTAGGGTCTGCCCACTACTCTGTCTTGCTAATATGGAGATGCTAATCCATGCTTTCATCTTGAGTGACATTGATTATTGTAACGCCTTTCAGCTTCTCCAGAACTCTGCTGCACGAGTTCACACCAAGACCAGGAGGTTGGCTCACATCACTCCAATTTTAAAATCCCTGCATTGGCTCCCCATATGCTTCAGGATTGATTTTAAGATACTTTTAACCGTTTTTAAATGTCTTAACAGAGTTGTGTGTGGGTATGGGAAGGAAGCTCTTTAAATTGTCATGCTTGTTTTTATATTATTTTGTTTGTTTTAATGTAAAGCATTTTGAAAAGTGCTATATAAATAAAGTTTGATTTAATTTGATAAGCAACAGAACTTCGTGAAGTTCAGACAGTGAAAGCGTTGAGTCCAAGTTTGTGATTTGATCCTCTTTTAACCTGGGTAGGTTAACATTATGTAGAAATGAGTTGATGCTTTGCTGTGATGGATTGATCTGTCACGTGTAGAAGTTGGAATACAAATCTTTTAATGTGTTAAAATTTTTGACCGAGTTACGTTTTTTGTGCTACACAACAACATGTCTCAGCAGTAAAGCAATAACATTTGAGCTATAACTAGCCCATAGGACCTTTTATCGTTTCAGAAGCATCCGCACTGTTCAGAAAAAAATTGGGTCATCTTCAACTTGACTGTTTCCTGTCAAGTGTAAAAACTTATTTAGGTTATTACAGGTTGGAGCTATCCAGCTGTACAGTCTTGAGCTAGATGCTAACTCAGACAAGAAAAAGAAGACACACATGGTTGTCGTCTACAAGTGGATGGATATGAAAGGAGCAGGGAGTTTGTGGTCTGCCAAATGTAAACTTCACGTAAGAAAATACAAGCTTTTTCAAATGGCATTTTTTCTGCTTCTGATTCACCACCATTTGAATAAAGAAATACTGAGAAATACAACCTTTAATCTTAAATTATTTTACATATGTCATTTAAAGAAGACTGGAAGATTTTATTCAAAACACAATTAAAAACCAAACTAGACTACACAAATTATTTGTATAAAACTAAGTTGTGGAAACAAAAACAATATTAATGTAACTAAAAATAGCACACAAAAAATCCTACCAACTAAACATATTTTTAAAGGCATTAAGCACATTAGTGGGGCTGTAAAAACTAAACTCAAAATTAAGTGTTTACATAAAGTTCTAAGTCAAGCAAAAACAAAGTTAATCGGGAAAAGAAACTTAAAAATACCTTTAAGACATAAACAATAACAGATAAAACTAATGTTTACATGAAAAGAAATCTACGTCAGAGAAACTAAGAAAAAAAAGCACCTAAAGCACTAAAAACTAATAATTATATCCTACTGACCGCAATGTTAAAAATAAAACACAGAATAAAAAGAAAAAACTAAACTAAATACGGCCACATCCTTAACAGTATTCAATGGAAAAGCTTGTTCCAGCTAATATATACACGATCCTTCAAATATGACTAGGAACTCACTACAAATGTTCTAATTTTTTTGTATTTTAAATATTTACATTGATTTATTTTACTAAGGACCATATTAATCTAATAAGGCTCTTTTTTTCCCAAATTATGTTTTAATACAGTAAACTTATTTTTTGGAAAATGGCCATATTCTAGAAAACAGTGCTGTAATTCTTGACATGAATGACTTTTTAGTTTTCCCCTTAGAGTTTTGCGCCGGTAACTGTACTTCATGCTGAGTCTTTTCCACAGCTACAGAGCGGGGAACTTTCTTCTTTTTGCATGAGGTTGGCTTTGTTGAAGCTTCCATGTTTTTCCCACCAGAAGAGCTGCTGCTTTCTACGATCCTTTCTGAGACTTTAATGTTGATCTCAGTCTCCACTTTGAGTGGTCTTTTGGATCCTTGAATCTCAACTGGACTATAGGGCTTTACGTGAATGACAGTTTCTTGAGGTTTTAGTATTCTAGGTGAGTTTTGCGCCGGTAACTGTACTTCATGCTGAGTCTTTTCCACAGCTGCAGAGCGGGGAACTTTCTTCTTTTTGCATGAGGTTGGCTTTGTTGAAGCTTCCATGTTTTTTCCACCAGAAGAGCTGCTGCTTTCTACGACCCATTCTGAGGCTTTACTGTTGGTCTCAGTCTCAACGGGAATATAGGGTTTCACGTGAATAACAGTCTCTTGAGTCTTACGTTTTTTTGGAGAGTTTTGCGCCTGTGACTGTTCTTCACGCTCAGTGTTTTTCGCAGCTGCAGAGCGTGGAACTTTCTTCTTTCTGCATGAGGTTGGCTTTGTTGAAGCTTCCATGTTTTTCCCACCAGAAGAGCTGCTGCTTTCTACGATCCTTTCTGGGGCTTTAATGTTGGTCTCAGTCTCCACTTTGAGTGGTCTTTTGGATCTTTGATTTTCAACTGGACTACAGGGCTTCACATGAATGACAGTTTCTTGAGGTTTTAGTATTCTAGGTGTGTTATGCGCTGGTAACTGTACTTCATGCTGAGTCTTTTCCACAGGTGAAGAGCGAGGAACTTTCTTCTTTTTGCATGAGGTTGGCTTTGTTGAAGCTTCCATGTTTTTTCCACCAGAAGAGCTGCTGCTTTCTACGACCCATTCTGAGGCTTTACTGTTGGTCTCAGTGTCAACGGGAATATAGGGTTTCACGTGAATAACAGTTTCTTGAGTCTTATGTTTTTTTGGAGAGTTTTGCGCCGGTGACTGTTTTTCACGCTCAGTCAGTTCATAAGTATTCTGTGTTTCTGCAGATTTTTGAGCAGTTAGCTTTGCTGCACTAAATGCTGAAATGTCTGTACTAGTTTCCGTATGGTCAGTTTTGTTATTTGTGGTTGCAGATTTTCCATTTTCAGTGTCTTGGCAGACAGACATGAGTCTATGTGCTGATCTTACATAAGGATGTGCTTCGCTTTTAGAAAGATGATTCATGCTAATAAAATTATGGTTTAGAGCTTCTTCTGGAGTAATTCTGTCCTTTGAATCAACACACAGCATCTGCTTTAATAGGGATTCAAATTCTATTATATCTTTTTGCTTTAAATAATCCCAGTGGCTAATGGCAGACTGCATTTGGCTGAAATACTGACGTTTCTGATTGGCTAGCACATCATCTATTGTGCCAAGAGCCATGAAAACACGTTCTG
The DNA here is from genome assembly GCF_053564925.1 of Oryzias latipes. Lineage (NCBI taxonomy): Eukaryota > Metazoa > Chordata > Actinopteri > Beloniformes > Adrianichthyidae > Oryzias > Oryzias latipes. The sequence goes on along the minus strand of NC_136237.1, from coordinate 7,637,771 downwards.
TCATTCTCCCTTTACAACCCATGTACTCTGATGGATTTTTGAATCTGAACTTCTTTCCAGATGAAGTTTTATCTACAGCAAAAAAGTAATGTACTCTTAAACCTTCCTGTAAAACATTATCTGGGGGGGTACCTTGCAATCGAACAATGGTTGCAATATATTCATATTCAGAAGTTCTTGGATATAGGTTTTTGTAGAAATACATAAACGCCAAACAACAACCGAGACTCCACATATCCACACTTTCATTCATTGGGAGGCCAAAGACAGCCTCAGGGGCTCGGTATCCCAAAGCCTGAATCTCGCTTGTACGTTTTAAATCAGAAATATTTCTTGCCAAACCAAAATCAATTAGCTTTACCTTGAAAGGATGAGTGGCATGATTTACTAACATTAAGTTGTTTGGTTTGATGTCAGTATGAGCAAGACCCATCGACTTTAGAGCGTTTAAAGCCACCAGAATTTGCTGAGCAATTGGCCGTATTTCAGACACTTCCATCGGCTTCTGGTTTTCATGAGCCATGAAATGTAAAACATCTTGGTCTAGTTTTTCTAAAACAATACAATGTTGCACTCCAAAGCTAAAATGTTCCACTAACTTTAAAAGATTATTTTTGTCTGGGTCGGCGCACTGGATTTTCTCAAGCATCATTGACTCTTTTATTCCATAATTTCTAGCCAACATTTTCACTGCCACATGGTTAAATGTAGGACATTGTCTATAGAGGATAACTGCCCCAAAGGCTCCTTCACCCAAAAAACGAATTTTTCGGTAAATGTGTTCGTTACTTGTAAGAAGAGTGGGGTATAGAAAGCGACAACTCTTTGAAGTGTCCATCGTTTGCAATAATGAAAACTGTTGAAAAACCTATGTTCTTTTTCTGCAAGACAATACAATTCAACTGTTATATTAAGGGACTTGTATACAGCTCAGCCTAGTCTGCTAATCACATCACAGTGATGACATATGACATCACACCCAACTGTGTTGACATCACAGTGATGACATATGACATCACACCCAACTGTGTTGACATCACAGTGATGACGTATGACATCACAGCTTAAATGTCATCTGATGACGTATGACATCACTGTTCAAATGGCTGGCTGATGACATCATTGCACTATTTTTGTCATTCTTTTTTTCGCACCTATACATGTGTGGTTGAGCGGTGTTGTTGACAACTTTTTCTAAAGGTAATTGATTTCCAGTGTACTACAATATGCAACTTTAAATTTTGAAAAGGAAAAAAAAGGGAAGGAACAGGAAGTATAATTTATATAGGCATGACAAATATACTAATTTCATTCTTAAGATGTACATTTGGACTTTGCTCAGACACGACTGAAATAAAGTACCCTTTTCTGCCCTTTCAAAAATTCATTAAAGGAATTGCTCTGTATAAGTAGGAACGTGCAGCTACATGTATGAGTTTTACCTGTTATGCTGGGTTCACACTGAACGTGATTTGCACATTAAATTCACCTTTGGTTTGCAACAAATCTGTTGCAAGATGCTTATTAAAAAACATTTTCATAAATCAGTGTTTAATGCAGTTTGAGTTGTTTTGGGTTTTTTTCGGGGCGGGGAGGGGGGGTTATCAACTATAGCTGTGTAAAGTAGGGCTCTGTACAATTAGACTTTCCACTTGTCTGCCGCACGGAGATGTAGGGTGGCCCTGGGCCCTTGCCCTGGCCATGGAGACGTGTTCTGCCTTGGGTCAGAGCGGGGGCCCTTGCACCTTCCGACGCAGGGACACCAGCGGTAAACCTGCCAGCCTTCCAGTCAGCCATCTTACCCTATAAAATGAAACATGTGGTCATTTCCTGGTTTTTAATAGTGGCAAAGTCTAATATGTTAACAAGTCTGCAGCCTTTGTCACTTGAGTATCTGTCTTTGATAAATCCAGTTTGATCGAGGTGAAATATGCGTGAGTGATTTTTTCTATTCTCTGTGCGAGTGCCTTCAGAATCAGAGGTATTTTATCGATCCCACAGGTGGGAAATTTGTGCATTACATTCGCATTGTAATCATAAAATAATAATAGAATAATATACAAAAAATTGTTTGTAAAGAATTTTTACGTTTGCATTGATTAAAGAAATGGGGCGATTGATTGAAGGATCTTTTGTCTTTGGTTTGAGAAGAAGGATTTTTTTTTTTTAGCTAAATTAATGTTAGGTGGCATTGATTGGCTTTCCTTGATAAATCTATATTCATATTATAAAACGGTGGTCCCAGCTGCTCTCAGAATTATTTGTAAAACTCAGAAGGAAAGTCATCAGGTCCTGGAGCATTGTTGTTTGGCATTAGAAACGGTCAGAACTTGAGCGTTATTTTGGATTCTAAGCTAACTTTTATCCCTCATATAAAATGGTGTGTTTAGCCCTTGTGCTATCTTAGATGACCCCACCCTTACATTGACGTGTGTTTCCTACCATGACAAAGGTGGATAAAGGTGGAAAGATTTCATGTAATCCATGGACACCAGTGAAGATCACAAATCATTGAAAAGAAAAGGTTCAGAGCACTGTCTAGTGGGTCTAGATGACCCAACTCCCATCGTTAAAGTGCCTAGGATAGCACAAGGGTTACATCTGGTAATTATCATCTTGGAAATCTAGCTAGGGTCTGCCCACTACTCTGTCTTGCTAATATGGAGATGCTAATCCATGCTTTCATCTTGAGTGACATTGATTATTGTAACGCCTTTCAGCTTCTCCAGAACTCTGCTGCACGAGTTCACACCAAGACCAGGAGGTTGGCTCACATCACTCCAATTTTAAAATCCCTGCATTGGCTCCCCATATGCTTCAGGATTGATTTTAAGATACTTTTAACCGTTTTTAAATTGTTAAATTGATTGTCAAGATGGCTGCCGCTCGTCCAGACGGAGTTTCATGCACTCCAGACAACTGTAACCAAGGACATTGCCAACTTAGGGAAACCGTTCAAAAGCTTAGACTGGAACTCAGAGAGAAATCAATTCTGATAGAGACAATTCTCTCAGTATCGACATCCCAGTCTAAGTATATCCAGCAGCTACAGCATTCCATTAACACCAACCGCTCCCTTTCTCAAACCCTTCCGTGGTTTGGAGAAACCCCCGCTGAAGACCCATTCCACCACTACGGACAGCAACATAATTCAAATATGTGGCCGTAAAAACAACGGGTGGGAACGGATGGACGGGGCACCGAGCACCACCAACACCAGCTCTGCACTGCTGGAGGCCAGGAGTCGACAGGACCTCCATGAGGACCAGGCTGATGCCGGGCCCAGGGCTCCAGCCCTCTGCTCTACGCCCAAACAGTCGTGGGCTGAGGTGACACGTCGCGGCCGGAGGATCTGTGGACCCGAACCCGACACAGCCAGTTCGGGGAACCTAGCGCTGACCAACCGCTTTGCCCCGCTGGCTGAAGACCTCACCGCGGCGTCAGCGACCCGAGCGGGCTCACCGGGACCGACATCGGGCAGTACGCCTACCGTGGCATCCGGCTCTGCTGCTGGTCCCAGCCAGGCGACGACTCCCGCTACCACCTCTACGGATCCAACGGCGTCTGCTACTTCGGTGCCCGCTTTGCTGGAGCCTGGCCGGCTCGCCCTTCTTCCCGGAGCCGCGGCACTGGCCCAGCCGCCCGGATCCTCTGCTGTTCCGCTGGCCCCCGCCACGAGAAGGAAACGCCGCCGTCTGCTGAAAGACGCGGTGGCCCGACGCTCAGGCGAGCTTCCCCGGGGCTCGCGCGCCGCAGCCTGCATCTCACCAGCTTCAGGGGATCCACTCTCCACAGAAAAACCAGGTCTTCACGCTGGAGTTCTGTCTGCCCGGAAACATCACTATGGAGCTCCCATTTCTCCACCTGAGCCCGCTGGAGCGGAGGCCGCTGCTCTTCACCCCGCTGCTGTCGCGGGGAGACCCGCTGGAAGACCCGGACCTGTGCAGCAGCCCGTGCTCATCGTGGGAGACTCCGTTGTCCGGCATGTCCGGGTCAGAAGGTGCCACACACACTCACTCTCTGGAGCTGTCGTCAATTACATTAAAAACTCTGCTCACCAACTTTCTGTCAAACACCCCTCTGCGGAGACTTTTATCATACATGCAGGCACCAACAACCTGAAACTGCAGCAATCAGAGACTCTGAAAATGGACTTCATCCATCTGATTCATACCATCCAACAGTTAAACATAAACTGTATCGTATCTGGACCACTGCCTGCACCCCGTTATGGAGACATCATGTTCTCACGCGTCCGTCAGCTTCACATTTGGTTAAAAACATACTGTCATTCCATAAGCATTCCATACGTTGATAACTTCACAACCTTTTACAATAGACCATACCTCTTTAAATCAGATGGTTTACACCCCAACAATAGTGGTTCCCGTCTTCTCAGCATGAGCATTGATCTCACCCTCCGTTCTTTCAAAACCATATCCAGCTGACGGTTGAACCAGGACATCCACACCCCTGACTCATCATTCTCTGCCATTCAGCATCACATACCAGTCCGCATCACCAATAGACAGTCAAATCATTTGCATTCATATCCACGTGCCTCGCGTGTTTGTTGTCTCCGACCAATTCACACATCAGTCGCAAAACCTACGACAAGCACACATCAGATTGTACCCACAACCATGAAGATGGCTCTTTTAAATGTCAGATCACTTTTAAATAAGTCTTTTATCATTAATGATCTGATTTTAGACCATGATTTAACCTGTTTGTTTTTAACTGAAACCTGGCTTGGCTCTGATGCACCAGCTATTCTCACTCAGGCTTCTCCACCTAATTTTAACTTTTTATTTTCAATCAGGGAAGGAAAGAAAGGTGGAGGTACAGCATCGATTGCTCACAAAAGAATTTTATCTGAAAATATTTTACTTGGTAAATATTGTTCATTCGAGCATCATGCTTTTGTCTTTGGAGACCCTCCTGTTTTAACTGTCACAGTATACAGACCACCAACCCCTCCTTCCTGTTTTATCGAAGAATTTTCGGAACTTTTATCATCTCTTCATATTAGGTACAATAGGATTTTAATTACTGGTGATTTTAATTTGCATGTTGACAATCATGATGATATCTATGCCTGTGAGTTTTTAAATCTTCTAAACAGCATGGATTTTCAGCAGCATGTCACACAGCCGACTCACAACAGAGGACACACCCTGGACCTTGTCATTACCTATGGTCTGTCCACTGGGGTGTCCTCTGTTGTTGACTTGGCCATATCAGACCATTATTGTGTGTTTTTTACTGTCACCAGTGAAATCCAGCAGGAAGCGTCAGTGAGAACTGTGAGGAAGCGGTATTTAACTCCTGAAGTGGCTGCAAGTTTTATTGATGTTTTTAAGCAAACTCCTGCTCAGATTTTACCTGCACCCTGTGATTTTATTGTTGATCATTTTAATAACAGACTTCAGTCTTCCATAGATGCAGTGGCTCCACTCAAAACAAAAACATTAAGAGCCACTCCTAAAATGCCATGGAAGACTGACGACATTAAGGGTCTGAAGCAGAACTGCAGGAGAGCAGAGAGGAAATACCGGAAGACAAATTTAATCATTCATAAAGACATTTTTAAAGAACAACTCAAAATCTACAATAACTCAGTCAAACGGGCCAGAACCTCCTATTTTTCAAAAATCATTTCAGAAAATAAAAACAACCCCAAATTTCTTTTTAAAACAATTGATATTTTAATAAACAAAGACTTCAACAAGTCCTCCATGCCATCATCTAATGCTGCATGTGAGGACTTTGCAGACCACTTCATGGGTAAAATCAATGCTATAAGATCAAACATGTCATCTATGCAGTACACGGATCTTAACAGACCACCAGCATTGTTTTTACCAGAAGAAACACTGGGGAGTTTTGTCCTGGTTGATGCAGAGATGCTTGGTCGAGTTGTATCCCAAGTAAACACTACAACCTGCCTTTTAGATCCCATTCCCACTTCACTTTTTAAAACATTTTATGGATTCTTTGAGTCAGAGCTTTTAAATATAGTAAACTGCTCTCTTCAGACGGGGGTCTTCCCCTCTGCCTGTAAGATGGCGGTGGTGAGGCCCCTTCTGAAGAAGAGTCAATTAGATCCAAAAAATCTGGATAACTATAGACCCGTATCCAACTTACCATTTTTAAGTAAAATAATAGAAAAAAGTGTCGCTACTCAACTGCATGAGTTTTTAAATGCCCAAAAAATTTTAGAAAAATATCAGTCTGGTTTTAGGAAAAGCCACAGCACAGAGACGGCTCTTTTAAAGATCGTTAATGATCTAAGATTAAACTACGACTCACAGAAACTTTCTGTTCTGGTGCTGCTGGATCTTAGTGCCGCTTTTGATACAGTAGATCACCAGATTTTATTAGACAGACTTAGGAGTCTGGTGGGCCTCTCTGGAAATGTTCTTAAGTGGTTTTACTCTTACCTGACAGATCGACACTTTTATGTAAGTATGGATACGTGCTCTTCAAGAATCCACAAAATAAGTTGTGGGGTTCCCCAAGGGTCGATTTTAGGGCCAATACTTTTTAATTTGTATATGTTGCCTCTTGGGGAGGTCATCAGGAGACACGGCGTTGACTTTCACAGCTATGCTGATGATACACAGCTTTACATCGCCGTGTCTCCTGATGACCTTGAACCTGTCAACACTCTTTTAAACTGCATTTTAGATATAAAGTTGTGGATGGCAGAAAATTTCTTACAGCTCAACCAGGACAAAACTGAAGTTTTAATCATCGGTTCTGAAGACAAGAGAGAGATGATTTTACCACATCTTCATAATTTTAAACCTTCTCAATGTGTGAGAAACCTGGGCGTACTTTTTGACTCTGAGCTAAATTTTATCCCACACATTAAAAATGTCGTTAAGACAGGATTTTATCATCTCAAAAACATTGCCAGAGTCCGCCCGTTCCTCTCTCTTGCCAGCACAGAGGTACTAATGCATGCTTTTATTTTCAGTCGTTTAGATTATTGTAATGCCCTGCTCTCTGGTTTACCCAAAAAGTCTCTTTCAAACTTACAACTTCTACAGAACTCAGCGGCACGAGTTCTGACGAGAACCAGAGGGCGAGAACACATTACACCGGTTTTAAAATCGCTGCATTGGCTCCCTGTGCGTTTCAGGATTGATTTTAAGATTCTTTTAATGGTTTATAAATGTTTTTATGGTCTTGGGCCTTCTTATTTAAATGATATTCTTTTAAAATATGAGCCCTCGCGGACCCTGAGGTCCTCCGGTGCTGGCCTCTTAGTTGTTCCCAAGGTGAGGACCAAAACTTATGGTGAGGCTTCGTTCTGCCATTATGGGCCTCGCCTGTGGAACGGCCTTCCGGAGAGCCTCAGGGCCGCAGAGACTGTAGAGGTTTTTAAGAAGAGGCTCAAGACCCACCTTTTTAATTTAGCTTTTAGTTGATTTTAACTGCTAATTTATTCTATTAGTTTTAGTATAGGCTATTTTATGTATTTATTTTAATTTTACGCATCTTATTTTCAATTTTATGTTTTTAATTTTAGCATCTTATGATTTTAGCCCCAGTGTTTCTTGAGGGGGTCTTTTCCTCCAGGGATGCCGGTTTGGTCAGCGGTTGTTGCTGCAGTTGTTGCCCTTGCTGGGGCGGCTGGGGTCTAATTTTACAGCTTTTGGCTGTGAGGGGGACCCCGGTGTTGTCCCGGTCTGGGTGGGCACTGTGGCGATGTTCCGGTGGCCAGGCTGGCTCCTGGTATGAAAGGATTCCCAGATACTGTTTCCTCACAGCAGAGCCAAGCCATACTTGTTTGTTTGTTTATTTATTTATTTATTTATTTATTTATTTATTTATTTATTTATTTATTTATTTATTTATTTATTTATTTATTTATTTATTTATTTATTTATTTATTTATTTATTTATTCTTTTACAGTTACATAGTCATATTTCATTGTACGTGGGAGCCATGGGTCATGTGGTTTAATGGAGGGGAGTGGGAAGGGTGAAGGGTGGGTTGGGGTTTTTATTGTAATGTTGTGTGTTTACTGTTTTTAGTGTTAAAGCGCTTCGAGCTGCACAAAGTGCATGAGAAGCGCTATTTTATAAATAAAGTTTGATTTGATTTGATTTGATTTAAATGTCTTAACAGAGTTGTGTGTGGGTATGGGAAGGAAGCTCTTTAAATTGTCATGCTTGTTTTTATATTATTTTGTTTGTTTTAATGTAAAGCATTTTGAAAAGTGCTATATAAATAAAGTTTGATTTAATTTGATAAGCAACAGAACTTCGTGAAGTTCAGACAGTGAAAGCGTTGAGTCCAAGTTTGTGATTTGATCCTCTTTTAACCTGGGTAGGTTAACATTATGTAGAAATGAGTTGATGCTTTGCTGTGATGGATTGATCTGTCACGTGTAGAAGTTGGAATACAAATCTTTTAATGTGTTAAAATTTTTGACCGAGTTACGTTTTTTGTGCTACACAACAACATGTCTCAGCAGTAAAGCAATAACATTTGAGCTATAACTAGCCCATAGGACCTTTTATCGTTTCAGAAGCATCCGCACTGTTCAGAAAAAAATTGGGTCATCTTCAACTTGACTGTTTCCTGTCAAGTGTAAAAACTTATTTAGGTTATTACAGGTTGGAGCTATCCAGCTGTACAGTCTTGAGCTAGATGCTAACTCAGACAAGAAAAAGAAGACACACATGGTTGTCGTCTACAAGTGGATGGATATGAAAGGAGCAGGGAGTTTGTGGTCTGCCAAATGTAAACTTCACGTAAGAAAATACAAGCTTTTTCAAATGGCATTTTTTCTGCTTCTGATTCACCACCATTTGAATAAAGAAATACTGAGAAATACAACCTTTAATCTTAAATTATTTTACATATGTCATTTAAAGAAGACTGGAAGATTTTATTCAAAACACAATAAAAACCAAACTAGACTACACAAATTATTTGTATAAAACTAAGTTGTGGAAACAAAAACAATATTAATGTAACTAAAAATAGCACACACAAAAATCCTACCAACTAAACATATTTTTAAAGGCATTAAGCACATTAGTGGGGCTGTAAAAACTAAACTCAAAATTAAGTGTTTACATAAAGTTCTAAGTCAAGCAAAAACAAAGTTAATCGGGAAAAGAAACTTAAAAATACCTTTAAGACATAAACAATAACAGATAAAACTAATGTTTACATGAAAAGAAATCTACGTCAGAGAAACTAAGAAAAAAAGAACCTAAAGCACTAAAAACTAATAATTATATCCTACTGACCGTAATGTTAAAAATAAAACACAGAATAAAAAGAAAAAAACTAAACTAAATACGGCCACATCCTTAACAGTATTCAATGGAAAAGCTTGTTCCAGCTAATATATACACGATCCTTCAAATATGACTAGCAACTCACTACAAATGTTCTAATTTTTTGTATTTTAAATATTTACATTGATTTATTTTACTAAGGACCATATTAATCTAATAAGGCTCATTTTTTTTTCCAAATTATGTTTTAATACAGTAAACTTATTTTTTGGAAAATGGCCATATTCTAGAAAACAGTGCTGTAATTCTTGACATGAATGACTTTTTAGTTTTCCCCTTAGAGTTTTGCGCCGGTAACTGTACTTCATGCTGAGTCTTTTCCACAGCTACAGAGCGGGGAACTTTCTTCTTTTTGCATGAGGTTGGCTTTGTTGAAGCTTCCATGTTTTTCCCACCAGAAGAGCTGCTGCTTTCTACGATCCTTTCTGAGACTTTAATGTTGATCTCAGTCTCTACTTTGAGTGGTCTTTTGGATCTTTGAATCTCAACTGGACTATAGGGCTTTACGTGAATGACAGTTTCTTGAGGTTTTAGTATTCTAGGTGAGTTTTGCGCCGGTAACTGTACTTCATGCTGAGTCTTTTCCACAGCTGCAGAGCGGGGAACTTTCTTCTTTTTGCATGAGGTTGGCTTTGTTGAAGCTTCCATGTTTTTTCCACCAGAAGAGCTGCTGCTTTCTACGACCCATTCTGAGGCTTTACTGTTGGTCTCAGTCTCAACGGGAATATAGGGTTTCACGTGAATAACAGTCTCTTGAGTCTTACGTTTTTTTGGAGAGTTTTGCGCCTGTGACTGTTCTTCACGCTCAGTGTTTTTCGCAGCTGCAGAGCGTGGAACTTTCTTTTTTCTGCATGAGGTTGGCTTTGTTGAAGCTTCCATGTTTTTCCCACCAGAAGAGCTGCTGCTTTCTACGATCCTTTCTGAGGCTTTAATGTTGGTCTCAGTCTCCACTTTGAGTGGTCTTTTGGATCTTTGATTTTCAACTGGACTACAGGGCTTCACATGAATGACAGTTTCTTGAGGTTTTAGTTTTCTAGGTGAGTTATGCGCTGGTAACTGTACTTCATGCTGAGTCTTTTCCACAGGTGAAGAGCGAGGAACTTTCTTCTTTTTGCATGAGGTTGGCTTTGTTGAAGCTTCCATGTTTTTCCCACCAGAAGAGCTGCTGCTTTCTACGACCCATTCTGAGGCTTTAATGTTTGTCTCAATCTCAACTGGAATGTAGGGTTTCACGTGAATAACAGTTTCTTGAGTCTTATGTTTTTTTGGAGAGTTTTGCGACGGTGACTGTTTTTCACGCTCAGTCAGTTCGTAAGTATTCTGTGTTTCTGCAGATTTTTGAGCAGTTGGCTTTGCTGCACTGAATGCTGAAATGTCTGTACTAGTTTCCGTATGGTCAGTTTTGTTATTTGTGGTTGCAGATTTTCCATTTTCAGTGTCTTGGCAGACAGACATGAGTCTATGTGCTGATCTTACATAAGGATGTGCTTTGCTTTTAGAAAGATGATTCATGCTAATAAAATTATGGTTTAGAGCTTCTTCTGGAGTAATTCTGTCCATTGAATTAACACACAGCATCTGCTTTAATAGGGATTCAAATTCTATTATATCTTTATGCTTTAAATAATCCCAGTGGCTAATGGCAGACTGCATTTGGCTGAAATACTGACGTTTCTGATTGGCTAGCACATCATCTATTGTGCCAAGAGCCATGAAAACACGTTCTGTCATTCTCCCTTTACAACCCATGTACTCTGATGGATTTTTGAATCTGAACTTCTTTCCAGATGAAGTTTTATCTACAGCAAAAAAGTAATGTACTCTTAAACCTTCCTGTAAAACATTATCTGGGGGGGTACCTTGCAATCGAACAATGGTTGCAATATATTCATATTCAGAAGTTCTTGGATATAGGTTTTTGTAGAAATACATAAACGCCAAACAACAACCGAGACTCCACATATCCACACTTTCATTCATTGGGAGGCCAAAGACAGCCTCAGGGGCTCGGTATCCCAAAGCCTGAATCTCGCTTGTACGTTTTAAATCAGAAATATTTCTTGCCAAACCAAAATCAATTAGCTTTACCTTGAAAGGATGAGTGGCATGATTTACTAACATTAAGTTGTTTGGTTTGATGTCAGTATGAGCAAGACCCATCGACTTTAGAGCGTTTAAAGCCACCAGAATTTGCTGAGCAATTGGCCGTATTTCAGACACTTCCATCGGCTTCTGGTTTTCATGAGCCATGAAATGTAAAACATCTTGGTCTAGTTTTTCTAAAACAATACAATGTTGCACTCCAAAGCTAAAATGTTCCACTAACTTTAAAAGATTATTTTTGTCTGGGTCGGCGCACTGGATTTTCTCAAGCATCATTGACTCTTTTATTCCATAATTTCTAGCCAACATTTTCACTGCCACATGGTTAAATGTAGGACATTGTCTATAGAGGATAACTGCCCCAAAGGCTCCTTCACCCAAAAAACGAATTTTTCGGTAAATGTGTTCGTTACTTGTAAGAAGAGTGGGGTATAGAAAGCGACAACTCTTTGAAGTGTCCATCGTTTGCAATAATGAAAACTGTTGAAAAACCTATGTTCTTTTTCTGCAAGACAATACAATTCAACTGTTATATTAAGGGACTTGTGCACAGCTCAGCCTAGTCTGCTAATCACATCACAGTGATGACATATGACATCACACCCAACTGTGTTGACATCACAGTGATGACATATGACATCACACCCAACTGTGTTGACATCACAGTGATGACGTATGACATCACAGCTTAAATGTCATCTGATGACGTATGACATCACTGTTCAAATGGCTGGCTGATGACATCATTGCACTATTTTTGTCATTCTTTTTTTCGCACCTATACATGTGTGGTTGAGCGGTGTTGTTGACAACTTTTTCTAAAGGTAATTGATTTCCAGTGTACTATAATATGCAACTTTAAATTTTGAAAAGGAAAAAAAAGGGAAGGAACAGGAAGTATAATTTATATAGGCATGACAAATATACTAATTTCATTCTTAAGATGTACATTTGGACTTTGCTCAGACACGACTGAAATAAAGTACCCTTTTCTGCCCTTTCAAAAATTCATTAAAGGAATTGCTCTGTATAAGTAGGAACGTGCAGCTACATGTATGAGTTTTACCTGTTATGCTGGGTTCACACTGAACGTGATTTGCACATTAAATTCACCTTTGGTTTGCAACAAATCTGTTGCAAGATGCTTATTAAAAAACATTTTCATAAATCAGTGTTTAATGCAGTTTGAGTTGTTTTGGGTTTTTTTCGGGGCGGGGAGGGGGGGTTATCAACTATAGCTGTGTAAAGTAGGGCTCTGTACAATTAGACTTTCCACTTGTCTGCCGCACGGAGATGTAGGGTGGCCCTGGGCCCTTGCCCTGGCCATGGAGACGTGTTCTGCCTTGGGTCAGAGCGGGGGCCCTTGCACCTTCCGACGCAGGGACACCAGCGGTAAACCTGCCAGCCTTCCAGTCAGCCATCTTACCCTATAAAATGAAACATGTGGTCATTTCCTGGTTTTTAATAGTGGCAAAGTCTAATATGTTAACAAGTCTGCAGCCTTTGTCACTTGAGTATCTGTCTTTGATAAATCCAGTTTGATCGAGGTGAAATATGCGTGAGTGATTTTTTCTATTCTCTGTGCGAGTGCCTTCAGAATCAGAGGTATTTTATCGATCCCACAGGTGGGAAATTTGTGCATTACATTCGCATTGTAATCATAAAATAATAATAGAATAATATACAAAAAATTGTTTGTAAAGAATTTTTACGTTTGCATTGATTAAAGAAATGGGGCGATTGATTGAAGGATCTTTTGTCTTTGGTTTGAGAAGAAGGATTTTTTTTTTTTAGCTAAATTAATGTTAGGTGGCATTGATTGGCTTTCCTTGATAAATCTATATTCATATTATAAAACGGTGGTCCCAGCTGCTCTCAGAATTATTTGTAAAACTCAGCAGGAAAGTCATCAGGTCCTGGAGCATTGTTGTTTGGCATTAGAAACAGTCAGAACTTGAGCGTTATTTTGGATTCTAAGCTAACTTTTATCCCTCATATAAAATGGTGTGTTTAGCCCTTGTGCTATCTTAGATGACCCCACCCTTACATTGACGTGTGTTTCCTACCATGACAAAGGTGGATAAAGGTGGAAAGATTTCATGTAATCCATGGACACCAGTGAAGATCACAAATCATTGAAAAGAAAAGGTTCAGAGCACTGTCTAGTGGGTCTAGATGACCCAACTCCCATCGTTAAAGTGCCTAGGATAGCACAAGGGTTACATCTGGTAATTATCATCTTGGAAATCTAGCTAGGGTCTGCCCACTACTCTGTCTTGCTAATATGGAGATGCTAATCCATGCTTTCATCTTGAGTGACATTGATTATTGTAACGCCTTTCAGCTTCTCCAGAACTCTGCTGCACGAGTTCACACCAAGACCAGGAGGTTGGCTCACATCACTCCAATTTTAAAATCCCTGCATTGGCTCCCCATATGCTTCAGGATTGATTTTAAGATACTTTTAACCGTTTTTAAATGTCTTAACAGAGTTGTGTGTGGGTATGGGAAGGAAGCTCTTTAAATTGTCATGCTTGTTTTTATATTATTTTGTTTGTTTTAATGTAAAGCATTTTGAAAAGTGCTATATAAATAAAGTTTGATTTAATTTGATAAGCAACAGAACTTCGTGAAGTTCAGACAGTGAAAGCGTTGAGTCCAAGTTTGTGATTTGATCCTCTTTTAACCTGGGTAGGTTAACATTATGTAGAAATGAGTTGATGCTTTGCTGTGATGGATTGATCTGTCACGTGTAGAAGTTGGAATACAAATCTTTTAATGTGTTAAAATTTTTGACCGAGTTACGTTTTTTGTGCTACACAACAACATGTCTCAGCAGTAAAGCAATAACATTTGAGCTATAACTAGCCCATAGGACCTTTTATCGTTTCAGAAGCATCCGCACTGTTCAGAAAAAAATTGGGTCATCTTCAACTTGACTGTTTCCTGTCAAGTGTAAAAACTTATTTAGGTTATTACAGGTTGGAGCTATCCAGCTGTACAGTCTTGAGCTAGATGCTAACTCAGACAAGAAAAAGAAGACACACATGGTTGTCGTCTACAAGTGGATGGATATGAAAGGAGCAGGGAGATTGTGGTCTGCCAAATGTAAACTTCACGTAAGAAAATACAAGCTTTTTCAAATGGCATTTTTTCTGCTTCTGATTCACCACCATTTGAATAAAGAAATACTGAGAAATACAACCTTTAATCTTAAATTATTTTACATATGTCATTTAAAGAAGACTGGAAGATTTTATTCAAAACACAATTAAAAACCAAACTAGACTACACAAATTATTTGTATAAAACTAAGTTGTGGAAACAAAAACAATATTAATGTAACTAAAAATAGCACACAAAAAATCCTACCAACTAAACATATTTTTAAAGGCATTAAGCACATTAGTGGGGCTGTAAAAACTAAACTCAAAATTAAGTGTTTACATAAAGTTCTAAGTCAAGCAAAAACAAAGTTAATCGGGAAAAGAAACTTAAAAATACCTTTAAGACATAAACAATAACAGATAAAACTAATGTTTACATGAAAAGAAATCTACGTCAGAGAAACTAAGAAAAAAAAGCACCTAAAGCACTAAAAACTAATAATTATATCCTACTGACCGCAATGTTAAAAATAAAACACAGAATAAAAAGAAAAAACTAAACTAAATACGGCCACATCCTTAACAGTATTCAATGGAAAAGCTTGTTCCAGCTAATATATACACGATCCTTCAAATATGACTAGCAACTCACTACAAATGTTCTAATTTTTTGTATTTTAAATATTTACATTGATTTATTTTACTAAGGACCATATTAATCTAATAAGGCTCTTTTTTTCCCAAATTATGTTTTAATACAGTAAACTTATTTTTTGGAAAATGGCCATATTCTAGAAAACAGTGCTGTAATTCTTGACATGAATGACTTTTTAGTTTTCCCCTTAGAGTTTTGCGCCGGTAACTGTACTTCATGCTGAGTCTTTTCCACAGCTACAGAGCGGGGAACTTTCTTCTTTTTGCATGAGGTTGGCTTTGTTGAAGCTTCCATGTTTTTCCCACCAGAAGAGCTGCTGCTTTCTACGATCCTTTCTGAGACTTTAATGTTGATCTCAGTCTCCACTTTGAGTGGTCTTTTGGATCTTTGAATCTCAACTGGACTATAGGGCTTAACGTGAATGACAGTTTCTTGAGGTTTTAGTATTCTAGGTGAGTTTTGCGCCGGTAACTGTACTTCATGCTGAGTCTTTTCCACAGCTGCAGAGCGGGGAACTTTCTTCTTTTTGCATGAGGTTGGCTTTGTTGAAGCTTCCATGTTTTTTCCACCAGAAGAGCTGCTGCTTTCTACGACCCATTCTGAGGCTTTACTGTTGGTCTCAGTCTCAACGGGAATATAGGGTTTCACGTGAATAACAGTCTCTTGAGTCTTACGTTTTTTTGGAGAGTTTTGCGCCTGTGACTGTTCTTCACGCTCAGTGTTTTTCGCAGCTGCAGAGCGTGGAACTTTCTTTTTTCTGCATGAGGTTGGCTTTGTTGAAGCTTCCATGTTTTTCCCACCAGAAGAGCTGCTGCTTTCTACGATCCTTTCTGAGGCTTTAATGTTGGTCTCAGTCTCCACTTTGAGTGGTCTTTTGGATCTTTGATTTTCAACTGGACTACAGGGCTTCACATGAATGACAGTTTCTTGAGGTTTTAGTTTTCTAGGTGAGTTATGCGCTGGTAACTGTACTTCATGCTGAGTCTTTTCCACAGGTGAAGAGCGAGGAACTTTCTTCTTTTTGCATGAGGTTGGCTTTGTTGAAGCTTCCATGTTTTTCCCACCAGAAGAGCTGCTGCTTTCTACGACCCATTCTGAGGCTTTAATGTTTGTCTCAATCTCAACTGGAATGTAGGGTTTCACGTGAATAACAGTTTCTTGAGTCTTATGTTTTTTTGGAGAGTTTTGCGACGGTGACTGTTTTTCACGCTCAGTCATTTCATAAGTATTCTGTGTTTCTGCAGATTTTTGAGCAGTTAGCTTTGCTGCACTAAATGCTGAAATGTCTGTACTAGTTTCCGTATGGTCAGTTTTGTTATTTGTGGTTGCAGATTTTCCATTTTCAGTGTCTTGGCAGACAGACATGAGTCTATGTGCTGATCTTACATAAGGATGTGCTTCGCTTTTAGAAAGATGATTCATGCTAATAAAATTATGGTTTAGAGCTTCTTCTGGAGTAATTCTGTCCTTTGAATCAACACACAGCATCTGCTTTAATAGGGATTCAAATTCTATTATATCTTTATGCTTTAAATAATCCCAGTGGCTAATGGCAGACTGCATTTGGCTGAAATACTGACGTTTCTGATTGGCTAGCACATCATCTATTGTGCCAAGAGCCATGAAAACACGTTCTGTCATTCTCCCTTTACAACCCATGTACTCTGATGGATTTTTGAATCTGAACTTCTTTCCAGATGAAGTTTTATCTACAGCAAAAAAGTAATGTACTCTTAAACCTTCCTGTAAAACATTATCTGGGGGGGTACCTTGCAATCGAACAATGGTTGCAATATATTCATATTCAGAAGTTCTTGGATATAGGTTTTTGTAGAAATACATAAACGCCAAACAACAACCGAGACTCCACATATCCACACTTTCATTCATTGGGAGGCCAAAGACAGCCTCAGGGGCTCGGTATCCCAAAGCCTGAATCTCGCTTGTACGTTTTAAATCAGAAATATTTCTTGCCAAACCAAAATCAATTAGCTTTACCTTGAAAGGATGAGTGGCATGATTTACTAACATTAAGTTGTTTGGTTTGATGTCAGTATGAGCAAGACCCATCGACTTTAGAGCGTTTAAAGCCACCAGAATTTGCTGAGCAATTGGCCGTATTTCAGACACTTCCATCGGCTTCTGGTTTTCATGAGCCATGAAATGTAAAACATCTTGGTCTAGTTTTTCTAAAACAATACAATGTTGCACTCCAAAGCTAAAATGTTCCACTAACTTTAAAAGATTATTTTTGTCTGGGTCGGCGCACTGGATTTTCTCAAGCATCATTGACTCTTTTATTCCATAATTTCTAGCCAACATTTTCACTGCCACATGGTTAAATGTAGGACATTGTCTATAGAGGATAACTGCCCCAAAGGCTCCTTCACCCAAAAAACGAATTTTTCGGTAAATGTGTTCGTTACTTGTAAGAAGAGTGGGGTATAGAAAGCGACAACTCTTTGAAGTGTCCATCGTTTGCAATAATGAAAACTGTTGAAAAACCTATGTTCTTTTTCTGCAAGACAATACAATTCAACTGTTATATTAAGGGACTTGTATACAGCTCAGCCTAGTCTGCTAATCACATCACAGTGATGACATATGACATCACACCCAACTGTGTTGACATCACAGTGATGACGTATGACATCACAGCTTAAATGTCATCTGATGACATATGACATCACTGTGATATGCAACTTTAAATTTTGAAAAGGAAAAAAAAGGGAAGGAACAGGAAGTATAATTTATATAGGCATGACAAATACTTATTTCATTCTTCTGATGTACATTTGGACTTTGCTCAGACACGACTGAAATAAAGTACCCTTTTCTGCCCTTTAAAAAACTAATTAAAGTAATTGCTCTCCATTACTAGGAACGTGCAGCTACATGTATGAGTTTTACCTGTTATGCTGGGTTCACACTGAACGTGATTTGCACATTAAATTCACCTTTGGTTTGACTTGCAACAAATTTGTTGCAAGATGCTGTTACGTTCACAAACGTACAGGTCTAGGGCGGAGGTGTACGTAACATAAACACACACAATGAGGAACTTTTAAAGATTTTATTGAACGTGGAGATGGGGAGGTAGGGACAAAGGTTGGGCCAAAGGAATGAAATTAATAGAACAAAACTCAGCCTGGCTATCAAAGCGCTAAAACTAAAACAAGAAAAGAAAAGACTCACTGCCTTATCTATAAAGTGATGATAAAACATACAAGGGGTGGCACCAACCAACTTACCTAGTGTGTCTAGCAGAACGCAAGCTGCATGAGGTGTACAGGGTACCCTGTCTTACCTGTCCACAAACCTCCCACAATCTCCAACACAGCAAGCTCAAAACATTCATCTGGTAGTGATCCAGGAAGAGCTTCTTCCTCCAGTGGTTCACAGGAGCTTATATGAAGGCCTGGTGGCTGGCTTTGGGGCCTGATTGTGCAGCTGGTCAGGTCTCCACCAGGTGTCTTCACTCAGCTCGTTAAGCACATGCAGAGGAAAGAAACAAAAGAAAGACATGAAAAACCCCTGCATGTAACAATGCTTATTAAAAAATGTGTTCATAAATCAGTGTTTAATGTAGTTTTAGTTGGGGCTATCAACTATAACTGTGTAAAGTAGGGCAGTGATGCTCTGGGCAATGAGACTTTCCACTTGTCTGCCGCACGGAGATGTAAGGTGGCCCAGGGCCCTGGCCCTGGCCATGGAGACGTGTTCTGCCTTGGGTTAGAGCGGGGGCCCTTGCACCTTCCGACGCAGGGACGCCAGTGGTAAACCTGCCAGCCATCAAAGTGAATTTGTTTTAATGAATTCACTCATCCTAACTGTGGATGTTTGACAGATGCAAAACTCTATCCGAGCTTGTGGAAAATGGACAAAAGATCAAAGGAAACATCAGCCTGCAGTTTAGAAACAGGAGGCAAAAAAAAAAGACTCCAAGGATAAAGAAATGGAGGACAGAAATTCATAAATATCTAATAATGTCATTTGGATTTCGCTAATGCTCAAGTGCCAAACGGTTTCTATCAAATACACAACTATAATGACTGCCCGCACCATATTAGATGCATTGTCCGTCAAAATACAAACAACCGGTTGTATGTTTAGATGCCAGCTGGTAGCGGCCTCTCAAAGCCCAGCTATAATATTTTTTCCAGTGTGGTTGTCAGGGGAAAAGGCAGTTTGCAAGAAGCCGGCTTTGAATTCAGGGTTGTCATCAATTAAATTCCCAGTTACTGCAAGCTTTAACAGGGCTCAATTATGTTGCTTGACCAAAACTCAAGGCGCAGTGGTTAGCGCATTTGCGTCACAGCAAGAAGGCCCCCAGTTCAAGACCCGGCTGGGGGACCTGTACCAAAACAGCAATGGGGGACCTTTCTGTTTGGAGTTTGCATGTTCTCCTTGTGCATTTGTGGGTTTTCTCAGGGGACTCCAGCTTCCTCCCACCAATCCAAAAACAGGCTTCATATTACTTGGTTACCCCCAGGTGTAAATGTGAGAGTGCATGGTTGTGTGATTTGCCACAGTCTGGCGACCTGTTCAGGATGTCCCCTGGCTTCGCCCACGAGTGGCTGGGATAGGCCCTGGCAGCCCTGTGACCCCGAAACGGACAAAACCGGTTTAGAAGGTAAATGCTTTGCTCCGATGATTGATGTGTTGTGCATAGGTTTTTATAAAAAACTTTGAACGTGTTATTAATTTTGACCGGGTCATGACTGACATTTCCTGTCTGGTTCATAATAGATGCAATTGTTGATTTTTTTTAATTGAGTTTAAGCTGATTAGCTAGAAATTTGACTGACTTTTTTTTGGTTTTCAACTCTTTCAAGTCCTAGCCTTTGTATTTGGAAATGTTATGATGATGTCATTTACCTGTAGATTTAAAGGGCCTATATCATGTAAAATCAACTTTTTTGAGCTTTTAAGTGTATTACAATGTTCATTACTCACAAAAAACATACCCAAAATGGTATTTTGATCAATTCGCGCATTTCTGAGTATTTTTTCAAACAACCTGTGCTCTGAGCACCAGCACCTTTCAATCCACAAAAAAGAGTGGGATCTCACATTCATGAGTGTGAAAGTGAAGAACAGCCCCTTATATGAAGACTCTGCACTGCCAGCACCGCCCCCAGTCTGACACACACACCAACTTTCTCGTCAGAGCTTGCTGACGCTTTTGTAAGGCTTCATAACATGCATCTTTGCAAAAGTTTGGATGTTGTTTGTTTTTGCACGCTGCTGAGGCCAACTCAAGGCAAAGGCAGATGCTTCAGAGTTCGGGTTGTCTTACTTCTAGGTAGAGACAGGGGCTGCTTTGCACTTGGCCTCTCGATGTCCAGCACCTGATGGCCCCAATGGCTGCCGCCTGATACGGTGGAGCACGCCTGTCCTGTGGCCTGGCGGTCTTGACGATGGGCTCGCCTTTGCCTCCCAGTGCCGGAGGGGCTCCTGTAGGGGGGCCTCCTCTGCACCCGGCTGGGTGGGCGCCCAAGCCCCCCCCCCCTTCCCCCCCGCTCAGGCTGTGTGAGTCCCGTCGCCGGGGGCGCTCTGGGTCCGGGGGTCTCCCCCTTTCCCCTGGTTTTGAATCCTCCTCGGGGTCTGTCCATCAGATAGAGCAATATAGAGGAAGCTACACACATCTATTTGAAACTGGATGTGGGGCCATGGTCATGGATCTTGGCCTGGCAGAAAAAGCTAGAGTTAGGATTTACCATGACCACTTCTTCACAACTCTGTCACTAATGGATTTAATAACCTTGCGAGTATGGCTGGTGTGGCACGATGCACCAAACACAGCTCCATAGCATTCCCTTCACAGCACTACAGACCTTCAAGAAGAATCCCAGTGAGGATGATATGTATCTGGTTGAGGCAGAAAAGCTGTTAATTTAGGTGAAATGACAGCAGCGGGGTTACTGTTGTATTGAACATGAAGAAGGAGTTCACCCAAACTGAGGCAAAGAGATGGAATAAACAGAAGCAAACCATAAACAAGCTCAGACAACCCTAGTGTATCCAAGACTGCAATTCACAAATGGGAGTGGACTTAAATGACCAGTTTGACAGCCACTACAGAATCAATATCCGGTCCAAGAAGTGGTGGTGGCCATGCTTCAGCTGTGCCCTGAACAGTGCCATGGTGAACAGCAGGAGCTATTACAGGCTGTTATTTAGCAATATCACAACCGAGTTTTTGATGTTTTATTTGAGGTCCTTGCTGGTGCTCTTTGGTAAGCTCCAGCAACATTTATGATAACACGACCAATATCACAAAGTCCAGTGTGATATTGCTTTTACAGAACATTCTACATATGTACCATGACACTGTAGAAAGAATAATTCACTCATAGCATCATATGTAAACAAAAACAACAGGTATATACATGCATTGATCTTGCTTGTTTTGGCATTGGTGTAGGTCATGGAAAAGCAGGCAGAAGGATTTTTCCAAAGTTTGGTAGCCCAGACGCTTCTCCTGCACCTTGGAACAAAGCCAAGTTGGCAGGGAAGAAAATCTTCAATGGTGGTGGCAATAACCAATGCCAGCTAGCAACACTGGCAGGTGATACGAATGTTGCAAAAACTGTGAAAAACCTGCATCATTTGCATGCAAAAAAATTGTTTACAAAAAAAATCATACTAAGTGGAACATTCATGACAAATGAGGGAATGTTTGGGGATCCATTGAAGAAAATGTTCTTCACCTTTTAGCATATCCTTTCAGGGATCACCAAAGCGAACCAGTTTTCACTGATTCACACAGGGGCTTTTGCAAAGAGTTTTATGGCAAATGCCTTTCCTGACACAACCATGAGACATTTGTTCATTAGTGTGGCAAAATAAACTGTCATGGTGCTCCCAGGTCTACCCTTTTCCCTTTCCTTCTCTTTTCATCTTGATGTCCTTTTCTGACACGACCCTGTTTTCTTATCAAGGCTGGAGACCGGCACAGGAAGACTGAGAGTCAGGCCTTAATCTATGGAAGGAAATATGTCACAAATATACTGTTGATACAAGTAATAACAAAAAATAAAGAAACCAGTTCAAATTGTTTGTATCATTACAACATAGCCTTCACCTTTTCATTTATTAAGACAACAATATTATTTTATTACTATTCAATTGTTAATATAAATGGTAAAGTTAAAGTCCCAGTGTGAAACATGTTCTCCACATTTGACCCCTCCCCTGGGGGAGCGTTGAGTTGGTTGCAGACGCTGGTTGTCAAACCTCTTCCATAGAGTTCACCCACCTCCGAGTGGGTGAACTCTATGGAAGGTGATGTTCTCCACCTCCTCCTTTGGAAGCTTCAGCTGGGCTTCCACAAAGGTTTGCACTGTTGCCTCCGGGTTTTTTGCTGCCCCCTCTGGAATCCCCAAGATGACCAGGTTGTCCCTCATGCTCAGGGAACCATTTGGTGGTTCAATTCAATTCAATTAAATTCACATTTATTTGTATAGCCCAAAATCACAACAACAGTTGTCTCGATGGGCTCCGAAGTAAAACATGAACTCAAAAGGATCATGAATACTAAAAGTTCAATAGGAAAATACTAAAATGAACTAACAAACTGACTAAGCTATACTGGCATCCTTGCCCTTAGACCCCCCTTCGCGGTAAGGAACAACTCCTAAAAAAACGGATTCTGGAAAAAACGAAGAAGCCTCAGGGTTGCCCACATGAAGGAGGGATCCTCCCCCAGGACGGACAGGCGATTTACCGGAACTCTTAGAGAAGAATTAACTTATCTAACTCTAAAACTACATGTATAAAGTCCAGCAGACGAGCTTCATCCAGCCGTGGTTGGGGGGACAGTCAGGGGCGCGAGTCGAGCCTGAGACAGGAACCACAGCCAGGTGTAGGAGAAGGAGCAGAGACGAGGTACTCGGTCAGGTACAGAGCAGAGACGAGCCAGAGATGAGCCAGAGGCAGGATCCACAGCCAGGTGAAGGAGCGGGAGCAAAGGTGAGGTAGACGGTCAGGAACTGGAGCACGGATGAGCCAACAGGAGTCTGGAAGCACTCCCACTCCCCAGGAGGGGAGAGGAAAAGAGGGACAATACATGAATCGCACTGCACCAAACAGAGGCATGGAAAACTAAATGATAAATGATGGTCAAAAATAGAGGAGAGAAAGGGTAAAAGTAGATGAAAAAAGAGGACAGAACCCCAGTGCACCATAGTTACCCCAGCTTCAACTTCTAGCAGCCTTTTAAAACAAATAGTTATTGTTATTAAGTTTAGTTTAAATACATTAACATTAAGTTGAATAATCTCTGAATACTAACTAGTCTGACAATAATCCTGTCCACAGAGGAATGTTTTAAGTCTAACTTTGAATGTAGAAACTGAGTCGGTCTCTCTTATATGAGCTGGGAGTTTATTCCATAAAACAGGGGCTTGGTGGATAAACGCTCTACCTCCAACCGTACTTTTACTAATTCTAGGAACCACAAGCAGTCCTGCATTTTGCGAGCGAAGTGTCCTGTTTGGGTGGTAAGGGACTATGAGGTCCTTAAAATAGGACGGGGCCAGTCCATGTAAGGCCTTATAGGTTAACAGGAGGATCTTGAACTTGATTCTGGAATCAACTGGGAGCCAATGGAGCGAAACTAACACAGGAGTGATGTGATCTCTTCTGCTGGTTCCAGCTAACAATCTAGCTGCTGCGTTCTGAACAAGCTGGAGACTTTTTAAGGAACTCTTAGGACACGCTGCCAACAAAGAGTTACAGTAATCCAGTCTAGACGAAACAAATGCATGAATGACTTTTTCAGCATCACTCTTAGAAAGTATATTTCTGATCATAGCAATATTCCGCGGGTGAAAAAAGGAAGTTCTACACGCCTGAGTTATGTGAGCCTTAAATGATAAATCCTGGTCAAATAAAATCCCAAGGTTTCTAACTGTGGAATTGGGGGCTATACTTATGCCATCCAGGGAGACTATCTGAGCAGACAGAGCATCTCTCAGGTTTTTAGGACCTAGTATAATGACCTCAGTTTTTTCTGGGTTCAAGAGGAGGTAATTAATTGTCATCCAGGTCTTGATGTCTCTGATGCAGGCATTCAGTTTCTCTATATCGTCATTCTGGTCAGGTTTCATGGATGAATACAACTGCGTATCGTCGGCATAACAATGGAAATTAATGCTGTGTTTCCTGATTATGTTTCCTAGCGGTAGCATATAAAGCGTAAACAGGATGGGTTCACCCCCCAATCCAACCCTTACTGCTGGGTGTCAAGCAGGGAGGCATTGGGATGGCATTTTGGTACGTCTGGATTTTGAACTCACGACCTTCCGGTCAAAGGGGCTGACACTTTACCACAAGGCTGCTGAGTTAACTAATGTTATTCTTTAACAATATTATAGTCAGACAACTCATGCAGTAAAATATATTTACTTTTACATTCTTTTACTTTGGCATTCACATTCTTTAGCTTGGCATTCACATTCTTTTAGTTTGGCATAAGGCTCCGTACAATTACATGAAACAAAATTTCCATGAAACTTTTGTGTAATAACTACCACTAACGGAGCACACAGGTGGAAGCTGGGGAGGAGGAAGGGGCGATGAACACAGCGCTGCTGTAAAGAAAGAGAATGAACAACTTGCACACCTAGACTTAAATAGGACACTGAACAGGTGGGTTTATTAACTGAAACGGCCTAGGGGAGTAACCGAGTAAAACACTGCCAGAGTAGTCTGCCTGAAATGCTCCCAAGATCGCTCACTTATCGGATCGCATACAGCATATTTATATTAATTGTATGCAAAACAATTATCAAAAATTCTCTTTTAGGTTACATTTGACTTAGTGACAAGCTGTCTATGGAGTGATATTTCTGCCACCACGTTGCACACAAAACGTTTTAAGTGGCACACAAAACTATCTCAGTTGCACACAAAAAGTTGCAAGTGAAAATATGAAATATTTGCTTTCAATTTTTTTTTTTTTGCTTTGAATAACTTTTTTGCGTTGTGTCAAATCTCGCTTTTGTCCTATCTTTGATTTTGCTGGCCACTTTGAGGACGACTTAGCGTGATAAAACTGCCACTGCCAGCGCCGAAAAAACGTGTTCGCATGCGTTGTGTGTCCTCTCACTTTTTTTCTATCTTTGATTTAATAATAAGCAAAAGAAAGATGGCTCACCAAAGGAACCTCAATGTATTTAGAAGAAAAAGCAGTTTTAACTTTTATGTTCATTTTCACAGTGTCTAATGTTTTAGAACTCGTTAGCCTTTGTCCAATGTAAAAAAAAATAGTCATAAAAAAATGCTATTTTCTCTTAATATTTCAACATTTATTGATTAAAAATAAAACAATAGTTCAGATACAAATCTTAGCTCTCATCTCTCTGGCCAGCTATTGGACAGGACAAGAAAAAAAATATATATAAAAAGAATCTGGACCAATCAGCAGCTGTTTCATGGCAGTATTGTCACGTCAAACTGAAACTTAACTCAGCAACATTAAAGATAGGAAAAAAGTAAGATGGCACACAACACATGCAAAAGCTTTTTGGGTGGTGGCAATAGTGGCAGTCATGTCACGCTAAGTCGTGCTAAGAGTAGTCAGCAAAATCAAAGATAAAAAAAAAAAGCGAGATTTGACACAACGCATGTTGTGTTTAAACAAAGTGCAGCATGAAAAAAAACGATACATCATGACTCAGAGGGGCTCGATTAATAAAATGATATGCTTTGCAACTGTGGGCACAAATGGGCAAATGCAGATTTTGAAGTATTTATTTAAAATCCTGACATAATTACAGATAATATAAAAAGATTCATTAATTGGGGAATTGAGTCTTTTTGGATTGTTGGAAAGAGAATGATAGCATCTGCATGTAAGGTTTTGTGATGTTCATGACCACTTATAGTTATGCTTGTAGTCTTTAAAAGCGATTTTAACAGTAAAAACACTACATGGAGAAAGTAAAAGAATTCCAAAAATAATTTTAGAGTTCTAATTAAAAGAAGGAAATGTCAGCTAGTTTTATGTCTACTTTAGTACAAAAATTAAAACATGTAACTTTAGATTTTAATTTAAAAATGAATTAAAGCGTTTGTCAGTGCACAGAATACCTTTCCTGCTGCATGTATAGTTCAACCTAGACCTCTTTTGTTAAGGCTTGAAATGTGTTGCTTTTTTACAGTGACGTTTTCCCCACACTCTTTAATTTGGTGTCATGTTGCTCCATTGTGTGAAGACTGTGGGCTAGGAGCATCACTTCCTGAAAAACAGATGTTATCTGGATGGCAGGACGTGTTTTTATCTTTTTCGAAAACCAGTGTATATTTAAAGAAACACCACTAAAGTGCAAGCTGTTCACACTGTGAGGATTGTTGTCCTCCATGTCATAGCGGCTTTCTTAGAATAGTGCAGAGGTGGAGCTTTCGACCTCTGATTTGAAGATTGCAGGTTTGGTTCCCGCTCTGCCTGCCTACGTGTCAAAGTATGTTTGAGCAAGGCACTGAACCCCACAGTGCTCCTGGTGATTATAAGGGCTATCAGGGCCCTTGAGTTTGGCCTGAATAGAGCTGTCCCCCCAAATATTAATCAAATCTGTGACCTCGCTTCCCTTCCACTGACTGGTCTCAGCAGCATCGTCCGCCATGGTTAATGTTTATGTTCTAGTTCCCGCCTACTCCAACGCAGAATGATGACGTTGTAGCGTATCGATGACGTACGGGTCAGATTCAGGTGGTCTGGCTGTTCAGACGGCGGTCGCATTTGAAAAGATCGGATACGTATCGGATTCAGGACCACATACCCAAGTGGCCTGGGTCGCATTTCAAAAGATCTGATCTGTGTCGTCCAGACTGTCATGAAAAGATACAGGATCTCAGGTTTCAGCCTGCAGTGTGAACGTAGCCTAAGTTTATCTGGAATATTTTCTGATTAGAAATGTTTCAAGTAGAAACCTGACAAGTGGATTCATTTAGCCTAAAAAATGAGGGACTTCCAAACATGCTCACTAATAAAAAAACAAAACATTTTCTTTTCAAGTTGCATTCATACCGGACGCGATTTGCACGTCAAAATTGCATCTGGCGCCTCTCTTTTGACACGCGTCAAATTTACTGCTTGATGCCTGTCCAACAATGTGCCTAATGCCTCAACGCCCCAGAAGCCTGTGTGTCTCTGCACAACAACGTGTGTGTGAATCATGTTTCCACGTGCGGCTTCATGAGATCATTCAGAGTCTCTCCCGTTATGGTGAGCTTCACTCAAGCGGCCGGAGCGGGCTATGAATGACGGAAGCTTTCTGCTGCTACTTTCAGGTTTCTGAAAGTTAGATGACTTTATGTCCCACATTAGTTCGAGAAGGAAAACATAAAAGAATCAAGCCGACCAGGTGACCCCAATAGCAAGCAAGATCCGCTGTCGGGGTCCAGCGATTGCTCCAGCTACACGGGCTGCATGGGAGTCTGGCTGGCCAGCACTCAGAGAACCGCAACGGGATGAGGAGGCAGCCCGCTCGGGCGATTGCTTCGGTTGAATGAGCTCTGTGACAGGCTGGGGAACGGTCCAGGGTGTACCCCACCTTCGCCCAACATAGGCCGGGACATTCTCCACCAACCGCGTCAACCTTGCAGCGTCTGCTGCCCAAAGCGCGCCGGACGCTCAAATCACTGCCCCCGGACTGTCTAACCACACCCGATGCACAAATGGTGTCGCAGGACCTCTGATCGCATCTGTACATTGATCAACATTGAAACTTGGCCCCCCCCTGACGTGCAAATCCGGTCCAGTGTGAATGCAGCTATAGTCATCCACCCCAAGTTGTTATTTAATGTATTCATTTTTTATGAATGTTGTTATTTTTTAGGCTTAAATTGTGTACAGGAAAATTTCCCACCAACGGTTACTATGACTACAAGGCTGCCAGATATTTAAAAGTGTAGCAGACTAACTACTTATGCAGAGCTTCGGGAAGATTCCTCATAGCGATCTGGTTTGGGAGAAACTCTATGATGAGAGATGCACCTGAATTATTGACTGAGTGATGTAAGAAATTGTTTGATCCGTGTTGAAAGAAGCAGCAGAAAGAGAACTGATGTGAACACCCAGTCAGGCCAGACATTTCAGGGCTGAGATAAGAGCAGATTAAGGTGTGCTGTCTACATGCTTGCATCATGTTCGATGCGACTACGTTTAAATCATGTTTCACAGTTTATTTGTGTGTACAGTGGATTTGTGTTGCAAACTAGCAAAGCAGGAGAGGAGGGTGAACCATATGCTAGACCGCATGGGTCTGCAGGGTTTCTGCTGTCTACCTAAGGAAAAGTAAACATGTCTGAAGCACAAAAATACACACGCTTAAAGCAAGCCAAGATCCCTCCGTTGATGAGACAATTTGATGAATCCTCTCTGGCAAGAGAGGTCAGGAGGGGAGAAATAGCCAAAGGCTAACAATGTACTGTCTTCCAATTACAAGCAGGCCTTGCATCAATGAGTGCTTCACAATAACAGACATTCACATGCTTGACACACACAGTAATGCACAAAAACAAAAAAATACCCCCAATCATTAGCATTTCCAAATTAAATCAATACAACACAAATCACTGCAGCAGGAGACCAATTGAATCACCCAATCATATTAAAACAATGAAGCAAATAACACATTCTTAATTGGTCTTTTTCAAGTATGTAGGATTATTTTATGTCATTTCATGTATTGTTTTGAAGGTCAGGAATGACTGCTGTATCATTACGTTTACATGCAGTGGTGAAGGAGTTGTGAGTCGTTTGCTGAAGAAAGATGTTTGACTTGTTCCTAATAAATGTGTCAAGAGGCTGAAGTTTTTTCCCCCTGTTATTTTCTCTTTTACTTTAAGTTAATACCTGGCAAAGCTCAGCCAACACTAGACACAAAAGAAAAAAAAGTACAGATTCACTCAAATAATTTGTTTTTCTACAAAACATCTTGAGTGGTTGGATTTTTTTAAATGAATTGTTATGACTGAAAGCTACAAATACACTATATTACCAAAAGTATTGGTTCACCCATCCAAATGATCAGAGTAGGGGTCCTAATCATTTGGTCTGACCACAGGTGTAAAAAATCAAACATTAAGGCATGCAGACTGTTTTTACAAACATTTGTGAAAGAATGGGTCGCTCTCGGAAGCACAGTGAATTCCAGGGTGAAACTGTCATAGGACGCCACCTGTGCAACAAATCTAGTAGTGAAATTTTCTAAATATTCCACAGTAAACTGTCAGCTCTATCAGAACAAAATGGAGGAGTTTGGGAACAACTGAAACTGAGCTATGAAGTGGTAGGCCATGTAACCTGACGGAGAAGGGTCAGTGAATGCTGAAGCACATAGAGCAAAGAGGACGCCAACTTTCTGCACCCTCAGATAAGCCCAAGTACAGTACGCAGAGAGCTTATTACCGCTAAAGTGGCAATAAAGCCCACTATAGGACAGAGTCCTAGCTCTCTGTCCTATAGTGGGCTTTATTACCACTTTAGCGGTGGTAGTGCGGCCGACCTCTGATCTGAAGATTGCAGGTTTGATTACCGCCTTGCCCGCCCATGTGTCGAAGTGTCCTTTGGCAAGACAATAAACCCCACCTCGCCTCTGGTGGAAGGCTGGTGCCAGGGTTCGGCAGCAGAGCCGCCACCAGCGGTTGAATGTGTGTGTGAATGGGTTTGTGACTGTAAAGCGCTTTGGGCGCCTATCAAGGAAGGTAGAAAGCGCTATACAAGTATACGCCATTTACCATTTACTTCATGGAATGGGTTACCATGGCCGAGCAGCTGCATCCAAGCCACACATCACCAAGAGCAATGCAAAGCCTTGAAAGCAGGGGTGTAAAGCAAGCCGTCACTGGACTCTAGAGGAGACGCCTACTCTTGAGTGATGAATAACCTTTTTCCATCTGGTAATCTGATGGACACGTCTGGGCTTGGAGGTTGCCAGGAGAACGGTACATTTGGGACTGTATTGTGCTGAGTGTGAAATTTGGTGGAGGAATTATATTATAGGGTTGTTTTTCAGGACTTGGGCTTGGCCCTTAGTTCCAGTGGAAGGAACTCTGAATGCTTCAGGACAGCAAAACATTTGGGACAATTCCATCCTCCCAACCTTGTGGAACACTTTGGAGCGGACCCCTTCCTCTACCAACATGACTGTGTATCACAGTACACAAAGCAAGATCCATATAGACATGGATGACAGAGTCTGGTGTGGATGAACTTGACTGTTCTGCAGAGTCCTGACCTGAACCTCATAGAACACCTTTAGGATGAGGAGCAGAG
Organism: Oryzias latipes; assembly: GCF_053564925.1. NCBI lineage: Eukaryota > Metazoa > Chordata > Actinopteri > Beloniformes > Adrianichthyidae > Oryzias > Oryzias latipes. Next base: position 7,607,296 of record NC_136237.1, on the reverse strand, counting down.
ACTCAGAGCCAGGTCTTCTCCACCAACATCAGTGTGGGACCTCACCAATGAGCTTTTGGAAGAATGATCCAAAATTCCCATAAACACTCCTCAACCTCACGGATAGCCTCCTCAGGAGAATTAAAGCTGTGATAGCTGCAAAAGGTGGACTGCCATCATATTGAACTCTACAGGTAAAGAATGGGATGGCACTTCAGTTCATATGTGACTCAAGGCAGGTGAGCAAATACTTTTTGTAATATTGTGTCCCATTGGAGATGTTTTTTCAGAAATGAACACACTTCATGGAAGCAACCGTCCTCCGCAGCACCGCTGATCTGGGGACAGACGTTGTGTCTTGATCCTTGATTGAAGGGCAGGGGGTATGGGACAGACGGGGGCGGGGCATCCAACTTCTGCGCCACAGCCGCCTTTGATACCTCTTAAAGGTGGGTGAAGTGATCATTATCACAGATTTGGACAGATTTATGAGTGATATTTGAGAGAAATTGCTCTTTTGTTTATGTAAAAAATGTTTTAGGTCTTTTTCTTCATCTCATGACAAATGTGAGCAAAAACAAAAGTGTTTAATTTATGTTTTTGTTAAGTGTATTTGTTAAAAACCAAAAACAGACAAGAGGAGAGGCACAAAGTGTCCTTCCAGATCTGCTTTAACTGTTTAAAGCATTAAATGTCAGTATCACCTAAAATTGAGTTCACAGCAAGTTCCCAACAATGTTGACAGTGCTTTCCTAAGCCTGACTAATCCTAATGAGACCTAATGACTGTAATAAATATCTTTGCATGAACATCAGTGACTAATAAATAGGTAATAAAAGTTCTTTAGGAAGTCTCTTTAGAATACCACAGTCTTTTATCCTCATTTCTTATACAAATGAACCAGAGTGTAAGTGCTAATGCCAAAACAAAAAATACTGTATTTTAACAAGAGAAAAGGATACAAAGTTCTGGAATGTTTGTATTTTAAGGTACAAATCATTGATATGAGGGCTTGTTGCTTCTGCAGCCCAGGGGGTTTGAAGTATGTCGTAAAATCAGGACTTTTCCTTTTTTAAATAAAAAGTCGGATAAATACAGCTATGATTTGCAGCTCAAAGCAGACAACTTTTCAGAGTGAACCTGTTGTTAGTTCTTTTGTCAAGACAGAAAATGAATTGCTAATAGATGATGGGGGTCATGGGCTGTCAAATCCATGAGAGAGATAAACTTGTTTTAAATTAAAAAAGCAACACAACTGTCCTGCAAGAACACAGCAGTGTTACAACTTCACAAAACAGTTTTACTGCAAAAAACAAAACAAAAAGCCAATTCACATGTGATGCAAAACTATAGCTGCACTGCAAAAACAATTTCACACAATAGGGGGGTTGCAATATTGAATAGCAACAGATGTGTTGCAATAACATGTTACCTTTGCAAGAACACAGCAATGCAACAATTTCGCAACATGGTCTCACTGCAACAAAAGTGTTTTCTGTTTAACCATTTTTATACTGTTCAAAAACTGTTCAAAGTCCAGGAACAATCAGAGGTCTTGCAGCATGATATGAGTGCCAGGCACGGCGGGCTGGCAGCAGTGCATTGGAGTGCGTTGTGGCGTGTCCAGAGTTTAATATCTAAACTTTGCTAAAGAAAACAATCAGGGACTCAGCTGTGGCCTGTGACGTGTTGATGACATGATCGGCAGGTTGAGTCCAAAACCAAAACGGAGGAAAATCTGATTGCTGTCCTTCCAAAATAAATTTTTTTTTTGTTTGCTTCAAGATAATAATAAAGAGGAACTCTAATTTTAGAGTTGTCAAACACAGAAAGACGGAAGTACCGTGGAAAGCATCCGTCATTCAGATGCAGCTCCTGCAGCACAGTTATAATTCTTTTAATGACATACATTTAGCTTCATTAATATATTTGCTCCAAATTTATTGTGAGTCTTCAAAGCTTGTTTCTACCTCAAATTTTTGATCCATGTCTTTTAGCTGCAAGAAGTGTCAGCTTATATTGAGGTTTCAACATGTCAAAACCAACTGAATTGCCAACAGTGAGAGAAACTATCTTTTAAATAAAAAAGCCCGTCATTTATGCACTAGAGTTTCTTAAATGTAACTCACTGTTGTAAAATTATGTCAGCAACAGGTTATAAACTCTTTACAAGCTAAGCAAAAGACATTAAAGATGTTGGGAGGAATACCTTTAATTTTTTTTTTATGTCTGCAGGAAAGTTGAGGTTGAGAAAGTGTTTTGGACAGCCAATTGTCTATATTGACAAATGTCAAAATTGCTATATTTGGCCATTCTGGAATAATTTTGCAGCCATTACTGCAACAGTTTGACTGTAAAACATTCAAAAGGCAGTTGATGGTAAATGGCATACACTTATATAGTGCTTTTCTACCTACAAGGCCCAAAGCACTTTACAGTCACAGCCACATTCACACATTGGTGGCGGCTCCGCTGCTGAACACAGGCGCCTGCCTAGCACCAGAGGCAAGGTGGGGTTCAGTGTCTTGCCCAGGGACACTTCGACTCATGGGCGCGCAAGGCGAGGAATTGAACCTGCAACCTTACGATCAAGGTGTGGACATCACATCAATACATACTGCATTTGACGATGATTTAATCCTTTCACTTTAACATAGAATTTAACACTAAAAAGCCAGTGGGCTCCCACTCTGACGTTCTTTGTGCAATGTGCTATGTTCAGGGTACCGCAATATTCTGGGAAAACTTTTATTTTGAAAAGGGTAGTGCACAATTCCCCTGGGAATCAAGCCCTGGTCATGCTAAACCAATCGAGCTACCCAGTCTCTGCTATTTGTATCATCTGCAACTTAAATCTTCAATGAACATTAATCCAGCATATTATGAGGTAAAAAAAACACAAACAGGTAAAAAAAAAATTTTTTTTGATCGTTTAACATTTAACCAAAAATGTGAATGCTGTTCAAGAACAACTACACCATTTAGCACAGCAAAGAGTGTCTGAGTAACTTCTGATGATAATTATGGGATTTATAAATCTCTGTACAGCTCGGTTAAAGTAATTAGGCTTAAAAGGCCACTAGCTGAGAACCCCCAAATGTACAACCTTGACTTTAGTGGGACACACATGAGCAGGCATCAAGTTTGGGATGCAGAGTGTTTTTTCAAAAGCTAAAAAGGGCTTTAACCCCTCGTTTCTGAACAGCTAAAGGCTTAGCAGTTAATGCAGTAAAAGTTTTTCTTTCAACAAAATTTTTTTCAAAATACTTAATGATTCCTCCAAATACAAAAATAACTCGGTAGACTGCAAATTACATCTTGTGGGAATCACTGTCGCTTACATTAAATACTTGTGGCACCACTTATCATAAAATCAAACCGGTTTTTCGGTTTGGAACGCTTTTTTCACAAAAAGCGGACTATTTGTTGTGTAAGGCGGCGCGGACCCCCGAGTGCAGCGGCAAAGGAAAGCAGTATCTAGGCTGATCGTCCCGATGGGTTAAAAAAAGCATCAGTTCAGAGAGAAAGTTTCCTCATACCGCTTGTGTTTGTCCAGATGATGAAGCTAAAGTTTACTTTAAAGAAGCCGGCGCAGTGATACAGAACATTTATGCTATGTGACCGGAATGTCAACTGCGTAAACTGCGTTTAGGTCTGATAATGCACACTTCGTCGACCATCATCCTTACTTAATGCGTCATTTAATTTCATCAAAAAAATAAAATGACATGACACTGACAGAGAGGCAGCAAGTCCCTTCAGGTCTCCCAGCTTTTTTGGCTTTTATTAGCCAAAAATAACCCCATCATTTTCTAGCACATAGTTTCTGCAGAGCTGCAACTCACCTCTGAATTGTGGGCGGGACTCTTGGTGCAGAGAAAGCCCGCCCCCACATTCCGTCATCCATGTTTGTCACAAGGCATTTTTTGTTTTTATTTTACAGAAATCAAATTCTTAGGGGTTTTTATCGATGACAAACTAAGTTGGACGCCACACATCAAGCACTTACAAACTAAAGTCTCAAAACGTATTTCAATCGTAAATAAATCTAGACAAGTGTTAGAACACACAGTAGATATTTGAGTAAGTAAGTAAGTTTTTTTTTATATAGCGCCTTTCACAGATAAAATCACAAAGCGCTGAACAATAAAAAAAAAAAAACATACAATCCAGTAAAAGCAGAAAAACAATCAATTAAATATAATCATAGTTGTTTAAAAAAGATGTCAACTGTTCTGCCACTATGTTCTCCAAGACTTTTGAGAGTAAAGGTAAATTTGAAATGGGCCTATGATTGGAGGGTTGTGATGGATCCAGGTTGGGCTTTTTTAAGATGGGACTTATCGCTGCCTGTTTAAAAAAGTTTGGGACAGTCCCAGTGGAGAGAGACAGATTAATCATTTTAACAAGAAATGGGGCAAATCGATAACTTTAAAAAACATAGATGTTGGCAATATGTCTAGGGGACATGAGGATGGCTTCATCTTTATTAATATGACCATGACTTTGTCTATTGAGATGGCAAAAAAGCTAGTCCAGCAGTAGTTTAAATAGGCTACAGTAGTGGTATTCCTGTTGGATGACTTTAGGTTTAGTTTGAACTCATTCACCTTATTTACAAAATATCGTAAGAATATGTTGCAATCGTCAGTAGTGTAAACAGGTACAGGTGGAGCTGAGGGTGAAACAATGTTTTGAATAGTATCAAAGACAACTTTGGGATTTCTCTTGTTCATATTTACTAGATCAGAAAAACACTTTGATATGGCGAGCTTAATCATATTAATTATTAGTGTCCCAGTCATCTCCTTTAAATGCAGTCTGTGTACTTCCAGGTTAGTGGACTTCCACAAGTGTTCGACCTGGCGACATGTTCTTCTGAAAGCAGCAATCTCTTCATTTAACCAGGGATGAAGAGAGTTAGAAGATGTTTTAGTTTTAAGCTTCATAGGTGTCACTATGTCCAAAAGAGTCAGGCAATGACAATTAAAATGATCAATAAGAATTTCTACATTTAGAATTTAATGTACTGCTCCTTAATATTACCATATTTTACCTACTGTATAGAAATTTGAGGGAAATAATTACAAGAGTTCACTACATCCTCTCTTTTTACTTACAAAAACGAGCCATCAGAATTGTACATAAAGCTGGATATCTTGATCATACAAACAATTTATTTTACCAATCTAGACTTTAAAAACTGTATGACCTTGTGAATTTTTACACTGCGCAACTATTATTCAGAGTCAGTGGGAAATCGTTACCATTCAATATCCAAAAACAGTTCTTAGAAAATGAAGGAGGCTACAAACTAAAGGGATGTAGGAACTTCAAGATCAAACTGATAAGAACCACAAAGAAAAGTTTCCGTGTGTCTCTGTGTGGCACTAAACTTTGGAACAGGTTCAGTAATGAGCTTAAACTATGTTCAAATATCCAAATATTCAAGAAAATGTATAAATAACTCTGATTTCAGGACATGAAGATAAGAGGAGGTAATTGTGCTGTCCTAGGCACTTTACCATTGGGAGTTGGGTCATCTAGACCCACTAGACAGTGATCTGAACCTTTTTTCTTCAACGATTTGTGATCTTCAAAAGATTCCATGGAATCTTTTCACCTTTATCCACCTTTGTCATGGTAGGGAGAACACGTCAAAGTAAGGGTGGGGTCATCTAAGATAGTACAAGGGTTAAGGATCAACAGGTGTTTGAATAATTCCAAATACATGTGTGAACTTCATTGTGGTGAAATAATCATAGCTCTTTTAATTACAACCAATGAGTACCGTATTATATTGTAATGTGCATTAATGATTACTGAAAGGTTTTAATTACAACCAACAAGCTATTGATTTTGTTTACTTGATCTGCAATGTGTAGCAATAATTAATGGATTAATGTGATCATGTGATCTAATGATAATCAATGATTATTACATATCGGTACCGTTACTGTTTTCTGAAATTGTGAATGAATGTTTTATGAAGATAATCAATCATCAATAAGCACTGGATTTTGTTACTTGAAGAGAATCTTATCTGATCAGAACCGGATTTCAAAAACTGCAAAACTATCAAATGTAATAACTCAGTAGGGGTGGAATTATATAAGCTTGCTTCTTCCCGCTCCTTTTCAAGCAATAAATCAAGCTCTACTTAACTTTAGTTAATTATCTCTATATTTAATTAAGCAAATTTGATTTAAGTGACTTTTTTGTTTTGTTTTATTTTTTGTCTTTTTAAACTATGCATTTCAACATTTCTGTAATCAGTTTAAACTAACTCTTTATTGCTTTGACTACAATGCTTGAAATAAATCAATAAATCAAATCAAATTTTTTAAAACTTTGCTTGGATTTGTATTCTTTGTTCACGCTGTTTAAAAGTTTGAGGTTGAATTGTTTAATAGCTTTAGTAACTCCTGGAGAACATTAGGGACCTGAGACCCAACTGTGGCCAGGCCAATGAGCTCACAGCAAAGCAGGACACGCCCACCACAGAAGCAGGAAGAGGACTCAAGCTACAAGAAGCAGGAAGGGGAAGCAAGGAGGAGAGCCAGTGGCAGGCCCAGAAGGAGATGTAGCCACCCAGCACGCAGCTGCAGAAGGGGCTAGCCAGCCAGACAGGGACAGGCCCCAAAGAGGATGGTAGCTTGGTAGTCCGCCATTCAGCCCAACCGCCCAAGCGAGCGTGAGAGGACCGCGGTGGTCGCTGTGGACAGGGTGAAGTGGGGGCCAGGTAAGTTTAAGGGGCCCACGTAACCCTTGTGCTATCCTAGGCACTTTACCATTGGGAGTTGGGTCATCTAGACCCACTAGACAGTGCTCTGAACCTTTTTTCTTCAACGATTTGTGATCTTCAAAAGATTCCATGGATTACATGGAATCTTTCCACTTTTATCCACCTTTGTCATGGTAGGGAGAACACGTCAAAGTAAGGGTGGGGTCATCTAAGATAGCACAAGGGTTAATAGTTGCAACAGCAGGGTTAAGCCCCGCCTTGCATGTAAGTATCGTCGCTGAAGAGGCTCAAACGAATGTACGTCAATATTAAGTCTATGCAGCCGTACAGTTTTGAGCTGATTTCAGCTTGGATGAGGAAAAAAAAGACGCACATGAATCCATTTGTCTTCAAGTGGATGTATCAGAATGGAGCGCTGCAGGGAGCTTGTGGCTTGTCGATTGGAACTTCTATATCACATCTACAGGCTTTTTTCAACGATATTTTGCTGTCTGCTCCTGATTCACTACAATTTGGAAAAAGAAATACTTAGAAATGCAATTTTAAGCTTATTGACTTTTTCATATATGTCCCTATTATGGGAAAAACACTACCAGAACAAAACACCAAAAACACGATTTTCATTGGAGTGAGTCTTCAAGGTAGTTTATCATCAGATGTATCCTGCATGAGATGTATCTCTGTCAAAGTAATATTAAAAGACATTTGAAGGTCAAAATATGAATTATATTAATACATTTAATTGTCCACATAATGACACTGTGTTCAATCAATCTTCTTTCACCGATCATGGACCAAATCCCTCCTAACCTTTCCTTTTTTTAGCTCCTCCTGGGTAATGATGGGCTTTCCCAGCTCACTCCATTTCTCCAATCAGTCCTGATTTTGAATCACTTCCACTGGACCTGCCCAAACTGCAAATGAGTCCAAGCAGAAGAGCCGCAGAGACAATAACTTCTCCATCTGAAGGAAATTGATATGCACTTCCTCATTGCTTCAGTCATTACTCATGCTTCATAGCCATAAATGAAGACTGGAATGTACTGTTAGGAAGCTACTTAATTGACAGCTTTGTTTGGCACCTCAGATTTAACAAGTCCTCTTGCACAGTGGTCCCCAACCCTTTTAACGCCACGGACCGGTATGAGGTCACACAAAGTTTTCACGGACCGGTCTTTAAGATGTAGGCGGGTGATTACTGCAGCATCTCTACGATGACGGAGGACCAGAAACCTGACAAGACAAACCCTGAGCTTTTATTTTGACACGCATGACATTGTACATAGCACAGGTGTCATCATCCTCTCCCCGACCCACAATCATAGTGCAAAAATGAAGTACTGTCTACTAAAAGTAGCTTTCTTTTATTTTTTGGAAGTGGAAGGCTCCTCTTCTGTCTCCTGGCTGGGCCTTTTCCCCTTGTCAAAGAAACTTTCCAAACACGTTTGCTTTTTATTTATTTTGCTAGCTCCTGGGTTTTATCACGTGACCGAGAAAAGCGCCTTGGCCTGCGTCAAGAGTGACATAGACGGATGTGACAGATAATCGGGCAATTTTTCAAAATAAAAGATCTTTCAGATTCCGAAATGAATAAAACGGAAGTAATGTAAGTTATTTATTCTTTCTGTGCGGCCCGGTACCGCTGCTTTTGCAGACATGACCCAAATCTGCCTTTTCATCCCCAGTTATGTTTAAACTAAGAACACTGACTTTTCTGAACTTTTGACTTTATGTTATTTTCAATCTGAACAGAAGAACCCCGTCCAAACACTTCAGTCCAAATTAAATCTCTTTAGTACCTACAGCAGGTTTTCACTGATACCATTTATTCACAGGAAAAGAGTCTTTAAGATGTTTATGAAAATCTAATTTAGGTAATCCTAATATAGAGTAATGTTACAAAATAACAGGAAATTACTGGATCCTGACAATTATTTCCATGGAGGTGCACAGCCTGCACTTAAATCAAAACATATTTCAGCCTCTTCTGTACACAAAACAAGGCCATTAGTCCAACGTCTCTTTCTTTGATGTCACTCTGATTCTGGTCTGCATTGTACATCCTCCCTTATTATCTTTGTCAGCCAACAAAATCCACCAATTTGTTGCCACATTTTTCTTATGGTCTGACAGAGATAACAAGCCTAATTGATGAAGTGGGTGGAGAAAGGGGCACTTTCCATTTTTCTTTGTGACAAGATAATTTGCTGTACAAATACTTTACGAAATGATGGAAGAGGTAATGTAAACACTGAAAAGGTGGCAAAAACCAACAACTGTTAGTTGACTTTATTAAGCTTGTTTTCCTGAAACATTCCATGGTATTATGCACGATAAAAGAGGAAATTAGAACCAAAAAAAAATGAAATGACAGTCACAGGAAGAAATCTTTAAATGCCACAATAAAAAAGTGACTTTGATATACAAAATAATTACAAAATCAAACCTTGTAGTGGATTAGGACCAAAAGCCCAGAAAAGCCCAGATCTTTTCTCCTAATAGCTGAAAAACATGCTGTTCAAACCTTTTGAAGAGGAAGGGGTGTATGGTTGAAACATGCTTGTGGCTTCAACACCTTTAATTTTACAATATTTATATTTTTCATTCTCCTATTCTTGTTAACTGGATAAATAAAATAAAATCCTGCAAAACTATGAATACGTCAGATAGATGGTGTTTCTTTGACAGGTTCTTCCAGGGAAATTCGTAAATACTGTTTTGTATGTTCCTGCAGTAACTAAAAGAAAAGAGGATGGAAAATCGAGGGCCACCAAATCTAATAAACTTCAAAATAAAATCTATTTAAATGAAAGAACAATATTAAACTTATTTTTTTACTCCAAAAGGACTCAAATCTTCTTTATGTTTGACCCAGAGGAGTCTGTCGGAGCGTGACTGTGTGAGTGTGTCTTTGGCCTTAAGATATTGGTAAAAATATTGAAGTTGACCATTGCCTATTGCACACCTCATCATGCTGGACCGCTGCCTTTGGTGAAGCATGAGCAGCTATACATTATTTGAAAAATAGTAGGAAACATCTTTTTCTTTTAACCCTGTTATTTCTTTTAATGTTTGCAAATAAAATGTTCCTTAAAAATTGCCTTATGTAAGTCATAAGGGCTGATTTAGACTAGAGCACAGCTGCTGTCCATTTTATTCCATTGTCAATGACTCATAACCCCTTTCCAGTACGAGTTACTATGAACAATTTCTTAATGAACTGTTTGATGCGTTTGTCATATCAGGATTATCATCATCAGGATTAACACCTTTGACTTTTTACTCACCTGAATCAGGAAATAAGGGCTCCTAAAGGGGCCTCTTGAGGTTGACTGACTTTTTGACTCAGAAAAAGCCCCAAGCAGCCCCCTGCCTGCATGAGAAACTCAGACTGCCATAGGCTGTAGGGGGAAGTCATTGTGATAACAACACAAAAGAGAAATCAGCTCCTCCACAGGGATGGCAAACACAAAGTCGACCCTGACCCGGTAGTGTAATAATTGATAATGATGCTTTCGTGATGCTGCTACAATAACAGTGATGCTGCCTCACCTTCAACAAAGAGAGCCACACACAAACACACTAAGAGCGAAGACATTGACATGCTTTGACATTTTTCACTCACAGAGCTGGCAGCTGTGGAGTTCAGTTGCTGTTGAAGGCTAGATGTTGGCAGATTCATCGTGTTTTTGTGTATCTAATAAGGTTGTAGAGCAACTGAAATAATTAACGAATTAATCTTTCTTCTAACCGTAAATGATCGAGTTTAATTGTTTTACTAAATTGGTAAAAGCACACCAAGAAACTAATTTACAACAAAATTAAGTTAAACTTGTGTTGGAGTTACTTTTTCTTAAAAACAAACATAATTCCACTGTGTGGACTTTAAACTTTAGCCTATAAAGAATTTGTTTTAACCAAACGTCCCTTAAAATATTTTCAGTGCACTAAACTTGTAACTTTCTGTTCAAGATTTGAAAATTTAATGTCCAAAATATTCTTACCAACTTGATCAAACCTTCATTACTATTTCAATCTGTTTAACAAAAATCAGCTTCTCCTTTATGTTCATCCGTCTGCTGAGGCAGACCACTCTTTCCACATTAGCAGAAAACAGAGCTGCCCTCTTTTTTTCTGTGCCCTGAAAGGAAGAAAAGACCTTCAAAAGGTACAGTGGTTGCGTTTGGGCTAAGTGCTAGTTCCAGGTACGAGTCCTTTCTTTGACACCACCAACGCAAAAAGCATTTATCCCTGTCAGTTTTGGATTGTGAAATGTAGTGGTCCTCTGTAGTTTAAATGGATTAGGCTTCATGTTGTCTGAATCAACAGATGACACCAAAACAAACAAAAAATGACATACTCCTTTTGTGGTTTCTCTCCAGTTGCTTCAGGGTATTGATTCTTGGCCTCGATTTCCTCTGTCTCTTTGCTCTCAAGAGAACTGCTTTCTACTCCCCTCTCAGCTTTAGGCTAGATTTTAAATCTTTAAACCTGGGATCTAGAGCTGTGACAAGCTTCAGCCGGGCAAGATGGGTGCTTTCCTTTCATTTGGCCAGGCCGTCACCAAAATATCTGACCATGTTGACGGGGGTCATCATCTGAGGGCTTCAGGGCTCTGAGCAGGAAATGGAGGGCACACCACAGAGCAGGAGATGCAGAGCTAGCCCTCAGGATTTCTGTGAGATGTCAGCTAAAGGCTGTGTCATACAGCCACTATGCTCATTTTGCGCGAGTTGCATGGATGAAAACTAGTCATACGTAAATGTGTACATGAAAAAAGGGAGAAAAGTTGTGAAATGTTCACAGATGTATCACAAATGAACCACGTCAAAATCACAGAAGTACAAATAAACTACACAAAGAACATGTAAATTAATATAGAACATGAACCGTGTGTGATTACTGTGCTGTTCATATGCAACTCATTAGTGATTCATGTGTCTAATATGTAATTTTAAAGTGATAAGTGCACCGTATATGCAATATAAAAGTTATACATTGGTTGTACATGCGTGAAAAGTCTGTTAGACATACTAGACATATGTGAAACGGTCAAGACAAGCCTCAAATTTGTGTGTGGATCTCACAAAAATCACACAAAACTAATTAAGATTTACATAATAATTGAAAATATAAACTATGTAAAATATGCATAAACAGCGTAATTCTCAACTGCCAAAAGTTTTGAACAGCTCAAAACTGAATTCACGTAAAGACCCGTCGGCCAAAACCCTCGGCGGACATTTGCGCACATTGACAAAAGTAGTTTAAGTATCCATGTAAAAACTTAGTGCGTACAACATAAATATTTGTTTGTATTTGTTTGTATTACATAAATATTCAGTAAATTCCACAAAAGTATGACCCAATTAGTACCACCTATGTACACAGCAAGTCCAACACGAGTACCCAGTAAGTACAACAAAAGTACCATTTAGTTACCACTTAAACACCCTGCAATTACTGTAAAATAAACCATTACCTTCTGGGAAAGGTTAAAGTCCCATTAGGTGTCTCTGCATTTGGCCCATCCCCTGAGGGAGCGGCGACCTTCGGACGCAGAGATGTGAGACGTCACCCATAGAAAAAGCCCTTACGTCCTGCCCCAGTGAAATAAGGCCAGTGCTGATGCCATTTTTCCGTGATACAGGAGTCTCCATTTGGAACCAGTCGACTGTGATTGGGCCAAATCGCTCTGAGTCAACGTTTGTGGGGCAACAACTGTCATCAATATTGAGTAAGCCTGTTCAAAGTCCACACACCTTCTACTGTCAATAAAACGTTCGAGATGGGGGTCAGTGGGCTACACATACTTTTACTGAGGCATCTGATTGGTCAGTTTATAACTTGGAAACTTGAGATAAAAATTTATTATGAAAAAGAAATTAGCAAAAACATGTTAAGCAAAATGTATCAGAGAAACAATGGTTATTCTGACAAGGAGAGTAACAGCTGCTTATTTCTCAATAGAGGTCTTTGGGATTTTGGCATCTTGGAGCCAGCAGGTACTTCCTATTTGGAACACCATGGGGGAGAAGGGGGGGGGGGGGGGTTCTGCCCAGTTCATATTTACAGTTCTATATGTAAAGTTGCCCATTTAGCCCAATATCTTTTAAATGTTCAATCTTTTTATTAATAATCTTCAGAGTTAAACCGAGTGAGCAGCCACATTAACAGCAGAAGTGTTTGGCAGCAGTGATAAAAAGATTGTACTTATAATCCAATAAGGGATGTTGCGCATTGAATAAGATTTTCGCACCAAACTGAAAAAAAAATAAAAATGTTTATGTGTAAAGGCCAACTGCACCAGTATCTAAAAGCTTGTGAGGCTTTGCCTCAGCAACTTATGTCATCCAGCGTCCACTTCGAGGCGCCAAAAAGATGTTGAAAAGTTTCTGTGCTTCAGTGGAGCATTCCTCTTTCCTCCTCTCGCACTACACCGCCTTCTCTATCTAATATGTGGGTTTGCACTCTTTATCTCCTCCCCTTCCATCTTCCTACTTCAGAAAATAAATGAGGGAAAACAAGGCCTGTTAGTGGTCATTTTCTTTCCCACTCCCCAGGTCCAGCAATTCAAAGGTCCAGTGGAAAGATGCAGGCTGAAACACTCTGTCACACTTCAGCACGTACATTTCCACTTCTACGCATCCCTCCATCCCACGGCCCTCAAACACAGGCTCACACGCAATCTGCAACTCGGATGGCGCAATAAACACATGGATGAAACCATTTCTGTAATAAGCTGTGTTTGTCAAAATGTCATCCCACGGCCCCATGGCCATTATCACAACCTCGACATTTATAGCTGCTCTTTAAATAAACTACCCAAGCCATCATGGCCTGCAGTGATACCATGAACACCCACACAGACACACAGGCTCAGATAAACATGTCCAACTATTAAAAGATAGGTTTGCCCCCCCCCCTCCCCAACCAACAGCTATATATATCTGCCACAGAATAAAAATGATAAAAAGAAGACATAGAGATTTGAATTTTTTTGTTGAGATAAGGTCTGAGTGTTTTTTTCCTGCTGAAGACAGGCATGCCCACTCCGAGGTTTTAAGACTAATGGTTTTTATTCAAATCATCTTTCACTGCCAAAAGCAAAGAAAAACAAAATACCCCCCCCCCCCCCCCCCCCCACACACACACACACATACACATTTAAATGTGTTGATTGTTGTTAAAATTCAATTGCTTTAATGGTAAATTATGAAGGAACATTATGTTGGCAGTATTGTTATTCTTGAAGGATGTTTGAGAACCTGCAACAACTGAAAGGTTAACACTGTTGGGGGGTGTGGGGGTGTTACATAACAAGGGTTTGTGAATCAGCACAGCAGCAGCTACAGCAATGACAACCGAAACCAGGTGTGACATGAAAAACGCCACTCAAACACTAAGGAGTATACTCAAACGTCAAACGGAGATAAATGTAGAAACCAACAAATAGCAGGGACCCTCATCAAAATTAGATGCAGAGTGCTTAACCAACCAAACTGTGGTTAGCATTGCTGCCTCTCAGCGAAAAGGGCCTGCGGGTCGAAATCTGTTTGCATCCCTAGTTTCGCTGTTCTTCCTGTGCCTGTGCGAGTTTTCTCCAGACGCTTGACTTCCTCCCACGTTTTAAAAAACATGTTTCACAGATTATTCTGAAAATTAGTTTGCCCTTAAGGAATGAGTGTGATTGTTTGTAACCTATTTTGTAAGTCTCTGGTTGTGTTCCTTCACTACTCACTACATAGTGTATGAAATAAGTGTGATCGCCATTTCGTAGAGCTGTCTGAATCTACAATAACAAAATTTAGGGCCCTAAAAAGTCTCTACAAAAAAACAGTGTGTATTGCCGCTCATTAGATTGATTGGTATTGGTTAGATAGATGCATTGCCTTTAAACAATTTTTGTGAAAAAAGAAAGTATTTCAATTCATTTTTTATGAGTCATCCAAGTTTTCAGTATTAGACGACAATGGAGTCATTAATAGTCTTTGTAAGATGTTCATATTGATTGGGCTTTGACTTTGTGACGTCATATTTGGCTTAAAAAACAAAACAGTAGTGATCATGGTGTCTGAATGGCTTTTTAAATCCAGGGCAATGGATTACATTTGTATGTAGCCCCGTGATGGACGGATTCAGGATTGTGTTTTCGCCTGAAGACAGCTGTCCCACAACAGAGCAAGTACAGGAAAAAAATGGATGACCAAAATATCAGACTAAAGAAAAAAATAGTGAAACTAAAGGACTGAATTTTATTAGTGAGTTACCTACACTGTAAATGATTGAATTCCATTATTCCAGTTCTTCACAGTTCAAGACAATGGTTGTCAGTTTCGATTCAGGCACTAACATGGTCATCTATGGTTTTCAGGTTAAGTTGATGCATTCCCAGATAGGAGGCTTACAGTAAAACTACAAATGTTGCAGTAACTTAAGTAATCAAGTGAAGTAATTCCAATGTTGATTTTACTCCACATAAACAAACAGCCTGGATTTCTTTTTCTCAAAGCTCCAAAACAAGAAATGTGATGAACTGAATCTTAAATGTTGCGAACGCTCAAGGATTCGCTCTCATAAGCTCTTTGTGAATTTGAGTTCTGCTCAGTCTGGGATCTGCTTTTGCAGCAAAACTCAAACTCGTTGTAAAGTAAGCACCAGTCAAAGTTACAACAGAGAACAACGAACAAACAGCCATCATTTTTCAAACTGTTGTCCTTTATAGGATATGCAGCCTGAAGGCAGACTGCAGTAAGCAAGTGTGGCTTGGTTTTTATAGTAATTATGTGCTGCTGTTTTGTGTATTTTATTGTTTCATAAATGCTTTTTATTGGCAGCAACCACACAATCTATCTGCTATAAAAAATACACCTACTTTTATTACGTGAGGCGTTCACCTGTTCTGGCTGAAGGCACAAGTCATGAATATGTCTGTGCGTATGTATGCTGAGTGTTTTTGTGGTTTATCTGAAGCATGACAGAGGAAACAGTTATTCTCGTTTTTTGTTTTTATTTTACAACTTTATGAAGGCATTATTGGTAGCTTCCAGTTAAAATGAGGTCTTATTTGGGGCTCGCCTTCAGGTAACACCTGACTTGATTCTCTGAATATTAATAAGAAAAGGTGGAAACAAGCAGCCGGAGGGCTGAAGAAAAGGTGAAAAAGACCAACTATTAGAGAAAAAACTATTTATTGCTTACAAAAGAAGTGGAAAAAAGGAAAAGAGCAAAATGAAAAACAACCTAATCTTTTGTTGTTCAAAAACAAAACAAAGAGTACAGTTGCAAAATACAGGAAACTCAAACTTGTCACTCCCCAGCCCTTTCTTAGTTGGTATACGCTCAATAATTTGTGTGTCATGTTAGGGTCCGCTCAAAGCTCGTGTGGATTTCACATTTGTGTTGATCATAAATTAGAACAACGTGACGCAGCTTTAAAAGGAACCTTTTACCTAAAATTATTGTGACTTATTATAGTCACAATCATTTTAGGTCAAAGGCACCTCTTAACCCTTGTGCTATCTTAGATGACCCCACCCTTACATTAACGTGTTCTCCCTATCATGACAAAGGTGGATAAAGGTGAAGAGGATTTCATGTAATCCATGGACACCAGTGAAGATCACAAATCATTGAAGAAAAAAGGTTTAACAAACTGTCTAGTGCACACGTGTCAAACTCAAGGCCCGGGGGCCAAATGCGGCCCCCCATGTCATTTTGATCTTTGGTCGCTGCTCTACAGCCGAGCTGTCAAGGCGTCAAAACAGTAAAGTTGATGCGCGTCAAAAGAGAGGCGGCAGACGTGCATTTGATGCGCGACTCACGTCCTTTATGAATGCAGTATAAGAAGTTACGCTGATAAATATCTATGAAGTATAGATCGTCAGGAAAACAATGAGGAGTAATTTGTATCATGTGAAAAGTTCTTTTAATAAGCCTGCATTGATCCGACCACATGTCAATCAGTTGCTAATCGTCATGGTTGTTTCCTCTCTTTGCGCCCCATAATGCCCAGCTACGGTGGCCATTCGGTTCAGTTGTTCCACTCCGAGGACAGAGCCCATTCAGATGGAGCAAAGTCAGAGCAAACGGAAGCTCAGTCCGACTGAAAACAAACTGAGATCAGCTCGAAAGATGAGTCCGAGAGCAGTTCCCGGTCCCGGACCAGGGTCCGCTCGGGTGTATTCAGAAAATGTGGTTATCAGGGGAATCGAACTCTGGTTCACTGTAAGCGAACCAAATCTGTCCAGTCTGAATACACCCTAGCAGGCATTTGTCACTAATCAATTTATCAAATGTGAGTCCTAAGACTGTAAAATGAATTTGTTCAAAATGCATTTAGCTTCACGTTCTTTGCTCCCAGCAATGGGGCCTGGGCCGCCCTGCCAACAGAGAGCCTAGACACTCTGGTGAGCAACGTGAACATCGAGCTGCTGAACGCTCTTCATTACCACATGGTAGACCTGTTTATTCCTGTGTTGCTATACTTTACCACAAATTGCATTCAAATATATATTTGTATTTATTCAAAAGAACAAGGTGTTCTAGTTGAAAAAAGTTAGTTTTTAATTGAATTTTGCCAGAATAATACATATTGGACAATCTACTTGAAATTCATGGGTTTTTGTCATCTTGGATGACGTTGACACCCCAAAGAACTGATTTCCAACCCAAAATGCAGTCACCCTTTGATTTGGACTCTGGCTTCATCTTTATCAGTGGGAGCTGTTGTGATGCTCCAACTACCACTGCAGCTAAGGATAAGTGTAATATCTAGTGTGCTGCTCAGGACAGACTAATTAAAAGTGTTGTGACAGCAGATTCTGTCAAAACAAATGAACAGTGACCCTGAATACCACTGAGAGAGAGGAGTACACCAAGCCTGATTATACTACAAAAACAGATGTTTTATTCAAATGTGTGAGTTTCTCTGTTCATTAAAATAAAATAAAAAAGCATTTACCAAGATTTGTATGTGAACGACAATCCCTTTGGAAAAAGAAACCCCTTAGATTTGAATATAAAGACATAATGCGCTAAGAATATTACAATCAAGTTTGCTTAAGCAAGTGAAAAAAAGTCCTCATTTCTGTTGTGATGAGGTTAATGCTATTGCTGCGGTTATGTCATTGTGTTGCGGGTAATTTCGTTGTGCTTCGGATAATGCCATTGTGTTTTTTCTTTTGTATGTAGTGTGAACCCTGTCGGCCACCGTAGTTAACCAAAAAGAAAACAAACTACCACAGAAGAACCTCCTCTGCCCTAGACGGCCTCCGCTTTAGTGCTAATTATTTCGCATACCAAACTCCGTCTGGTGGAGCAGCCAGCCATCTTTCTCAGATTGAAAGTCCAATGACAAACATTTTACAGAGAATGAGGATTCAACCAAATAAAGTTGCTGGTTCGAGGAAACTTGTAAAAGTGACATCTATGAATTTTCCAACAGCAAGGTTGACTCAGGCAGGTATCTGTTAAGAGTCTTTGGCACAGAAAATATTCCTCTGTGTTAAAAAAAATACACAGTAGATCAGGATTTATGGAAAAGCAAAAAATGATGATCTGAGATTTCAGTGTTATAATAGTGTTCTATAATATGTATGTAATGTAATAGTGTTCTTTGGAAAAAGAGTATATTTTTTAAAGAGAGTCTGGTTAAAGAAAAATAGTTTCTGGCATTAGTCTTGTTGAGGTAATTGTTTTTTTTCCAAGTAAAAATTCTGGCTTGAACAGAAGTATGTAAAAATGTTGATCAGTAATGTAGAAAAAAAGATTTTTAGAATCACTGTGGCTTTCCTTGTCCTCAACATCAGTCTTTCCTTCTCGCCACCCTTCACCTTTCTGCTCTTCTTCCTCCCACCCAACGCTCACCTCTTTGTCCAATCCTTCATTACCTTTCTGGTGACTGTGCTGATATTTGAACTAATGACAAGGATGTCAAGTCAGAGATGAGCAGGCTTCTCTCCGTAATGAGCCTGCATGTAGATGTTTCTGTGCACGTGGGTGAGAAAGGGAGCACGGGTCAGCACGTGCACACTTTCTGAAAGCTCCTCTGTGTTCAGGAGATCCCGTCCGGTTATTTTTTTGTTCCTTTTTACCAGTTCACGCGCTGATCTCCGTCTTTATGTATCATGTTATCGCACACTGAATACTTGAAGAACCAACTCGTATTCGTGACTAAATTAATTCAGTTAAATTGAGTCGGAACACCTGAGGTTTCTGCAGGTTTGGACCCTCATTTAATCTCACATAGGTCTAAATCCATAGATGAGCAAAAACTCGAGCTCATTTGACATTTGGCAATAGGTGATACATAAGGCGTAGATTTAACTTCATGACACACATGAGTATTACGATTTCTTTTGCTAACACTTACAGAAAACTCGTGGCTATGTTGGGATTTTCTCCTGAGAGCAAATGAATTGGAGCTGCTCACAATTTGTGACCATATCCTGTGACAACACAGCGTTTCCTGATGAATTTAATAAAATTATTCCTGGTTAATAATGAAAAAACACACATAAGCAAAGCAATCAGAGTAAATTATTTCAAATCTGTTCCATACAGTTTTGGATTATTTCTTTAAAAAAAAAAAAAAAGGAAAATAAAGACACAATTAAAGGAGAGAACAGAAAGATGAAAACAGAAACAGTAAAAGGAATATTTAACACTGTGTATGACAGCCCTTTTCCTTAAAATACAAATTTTGGTGGTAGTCTAAAATGCCCTCTGGGTGTTGCGCGAAACATATATTCTAAAAGAAAAGGAACGTCCCTCTCCGTTTAATTTCTGCTTCAGGATCAGGTTGTGTTTTTGTGTTGAGGTTTTGAAGGAGTTCTTCGCAGTCAGCCCTGCGGGAGCTAGGGATAGGTCCGTTTACATCCTGGATTGGCGCATTAATCAGTTTAATTGGCTGTATTTATGTAGTTAATAAGGGGATGCACTGATTTGATGAGATCTGACTCTTGTCCATCTCTCCATCTCTAGGGAAGATGAAGCAGGAAAACACTGAGGGACAGCTGCACTGTCAACTGAGGTTACTGTGCAACGATTACGAATTTCGTTTCACCTTTATACTTTTTAGATTATGCATTTTCTTGGTTCTTTACACACATGAACACTGTGTGTTGAAATAACGACTACAAGCGGGACCAGCATGCATCACCATATAAGGACATGGAAGTGGCGAAAACTGTGTGAGGACAGTTGCAAACCCAACTGTCCTCACAAACAAGAACCTGCTGGTCTCTTAATTTCGTCCTGGTACAAACAGACACAGAGCCATTGTATGCCATGACTTGACCTACACATGTTATTCTGTTGCAGAACCACCTGGTTCTCACTTTGCAAAGGTTTGAAACTTTCCGCAGACTCTTGTGGGATTTTTTGCTATCCTAAACCACGTGTCAAACTCAAAAACTCAAAAAAACGCAGAAACTGTCACACCTACACAACTACAGTTGCGTTTTTATTTAGTTATGTTAATTTATTCCCATATTAACATTATATTACTTTTCTTTTATTTGTTATCCTTTTTTGTGGCCCGCGAGAGCATAAAAGTTTTTAATTTCTTAAAATAACCTTGTTTTTTTTTAGTTCAGTACATATTATTTATGAGTAGTTGCTGTTGCAATTCTTTAATGTTTGCAGGTCTTATGTGTGTATGCAGACATTGTTGTCATCAAAACATCAGTTGGATGCAAGACTGTGCAACCTTTTTTTAGTCAAATGTTACACGTGTGATACATGTTCTTTACAGCTCAGTTTGATGTTATTTTTCTTTATTCACTTGGACAGTTTGATCTTTCATTAATGGAGTTATGTGGGTTTTGATAAGCGGGCAAAATGTAAATAGTAATAAGCAAACGTATGTTTTCTATGCAATTTTATTTGTCACTGTATAGTGTTATAATAAAGAAAGGAGTTCTTTAACATTAAGGAGTAGGTACATTTGTTTTACATTACATTTAGTTACATGTATAAGTTAATATCTGGCCCTTTGAGGACAACCACTATACTGATGTGGCCCCTCGGTGAAAATGAGTTTGACACCCCTGTCCTAAACTATCCGAGCCTGGGAAAGCTTTATTCGGCCGTAACATCAACCACCACATACCAGGCATCGCATGACGCCGGAAAAGCAGCGCACTTCACTAAAAATGATGGGAAAGACGAGTTTGATCATTAATTCAAACCCAGCATCTTTGTACCAGTTTGATGAACAGCGATTAAATAGGAGAAATACTCAGAAATGCAAAAATGAAATGATTTTTTATTACATTTGTTCTCTTTCAAAAGAAAAATGTCCCAAGTACAGTACATGTCAAAAACTGAAAAAATGTGATTTTCATTGGAGGGGAACTTTAAGCATTCAAACTGATATGAAGTTTTCCCACTTTTGTTCTCTATAACATGAAGTAAAATCTAAAAGGAACTTTCAATTTCATTCTTATCTCTGCAGAGGAAGTATTGTAAAGTAAATGGCTCCTATGGCTCAATTCCAAAATTTCATGAGGTTTTTTTTTGTGGCAACAATAAAAATAAAAATAAAAACTTTACATTTGAAAGACAGAAGGGAAAAACAAAATGACTTTGATCTTCCATTCGAAAAATTAGATTTTTCTTCAAGCATTCATGTCTGTCACACCTACATTATTAGAAAATAGATTGAAACACTCAAAGTCGCATAAAGTGCTCTTCATGAAGGCTGGTTTCTATGGAGATCTGCCCTGTTCTTAAGGTTGGAGAGGGGCCATAGCTCTTTAGATGTCTGGAAGTGGGATCCAACAAATGGATGCCGGAAATTGACTCTGGCCTCTTGATATTGTTCCAGAATGTTTTTCTGTTAAAATGCGGGACCAGAACAATGTGGACATGTTGTGAAAGAACACTAGACTCTTCACTGTGTCAAAGATACAGCTGCATTTTAAATCAGATTCAGGGCCTCGGGTCTTGTACATGAGTGAGGGAAGACTGAGGCGTGAGAGATTGACAGGTGGATCGGAACGGCGTCCGTCGTTATGCGGTTGCTGTACCGGTCTGTTGTGGTGAAGAGAGAGCTGAGCCATAAAACAAAACTTTCAATTTACCGGTCGATCTTCATTCCAATACTCACCTATGGTCATGAGCTCTGGATTATGACCCAAAGAATGAGGTCAGGGCAGAAATGAGCTTCCTCCATAGGGTGGCTGGGCACTCCCTTAGAGATAGGGGGAGAAGTTCGGTCACCCAGAGAGCTCAGAGTAGAACCGCTGCTCCTTCACAACAAGAGGAGCCAAATATTAATAATAATAATGGATTGGATTTATCTGCGCTTTTCCGGACGCTCAACGCACTTACAGTGTGTCCATCATTCATTCACTCCTCGTTCATACTTGGTGATGGTAAGCTACTGTTGTAGCAACAGCTGCCACGGGGCAGACTGAAAGAGGCTTGCCTGCCAGTTTGCGTCTGTCATCCCCCTCTGGGGAGCACAGAAGTCACACCAGCACTCTCTCGATTGCCATTTGGACCCACTGGATCTGCGGCTTGAGCTGGGAGCCTTCCTTAATAGTGACGAACGTAGCGATGACGGGACGCGACAGTTGGCTGGGGGGAACGGGGATCGAACCGCCAACCCATCGAGCATTGGACAACCTTCTCAACCGCTTGAAGCGCTGCCGCCCAGTTGAGGTAGCTCCGCACGCCTCCCTGGGGAGGTGTTCCGGGCATGTCCCACTAGGCGGAGGCCCCGGGGAAGACCCGCAGGACACGCTGGAGAGATTATGTCTCTAGGCTGGCCTGGAAACGCCTCGGGGTACCCCCAGAGGAGCTGGAGGAAGTGGCCGGGGAGAGAGAAGTCTGGGGATCTTTGCTTAGACCGCTGCCCCCGCGGTCCCAGATTAGTGAAAGAAGATGGATGGATAGTAAACAGTACTTTTTTTTTTATAAATTTAATACATTTGGCTAGTTTATAATAGTTTAATTCAATCAGATAAACACTTAGAAAACCAAAATCACATATGAAATTTCATCGTTGAAGCCATGCTACTGATAGTTACCCCTCTACAGAGCCTTGTCTTTCACTTTAGAGAAAATACACACGCCTTCATGAAAACGTTTGAAATGTGATTCTCTCCCTGTAACGTGTTGTGTGGAAACCTTTTTCAGAGGTTTCCACACAAGTCTGAAAAAGATTAAAGGAAATAGAGTCAAATAAAAATATATCAACTGATTGCAACAAATCAAGTTCTATAAGAGCCATTTAAAGTCTGCACATGATTATGAATCTGAATATTACAACTCCAAGTTCACCAGTCAAACACAGGGAGGCCTCAGAAAGTATCAGCACCTTCAGCACTTTTACAGCTTTGTAGCCTCACAGCAGTCAACTAAAAGGGATTCCTGTGTAGGTAGTTTTTTAATTGATCAACACAGCATGTGTTCCACTTTGAAGGTGTATAATATTTTACAATTGTAAGGCAAAAAAAAGCAATAAAATAAAAAAGATTTCAGTGTAAGGGTGCGCTCCCCATGCTCAAACATGCACACTGGCACACACACTTTCACACACAAATCCCTAAACTCATCTTGGTAACAATTACACTCATGTGCCTCCTGGGTTTTGGCTCTAAAGCTTCAGAGCATCAAGCTGCTGGGATTTTTCTGCCAACTGCTAAGGCTTCCCTTTGAGCAAAGTGTTGATGAAAGCGTTCCAAGACATTTGCAAGTTTATCAATTAAAATGCTCGCTCAAGTGTTACCTTAGCAATTGAGTCACTGTAATGGTTTCAAGGTAAACATCTCTGCTAGAGCTCAGCTAATAGGAGTTGAGTTTCTTCTCAACAATAGTTCATTGTATCTTTACCTTTTTACAAAAATTGCAATCTGTGTCGATGCTGCATATCCCCTAATAGTACCACTGTAGCTTTCTTAAAGACCCACTCCTATGATTATCATGCTTTGGGTGTTTTTTAATGTATTCTTGTTGCATTTTTCTCAGAATGAAGGACAAATATGAGAAAAAAAATTGCATCCCTGAGTGTTTTTTTATTTAAAGTTTAGTGAAACAGGGGCAGAAAAAAACTGGAAAGAGCTTTTAGAAGCTACTACGGCAGGCCACAAGCTCCCAGCTCAGTTCCATTCTGATGCATCCGTTTGCAGACAAACCCCTATTTCCCTCGTCTGAGCTGGCATCTGGATCTGTTACGGCTGTGGCCGTTTTTGGTTTTGTTTTTTCTTTATGTTCTGGGTTTTATGTATTTTATTTCTATCAGAGTGGGACTTTGTTGTTTTTGTGGATCTTTGTTTGTCTGATTACTTTCAGGTGTGGTGCTGGAAAGGGTGTGGCTTCCACTGGACCCAAGCTGATGGCAGCAGCCTTTAAAAGCATCATGTGGACCTCCAGCCTGGGAGAAGGGAACTTCACTGCAATCCACCTCCACTGCAGCTTGGTGCTCTTCTCTACCTGCAGTTTTTGTTGTTTTGTGTTCAGGCCAACTCTGTGTAGTTTTGTTTGGTCTAGTTCTGTTTAAGTGAAGCTGTAGGGGTGAACTGCCACATATGTTTTCTCCTGTTTAACCCTTGTGCTATCCTAGGCACTTTAACATTGGAAGGCTTTTACAATAGATCCAAAGATGATGGGAGTTAAAGAGTCTTTTACTTTGAGCTTCTCACCAAGAAGCTGTGAAGGACGGTGGTGCTGTTAGCTTTTTTCCCCAAAAAGTGACAATGCATTTACAAAAGAAGAGTTTAAACAAAACCTTTCAAAGTAAACAGTACAAAATGCATGATTAACTAAACAGACGTGAAAAATGTCTCACTCTGCTTACGTGAAAATACCTGTTAAAGTTGACCTTGAAGATGGAGAAATTGATAGTTTCTGAGAAACATTTCTTTTGACGCTCATTATGTCAATCTGCCCACGATCAGAATGGAATTCAAATTATCTAAATATAAAAACAAACCCCCATGTTAAAACGTAGATCATTTCCAATTTCGGAATGCCAGCCAACATCTCAGTTAGATAACAAATAAATGATAAAAATACATTTATACCTGCATTTTCCATCTCTGTGGCCATGTTGGAATGCCACAGCCCCCTCCATGCCAAAAGGCCTGTAGGAAGACACACTGTTCTTTTGCAGTGGAGGGACGTCTGTTCTCCTCTTCCTCCAGCCCAGGACTGTCTCTGTGGTTTTACTGGTGTTCAATAAAAGTTGTTTGCTGAATACCAGGCTGTGTTCCGTGTGCTGTCTCATCTCCAATTACTATATGACTACTAGGACCGCTGTGTTTGAGTGGTGGGAGGGAATGCAGCCATGTGTATACAAAGTATACTGAAAAGCGCTCAGCGTTGAGCCCTGCAGGGAGCTCATGCTGAATCTTATGAAGAACGATTTATGCTTTGTTTGTAGGCGGTCCATCAGAAAGATGTAGATCTACTCAAAGGTGAAGGAAGAAAAGTCACTTTTTTAGATGAGGATATCCAGAAGCTAAAGTCCACTAAATGTTCCCCGAATGTTTCTCCATGTAGCTTACTGCAGCAGCTTTGACCTTTTTTGAGCTTATCAATCTGGGGGGACTTGAGGTGGTACAGGACGAACCCTTTTGAAGCATATATGATTTGCAGTTGGTCACATTGACGTCACATTCATTCTGATGATAAATTTTTTTCCAGAACCCTGAGAACATTTCCTTAAGTGTGGCACCAATTACCTGTCTCAAGAAGGTGTTGAGGATCCTCATCAGGACACCTCCTCAGGCCTTTATGCTTCCCCCATGTGGGCCTGGCCTTTCGTGTGGGTTAACAATCTTTCAGGTACATCTCACCTGATGTTCCTTTAGCTGGAGCAAGTAAGAGCTTGAGTGGGAATTGTGACAGAGAATGATTTATAAAACGACTGTTCCTCTATTGATTAGGTGATAATTAATGAGTAATATTTTCCTTCAAACAAATGTTGTGCCCCAAGGATAATTTTAGTAAACTTCTAATTTAACCCTTGTGTTATCTTAGATGACCCCACCCTTACATTGACGTGTTCTCCCTACCATGACAAAGGTGGATAAAGGTGGAAAGATTACATGTAATCCATGGACACCAGTTAAGATCACAAATCATTGAAGAAAAAAGGTTCAGAGCACTGTCTAGTGGGTCTAGATGACCCAACTCCCAATGTTAAATGCCTAGGATAGCACAAGGGTTACTGTAATGATTACTTCTTGTCAAGGTTATTTCTGAAAACGCAAGACAGTATTAACAAAAGAAACAGACGCCAAGAGTCAGTTATAATTTCTCACGAGGAGAGCTGGAAACTACGGAGCCCGTGTCCTGACATTAAGCTGGCTGCTTCGCCTAAAGCCCTTACTTTTAGCTCGTAGCATAACAACAATAGCAGTACATCACGTTTCCCAGCATGCTTTGCAGCCAATCATTGGCCAATCATCGTGTCCCTGTGACCAAGGTTTAACAACAAGACCAATAATTGGCCGCTATGCATGCTGAGAAACGTGACGTACTGCTATTGTTGTTATGCTACGAGCTAAAGGTAAGTGCATTAGGCTAAGCATCCAGCTTAATATGATATTTTTCAGATTTTCATCGAGACAATAACAGATCGACCATTCTTGCTTTTATTTTTACCCCTATTGAATGCTCACAGAGACACGGAAGTAGCGGCAGAAAGCGGCTTTTGCAGCAAGATGACGAGGGCGTACCAGATGATGATGATGTGAACGTGAATACGATGGATGCTTCTGTGCTTTTTAAAATAAATAAATCTGTTCTCTAAACATCCTCCGTGTCTTCAATGCAATGTAATGAGACACACACAGACAGAAATGTGAAGGTATCTGCTGTAAATCTATGACATAAATTAATAACAGGATATGATCGGCTAGTCAGTTAGCACGTAGCCTAATAGCCTTCGAATGTAAAGCAACTGACTGCTAAAGTTAATAAAAGACAAGTCCTGAATATTATTATTCCTATTCGACCCTAAACTACAATATCAGCTGTCTGTCAACAGACCAGCCAGTTGCCCAAATGCCGGCATACATCAAAGAGCTCTGCGGCGGAGCTAGTAGTAGCCTAGCAGGAGCTATCATATGACAAAGCAGCCTAGTTATCATAAATCTTTTGATATTTTTCTTATAGTCATTGAGACAGTAATAAAGTGATCATTTTTGTTTTTCATGTTCCTTTTTTGAACGAATATGGGTCACAGAGACACGGAAGTTACCGCTGAAAGCGGCTTTTGCCGGCGTACAGAGAGCATATCCGCGTGAATGACTTATGACGTGAATAATTATGTCGTTCGAACGGATTAATTATTGCGTTCGAACGACATAATTATTGCGTTCGCACGAGTTAATCATTTCGAGGGAACGGAATAGTATCTTGTGGGAACGGAATAGTATCTTGTGGGAACGGAATAGTATTTTGTGCGAACGAGATATTAATCTGTGGGAACAAGATATATTTTTATATCTTAATGTCAGGACACGGGCTCAGTAGTAAACAGACAACCCTACTGCTCCAAATCTTCCTAAGGGTGACTGTTCCAGCCTCGCACTTTTTCTCCCTAGTTACATGATGAGTGATTTATCTATACGTCACAAGGTGGTTGTCAATAATACTCTGCTGTAATCACAGGAAGTTCTGTCTTTCATGATCAAATTGTCTCTCATTGCAGACACTTTTTTCCTTACTGCAGAAGTGATCATTTCTCTGAAATGTACGGTGGCCCAGAAGGGTCACAACACAACACATTAACTTTACACACAACACATTAACTTTACACACAACACATTAACTTTACACACAACACATTAACTTTACACACAACACATTAACTTTACACACAACACATTAACTTTACACACAACACATTAACTCACAACACAACACATTAACTCACAACACAACACATTAACTCACAACACAACACATTAACTCGCAACACAACACATTAACTCACAACACAACACATTAACTCGCAACACAACACATTAACTCACAACACAACACATTAACTCGCAACACAACACATTAACTCACAACACAACACATTAACTCGCAACACAACACATTAACTCACAACGGAAGTAAAGCTTTTATTCTGAAATTTCCACCGGAAGTTAAGCTGAAAAGGAAGTGCTTTTATTCTGAAATTTCCACCGGAAGTTAAGCTAAAATTGACGTGGTTTTATTCTGACACTTTCACCGGAAGTAAAGCTGCAATGGAAGTGCTTTTATTCTGAAATTTCCACCGGCCCTAGCGGCTAACTACCTAACAGAAAGTAACTTCACAGTCAGCCTCGGAGGGAGCACGTTTCATCCACAAGAGAAGCTAGCAGCGGTGAGGATTGTTAAACTCTTCAGAAGTAAGTAAAACAATCATTTATTATTACGATAATGTATTAACTACTGATATGGGCTATTAGAAATGTTTTAACTGTGAGTTGTTCTTAAAGAGATTTTGCACATTCGAGGTTTGTAGTCTTTTCACCGTGGATCCCGCGATGGCTGCCGCAGCCTGAGACTCTACTACGCAGTTACAACATGTGCATATCTTTGATCAGATCAAAGGGAAAAATAACCTTATCAGATAACAAACGTGTCCACACGGCCCACTTTCGGTCTAAATAAATCATTTTGATACGCGCTGAACTTTCTAAAATACCGTAAACGACCTCTAAGAAATACAGTTCCATCATGAATGTAAACAAAGAAAGCTACGGCAGAAAGAGCGAGATAGTCTTGTAAATGTGGTTTGATTATTGTTATGAATATTATTAAGGTCCTTTTTGCTCATACATTTCTTAATCTATCGATGCGACCAGTGCTTTATTCTTGGGAGAAGGAAACGTGCCAACAACATAGCCGTGGTTGCCGTCAATCATGCGGTCAAGTGTGTGTGTGTGGGTGGGTGGGTGTGCGTGCGTGCGCGCGCGCGTGTTCTCAAGTTTCCTTAGTGAAATCCAAAAATTGCAACCAAAATATAATCACCTATTCTTCTCCGTTTCTGTTTTTATCAGATAATGTTTTGTCCATATTGTGGGATAAACCTTGAGAGGGTCCTCTCCTACTGTGGCTCTTGTGGCAGAAATATCCAGTGTTTAAGAAGTCTTCAATCCGAAGGTATACTTAAGTAATTATATAAAGTATTGTATTTTTTTGTGTTGTGTTCTAAATTTTTCTTTAATAAAAAGTATTAGGACAACCAAAACATTTACTGTTTAACATAATACAATCCTGAACAATAAAACTTCACACACATACATACATACATACATACACACATACATACATAGATACATACACACATACATACATACATATTTAAATGGAGGCATCCTAAAAATATAGTGTAACATTTTTATGGTTAAGAACAAGTGAGGGGTATCCTAAAACATAATAATCAAAATAATTGTGAAATTTTCAGTTTTGTACTTCATTAGTCATTGCTTAAATAACCATATGTGTAAATAATGTATCTACTTTTTTCTAACAGCTTTTATTTTTTAATCCAGCAGGTCCTGAAGAAAATACCATGGATGAACTCATCTACAAATATTTCACAGATGGTCATACCTCTGATATAATAGTGGATTTACTAGCAACCAAACACAACATTTCAACTAGCCTCAGCACAGTAAAAAGAAGATTAAAAGAAGCAGACTTAACCAAGAGGACTAACTATACTCCAATTATTGCGGTTCAGGCAGCTATTTCAGAGGAGCTTCAGGGACCTGGGAAGCTTTTAGGTTACCGAGCAATGTGGCAGATTCTGAAACAAAAGTACTCATTTACAGTAAGAAGAAGTGATGTGATTAAGCTTATGAGAGAACTTGACCCATCTGGAATAGAGGCTAGATCTAGGAGAAGATTTGCAAGAAGAGCATACCATTCAATGGGACCAAACGAAGTCTGGCATGTCGATGGCTATGACAAACTGAAACCATTTGGAATCGCCATAAGTGGCTGTATTGATGGCTTCTCTCGAAAAATTATGTGGCTCACGTGTGGAAAGTCAAACAATGATCCTAGTGTTATTGCTCATAATTATATCAAATGTGTAGCTGAATTTGGAGTTTTCCCAGCGCGCCTCCGCACAGACTGTGGGACAGAAAACGGACTGATGGCAGCTCTTCATTGTTCCTTAAGATCAGAGCAAACAGATGACTTCGCTGGAAGCAGAAGTCATATGTATGGCACTTCGACATCAAACCAGCGAATTGAAAGCTGGTGGTCATACTTTCGTCGACAAAGGTTTTTGTCTTGTTTAATTAAGTCATCATTTATACTACACCCATGCCCAAAAGTTTTGAGAATGAGAGAACTGTTATGTGTTCACAAAGTCTGCTGCTTCGGGGGTTTTAGGAGTTTTGTCAGATACCTATCATCTAACAAAACACCTAAAAACCCTGAAGCAGCAGACTTTGTGAACACATAACAGTTCTCTCATTCTAAATTCTGGCCATGGGTGTACATAGTGTGATAATTGTGATATACCTGGCATTTTTACTGTAAGGGATAATAGGGATGAAGGTAATGCTCAATTTGGATTTGCTAATTAAGTTTACTTCCAAACTTAAGACTATTTTTGTACCCAATAAAAAATATTTTAAACACATCAAAACTCATATATTGAGAATTTAACATGTGGAAGTTACTATGTATACATTGTGTCATCTTATTGGGATTTTTGTTGATTAAAATTTAAGATAGCAGAACTGCATAGCTGGAAAAAAATGCTCCGATTTATATCAACAGGACACAATTTTGGATGGATCTGTTTGGAGATTTGAGGGAGAGCCATCTGTTCAGTGGGAGTCAGGAACACACAAGGTTGCTCCGACACTGCTTTCTGGGTGTGCTACAGAAAGACCTGGATGAATACAAGCACCAATGGAACACTCACATCATCCGTCCTGTTCGACTGTCTAAGTGCCCTTCTGGAAAACCAGATGTGATGTACTACTTACCACACAGGTCCGTATTGCAAACCATGTTTGTAATAACCACAGTTGTATTCTATTACAATGCAGTGCTTTAAGCATGCTTTGTTTGATTAATTGAACAAGAGCCAGGTGTGCAGCATTTGGGAGGTGAGCGCTGTGATATGCAATCACAGCGCATTCAGCCTTTAGTACTCTGGAGACTGCTCCCGCTGGTGACCAGAGACAGAGCTTTGACTGCTGACACTTGATTAATTTGGGCATTTCTTGGATGTTTTTTTTTTAGATTCAGTGGGATGAACTGTGGATTCACGGTATCCCCACAAACGTTGAGCCAGCTTGAAAGACAAGTGCCAGGACCAGCAAGCTCAGCTGAGGATGACCTACAAGACCTAGAAGAACTGCAGCGGCAAAGTGGTCTGACACCACCGATTGAGTGGAAGTCAGCTGTAGATTACTACATCACCCTAAAAGGCATGGCTGAACTATAATCATCACTTGTGTAAATAACAAACACAGTGGACGGTCAAAACATTTTATTTTCATCTATTACCCATTGGCACACAGAAACACTGGAACATTTTTAAATAGGAATATAAAATACAGAACAAAAAACACTTGTTTAATACCTAAAATCTTTGAAAAAGCAAAATAAATTTCCCCTTCCTGAACAAAACCACTCTTGTCTTTCTTCTTTCGTTTGCTTTGCAATTTTTTTAGACTTTTTCAGACTGTTTAAAAACATCCAAATCCAGGGGAATTCTTAATCCCAAAGTTCATGTTTGTTTTAAACGTGTCATAGTCATTCAAGAGAGGCAGCTTCAAAGTGTTGGCACATGTATTCGCCATGGGGAACATTGAACTGCCAATAAATTCAAGGTGTGGCTTAGGATCCATGCCAGCAGGAGGGATGCATGGCACACCTGTGGCAAACATTAAGATTTCCTCCAGGGTCACAGAGCTGTCATCTTCTAAAAGTAGTAAACATAAACAAATGTATTGTAAAATGTGTTTTTTTAAAAAGATAATTGGGATTATTTTAAATTTAATATTAACTAACCTTCACAGTCCAAAAGGTAGTCTGCCCAGAAACTTCTTGCTGTGTTCTCCAGAATGCGCATGTTGCTGCCGAGAGGACTGAGCTGGGGTTCAAAAAGCTCTTCCATGTCCATAGCAGATAACCGGACATTTGAATGGCAGAGAACAGGGGCCAGGACCTCAGGGTGCTGTTGGAGTGCTGCCAGAAAATGCAAGCTTTCAAGTCCATCTTTAAACCTAAAATGTAATAATACAGTGCATTTTAAGCAACATGTTTTTATTTTTTCTATAATTTCAATAAAATGCCATACCTTTGAATTGCTGTGCAGTTCCTGTCAATTATGTACCACTTAAGGTACTCATTCACGACAGTGTGTTTTTCCTCCACTGAGACAACACGTTTCAAACATCCTGCAGTCTGCAACATGGTGCTATGCTGGACAATCAGGTCTTGCAGGATTTCCAACGTGGAAGCATCTTCAATCTAAAAGCGGAATATGTGTCGCTCATTTCAAGTTCAAGGATTCAGATATGATATTGCAAAGTTCTTACAGTAGACAAGTAAAGTGTAGTAGTTGTATAAGCCCATGTGGGCTGGCCACATTAGTGCATGACACATAAATAAAGTCAAACTCAAACTCAGTTTTAAGGAAACTAACTTGCTACCTTTTGAACGTTTTCTTTTCTACAAAGTTATCCAAATCCGATTGATAACCTTCATACCTGCTGCAGCACTTTCCCTATTTCTTCATCTGTGATGTCTCCAATAGATGGATTGAAACCGGACTGCCCTGAGATGTGGTTGACCAGGTCTTTTGAGAGAAAATTAGGACCTGGTCCGCCGTGTACAATGGATGTGGCAATCATCTTTCCTGCCAAACTGTATTCATCCTCTCTGATTGCTGCTCAATAAAATGCAAAAACGGAAATCACCTGTCACTCATAAACATTTTATGACTGATGTTCTGGTTTTTTGAAAATAGTCATTGCAAAACTATACCTGTGGAGTTGTAGACAAGATATCGTCTGTCTTCAGGACCATCAAATATGGGTCGTTTGTTAAGGGTTTTCATTAAAAGGGAGAGAAATTCTCTTTTTGGACCACCTGTATCAAGACCTTCCTCAAATCTACCTTCATCGTCAGAGAACTTGACAAGGAGGTCCTTGGTTTCAGAGAATGACCCCCTTTTAAAACCCCTCACTGCTCCATCCCAAATGTTGGAGCGGCAGATGTTAAATCTGCTAACGGCTTGGCGATTGATCTGCAGAGCCAGGTCTGAGATGATCTCTGACACAGATGTCTGCACCACCCTACCAAAAGATGAATAATGATCATTTTAGTTCTTTAACTTATCAAATTGTGTCCTACAACACTTCTAACAAGAAAGAAAAGCTGGAGAAACAATAATTTTCTTACTCAGCAACACTTTCAGTATCATTGATGTCTTCTCCACTCCCAGAGTCATTATGGTCTTCAACTATAGGAGGTGCATACAGTTCTGTGTATTTTCTGGAATGTAGAATAGAAGTTTACATGCAGACATTCAGCAAAAAAATTACTCTGCTACAGTTAGTACAGTGCTTTGATGATGCTAAGGCATGGATCTGATGTAATTTCTGTGTTTTAATCAAGAAAAGGCTGAGGTTCCGTTGTTGATGTCTCTAAGGTCAATTTACGTGTTTTAAATTATGATTTGAAACTGACAGCAACACGCTTGTGTGTGAAACTGGACAGCAACTTCACTCTTAATACTGATATTAGTTCAGCTTTTTCCATCTAAGACAACTGGCCGAGGTTAAACCTCTTCCCTCTTACTGTGACTGAGATTTTAATGCATGTTTTTTTTTAAAACTCATTTAGATCGTTATGGGCCAGTTGTTCAAAAAGTTTAATATGGATCAAAATTATCCGGATTTGGAAATCACAGTTTCTCCTATGCAGGATCAGGTAATCCGTTTCACTTTTATGCCAGTTTTTCAAAGCAACATTGGACTGGATCACCCTGATCCACATACACAGTTTTCAAGATTACCAAATCCAGATGACCTGTGCTCTAAATGGGACAACATATCACAACACGGGCTACCAGCTATGTAAAGAACATGTAGAAGAGCCAACATGGGGTCACTGTAAGAGTTTGTTATTCTGAGACAAAACACAAAAATAACAAACATCCACTTCCATTCATAATTTCTTTTATGACCCCTTATCTGAGTCACAAAAAATAAAAACAAAAACAAATATACATTAATAAATACATTGTGGATATTTTGAAAACGTCTTAGATAAAATGGCTAAATGTCCAATAGTTAACAAAATAAAGAATGTTCAGGGAGTTTTTCAATCTGAGGAGGAGAGACCAGCATTTCCAAGCTCTGCTTTTAGGAGGCGGATCTGCAG
Organism: Oryzias latipes; assembly: GCF_053564925.1. NCBI lineage: Eukaryota > Metazoa > Chordata > Actinopteri > Beloniformes > Adrianichthyidae > Oryzias > Oryzias latipes. Next base: position 7,573,197 of record NC_136237.1, on the reverse strand, counting down.
TTCTGCTTTGGTTGTTTTTACTTTACTGAATAGCTTAACTGGTAGCCTATGTCTACTGTATCTACTTCATCACTGTTACAACGGTTACACAAGTCAAGTGCAAAATATAAATAAAAGTATAAACCCAAAATGAAAGAAATGTATTATTTGACCAATTTTAAAGTTTTTCTAGATTTCCCTCCTGGAATCCACCTTTAAATCCTACCCCCTGTTGGGATCAGGATAATCCAGTTTTTTGGGATCAAAGTTATCCAAATCGTACTGACAAGTTTTGAACAACACAAGCTGAAGGTTTGATCCAGATTAGAACTAGGATTGGATTCTGTGATTTAATCTGATTTCAAATTCCTTCTTTCCCTTTTGAACAACCCATTTACAAGATTTGATCCAATCCGATCACCAAAATCCGATCAGCCTATCTTTGAACAACTGGTCCTATAATACTCTTTATGTTGGAGTTACTCGGAAATCCCTGCTCTATTGCAGTTTCTTCAAAACAACGCTGCCCGTCTTTTAACTGGCGCATGTAAACAAAAGTACATTATTCCTATTATTAGCATCCCTTCATTGCCTCTCAGTTTGTTTACGCATTGATATAAAAATTATTTGATTTTTTTTTAAATATCTTCATGCTCTCGTTCTGTAGTACGTGTCTGACCTTCTCCAAGTCCATATGCCTTCTTGCTCCCTCAGGTTGGAGACTAGATAAAGTTTGTCATCTGCAAGACCAAGGGGAAACTGAGAGGCGACTGAGCCTTTTCAGTCTTTGCACCAAAGATCTGGAACCATCAGCATCTGTACCTCAGAGAGATGAATTCACTTTGTACTTTTAAATCTGCTCTAAAGACATATTTGTTCCGTTTGGCTTTTAATTGAGTCTAAATTCTGATTTTATTGTATTTTTAATTGTCTTGTGTCTGATATGTTATGTGCTTTTACTAATGTTATGCCTTTTTGTGCTTGTTTTGTCTAAAGCGCATTATAGATAAAGTTGAGCTGAGTTGTAAATCAACATAATATTAGACACTTTTAAAGTAAGAAACATACCTATAGCACACAGTTTCCAGAGCAGATTTTGATGTTCCAGGGCCTTCTTCTGAGTCGGAAAGTAAAATCTGTTATTGGAATTATGACAAATGTGTTAATAAAAACGTAAATATCACAAAGCTATGAAGATTCATGTAAGGAGTAAACTTTGAGGAGTAACATATTACCGCTTCAGAGTCCCTGTGGGATTCTCCACCATTATTGCTGGTACTGCTCAAAGGAGGATTCCATGGCTGGAAACACATGCACTTATTTAGTACTTATAATGTTGTATTGCTTATGTTTTAATGACAAAAAATGTGTTTGTCAAGTTAATGTCAGAGTGATATAATTTATCAGCCGTAAGAATTTTTGAAATATGTTACATTTTGACATACAAAACATACCAAGTCTGTTAATTTAAGAGCTTCAGTAAGCTACATTGCAATTTTCTTTGTTCAGTCCAACACAGTACTTGCAAATATAGATTTGCGCAATTGCAAATATTACACTCACCAGTGTATCAGCTGCATTAAATTCTGCAACACTTCTGCTTGTTAGAATCACTTCTGAGTCAGACGAGTCAGAATCTGGGGTGGATTTAGCTGTGCAATACAACACCACACATAGAATCTAAACCCACAGATTTTTACTAACAATTTTACAGACATTAAATATATTTAATTAATGTATCACATTAATACAAAAATATAATTTTTTTAGTTAATAATGTTGTTGCTACTTACATTGCATAAAATCTTCGGCACTGCAAATGTACAAAGTGATCCGTTGATATGCCTTTCCCAGTGCCTCCTTGTATTGTCTTAGAGTAAATGGTGTTTCTGTTCCTGGTATGGTAATTACTTCTGTACCATCAGGGTAAAGTAGTACGTATGACCCACTTTTCATATTTCTGTTGAAGTCTTTTATTTTTTGTAAAGCTGCTGTATGTAAGTGTGCAGCATCCATCTCTGGATTGACAACAAGAGGCAACGCTGTTCCTCTTACAGGTTTTAATTCCCCAGCTTTACGTTGCATCACGGCAACGGAAATCTGGAAATTTATAAAAATAAAACATGTTATAACGGGTTAATTTACACAATCCAAATTACAATTTCTTTTTAAGAAAAACTATTTGTCTACTTTACCAAACGTTACCTTCACACTGAGCTCTTTCAGGGGTCTTTTATTTTTTTTGAAATGGGATTGCCTTTCCCTCTCTTTCACACTCCGGAAATTGTGGAATGCCTCCGCTGCACACTTTGCTGTGCTACCTGTTTAAAATATAATCAGATATCTATATATCTATTTTTATTATATAAACGCAAACATTAAAAAATTAGAGCTTAAAGATCACCTTCAAGCGGGCCAGTCTCTGAATCACGTTTCAGGAAATTAATATCCTTGCCACATGATCTGCAAAACGGAGTTAGCAACTCCAGGGTGTGTCCACAGAAAGGACAATACATTGTCTTCTGTAAGAAAAACAAACCACCTTAAGTTGACAAATAGCCCCCCACCCCCCAAAAATCGCACAAACACTCAATGGTGAAGATAACTCATTACGTGATTTTTATGTTTTATTTGTTTAACATTGTTACCACGTCCATTTATTACGCACACTTTAAAAAAAAAAATTAATTGAGCACTGATCAAAGATATGCACATGTTGTAACTGCGTAGAGTCTCAGGCTGCGGCAGCCATCGCGGGATCCACGGTGAAAAGACTACAAACCTCGAATGTGCAAAATCTCTTTAAGAACAACTCACAGTTAAAAACATTTCTAATAGCCCATATCAGTAGTTAATACATTATCGTAATAATAAATGATTGTTTTACTTACTTCTGAAGAGTTAAACGATCCTCACCGCTGCTAGCTTCTCTTGTGGATGAAACGTGCTCCCTCCGAAGTAGTTAGCTGTTAAAAGCGGGGAATATAAGCACTTTCTTTGGGGTTTTATAGCTTTAGGACCCAATATATATATTTAAATTATCAAAATATTGCGACACACAGTAGGTCCGTCACTTGAAGCAGGAAGTGCTGGAGCCAAGTGGTTGAACAGATGAACTGTCAATCAACCTGGCTTCGCTGGATGACTGTTCGTGTCCCATACACCGCACGACTCCGACCAGTCTTAGAGAGGAAGAGGCAGCACGAGAATCTAAGAGCGCAATCTCCTTTCCGACAAAGCAACCCCATAGGTATAGAACACGTTAACATTGCACGGGAGTCATCAACCTCTACCCTTTCCACACTTTAGGTGCAACAACAAGAAACAAACATAACAGGAAGAATAAACTAAGGTGAAACAACAAAACTGCCATTTGCAAAAAAAACGTCGGCAAATAGGATCGGTCCTGCGGAGCCCTAATTAGATCAGGGGACCTAATCCCACAATCCCCTGCTACTACATACCTAAAATGCACATGACCGCCACTACAATATGATATTAATATATTAATTAATATATTAATTTCTTACTTAATATATATACATAAATAATTAATATATGTATCATTTGGGATGGAGCAGTGAGGGGTTTTAAAAGGACCTCCTTGTCAAGTTCTCTGACGATGAAGGTAGATTTGAGGAAGGTCTTGATACAGGTGGTCCAAAAAGAGAATTTCTCTCCCTTTTAATGAAAACCCTTAACAAACGACCCATATTTGATGGTCCTGAAGACAGACGATATCTTGTCTACAACTCCACAGGTATAGTTTTGCAATGACTATTTTCAAAAAACCAGAACATCAGTCATAAAATGTTTATGAGTGACAGGTGATTTCCGTTTTTGCATTTTATTGAGCAGCAATCAGAGAGGATGAATACAGTTTGGCAGGAAAGATGATTGCCACATCCATTGTACACGGCGGACCAGGTCCTAATTTTCTCTCAAAAGACCTGGTCAACCACATCTCAGGGCAGTCCGGTTTCAATCCATCTATTGGAGACATCACAGATGAAGAAATAGGGAAAGTGCTGCAGCAGGTATGAAGGTTATCAATCGGATTTGGATAACTTTGTAGAAAAGAAAACGTTCAAAAGGTAGCAAGTTAGTTTCCTTAAAACTGAGTTTGAGTTTGACTTTATTTATGTGTCATGCACTAATGTGGCCAGCCCACATGGGCTTATACAACTACTACACTTTACTTGTCTACTGTAAGAACTTTGCAATATCATATCTGAATCCTTGAACTTGAAATGAGCGACACATATTCCGCTTTTAGATTGAAGATGCTTCCACGTTGGAAATCCTGCAAGACCTGATTGTCCAGCATAGCACCATGTTGCAGACTGCAGGATGTTTGAAACGTGTTGTCTCAGTGGAGGAAAAACACACTGTCGTGAATGAGTACCTTAAGTGGTACATAATTGACAGGAACTGCACAGCAATTCAAAGGTATGGCATTTTATTGAAATTATAGAAAAAATAAAAACATGTTGCTTAAAATGCACTGTATTATTACATTTTAGGTTTAAAGATGGACTTGAAAGCTTGCATTTTCTGGCAGCACTCCAACAGCACCCTGAGGTCCTGGCCCCTGTTCTCTGCCATTCAAATGTCCGGTTATCTGCTATGGACATGGAAGAGCTTTTTGAACCCCAGCTCAGTCCTCTCGGCAGCAACATGCGCATTCTGGAGAACACAGCAAGAAGTTTCTGGGCAGACTACCTTTTGGACTGTGAAGGTTAGTTAATATTAAATTTAAAATAATCCCAATTATCTTTTTAAAAAAACACATTTTACAATACATTTGTTTATGTTTACTACTTTTAGAAGATGACAGCTCTGTGACCCTGGAGGAAATCTTAATGTTTGCCACAGGTGTGCCATGCATCCCTCCTGCTGGCATGGATCCTAAGCCACACCTTGAATTTATTGGCAGTTCAATGTTCCCCATGGCGAATACATGTGCCAACACTTTGAAGCTGCCTCTCTTGAATGACTATGACACGTTTAAAACAAACATGAACTTTGGGATTAAGAATTCCCCTGGATTTGGATGTTTTTAAACAGTCTGAAAAAGTCTAAAAAAATTGCAAAGCAAACGAAAGAAGAAAGACAAGAGTGGTTTTGTTCAGGAAGGGGAAATTTATTTTGCTTTTTCAAAGATTTTAGGTATTAAACAAGTGTTTTTTGTTCTGTATTTTATATTCCTATTTAAAAATGTTCCAGTGTTTCTGTGTGCCAATGGGTAATAGATGAAAATAAAATGTTTTGACCGTCCACTGTGTTTGTTATTTACACAAGTGATGATTATAGTTCAGCCATGCCTTTTAGGGTGATGTAGTAATCTACAGCTGACTTCCACTCAATCGGTGGTGTCAGACCACTTTGCCGCTGCAGTTCTTCTAGGTCTTGTAGGTCATCCTCAGCTGAGCTTGCTGGTCCTGGCACTTGTCTTTCAAGCTGGCTCAACGTTTGTGGGGATACCGTGAATCCACAGTTCATCCCACTGAATCTAAAAAAAAAACATCCAAGAAATGCCCAAATTAATCAAGTGTCAGCAGTCAAAGCTCTGTCTCTGGTCACCAGCGGGAGCAGTCTCCAGAGTACTAAAGGCTGAATGCGCTGTGATTGCATATCACAGCGCTCACCTCCCAAATGCTGCACACCTGGCTCTTGTTCAATTAATCAAACAAAGCATGCTTAAAGCACTGCATTGTAATAGAATACAACTGTGGTTATTACAAACATGGTTTGCAATACGGACCTGTGTGGTAAGTAGTACATCACATCTGGTTTTCCAGAAGGGCACTTAGACAGTCGAACAGGACGGATGATGTGAGTGTTCCATTGGTGCTTGTATTCATCCAGGTCTTTCTGTAGCACACCCAGAAAGCAGTGTCGGAGCAACCTTGTGTGTTCCTGACTCCCACTGAACAGATGGCTCTCCCTCAAATCTCCAAACAGATCCATCCAAAATTGTGTCCTGTTGATATAAATCGGAGCATTTTTTTCCAGCTATGCAGTTCTGCTATCTTAAATTTTAATCAACAAAAATCCCAATAAGATGACACAATGTATACATAGTAACTTCCACATGTTAAATTCTCAATATATGAGTTTTGATGTGTTTAAAATATTTTTTATTGGGTACAAAAATAGTCTTAAGTTTGGAAGTAAACTTAATTAGCAAATCCAAATTGAGCATTACCTTCATCCCTATTATCCCTTACAGTAAAAATGCCAGGTATATCACAATTATCACACTATGTACACCCATGGCCAGAATTTAGAATGAGAGAACTGTTATGTGTTCACAAAGTCTGCTGCTTCAGGGTTTTTAGGTGTTTTGTTAGATGATAGGTATCTGACAAAACTCCTAAAACCCCCGAAGCAGCAGACTTTGTGAACACATAACAGTTCTCTCATTCTCAAAACTTTTGGGCATGGGTGTAGTATAAATGATGACTTAATTAAACAAGACAAAAACCTTTGTCGACGAAAGTATGACCACCAGCTTTCAATTCGCTGGTTTGATGTCGAAGTGCCATACATATGACTTCTGCTTCCAGCGAAGTCATCTGTTTGCTCTGATCTTAAGGAACAATGAAGAGCTGCCATCAGTCCGTTTTCTGTCCCACAGTCTGTGCGGAGGCGCGCTGGGAAAACTCCAAATTCAGCTACACATTTGATATAATTATGAGCAATAACACTAGGATCATTGTTTGACTTTCCACACGTGAGCCACATAATTTTTCGAGAGAAGCCATCAATACAGCCACTTATGGCGATTCCAAATGGTTTCAGTTTGTCATAGCCATCGACATGCCAGACTTCGTTTGGTCCCATTGAATGGTATGCTCTTCTTGCAAATCTTCTCCTAGATCTAGCCTCTATTCCAGATGGGTCAAGTTCTCTCATAAGCTTAATCACATCACTTCTTCTTACTGTAAATGAGTACTTTTGTTTCAGAATCTGCCACATTGCTCGGTAACCTAAAAGCTTCCCAGGTCCCTGAAGCTCCTCTGAAATAGCTGCCTGAACCGCAATAATTGGAGTATAGTTAGTCCTCTTGGTTAAGTCTGCTTCTTTTAATCTTCTTTTTACTGTGCTGAGGCTAGTTGAAATGTTGTGTTTGGTTGCTAGTAAATCCACTATTATATCAGAGGTATGACCATCTGTGAAATATTTGTAGATGAGTTCATCCATGGTATTTTCTTCAGGACCTGCTGGATTAAAAAATAAAAGCTGTTAGAAAAAAGTAGATACATTATTTACACATATGGTTATTTAAGCAATGACTAATGAAGTACAAAACTGAAAATTTCACAATTATTTTGATTATTATGTTTTAGGATACCCCTCACTTGTTCTTAACCATAAAAATGTTACACTATATTTTTAGGATGCCTCCATTTAAATATGTATGTATGTATGTGTGTATGTATCTATGTATGTATGTGTGTATGTATGTATGTATGTATGTGTGTGAAGTTTTATTGTTCAGGATTGTATTATGTTAAACAGTAAATGTTTTGGTTGTCCTAATACTTTTTATTAAAGAAAAATTTAGAACACAACACAAAAAAATACAATACTTTATATAATTACTTAAGTATACCTTCGGATTGAAGACTTCTTAAACACTGGATATTTCTGCCACAAGAGCCACAGTAGGAGAGGACCCTCTCAAGGTTTATCCCACAATATGGACAAAACATTATCTGATAAAAACAGAAACGGAGAAGAATAGGTGATTATATTTTGGTTGCAATTTTTGGATTTCACTAAGGAAACTTGAGAACACGCGCGCGCGCACGCACGCACACCCACCCACCCACACACACACACTTGACCGCATGATTGACGGCAACCACGGCTATGTTGTTGGCACGTTTCCTTCTCCCAAGAATAAAGCACTGGTCGCATCGATAGATTAAGAAATGTATGAGCAAAAAGGACCTTAATAATATTCATAACAATAATCAAACCACATTTACAAGACTATCTCGCTCTTTCTGCCGTAGCTTTCTTTGTTTACATTCATGATGGAACTGTATTTCTTAGAGGTCGTTTACGGTATTTTAGAAAGTTCAGCGCGTATCAAAATGATTTATTTAGACCGAAAGTGGGCCGTGTGGACACGTTTGTTATCTGATAAGGTTATTTTTCCCTTTGATCTGATCAAAGATATGCACATGTTGTAACTGCGTAGTAGAGTCTCAGGCTGCGGCAGCCATCGCGGGATCCACGGTGAAAAGACTACAAACCTCGAATGTGCAAAATCTCTTTAAGAACAACTCACAGTTAAAACATTTCTAATAGCCCATATCAGTAGTTAATACATTATCGTAATAATAAATGATTGTTTTACTTACTTCTGAAGAGTTTAACAATCCTCACCGCTGCTAGCTTCTCTTGTGGATGAAACGTGCTCCCTCCGAGGCTGACTGTGAAGTTACTTTCTGTTAGGTAGTTAGCCGCTAGGGCCGGTGGAAATTTCAGAATAAAAGCACTTCCATTGCAGCTTTACTTCCGGTGAAAGTGTCAGAATAAAACCACGTCAATTTTAGCTTAACTTCCGGTGGAAATTTCAGAATAAAAGCACTTCCTTTTCAGCTTAACTTCCGGTGGAAATTTCAGAATAAAAGCTTTACTTCCGTTGTGAGTTAATGTGTTGTGTTGCGAGTTAATGTGTTGTGTTGTGAGTTAATGTGTTGTGTTGCGAGTTAATGTGTTGTGTTGTGAGTTAATGTGTTGTGTTGCGAGTTAATGTGTTGTGTTGTGAGTTAATGTGTTGTGTTGCGAGTTAATGTGTTGTGTTGTGAGTTAATGTGTTGTGTTGTGAGTTAATGTGTTGTGTTGTGAGTTAATGTGTTGTGTGTAAAGTTAATGTGTTGTGTGTAAAGTTAATGTGTTGTGTGTAAAGTTAATGTGTTGTGTGTAAAGTTAATGTGTTGTGTGTAAAGTTAATGTGTTGTGTTGTGACCCTTCTGGGCCACCGTAGAAATGGCACACGGAAAGATTCCAACCCAAACAACTTTAATTATGTAAGAAAAACAGAACATAGAATCTTAAAAACAGAAGTTTGAATAATAAAGAAAATATATACATTCAACACTTCTCAACCAACTTGATTATTCCTCATATTCATCCTTTGAAGGCCAATTCCTTCTGGGGTCACAGGGTTGCTGGAGCTTATCCCCCATACTGTTGGGTGAAGGTGAAGTCAGGTCGCCAGGTCACAAACTCACATTCAGGTCTAAGCACAATTTAGAATCATCAATTAAACAATAAATATACATGTTTATGGTATGTGGAGGAAGCTGGAGTGCCAGAGAAAAACCACCACACACCCGGGGAGAACATGCAAACTCCAGTCAGAAAGGTCGTAGCTGGGATTCGAACCAGGGCTGTCCCGCTGTGAGGAGAGAGGGTGACCTCTAAACCAACATGCAGCTTGTTCATATTTCTAATAATTTCAAGATCTTAAATTCTTAATGATTTATGACCACCATCTTCTCTGCTGTCATCTCCTCTCTCTATTGATGTTCTGTCAAATTTTCAGTTGCACTGAATTGTCCGGCAGGTTCAAATAACAGGTGAGTCTGAGCCGCCACACCCCCAACAACCCCCTGCAAACAAATAAAGATCATTCCTAACACCTTTCTTTACATTTTTATACCTGTTAAAGAAGGCTATATGTGTCCCACTATGCATCCAAGATGCTGCATTTGCTCTGTTTCTTTTCTCTTTGCTTTTAGTGCAGTTTTATCCTGCCGTGTACTTTCTCTCTTGGAAAACATCACCCCCCGCTGATGTACAACACTGTGTTTGATTGGGGCCGGATCAGCTGTTACTGTCTCTGGTTTGTTGTGTCGTTTGTCCAGCAGGTCACGGGGTCGTGGTTAGCAGTGCAGCACGTACGGCGTTCTCTTGTAGCCTCCGGGACTGTTTGTCTCAGCGACCGAAATGTCACCAGATTGTGCAAAGAACTCTGAAGCAGCCACATCAAACAGACGGGGTCTGCAGAGTCATCTAGAAACTCCTGCAGAGGTTCCGCCTCTGTGAGGCGTTAGAGGCAGAAGATTAAAGGCTGAGGGAAGGACTCCCGTGGCGCACCTGTGATGCAAACCTCAGAACACCACAGCAAGCACAGATCCTCTCACTCCCATCTATCTTTGGGGCAATATGCAACTTTTTAGGATGTCTCGTGCTTGATGTTTCTGATTGGGAAACTTTCCTCAAAGATGGAAGATACCATGTCATGGGATATATTCCACTGGACGTAGTAGGAGTTTCTAAAATGCCTTCACGGCATTTCTCTGCCTCACCCAGGAGTGTCTTCAAAAAATGACTTTATTTGTGCTTCTTTCACTCCCTTTACAGGAAGTGCTCTTCTCCTCCTGTGCCTTTTTCATCCTGAGTGAGAGCTGCTGTGATTGCAATAAATCTTTCTGATTACATTTCAGGGCAAATCCCCCTTTATTCCACCGCAGTGGTTGTGAGGAGGGATCAATGTCGTGTTTTGCTGTTATTATGATAACTCCTATGATGAGTTTCCTTAAGTGTCTTTTCTCATCAGTGGTGTGATTACCATAAGAAGCTGCAGAGCGTGCTCTCAAGCCCTCAGAGTGACTGAAAGAAAAAAGAAAACCAGGAGTTCTCCTGCACAACCAGAACAGATGTCACCTGCAGGATAATATTTTCTGAAGTAAACGACAAGACTTTGATGGAAGTTCAGCAGACTAGGAACTTGTGAGAACTGGCTGTAACCCACAAAATAGATTTTTATCTGACGCTAAGTCATTTTTGTTTCTGCAAAGCATAGGGCTGTGACGATAACCGCATCACCGCATCACCGCACTTTTTTTTTTTTTTACGTTTTGCATATGGTGCGTTTGGAACTATAATAAACACATTCATCTTTGCTGATAATTTCCTTTTTCTGCTAGTCCTGTGTTCAGACTTTCTTTCTTTCTTTCAGACTGTTGTCTCCTTTTCTCCCACCGCGCGTGCTCTCAGTGTCTGCCTTCGCGCTGCACGTGGCACGCGGCTCCGTTTACACAAACATGCAGTGGCGGTTCTACCCTGAATTACTCCCCGGGCGAGACTCCCCCCCCCCCCCCCCCCCATAGTCACAACAGAACTTTATTTGTCTTTGTCAACTGAAATGTTTTATTGTCATTGAAATTAAGAAGTGGATACAAAAGATGTCAGAATTCTGAACAGCATTATAAAAGTTATCAGAACACAAAAAATAAAAGACCATAAGCATGGCAAAAATACAGTTAGCTAAGAAAATATTGAATCAAACTCAATATTAAATAAATAATATAAAATAAATATTTTAAAAACATTTATGAATTGGAAATTTAAATTGTCATGTTCTATATCGATCTCTACTTCAGAGAAGAAAAATTAACTCATGTTTTCCGTCTACAATCCTTTGATTGGCACATTTTTAGTTATGACCTGTTACATTATGTTTTGTCCCCATAGAGTTGCAGTAAATGGTAAATATTAATTTTTAAAATTACCTACAGATTTATGGAAATTCTATTGGCTAAAAATATAACCCCACATTTGTAAAACAAATAAAACATAAACTTCATATGCAGGCTCAAAATTAACCCCTAAATCCCCAGTTAAATGTCAAAAAAACATTGTGAAAACGTTTAGGCTGCCACAAATGATTATTAATTAATGACCAATCTCAAATTATTTGCCCCATTAGCATATTATGGCAGCAGCAGCATGCTGTGTAACCATCACAGCTTTTTTAACATTATGAACTAGTATACAACAGCAAAACACAACAAAACCTTTGTGTTACAGCAGAGCAGACAGACACATGAATCATAACTAATGTTACAAGTTAAGGCAGAGCAAATTTTTAAGAATAAAATCTAAAAAAAATAAAAAATGACGCTATTTGCAACATTTGGGCCTACTTCAGTGTTGGTCATCGACCAAAATAAAGTTTTCATCGGCAACGTTGTTGTAGGGCAGGTAGCATTAGAATTTGGAAAAAACATGCATCAAGCTGTGAGGACTTACCCTTTTCTTTATCTCTTTTCTCCTCTTCTTCTTTTCTTTTCTTTCTAAATTGGGCACCAGATGGCTTTGACCTTTTCTTCTCCATATTTTAGATGTTTTTGGCGTTTGTTTGGCATAAATGTCCTCACGTCACGAAGAAGGCATCAAGTCCGTCGACTGAACCAACTGTCACCTTAGTGACAGCATTGTTTTGTGTTGCCATTTTTTTTATTTGGGCATTTCACACAAAATTAACCCAAAAAGCAGAATATATTTTTTATACCTTTATTAAAATGTATGTTATAGAATGTCACCTTATGACTGACTTATAAAGAGGTTTTATAAAGTAGATTCAAACCCCCGCCCTTGTCCCCACCTAGCCACTTAATTTGGAAGCGTCCCACAATTGAACTTATTCCCCGCAGCCCCCCCCCCCCCCCCTTTCTTCACACATTTCCAGCAGGAGCGCGTGCAGCTATAGCCAGGGGCGCTGATTCGCTACATGACGGCGCAGTCGCAGTTTTTACTTTTATTTTTTTCATCAAGCCCCCGACCGTCGCCTCCCCTGAAAGATGAGCCAGCCAGGTTTTGCGCATGCGCAAACGTGGCGGCGCTCCGTGCTCACCTCGCGCCCCCTCCCTTCTCCTTCTTCACACACATTTGTGTCTACTTCTCAAAGACAGGAGAGCGCAGCTGCGGGGCGAGGGCGGCGGCGCGGCCAGGTTCAGGCTGTTACAAACTCACAAACTGTGACATAAGTAAACCAATAATGGTGCATATAATATTTTACAAGGGCTGAGCCGCCGGCGCCGCCCCCCTTCAGTTTTCCGCCCCAGGCCACCGCCCGGACGGCCCGTGCCTAGAACCGCTACTGCAAACAGGCGCGCAATTTCAGAAGCACACATCCTTATTTTACACCAGAAGTTTCCGTCTCGTGATGAAATACGACAAATTTACTGCTTTCTAATTATTAATTTTCATTGTATTCATTTCCATTACAAGCTGCATGCGTTCCTAAGTGCGCGACACGGCCGCCCACCGGAGGATTTTGTGTTGGGGGGGGGGGGGGGGGGGGGGGGGTAACTGTCCTCCTTCAATCCGTAACACCAAACATGAACGCGCACTGTTAGATTTCCATGAAAATCACCACATGTTTTGTTTGGGAACTATTTTTTGCAGCGTAACGTTACGTTACGTGTCTGTATAAACAAAGGCGGAGCCTCATGCCCCGCGTTCTTCATGGGTGTCAGGCTTCACGGCTGCCGGAAAGGTGACAGCGTCTGCAGTCTGTTTATTACTGGGCAATAAATAATATTCTGAAAAGATGTCTGTACCAGAGAGCACTGGTGAAACTTGCGTGCAGCTCCAGAGCGATCCGCTGCAGAAGAATCAACACGCACCCCCAACACACGTGTGCGCACCTTCCTACTATAACTACACAAGACGCTCCGCGCTCACACACACAGTCAATCTACAACACCTATAGTTAGTTCACAAGTTAGATATGTAGTTGTTAGTTGTTGTCATTTGTTGTCATTGTTAACAAAGAATAGTACGTTGTAACTGTATTTATTTCCGATGCGGCCGCCGGGGGATTTTTGTGCGCGGTGTCGCGGTTAACCGCGACACCGCGCCCCCTGGTGGTTCATCACCGCGGTGATGAAAAATTCGACACCTAGCAAAGCACTAAAAGGTGAAAAGCTCAGACCTTACAAACATTATCTTGGTTAGTCGGGGCATGCCGAGGCCTGAAGATATCTTGCAGGTGATTTCCACAACAAATAGCAATGAGGACACATTTAGGAACAATTCTCTCATTTAGGGGGTGTTAAAGGAACCAATATATGTTTCTTCCATTTTTGAGGCTGTATTAATGTGGAAGTTAGCGTGACTGCTTTACAGCACAGAGGCTTCAGCACAAATTCAGGTCTTTCTGTAAGAAGTCTGCATGATCTTTTTTCTCCACCCATCTATCCTTCTTCGTGAGATTTCCCAACCTGTAGCACCAAATCATAGTTTTCATCCTACCTATTGTATAAAAATGAATGCACCGTAATGATGTTAGGTCGTAAACACAACAGGGTTCACGGGGGTAGAAGGACAGCTTCAAGGTGGAAAATAAAAAAAGAATCCAGCAGGACCGTGTTTAAAGTTTTATTGTTATTCTCGCACGCTTCAGTTCTAAAGACGTCATGGATTTTGAAATGTTCATCACGCGGACAGAGAGGCACTGTGGACACGGAGCTGCAGCAAGAAAATAATTCACAAGTCCCAGAACTCAAGCAACTAGCTAGCCTAAAAGTCCAAGGCTTACAATTAAATGTAACCTAATGTCACAAAAATGGCAAAAAACATCTTATAGTAAATACAAGATTAAAGAGGAAGCCCAGATTTATGGCCGGTGCAACAAAACTAATATAATGACATAATTTCAGTCAAACCGTGTGCAGTAAGTGTAGATAGGATGGTAGGAAGGACTTATAGAACACCAGCTTCCCCATAGTCTGATAAAATACTCTAGGGTACATTCATTAAATTGTCCCAACATGAGTGTGTCTGAATGTGTCACCCGGCGATGGGCGGATTAACCCTTGTGCTATCCTCGGCACTTTAACATTGGGAGTTGGGTCATCTAGACCCACTAGACAGTGCTCTGAACCTTTTTTCCTCAATGATTTGTGAACCTCACTGGTGTCCATGGATTACATGAAATCTTTCCACTTTTATCCACCTTTGTCATGGTAGGGAGAACACGTCAATGTAAGGGGGGGTCATCTAAGATAGCACAAGGGTTAACTGTCCTTGTTCTGCTCCCCCTTTGCCCTTCAGGAACTGGAATAAGCTCCAAATGTCTTTGTGACCACGCATGGGACAGCGCGAGAACACCTGAGTCGTTAACCGCTGAAAGAGAGGACCAATGTGGAGAGCGAGTCACTGGCTCCCCAACCCCCAGCTGAGGACAAAGGACTATTAACAACCCGAAACCATGTAGGCTAAGTGGACAATACCTCCAGTTTCAGGTCTGACTCCTCCCCCATGGACGCATATATATACCAGCTCTTAGACCAGCTAATTCAGAATTGACAAAGCCTCTTGGATAAGAGGCGAAACGTCTTCTAACTTTAATAACCAAGTCCAGATGACATCCCCTAAACCTACTACAACAATAGGTGGCTGGTTTCAAAAGCAAGTTAGTCTTTGTAAGACGTGAAATGATTAGTGGAAATGACCTAACTTTACACCAAAATGAACATACTTACAGTCTGCAACCAACAGTTTTACTTCTTCTTCTCACTGCATTCACAATAACGACAATGAGGTTATTAAATTCTATGCTTGACCTCAAAAATCTTCATTTTATTTGGGGTTTGGTCTTATGATTGACAGGATTCTGTCAAAGCCTCAGCTCCAGACAGAGACCAGGGGCCTCATTTATAAAACTTTGCGTAGGATTTGCGTCAGAAGTGGCGTACGGATGAGACATAGGACCTGCGTATACGCACAGAAATTTTCGGATTTATAAAACCGTGCGCACGCACATCCTGCGGATCTTTCCCTGAATAAATCACAATCAATTCTAAATGTAGCGCAGCTTTTGCGGCCTCATGACACGCCCATAGTTGCCCATAAATAGTCCGTGAAATGCCCACAAGGTAATCTTCATTGATTGCGAAATCATGGCAAACACAAAGAGGAAATCAAAAAAACGTAACATCACTCAATGTGAAGTAGAAGTTATCGTTGGCGAGGTGGGAAAGAGGAGAAAAGTGTTGTTTTGAGGGCACAGTGTGGGCATTACTAATGCCAAAAAGGCACCTGAGTGGCAAACGGTGGCAGACGCCGTAAATGCTGTAGCTTCACAACCTCGGACCGTGGCCGAAATAAAAAAGAAATGGTCGGACATCAAAGTCGAGGCAAAAAGACGTCTAGCCCTCCATCGCCAGATTGTGTCTGCCATGGGTGGGGGAAAGGGGACCCCGGGTGGAGACAGAGTCGGAGGGGGACACCGACGCGCCAGATGCACCGGGTGACACGGGTAAGAGAAATAATTAAAATGAATGCAGTCAAGTCACATGCATGCAGGCTACACAATTACAGTTTATTAATATAAAACAATTTTATTTTAGTTGCTGGGTGTTCCAGCGGGGCCAGTGGTTACGATGCTGCAGCTGATCAGCTGTCTGGACCCAGCGTCTCCACGGTACGTGGCTCTCAATCCTCCAGCAGTGGACGTGTCCTCACCAATGCAGTCCTTGAAATGCAGAGGGAAGTCATTAGTTCAATCAGAGAGGTGGCCAAGGAGTTGGGCAAAATCAAGAATGCCCTGACTGAAATAAACTGCACGATGGGGGAATTCTTGAATGAATAATATTTTCCACACCTCTTGTTGTTCTTTACAAGCGACGCATCACTTCCAAACGCTGGCGCACAGCAGCAGCATTTGGCTCAAATGCGTGGGGATGGGGTTCAGGGTCGGGGCCAACACAATAACTCTATTATTCATGAGGATGAATTGCACAACATGCCAATATTGCAGAACATATTTCACTTTTCTTTTTGCAAATATGTGTTCATTTTAATTTCTGTTGTAATTTTCGTTTGATTTATTTTGTTTGTTTCACTGCTGATTGATCAAACGGGTGTTCGTGTAGGTTGTTAATTGTAAGACTTGCTTTGTGAAGTCTTTATGTTATTTATGAGAGGCAGTATTGTCATTTTCACTTTGACGTGTTTCTTCCATCTGCCGACGGTGTCGCCGTTTCTCATTTCACCCGTTTTAGTGCGTACGCCTGGGTCAGAGCTTGCGTGAAGGACCGCACATTTTCCCGTCAAGTTTGCTTTTTATAAATATCAACTATTGCGTAGAGAGTGGCGTACGCCTTCTTTTGTGCGTACGCAATGTTTATAAATGAGGCCCCTGGTCCAGTAGCGGCTGGGCTTGCTTGTCCCTCTCCTTTGCTTGCTTCTAGACCAATCAAGATTTAGCAACGTCACATCTGCTGATGGGAGCTCAACAGGGAACTGCATCAACCCATGTGACCACACTCATATTTCAGTGATTCACCCTTAAAAAACTCTGTATAATACTGTTGAATACATTTTTTTAAATATTACATACATTATTCCTGCAGGCAAAACAATAATAGCAAAGGCAGCGTATAAAACTTCTTTGACTTAATAATTTAAAGTCCCACTATGGCAAACACAGCTGGCTGTGGTTCAATGCCCCCATCCAACCCATTAATGCCAAGCCAGCAACCGTTCATAGTATTTTAACCCTTGTGCTATCCTAGGCACTTTAACATTGGGAGTTGGGTCATCTAGACCCACCAGACAGTGCACTGAACCTTTTTTCTTCAATGATTTGTGATCTTCACTGGTGTCCATGGATTACATGAAATCTTTCCACATTTATCCACCTTTGTCATGGTAGGGAGAACACCTCAATGTAAGGGCGGGGTCATCTAAGATAGCACAAGGGTTAATGGTACGACTCTACTGTGAACCCAAACCCAATCACTCAGTCCCAGGGCAGACGCTCTTCCACTAGGCCACTGAGTTGGTGAAAAGTTTTGACTTGCTGAAGCAAAATCTAAGCTTGATTTAAGTGTTTCCTTTTAAGATGTACAGTGTGTTATCATTGTTGTTTTCAGATCCTTCCCATGTTTGTGCGTCAGATTTTCCTCAGATTTAGAGCCATAAAATAAAAGCATGTACTGTTTTCCACTTGCCCTATTAGTGCCTGACATTCAGCACAACAATGCTTGATCTCTGCTATTTTCCAGCCTAACAAGTGGGTGCACAGCTTCCTCCCCTGATATGCCAATCGTTCATTTACAACAATTCGTACCTCTGTTCAAGCATCAAAGAAGGAGTTGCACATTTGTGTACAACTGCAGAGTATCTGGGATTTTGACGAGGCTTATGAGCAGAAAAGAATCAGCATAATTGCATTCTGCTGCACATGTGCAAATACAAGGCTTTAAAGGTTTTCCCTGTGATTTAACTGCTAAATAAACTTATGGATATTTTGTCCTGAATCTGCCATAACTTTTACCTCCACCATCATCTTACCAAGCAATTAGGAAAAGAGCCCGCCTGCACTGGCAGCCACACACACCCACACTTTGATGCACACATGAACGAGCACGGAGATTCAAAATCAACTGGACAACCGCATGCTCAAACACAGACAGTGATGCAACAAAACAGCAACAGCAAAAGCAGCGCTCTGATGATAATTACTGTTGCTGTGTGTCTGGCTGCCTGGAGAGGGGAAAGCTGAATATCAGAGGAGAGCTCGGCCTGCAGTGAGGTGGCATCGGGCCCCGGACAGACAGGGGGCAGAAAGTTTCTTCAAAGTTGTTCGTGGCGCAGCGCTTTGCTGGCACAGAGGTCAGATGAAACAAAAAGATCAGACAACAGAGCCGCCGCGTTGGACCTGACTGCGGCGAGCAGCATCATTACAGCAGACCAGAGGATGGATAGCCATTTCAGGTTTTCTGTCATACACAAAGTTACAGCCTCAGAATGGTGACTGAAAAGTTAGATAAATGTAATGAAGGGACACTGGAAGTTTCACAATAGAGAGCTATATTGGTAATGCTCAGCTCAACACAAAACAAATTGAAATAGCAACACTGAGTGCACCTGCTGCATTTTCAATGTTATGCTAATGACGCTAAGCACCTTGAAGAGACTCAGCCATACTAAAGATACGGCCTTGAGTTTAAAACACAATGTGAATGAAATCAATTTAGACCAGGAATAAAATGGTATTTTTGGTCCTCCAAACACTCATGCAATCACTCCAGCATCAAACTGGCTTTTGCTACAGTTGCAATTCTTGACTCCTTTTACCTATTAGTTGATGAAATTACAGGATCCCATAATGCACAGAAATGTACTTTTATACATTTAGAGTAAGACTGCATCAAGGCTCATTATCCCCTTGTCCCTTTCTTCAAAATAAATTAAAAAAACTGTCATTTTATAGGACACAGTTTTTGCAGAGTGGAAGATGTTTATCATAAATTTGCTTCTGAGTTGTGGACAGGACCTTTAGTGCAGAGTAAGCCCACCCCTGCTTCCCATCATCCATCTGTCGACACTCTTTAATATTACTGGTGAAACAAAAATGGTGAGCAAAGTCAGAGCTATTACTCAGGCATACAGTTCTGAGCCAGATGCCAGCTCAGTTGAAGAAAACCAAACGGTGCATGGATCTATTTATCTAGAAGTGGATGCATTAGAATGGAACAGAGTAGGGAGCTCACGAAACACTGTTCAGTCCATCATCTGCAAATGGAAAGAGTATGGCACAACTGCAAACCTACCTAGACATGGTTGTCCACCAAAACTAACAGGCCAAACAAGGAGAGCACTGATCAGAGATGCAGCAAAGACGGCCATGGTGACTCTGGATGAACTGCAGAGAGCTACAGCTCAGTTGTGCACTGCAAAAATCTGGACGTTATGGAAGAGTGGCAAGAAGAAAGCCTTTGTTAAAAGGAAACCACAAGAAGTCCCGTATGCAGTTTGCCATAAGCCATGGGAGTGACTCAGCAAACATGTGGAAGAAGGTGCTCTGGTCAGATGAGATCAAAATTGAACTTTTAGGCCTAAATACAAAGCGCTGTGTGTGACGGAAATCTAACACTGCAGATCACTCTGAACACACCATACCCACTGTCAAACATGGTGGTGGCATCATCATGCTCTGGGGCTGCTTCTCTTCAGCAGGGAAAGGCAATCTGGTTAGACTTGATGGGAGGATGGATGGAGCCAAATACAGGGCAATATTGGAATATTGAAAACCTGCTGAAGTCTGACAAACCCTTCAGACTGGGGCTGGGATTCACCTTCCAACAGGACAACGACCCTAAACATAAAGCCAAAGCTACAATCCAATGGTGTAAAATGAAACGTACTCAGGTGTTGGAATGACCCAGTCAAAGTCCAGACGTAAATCCAATCGAGAATCTGTGGCAAGATCTGAAAACAGCTGCTCACAAAGGCTCTCCGTCTAATCTAACTCAGATTGAATTGTTTCGCACGGAAAAATGGGCAAATATTTCAGTCTGCACAGCTGGTAGAGACAAACCCAAAAAGACTTGCAGCTGTCAATGGAGCAAAAGGGGGTTCCACAAAGTATTGACTTTACAGTATTGACTCAGGGGGCTGAATACTTTTGCTGACTTGGTGCCCCCATCCAACCCATTTTGGGAAAAACTTTTAAGTTTTTTTATAAGTAAAAAAATAAAATAAATGAACTCTTGCATACTTTTCTTTCCACTTCACAATTGTGTGCCACTTTGCGTTGGTCTTTCACATCCCATTCCAATAAAAAATAAAAATATATTTCTTTGTGGTCATAATGTAAGAAAATGTGGTAAAGTTCAAGGGGTGTGAATATTTTTGCAAGCCACTGTATGTATCCATCATCAGAAAATGTTACAAAAACACATCAAGCACAGCACCAAAGGCACAATTTACATTGGAGTGGGTCTGTTACCCTTGTGCTATCCTAGGCACTTTAACATTGGGAGTTGGGTCATTTAGACCCACTAGACAGTGCTCTGAACCTTTTTTCTTCAATGATTTGTGATCTTCACTGGTGTCCATGGATTACATGAAATCTTTGCACCTTTGTCATGGTAGTGAGAACACGTCAATGTAAGGGTGGGGTCATCCAAGATAGCACAAGGATTAACTGAGAGCTTTTGTCTAATTTCCACAAAAACGTCTTCTCCCAGTCAAAGTGCATGTAAGCAAACGTTTCCAAATCTTTCAGAAAGTGAAGCGTTGAGCCATCTTCTTTAGGTGCAAAATGACTAGCTCTGCTTAAGGATGTATTTTTTGTGCTGATTTTACATGTTTATTTGTATGTGGTCCCTAAAACACTTTGATGTCAAATCAAATCAAATCAAACTTTATTTATAAAGCACTTTTCATATAAAAATATGACACAAAGTGCTTTACATTAAAACACAACAAAATATAAAAAAAATCATGATGATTAACAAATAAATAGATAAATAAATAAAATGGGCCCCCCTTCCCCGTACCTAGCCCCCCACTCCTTTCACACCTCCCACCCTTTAACTGATGGGAAAGACAATTAGAAATAGGCTGAGCACAAGAACAAGATGCTGGAAACGCTGGGAATCGGAACCTCCCTCTCCGTGAACAGCCGCATAGACAGCAAAATGCAGTATCACAGGCGGGGACCGCTCCACCACAGCGGTGATGCAGGTCCCCATCCAGAGCTGCAGTGGCTGAACAGCAGCCGACCCAGAGGGAGAGGTTCCAGCTGAGGAAGCACTGGAAATAAAAGTTAGTTTTTACAGTTGGAATGGTTAACAGACCAGTGCCAGAGGATCTCAGGGTCCGCGAGGGTTCATATTTTACCAAAAGATCTGATAAATAAGAAGGCGCAAGACTGTTAAGACATTTAAAAACGGTTAAAAGTATCTTAAAATCAATCCTGAAGCATATGGGGATACAGGGATTTTAAAATTGGGGTGATGTGAGCCAACCTCCTGGTCTTTGTAAGAACTCGTGCAGCAGAGTTCTGGAGAAGCTGAAGGTTCCTATTGTTTGTTTTTGGAAGACCAGCAAGCAGGGCGTTATAATAAAAAATTTTACTCATGATAAAAGCATGCATTAGCATCTCCATATTAGCAAGAGAGAGTAGTGGGCGGACTCTTGCCAGATTTTTAAGATGATAAAAACCAGTTTTAACCACCTGTTTTATGTGGGGGATAAAAGTTAGCTTAGAGTCGAAGATAACACCCAGGTTTCTGATGGTTTCTGAATGACTTAATGAAAGTTCCTGTAGCTTCAGAAACTGTTTCTCCCTCTTGGCTTCAGGACCGATAACTAAAATTTCAGTATTTCCTGGTTGAGCTGCAGAAAATTATTTGCCATCTATAATTTCACGTCTTAAATACAGTTAAAAAGTGCTTCTATTGGTGTTGTGTCATCAGGAGACATAGCTATGTGCACTTGTTGATTTGCACTTGTACTTGAAAAGAGAAGTTTAAAACAAATAGCATTTAAACAATAAGCACAGAAAAATGAAAGTCAAATGAAATCAAATAAGCTGCTAAGCTGACAAAGGCTAAAATACATTTCACGGTTGTCTTTCCACTTCATCAGGGCATGATAAGAATAGAAAAAGACCAACACAATTTTTTCTGACTATAAATTTGCAAAGAAAAATGTGCGTCTTGTAAAATGTTATCTGAAGGTTTTGTAGCTATGGGGAGTTTTGCTGTCCCTTCCAAAGAATCCACACTGTTGTTCCCACATGACGACCCCCTCTGCTCATCCTTCTTGGCTCTGGAAAACCAACGGCTGCAGGAAAACAGATGGGGAAGTGTTCTCAGTGCTGATGGCGAACTCTGCTCTCCTGTTTCACTGAAGTCCTCTGCAGCACCGAGAATACACAGGATTTTGTCTGAGGCAGCGTGTTCACACGCTTAGACAGAATGAGCCAATCAATTAAGAAGATGCGGGGTAGCTGATGAAGGATATTGCTGTAATTGTGCCGTTCTAAATGAGCCACTTATTTTTAACCAGGAATAAAAAGGACAGGTGCTGAGTTTTCTAACTCTTTCAGGATTCAGTTTTTTTATTTTTTGGTATAATCCTGCAGTGGCAGATGGACAAATAATCCTCTTTTTCTGGAACATTACCAATAATGGAAATGATTTCATAAACAGCCCAATCTGCTTCCTCCACAGCAGTGGATACCCCCCTATTTTGTCTTAAGATTTCAGAGTAATAGTTTTTTTCACACCACGCGTTTGCAATAACATCTGTTCAGAATCCTTTAAAAGGGGCTCTAACAAGCCATTATAGGACTTAAATAAAACAAGGGAAACTTAACAATTTGAATTTATATAAGTTCTAAAGATGTTCTTTTGTTGTACTCGTTTTAGTCTTCCCAACTTAAATTCTGCTGTTAAAAACATTTTTTTAACTATCTGTATTTCCCTGCTTTCATCTCCTGCTTGGTGACCCTCTGACCCCTTACCTAACGGCTGATTTGAAGGAATTAGGTGTTTAAACCATTTGTCCATTGTCAGTATTTGTAGTTTTTTTTGTGTGTGTGTGGTGGAAGCAACACCACACTTGCTGCTTGGGCAATTTCCAACCCAAGAAGTCGAGCGAGTCCTCACATTGTGACGTCAAAAGTGAGGAACAACCTCTTTCAGGAAGAGTCTGCGCTGCTAGCTCCGCCCCCCCAGGCTAACACACACACCCACTTTCTCCGTGGAGCTAGCGGGGAACACTTTTTATTTTAAATGCACAATACACACATCCAACTTTGCATAAGGCTTAGATGTGAGCGAAACGCAGACACGCTGCCAAGGTTGACGCCATGGAATGGGCGACACCCACAGGGAGCGAAAGGCGGAGCCTTAGAGATCGAGTCGTTTTACCTTCTGGTAAAATGAGCTTTGAAAAAAACATTTCATAAACCATTTGTTCTTTAGTGCGCCGAAGGTGATATAATTTATGGATATAGTTTACTCTGAAAGTCTAAAGAAAAGCCTGATACAGGTGCGCTGTAGGATGACACCTTCCTGTGATGTGAAGTCACACATCTACAGTGCCCTTCTACCAACAGGAAGGTTGCAATCTTCTGTCCACCCACCGGCTCAACAGCATCCACCTCCCTCACTCCGGCAGAAATACCAACGTGACATTTGTCTGAAACAACTACTTTCGTCTTTTTCTTCAAATGAGGAAGACACTTTTCAAACAGAAATGCTTGCAGTCACATTTTATTTTTAAAACAAACAAAGTTCTCTGATCGTACTTCATGAATGAACATTTTACTTTAGTTTTCAGCAAAAAAAAAGATCCAAAAAACACAACTTTTAAAGCCAATTTCATTCTTTTGTCACAGGGAATGTGCGAAGAAACTAAAGAAAACCTCACAAAACAGCTCTGACAATGATGCTACAAGACACAAAAACATTCTGACTGAAGTAAACAGAAACACCTAAGAAGTTTGATTTACAGTAAAAGAAACCATTCCACTGAAGGTTTGAGAGAACAACAAACAGTGATACGTTCTCCAGCTATTCAAGTATTTTCTCCATCTTCTCTCCTCCTTCGACGTGTGTGTCTTCTATTTAATAAGGAAGCTGAAAGAAAAGGCAGGAAAAACAAAACATGAATTATATCCTTTTTCCCATTTTGCTTCTGAGAATCCAAACTTCTCTGAAACATTTGGTGTAAAATTGGGCAGAAGTTCTTTATAAAGAACTTCAAACTCATTGCCCTCAATTTTCTTCCAATTTTCCATCTTTGGGAGGTTAAACATTTGTTCTTGCTTAACTTTTGTGCAAACAAAGCGACTGATTAAACTCTCAGGTTAATTGACTATTTTATCCTCGAATCATTTGCTCCTCAAGAATTGATCAGGTAAAACCAACAATACAGAAAACTGTAAGACAATAAGAGCCAACAGACGAGCCGTAATGATGACCACTATAGGAATTTAACGTTTCCTCAGCCTTTTACACAGTAATGTAGATATGGCTGCAGATTTAAGCATATTTGGGGCCTTGTGCCATCTTTTTTAACTAGTAGCTTTGGTTTTAGGCCGTTTTTTCTGCTAAACTGGCCACAAACAAAAGAACTAAACCCTTGGCCCAATCTTTTTTTTCATGCTTCATCTTCTATGGGACAATGTTGTTTGCCATGAGGTTTAGGTTGCATCTTTAAGCAGAGCTGAATACGACCCCTGGTCTCGTGTGTATTTGTGCTTGTGCCAGTTTTCAGCTCCTGCACAGGTCCAGCTTCACCCTTTCCACAAATCAGCTCTGCCTCCTCCTCTACCAATCACCAGGCTGGGACAGAGGTTTAAAAGCTCCCAGAAGCCCTTGCTCCAATGGTGGCTGAATTTCCTGGAAGGACTCTGTTCGTCAGCTTGCCCCTGCCGTCTGTCTCGGCCTAAAAGTCTGTTCAAGCCCGGATTTAGCGGATTCCTGCAGTTTCACCATTCTCACATTTGCTTCTGTGTTTTGGTTCTTGTTTGGCTTCCTTTTTGTTGGCTGTTATTTGATAGTTTTCTAATTGATAAGTAGCTGCAATTTTTCCTGCATTAAACCAATGTTAATAAACTCTCAGACATTCCCACACTTTGTTTCGTCTCAGTCATTTGAATCTATTCGTTTTGTATTCAATTTGTGTCACTCCCGGCATCCGTCACCCAGATTAAAGGCTGCGCTCCCCTTTTACCCCTCCTGGTTTAACCATTTTCTTTATGTGATCCCTTTTTTCCAGATCAGGGACGTAACCAGTTGTTCTGAGCACCCATCATGCTTGATTTTGGGGTTCAAACATACCCAGAAGAACTGGTACTGTTTGGTGTGAGTGCACTCTGAGATATTCTACAACTCCCTAAGATATAAACGGAAAGAGCAGCCATGAATCCTGCTAAAGCGGCATCTCCAAATCCCTGAAGAGAGTTTGGATCCAGGTTAAAGGTTGGCGATGCAGAGAGAACATTCTGGCAGAGTTGGAACTCAGCAACCTGTCAGCTGATAAATAGAATCATGAAGCGACTCATGTTATGAATACTTCTGTTATACTTCCATGTCACGCTGTTACTGTGAAGATTCAGAATCAAATCTCCTGTATTTCTCCTAACCATGACCATAGTCGTTGGGATATGGGTAATCCCAGAAGTCTTCGTATGTCGACAATCTCTTCTTGATGCAGGAATTTTTGGGATGATATTCCCATATCAGCATGTAAGCTCAATGTGGTTTCATATAATTATTTCCTCCTATGATGCAAAAAACAGTTGCAAAGCACATAGAATATGTATGATTATTATTTTATATTATTCTTTGATTTTAAGTTACACAAATAGCATCAGCAGCCGTTAATTACTCTACAGTTGGGGCAAAAATATTGATTCACTTGTAAAAATGAGATTTGTAATGTGCATACACTTTAAATGTGAGAGACAGAATGTCAATAAAGAATCCAGTAAATCACATTACATTTAAAAAAAGAATTTATTTGTATAGTGGAGCAGAAAATAAGCTTTTAGCTCCGACAAACAAGCAAGAATTCTGTCCCTCACTGACCTGTTATTTCCTCTTTAAGAAGCATTTCTATCCTCCACAGGTTACCTGTATTATTGTCACCCGTTTGAACCGTATAGAAAACACCTTTAAACAGTCAGACTGCAACTTCTCCACCATGACCATGACCAAAGAGCCATTTAAAGACACCAGGGACAGGATTGTAGACCTGAACAAGACTGGGATAAACCAATGGACAAAAAGCAAGCCCCTTGGAGAGAAGAGAGCAATTATTAGAAAATGGAAGAAATACAAGATCGATCCACCTGGAGCTCCATGAAATATCTCACTTAGTGGGTGTTCTAATGATCTGGGACTACACAAGGGAACTGGTTAATGATCTGAAGAGAGCTGAAACCATGGTAACAAAGGTTACTATAGTAATGAACTTCGTTTTCAGGGATTCAAATCCTGCAGTGCTCCAAAGGCCCCGCTGCTTCAGCCAGCATATGTCCAGGCCGGCCTAAGGCCTGTCATGTGGTCAGACAACACCAAAATGGAGCTCTTTGGAATGAACGCTGCTCGCCATATTTGGGGTGGAAGAATGTGGAGTCGCATCTCAAGAACATCATGGAAACACCATGCTGTGTGGCTGCTTCTCTCCAAAGGGAACAGGATGACTTCAGTATTAAGAAAATGGGACTATATATGGTGAGATTTTGGGCAAAACCTGGATATTCCAGCATAACAATCCATTGTCCGGACAGTGATGCACTAGCTTTTAAGATTTTGGAGTGATCCATCCAGTCTCTGAACCTCAATCCAATAGAAAAAATGTGGAGGGAGTTGAAAGTCTGTGTTGCGCAGCGACAGCCCCAAAACCTCACAGCTCTAGAGAAGATCTGCATGGAAGAATGGACCAAAATAGCAGCTACAGTGTGTGCAAAACTCGTGAGAATCTACAGGAAATATTTGTTGTCTGTCAACCAGGGTATCGATATCAACTTTTTTTATCGAGCAAATACTTAGTTTCTGCAATAATGTATAAATTGTAAAAAAAAAAAAATCATACAGTGTGACTTCCTGGATTCTTTATTTACAGTAGTAAATTTACAGTAGTACAGGAGTACCTATACTGAACATCAAAGGCGTCTCTCAGCTTTTCAAGTGGAACAACTTGAAGAATCAATGACTAACTTTCAAATAAATTGATTTATTAAAAAATATTTATCTAACAAACTTGTAAAGGAGCCTGCGCGTGAATTTATCTTTACTGAAGGTGCTTTAAAATGACTTTCTTTTGTCTCATCTGTGATTTTAAGCCTATAAATCAAGAGCTTATATATTTTTACTGAGGTCACAACTGAGTAGCTAAAAAAAACTCAGTTTGTTCAATTTGCTTTTAGCAATCAAACAAAGGATAAATCTGTTTTTGTGCTGTTCCCCAACAGCCTTTTAGTAAATGGCAGAAGGAGAAATCATCATAAAAATTTGTTTAAAATTACTGCACATTGCCTTGAAATGAGGTGTTGATTAAATCTAGATAAAAACAAAATATTGCTGTAGTCACCTGTATGGATAACCATGGTACTTAGACCTGAAGATAGAGAGCAGGAAACTGAAGAAAAACACCACCAGGCCCAGGCCAACCAGGCAGATAACTGCAGAACAGACAAAAGAAGCACTGATAAAAGCAATGCAGACGATGCAAAACATGTGAAATATGGCAAATATCTCAGTTTGGTGTCATCTCAGTTCTGGCAACAGGGAAGAATTGAATAGCAACAAAACTGAAAGTCTTAAAAATAAGTGCTTAATTAAAAAAAGTAAAAGCTAAAAGACATCTTTTTTTAATATAGTTCTCCAACTAAAGAAAGCTCAAGTTAAGGGCTTGATCCAAAGCAAAAGACAAGGTCAGCTTTTGTCATGAAGTGGGTTTTGTTTAAAGATCTACACTTAAAAATGTGCTGCAGTCATTTTATAATCTGAATAAAATGCATTTCCTGAATACCATTAAAATATTACTCACATGCCATTCTGTCTTAAAAACACTATTACACTGTTAGCACTCAATTCAAAATTCAAATTCAGCTTTATTTATATAGCGCTTTTCATGCTATATAGCATCTCAAAGTGCTTCCCAGAGAAAGAATAAAAAAGATAAAAAAAAAAAATATATATATATGTATATAATAGTTAAAATAATAAATAATAAACATAGTAAAAATAATAAAAATAATAATAAAAATAAATGCTAATAATAATAAAGTAAATAAATTAAATAAACACAAAAACCCAACACATACACATCCCTCCACACATATAAAAAACACATATAATTAGCTGTTAAAATGTTATAAAATCAAATAAAAACATGTGGACAAGTAAAAACTATGTAAAAGCTTTACTAAAAAGATGTGTCTTAAGTTTTTTCTTAAAAACCTCCACAATGGCTGAAGCCCTCACGTCCTCAGGCAGGCTGTTCCACAGGCGAGGCCCACAGTTTTGAAAGGAGGCCTCGCCGTGGGTTTTAGTTTTGACCTTTGGGACCACCAGCAAACCTGCACCTGTGGACCTGAGGGCTCTGGGAGGGTCATAGACTTAAGGCCTGTTCACAGCGGGACGAATTTCGCCCGCGATTTTCGCCGACGTTTAACGCCTCGTGACTAAACAAAGGGCACCAATGAGCGTGTGCACACCGATGCGAAAAAACGCCACGCGTCAAAGCGTCACTTTTTAAAAAACGCCTCGGTTTCGTCTTTTTGGTTTGACGCGTCGCGTCGAAATCTATTCGACCAATGAGAACGGCGCTTTTGCACACGTGTCTGGAGCCTCTGAAGTTATGATAAAACACAACTTGGGGGCGCTCAAACACAAAACTGACTTGCTGAGCACACATACCAGCGAAGAAGATAGACGCCAAGTAGCGTCTACACTGCCACGAAGAAATAATGATGGACATTCTAAAATATCCCCGAACCAAGCACCAGTTAGAGCTACTGGTGCTTGAAATATTCATGTTTTCTTTGTATGATTCTGACAAGCGCGTAAATACTTGCTCTCTTCTTCTGAGTGAAAAGCGACTTTAAGAAGCGTAAAGTTGCGCAGCGCCACCTTGTGTACAGGAGTATTTCTGTTTACATTAAGCGCCATCTAATGTCAGGGAATGAAATTGCATGTTTGCTCGGCTCATCGTCAGCGAAAATCGCCTGGGTGTGAACACAAAAAACGTGGCGAAAGACGCTGGCGAATAACGCCTGGCGAATAACGCCTGGCGAATAACGCCTGGCGAATATTCGTCCCGGTGTGTACGGGCCTTAAAAGTAAATCTGATAAAAATGAGGGTCCTGTTCCATGTAGACTTTTATAAACTAATAAAAGAACCTACACATTGATTTTTTTAGTTTTATGTATTTATTTTTTATTGCAGTGTCAGGTTAAAAACTTTTGGCCAGGCAAAGTGTTTTAAAGAAAACTCCAAATGACAATTGGCGCATATAGCATATTTTATTCTAATTATGGCTTATCTGACATAAGAGTTTATTTTTGCCATGATGGTAGTGTCTTATTCAGGAAACTTAGGAAAAGACCAGAGTATTGGCTTGGAAATGAACACAGTCAAAGACAGATTACAACTCACTGATAAAACAACAAAAATTACAGAAAGTGTATTGACATTTTTTGTAAACATGTTTTTTTAGACCCTAAAAACTGCATTTAACACTTTTGAACTGACATGTTTGTATTGCTCTTTGCATCCCATGCATCAGACTATCAGACAAAACGGCCTGTTCAAATAATGGATTTATAGCTAATGATATTCTGTGGATATCCCTACCAATTGTAAAAATGCTGGCAGAGTCGTGTTCATAATGGCAGTTCAAACCCAAACGGCACACTAATACATTGAAATAGGCACATTAGCAGTAGTACTACATGGTAAATGGTGTGTACTTGTATAACGCTTTTCTTCCTTCCTCGAAGGCCCAAAGCGCTTTACAGTCACAGTCCCATTCACAGACTGATGGCGGCTCCACTGCTGAACATTGGCACCAACCTTTCACCACGGGGAAGGTAGGGTTCAGTGTCTTGCCGAAGGACACATTGACATATGGGCGGGGAACCTGCAATCTTCCGATTAGAGGTCGACCACCCTGCCGCTGCACCACAGCCGCCTGTTAGCTCACTACATTCCCTCTATAGATTGAGCCAAGCAGGGGCTTTACCATCCAGTGCTCAGAGCAGAAGACAAAAGCAAAGCAGGGAAGGACAATTACTAAAGCTAACACAAACCTGACATGTTGAGTTGTGTGATAAAGTGTGGCGCCCGCACTGCTGTAGTAGGTGTGGGATGTGGGAGAGTCCTGAAGCAGCACCTGCCGTTGATGAATAGCTAAATGACTGGAGTTTTGTGGCTTACTGTCATTTAAAGCGGGGGTCTGCAACCTGAGGCTCCAGAGCCACGTTGCTTTTATTTCTCCATTGTCACTCAGGTTAAAGAAAAATAAAATGTTTTTAGTTTAAAAAGTACATGTAAAGTAATAAGCAATTAAGTATTAAAGCTAAAAAAAGGAAAATTAAGTTTCAGACTGAATTTGAATTCTACTCCTAGCCCTGTCACAGGAAATGTGCAAAGAAACTGAAGAAAACCTCACCAAACAGCTCTGACAATGATGCTACAAGAGCAACATTCTTGCAACATTCTTGCTGAAGTAAACGGAAACACCTAAGAGGTTTGCTTTACAGAAAAAACCCAATTCCAATTGCTTCTCCCTACCCCTCCAATTGTAAGAGCATTTGAAGCCGTAGTGGTGTCTGCACTTGTTTTTAAGGAAAACCCATAGTGACTTAGGACTGGGTATCCCTCCGCTAGGAGGGTGTTCAGCCTCACGCTTTGCTGCTGAAGGGAAATGCATTTCTTTATGTGGGTGTGCTCTAAAACAGTGTTTTTCAACCAGTGTGCCGCGGCACACTAGTGTGCCGTGGGAGATGGCCAAGTGTGCCGTGGGAAATTGCCCTCATTAACTGATCTAAAAACATTTCCCATCTCCAGGATTTTTGCTCTCTGTTCATCCAAACAGGCCCTGATAAAACACTGAGGAGTTAAGAATATAAAAGATCGTAAAATACCTTTTCTTTGCGTTTATTTTATTTTATTAAAGACATTTTGATAAGAATGACGTACCGCGATTCAGCTGCACCTTCGGCTGTATTTTGGAAAAGTCCCGTGTTGGGGGGGTTAATCACATGTCATCGGTCTGACCAATCAGAAGTGCTTAAAGTATTCACTTCCTTGTCCCGATTTAGCTCGTAAAGTCGCTCAGTTCTAACAGAAATACCAGCTAAAGCTCGTCTTTAGCGGTGTAGCTTTCCACAGAATCCGGTATCAGACCGTGGAACAAGTGAACAAAACAATGAAGCTCCGAAAACCGATCTTCGGCCGTTTTATGCACTACATTTCCCATGATGCATTGGGTTGTGAGAGTGACAGCGCAAAAGGAGATCTGTTGTTAAACGTCTTGAAACTAACGAACACACAAACTGTTTTTAAATCTTCTAACTTAACTTTTATTGCATCTTTTAGAAAAAAACAGCTGCAGTTTCCAGCTTTTTCTGTAACAATTATCTCAAAAATGCATGTGAGATTGTGCAGGGGCTGTAGATCAATACAGACTATGAGTTTCTCCTTTTTTTTTAATTTTTGGATGCTGGTGTGCCGCTGGATTTTTTTTAAGGTTAAAGTGTGCCGTGGCTCAGAAAAGGTTGAAAAACACTGCTCCAAAACAAGGAGTGGACCTTATGGTTTGAAAAATACCAACTGAAACTGAAGGAATGAAAAGATTGTGAGTTTGAATCCACGGTGGAGTCATACCAAAGATTAAAAATGGGGCCCAAAGCCTCCCTGTTTGAAACTCAAACTCAAACAGGGAGGATGAAGTTGGGGGTTAAACCACTAAATAGCACAGCTGTGTCTGCAGGTCATTGCACCCCCAAAGGACGTGTAAATGGGGAAAACTAATTTCACAGGCCTACGTAGGTGTGCAACAACTAATGGGACTTTGCCTTTTTAAATAACTGATTTAATTTAATAAGATTTACACATTTTATAGATGCACCACTAACAGTAAAGTTTTTATTCTTATTTTGTTGCTTTTTTTTTATCATTGCTGACATTACACTACCTCCTGCTGCATTGAGATGATCCCATGTGACACAGGGTGTCTTTTATTTTGAAAAGAAATCAAGTTCTCTGTCAAGTTATTAATATTTTGAAAAAAAAAAACCTGTTTTTTCTTTAGCTTTGGTTTTTTTTTATGCGAAATTAAAAAAACCAAATAAACCTGTTCATTTATGTTCATCATAATAGTAACAATAACTTAAATCCAAATTAGTGACTTATTTTTCTGAGGGGGGAGAAAGACTTTGTGGCTCCTTCTGAGTTGTTGTCAGTGAGATATCGACCTGAATGGCTGTTAAAGTGTTGAAAGTTGCAGACCTCTAAGTTAAAATATTAAGACTTTCCTCACAGGTTGGCACTACAAAACTAGTTTAAGGATGACAGAGAGAATTTGCTGGAGCAAAGAGTATGAGCAATACATTTGCTACCAACAAATACAACCAAGAGTTTATCAATCCCCTTGGTGAGATCAAGAGTGGATCTCTTACAACAATGTAGAGAAGTTTCTGGAAAGTGGGACGAAACAACATCTTCATAAAACTTGTTTATGTGATGCATCTGTGTTTTAAATTCAACATTTGGAAGAACTTTCTAGTCATGGTTCTAATCATTCAGGTACTTGCCACAACCGGTTTCT
This sequence comes from Oryzias latipes, assembly GCF_053564925.1. Classification (NCBI taxonomy): domain Eukaryota; kingdom Metazoa; phylum Chordata; class Actinopteri; order Beloniformes; family Adrianichthyidae; genus Oryzias; species Oryzias latipes. The sequence goes on along the minus strand of NC_136237.1, from coordinate 7,540,313 downwards.
TTTTAAACCTGCTGTCAAGCAGAAAATTATATTCACAGCAATTAGCATTTTATTTCCTTAGTGGCCATTCTAACGTGAAGTATACATAAACATGATTGCTAATCTGTGGAGAAATTACGTGTCTCTGTGTGTTGGTGTAAAAAATGAATGCACACACTCTCATGCAAGGTCCAATCCTTGTGAGGAGCTGTGTTAAATTAAACTGTCACCAACACCTGATATTGTTAATCAGGGATTAGGACGAGTAGCTCTCCTAGAGACTGAGTTGTGAGATTTGGTTTTCAGAGCATGTGGATAGGAGAGAAGGAGAGAACAGAAGTGTCAAAACAAACGCTTTAGCTGAGAAACTGTAAGATGGATTCTAAGTGTCAGTTTTTGTCTATGTGCGGGGCTCGGATGCTTTGCATCCTCTGTGTGTGGCAATGTGGTAATGCGTGCATATATAAGACAACGATGGCTGCAGTGTCAGTGTCAGCCACTCCATAAATGCTCCGCTTTCATTCGGTCTCTGTCCAAGTGTAGAGAAATATTTACAATTCGCCGTATGAATCTAAGCGCTTGCACTGTGGCAGAGATGAGTGTGCGTATGTGTGTGAGACCCCAGCTTAGTTGACATTCAAGTACTAATCCGAGAAGCACATGGAGATACTCGCATGCACACTTCTGCAGCACAAACGTGTGCTCTTAAGAGTGCTGTGAAGGGCATCAGCAGCACAGGTCAATTAGTCGTTCCCTGCTGAGAAAACCTCACTTTTGAGAGGCTGTAATTTGGGTTAAAATAAAGGTTAAAAAAGTAACCTATTAAAGAGAGACGGAACAGTTGTAAACGTGAACTGTATTCCGATGATGGTCTTGAGAACAAACAGTCTTAAATACGTTTAAGGACATTTGGAATCATGCTTCACTACCTGCCATATCCCCGTACGTCCACAGCAGGACGTGTGCAAGTGCTCAAGCATCTTCACGGAGTTGAGAGGGACACATCTTTCTTTGCACATCAATAATGCAGAGCTCCGAGTCTATATCCGTGGATAATGACGTTCACAAATGCACATGTGCTAAGCATGCCAATATGTGGACTAATGTATAACCACAGTTTATTGACCAGCTGTTTAGATGAATAGTTTCCTTTTCTGACAAAGGTACTAATCCCTTTCCCAACTGAAGGCTTTGGCTCACTTTAAACTGTAATATATGTGTCTGTAAAAACAGAACAAGGAAGCCTCTGAACATATTAGGTTAAGCTCATCTCATATGAATAGACTTTGCAGCTAAATGGTTCTTTAAAGCTTATTCTATGATTAGGAATTGGTTAAAGGAAATATGACAAGACTCAAACAAGCCAATTCTGTCTTGCTTTAGCTTTTCAGTTATGCTTTTTTCTCATTATATTATGTTTGGTTTGCATTTAATTTTTCAGGATGTTGGCAAAGCTTTTGCATCCCTGTAAGGCTCTTTGAATTTGAATTGCCTCAGTGCATGGAAGGTGCTTTATAAATAAAACCGCCTTTCCTTATTTCTGCCAACCAATGTCAAAAGGGCTTTTCAGTCTGTTCATAAATTGTGAATGTGCAAAGTAGATTACAGAACAGGACAACACAAACAACACATTTTAAAATCAAAACAATAAGATTGTTCAATCTAAACAGCCATTTGTACGTTGAAAGATGTAAATCTGCTCCAGGGACATTTATCATGTCTTTAAGCTTAGGCCTGTGTAAAGTATGAACTGTTATGCATATTTTTTGTGCAGAGGATGCAAAATGGAGCCCGACTGTCAGGCGAAAGTCAAAATTAGTCTAACCTTTAAAGCTAACATGCAGAGTAAGTGAAGGTAAAGGTGCACTAAAACATGCATAATAACACTGCAGAGCTCAGGAGTTTGACCTACTTGAAGTAACATTGATGTGGATTTGTTTAGCTACCCAAGAATCACCTACAGCGCAGCTGGACAATGGGGTAAAATGCAGCTCCGTGCTGAGCATAAATATCTTAAAAATTAAAAGTTTCAAGGATTGAGATTAAGCTCTATAACTCGGAAAGTCCTGATCAGGTTCTTTTTGGCCCTGATCTGATTACGAGTCATTTGATTTTGAGCATCTGCATTTACCAAGTTCCAATCCGATTTAATCACATTTAAAAAATGAACAAATTAATCAACAGAATCAGGTTTTCCCCTATTTTTATTTTATTAACCTTTTCTCATTTAACTGAGCACTTCTGTGAAGTAGTGTTACATGCAGGAATTTTTCAGTGTCTTTCCTTCTTCCTTCCTCTGCATGTGCTTAGTGAAGACACCTGGTGGAGACCTGACGAGCTGTCCAACCAGGCCGCCCAGCCAGCCACCAGGCCTTCATATAAGCTCTTGTGGATCACTGGGAAAGGGGGCTCTTTCTTGACCATAACTTTCACATGAATGCTTATGTCCCCTTCATGCTAGAGTGTGGGAGGTTTGTGGATAGGTAAGACAGGGTACCCTGTACACATCATGTAGCTTATCTTCTGTTATTCGCACTCGGTAAGTTGGTTGGTGCCACCTCTTGTATGTATTCATTCCCTTTTTGTAGATACGTCACTGAGACTTTTGATTCTTTGTTTTAGTTTTAGGATGGTGATAGCCAGGCTGTGTTTTTTTCTATTTATTTCATCCCTTTGGCCCAACCTTGGTCCCTACCTCCCCCTCCTTCCTTTATCCAATAAAAACTTTAAAAGTCAACCATTGTGTGTTTTATGTTACGGTACCCTCCAGCCCTAAACCTGCATGTTTGTGGACGTACACAAGTAGCTCGAACAATTGCGCAAAAATATAGCAACTATCAACTAGAAAAAAACGTTAATTATGAACTAGTAAAATAGGTGTTAATTAGTTGTGAGAGCATGTTGGCTGTAGCTTTATTATCTTCAGAACTATTGAATATTTTTGATCAGATGTGATTCATGACTCCATTAAAAATTCCTAAAAAGGAATAGGGCTTATCTTTTAAGATAAGATAAGATAAGATAAGATAAGATAAGCTATTCCTTTATTAGTCCCACGATGGGGAAATTTCCTGTAATGTTCAAGTAATGTCAGCATAGATATAATGAGTATTCGTGACTAGCTCATAATCTAGCCACAGGGGTTGCAAGCCAGTTGCCTCTGTGCCGGTCCCAAGCCCGGATAAATAGAGAGGGTTGCGTCAGGAAGGGCATCCGGCGTAAAAATTGCCAAAATAACCATGCGAATCATCCACAACACTTTAGACATACCGGATCGGTCGAGGCCCGGGTTAACAACGACCGCCACCGATGCTGTTAACCTACAGGGTGTCGGTGGAAATTTGACTACTGTTGGTCGAAGAAAGAGGGGAGGCAGAAGGGCCCGTGGCCAGAGAGAGAAGGGAAAAGGCAGGAACATAGGTTTGAGAATAGGGACTCTTAACGTTGGCACAATGACAGGGAAAGGCAGAGAGCTGGCAGACATGATGGAGAGAAGGAAGGTAGATGTACTGTGTGTGCAGGAGACAAGGTGGAAGGGCAGCAAGGCACGTAGTATTGGAGGATACAAACTGTTCTATCATGGTGTTGATAGGAAGAGAAACGGGGTAGGTGTGATTCTGAAGGGGGAGTTTGTAAACAGTGTTCTAGAGGTGAAAAGAGTCTCAGACAGGATGATGAGCTTAAAGTTAGAAATCGAAGGGGTGATGGTGAATGTAGTCAGTGGGTATGCGCCACAGGTTGGCTGTGAGTTAGAAGTGAAGGAGAGATTCTGGAGTGAGTTGGATGAGGTCATAGAGAGTTTCCCCAGAGGAGAGAGAGTTGTTATTGGAGCAGACTTTAATGGGCATGTTGGTGAGGGCAATAGAGGTGATGAGGAGGTGATGGGCAGGTTTGGTGTGAAGGAAAGGAATCTGGAGGGACAGATGGTGGTGGACTTTGCGAAGAGGATGGAAATGGCTGTAGTCAACACTTACTTCCAGAAGAGAGAGGAACATAGAGTGACATACAGAAGTGGAGGTAGGAGTACCCAGGTGGACTACATCCTATGTAGACGAGGTCATTTGAGAGAGGTTATTGACTGCAAAGTGGTGGTAGGAGAGAGTGTAGCCAGACAGCACCGCATGGTGGTGTGTAAGATAACTCTGGAGGTCAGGAAGAAGAAGAGAGGGAAAACAGAAAAGAAGACCAAGTGGTGGAAGCTACAGAATGAAGAAACTTGTGAGGAATTTAGGCAGAAGTTGAGACAGGTCCTGGGTGGTCAGGATGAGCTTCCAGATGACTGGGAAACTACAGCAGAAATTATCAGGGAAACAGGTAGGAAGGTGCTAGGTGTGTCATCTGGAAAGAGGAAAGACGGTAAAGAGACTTGGTGGTGGAATGAGGAAGTACAGGAATGCGTCCAGAGGAAGAGGTTGGCTAAAAAGAAGTGGGATGTAGAAAGGACTGAGGAAGGTAGACAGGAGTACAAGGAAGCGCAGCGTAGAGTGAAGAGAGAGGTGGCAAAGGCCAAACAGAAGGCTTACGATGAGCTATATGACAGGTTAGACACAAAGGAAGGAGAGAAGGACTTGTACAGGCTAGCCAGACAGAGAGACAGAGATGGGAAGGACGTGCAACAGATAAGGGTGATTAAAGACAGAGATGGAAAGGTGCTAACAACCCAGGAGAGTGTACAGAAAAGATGGAAGGAGTATTTTGAGGAGCTGATGAACGTGGAAAATGACAGGGAAAGAAGGGAGGAAGATGTGGTTGTTGTGGAGCAGGAAGTAGCAGAGATTGGAAAGGATGAGGTTAGGAAGGCTCTGAAAAGGATGAAGAGCGGAAAGGCCATTGGTCCTGATGACGTACCTGTGGAGGTATGGAAGTGCTTAGGAGAGACAGCAGTGGAATTTCTAACGAGGTTGTTCAATAGGATTTTAGAGAGTGAGAAGATGCCTGAGGAATGGAGGAGAAGCGTTCTGGTTCCGATCTTTAAGAACAAGGGTGACACGCAGAACTGCAGCAACTATAGAGGAATAAAGTTGATGAGCCACACAATGAAGCTGTGGGAAAGAGTAGTGGAAGCCAGGCTTAGGAAGAAGGTGGAGATCTGTGAGCAGCAGTATGGTTTCATGCCCCGTAAGAGCACCACTGATGCCATTTTTGCTTTGAGAATGTTGATGGAAAAGTACAGAGAAGGTCAGAAGGAGCTGCATTGTGTGTTCGTAGATTTAGAGAAGGCGTATGACAGGGTGCCGAGGGAGGAGCTGTGGTACTGTATGAGGTCGTCTGGAGTGGCAGAGAAGTATGTCAGAGTAGTTCAGGACATGTATGAGAGAAGTATGACGGTGGTGAGATGTGCTGTAGGTCAGACAGAGGAGTTCAAGGTGGAGGTGGGACTACACCAAGGATCAGCTTTGAGTCCTTTTTTGTTTGCTATGCTGATGGACAGGCTGACAGACGAGGTAAGACAGGAATCTCCCTGGACAATGATGTTTGCGGATGACATTGTAATTTGCAGTGAGAGTAGAGAGCAGGTGGAGGAACAGCTAGAGAGGTGGAGGTTTGCTCTGGAAAGAAGAGGCATGAAGGTCAGTCGTAGTAAGACAGAATACATGTGTCTGAACGAGAGGGATCAAGGTAGAAGCGTTAGGTTACAGGGGGCTGAGGTGAAGAAGGTGCAGGAGTTTAAGTACTTGGGGTCAACAGTTCAGTGTGATGGGGAGTGTGGAAAAGAGGTGAAGAGGCGAGTGCAGGCAGGTTGGAGCGGGTGGAGGAAAGTGTCAGGAGTGTTGTGTGACAGAAGAGTGTCAGCAAGACTCAAAGGAAAGGTGTACAAGACAGTGGTGAGACCAGCTCTGCTCTATGGGTTAGAGACGGTAGCAGTGAGACAGAGACAAGAGGCTGAGATGGAGGTAGCGGAGATGAAGATGTTGAGGTTCTCCTTAGGAGTGACCAGGTTAGACAGGATAAGGAACGAGTACATCAGAGGGACGGCTCATATTGCCTGTGTTAGCGACAAAGTCAGAGAAGCCAGACTGAGATGGTTTGGACATGTTCAGAGGAGGGATAGTGGATATATTGGTAGAAGGATGTTGGAGATGGAGCTGCCTGGCAGGAGGGCAAGAGGACGGCCAAAGAGGAGATACATGGATGTCTTAACAGAGGACATGAAGTTGGCTAATGTTAGGGTAGAAGATGTCCATGATAGAGTGAGGTGGAAAAGGATGATTCGCTGTGGCGACCCCTGATGGGAAAAGCCGAAAGAGAAAGAAGAAGATTCGTGACTAGCTCATGTTAATATACTTTTACCCTTTATCAGTTTGGGTTGTTTGAGACATTATGGATTTTGTTTTAACACTTTTTTCCCGGACTTTGTAGACATTCTCATTAAAAAGAAACAAAAACCTGATCTTTTATTCTTTTGAAATATAACTTTGTGATCTGGTTATGATACGCCGACTTCAAGTAGAATATTTATCTGCAATCATAAGCCTGAAATATAAAACACTGATAATGAGAATACAATTAACATCCAATCCCTGATTGGTATACAACATCAGATTCCAATTGAGCCTGAAACTACGGGATAGGGCCTAATTTCTGATCATGTGATCGGATCCCGATCCTCCTTACTAAAATAGCTGCAATTCTACCACTTAGAGAAACAGAAAAGGAACACTTAAAGAAAATCCCAAATAGGATTTTAGTGTTTGTTTAATCATAGACATTTCCACACTGACTTTATGCAAGATGTATACAAAAGAACAATCAGTGGCTACTAATGTGTTATCTTTTTGTGGAGTTAGTTTCTTACTTTTAATAAAATTTGAGCAAAAAACAAATTTTACAATGGAAATAGAACATTTTTAACATAAAGATAAACTACAACCGTGTACAAACGGATCAGGAAGCAAAACAAGTATTTTTATGCAAGAAATCCTGCTGGATGGAACGTTAAAACTTTTCTTCAATGGCTCTCCCTTTTTCCCCGACTCAATCTTACCCATTCCTTCTTCACCTTTTTTCGTAAATCCCATTCAATGACCCTGCCTATGTCCCCATTTAGTAACTCCCTTGCTGACTAATAGAGCGAGAGCTCAGAGTTCTGATGCAAATGCCTGTGGCAGCAGCAGATAATTTTGTCTAGTTGCACTCAGTATGGGAAATGTACGTAAGGGATTTAACACTCACAACCGCTGATTATTCAAAAATGTAAGCCTAATCCTCACTCTGTTAATGACTGATGACTTCTCTCTGTGATATTATGTGATTAGTTTATTGAATTTGCATGTTGAGCTGTGTGCTTCCAAAGACATTGTTTAGATTCCATGTAGAAAGTTCTAGTGCTGCAATAATGCTAATGCAATCTGCAGATGAGTCCTTTACTTTGCTGGAATTAGCAGAGGTGGACTGGCCCAATACACCCGATAGACGACAGATAAAAAAATAAATAAATGAGAGGAACGAGATGTGAAAGATTTAGGAATAGTCACAATTGAAAATATCTATTAGCCAAAATATCAATATCTCTTCTTATGTGTAAAAGACTGTAGCACCGCTATATGTAAACAAAAAAACGTGAAATATTGAGGAAGACTATAAGACACATCTTGATTATTTGCTTTAAAAGTAACTTAAAGGTGGCCAGACTGTTTAAGTGTTTGATTCTGGCAAACCCAAAAACAAAACACTTACCGGTAAAACAAGAGCATCTGTCAACTCTTTTAACTTACTGCACTTTTTCAAGCAAAATTTAATTTTTATGCAACAGCACTGACTTGCACTCTATTATTATGAAGTTAATTGATCCATCAAACTGGCTGGGCAACTCCTGCATTATGTTGCATTACCTAACAATAATGCCCCTCTCACCCTCCGCGGGTGGTTTCTCCTCCAAGCTCGGGTCCTCTCCCAGATTCCTGGGAGCTTGAGGGTCCTGCATTATCTTAGCTGTTCCTAGCACTGCGCTTTTCTGGACTGAGAGGTCTGAGGTCTTTCCAGGTATCTGTTGTAGCCACTCCTCCAGCTTGGGGGTTACTGCCCCGAGTGCTCCAATTACCACAGGCACCACTGTCACCTTCACTTTCCAGGCTTTCTCCAGTTCTTCTCTGAGTCCCTGGTATTTCTCCAGTTTCTCATGTTCCTTCTTCCTGATGTTCCCATCGCTTGGCACTGCCACATCCACCACAACGGCTCTCCTCTGTTCTTTATCCACCACTACAATGTCTGGTTGGTTCGCCATTATCAGTCTAAATGGACTAGATGTGAGATATATATACCCAACTTGTATAACTACAGTTAATATTTTTAGAGTAAAAAAATTGTAAATTAAATTTATAATTTGTTTCTTATACACTCCTATTCCTCTGGATGTGAATAAGCAAGGAGGCAAAGAGAAGTGTTTTGTCCAAGTTGTATAAGTTTTTGTTGAAATTTAAACACAATCTTGCCTGTGGCCATCCCAATGAAGTGTTCACTTTACTGAAAGAAGTTTCTGAGAGCCTGATGATTTTCTGGTCAACGGTCAGCTTAAAAAATCTGTCAATTACAGCTATCAGCGGGGCAATCAATGCATCCCTTCCAGAGATAGTTAGTGGAGTATAAAATGGACCAAGAAATATAAACACAATATGAAAGAGAAAAAATAGCTATTTTTCAACTTACTTCTCCTCTTTCCCACATCACCCTTGGAGGTAGCAGCTTCATTGAGCAAAACCATCCCCATGGTGATTGCAGCATCTGGGACAAGGTTGTCAAGGAAACGGGCCACAAATATGAGAGGTACCGGGTTGAAAATACATCCTGACCCAGAAAAGAACTTTAAACATACACATGCATGTATAGATGAGTTCATATACCAACCAAAATGCAAGGACAGCAAGTTCTTTGCAAAGAAAAAAGAAAAAAACAAAACAGGAGGCGGGGCACAACGTGACGCAATCACAGAATCTGAAAATCATTCCCACTTATTAGATTAATGCTTAAGATCAAATTACAAAGAATGTAACTTGGAGTGTATATCAAGGAACAAACAATAACTGAAATAGTAAACTTTAGGGTTTTCAAATAACTAAAAAACAACAAAAAAACAACAATTAATAGTCTATCAAGTTTTTTTATCTCTTTTTTTTTACTCTTCCTGAAGAAAGGTTCAACTTTCTGGAAACTATGGGATCAAATCTGTGGTAGTGCACAGCAGCAGAGCTGAAGCCTGAGAAGGAAAGCATCGTAATGGATTTCAAATTCAATTATTTTTTCAAAGGCTCAAAAAGTATGCTCGTGTCAGCTCTGCAGAGATAAACTAACAAAAGTCGAGTGCACACATCAACACAGCACACTTCACAACAACGAAACACACTGACTGACGAAAGCTACCATCCTTCACTTTTATTCAAATAATAGTGGGCTCACGGACAAATGTTTGACCTTTGACCAGCATTTTTAACATTATTTTTTTATGCTCAAATATACAGTTGGGGCAAAAAAGTATTTGGCAGTAACTCTGTAAGATGGTTTATTGTTGTAGTTCAAAACCTAATTTTCTGCACCATTATACAAATTAATTCCTGAACAATACAATAACATTTCCCTGATTTTATTTTTGACATTCTCACAGTTGAATTGAATCTATGATGATCATAACAGATCTCTCTCATTTTTTTAAGAAGAAAAAAGTCAAATCTTGATTTGTTATCTCCCAACTATGTTTTTTTAAATACTTGTTTTTTACTTCATTAAAACCTTAGTTGCATGCACTCGTACAGAGTGTTGATTCATAGGTGCGGTGGCTTTTTGGGTTGTCTAGGCCTGTGGGGGGTTGTAAATAGGAGGGCCTGAATCCTCAGAGGGGCACAGGTGCGTTTCTTGCAGCTCACTTGAGGCTTGTACAGCCACCTCAAGGGAGCTGATAAACATGGATTGCTGTGCGTGTGGTAAGTGTATCGTGAAGTACAGGACCCTTTCAAAAAAATTAGACAATCATGGAAAAGTGTATTCATTTCCATAATTCCATTAGAAACAATAAACTTTCATAGAATATAGAATCTGGGCCCACTGTTGAACTGATTTGAAGTATTTATTTATTTTTTTGTATATATATAAATTGGGGTTCCAGCTCATAAAACCAACTAAAACATAATTTAAAAAAAAAATAGAATATTGTGGAGAAACCTGCCCTAATTTTGCAGGACATGAATGTTTAAAGGCGATTTTTATTTTTACAAACTAATCATCTACTAACCTAAAAGCACCTGCACAGTTTCCCCAGATGTTCCCCATTAAACAATAACTAAGTCACAGCTGTCCTTATGGGTGAATACGGGCTGTCTGCAGGCAAAAAACTGACAAATCTATACGGGATATGAAGGTGGTCCGCGCAAACTTTTAAGATCGTAGACCACTCCTAAACCCATAGGTCGAGAATGTTCATGCACAGTTTTTTCACAGGGCATGCTGCAGGCGAGAGCTTGTAGCAAACACTTAAACAACACCTTCGGGTGAGTAATGGTGAAGTAGGTGTGGCGCAGGCATGTCAAACAGATTTTTGCATTTTTCTCAACAACCCCAAATCATGTGCATTGCGCAAGGGAGCCGTAGAGGAAGTGATAGGCGCGCTCCTTGTGCGGCCATTGCTCGCTCCGTTCTTGCAGCCTGAGTGTTAGAAATTAGAAAATTCAACAGTTTAGCTTGTATGGACATTATTTTGGCATCCTATGGGCTCGTACGTATTACCTATACACCCAGTCAGTGTGTGCAACATTTGTGGGTGGTCAACAAGGAATCAATATTTACCGGCACACCTCACTAACAACTAGATTGTGGTGTAAGGGCAATGTGCCTGCAGCATCTTGTAGGAAGAAATGTGCATAAGCATGCTCACTGAGGGGTCTTTAATATTCTCTGCGGGCCACCTGCTTCCTCAGTACAGGTTTGCCCATTTTTTGACAGCAAACAGCCTGTTTTTAGCTGTAAGAGCAGTTGTGACAACTAGTTTGGCTTTGTAAGCTGGTAAGGCAGTTTTAGGGCTTTGTTTTTTTGACAACTTTACAACAAGGCTACCACTTATCTTTTATTTTTTTAATTGGCAAACTGCATTATATGTGTAAGCTTGGGTCGATGGAATCTAAAACTCTTAGAGATGCTTTTGTAACTCTTTCCAAGGTTCCAAGTTTGAATGCAATTCAACAAAGTTAGTCATTGAAGCCCTTAGAAGTCTTTGAGAAAATGTTAAAATAAAATGAAGAAAAAAATTATAACGTCAACTCCTCTAACAATGAGGTAGAAATTGAATGGCTGGATGGATAAATACGGTTGAGAGTGGAGAATTGCACAAAAACACATTTATCCATGCAGAAACGGGCTGAAGGATTCTCCTAAAATGCACAGGCAGCAAAGGGAGGTGTCCTAGCGTGTCCGCCTGTGAAACCTTGTGGATTCTCTAAATGTGGTCAGACGGCGGCACAAAAACCGCAAACCCGTGTGAGCATAAACAAAATGTTTGTCTGTGCAGCAGGCGTGACCTTGAACCAGTCATTTCCGATGGGAGTGGACCCAACAGTTGGAATAACCAGTATCCTCCACAACAGATACACAAAAGCAGCTCTGTAAGTACACAAGCAAACTAAGGTCCTCAAATACACATTTAAACATCTACAATGCCAAACATGTTACCCTCAAAAAAGCAAAAGGCACACACATTTTCTTACCAGACGTAGATTTTCAAACAAGTACCCTTTAATAGAAGTCAGTTTCTTGGTATTTTTTGTCAGTTAGTTTCATCTTGCTGGTGGAAGTCTGAAGGAAATTTAAACCTTAAATGCTTTGTGTTCATCAAAGGTGACTAAATATCTACCGGTAATACACCAAACACAAAACTCTTACCTCAAGGTGATGGCCACAATAAAAAAAAGTTTTGGCAATATGAGCCGTCTGACATTTTACAGAACACTTCAGAAAACAAGACATTTTTAAACACACACACAAAAATGATATTATGAAAGGATACTCAAAAGAAGAATGATGTGTGACTCTGCCACAAACTGAGCCTGGCTGCTTCCATGAATGTAGCTCTGTGAAAAGAAAAAGAAAAGTCATTCATTTTGTGTTTTCTATAGACTGTAAAGGTATAACTATGGAAAAGACACCTGGAAAGCAACTTAAGCTAGAGTCTGTCTGTGTGTTCTGTTTCTGTTCCTAATTTTGGTTGTAGTCATAAGGAAAATGTTGCCCCCAAAGTGCCCCACCAACAAAAACAAAGTGACATGACTGTTTGATGTTATTTACAGTTATGAACAATCACCTAAAGTGACAGGGAAGCTGTGATGCTTCTGTGAGCAGATATGGTGAGTAGTAACAATTACTGTCCTTTGTCACTTTGCCCATCTAATGACAAAATCTCACAACAGCTATGAAACAAAGTACAGAGATGATTTTTAAAAAAGTGCCTGCATATCTGTCATGTAAAAAGCACACAATTTCAGCTTACAGTACATAAATCACTTAAAAACAAACCCCAACAATAAAATACAGGGTTGTCACCAGACCTAACAGCAGCATCACCACCAAATGTGTTAAACAGAACAAAACGTGAAGCGTTCCATACCTTTATCAGCAACACTTAAGTTGTTTTTATTGTACATTATTATTGTGGTATTGCAGTGAAGCGACATATTCACGTATCCCTACAGTTTGATCTCAGACGTACCTGGGGCCACTTGGACATTCGCTTAAGTGTAAATAATTATCCCTTTTCATTTTGTTTGTTATCTATTTAGTTTTTGCCAAATACATGTTCTCCTTATAGCTAGAACTTTCTTCAAAGGGCACAATTTGGAGGAATTTTCATCCTTCATCGAGTGGAAAGACTGACTTTAAAATAAACTGACTTGATTGTCCACTTTTTGAGAGATTGTTAACTGTAAAAAGATGTTTCTCTTCGATTTGATTGAAATTTGACAACACAATTGTCATGGTCAGACAAGCAGGTGAAAACCCAGATGCAGGGAAGAACCACAAACAAAGATGTGACAAAGTCCCAAGAAGTTATTAACAAACACATAACTATTTGTACATAGTTGCAGAGAACTAGTCATGAAATAGACCAAGTGGACACTGAAGGCTCAGTGAGAGTTCCTTAAACACGGTGTTGCTAATTAGCAAAGTGCAGGCGGCTGTGACTGCTCCACAGGTGTATGGGTGGAGTCAATGGCACCTTCCACATAAATCCAAAAAAATAAAAATGTTAGAACTATAGAAAATGAATCAAGCAAATCATAACAACAAGCACAAAAAAAAGAGTGTGAAGAGACTGGTTATCATTCTGATGGGAAGCTGGACAAAGACTATTCTGCATTGGTAAAGAGAAAACGTTTTTACAATAATGCAAAGCCCAGCCAGGGGGCCAAATACAGTTCTCATTCAAATATCTTCTTGGCTGCAGGCTCATGTCATAAAAATCAATAATATGAGCCCCCCAGCACTTTCTAGGGAACAATGATTTCTTGCTTGTGATTGGCTAAACTATGTTATGAGCTGTTTTTAAACCTGTGCCTACTTGACCTTCAGAGCCGTAAAGCCAAAGGAAAAAGATGTATATGTTCTCTGATCAAAACCACTTCTGAATCAGATAAATACTTGTGTTATTCTCCTGTTCTTATTTACAATGAGCATTTAATAGTAAATATCCTATATCTTCCAATAGTGGATTCTCTAATTGACACCGATCTCCAATAGACGCCGGGTCCAACAGGTGCTGGTTACTTTAGATGCCAGTCTCTTATAGTGGCCAGGCTCTTTAATCCCCCATCCCTCCGCCCCGTACACAGTCATGCGACACGCACGTCTCTTGTATTGTGAGCCAGTGTAGTGATCAGGTAGTGATGGCAAGAAACACTCATTCGATTTAAATTTTGCGCAGTGGCATAAGCCAAAGAACATTTTGGTGAGGAATCTGGACGACATTTAGTGCTGGATCCTAAACGAATTAGAGAATGGCACAAGCAGATGGATGATACTGAGAAGAGCGCTGCAGAAAAAGCTTTACCAGCAAATAGATTTCCTGGTGAAGCTTTAAAGACAGCGAGTGACAATTTAGTAGAACTGAATTCATGAACAGCATGGATTAATAAGCATGGACAGAAAGGTGTGCGTGTCTTTAGGATAACAATTCACATGAAAGCGAAGAAGATTCAAAGTAAATAAACCTGATCTCTGAACATCGTTTGTGTCTACTATGCATTGATTGTATATGAGATATACAAATACACAGTCAATGGTTCGATGTGGCGATGACGCAAAAACCTTTGACAGGAGCTCGTTCCACACATGGCTGGAGCGTATTTTTGGACAGGCGTCGAGCAGCGAATTTGACACGCGTCAAAAAAGAGCCAGACGGGACTCAAACACTCGTACGGGGCGTTGACCTATATGGATGCTGCACGTTTTTGGGTTATCCGGGTCAATAGAGGGTAGTAGAGAGTGCGGCTGCATCTTAAAGGGTGAGTAGGTGTGTCTTGCAGTAGTCTGTGTGGCCATTTCATGGAACACCATAAAAATGGAATGCAGGATTTCCCCAACGCGGGACTAATAAAGAACATCTTATCTTATCTAGTATTCAAAAGACTAATGTAAGCTGCACGCAGCTGTCACGCATGAGTAATTGTGTTGTACGTTACCCATTTGCAATGATGTAGTTGTTAGTAAGGTGTAAGTACTGCTTCCTTATTAATAATGACCCGAAAGAATTTAAGGTTAATGACCTCATAGGCTCTTTACTGCTGTAATCTACTTCAGTTGTGAACAAACCAACAAGCCTGATTCAATTCCTAAAGGACTTTCTGGCAAAAGAATCATGCAAATGAATAGATTATTGGTGTTTGCTCAAATGACTAAATGCATTAGTTGTGGTTTATCTTCGATAATGAAGTTTTCCTTCTTTGGTAGAGCCAGTTTCAGGAGATTTCCGTCTGATTTTGAGTTTAAGTTTTATTTAAGTTTTTTTTTTATATGACGCCTTAAAATGATCTCAGTCAAACAAGGAGCCATTCATTAAAAGCTCAAAAGAACATAAACAACAGCTAAAAGGTTTAAAACAGTGGAAGATAGCAGGTATAAATAAGTGACATAAAAATGTAAAAACACCAAATAAAACCAAAGCAAAACAACAAAACAGTAAAACAACACCAGCAGACCAAAGTCTCACGCTGTGTCAAAGGCCTGGTTAAACAAAAAGGGTTTTAAGAAGTCCATTAGTGTTTAATTTTAATTAATTTTCCTATTTATTTAATATAATACAAAGCAGCAATGTAGCAATACAGTTTTTTTAGCAGTCATTTTTTCTAATTAGATGATGGGATCAATGTATTGTCACAGCAAATTGAACAGCTTTAAGGATGAGAGATGAACTACTAAGTTTGCAATTATTGGATAATCAGATGTTTAATTAAAATGGATCAAGAATTTTCCCTTTGGTGAGAAATTAGCCAACAACATAAATTTCAGGTGTCCGTGACATCTTGTGACATCTAAAAATTGATTTAATCAGATCTTACTCTATGAGAAATGCATTGACAATGAGTTTTACAGATACATTTTTATTTTTTACTGGTTACTCTTTCTAACTTTGTATTGACTTTTTCTATTTGTCTTTATTGTGTATAGGTGTTTGGGGTGCCATTTTGAGTTGGAAAGCAATTCAGCTCAATCTGTATAAAAAGTGCATAAGAAATAAAGTTTGGATAATTGATTTAAACCTGACATTTGACAAGTTGTTCGTTTGTGTATAATCAGACCTAAATAACAAAAAATACACAAGACATTTAATATTGAATCAAAGTTCTACTAAGGATCTCAACGACATGAACTCTAAGACTGTTGCAGAAATACAAAAAAAAAAAAGTCCTGTTTTGTTGGTATCACTGTGCCTAAATAAGCCAAAGTGTTTTGTATGAACCCCCATTGGTTTCTCATCACTGTTGGCCTCTCGTATATCCTACATATAACCAAAATCATCTATAGCCTACATGGTCCATTATTCATTCACTCCTCATGTATACTTGGTGATGGTAGAGGCGTGGCTGCCAGTTCACGCCTACGGTCCCTCCGACCATCACCGGGACATTCATGCACATTAAACCAGTGGAGCCACACTGGTTTAATAAATAAAAGCAGAGGGCTTTAATGTGTTTGGATGTGTAACCAGATTTGTTCCGTCTGTTTGGTGATGGCTCTCCATGTTTGTTGAAATTTGTTCCCTTTGATGCAAGTAGTTGATGAGTCACCCAAAACCGGCTTTAAATCTATATCTCTTTGCACAACTGATTAATATTTTGTTTGTAGATTATTCAACAGCTACAAAAGACATCCTGTTACAAAAACGACAAACAAAAACAAAAGAAAAATGCATCAATAACATCAATTATTACAAATGACAATGACAAAGAATAACCAAATGTATAGACAGAAAAATGATAGTTTAAGACATAAAGGTAAAAAGACAGTCCAGTTTTTATTACTTATTTTAAATAATAGGGTATATATATATATATAATTATTTGTTAATAACAAAAATCATTTATGTTAGTCTATAGCAGTTCAATAATCACGCACAAAAAGCACAAATGATAAGATAACACTGGCCTAATTTACCTGATGCTCAGCAAGTGATGGCGAGTTGAAAGCCCACAAAAAAAATAGCAACAGAAGTTTTATGGAAATGAAGCAAACAGAAGTTCCAGGCTGAGATTTTCTATAGATTATGGGTATCAACGTTTATAGCCCACAAGGTCTGGGTTTCCACTTGACTGGCACTATGTATATGGATAGAAAGATGAATAGAGGATGACAAAAAGGTGGAGCATAGAATGGATATACTGTTTCGCTTCAATAAAGAGAAAAAAAAATGTTCGCTTGAAAGGAAACGAAAGAAGACAATAGATGAAACGTATCTCCCATTTCCAATCCGCCTTAATATTTACTGCTAGATGGAATTTTAAATAGTTGTCTAGAGGCCTTCTCCACAGACTGACACAGGAAACAGGAGAGAGGCGTTGTTTTGGTTTTGTCTTTATTTAGAAATGGGTTAGACTGTTCTTGCATTTTAATCACAGTAGAAACAGACAACCGCAACTTCTGCATTATAAAGTGTCTTCAAACTAAATACAATACTTTCAAAGTTAGATCAAAACAAAGAACAATTATAATCTGGTTCATTTAAAAAAGAAAACAGACAAAGATATTTATGTAACCGCCTGAAATAGGAGATCTTTAGGAAAATTCTCTGCAGCAAAAGAAAACTGCCACCACTTCTCAAGAAACTATGAGAAGCTGTAACCTTTATGACAGCCTTACATAGATGAATCCCTTCTAATTCAAAGCTGAAGTAATTACATTTGCCTAAATTTTCACTTTTAATACATGTTTGATAGCATGTATTGCTGTTTTCAGGAAAGCATTTAGTGTGGAATAAAATGACAAAACTGGAGAATTTTTGGTTGAGATTAAAGTAATAAAAGATCAACCTGATCAACACATGACTAGGGATGACTAGAACACTGTGCAGAAAACACTGGTTACTCTCAACTTTTGCAACTGAAGACTCTCTAGCCACCAACAGTTTTGACAAAGAATATCTAGTAATAAAAAAATAAAAACAAGCTAGAGTCTCTCAAGAAGTAAATCCGTTTTCTTCCTCATGTTAAAACATTCATACTTTAAATTCACAAAAGAAAGGATTTTTTTAAGCAGATATGGCTACAGCCTATTTTACTTTTGTAGTCCCACATCATACGAACAGTTACAAAACACACAACAAAACATCAAAAATGTGATCCAAATAAAATGGCAACAATGCTGTTTATGCTTATTATATAGTAAGGCAAAATGTATTTAATCAGCCACCAATTGTACAAGTTCTCCCACTTAAAAAGGTGAGAGAGACGTGTAATTTGCATCATAGGTATAACTCAACAATTAGAGACAAAATGAGAAAAAAAATCTATAAAATCACATTGTCTGATTTTTAAAGAATTTATTTGTAAATTAAGGTTGAAAATAAGTATTTGGTCACCGACAAGCAAGATTTCTGTCTCTCACAGATCTGTAACTTCTTCTGTAAGAGGATCCTCTGTCCTCCACTTGTTACCTGTATTAATGCAACCTATTTGAACTGGTTATCTATATAAAAGACACCTGTCCACAATCTGAAACAGTTACACTCCAAACTCCACTATGCCCAAGACCAAAGAGCTGTCCAAGGACACCAGTGACCAAATTGCTGACATGCACCAGGCTGAGAAGTCTGAATCTGCAATAAGTAAGCAGCTTGGTGAAAAGAAATCAACTGTGGGAGCAATTATTAGGAAATGGAAGACATATAAGACGACTGATAATCTCCCTGCATCTGGGGCTCCCGCAAGATCTCACCCCGTGGGGTCAAAATGATCACAAGAACGGTAAGCAAAAAACCCAGAACCACAAATGGGACCTAGTGAATGATCTGCAGAGAGCTGGGACCAAAGTAACAAAGGCTACCATCAGTAACATGCTACGCCACCATGGACTCAATCCTTCAATGCCAGGCGTTTCCCCCTGCTAAAGCCAGTACATATGCCGGCCCGTCTGAAGTTTACTCGAGAGATTTTGGATGATCCAGAAGAGGATTGGGAGAATGTTCTATGTTCAGATGAAACCAAAATAGAACTTTTTAGTAAGAACTCTACTCATACTGTTAGGAGGATAAAGAATGCTTAGTTACATCCAAAGAACACCATCTCAACTGTAAAGCATGGGGTGGAGGCATCATGCTTTGATTTTCTGTATTTTTCTTCTCATTTTGTCTTTCATAGTTGAGGTATACATATGATGAAATTTACAGGCCTCTCTCATCTCTCAAGTGGGAGAACTTGCACAATCAATGGCCGAATAAATACTTTTTACCCCCTGCTCATTAATGGCTGGGTAGCTCGGTTGGTAAGATGAAAGGCTACCACGCAGGAATCCAGGGGGGGGGAATTCCTGGAAGGGAATCAACAATGGTACTGGGAGCAGTTACCATATCAATGGCGAGCAATTAACATCACCCAGTGAGGGGCCCTTGGGCAAGACCCTTAACGCTACTGCCTACCAGCATGAATGTGCGTGAATGATCCCGGTGATAATCAGAGGGACCGTAGCCATGCCTCTACCATCACCAAGTATGAATGAGGAGTGAATGAGTAATGGACACAATGGAAGAGCTTTGAGCGTCTGGAAAAGCGCAGATACATCCAATCTGCTATTATTATTATTAATATTATTATTAAATGACTTCCAGATACACATTTTCAAATAGAAGTAACTGGAGTAACGTCACTTGATCTCTTGGTGGCTTGCAACTCAATTTCCATTCACCTCAATGTAAAACAGCACATCTTTACAAAAAAAACAAAGTGGTCCAGTTTGACAAAGATCTTCAAGATTTAATATTTCCGATGATTGTAATAAGAAAGAATCATCATTATTTTTTAAATTGGAGAACGGCGACGTTTGAAATTTTGTTTGACATTTGACCATCAATCTTTAAGCTCTAGAATTATCTCAATATTAAGGCTTGCATGACACATATTTGCCTGTTTTCAAAAAAAGTTGGCTTCTAATTGGACCATACCAGAATCTTTGTAACCAGGCTCCACCTATCTGTTAAACTGTAGATTTCGAGTGAGTATTGCACCCAGCCTTTTGCTACCCAAAAAAGGAAGCTTATTTCACCATTTGATTCTAGTGGCTTAACCTTGCTCACAACTTACAGATCATGGCCATAGATAAAGGGGGAAACAAGGATTTAAAAGCTTTGTTATCTGACTCATTTCCCTTTATCAAAAAAGGTTCACAGTACTGCAGATGCCACACCGATCTGTTGGTCTAGCTCACCCTCCATCCCTCTTTAAACATATTCTTCTCCACCTTCAGAAGTGTCAGATTCTGAACCTGGATGAGTCATTCCATCTTTTCTCAGACTCATACTTGGAGTATCCCAGGTGCGCACAGATTATCTGGAAACAGCAGAGACAGGATTCAAAGACTGCAAAGATTTTCGCCATTTAGTTGTGCTAATAAATTCCATAGTCTGACTCTTGACTGTGTCAACTAAGCTGCATTTAAGGACTAAATGCCCCCAAACAGATACCAACATATCCCTAATGCAGAGAACACACCCGGGACTGAATTGGCTCTATCCCTAGAGGATACCGGCAAAGGTAAAGAGTTGGTCCAGTGTGTTACAGAAAGAACAGAACCTTAACCCTTCCTCCTGAACCTGAGGTTCAAACACTTTCCTCTGCAATACTTCAACCAAAAGCGGGGTCCCGCCAGAACAGATTGCCAGTCTGTTGCAGGGCCATACACTCACATTCACACCTATTCAGAGACACCAATCATGTTCATGAAGCATGTTTTTGGACTGATCCTGGAGAAAACCCATGCATGCATGAGAAGAACATGCAAACTCAACCCAGAAAGGTCCCAGCCAGGAGTCAAACCAGGGCCTTCTCACTGTGAGGTGAAAGCACTAACCACTACTCCACCTTACAGCCCAATATGGTTTTTATAGAACACAGTGTTCTGTACGTTTCTACTTCAGCATAAAGAGAAATTGCTAAAAGAGGCTGAGAGGAACTGCATACTGCATAGGTGTAAACATTCCTCAATCCAAGGCTGAGCACTTCCAATTAATCTGATGGATTAGAATGCAGGGGTTTCATTCATTAGTGTGGGGAGCTGGGTGTGTGCATTTTCTCCATACATCTACATAGGCACGCATTTACTAAAAAGCCCTATGCAAATATGGTTGGTTCACAAAGAATTTGTCCACTCAGATCCAGTGTGACTGCATTCATTACAAAGCCGTACAGAATCAGGAAAAGCAGCGACTTCTTAAAGGGCCAACAACAAGATGAATTGTTGAACTAATGCAACAGGCACAGTGTAAGACTCGCTTCTCTCTTTATCAAATACTACATATACCAACATAAATCAGCTGATTTATCGATGTATAAGTCTGTGCAGTCTTTGAAATGTCAGTGATGAAAAGTAATATGTTCAATTAAGTATCTCACAAAGGGGTTGAAAAAAAACACACACACTCCCAATTTCCATACAGCCGAAGACAAAGATATTTGTGTTTGCTGTTAAATGTTTTTCACGTAACATTGGAGAGAATTGGCAAATTTTGCTTATATAATAAAACAAATTGCTTTATTGATTCATACCAAAGCAGCTATAGACGATTCAGGGTCAAACGCAGACTTGGTTTATATATTTAAGCAGCACACTAAGTTGAGGGATCGTTGGAGTTGAACGAATATTTAATATAATGCGTCTTTTATCATTCTTGTTTGTACAATGTCAGCCTAAGGGCAAAGCAAAGGCGATTACAAATTTATGCCGTTAAAAATGTTTTCCCTCAGGTAAATAATCTCCCTAAAAGGATTTATGTTTTTTTTAGAAGGCTTTAAGTGATTTATGATGACGTTGGGACTATGTCACAAAAAATATTGATCATGTGCAGATAAGGGAAAAAAGTAAAATGTCATTGGGGTGAATATGTTCATCAAAAGCGAGAGATTAAAAAAAAGGGTTGAACTTTTAATGAACTTTTCATTAAAAGAACTTGTTCAGTCTTTCCCAAAATTTGATCCTGGAAAATTTAGTGATAAAGAGTAGAGATAAAATATAGAAATGTACATCATAATGCCTTTATCACAGGTTTATAATGCAGTAATACATAAAAAAATTCAATTAATGATAATAATGTTTATATACTTTTATATGTTTTTTATTTATTTTCAGTCTTTACCTCCTAAACCAAAGGCATCTTGATAATTTAGGATTTTACTTTTGGTGTGTGAAAAGCTAACCAGAACATAAATAGAAAGCAACAGATAGAGGTGGTATGGAGAAAGGCCACGTGTTACAATTGTGCTAAGGTGCTAGAGTCAGCAGAAACTATATGTCCTTAAAAACAACAGGGTTTTTTTTTTGTGGCTAAAAACGGCATAATCCTTATTAAAAGACAGCTGGGAATGCTGTTACAATAGATCAAAAAAAATTATTGAGATTGGACTTTAATAATATATCTTACATAAAGTTAGCATACTTGTCACAGATAGTGCTTGAAATATGATCATTAATGCGTTAATGTTGGTATTTTCAAAGACAAACACTAGTTAGTACTATTTGTTGAATATTGAAATATTGTTAAGTGTTAACATGTAGTTCAGACAATACCTGTCTGATTGTGGTTTAGATACCCAAGCAAACAATATGCTCTGTTTTTTTTTAGCAAACTACTTTTCAAATACAAATTTAAAGTCAATGAGTTTTGAATTGTTAAAATTTGATCACGGGAAATTGTTTTATTCATTTGGATAAAAGATTTTAAATGTTGCCCTGCATTCAAATACATCTGAACCAATGGAGATATCCCTTTCAAATGCAGGTTTAGTTCTACGTGAGATTTTTTCTAAAGGTTAGCTGCTAAGTTGGTTAAAAAAATGATGAAAATGGTCGATATGGACAATAAAGAATAAACAAAAACAAACTACTGAATAATTGTAATATAGAATATACTTGGAAAGTTTTCTGTAACGTTGTAGCATTCTCTTGAAGAAACATGTACCGGTAATCAATTATTTATTTATTTTTTAATAAACATAACCTGCACGCTGTGAATGTCTGCATTTATGCCACTATTTGAATACACTGACATTAAGCACTGCTTATATGGGAACTGCACAAGAAAAGTGTATTTGTCAGAGTTTGACACAAATTAGGCATCTGCCTCAATGCATTTGTATAATGGGTATTTGCAGGAAAAGGTCAATTTCATCTCACAAGGCTTGAGAGCATGCCATGACAAGAGGCGGTGAGTGATTTCCATAAAATGTTGCATAGCTACTTTTGAGGAATACTTTTTGGTGAAAACATTAATGGAAAAAAAAACAACAAAACCCATAAATGTCATGTAAAGCAGCTGCCTGGTTTGGAACCATCAGCTAAAACTTATATAACCTGGAGAGTTTGTGTAATACACAGTAATTTGCTCTTGTTCTCTTTGTTTGCCTATTGTCTCTCTTAAAAAAAACAGCCACTATAGAGTCAGGCATTAATAAATGACAAGACAGATAACCTTTTAAAGGAGCCATACCCATCCCTTCACAATCCCATATCATGAAACTGTTTGTACATTGTGTGTCTGAATCTGTGTTTGATGTGTTTTGGTTGGTAAAGGTCAGGAAGCATTCAAACAGGAAAAGGGAAAAAACAGAAAACCAACAAAGCAGAAAGAACAGCGAGGATAAAGAGCAAATAATGAGCAGAAGATAAATGGAGTAGAAAAACATACTTCATTGTAACTACGTACAAGGATAGGACAGAACAGGTTTGCTGGGACTATGTGGTGTTGTAAAAAAGCCTTGAGGAGAAAATTAAATCAAGAGAAAAGTAGGAGTTTTCTTAGGCAAAGACAGTATCAATACAATCAAAATAAAAACATAGTTGTGACAGTTGAGTGAAAGATTTTTTTTTCTGACCAATCCAAATGTATTTAATGAGAAAAAAATTAAGTCCAAAATACATTAATATATACAAAACATGTCTAAGTAAAGCTGGGAATATTTGGGCAGGAGGCAAACGTTGATTTATAAAGAGGCTCACTGAATCCTGAGCCTTAGCAGAAATAAATGGCCTTCTTCAGGGACTCGTGAACATTTTTTCTCTATAGCACCAAGACTGACACATGCTGCTTTATAGTCACTTATTATTTTCCTTTTCGAGTGTGATAAATGTATATCTGTTGGTAAACAAGCAGTATACCTTATCTGTTTATAAAACTAATAAATAAAACAGATTAGATATAAAATAGAACCCAAAACAACATTGAGCTATAATGCATATTAACAGAAGTAAAACCATCAATTTAACTGCTATCTGGAAATAATTCAAGAAACAACCATGTAAAAATAAGGGATGGGAAAATAAAAATATAAAAACTGTCCTCAGAATTGGATGATTACAAACTGTAACACTTTAGGCATGATATTCTTTTCTTCCCAAAGTCAAACTTTCTTGAGTTTTTTTTCCTAATGCATGTGAAAACGGGTGCGTTTGGGTAGGTTTGAAGTCTGACTCAGTCAAATAATGCGTACAGGTCTGTTAAAGCACAGCAGTATGTTGGTTCCATTCTGTGACTGTCAAAGTGAAAGTGAGCAACATTTTCTTGGGTTCACAACTGTGTTATTTGTCAATTGACAAATCCTCTTCAAATTGTCTACTTGGCTTCACTCGCTCATCATTTTAAGGGAATTAGAGTGTCCAAGGTGAAGAATAGATTAGGAGAAAAGGGGAAGGGAAGTAATAAAGACCTGAAAAGAATAAAAGAAGATATAGGGATCTTTTAAAAGTTATTGATCGCACCAAAGCTTATTTAACATTGCATAACTGAGAGCGCAAGGCAGGGGACCTCTGATGTAGCTTTCTCGCAAGTCCAGCAAAGCAATCAATCTTAGATATTCTAGGCAAAGTTCAGGGTAAAAGAAGGTGAAAAAGGACAATAAGTTTAGGAAGGAAGTAAACAAACAAATATAAGTATCCAAAGGCTTGTTGATAAAAGGTTTGATGTAAAAAATAGAGAACATTTAGAGCTGAATTTCACAATTTTTGTGATAATTTATCTCTGCAACATCATATTGCAGTTGGCCTTTAGATTAAAGATTTGATATCAAGTCCAAAACAACTATTTTTAATGCTTATGTCCTGCTGTACATTATTAATATGGAATCAATGGCATAACGGCTCGTCACTGGAATCTAAAAGGTGCGTCATGACAACTCATTTCAACACCTTATTATACCCGGAGGGAAAATTAAAAGTTGAAGTAACTCATTTTCTGAGATTTCACAGTGGTCGTAGGTGGTTATGGCTGTTGGCAGGAGTGATTTCCTGTAGCAGTGGGTTATACAGCGGATCTAAAGAAAATCTAGGAGAAGCTGTATTGTTAGGAGGACGCCCAGGGTTCTTCCATAACTGTTTTTATCTTAATTATTTTTTGAACAATTGGTTCCTGAGGCTCCAGCGCAGAACCAAGAACAAAATTTGCTTTCTTTATCAGTTTACTCAGCCTTCATGCATACAACGCTCCAGATAAATAGCATGTGTTGCAGAGAAGGACATTTCAGTTCACGTTTATAAATTTTGTCTGAGGGATAAACTGAGTGCAGCCAATGATGCTGTGATGTAGTGCATTTGTTTCCATGTGTTAGCCAGGACAATGATCACTGCCTAGCCCTTTTTTAACTTAATCTTATTGCAAGAGTTTTTACTACGATATTCTTAAAAAAAAAAAAAAAAACGTGTATAGTTAGTTTGCAAGTAGAACCATATAGAGATATAGAGTCATTACCCCCACAGTTCATATTTAGAGCAGAAAAACAGACTGGAGAAATGATTTTACTCACCAAAGTCTGTTAGCTGATGGAAAGAGTCATAAGCTGTCATAAAATCTGATGAGTAAAACGATAGTAATACATGAGACTTTACAACGATCATTGTTATTCTTTAAGTAAGAGCTTTAGATGCACAGATATTTTAGAGGAAATCGGCATATCCAACTCTCCAACTAACTAACTATACTACTGCCTTTACAGCAGAGGCTTTCTCAGGATAGGGTCTTACCACAGGTCTATTGGGATATTGATTTGCTTTGAAACTAGTTATTGTTGTAGCAAAAAATATAGATTGTGTAATTAATCTTTTTTTTTTGTACAATAGAGAAATGAAACAACAATATTAGCAAGTAATAGGTTACTCTTAGCTTTTTCCTAGAATGTGTCTTCTCTTGTAGTCAGATTTGCTACACAAAGTCTAATTTGGTTTAATTCTTATTCTACCTACTCACCTCATCATTTGAAAAAAGATGTCTGCTGCTCCTAAAATTAATGAATTCACTTTACAGAGTGGAGCCCAGATGTCATCTCTTTTTTCCCCCCGGTTTAAGGCAAAGGCAGAAAGTGGCAGCCGGAACACAATGCATCATTTCTTTAAAGTGACACACAAGAGGGACCAAGTGACGTGACCTATGATGGAACATTCTGTACAAGATTGTACACATTATTTTATATGTAGAATATTGCATCTGCATATCCAGTTACATCGGCATGACACGCAAATACTGAATTGCATAATTCCCCCAAATCCCCACAATAATTTTTCTATGCATCACTCTGGCATGAATCCATGTTTTAGATGCTTTTATGTGGCATTAGATTTTTTTTCTGTGGAAAAATATTGAAGCAAAGACAAGGAAATGGATGATGCAACAGTGAAGGGCTATACAGGGCTGATACAGCTGAATGAAAGATGTGGAGTTAATAGAGCCTGATAAACTGAGCATCTTCCATACAAAATGAAATGGATAATCCAGAATGAAGGCTGAAAGGGATGACAGAGACATTCATTTATGTCTCTATCTTAGTGTAAGTGTAAGTGAGGAGTATGTGCACACATCTGTTTGTTGTTGTGACTGCTGGCTGACAGGAAAAACCATCTTTTAGTCTCTACAAAAAAAAAAAAAGATCTCCAACAATGATTACCCACAATGCCTTCGCTGCTGGTTTCTGAATGTGCCCTCATGCGTCACCAACAGCGTGAAGATACGTGTACATACAACCTGTAAAGCCCCATTTTTCTAATGCGCCTTGTTTTTCCCGTCGCTTCTTCATCCATTACTTTGTGCGTAGTCTCATTATCGTCTCTCGCTCATTTTTCACTTATCTGCAGGTTTTTCTTTAATTTCATACATGGTTGAACAAACTGAAGCGATGACCAGCAAAACTATTTTTGTGTGGGCGTTTCCTCAGAGACAAATGAAGACAAAGAAAAAGATGCACGCAGTCAACATTAAAGAACAACGTGTGGCCTATAAGATGTGTAACAGGTAAAGATTTCAGATGTTTCCATGGTGACTTAAAAAAACAATTCCTGCTCATAGGTGCCCCAGACAACACAAGTAGCTTTGACATAGTACCACGTGATAATTGAAGGGTGGATTTTCCTCGGGGGTGAAACATGTACTACAGTGGAACAAATGCCACTTTACTTGCTGCACAGTTCCCTTTCACCAATAAAACATTACTAAAAACACCTCCAGCTTTCAAAAAGTGATAAAGAATGTAGGTAATGACACACAAAAAGGGTATTGAAATTTGGAAGCACTTGTCAGAAAGAGAAGGGGAGGCAATGACATTAGAGGAAAAACATTTAAACAGAGGAATAATTCGAACAAAGAGAAAAAGAGAGAAATTAGTACCACTTGTCCATTCTGTGGGTTTTTGTGGGCGTATGGAGGACCTCTGATGTGATTCCACATCTGGCCAGATGTCATTGCGAAAACAACACACTGAAACAGAAAAATAAACAGTAACAGACACAAGAATAGACATTAGAAATGCTGACATGTCATAAAAGTAAGATTTCAGATTTAATTCATCAGTTACCATCATTTATCGATTAATTTGAAACACATATTTCAAAAAGGGTTTAATAACAATTACATCTTAACATCAGGCCTCATTTTCTGGTCTGCCAAATACTATACTCTGGCAAATTAAAAGGTTAATTACGAAAAGAGTATGGCAAATTGCACAAACGTGCACATGAGTATCAAGCAAAGCAGTACCAATGCAGCCATGGCCCATCCAGTCTTGTTGTAGATAAATTCCAGGTTATTTCTTCTCAGATACAGCAGACCTCCAACCAGTGACACCAGGAGAGCCAGAGCGATAGTTCCAGAGTAATTAGGAGGACGAAAGACACGGATCTGAGAGGGAATGATGAAGAGGTTCTTAAGCTGACCACAAATTTACATTAATATACACTTAAATGTGATTTAAAATGCATAGTTTTCATTGAGACAGATGGAACAGTTATAAGCTGACTTAAATAAAATTAGCACTTGCATACTTTAATGAACACAGTTGAGAAAAAGGCACCAAAACATGGTTGGAAAGTCAGGACAACATATTCGGTCTAAAGGCCCGTACACACCGGGACGAATTTCGCGCGCGATATTTGCCGACGTTTAACGCTTCGTGACTAAACAAAGGGCACCAATGTGAGTGTGCACACCGACGTGAAAAACGCCACGCGTAAAAGCGTCATTTTTTTAAAAACGGCTCGGGTTCGTCTTTTTGGTTTGACGCGCCCCGTCAAAAACTATACGACCAATGAGAATGGTGCTTTTGCACACGTGTCTGGAGCTTCTGAAGTTACAGTAAAACACAACTTGGGGGCGCTCAAACACAAAACTGTCTTGCTGAGCACACATACGTCAGGCGAAGAAGATATCCGCCAAGTAGTGTCTACACCAATGAGTTATATCACTAGAGGAGACATCACGTGATTCCTCATGGGAGGAGAGCACCGCCATCTTGGTGAGGTCAACTTACTGCTGCAGTGAATGCATGTGAACACATTTTTTGCATAATACCAGTTCATTGTTTGGGTTTCAACTGCCAAAATCAGAGAAATGAGTCCATGAAGGAGGAAGGTATATCATTTCAAAGGTAAGTACTATAATTTTTTTCTTTTTATGCTGCAGGGGCTTCATTAATCGTACACATGTTGACATGCATGATGCTGCAGGGCTATTATCAACATGCTGCATGATGTACGGATAATTTGCTGTCAACAGAAATGTACATTTTATTTTGCTAAACCTGTATACAGCATACTAGGCTATTATAGTAATATAGATTTATACATTTCTGACTCAGTGACTGAACTTTTCTTGCAGGTTTCCAAAGGATTCAGACTTAAGGAAAAAGTGGATCTTAGCAATAAAAAGAGCTAACCCAGATGGATCACTGTGGTACCAACTAGTAATACAGTCTGGCTATGTTCAGAACATTTTGTGGAAACACATTTTGATAAGAGGCCAGACTGTTTGCTTGAAACCCGACACCATAACATCTGTGTTACACAAATTGATCACTCACATGAATCAGTATAAATCTATTGTTTTTATTTGTTGTTGTTGTTGTTTTTTTTTAGGATAAATCTATTGTTTACTTTTGTACTTTTTTTGAATATTTTATTATTATTATTATTATTATTATTATTATTATTATTAATAGACTTATTTTTTATTGTTTATTTACTTATTATTTATGTATTGTAATTATTTATTGTTTGCATTGACTTACTATTGATTAAATATTATTATTACTATGATTATTATTATTATTATTATTAATAGACTTGTTTTTATTATTATTTATTGACTTATTGTTTATTTATTGTTATTATTTATTGTTTGTATTAATTCACTATTGATTTATTATTATTTGTATATTATTGACTTATTGTTGGGCTTTTCTAAATAATTTAAATTACATGTCAAAGAGGTCTAGAACTTCTAAATGTTTAGAAATTATTTTTAAAAATTCTTTGTAATAATTTTTTTATTTGTAAGAACCCTGCAACAATGCATTTTCATTAAAGTTTGAGCTTTTAAGGCTGACTGTTTCTCTTCTTTAACAACAACAAATGATGTATCTATATATATATTATATATATAAATATAATGTATTTTCATATATGTATAAATATATATATAACTGTAAAAATATATATAGTATATAAAAGCTACTTAGACACCTCTAAAAGGAATAGAAATCATTGCCATGTGGGCGTCGTCGACCTCACCAAGATGGCGTAGCGCTCCGCCACCGTCGGCCAGGCTTCTAAAACGGGCGTGTCTCCTTTAGTGATATAACTCATTGGTCTACACTGCCGCGAAGAAATAAGACGAAGAAGATGCACTCACTGACGGACATTCTAAAATATCCCCAAAAACACTTATGGTCCATTTTCAGCTCTTGTATCAGTCGATAAAACTCCCCATGTTCTTCTCTTCTCATAACTATGGGATGTACCAAAAATCGACGTCTTTTCCGGCGTCTTTCATCATTCAACAGAACAATAAATTGTTCATCGCTGGAACTGGAGCTAGAGCTACTGGTGCTTGAAATATTCAGGTTTTCTTTGTATGATTCTGACAAGCGCGTGAATACTTGCCCTCTTCTTCTGAGTGAAAAGCGACTTTAAGAAGCGTAAAGTTGCGCAGCGCCACCTTGTGTACAGGGGGTATTTCTGTCTTACATTAAGCGCCATCTAATGTCAGGTAATGAAATTGCATGTTTGCTCGGCTCATCGTCAGTGAAAATTGCCTGGGTGTGAACACAAAAAACGTGTTGAAAAACGCTAATAACGGCTGGCGAATATTCGTCCCGGTGTGTACAGGCCTTAAGAATTTGTGGACAGATTTATCAATTTGGAAAAACTTTTTCATACTGAAATGAAAACGTGACACACCGAAGATTCTAATCTGTTTGCAGATAGAAAGAAAAATTTTGGAATTTTATTTTGAAAAACTTAAAACTTAAGTTTGTGTTTTTTAATTTTTTCCACAGAGCTTATTGTAGAATTGTTTTAAAGATTGAATTTTCAAAAGCAGTTCTAGTTCTTACTACATCAGATATAGATTTTTTCTTTTATTTGTTTCTGTTTTGTCCCTTTAAAAAGTATTTTTGTTGTATCATTGTAGTAGTAGTAGTAAGAGTTTCTTGGTTTGGGTCAATATTACTTTCAGAGTTGCTTTATCCATATTGAGTGCGGTGGTGCGTTTCAGAACCACTGTGGAAGCAGAACTTTTGAATTGAGTTCCACATTTATTCAGAGTAGATTGTGCCAACAGCCGTTTTTTTCCCAGCTAAAACAATGCAACAGCATGGTGGTAAATGTGATCCTTTTTTCATTCGTGTTACCATTTCCACAGAAAAAATATAAAAGTTGAAGACAATCTCTTTAGTCAAGGAGTCAGGTATGAGGATTTTAACAATATATTAATATTACATTGTGAACTTTATTTTTAAAAATGTTGTGTTCATCAAATTTTGTGAATCATTGAATTACAGCAGCTTTGAAGATTTTTTTTGTATGTAGTTGCATAAATCACAGTTACAAATTCAAAAACAATCATGTAGGCCTCTGTCCAACCCTTGTGTACCATTCAAAGTTATTAACATAACAAAAAAACAAAGCTTACAAATAAAAAAAAACAGAAAAAAGAGTATTTTCTCCTCAAAATGCCTCAACCAACATAGTAGCCTAATCACTTATTATTACACATTCGTTGACAGAGGCCAATGGATCTCAAATAAAATGCATTTCACTTAAAAAAAAATTGGTTTATTCAATATTCACAGACTGGATATTTTACATCCGACACTGAAGCAATCTTGATAATAAACTCAAGAGGGGCTACGGAAAAAAATGAAACACCTGGCTAAAATGTAAATGTGCAAATCAATGAAAAATTAAACTAAACTGAACTTACAAACATTTGTGAACATAATGAATTTGGAGTTAACCTCCTTTCTCTCCTGAAACTTCACCATCAATATCAGGATTCAGATCCTGTGCAGAAACACATTTACTGTCATTCAAGTGTGCAAAACACAATGAAAATGTCCAAGAGTCTTTTCCTGGTTTGCTGCCGAATGAGCGCCGAATGAGCGCCATCAGTGAGCAGACTGACATCACGTGACCAGTTCACTCCAACATGGAGTCCAACTAGAGAGCTGACTATGTCATCACTTGTTGTGTCCATCAACTCAAGAAACTCCACTGTGACGTCTCTTCAACACCTCTAATAAATATGCACAGTTGTGCAATATCTGTATCTTTGCTTTCATCAATAGTGACCAAAAATGCAATAAATAACTGGATTTCTTCATTTGACACCCAAGTCTCCTCAGAGATGTATCTGCAATCGTGATCCTTGACAGACTTATGCAAGCAAAGGTCAACTGCTTTTTAGGGCACAAGACTTCTGCAGCCTTCAGAATTTTTCAATAAGTTCACTATCCGAAAATGGTTTGGATGTTTGCTCCAACTTTTTTGCAATAAGGTAGCTGTCACTGCTCCATCACTGACGTCACAGCTGTAGTAAATCCAGATGGTTATTTTGTGAGTCCAGCTAATAGTTGATAAATCTTCTCTTTTCTTAACTGCAAATGGTGAAACTTTTCTTTGTGATGAGTCTCATAGTGGTGCTAAATGTTGCATTCTTCGAGCACCTGTTGATGACATACCAAGCATGCAGGTTTTGCATTCAGCTCCGTGAACAAATAAAACTCTTTCCATTTTTCCTGGAAAGCTCAGCACTCCTCTTCAACCTTTTTTCCTTTGTGACAACATTTTGGTCATTAGGGTGTCACTACTGATCATTCTCATAGCAACATAACAGCAATGAGGCTCGTGCAGAACCAAACTACATTTTACTCAGACACAGAGCTGTTAGGTTTTGCTTTTGGCACGTCCAGAGATATGCTGTTTCACCTGTTTTGCTTGTCCTTTACTCCCCCTAATGGCGGAATTGCACATTTCAGTTATGTCTTTAAAAAATCATAACTCGCCTCAGGAATGGACTAGAAACGTGCTTTCTTTTTTAAACATCTTTAAAATTTTTACTCTTCGTGACTGGGCCAGATTGAACCATCTGGCGGGCTGGATACGTTTGATCTATGGAATAAATACAATTCACCTCAAACTGATTGCCTTGCCATTTCTTACTAACAAGTCCCCTGACTTAACTCTAACACGCTAAACACAACATCAGCTCTACAGGGAGCTCTTTGTTGTGTAAAAAAACAAAAACCACAGATATAACATGTATGCAAAAAAGGTATTCGCGTTTCCGTAAATAAAATTTATCGCCCATCTCATTTTAGCTGAACCAGTGACAAGACTGCATTCCAAGAACAGGAATGTATAATACACTATTACTATGTTGAAACTTTTTTTTTTCCTTTTTCCAATTTGTTACCTCCTGCCCCAAGCATTTTTTGATGCCTCTGTGAACTCCATTGGGAGCCACAAAAGACTCATAGCTTAATACATTCTAACACATAATAATAAAGTTTGGTGGAGTTTGCCTTTAAGGGATAACAGCTGGAGAATGACACCGACAGACTACACCACTATACTGAGACTAACTGAAGAGCAGGACTGGGCCTATCTGTTTGGATTTAAAGAACATAGCTTATGTAGGCACTTTATCTCAATATCAAATGACTAAAAGAACAGCAAGATGGAAAACTATATACAGATTTAGATACATATCAAATACTGAGTTTCTTTCTTCCAGATAAGCCAAAAAAGGGGCTCAGTGGTGCTCCAGGCCCACATAAGCATCTTTCAAATGCCAAAGCAGACCAACAGAAACTATTTGTGAGCCTAAAAATCATCCTAATACCTTAAAAACAGAAGAATTCAGAAGGAGGACATCTTCATAGAACAGACCATACACTTTAATTGGATCTTATTTATGTATTATTTTTTATAATAGACAGATATGTAAATACCATCAGCAATGAGAAGCTGGAAATACTCAAGAGCATTTTTGATTTAAACATTTGCTGCACCTAATACTTTAAATGTTGACTGTTTTATGTTTTATGTTTTTATATATACTTTGCATTAAACTGTATTACATTTGTTTTGTTTTTTATTTATGGTGCAACATTTGTACATTAAACGCTTATGTGTGGGGGAAGCAGCAGAGTTGGGATTGCGGACAGTTGGTAAGATGACATATTTGCCAAATCTTTTGTTCTCATGTTAAACAGCTTCTTTCACTCTGTAGAAAAAAAATCTTCTGATTTTTATTCTATGACATAGACACATTGTAGATTTTTTGAAAAACCTTTTCTAAAGAAACATAAGAAAACATCGTTTACAAAATGGACATTTCTAGTAAAGCTTGACATGCTAAACCCAAGTCAAAGTTTACCAAATGTCAAAACAAACCCGTGACAATAATCTGTGGTGCCTGCTTCCAAAACAGCTTCTCAGATATGTTAAAACATGTTTGTCTTACCAGCAAGCACGTGTCAGTGTGAGGTGTTTGTGTAGCGCTACCTGAACATCTGTTCGATCGGCGATCCATTTGGCCAGCTGCTCTGAGGCAAAGCCAATCCTTTGCAGGTCAAAACTGTCTGCTCTCTTTGGCTTCCCCTTTGCAGGGAAATGCATGAAGGTGGGGGCACTGTTCATGTTCAGCTGGGGAGAAGAGAGGAAGGATATCAACTGAATCAAATGAGCAAAACAAAGGGGTCACTTGACATATGACTTTCCTAATTTACTGATAGATTTGCCACATAGATTTTTTTTTACTTATTTTGCTTGTCTTCAGATATTTGTTTTTCAGCCTTTAAAGTACCACTCCAATCCTCTTTTGATCAATTGTAAAAGTGTTCCCGTTGGTCTTTTAATAATGATTATGCTGTTTTTAGCCAAAATTTAAAAACCTGTGTCGTTTTCTAGGACATAGTTTCTGAGGAGGCGGGGACTAAGCTTGCGCCCATATCCAATCAATCCTTTGTTTACACTTTTTCCCGCTACAGCCCCTCACACCCCCCAAGCTAACATTAGTGGTACATGAAGAAGGACGAAGAATTTCTGAGCTGTCCAGCTGTACAGTTTAAAACCAGATACCAACTCACACGAAGAAGACAGAGACGTTCATGGATCTATTTGTCTGCAAGTGGATGCATCAGAATGGGAGCTTGTGGCTAGCAGATTGTAGTTTGTATGCAACAAATTCAAGCTTTTTCCAACTGTATTTTTTTGTCTGCTCCTGATTCACAGCGATATGAAAAAAGAAATACTCATAAATGCAGTCTTTGTTTTCTACATATATGTCCTCCATCATGAGGGAAATACTACAAAAAACACAATTTTCATTGGAGTGATGTTAAAACAGAAAAGAAGAAGAAATCAATTAATTAAAGTGGATTCTTAGATTATTTTTCCATTTTTAAAAATAATTTTTTGTCTGTAAAAACAAAAAATTGCTTCTCTAAGAATGTAAATTTCAACGATGGCATTGTTGTTCTTCCATCAAGTATTGCCAGATTGAACTCTAACAGTTTTCCATCATCGTACAGAAAGAAAAGTTGCAGTCGTGGACGTGACAAAAACTATTTTCTGCAAACACACAGTTTTGTAACCGACTTAAACAGTGAGGTGACACAAGCAAGTGAATGTAAGCCAGGCTTTTCAGTAGAGATATCCTTCCTGCCAGCCAGAATCACAGAGCAAAGCTATAAATGCTCACTCCGCTCATATATCAGTAGCAGTTTGCAGGTGTCTCATGCCACAGTGCTGCAGTCAGCTGAAAAAAGGCATTTAAACTTTTGTTCATGCTGAGAAAGGCTGAGGTTGGGAAAATCCTGCCTTCACTTGAAGTCACTGACAGAGATATGTTCCATTTGCACAGCAGATTCCAAGGCTGCCTCAGTCATCTTTTGGTCAATCACAACTTTATCTTAGAAAATCTCCCAACATTTAGTGATTTATGGCAGCAGCTGGTATTGTTTTTCAACCACATATAAACTTACCCAGTAAGGACTGCATCAAGCACACTATAGGTATGCTTTAGTAGAAGCTTTAGTCATGATAAAATAGCAATTGTGAAAATGAAAACATAATTCTTATTTTAAATAGCAGACAGTATTTAAAGAAAAAGTAAAGTGCCTTTTTAGGTGGAAAATAATGTGTGGGTTCTTTAGCTGGTCAGATTTGTGAAATCTTTCATGTACATGAAAGAGGAACAGACAGCAGTATCTGAGAAAACCATT
The DNA here is from genome assembly GCF_053564925.1 of Oryzias latipes. NCBI lineage: Eukaryota > Metazoa > Chordata > Actinopteri > Beloniformes > Adrianichthyidae > Oryzias > Oryzias latipes. Next base: position 7,504,620 of record NC_136237.1, on the reverse strand, counting down.
AAAAAATGGTAACCAGGCAAAGAGAGTAGGGTACGTCAGGACGCAATGAACCCGAAAAGATCACAGGTAAAAGGGGGGAACTAGAAATGAATTTGATGATTTCCTTTATCAAAATGATATTCTTTATCAATTTCATCATTTATTAAAACTGTTTTTTACAAACACTTTCAACAAGGTCAACTGTTCAACCAAACAAGTAAATGCAACGTTCTTAAGCTTAAATACTAGAAAAACAAACTGAAATCAACTAAATTTATAACTTTTAGACATATTCAGACCAGTATCAAGAGGTGGGAAAAGTTGGGCTTTGTTAATACAAGCTGATTAATACACACACAAAACAAAGTAATGAATATTGTTCAGTAAATAGCTTTTAATGATGGGTTTGAGTGGAAATGTATGAAATCTATTGCTTTTTAAACCCTTACCTGTTGAAATACATCTGCTCCCTCATCGTAGTCCACAACGGTGAAGAACAGTTTGTTGGAAAATGCAGACGAGTAACGCCAGGAATTAGCCAGGACCTGGTACTCCTCATTTGCTTGTCTGTAAAAACATGATGATAACAGATCCAAAAGAGGACTCAAACTGTCATATTACAATAAAATCTATTCAATAAGACACACACTGATTGATATTTACCACCTCGAGGATGTAATATGTCTGTTATAGCAATGTCGTGTATGTCTGAAAAGGTGCTTTGTTAAATTGAAAATGGATATTTTACGGTGGCCCAGAAGGGTCACAACACAACACATTAACTTTACACACAACACATTAACTTTACACACAACACATTAACTTTACACACAACACATTAACTTAACACACAACACATTAACTTTACACACAACAGATTAATTTTACACACAACACATTAACACACAACACATTAACTCACAACACAACACAATAACTCACAACACAACACATTAACTCACAACACAACACAATAACTCACAACACAACACATTAACTCACAACACAACACATTAACTCACAACACAACACAATAACTCACAACACAACACATTAACTCACAACACAACACATTAACTCACAACACAACACAATAACTCACAACACAACACATTAACTCACAACACAACACATTAACTCACAACACAACACATTAACTCACAACACAACACATTAACTCACAACACAACACAATAACTCACAACACAACACATTAACTCACAACACAACACATTAACTCACAACACAACACAATAACTTACAACACAACAACTCACAACACAACACAATAACTCACAACACATTAACTCACAACACAACACATTAACTCATGGCCCAGAAGGGTCACAACACAACACATTAACTTACCTCACAACACTTTAACTCACAACGGAAGTAAAGCAGCAATTGAAGTGCTTTTATTTTGAATTGTCCACTGGGCTGAGCGGCTAACTACCTAACAGAAAGTAATGTCACAGTGAGCTGTGGAGGGAGCATGATTTTTCTACAAGAGCAGCTAGCAGCAGTGTTGCCAGATTGGGCGGTTTTAGTTCTAAATTTGCGGGTAAAAATGGCTTTGGCCGGGTTTTCATAATTTGGGCGGTTTTAGGATCGGTTCGGCGTTTTTCCCCCCTCATGAATATATAATAGCGGACGACGTTAGGCCGTGTGGCTGTTGAACTTCTATGTACTGAAGCTCAGTAAACGCACCAGGCAGAGACGCTTAAGAGCTCTGTCATCTAACCTGTTGTTAGGGGGTGCAACGCGTCGCCTCTTAGAAATTGTGTTCTTTAAACCCTGACACTGCGGCTGCGTGTAGGAGGAGCCACCAGCTAAAGTTATGGTCTGATCGCGACATTGAGCGGTGTCTGTGTTTATCAATCCTTTTATTATTGGTCTGAACGATCTTTTATTTTGAAAAATCATCGGATCGGGCGCTAAATCAGTCCAGTAGGGGGAAAAACTCAGGAAAGCTGTGTATTCTTCTTTCTCCTGATCTAATTAAAGGAGGACAGTATTGAATATTTCTTCAGCTGACCGACCTGCTTTCATTCATTGTGTGTGTGTGTGCGTGCGCGCGCGTGTGTTGGGGACCGCACGTGCATGTGTGAGGGGAGGAAGCGGAAGAAAGGAGAGGAACGCGCGTGCAGCGACAGAGAGGGGTGGGAGGGAGGAGTGTGCGTACATATTGTGTGTGTAAGGAGAATAGGAATAAACAGAAAGTTTCTGGCAACACTGCTGCTAGCTTCTCTTGTAGCAATAACATGCTCCCTCCACAGCTTACTGTGACATTACCTTCTGTTGAGTAGTTAGCCGCTCAGCCCAGTGGACATTTCAGAATAAAAGCACTTCAATTGCTGCTTTACTTCCGTTGTGAGTTAAAGTGTTGTGAGGTGAGTTAATGTGTTGTGTTGTGACCCTTCTGGGCCATGAGTTAATGTGTTGTGTTGTGAGTTAATGTGTTGTGAGTTATTGTGTTGTGTTGTGAGTTAATGTGTTGTGTTGTGAGTTAATGTGTTGTGTTGTGAGTTAATGTGTTGTGTTGTGAGTTAATGTGTTGTGTTGTGAGTTATTGTGTTGTGTTGTGAGTTAATGTGTTGTGTTGTGAGTTAATGTGTTGTGTTGTGAGTTAATGTGTTGTGTTGTGAGTTAATGTGTTGTGTTGTGAGTTATTGTGTTGTGTTGTGAGTTAATGTGTTTTGTTGTAGGTTAATATGTTGTGTTGAGTTATTGTGTTGTGTTGTGAGTTAATGTGTTGTGTTGTGAGTTATTGTGTTGTGTTGTGAGTTAACGTGTTGTGTTGTGAGTTAACGTGTTGTGTTGTTAGTTAATGTGTTGTGTGTTAAGTTAATGTTTTGTGTGCAAAGTTAATGTGTAGCGTGTTAAGTTAATGTGTTGTGTGTAAAGTTAATGTGTTGTGTTGTGACCCTTCTGGGCCACCGTAATATTTCTACAGCGCAACAAGCAAAAGACACTACAGCATGCAAAAACGATGAGCTGAGCTCAAGAAAAAAATATTGTAAAAGCATAAAGTTTTCATGAAGTTTCAAAAGTGTAATTTTATAAAAATAAAAGAACCCCACATACGGCGAATGGGATTTTTGCTCAATCCAACCTTGGGTCTCTCAGCGGCACTAAAATTCACATTCTGACCACAATGTTATACGTCTTGTATGAGAGCCACTGTTTTTAAATAATATTTTATTATTTGTTTCATTTCTAATTTAAAAACATTGTTAAAGAAGAATAAAAGTAAAACAAAGCTTTGTTATGAGACCCAAATATAAGGTACCTATCCTTAGGGGGTTAACTGTTAAAAATAAATAAATTAAAAAATAAAAACATTTTAGTACACTATGCCACAACAATACAAGCCAACTCTTGTTTTTCTTTTTTTGAATAATGCAATCAGGCCTGTCCAAAAACCAGCCCATGGGGCAAATACAGTCATCGTTCAAATTTTCACCAGCCCAGAGGCTCCTTTCATGGAAAAAAAAATCAACGGCTCCCAGCATTTTCCAAAATTGTGTGGTTGGCTCAATTCTTTTTTTAGCCATTTTAAACCTGTGGCAACACTGTCGCGCAACACTTTGTGTCACCCTCTAGTTTACTGAGGGCCCCCGCTTTCAGGAAACTGGCATATTTTTTTTAGTGAAACATGACACAACTGTGTCCGCATAAAATCGCCATGAGACTGTGGCTGTTTCCAAGGAGTTCAATCTCAAGAGGGACTACCAGATAAGTCATGCTATTCACAACAAGCTAGCTGGGATTAAAGAGTCTGAAAATTGACAATAATTTTGGTAATACGTGTATTACGTGTATTATTTGGTTTTCTATTTGAAGAAATAAAATATTTTTTTTTTTTGCAATAAAATCTTTTTAGAACAGTTCAAAGAATGTCTGGCCAAATATTTGACCCTCACACTTTTTCACCTCATTAAGTCTGGCACTTTTGCGAAAAGTTTGGACGCCGCTGATGTAAGTAATGACATGATGTTTGCAAAGCCAGAAAACAAATAGTAAAATAAAAGAACTTCATTTGAAATCAACTGTTTTTGTGTGAACTATTGATTCAGTTGAAACTTTTAAATGACAGACCTAGGATTTGGGAATTGTGTAGTATTACAATGTTACCTTGTTTATCGCTGAGGTTACCTTAAATAAATAACCATCGATACGAGAGAGCTGTGAAGTAAGACTACAGATGTTTTAAGGCAGTAAAAACCTTCACTACACACTTAATGCACTTTTCTCAGATAGACAATAAAAATTTCAAACTTTCAAAACATTTTTAAACATTTAAAAACAGGTTGAAACCTTTGCAGGAAAAAAAACATTACTATAGAACAGAAAAGATCTACTCGGGATCAAAGACTTATGTAAATTCTGTACAAGACACATGGCAAAGAGGAGATTGATTGACAAGGTTAACAGCCAATCAGCACATACGTAGAACACAGTGCGCTGTTGAAAAAAGAAAAGCATGCAAAACTGAACAGACAAAAATCAGCAAGACTGTAAAAGGTGACCAGCGATGTAGTGAACAGACACTGTACACCACATTTTTCAAACTCAAGGCCCGCGGACCAAATGTGGCCCTCCATGTCATTTTATGTGGCCCGCGACAGCATAAAGGTTTTTAATTTCTTAGAATAAAAAATAAAAATTGGTGTGCATTTATTCATATCTAGGGGGAATCAGACTTGAAATATGGGATTGGGCAACTATACATTAGGATTTAAACACTGCCAATATAACCAAACCTGTCAGAATCAAATTTAAAAGAGTTTATGCTAGAGTAACAAGTAAACATGTTTTCTATGCAACTGTAATTGTCACTTTAAAAAGTTATAGTAAATAAATAATGAGTTATTTCACATTAAGGAGTAGTTACATTTATTTTCATTTAGTTACATGTATAAGTTATATCTGGCCCTTTGAGGACAACCACCCTGCTGATGTGGCCCTCAGTGAAAATGAGTTTGACACCCCTGCTGTACACCAATAAATGGCCAAAAAACACCCCCCAAAAAACGTACATTTTTATACAATTGTGGTCTAAATCTGTGCTGCCTTGCTTGATGATGTGTGATACTGACATGAGTGATGAATAATTTATTTAATCAAGTGACTAATGAAGCAAATGGAAGGCTGATTAGTCAAAAGTCAGGCTAGATCAAGGTCAATGTATCAACAGGTTCAGAGTCTTGTTAGTCACCTGAAGATTGCTCAAATGTTTCAGAGTGGAAAAAAAAAACTGTTTGCAGGCAGACTACTCTCAATAAGATTGAGGATATTGTGAAAAACTCAGATGTTGTGTACAAAGTATTTGTTTCTCTTCACAGATTTTTGAAAGAAGGTGGCAACTGTATTGGGGTGATGGGGACACCTCTTTTTGTGTGTCTTACTTATCTGGGCCAAAACCTAAACATTCCAAAAGAAAAACATTTTCAATTTGGCATCATTGTAAACATTCTGTGGGTCTAAAACACTGATTTTGCCAGGAAGTCATTCCAAGATGATCATCTTAATAGCCATGAACACATGACGCTGCTTAGTGGACGATCATCTGGCCATTGTGCACCTATGGGTTAGTAGTATTTGGAGCCTCAAAGTGTCATCAGCAGAGTAGCATCAAGACACAGAACTACTGGCAGAGTTTGTGACAGACCCAGGACTGGAGCCCTGCGACCGATAGACCAGTTCCTAAGGACCTCTGCACTCACCACAGCTGCAAGCCCGTTCATGTGAGGGGTACAAGGGTTTCCAAACTAAAAGAATTTGCAAACAACACTACCCTAATTTGAAAATATCAAATTTATGTAATTAATTATTATGAAAAGCAGATTTTAAAGTGTATCTGACAATTATTTAGAAAGTGTCTTTTTTCTGTCAACAGCTTGCTGAATTGGACCCTTGTGTTTGTAGTTGTCATACCAACAGTTTGGACAATACAAACTTTGTGTGTGCATTTTGTTCGAGGTTCTTTCTGAGTGACTCACCTTGGGCCAGTCCAGAAAAAATAGGAAACATTAGCAGCCACATCCATAGTCAAGTGTCTGAAGCTGAACGCTCACACTTTTCTGAACATTTGGAGGAAAAAACCTATCTGCTAAATATCTGCTAGCACAGCGTGGCACTCTGTTTAGCTGGAACACGTATGAACCGTGACCTTTGTATCAGAGGATGTTCGATTGGCTGTTCTGCATACGTGTTTCTTATCTCACATGCCGAACAGCGTTTCCTCTCATTCATTATTAGTAATATCAAAGGGAACTTTTAAGTATTTCGTTAAAATTCAGATCAAATAGGAAAGCACTCATCTAAACAACAATGTCTCTAACTTATTGTGAGTAGTGAATAACAAATCCTTTTTATGGGGCTTTTTAACAACAGACTTGAAGGAAGGATGTCAAATTTATTAAAGCAGTGAGTTTAAGGTCCTTTTTTAGAAATAATTTTTTTTCTCAAATGTGCGCCAACTAAGCACTGATGGAACTGATTGTAGAAAAGTTTATTTATAATACTAGTAACACAGCACTTTCTACAGCTCTATGTTCCACCGATCATCATGTAAGATTTTAAAATGGGTGTAGAGAGGAAAACCGGAATTTTAGTATTCATAAGTGTTTTATTAAGGGCAGAGTTTGCTGCAGGGTCACCTCATATTTCTTGGAATTTGCCATGCTTGTTACTGTTCAGAGCTCTAAACATGCGAGGAGGGACAACTAGTGATACTAAACTTAGTGACTGTGTCAAGGTGACCTTTTTATGGAGCAGCAGAATGATGAAGATGATGGATGGCTCAGAAGATAACTACCTTAAGCTCAAAAACAAAATATAGCTGGGTGTTGAAACATTCCAAGGTTCACACTGGTCCCTCCTTTACCACAAATAATTCTAGTCTAAAAACATTTAGGTTTTCTTATCAGAAACTAAAAACTAAAAAAAAAAAACTCCAGTCTTTTAAATATCTCGATTACGGTAGGTTGGTGGTTAAGTAGGTCTTTCTGACCGTGCCCTGTGGACTGCATGTTTGGCAGCATGACTAAAGAGTCAAGGTGAGCCACAGGTCCTCAACACACAAGATGTGGTTTCCATGGCAACAGAAACAGGAATATGTAAAATTTTAGAAGGCTACTAACAGATGAATATCTTACACACAAAAAAAAATGTGATTCCGGCAAATTTTGATTTATCTTTCTTCTCCATAAAAGTATGTGAAATTATAACCATAATCTACTGTTAAATATTTTAAACACTCAATATTGAACTGTAATTATATTATAAGACAATTACACACTTTTTGATAACCTCTACTATTTATTTGAAGCTAAAATATTATTTTCTACTTTTTCAAAATTGTTCACATCACGGAGATTCTCCCATGAGTCTCCTTACATCTTGACTAATTAAAAAAAAAGAATAGTAACTTTTCTTATCATAGAACTTCAAATGAATAAAACATTTGGTATTGGATGTGTCAGACAGGGGTAAGGGCAATAGTAATGGCCTTGAATCCAGGTGTGGACTTGCATACCTGCAGACAGAGCACTGCCTTTGAGGTTGCAGAGCTGTGAACATGACGATGACAGAGTAGTTCCTGGGTGGAGCCTTGACATAACGTCGGAACTTGTCCCCATTCATCCGGATGACCGAGCGCCGAGAAGACCACTCCATCATCTGGTCAACTTTTTCCGACAGCAAGTTCTGAACACATGGAGAAAACAGCAAAAAGGGCATTGCAATAAATATAGCTTTCAAATGTAAGCAGTGACACGCTTCCAATCAAACAGCTCATCCTCAAATGACATTCCTGTTAAAGAGGCACAATTATGCCAATATAACACACATTAATTACATAAAAAGAAAATAAAAAGAAAAGGTTTTTGAGTTGCAATTTTTTAATCTTATTTCTCATTGACATTTTTTCTGTACTACTAATTAAAGTTCACAAAAACTACAATTTTTAATGTTATTGTTAAAAACCACAAGTTTATGATCGAAATCTGTTTTTTAGGTTTTTGTCCACTAATACACTTTGGTGACCAGTCTGAAACAAAACGCACCAACTTCACATTAGTTTCTAACAGCAAACATATAAATATACATTTCATACATACATTTAACGTTTGACTAATCTGTAATCAGCTAATTAGCATAACAAAATCATTCAGTGGTCCAGGATTCACCTTTAACTTTAACTTTGTTGTATTGGGGATGTCCTAATCAGGTTTCTTTTTTTTGCTCCTTTAATCTCGAGTGCCAACCGATGCCAAGTCCCGATTTAATACTTTGGTAACACACTTGAAAAAGCAACACATTTAATAAACAAGCTGTCCCCAATTTTGTTTTATTTTATTAACCTTCTTTCATTATTTAACAGATAAACAGAGCACTTCTGGAAAATTAGGGTGAGCAATCAAGCAAACATTGTGCAACTATCAACTAGAAAAAATAGTTAATTATTAACTAGTGAAAATAGAAGACAATTAGTCAGAAAGTTTAGTGACTGTTGTGTTAGTATCTTCAGAACTAATAAAAAGTTTTACAAGATGTACTTTTTATCTCTATTAAAAGTTAATTAAAAAATTACTGATGACTTTCTTTTAAAATTGATGTTGTAGCATTAATATGATAACGTATTCATGACTAGCTCATGTCAATGTAAAAAATGTATTAGTTTAGGTTGTTAATGGGTTATGGATATGGATTTTTCTTATTTTAGGGGGGAATATTTTTGCACTTTTTAGACAATCCTTTGGCAACATCTCACTGCCATCTCTCCGTTGGCAGCACAGACAGAGCCACTCTGATTAAAAATAAATAAAAAACAGATTTTTTTTCTTCTGTAATGCCTTTGAAGGTCATTGTTTGAATTAAGACAAAAAGCAAGAGACACTTGTTTTTGGTTTTAAAATGTTTATTGAGCCGGGACGTCTGAATCTGTGAATGTCTTGCTACCTTTTCCCGAACTTACTGCAATAGTCCCATATTCTGCTGCCCTTTACAGCGATAAAATGTAGTGATCCGTGCATGACATGCAGAGTTCAAGTAGAGTAATTATAATAATAAGCTTGAAATATATAGCGGGCATAATAATAATAAGAATAAATAAATATTCGATCCCTGATCAGGTAGAACATCCAATAACGATAGAGTCTGAAACTACATGGTAAGGAACAATTTCCGATCAAGTAATCGGATCGGGAAATCCCTACCTTTTATTGACCATATTTTGTTTTTAGAGTTTAGTTAAGACTTTTTAGACAACACACATGTGTGAGAGAAAAGGAGATAGACAAAAACCTACAAATTGTTTCAATGGAGGAAGAAAAAAATCAACACAGTGGTGTGCCTGTCCAGAGGAGGTACAAAGTGCTCTCTGTACACCTCTGCTGTTCTGTCTCTGACTCATGTTTTTATACTTTTGCCCGCATGCTTTGGGCCCCAATGGGAGCGCCGTCAGTCCCGGATGCCAGTCATGCTGACAGTAATGAAGCACTTTTCTATTTATGTGAAATATAAGAAATAAGCTGACACAAGTACACACTTGGGGTTGGGGAGGATCCAAAAACTTGGAAAAAATAACTTTATAATGGTTTAAATAAATAGCCTTTCAGTACCGAATCAGAATCAGAATCAGAATCTTTTATTTATCTCAGGGGGAAATCAAATAATTCTAAAAAGGGAAAGTAAACAGAGCGGAAGGAAGGAAGGAAGGAAGGAAGGAAGGAAGGAAGGAAGGAAGGAAGGAAGGAAGGAAGGAAACGGCCACTTCTGGCAAACAAATTCAACAGCACAAACTGTTGTTCTGGGGGTTCCAGGGGTTAACTATTAAGAAAAATGTAAATAGTGATTTGGATCTTTTACTGCAGCGTGGTCTGTTAATCTGGAAGCAATTTAAAATGTCAACCTTCTGTCTAGCTCAATTGCTTTTCCTCAATTCTTTTCAACATAAAAGCCGTCACCTTTAACAATGCGCCTGTCTGCACTTATCAGTCATTAATAGAAGAGCACAAATGTAGTATTTTCCACATTTGATGAATAGTTCATGCATTTCCAGTCCCTGCATGCATCAACAATAAAAAATTGTTAAGCCTCCGTGTTCTTAGATGGGTTTCACACAGATAGCCCTGAAGAAACCCAGACAGAATGCAGAAAATGAGTGATAGAATGCATCTTCATTTACTAAAGAGACTTTTTCATGATGTGTCCCCTTCAGATTCTCTTTATGGGCCGTTTCTATCCACTGCAAAGCTAATCAGTGGATCGCCACTGGACTTGGGTCTGTCAAATGCCTTTGCACATTCATAGAACTGCACTACGATTCATTTGAAAATGAGTGAAGAGCCTCATTTTACAGCAGGACAGGGTTTGTTTGTTTCTACGTCAGACTTCAGGAGAGGCTATCCAATAAATCAAACTGTGAAACGGTCTATTTTTTACAAGATACTGTACTAATTTGAACAGCAGCTGAGACCAAAAAAGACATGCATTTCACTGTCAACATTTTTATGCCACTGTCCACTACAGTTCAGTCTAACACAATGACACCGGTTTGTTAGTTTAAGTTTTTTTTTGGTAAAACTTTCTTTTACAGTACAGTACTTACAGTGTACTTAATTGGTATTTACATGGTACTTATTGTTTAACTACTGGGTACTTTCAGGGTATTTACATGGTATTTTTATGGAATTTTCTGGGCATTTACAGGGTGTTTACATGGTACTTTTTATTGAACTTACTGGGTACTTACATGGCACTTTTTTTGTGTCTACTCTGTACTTACATGGTACTTACTGTGTATTTATGTGGTACTTTTTGGTTCATTCCTATGTGGTACATACTGGGTATTTATAATATACTTACTGGGTATTTACATGTTGTGGAAAGGTGTCTTTTGTGGTACTTACCACATGTAAGAACAAGGTAGGTACAAATAAAGTACCTTGACCTTTAGCTCTGCACTCGGATGTTTCATGGTATTTACCATGAATTTACCACAGAAACTACCCCTTAAGTACAATGTAACTGGACTGTAAAAGAAAGTTCGCCGTATTTCCACTCAACTACATGGTACTTTCAGTAGTAAATGATGGGTATGTTCACTTGAATATTACTTGGTACTTACCCCTTAAGTACAATGAAACTGGACTGTAAAAAAAGTCAGCCCTATTTCAACTCTATTTACATGGTACTTTAAATAGTAAATGATGGGTATGTTCACGTATTACCTTCCAGTACAGTGTACATACACACTTGGTCTTCTGACCATACCAAATGAGAAAATGCTTACTTGTTGGTAAAGGTGAAGTAACTGTATTGTAAAAACATATTCTGGCCTGATTACTTCTTGTAACATGGCGAATCTAAAGAGAAACAAGACAGCAGTATAAACAACAATCTTTAATATGATACACTTCTACCTTTACCAACAAGTTAGCATGGTCTCATTTGGTAAGGTCAGAAGACCAAGTGTGTATATAAACTGCACTGGAAGGTAAAACGTGAACATACCCAGCATTTACTATTTAAAGTACCATGTAATAGAGTGGAAATAGGGCTGACTTTCTTTTACAGTCCAGTTTCATTGTACTTAAGGGGTAAGTACCAAGTAATATTCAAGTGAACATACTCAGCAATTGCTACTGAAAGTACCATGTAGTTGTGTGGAAATAGGGCTGACTTTCTTTTACAGTCCAGTTTCATTGTTTTTGGTAAATACAATGAAACATACGAGTGGAGACCTAAAGGTCAAGGTACTTTATTTGTACTTACCTTGTTCTTACATGTGGTAAGTACCACAAAAGACACCTTTGCATGCATTACATGTAAATAACCAGTAAGTATATTATAATACCCAGTATGTATCACATAGGAATGAACCAAATAGTACCACATAAATACACAGTAAGTACCACAGAATAGACACAAAGAAGTACCATGTAAGTCTCATTAAAAGTACCATGTAAACACACTGTAACTACCCAGTAAATTCCATACATAGTACCATGTAAATAACCTGAAAGTACCCAGTCGTTACACAATAGGTACCATGCAAAACCACTTAAGTACACTGTAAGTACTCTACTGTAAAAGAAAGCGTTACCGGTTTGGTTTGTTTTTCTTAGGAGGTGAAGCTCTTTAATTAGAAAAAGACAATGTAAAGGCTGTCTTTAAAGACCCACTCCAAAAATAGAATTTTTTGAGTTCTTGACAAGCTCTTGTAATAATTTTCTTATGATGGAAGACATATATAAAGAAAATTAAGATTAAAATTGAAATTCTGTTGATTTCTTTATTCAAATCATTGTAAGCAGACACAAAAATTGCCATGGAGAAAGCCTGCAGCAGTGACATAAGTGCTACAGTCAGTGGGCCACAAGCTGTCTGCTCCACTCCATTCTGATGCATCAATTTGCAGACAAAAAGGTCCATGTACATTTGCGAGGGGCTTTACTTGTCGCTCAATTTGGTGCCGAGTAGAGGAGGGAGGGACCACAGTTATACCCGCTCAAAGAGCAACATAGGCGAACAACATTCAGCAGCAGTAACTTCCAGGGTGTGCCTCTGCGCGGCACGAGCCTCTGCACAGAGGCCAGGGCTGCGCAGCGGGTGCGCTGGAAGTTTTCTACCACAACAGTGACACAACGTAACACAGCGCTAACAGGGCTTGTTTAAAAAACATGTCTGTAAAAGTCACTGAGAGCTTTCTTCATCTTCCTCCTGTGCACTGAAACCATGGAAGTCTTCCTCCTTTGTTTTAGTTTTTTTTTTTTTTTAATGGGAAAAGATTATATTTTCCCAGCTCTCTGATCTCTTGCGCTTCCATTGTTTTCGGAGTAAAGTCAGTCTGCCGGTCTCTCGCAAAGTGCAGATGTGAAAAAAGCAGCAGGCAAAGAGGAGCTACTTCCACGAGGCTGGGGGTGTGTGCACGTGCCCCAAGAAGCGCCCCCCACCCCGTAACTTCTGCTAGTTGCCTCCGTGTCGCCTCTAGCTTTGACTGATGGCGCAGTGGATCTTGGGGGGATTCTTAACCGGATCCAGAGTTAGAGTGCTGCATCTTTACTGTCGATGGCAAGAATCCAAAGCATTATGTTTTTAGGCTGTTTTTGTAATGATTTCATGTAAAAATGAATCAACTAGAAGCAGAATTAGGAAAAAAGGGCCTTTTCTGTCAATCCGCTTCCATTCAGTAAATCTATCCTTGTTTTCTTAGCAGGTTTAAATTTGACTGTCCAGTTGGTTCAGACTACAGGTGACTGACTGGAATCCCTCTTCTCGTGGGGGCGTTTTTCAGCAAGAAAGCAGAAACAACTCATTTGTGATAGAAAATCAAACATTTCATAGACGGTATGAAAACACCAAAAGCAGAACAAAGATTGATTAGAAATCAATACAGGAGTTCCTTGGAAAAATAACTGTTGTTCTTATCTGATGTTTTCATTATGTTGTGACTTCCTCTCTGTTTCCTTTAACATAATACAATTTTCTAAAGTAACACCTATAGTTTTTCTTTACAAAATAATGGAATGATTTGGTTGGTAGATTTTTTTCTTTTTTCAATCTACCAGCCAAATTGGTCGATGAGTAAAAAAGGAGATTTTGGTCTCTGGGGTTGTGACGCCAAACTTGTAGCACAAAACAAAACGCAGCGAAATCCGTTTCAAGGCTAGCAGGAGCTCACAAAACATCAGCTGCTATGATCTGTAAACATTTTTCAGGCTTGTATTTAGTTGAACTTTGTGTTTGAGACCATTTCCAAAGGAGATGTTAAAATAAAATAGTTTTTGTTAAATATATTCCATCATTGATAATTTTTGTTAAAGAAAGTAAAAGCTGAGAGGAAGAAAGAAAATCGAAAATCAAATTTGGAATGAAAAAATTTGGTGATTTTTTTTTTGTGGCCATATCTCCCAACTCTAACTCAAATGTACTAAACCTGAATATTATATGAAAGATAACTGGAGGGTGAACTTTAGGCCTTTTGCTTTGCCACAAATGAAGGATGAGCAAGTTAGTCTGGCATTTGTGACAAAACAAATCACAGAGAAAAAAAATTAAGTCAATCGGTCAGGGAAAAGCCGAAGAAAAGAGAAGAATCAGTCAATCAGGATGGTCATATTTGAAAACTGTTGGCACATATTTCTTCCAGAAATGTCAAAAGGAAATGTGGTGTATCAACATCCCAATAAGGGAAGGAAAACAATGCTGCTGCATCTTTTTTTGTTAAATAAAAACAACCATTTTTATTTTAATTTACTCTTCAATGAAGAATAAAATCTGAATTGCATAAAATTTGTAGTAAAGCTTAACTGAGATTCATGTTCGTCATTTTTTAATTTTTTAGCTACATATTGAACATCTGTTCTGGACTATAATGTTGCTGTACTGTAACACCGCATAGTGGTATCATTAGTGATGAAATCTCCATTGGCTCCCTTGTAGGTAATGGATGGGGACCTCCAGTCAAGGATTTGTTCTGTGAGCTTTTCACTTAAAAAGCTAACAGTATTTGTTCTATGAGCAATCCCTTGCTTTTGGAGGTCTTACCAGGGGCCTAATGTAAGTGAATTGGTCTTGGCTTTGGCCATCAGCCTCCTATATAGTATCCCCCAAGTCCCTTATTGAAAGGAGGATTACTGGAAATTGGCTTCATATAACAAGGAACAAAGACTTGTCTCGCTCACTCCTGCCTCTTTTCACACAATAGCACACACAATCCATAACACACAGACACGTGCACAAAAACTGGTCTAAGTCTTTGAAAGGAGATTCCATTGAAATTGAATGCATTGCTCGTCTCCTTGCTCACTCTTTTCACAACTAAATGCCGAACTCCAACACTTACACATACCTTTATCTTTAATGTCATGAGAAATACAAAATACCTCAATAAAGATGAAATGGATCAATGAAAATGGAAAAACTGGGCATTTCATAGGGACAAATCCTCTTTGAATCGAAGATGGAGGCGGGCAGTATACAGCTCATATACTAATATACCTTACATTGGCTCATCACTTCAAGGTTCGCCACAGCGATCCAGCTTTCACTATTATGCACAGGTGGTTTGGCAGAGATTTTTACGCCGTTTGCCCTTTCTGACACAACCTTGTATTTTATCCAGATTGGGGACCGGCACAGGGGGGCCTTGTGGCTACATGGTTAGGCACTAGCGAGAAGGATCCTGCCAAGGAACCCACACTGGATGTAGCTCCCCCTGGAAATAAAACACTAATGTCCAGTGTGCCAGTCCTGTACTTAACCAACTAAGCCATCCAGCCGCTATGCTAATATAAAAATATACTTACAGAAATTTTCTTTAAAACTTTCTAAATGCACAAGTGGGTTTTTTCGGTTTGTTTTTTTTACCCAGTATCAGAACTCTGCTCTTGTAAAATATGCATATGAAATCCCGAAAGACTTCCAGAAAATTGTGCAATTCCTATAAACAATATATTACGACTAAAGCATGTACCGTGTATTCCGGGCAATAGAGCACACCTGATTTCAAGTCGCACCCTTTACAATTTTAAAGGGTAAACTACTTTATACACACACAAGCTGCACCTGTATAATAGCCACATGCGCCAACATGTTGTTTAAACATGTTGTAGGATAGGTTCTGCACGTTCTGAACAATCTCAGAAAGGGAGAAGCAAACGCAGATTGCAAGAGGGAGTGAGAGCAAGAGCAGGAGCAGTGAAAATGTGTTGAGGGTTTGTGTTTATGTTTGTTATACAGAGTGAAAGAGAACTGTAATAAAAGAAGGTTTCCCCCAGAAGAAGATGAATGATTCTTTATTAACCTACTCTGGAGGCTCTGAGGGTCCGAACGGGAAGTGAACAACCGAAAGAAGATCTGCCTTCAGCAGGGGCCCCCGGTCGCTCTGGGTGTCATCCGCTTCGGCTGCGGGGTCTGGGGTGGGGTGGGGGTGGGGGGGTCTTGTCGGCCCTGTCCTGTGGGGGGGGCATTCTAGGGGAGGGAGGGGGGGGCGCTATTGGTACGGGGCAGGGGGGGTTGACGGGTCGGGGTCTCCGCTGAGGCCATCGGCGGTTTCCCCGGCCGGTTGGCTGCCTCGGTCCCGTCGAGGCCTGACCAGAGCTCTTCTAGGGCCGGCGTTTGGGGGTGGGGGCCTGGGCTTGCTCCGGGGGGGGGGCGACGCTTTCTGGCTCCTCTCTCTCTGTGTGGGGTGGGTGGTGCTGGGCCTGGGGTGTCGGCGCCTCCGGGGGTGGGGCCCCTGGGCTGGGTGGGCCTGGCCCCCTTGCTGGGGGGGGTTTGGCGGGGGACAGCTGTTTGACCACCGACCAACTTACCCCCTTCCTCATATAACCTCATATTAGGGTGAGGGGGTGGGGGGCTTAGCAGGCGATGGGCCTTGGGGGTGGGGGGGGGGGGGGGGGCAGGGCTCGACATAGCCATTTGTCCGCTGGCCCGGTCCTGTTTTTCGAGCAGTACGGACCACAAGACTTTATTTTTTACTTGTCCGCTCGGGCCACTAAAATATCTAACAATTAATACATTTTTCACCTTTTACAATAAAGTATATTTTGCGAAAACGTGTAGATTTACCTCGTCTTTATAATTCACTTTTTGTGCTAGTCCTGTGTTCAGACTTCAAGGGTTTCTATGGGAAACCTTTTATCACTCTTCTCCTCCTCTCCCGCCTGCGCGCGCGGCTGTCACTGCCGAGCACCACGCGGCACGCGCTCACTCAATTTTTTTCTTCAAACTTTATTGAATGTAACAATTCAATACTAAACAATGTTAAACAGCAACAACGAAGGAACAAGCCAGTGGGTTATTATTACATTTTATGCAGATATATTTAAACTGACACACATATCAGCGCTCCCTGGTGGTTTTTCCCCGCGATGATCATAAATCCAACACCGTCATTGAAGAGAGACTGAAGCATGTCAGAGATGTGGAAGACATGGCAGGAATAGATAGGAATATGTTAGATGGAGTGACGGGTGGAATTAGTACTATGGACAGCAAGATATTTAATGAATGCATTGAAGATGAAACTGTATGCACTAAGCTTTAAGCTGAATGTCAAAGAATCAAAGGCAACTCAAAATACCTGAATTTCAGACTCAAATGGAGTATAAGGTCAAACTACTTAATTTTGTTTTTCTTTACAACACTGTAAGCAGTAAGTATTTCTAGTTAGCTGAATGGTCTCAGTAATTTAATTGTATTTAATTTTTCAATTATTTAATTTAATTAGGTAACTAAAGTAACTAAAAAGTAAATGTAACTTTGCAACAGTAACAAAAAGCAGAACCTCAAGGCAGACAGGGGAAAAAAAGTCAATAAAACTTCTTAACTATTGATTAGGAACAAATGTGAAATAGCAGTGATTAGAAGCAGCATGAAAACTTCTTAACTAGTGTTAACTACTACACTGCAGCGCTCTCTTCAAAACATCTGAAACAGACTAGAGCAGATTTAAGTTTGATATGCTCTATTTTTAGTCATTGAAAAGTGTATAAATAAGTGCTAGATGTCACCAGAATGCACCAAATTGCACCATATTAAAATTTTCCGGGGGGGCATGCCCCCGGACCCCCCTAAAGTTGCAAGCACCTGCGGAGCGGCGGGTCTCGCTGTGCGCGGTGTCGGGCCAGTAACTTTCAAAAACTACTGGCCCTGTGGGCCAGTGCAAATTTCTGGGCTATGTCAACCCCTGGGGGGGGTTACTAGGCAGTGCCCCCCCCTCCTATGGTTGCCGTATGGAGTGGGCCCCCCCTCTTTCGGTTTTATTTGCACCTTAGACATGTAGGGCCCTTGGTAGGGGGGGTGCTTGGACATCACTGCAAGCAAGCAGCAGATGTCCTCCTAGCACCCTACCCGCCAATTTTAACCGCACCTTAGACATTTAGGGCCCCTTGGTGGGGAGGGTGAGGGGACATCACTGTGAGTAATCAGGAGATGTCCCCTTAGTGCCCTACCCGCCAATTTTAATTGCACCGCCCTTAGTACACACACCCCTCCCTCCTCAATATATACATCCCAACATAAACACACACACATGCACAAACACACCCTCTCAAACACACATACACGCACACACATTTTGCAAGGAAGGTGGGACCTAGGACCATCTGTCCCCTACCTCTTCCCTGGTGGGGGGTACGGGCCCCTTTGCAACGGCGGCCGTGTCCCCGGGGTGCCGGCTTCCTGGGCCCGGCGGTGCTCTCTCCGCGCGGTGGGGGGGGTGTTCACATTACATCTGAGCCGGGGGTGTTCGTGTCCCTGGGGGGTGGGTTCTTGTCCCTGCTTCTGAGCGCTGGGCCCCGCCAAATTTCCAACTGTGGCCGAGCCTGGTCAGGCCATATTTACAACACCCCTTGTGGGCCCTCTTTTTTCCCCGGGGTTCCCCCCTCCTGGGCGGGGGCGGCGGGCCCCTGCCTTGCTCCTCCCTGGACCAACCGTGGGCCGGGCGGATGGCTGCCTGGAGTGCGGAGCGGGTCTCCCTTGGGGGGTCCTGGATCGTACCTGGGGTTGGGGCGGGGGGATGCCCGGAACTCCTGGGTGGTGGTGGGGTGCTCGTCTGGGGCTGTGGGCGTCCTTCTCCGGTGGGGCCCTGCGTTGGGCGCTCCCGGCGCGGCGGGGGGGCTGCTCTCCTGGTTGGGCTGGGGTGGCGCTCTCTTTCCCTCCGTGCCTCCCTGCTCTCTGGCTCTGGGGGCCTTGCGGCGGTCCTGCTGGCCCTGGCCTGGGTGGCGGGCTTGGTCGCCCGGGCAGCGGTTGTTCCCTGCCGGTTCCCGTGTGGCGTTGGGGGGATTCCGGCTGCCGCTGCTGCTGCGGTGGGGGTCTTGGGGTGGGGATGGCTTGGCACTCTCCCTCCTTCTTTTCACGTTCCACCATCCATTTTAGAAGAACATAAACACTCACCTGAGCACAGGTGTTAGCTCACCTTTGCACTAACAGTTTGCATGATTGAATGACTGAAATATTTCACACTAGTTGGTTTTAAGGCATAAGTATGCGTGTGAACACTATCTGTTTTGTGTACATGTCGACAGGTGGACATTTTTGCAGCTAGCAGGTGTGTTTATAACATTTGAGTGTGTGTGTGGACAGGCCCCGCCCTTTTTGTACTACATTTGAACCTTACCATAATGATTAACAACCAGTAAACTTGTTGCTTTATGCTGCTTCATGTTCTTACCCCCCTTCCCCTCCTATTATCACCCTCCTACCCCCCCCCCCCCCTCTCTAACGTCCCTCTCTCTTCTTCCCCTCTTTCCTTTTCCGTCCGGTCCAACACCAAAGATTTTCAAACATGATTGAAATTAATAAAGTTTGGCCTCAATTACAAAAGGGGTTTATTCAGACATACCTTTGGTTTGTCTGAAGATTAATAACCCCTCTTGTTAAAATAAAATATGTCCAACACAAGAGGCCGTCAGCTCTCATCTGTCTGCCTAGCTGTTGGACAGGACAGTTAAAAAAAATAAATAAATAAAAAAAGAAAAAGAAAAAAGATCTGCCTTCAGCGCAGAGGAAAGAAACAAAAAGTGATCGCAGGAAAGGTTCAACACATGATATATTTACAAAGAAAGACGGTCCACAGAAAGAGTTTTCAAAGTTTTAATAATATACCTGAGCTTTTCTTTCCAAACAGTGCCTGTGACACGGCAGTAACACGGCAGCAATATGGTAGTAGCAGGGCTGGTTTAAAAACATGAACGTAAAAGTCACTGAGAGCTTTCTTCATCTTCCTCCTGTGTACTGAAACCATGGAAGTCTTCCTCCTCAGTGTCAGATTGGAATAGCGTCAGATAGTCTTCGCCACACGCTATCTCAGTCTCTCCTTCGTTGTCGTTGTCAGTGTCACTCTGAGTCAAATTCACTCCTGAGCTTGCGCAGTCCTCTCCGTCACGCAGCAGACGGGCTTTTCCAAACCCGTTGGTGAAGGTGGATTTATTCACACTGCCTTTAACGATTGTTTTTAACTTGAAAGATGCATCATATTGTAGTGGCGGTCACGTGCACGTTGGGTCTAATAGCAACAAGTGATTGTGGGATGTGGCCAAATAGGGCTGAGCATGGGTTTTTCTTTTTGTTGCCCCATGACTGAGGGGTCTAAGAGCAGAAGAGACTTGCATGCTGTTTGGCTGTTTGTGGGAGTGTCAAAAGAAATGGACTTGATGCTGGAAATGGAAGTATGCATTCAGCTTCACTCATAGCCTCCTCCTGAGACTGTTCAACGTCAAGAGGTGAATAGTTCACTGATAGTTTTCAATTGCAGTCAGTTGTGTGTCAGCTCAGATGACTGACCACTAGAACCATCTGCTGTTCTTTTGAAATACCTGTAAATATCTGTTCGTGTTATTCATTCTCAAAGCGGAAATTTACTTTAAACTTGCAATTCCCTTTGTCTCACGCTTACCTCTTCTGCTCGAGTGCCCCTAGCGTCCATTAGAAAAAATGCATAAATTAGCCGCATCCTCGAATAACCTGCACGGTTGAAAACGTGTGACAAAAGTAGTGACTTATAATCCAGAAATTACGGTAAACAGTGGATTAATCAACAAAATTATAAACTGAAGAAGGACCGTTTTCTATACAGGCCGACCAAAGACTTCCTGCTCTGTTAAATTCTAATACATCCTCTTGCAATAGAAAAATAGATCCATGTACATCTTTATTTTCCTCGTCTGAGCTGCCATCTTGCCCCAAACTGTATGGCTGGATAGCTCCAATATTCCTTGCCATTTTTGTTGCACCGCTAATTTGTGGAATCATGTGATTAATCTTAAAGGTTAAAATAAAATTCAAAAGGTAGCTTTAATCATTTTTCCTATTACAACAGACTTCTAACATTGACCTTTACAGCATCAAGAGGTATTTCTTTTGACAATTTTGAACATTTAAGAGAAAAACAAGCAAACAAACAACGACAACAAAATCTCAGATCCAGAGAGCTTTAATTTAACATACAAAAAAAAAAAAAAGAACCCTCTGAGCAATCCAAAAATATTAACCACAAACTCTTGGTCAATATGATCATGTATTATGTTGATGTACCTTATTCCACAGTTTACCGCCCCCTCTGCATACGCCATGATAACGAGAAGGTGGTTGGACATTATCCCTTACACAATAAATATTAGTTGTGGCGTTATGGCATCTTTTTGGATTGATCCTGTTAGAAACTACAAAGTTGCGCATTGATGACGTCACAGCAGCGACGGGCGCACACTCTGTACAGGGACGCCATTGTCAATAAATGGAAGGTAAAACGCATTTACATCCGAGTTTAAATAAAACATTAATAAGTAAACAGACCTTTTTTATGTGACACCACCCCAATAGTTTGATTAAAATGAGATTACATAAAATCGTGTGCCAATTTATCTTGAAGTAACTAATCGAGATTAATGTGATAATTTGACACCCGTAAAAAAATATATATACATTTTGTTGATTGCTCTTAACCCAACCTCCCCCAACTTCATTTAAAACAAACCAAGTTCAAATGAACTGAACAATGTAACTTTACTGTTTGCAAATACATTTGTTTTGAATCACTCTGGTTTTTTTCCTTGATTATGATAGCACTGAGTAAAAAAAAAAAACATCAAAAAACAAAAATGTATTGCCAGAATTGATTTTTACAAGTCTTCTTTCTCTTTCGGCTTTTCCCATCAGGGGTCTCCACAGCGAATCATCCTTTTCCACCTCACTCTATCATGAACATCTTCTACCCTAACATTAGCCAACTTCATGTCCTCTGTTAAGACATCCATATATTTCCTCTTTGGCCATCCTCTTGCCCTCCTGCCAGGCAGCTTCATCTCCAACATCCTTCTACCAATATATCCACTATCCCTCCTCTGAACATGTCCAAACCCTCTCAGTCTGGCTTCTCTGACTTTGTCGCCAACACAGGCAACATGAGCTGTCCCTCTGATGTACTCGTTCCTTATCCTGTCTAACCTGGTCACTTTTACAAGTGATGTTTTGTAATTAATAACTATTCATGGAATCCTAAAATCAATTTCTTTTATGTCTTTTAGTAAACAACACACAATAGCTTTTAAAAATGTTTTAAAGGTAGAAATCTATAAATGCAAATACATTTGGTTTTAAATTAAGATATAAAAAACAAGGGCTTGTTCTATATAGTTAGCATCTGGTTATAAATCGATAAAAAAGTGAACTCACGAATTAAAATGCATACATTATTTTGGCAGTGACACCCAGTGCAGACATACATGTTGCTTTGACTAGTTGCTATACACTTAATAAATTGTAAAATCAAGTGTTGGATTTTTTTCTAGCCAAGATAGAGTTAACCAACATATGTTTAAATGTGCATCTTTTTCAAAAATTGACAAAAACAAATCCTGTAAGTTAAAAAAAAAAACAAACAGATAAATTCTTTAAATCGCTTTCCTTTGTTTTTGTGTTTATTTTGGTTTTTAATCATTTCAGTAATTATCTGACAAATATTTATGCTAGGTTAAACTTTGGATCCTTGTCTGACACAAAGAACCAGAAGTTCACTTCTTTCCTTTCCGCAATTTAAGATGATATAAATCTTCTGTCACTTCAGTGCTTTTTGGTAGATTTTTCTTGTAAACATGCTGCAATTCTTTTTCTGATAGGAATCTTGCTGTCTCTGCAATTTGAGTGCATCATCATTAAAACGTGTGGCTGAATCAGCAGCAATAGTTGGGCCTCACACTTCATTTTGTTTAGTTTCTTTTACAGAAACTGAGCTTTGGATGTCAGGAAAAATACTTCTTTGCCCATTAAAAACATTTTTTTTGAGTGAGTCTGTATTATTGTTAGACAATTGTGGCTGCAGTGTCATAGAAGTATTTCATGGATTCATTGTTTGGAGGAAATGAACTGCTGGTGCTGTCGGGCAGTGGAGCAAAACACAAGGAGGACCAAACACCAATGACAGCTTGTACAGCATTCTCACCCAGCACTGTTGGGATAGGAGATCTTTGTATTAACTCTGCATTTATGCATACCTCATACAAGACAAATCAGCAAAAGGACAATGTTGCCTTTTCTGGGCTGCTGTATCAGTGGGTGCATCATGAAAAAAATATGATTTACTTACCACCATATTGTTTTGGTGCATGGTTTAAGTGTGGAACAACAGAACTAAAACAGCCACCGTAGTCAATGTAAAGGGCAAACGATAAGCCGCGGACAAATGTAAAGTAACGATTGTCGTGTTATCAAACAAAAGAAATGGTCCAACTGTTAACTTGTTAGAACATTTATTTTAACACAACTGAAATGGCTTCTTACATGCTTTTCTGTGTTTCCATAAGCAGCTGTCATATCACCCTTAAAGCTACCTTGTAGTTCATTAACAATGCCACGAAACCAAAACTATGAGACACAGCAACTCATTTAAATGTGGTTAGATTAATTCACGATCATCAAAACAACTTTAAACGTGATCTGCATTGGTTCTCACACCGTTTTTCAGACAATCTATATGTCATAAACACTTATCAGCATACAAAAGACGAACACATTCAATGGTACTTCCATCTTTCTGTGACACAGTTTAATGACTTCCTGTTCTGCATTAGTCCAAGGAGGACAAAAAGAAAAATAAGAACACAATTGGAAGTAGGCCTGCACAATATATCGCAAATTTATCGTTATCGCGACATTAAGCTGTGCAATATGCATACCGCAAAAGACGGCGAAATCGCAATAAATGGTTACCTTAAATGTGCTAAAACAATCTCATGGCAGCTTGAAATATTGAACAAATGAAATAAATCCCTTTATGCATTTAACCAATCGGAAGGACCCGTTTACGTTGTTGATCAATCAGTTGAGCCCTTTTATGTTTGATGTTTGCCTCCTACGTCGACAAGGGTCAGTTGGAGTATAATTTTTAAACTGTTGTAGTGAAATGGAAATTATGTTTTTGGTTGTTTTGCTATTTGTTTATATACCGTGAATTATATCGTTATCGCAATATTAATCACCAATATCGCATATCGCGAGTTTTTCTCATATCGTGCAGCCCTAATTGGAAGCTATTTATGTTGTCTTAATGGAAAAAAAAAAAAATATTACAAAGTTCAGGAGTAGAATGACCTGCTACTCCTCCATGTTGGTTTGGACTCCAGCTGATGATCATGTTATCAACAATGCCACGTGCCAAAGCCGAGTCCCTGATTCATTGACAATACGTGTTTCCTTTAAAGTTTCATTTTTTTAAACTCTTGATACAACGCTTTGCCCAAATCGCCTCGCTTCCAGGCCGGCACGCTGCACCATCACTCAAATTGAACTGCAAGACCTCTGAGCGTCCAGTTTCAACACAAAGTCTGTACATTGACCTATCATTGAAAATGTTCGTGTGAACTGGTCTCAATATGAAATAGCTTTTTTGTTCATTGTATTTAATTACCTACTGAAGTAAAATTACGTTTTTTGTATCATCAAGCGGTCACCAACTGGTAAGTGCACTGCACTGTGGAAGAATTTTGTGATGCTGGCACGAGAAAACAGCATTGGAAAAATGAACCAAAGCCACCTCATTCATCAAACTTTTCAACAAAGGCTAAACATTTGACAAACACAATTTTAAAAGTAATTCTGATACTACCTAGTATTTTGGTCCTTGACTAATAATCTGATGATTTCAAAATGTTTTAAAAAAATTTACATTTAAAACCCACAAAATGTAAAAATAAACAGAAAAGTCAACAATTTAAGAAAAGTCAACAATTTAAAACACATCCATTCTGGAATAATGAAATACCTTTAAGCTTTAGTCACAACTGCCCTTAAGGCTAGGCATAAGCTGTCTGTAGGTGAAAAATGGGCAAACCTGGGCACCAGGGCATGCATTCAGGTGGCCCGCAAAAAGTGGTAGACTGCTGGGTGAGCACATGGAGTGAAAATGTTCATGCAAATGTTTTACATTGGGCATGCTGTGGGTGACAGGTCACAGTAAAAACTAATACAACATGCAAGGGTGAGAGAGAAATGTTAATTTTTTTCAACCCCCCAAAAATCCCACAAACTGATGTTTGCACTCCTTGCATGTAGCCTTGCTGTTAGAAATGAGGAAAACTCGACAATCAGAGTGTGGTTTGTGTGGGCATCCTTGCGCAGCCCGTGCACACCCTGCACATGCACCATAAGCGCAGGGTCAGTAAAGAGCCAGTGCATGCACTTTACCAACAACTCAAGGGTGGCGTAAGGGAACTGTACAACAGCATCACCCACATAGTTCATAAGTGCATTTAAGTTAGTTAAATGTTTACTTTAAGAAGGTTTAAAAGCAACCTTTGACCTTTATACTTGCCTTAAAGCTGCTCTGCTCTTTAAACTTTATGTACAAGTCGGTCATCTAGACCTTGCCATTATTTCAGCAACACTTGTTTTTTTTTAATTGCAAAAGTCAGGGTCACGACCACAATAAACACCAAAGCATATTAAGCCCATAAGTGTAATTAGCCAACCGTGTTGCCTCATTAGCCTTTGGAGGCTAATGGCATTAATAGGGCTTAATAACCTATAACACAATGTGCTGCTAAAAGGTCTAGCAAGCTGTTGGCATTTGCTACCTGCATCTACTAAGGTAAGCAGTGCTGTTAAGTCTCAACAGAACCATTATACATGCTGGCTTTAAAAAGATCTATAAACACAATGACCAGGTAATGTAAACAAAAGAAAGTGTTCTTGAATGTATAGTTGTACTATCATTTTTAGGCAATATGTGCCTGAATTCAATGAAAAAAAAAGGATTTACATTTATAAAAGAAAGTACACAACCCAAATAATCAATGCGATTACATGTATTTTTTCTTTTAAAACAATTTTTGTTTGAGAAAAATCTTACCATGAGGTACTGCAATGGCTGAATGAAATATGTGTATAAATTACTGGTTGTTTTGAGGTAAACAATTAGGTGTTTGCCAATAGAATACAGCAGTAACTAAAGTAATAAATGGCTTAAATATTTCCTAATAAGATTTGTCAATAATGAAATAAAAAGGCTGCATTAGCAGTATTACTTCTTAAACAGAATGCTAAATGGGCATGTTGTCTTAATGACTTACTATAGTACATTCAGCCATTCATTCTCTAACTCTTTGTGTGTGCTGGGGGGTGGAGTAGGGGGTCTTCTGTATTTGAGATTAGGTTACTGGAACAGCAACCTGAAAAAAGATCCCAAAGCTTCCCTCTCTACAACCCTCCAGCACCCTCCACAGGGACACAGTGAGCAAAATCTAAAATATCTTTCCAGTAGGTCATGTTTCTTTCCCAGTGGATGTGTCCAAATAGTATGTTCTGAAAGGAATCTAAAATAGATTTCCAAACCAAGATTTTTCAAGCACAAGGAATAATTTTATTCGTAAACCTCTTGGGACTGAAAGACAGTAACAAAGGACAATACTGGTGAAATCAACCCATTGACGGCATAAGAGCACCGGACTGAGCAAGTTTTACGTCACCCATTGAAAACGCCTTACTTCCAGTTCAAATGAAATGGAGTCAATTCAGTTGAAATTTTTTTGGGATACGGACTGTTACCACCCCGACAGGCAAACCACTCCCAGTCAAGGGGAAATCACAAAGGGGCCATAACATATGAAAAAACCGACACCAATAAGTTAAGGGACACAGTTTATTGAGTGGAAGGAAGAACCTGTGTCCTGTAAAACAAAAATAAATAATGGGGGTTGGGGGTTGGGGTGAGCTCTTCGAGTCATTTGGCAAGACCATGAGCCAGGGATCACATCTAAGCCTGGGGGTGTCCATGTCCCTGAAGTGCAGTTACTGGTCATTGCCCTCGAGTGCTGGGCCTCTCCAAGATTCCAAACCCTGGTCGGGCCATGTTTACAACAGTCTTTGTGGACCCCCACTTATATTGGGCATCCATCTCCTTGGCAGGTGTGGGCACCCCCTGCCTTGCTATTTCCTGGTCCTCCCGCAGGGTGGGTTAGTGGCTGCCTGGAGCATTGGGCGGGTCTCCCTTGGGGGGCTGGCTTGTGCCTGGCGTTGGGGGATGTTCAGAAATCCTGGGTGGTAGTGGGCTGCTTGTATGGGGATGGGGGTGCTTTCCCGGGGTGGGGCCCCACTGTGGGCCCGGCGGGGGGAGGGGGTATTCTCCTCACTGGGCTGGAGCTTGCATTCTGTGCTCCTTTGCCTCTTTGCTCTCTGGCATTTGGAGCCCCCATTTGGTCTGGGAGGTGGACATGATTGCTCTGCAGGCAGATTTCCTCTATCTGATATACCGTGCAGGTGTTGGAGGGGTCCTGGCTGCTTCCATTGCTACTCTAGGGAGGCTCTTGGTGTCGGGATGACCGGGCACTAACCCCTTTTTTTTTTTTACATTTAATCATCTACCCCAGCAGAACATAAACACTCACTCGAGCACAGGTGTCAGCTCACATTTGCACAATTTGCTTGACCGAATGAAATGCTTTAAATGTGATGGTTTGTATACCTACATATGCATGTGTGAACTGTAGTTGTATTGTGTATCTCCTATTTCCTTTACCCCTGTTTTTTTCTCCCTCTTTTGTGCCCTCCCCCCAACATCCCTCTCTCTTCCCTCTTCTTTTCCGTCCGGTTCAACAAAAAAATGATGCAAATATAATCAATATTAATAAAGTTACTAAAATTACTTATTAAATTACGAGCGGGGGTTTATACAAATATACATCTTGTGTGTCAGACGATTCTTAACCCCGTTGTAACAGTAACATTTGTCCACTACAAAAGGCCTTGCGCTGTCAACTGTTTGCTTAGCTGTTGGACAGAACAAGTTAAAAAAACACAACTTGAACAACTTGCAAAAAAAAAGAATAAACTCATGAAAAAAAATGAGGATTAGCAAGACTAGTTAAAAATGGGCATCAGAGCAAGAATGGTTATTCTAACAACTGTAATGAGTAAGTAATAACTTTATCTCTCAACAGAATTCTATGGGATTTTGGCTTCTTGGAGCCAGCAAGTACTTTGTATTTGGAACACGAGTCACTCAGTCCTTTTCTCTTACACAGTCAATGGATGAACCATTATCGAAAATGACTAAAAGCTAAGCACAACCTCCGTTATTAAGACTTTGTAACAAATAAACCCAAAGGCCAAGGCCCTTTTAATAAAGCACTTTTCACCCAACACCTTTATTGATTTCAATGAGTAAATCAAGTAATTTTTAAAAAGATGTTAAAAATAAAGACAATAATCTCCACTTGGTAAGGATTCAACATTGTTTGTAAGATGTAAATTATTTTTTCACCTTTTAGTGCAATATCATAATGATGGTATCATAATAAATAAATACTAACTATTGAAAGCATTTCCTGTAGAACAAAATAATATATAATTTAAGAAGTGTAAAAAACACATGTAAGAGGGAGTTCTTTTTTTGGTGAATACGTGGTGAAAAGATGAATAAATGTGTATTTTGCTAGCTACTTTTTTTAGTATACATTTTTTTTCCTTTTTCCTGGAATAGATTTCATGTGAATGTGCCTTTTCGCTGTTCAAAAGCTCTGAATGCAAAATTATGAACAAGGAGTGAGTAATTTTAGTCCAGCAAGCTGTAGCGGCATTACAGCCAACTCCAAAGCGATGTTACTCTCACAAGGGATATGGTGAGCTAGTTACAGTAAATGGATTGTGCTCTGGGCTCAGATAGTGAAACTAATTGGCTGGTCAATAACATCTAGAGCTGGCCAATAACATCTTGAAGAGAGAACACTGGGTGATCGGTTGTATCAAAAGATAAATATTCAACATAAATCATGCCTTTATATGTCAAACCAGAGATCTTTACTTTTTTGTCCTTGTCAGTGAAATCAGGCGTTTTATATTATGTATTTTCTTTCTTTTACATGTTCCATTTGAAATTAGAAATGAATGAAGGGCAAAGGATGTATGTTTTAAGTGAACTATGGTTCACTTAAAGTAAACAAATGTGTCCAGTCTGAATACACACCTTGACAATCATACAAAGAAGACGTTTTAGAGGCATTACATTACAGATGTCGAACTCCTGTCCTCGAGGGCCAGTGTCCTACATGTTTTCCAACTAACCTGCCACTTTAGTATATTACTGGCAAAACACATCTGATGATGGTAAGCAGCAAGTAGAGCAGTGTTTCTGAAAAACTACATGCCCTTCACAGCCTGAAGTCTGACATCCCAAAATTAAATGGTGATTTCTTGTCATTTTATCTAAAACAAGCTTTAAAATACCAGAGAAACAAAACTTTTAAATTCTTAACTTTAATTTTTTAAGCCATGACTTTACCCAAATCTGATCATAATTGGCAAAAAATCTATAGGTCTAAGAGATTATTTCTTGCCTGTTTTGGTTGTTACAAGAATAACGTTCCAATGAAAGACTTATTTTTACAACCCAAATTCCCAGTTCAACTTAATATTTGATAAAAGGAAAAATTTACATGCATAGAGACAAACTGAACAAAGATGGAAAACAATTTTTAGGCTAAAAAAATTGATTATTTTAAAAGTAAAATGATGCATAGATCCAAGTAAAGATATGTTTTATACTGACTGATATTTGTTTTACTTAATGGATTAGAGTGAATATAACTGTATTAGTTCTTTAGCTTCTTAATTCTTTTGTTATCGGACATAAAGTGTAATTGAAAACATAAATGACATGTTTCAAAGGAGACGTTCCGTCTTCAGAGTCGTAATTAGGTGGTCGAACATGACGTGCTGATTGTCAAACTTGGATAGGTGAGTATGCCCCTCGATATCCGCCTGCTGCTGGAGGATGGTGCTCCAAGTGTGTGAGAGCAGGAAGGCCCCCTAACCTCAGTTCATAGTTGTCTGGGCTCACTTTCTGATCTCCACTGCATTCGTGGTCCATCTACAGTGTCTGTTTTCTTAAGTGGAGATAACTTTTGCCTTTTCCCAGTCCATGATATGATTTTTTCGCTTGCTTGGTCTGTTATTGCTGATTTCAGGTTTTTTTAGATGCCCGTTGTCATCCTGCTCTTGGTAGCCTTTTTTGTTTTTTTTCCTATACACATTGGTTCTGGTAGTTATTTTTCTTGTGATGAAATTTTCTTCCGTTTCTCCGATGTATGTTTTATTGCAGGTGTGACGTGGTATTTCATGGATGATGTTGCATTTATTCTTTTGCTCGATCTTGTCTTTTGGGTGTACCCGGAGTTGTATTCGTTTTTTGCGCGGTTTGACCGGGGTGCTAATGTGATATTTTTTTATAGTCCTCTAATCTATGGCAATACAACCATTCCTTTGCTATCTGTCTTCTTTGTCTGCATCTTCTTGTTTTCTGTTTCTTCGTATTTTCTCCACTCGGTTTTTGTCCCTTTTTTATTGCCCATTGTGGATATCGACACATGATCAATGCATTTTGTATACGTTTTTCCTCTTCTTTTTTGTCCTCCTCCTCCGTTACCAGTTGTGCGCGGTCATATGAGGTTCTTGATACAGATATTGTGTCATGGGGTGTTCTGATGTCCGTAAGAAATATTGGTCTGTGCAAGTTGGTTTTTATTTTTAATGCAATGGATTTATCTGCGCTTTTCCCGACGCTCAAAGCGCTTACAGTGTGTTAAATATTCACTCACTCCTCATTCATACTTGGTGATGGTAAGATACTGGTGTAGCCACAGCTGCCCTGGGGCAGACTGACAGAGAGGTGGCTAGCAGTACGCCAGTATCCCTGCCAGTACCCCTGTGACCTGTGACCATCACCAGGAGCATTCTTGCCCAAGAGCCCTCACTGGGTTATGTTAATTCCTCAATATTGATATGGTGCTTCACCTTACCCAGCCGGTTTATTATTGTCTTTATTTTGCTGTATGTTATATGAGTAATGTTTATATCCAAGAAGTTAATGGAATCATCTTTTTTCTTCTCTTGCGTGAATTTAATTTGTCCTGTGTCTTCCATGGTGTTAAGGTGGTCTGTGATCTGTGCGTGTCTGGTTTAGTTTTTTTTCCCCCAAATCTTCTATGAAAAAGCTGCACATGTTGACCGATAGTGGGTCCACCAGGGGGAAGCCTTTCTTTTGTTTGTGAATTGTTTGTCTGCAAAACCAGTGTTAAGCCCATTGAGATGACTATTGTTGTAAATATTGGGCTATATAAATAAAATTGAATTGAATTAAATTGTGTTGTGGAATTGAAAGTAACTGGATATAACAACAAGATTGAGTATTTCTGTGATGTCCTGTACTGTAAGCTTTGTCTGCTGTCAATTGCTCCAACACTATTTAAAGTGTTCCTTTTACTGGCCTCCCAGTGAACATTGACAGTATGTTTTGTGAAATAAATATTTTCTCTGTTTCCATCTTTATGTTTAGAGTTGAGTTGTTTGGCATTTTCACAATGTAATCTGTGTTTCCTAGGAGGGGCTTCAATATGTCAGAAATGAACTTTGAAAGGTTATAAGTTACTGAACCAATGCTGTTGATGAGTCTTGCTGGTGCCCCAGGTTTATGTATTTTTGGTTTGCCATAGATTCGGAGTACGAAGTGCAGTCGACTTTGATGGAGAAGGCTCCATCGACACAGGTCAGGTATGTTTTTCAAATATACTGCGTGTCGCATAACAAAAGAATTAAGTAGTTATTTAATACTATAGTGTTTTTCAACCTTTTTTGAGCCATAGCACACTTTAACCTTAACAAAAATCCCGCAGCACACCAGCATCCAAAAATCTTAAAAAAGGAAAAACTCATAGTCTGTATTGATCTACAGCCCCTCCGCGATCTAACATGCATATTTGTGATAATAGGCTCCGTGCACGAAAGAAGGCAGTTCTACTTCCGCCGCCTTGAGTGTGAGGCCGACCATTTCCGGCTTGCGACTTCTATAGCAGCGACACGGCAGATTTTGATTGCGAAAGATGGTATATTTCACCCGTTTTCTACAAGGTCTCCCGAAAATCGACGTGAACGACATCTTCAGGATTGTCGACCAGTGCGTGGTTACATGGGCAAAATATCGTGTCTAAAATATATAGTGTCGAAAATACCGAAAGGAAATGTGTCCCGTTGTAGACAAACCTGTGCTGTCACATATTTATGCAGCAGCTCGGTAATATACGAGGCGATCTTCCAAACGTGCTTTTATTAATTTTATGAATATTATGAAGTGCCTGTTCGCTCATCATATTATATTTAATCCTTGCGGTCAGTGCTTTTTTTGTGGAAGAAGAACAGAACTGAAGAACAACCCAGTGTTAGGATAGGCTAACAACACGGGCTAACAACATTAGCCTTTTGATGGAGACAAAATCCAGGACAAACCATGTGGGAAACGCTGCAATCTGCATCCTGGCTGCACGTAAATGATCAGCCTTTATTTGTCGGGGCACAATTAGAAACAATTCCACGTGTCGTGATTTTTTTGAACAGTTTCTGAGGACTGAGCGGCATTTCTGCTCTGAAAAGCTCACACACACTGTGTGCT
Source organism: Oryzias latipes (assembly GCF_053564925.1). Classification (NCBI taxonomy): domain Eukaryota; kingdom Metazoa; phylum Chordata; class Actinopteri; order Beloniformes; family Adrianichthyidae; genus Oryzias; species Oryzias latipes. The sequence continues at coordinate 7,472,195 of NC_136237.1, read as the reverse complement.
CTGCTCTGTCCTCGCGAGTCCGGCAGCCGCTAACCCAGAGCGGCGGGTCGGCTCGCAGTCCGAATTCTCACACATAACAAAACGCACACGTAACAAAGCACCCTCCCCTCAAACACATCAATAAATCCAGCTGCTCTGCTCAGAGAGGTTCACTCGGTCCACTGGCACCGGAGCCCGAACGCAGAGCTCGGATGCCGGGTCCAGACCTCAGTGGACACGCACCCCCCCTGCATCTCCCTCGTGAGGGGTGAAAGAGAGGGGAGAGCCAGCGGGGCGAGAGCGGAGCGGGGCTTTACGCGGGGCGTCCGCAGAGCCGCTGGTCGGTCCCATATGCGCTCCAAAGCTTTCTCTAAGCGAAACACCGTCTATGCATGACGTAACCCAGAGCAGCAGTGACACACGATCGGAATGACCGATCAGTGAACAACGATCGGTATACCCACCTATCTCGATCGGAAAGAAATTTTGATCCGAACGAGTCTGACCGGGGCAGAGTATTCCGAACGGCGTGTTTACATGACGCATTTTCTTTCCAATTGCTGCAAATACGAAACACGACTCGTCTTGCTTGGGGTGAAGTCCTCCCGCCGTGTTCACCATACATTCGGCTCTCACCGACACATATACTGGAAAGCTATGAAAGCTTATATTAGTACTGTTGTACTTTGACAAATTCGCACACGGGTACACAACAATGTTGTGATGTCTTTGTCACGCGTTGAAACACCAAACGCCTTTCTTTTACCCGAAATCCGCTCCTATTTACTCAAAACTAGCAACTCAACAAAACTCCCCACAACAATAACACGACCATCAGGAAGTTGTCGGCCTCACACTCGAAACACGGAAGTTAACCGGAAGTTCTATCGTGCACGTAGGCTATTGTGGCAGATAAAGCTCGAAGTTGCAGCCGTTTTTTTCTAAAAGATGTAATAAAAGTTAAGTTGGAAGATTTAAAAACTGTTTGATGTGTGTTCGTTGTTATGTCAAGACGTTTAACAAGGAGGACTCATTGTGCGCTGTCACTCTAACCCAATGCATCATGGAAGATGTAGTGCAAACAGCCACCGAATGCAGACAGACTCTCTTCTCTGAGCTTCATGGTTTTGTTCACTTTTTCCACGTTCTGATACCTGATTCTGTGAAAAGCCACAACGCTAAAGACGAGATTTAGCTGGTATTTTTGTTGGAAATGATAGAATTTACGAGCTAAATCGGAACAAGGAAGTGAAGACTTTAAACACTTCTGATTGGTCAGACTGATGACATGTGATTAAGCTTCCAAGAATGATTGGTTGAGACAGTTAAAGGGGCGGGACTTTTCAGAAAAACAGCTGTAGCTGCAGCTAAATTGCGGTACCGTCATTCTTATCAAAATGTCTTTAATAGAATCAAATAAACACAAAGAAAAAAGTATTTAATGATCTTTTCATATTCCTAACTACTCAGTGTTTTATCAGGGCCTGTTTGGATGAACACAGAGTTGATATCCTGGAGATGGGAAATGTTTTTAGATCAGTGAATGGGACATTTCCCACGGCACACCTGACCATCTTCCACGGCACACTAATGTGCCGCGGTACACTAGTTGAAAAACACTGCTATATACAGTATGAAATTTATCACAATAACTGTAGTAGGTAAGTGGTAGTCCTTTTTTTCAGTCTTTGTAGTCCAGGTGGAGTAACCTGCATTACACATGCTAATCCATGCAGAACACAAAGCAAACAAGTGTAAGCAAAAAAAACAAACAAATAAAAAAGTTTCCTGCTGCGTGTTTGGAACAAAACAAATAGGAATGCAGTTAGTCGTGTGCTTGTTTTATATTTATGCTTTGTGTTGGAAAATAGAATAGCACTCTGTTCCTTTGCTCTTCAAGCCTGTAAGACATCCAGCCATAGCAAACAGCCTCTTATCAGATCTTCTTAAAGGTTCATAAGGAAAGTGTCAGTCCTACAAGAAAAGGCCTTTTGTGACTAAATAATTAGCCCCCCCCATAATAAATATGAAAAAAAAACATGAAACAATGTGCCAATGCTGGTGTCTCTCTTCCCTCTTGTAGGTTTTGTAGTACTTTCAAATATATATACAAAGACTCCAAAGTCTGAATTTTTACAAGAGCAACAACACTCTACGCCTCATTAAGAATCGAATCAGTAAATATGACAAATCACACAAAGTTATCTCTGAAAGGCTTTTTTTGTGTGTGTGGTGAAACATCACTGTTACATAGACCTGTTACATAGAATCTGTGGGGATTAGAGTGAAGCACCTTATCAGTCACAGCCCAGACAACCACATACACACAAACACGGAGGCACACACCGGAATAATAATCCATTTCTTGCAGCCAATACAGGAGTCTAGAGCGGGAACACTTTGTTTTGACCATTTCTTTGGAGAAGTGCAGCTTAATTTAGCCTAAAACGATCTGCAGATCCGATGTGTGGGAGTGTGTTTATGTGTGCGGGCGTGTTAGATCACACGATGGTGGGATCTTAAAATCAGATGGTTGCAATTTTTTCATCAACATAACCAGCTCTTTTTTTCTGCATTTCTGAACTTTACCATTATCCCCAAATGAAACAAGTAACCAAACCTTTTTGAAACTGCCAACTTGCACATTGTATCAATGATATAAAAAATGATTGTACATGGTCAAAACCTTTCAACTGGACCACAAACAAAGCATCACACAGATTATCTAGCAGTAACACATGCACTGATGACCAGCAGTTTAACTAGACTTAAAGTTTATTGCATCAAAGTAACAGCTGACCCTTATTACACGATGACCAAAAAGAATAAGCTGATTCAATACTTTTGTAAAACATTTAAAGGGCCTATATCATGGTTTTCTTAAGCATTTTCAGAGTAAATTATATCCATATATATGATAATATATTGCCTTTCGCACACAAAAGAACAATTTCTTAATTAAATATGAGTTATATTCCTATGTTCTTCTCCTACACAGAAGTAAGACTTTCCATCTCTGGGGCTCCGCCTTCCACTTCGTATGGGTGCCGCACCTTTTTATGATGTTAAACTAGAGCCGGCCTCTGCAGCCTGTCTGTGTTTCGCCCAAGAAAAAAAATAACATCTGAAATTTTGCAAAGATGAATGTGAATCTTGTGCATATAAAAGGAAAGCATTTTGCGGATCACTACTGTTCCTCACTTTTTCGTGTCACAATGTGAGGACCTACTCATTTTTGTGGACTGGAAGGGGCTGGTGCTCTGAGCACAGGTTTTTAGAGGAATACAGTAAACCCTTGTTTTTCGCGGGGGTTACGTTCCAAAAAGAACCCGTGATAGGCAAAATCCGTGAAGTAGAAACCTCTATTTTTTTCAATTATTATACAAAAATACTCTATTATACATTGAAAAGAAAGAACAAACCATTTTACAGGCTCAAGCATTTGTTTCACAAATAAAAGTACTTTAGAAACGTTTTTTTTCAACAAATAACTCTGTACTGTACTGTCAAATAATAATTTTAATCATCAATGTGAACAGTCAGAAGGCTTCAAATCGCGGAGATTAGCCCCGCCCACCGCGACCCGAGTAATTGGATTAAACGAGAGAAAGTTTAAAAAACAATTATGAAAAAAATACAAAGTACAGTTGGACAAATAGTAACTCAGGTGTATTTCACTGCTCTTCAGACAGAGCCGCTGCATCCTGACTCCGCTCTGCACTGTTTTCTTTTTCTGAAGCCCGCGATGCAGGTGTGTGTGTTCGGGAGAAGAACATAGAGATAGGCAGTTGTTGCTCTTTTTTCTATGGGTTTTAGAGAAACTCGAAATTGCAAGAGAATTTGCACGTACGTGCTGTTAATTTGGCAAGCTGTTTTACGTACGTGTACATATTAAACAGTAGCGTTATTGACGCACAGGTAGAGAAGAAGCGGAGTGACTTTTTAGCCAATCAGAATTCAGAACACAATGCACGATGCAAATCCGTGAAGTAGCGAAACCGTGAAAAGTAAACCGCGTTGTAGCAAGGGATCACTGTACTCAGAAATGTGTGAATGGATCGAAATACCGCTTTATGGTTGTTAATAATGAAGAAAGAAAATTATTATACACTTAAAACCACAAAATAGCATGAAATAGAGCATTTTAAAAATGAACAAATGTAATAAAAAGATCCAGGTCTGTCCCCATTTTTATGTTATTAACCTCTTTTTATCATTTAACACTTAAACAATGCAGTTCTGTGTAATAGTTTGAGCAATCAAGTGAAAATAGTGCAACTATCAACTAGTAAAAATAGTTAACTTTTAACAAGCAAATGTAGGTGACAATGTATCATGTGAGAAAGTTTGGTGACTGTAACTTTAGTATCTTCAGAAGTATTGAACATTTTTGATCATGTGATACATGACTCCATTAAAAATTCCTAAAATTCAAAGACAATGAATTTCTACCAAAACGGCCGTTGAACCATAAGAGTGATGATATTTATTCATGACCATCAATGTAAAAATGTATTAGTTTTGGTTGTTTTCGAGACATTATAGATCACTTTTTTTTTCTAATCATGTTTTCTCTGAGCTTGTACTTTGTATTTTCTGTCCCTTGTCAGTCGTCTTACCATCATCTCTCTGTCTGCAGCACATAGAGAGCCATTCTCATTAAAAACAAACAAACATCGTTTCTCCTTGAAATGCCTTTGTAGGACATTGTTTGAGTTAAGACATAACAAAACAAGAGAGACACATGCTGTCACAGTTTAAAACATTAATTAATAATATCTATTAAACATTTATTATTAAATCTGTCAATATCTTGTTCACATTTGTTTGAGGCCTAGCATCACCATCATGACATTTGTCTTAACTGTAGGGCTGCATTGCAAAAACTTGCAACACGCATTTATGCAGATCCACACAGCTAACTGCAAATACCACATACTGTATGCATGCTAACTCGCATGCACATATGTGTATACAACACACAGAAGCATACATTTTTTATACATTAGGCATATCTGCAAGCATGAAAACATCAGTGTTTGAGCAGAGGTGAGAAGGCAGGTGAATGTGTGCATTTAGTAACATGATGTAACTGAATGAAGAAAGAAAAGTGTGAACCCCAGATGGCTCAGCATGGAGCATTTAGAGGGTAATAAGGTGGCATAGGCAGGCAGTGCCCCACAGATACCCCATTGAGAGGGAACTCGGAGACTTCCACCCCCCGGAAAGCACAGTACCAGCTACTCAGAAACAAAACTGAAGACCCGTCTGCTTAAATTGCAATGAGAAAAGGTAAATAGGATTTTTTTTAAAGGTTTTTAACTCTAATCTTATTGTGCGTTAAAAACGTAATATATGTTTTTTGTCTGACATTTATTTCACTTACATTAGAGAAATAATATGATATCAAAGGATTTGTTTATTGATTTAAAGAAAAAAAAGATATCTGAGAAGAGATCAAGATATGAAAAAGCACAAATGTTGGTGATTTGGGACAGAAATGTTTGGGTTTCTGTGGGTCAAAATGCTATCCTAACAACAATGTTCTCTTTTTTCTATGCAAGTACTGCAATACACCTTTATGTATCCTTGAAACAAAGGTCACCCAGAGTAAGAACCACACCCACTCTCAGAGCCATAATAAGTTACAGTAGAACAATGAGAAATAAAGGCCCAAACCACTATAATACTTCACAACTGTTACACATCAGAATGAGAAAAAAAATATTTTATCGTTTTTCTCTTAAAGCTTTTAATAAAAAAACAAACAAAACAAAGTTTATCCCATTAAAGACATCCCACATTTACAAGGGGTGTCATTTTTAAACTCACCATCCAATGTGAATAAGCCCCATTTAAAGCTGAGAATCTGCACTTAAAGTCCATTTTCATTGTACAAACTGAATACATTTTGAACTTGCAAATGGATCATTACACAAAGAAAAGTGCATCTCAAGATGAGAACATCGCCAGAAATGGCATGTAACCACACCACAGTAAGGAACAGTGTCACAATAAAAGACAGCATGTACAGTGGATGAAGTATGGCTTCATTACTTGACTGATCCATGAAAAAAAAAGAATAAATGATTGAGCAAAGGACTGGGCACAAAAGAGATCATTTCAGAAGGTCACTTTAGATGTGATTAATGGTATTAAGAAACATGTTTTCCCAACTAGGAAAGGTTCTGTACCCTGTTAGATCTCGAAGGGTTAGCCACAGAATTAGCTACAGAAATGAGAGGTATACTTCAGTTAGGAGGCAATAACTGGAAAAACCACAAAACAGGGAGAAGAAAAATCATTTCATGGCTTTTAATAATTATCACAAGAGGTTTGGTTCCCGCCTTGCTTCCCATGTGTTGAAGTGTCCTCGGGCAAGACACTGAATCTTACATTGCTCCTGGTGGTTATAGTTTGTGGCCAGTTTTTGGCAGCAGGGCCGCATCAGTGTGTGAATGTGACTGTAAAGAGTTTTGAGCTTTCTAGATGGTAGTAAAGCTCTATATAAGTAATGACATTCTGCTAATAAATGGTTTCATCTTGTGATGACAGTAGCGCCTTCCCAACCGGTCCGTTCCATTTTTCTATAGACCCACAACCAACGGGGGGCCCAAAGATTGCACTGTTCAGTCTGGCTTACATTTTTTAATGGAAATACTCAAGATACCAAACTGTACCGCTCAGTGGAAACGAGGCTATAAGGTGATATACTAGCATTAAAATGCATTTCACTAAATCTGAATAAATTTGTTGGGGATAAATCTTAATCCCAAAATCTTGTGATTGTGGAGCACAGACCAAGCAAATGACGTCCTCCTCTATATCATTTCCTCTCTTCTCAGGGCAGATACCTCCTGAATCCTAGCAGATGTGGGATCTGGGACACTTCCTCCAGACAGACTAGAGTTGATGGCTGCCACTGAACCAGAAGGGAACTGACTCAACCAAATGTTACTTTACAAACAGAAATAAAACCTAAAGTGTTTTAGATAAATCCTTGGTGCAAAGATGTGTATTTTATCAATTTCAACAAGGCAACATGATAACTCCACATAAGTAAGGACCCAGCCGGGAATCCTATCAGGGCCTTCTCGCTGTGAAGCTAGAGTGCTAACCACTGTGCAGCCCTTCTTTCTAAACTCTTTGTTCCTTCATTTGCTCTTCTGAGTCACTCTTGTAAACTATTTTTGTCGTACCACAACTCAGTAAGAACTGATATTAAGATATATTTGAAACCTAACAATGTTCAGCTTGACAACTGCTGCTGAAGCTGGAGTCAACAATGTGACATGAATAAAAATGAGGCACGTTCTTCTGCAGTGTCCATACAAACAAAACTGGCCTCCAAACTGTTCGCTCCGAGGAACTTTTGCAATTTCACACAGTAACATTATGTACAATAAGCATACTAATATGAATGATTAACATGATCTTAATTTTTTTGAAGGCTGTTCCTTGAAAATGAAATAAACTAGACCTGCACAATATAATGCAAATATATCGCTATCGGGATATAAAGCTGTGCAATACACATATCGCAAAAGACGGCAGAAAATGTAATACATGGTTACCATAAATGTGCTAAAATAATCTTATGGCACCTTGAATTATTTAACAAATCAAATAAATCCATTTAGGAATTTGACCAATAAGACGGACGCCTTCACGTTTTAGACCAATCGGATGTAGCCTTTTTATGTTAAATGTTGGCTTCCTATGTAGACAAGGTTAACTCTTATTTAAATTAAACTGTTGCAGTGAAATGGAAATTATGTTTTTGGTTGTTTTGCTATATGTTCATGTATCGTAAATTATATTATCATCGCAATATTGATCACTAATATCGCATACCGCGAGTTTTCCTCATATCGTGCAGACCTAAAATAAATCAAATGTAAAATTGCCGAAAACAATATCAGAGCGCTCAAACGTATTTTCTGGTAAACTAGTCTGAGTAAGCCAAACGTAAAAACTGCTTGCACAGTGCTTAGTTTCACAGGCCCAGGTCTAAACTCTGCAAGTGACTTTGCTTTTGCCCTAAAGGCTCTAAGCAAGTGCTTTATTAAGCCTCTGTGTGCAGAGGTAGCAAGTTTTTATTATTCCAATCCACTTATTAAACTGGTCCCTGGGTAGTGCAATTTTGGTGTCTCTGGATATATAACTCTCCAGATGCAGTCCTCCTTGCCTCAGAATCAGTCTTAGACTTCTTTTTCCTTCCTAAACTTAACATGTCTAGGCACAGGAAGTGCTTACACAGGTTCTTTCTTTGTGCTGTGGTCAGCCTTAAGATAGAAAAACAACACCAGCTGTAATATCTAGCAGAGCTGAAGTGATAAATGAGGGTGTATTGAAGGGATATAAATATGTCTTTTCTCCTCATGATATCTGTTCTTTGGCTTTAGGGCAACATAGCATCACTTTAAAAAGAAACATTTAAGTGCTGAAGCTTAAAAATCTAGATTTTATTCTTTCCATGTGTGATCTCTAATTTCTTTTCCCCAACTCTCATCTAATAGACGATTTTGAGAGTCTGAAAGTTTATCGGCTGCACTCAACCTTGAGTGCCGTGTCTATGTTTACAACTTCTTCTTACCAATAAGATCAATGAAACATGTCTAGACGTGAGCTGTTCTAAGCCTGGGCCTACCTAAATGTGGAAACAGAATAAGCATGATGTTGCAGAAGCTGTTACAGCTGCAGATCAGACTAGATGTTTTTAGTGAAACATCTCAGCTGAAACTCTACAAAAAAAATCCATCCATCTATCCATTTATTCGTCTTCTTTCTCTCATCTGGGACGAAGTCGCAGGGGCAGCAGTCCAAGCAAAGATGCCCAGACTTCCCTCTCACTGGCCACTTTCTCCAGCTCCTTTGAGGAAGGACCCTGAGGCGTTCTTAGGCCAGCCGAAATACATAGTCTGGCCAGCGTGTCTTGGGTCTGAAACACCTCCCCAGGGAAGTGTCCAGGAGGCATTTGGACTAGATGTACAAGCCACCTCAACTAGCTCTTCCTGATGCAGAGAAGCAAAGGCTCTACTCTGGGCTCTCTCCAGGTGGCCGATTCTCTCTCCCTATCTCTAAGGAAGCGCCCAGCCACCCTACAGGGGAAGCTAATTGTGGCTGCTTGTATGCAGGGCTTCATTCTTTAGGTCATGACCCAGAGCTCATGACCATAGGTGAGTACTGGAATGAAGATCGACCGGTAAATTGAAAGCTTTGGAGCAGTGAAGGAGCTTTCAAGTGTATGATAATGTTCATTCCTCACAAAAAGAAACCCCAAAGCGGTATTTTGATCCGTTCACTTTCTGGGTTTTCCTCTAAAATCCTCCAATCTGAGCACCAGCCCCTCCCAATCCATGAAAACAAGTGTGTTCTCCCGAGCTGACATAAACCAATGAGAACAGCCCCTTCCAGGAAGAGTCTTTGCTGCCAGCACCGCCTCCAGGCTAAAACACACACACACCCACTTTCTCCGTAATTAGTAGAGGTTGGCAAAAACGCTTTCATTTTATATGCTTAATACGTCCATCCATCTTTGCAGAAGTTCAGATGTTTGTTTTCGTGGGCGAGAAGCAGACACGCTGCTGAGGCTAGCTCTAGGTTGAAGTAAGGAAATGGGCGGCACCCACAAGGAGGGAAAGGTGGCGCCCCAGATTGAGTCGTCTTACTTCCGGGTTGGTAAAAAAGTTTAGAAAAATAACTAATATGCAACTTTAAAAATTGTTCTTTTGTGTGCCAACAGTAATATATTATCATGTAAATGGATAGATATTGTAGAATAGCAAAAATACACTTCAGAAACATTTTTGCTGGGATTCTGTGTTAAAACCAGCAGGGTTCCTCTCATTAGAATAATTTTCATTTAAAATATATTTTTCAAGCAGTGGTTTAATGTGTTGCATTCACTCCATCTGGTGTGACCAGTCCATTTTCCACCCAGACTCTGCTCTTGTTGTTGTACTCAATAATTACAATGTGGCCAACACAGTGGTAATTTAGTACGTTATGTAGGACCTGAATATAGGGAAGCATAAGTAGAAACCTCAGTCACATCACATGTAGGAAAACCACATACAAAACTCTCTTTATTTTCTCTATTCCTCTGAAATACCTAAGCTCGATACTGGAGTGGATAAAGACTGAAGACAAAAAAGTTTGATGTCCCTGACCAATACTCCAAACTGGTCAAGCTGAAAATCAACCTATACCACTAAACGGCAAGTCAACTGGCACATCCACCACTTACAGCTGCCCACCTTATTCACAGTTCAAGTCCAAGCATTCGCCAGCCTGCAGCAGATGAAAAAAGAATAGAGAAAAAGCAGAAAATGGTGAGGCGAATATAAAGCGCTGCATCACCATTTTGTCCATTTCAAGCAAAAATAGAATCTTCCTCTGCCTCTTCCACCTCCTCTGACATGGCCTCAGGCAGGCTATGGTGAGAACACATTACTCACATTATAACCCTTCAATATCTCCACAGCGGCTAACTGAAAGCATGTCTTCAGCCTGTCCCTTGGTTTCCGCATTTTCCACATCTTTCAGACATGATGGACCAAAATTAAAAACAGACTGGAGTGAAGGGGAAACAAATACCTGCTAACAAATAAATTGTGTCAACCCCAAAGCCTGAAAAACTATTTACCAGGTTAACTAAATGTGTTGTTGTACTGCAGGAACAAAGCTGTCAAACTATTTACCAATAAGTTCACCGTTGCTCACCAATTACTGTTATTTGTCATTGTTTACATTTTTAATAAATTAATTCTTCTCAGTCATTTTTACAAAGTTTTTTTTTATTTATTAGAAATTTAATGTATAGATAGCATTGGGTTAAAAAAATATATTTTTAGTTAGAAATTGCAAGATAGAAATTCATCAAATCTATTAATCAGTTTTCTTTTTTAGCTTTCTTTTTTGTATTTTTACACTCAACACATCAGCTTTTCTAATTGTTTTTGATGTAATTTATACTTTTATCAATGAAAGTTGGGTTTAAACCATTAGCTATGTGAAACTGTGTTTTATGGTCAAACAAAACTGGTTTTATTTTTGGTAGAAATTTAGCAAATAAGTCTATATTGAATTAAACTTTGTTAAAATTAAAACTCGAATAGAAATGTTAATTTGTGGACCGATTAAGTGCAGTCCCCAGTTTTATTCATGTATGCGTGTACAATCTGTATACTTTGAAAGAGAGTTGTAGGAAATGGCATTAATGATCATTTCACATGAACCCTGTTGATTAACATGATAGTCTAAAGCATCTAACCTTGAGATACAGGATGTACAGAATGTTAGCTAGTAACTGTGATAGGGTTATTTCTTTTAATGTTTTTGTAAATGTGTCGCATTTATCATTTTTTTTTTAGATTAAATTATTTTAACAGTTACATTTGGATGCTCATAAAGCGTGAGCAAAAAATATGATCACTATTTTATAAACCACAAATTTCAAATATAATAAATTTTAAAATTCTTTCTGGGTTAAATGGTGTATAAACGGCATTTACTTATTAGGGATGGGTCGATTTAATTTGTTCTGGCCTAAACCGTTAACCGATTTTTCCCCTCCAACTGTAGCCAATAGCCGATATTTGTGGATACTGATACTTAAGTGTCTACAGTAAGACAAAGTTTAGATTCCCTTTTTGTTTCTTCATTAGAAATGCACAACTTTATCTTTGCTGGACAATCACAATGAACTTGACCTTTTTAACATACAGCAAAGGATATTATAGGAACAAGTATCACTTCAATGTAAATATATCTGTAATATTGGACATAACTGTAAACCATAAGATCCCCATTGCCAGGGATCTATTAGGAACAACATGTATCCCAATCAAAAATAAAATTTACCTGAAAACAATTAATTATCGACTAGGACTGTAAACATAAGCTTCCCAATCTATTAAGAACAAGTATACATTTTATATAAAAAAGTATTTCTGAAACAATCAGTAGAATATCGGTAGATTTTTTAATATCGGACAAATACTGATAAACACAAATTATGCAAATATCGGCCGATACTGGCGCAGATATATCGCCCATCCCTAATACTTATCATTACTACTGAAATGATATTTGGTATGTCAGTGTAAAAGCTGTGTGTATGATAATAAACAGCTATCTTATCCATCTTATCTTATATGGCGCTTCACAACCTTCTTGGAAGGCCCAATTCAAAGAACTTCATTATCAGTCCCATTCATCCACGGACCCTTTTTTGTATTTTGATATGTATCGTTTTGATGTTATTAAATGAAATTAAAAAAAGAGGCTTTGGTCTGACTTTTAGAAATGTAGGAACTGGACTCTTCTTTGAAGGGCCTGTATCATGCTAAATCAACTTTTTGGAGCTTTTCAGTGTTTTACAATGTTATTTTTTCACAAAAACAACCCCAAAGTATGTACTTTTATCCATTCACGCATCTCTGAGTATTCCTCTAAAACCCTGCACTCTGAGCACCAGTCCCTTTCTAATCAACAAAACGAGTGGGTTCTCACATTGTGACGATGCACATTCATAATGCTAATATATTCAACCAATACCTGTGTTCAAAAATGAACTACTTCATTAAATAAACCAACTTAGCATAAGTAGACAAGTTAAGAATAGCCTCCTCCAGGAAAAGTCTGAGATGCCAGCAACACCCCCCAGGCTAACACACAAAGACTTACTCCGCGGAGCAAGAGGTCATCAGCAAAACTGTTTCACTTTGTATGCACATCCATCTTTGCAAAAGTTCGGATGTTGCTTCTTTTGCGTGGGCGAAACAAAGACATGCTGCTGAGGTTATTCTCTAGGCTGACATCATGAAATGGGCGGCACCCACAAGGAGTGAAAGGTGAAATCAGGTCATCTTCCTTCCGGGTAGGGAACAAAAAAAGATCAACCATCATTCCAGTCCAATGTGTGGACACACTTTGAATTTAGCAAAGACATGTGACCGATACAGTGTGCTAGAATGTTCTAATAATGTTCACTTTGGATTCTTTTGATGTGGATAAACAACGGTGAGGTGAACTTTAGGAAACTAAAATGTGAATGGATTTGACATTAATTCTTGTTTACTTGTTTGGTTGTAGACATATTTAATTTGCACTTGATTATCTTGCAAGGAATACAAAAGGAATCTAGAAATCTTCACCTGCACTGTTCAGTACCAAGTATTTCTCTGAGTCACACTGGTTGAAGATATATAGATATAGATATCTATATCTATAGATATATATATATAAATATAATGGTGTAAAGTCCCAGCAACTGACTAAAACGTTCAGATTATAGAATTACAAACCGAACACCGCACTTCCTGTCCGAAAGATTACCAAAATAAAATGTTTTAAGGCAAAAAATGCCGTAACGTAAAATACTTACCAAACGACTAATTGCTAACGATAGACTAATGTTTCAATGAAGGATATCAAGCAAACAGGCTAATAATATTCGCTGAAGACATCATACTCGATATGAATTTAAACGTTAGTCTTTCATTTTTCTTTTTGCCTGGCTTTCGTGTATCGATTCGAAGAATATCGGTAACGACCTCAGACAAAACATTTAGTAACACAATATGATAAGACTGTTTTTTTCGTTTCCCTTAATGACCATACACTTAGCTGTCCTCACATTTACATCGCTAGCTTGAAAACACCGGTCATTTGAGCTCCGTAAAGATAATAAATTGCGCATTATGAATGAAAAGACCCTTTAGACAATTAAACTCTTACCTCTTTCTTTTTCTGTCCTCCTCCGATCGGAAGACATAGTAGAAATAAAAAGAAAACTGAAAGAAATCGCATATTAACAATGGTTTTAGCCCAGACGTACGCCATGACGGAAGGATGCTTCACGGCCTCTGATGCCAGACGCGTCTCTGCTAAACGATTGGATCCCGAGTCAGCCAATCAGCGTCAAGGACACTTTAAAGCCTTTATGGGTTTTGTAGTTTAATTAAAAGTGACGGCATTCACGAGGCTACGCCAAATATTTAGAATGTTGTTGTGTAGAAATGAAGAAATATTACACATTTTTCAGGAACAAAAAATATAAAATAAAAGATTGAACTGAAACATCACTATCAGACTTGATTATTGTAAAAGATGTAAAAATCTGGATAAATTCCAATAAATAAATATTTTCTGCATCTGCTCAGGTTTAAAAGTGAAATATTCCAACCCAAACATGACATAGTAGGAGGGACATATGTCACTCCTCCATGTATTACACACAAAATTCAGACAGTAAAGCATGCTTTTTATTTCTCTCTATTAGGCCGTTTATATATAGGTTTAAAATGATCTTTAAAAAGCAGCCACAGAGACACCATGTAAAACTAGCTTCACATGGTGGCATCCCTGATTTCTTCCTTACTCCTCTTTCTCTCTACAAAATAAAAACTATGCAGCACTCCATAATAAACATTGAATCAGTTGAAATACAAATATTGCACAATTTAGTTTTCAGCAGCACATTTGCCATGTTGATCATGCTGAAAATACTCTCAAGAAACACAGAACATAAACATAAAAACATAAAAGAAAGGACTAAAAAACATGATGTATGTGGAAATGTCTCCAGTAACCACTGCATGCTCTTCTGTAGCTCCAATTTAGAGGTATGATCATCAAAGTGCTTCATCAAATGGATGCAGGTTTTTTGTTTCTCTATAGAAAAAGTAATTTTTATTTGTAAAATAGCTTCAGTACATCCAGAATGCTGCTGCTCAAGTCCTGACCAGAACCAGGAAGTATGATCACATTAGTCCTGTGCTCAGGTCTTTGCACTGGCTCCCTGTACCTCAAAGAATAGACTTCAAAGCAGCTCTGCTTGTGTACAAGTCTCTCCATGGCCGAGCACCAAAGTACATCATGTTAGTGCCATATGAACCATCTTGTACTCTGAGGACCTCAGGGGCCGGCCTCCTGTTGATTCCCAGAGTCAGAACTAAACAAGGGGAATCAGCGTTTCAATATTCTGCAGCTAAAATCTGGAACAGCCTCCCTGAAGTCATAAGACAGGCCTCTTCTGTGTTCATGTTCAAATCTAGACTTAAAACATTTCTGTTTAGCCGTGTATATGACTGAAAGGTCCTATCTGCACTTTTCTTTCCTTTCCTTCCTTTATTTTTAAATCAATTTTCAATTTTTTTTTTTAAAGTAAATTTTACGTTGATTATTTCTATGATGTATTGTGATTTTAATGCATTTTTCTGTTTTGTGAAGCACCTTGAATTACTTTGTGTACGAATTGTGCCATACAAATAAACTTGCCTTGCCTTGCCTTGTTTTCTTCATGGTGATTTAACGTTTTTCAAAATGAAAGTAAATATAAAAAATTAAATGAAATTAAAACAATCAAAAAATTAAAACTTTTTTCCTTTATCTCTTTCCTCCTAAACCCTTTTTGCCTGAACGTATTTAAAAAAAAAATGTCTTCAATTTTTTTTTTTCCTTTTAGGTGATGCTAAAATAAGTGGAGTCTTGGATTTAATGGTACATTGCAAATTAGCGACATACTGTGAAGGGGTTAATCACATTTACTTTCCATCCATCCATCCATCCATCATTTCCCATTTATACCGGTACTCAAATCAATAGGGCACAAAGAGAGCAGAACATTCCTTTCAGTTTACTCTTCTCTTCAGGGAAGAAGCTAAGGCGATCTGAGACCAGCTGAAGCATAATCTCCCCATCATGACCTGTCACCTGTTATACATCCAGCGGGCATTCTTACCAAAGTCTCCAAGCTGAATCCTCACTATGTGGAGGAGAAGCATCTCCACAGCAAACCTCTCCCACACAGATGACTCTCTCACCTTCTTTCTATGGAAGAATCGTGCAGCCTCTCTGTAAAAGATCAATTCAGTTTCATCAAACACATTCTAATACAGTTTCTCTTATTTGCAGAAGGGTAATTGTTTCTATGGGTAATTGATATGTATTCAGTTCAACTGCTTGTAGACTGTTAACCTGAATACCCCTTTTGCAAACAATCCACTTCTCAACCCATATTTGAAAAGTTTTGTGATGATGGAATAATGTGTGAACCTATGTTATGTTCATACCAAGTTTGATTTTTTTCACAACAATTTCTTATGGATAAAAAAGGAAGTGAGATTCAAGTTTAAATCTGTTTCCTTTAATAAGACTATGTTCCCAACAGATGTATTTGCAGTTAATTATGAAGACAATTGCTAATTTGAAAAACTTGTGATTATACCTGAAAAGACCTAAAGAGGGAAAAGGAAAATAGAACAAATGCAATGTTGTAGTGTTCTTAAAATTCAAGATAGTCCAATAAGACATTGTAATGTTTAGTATTTTTCTGACACTGTAGTTTATTCAAGTCAATTCCGATTTTTTGACTATGTTGAAACAAGTTAATAAAAAAACGTTTCTAAGCACATAAGAAATGTATCTTCATGCAAAATAATGACAAAAACCAGGCTGCTCTTTTTATTTAGTCAAGATTTCCCTAAACAAAAGTTAATCCATGCATTGGAATTGTGTCATAATGACCATGATTTACACATGAGGCTTTCATAGGTATCACAAGGTGGAAGATGTGGAAACCTAACAGTATTTCTAACACAGTCATAAACACAAGATAATGACTAGAATCAAAGCTCTTAGATGTTGGCAGGAGTCAGTCAGTGCCTCCATATTGATGTGCATTTTGTAATGAGTTCTCGGTGGTATCACACTGTGCCACAGCTGGAGTTTTTCATTACAACTCTTTTCTTTGAAAATTAGGGGCACATCACACCATGCCCACACCTCTTGGAGCTGTGCTGTAGGAACATGCCCATGACCAAAGAGAAAACACACGCGTGCCTGAATCAGCCCAGCATCCTGCTGCATTATGAAGTAGGGGAGACCTAGTTTGTTGCCTGGATGTCACATTGCTGATTGCAGCCACACTGAGAGTGCTGTGTTGCAAGGCTCTCATTTAACAGTTGTCCAAACATTCTGCCTTTTTCTTGCATTTGACATTTCTTTGAAATATACAAAAAACGCTAAGCTTTAAAGAAACGGAAATCTTAGTGCTGGTCTTTGTTTGTTACAAATGTGTTCTTGTTGCATAGACCATAATTGGAGATTAAGGTTACGTAGTAATTTAGTTGGTTTACCATCCTGAAATATTCAGAAATCTTAATTTCTGGAGAATTTCCTACTTTATCACGCAGTTTCATAAAGTTAGCATTCTGATTTAAAAAATAGACTAACTCAAAGCTTTATTTCAAGTTACTTAACTTGAGGCCATTTTTTGTCAGAGGAAAAAGGGGGGTCGACAAATTTTCATTAATGTTTTAGTTAATTAAAATTCCCAATTGTTTTGATCAAATCTGTTTTTACCACACTAAATGACTAATCTTTAAAACTGCAAAGGCCACTGGGCAGAAACAAATATCACTTGTCATGGTTTAAACACAAGTCAATATTTGTCCCAAAATGTCTTAAGTCCTATACATTTTCAAAGATTACAAATATGTCCCGAAAATTGCTTTTGCACTAAAATTTTGTCTGTAATTTATCACATAGTAAAAATATGTATATTTTTTATCATGAGTGGATCATTTTAAGCAGCTGGAGGGCTGAGTTGGGACTGACATTTTAGGTCCTTGGGCAAGGCCATTCACGCCACTGCTTAACTATGTAGCCACAAGGGGGGCCTGCGTCCTGCATGTGCCAGTCCCCAGCCCGGATGAAATACAGGGTTGGGTCAGGAAGGGCATCCAGCGTAAAACTCTCTGCCAAACCAAATGTGCTGTGGCAACCCCTGAAGGGATCTGCTGAAAGGTGAATAACATGACACGGTCATTTTATAGTCATATCAAAACCTACATTGACTTAACCAGATAAATAGATCACTGTTTTGTCTGACATTTATATAACAGGCTTAAATTTCAGCCTTAGATGTCCGTCTTTTTAAGATACACTAACTTGTGAAACTTTGGCGTTCTCTACACCTTCCAGAGACATGTTTCAATGTGTTATTGGCAGTTTCCTTTGAGAAAATGATTCTTATTTTCTTTGCATTTTATTAATTACGTAAGATTCAACAGAACAAAATGAAAAGGTCTCTTCTTAGAGGGGCGCCTCATTCAAGTTATACATAAAAGCAATTCTACATAAACAAATATGCTTTTAATAAATATATGGAACAATAAAATAGAAGCATTTATATGTGGAAATAGGGGAAAAAATTATTTTGAAGGATAAAATTGCCTTCATGGCATGCAAGCAATGTAATAATTATTTCCAAAGTCAGAGTAAAAGAAAACAATGAATGTGTCAGTAAAATAGTTAAAAGCTTCCTTTTGAGCAGGCTGTAAGAAACCATGAAAGGAAACTGTCACGGTGTATCAGGTAACCTGATGCAGGACTAAACAAGGTGGAGGGAAGATCCAGAGTTCTTTTAATAACTTAAAACACCACCCCACATACGTAACAGGACTCGCAAAAACAGCATTTCTCAGGCAAGGAACCCAGGACAACAGACTGAACTACAGCAACACTGCGACTCAGAGCAGAAACGGTGACACGGAAATAGAGTGCAGGCAGCTGTGCACCACTCATGGCGAGCCACAGGAAAGGGGGCGGAGCCCTCCAGGAGAACCCACAACCAGCCTGCACACAAGACACAAGAACAGGTAAAAACGAAATAAAACTGAAGATTGGGATATAAAAAAATGTAAGTGTTACCAGGGGAATTATGCTGTTTTCCCCATGATTTTCATGTTCAATAATTTTGTGCTTGCATGGCTGTAAAATGTTGTGACTCAGCTACAAGCCTCTGCCCCCTATGCAGTGAGTAAAGCAAACATTTGTGCCTTCGATTCTTGCAACAACACTAAAAGTCTAAGACGTGCTAAATTCTGTTTTTGCAAAACTTTAAATCTCAGTTTGTAAATGTTGTGAACACCTTTCTAAAGCAAAGGCAGATTCACAGAAAAACAGGAGCAGAGTGCAGGAAATGGCAGGTGACTGCTGTATCTTCAAAAACCTCATGGGAAATTTCACAAGTGATGAAAAAGTGTAAATCTCTTAAAAGAAAATATAGTTTTGCGCTGTGAAACAGTATTTTACAGGGAGGGACTGTTCTGGTGACTGGAGGCAGAGAGAGGGAAATGCTGGCTCAGCACAGAGTCTACATATTTGAGGGCAAACCCCCATTAAAATAACAAGCCCTTTGAAAATTATCCATTACCTGAAAGCACCAAGTTCAAAGAAAGTAATGGGTTATTGGAAGCAGAGTTTACAACGGCAAAAAGGAACAAGGAGATGGCTTGAGATAGCAAATCGTGGACAGTAAATGAAAAGATTTAGAATGAAAAGAAAAGATGGTTGGTTAAACAAAGAAGCAGAAAAATATGCTGAACTGCAAAAGAAAAGTCTTTAAAAAAATCAATTTTTTGATATTTTCCTTCAATGACTAATGTTTATAATCTTTTCTGGTGTGCCTCATCAGCTGTGTTTGTTTTGATGAATGTAGATGGTCTTAAATATCCAGGCACAGAGTAGCACAAACATGAAAACCTGTCTCACTTCCATTGACCGGAAATAAAGATGGACGAAGCGGGTGTGACGCAGCCCACACAAAATGCTTTACTTCTGGCTCCAGCAAATGAAGCCAATTCAGTCCCCATTTTTCCGCTTTACTCACGTCACCATTTGGAGCCAGTCGACATTGATTGGTCTGAGTTGATCTGAGTTACATTTCAATCAATCAATCAATCAATCAATCAATCAATCAATCAATCAATCAATCAATCAATCAATCAATCAATCAATCAATCAATCAATCAATCAATCAATCAATCAATTAATCAATCGATCAATTTATTTGTATAGCACTTATAAAAGCAAAGGCAACCAAAGTGCTGAACACAAAATCAGAAACAATATGATACAATTAAGAAACAATAACAATAAAATAAATTAAAGAATAAAAGCAATAAAACAATAAAAAATACAAATAAAG
The DNA here is from genome assembly GCF_053564925.1 of Oryzias latipes. Taxonomy (NCBI): domain Eukaryota; kingdom Metazoa; phylum Chordata; class Actinopteri; order Beloniformes; family Adrianichthyidae; genus Oryzias; species Oryzias latipes. The sequence continues at coordinate 7,452,217 of NC_136237.1, read as the reverse complement.
TTATATTAATAAAATTAAAAAAAGCTGGCCTTCTAAATCTGCTTACTGGAGTTAAAAGCCTGAGTAAAAAGATGAGTTTTTAAAAGTTTCCTTACCTAACTGACAGTTCCGGCAGACCTCACAGAAAAGGGAAAAGCTGTGTCCAGTGATATACTTTCCGTCCTCACTCTCAAAGGCAGATCCGTTATTTTTGAATATTTAGATCACCACAGCTGCATTAGATCTTTTCACCATATGAAAACATTTTAACATACACACGACTTAAAGTCCCACTCCATACATTTTTGAATCTATTTTCATAATATTCCCAGTAGTCTTTGAATTATGATTATGATGTTTTTAGCCTAAATTTAAAAAAAAAGCTATTTTTTAGGACACAGTTTCTGCGGAGCAGCAGGACTTGTGGGCGGGACTGTTGGAGTAAGTCTGCGCTCATTTCCCATCGTCCTTTTGTTTACACCTGTTAACTCACAGCCCCTCACAACCCCAACATAACACTAGCAGTGTAACAAACATGGCGAGCACTATTGGAGCTATCTAGCTGTACGGACGAGGAAAACAAAGACGTACATGGATCTATTTGTCTACAAGCGGAAGCATCAGAATGGAGTGGAGCAGGGAGCTTTTGTTCTGCTAACTGTAGTTTTTACGTCAAAAATACAAGCTTTTTCCAACTGCATTTTTGATTTGCTGCTCATTCACCATGATTTGAATAGAGAAATACTCAGAAAACAGTTTTAATCTTATTTTTCTTTATATATGTTCTCCATCATAAGAAACATGCAAGATACAACATACAACATACAAGAACATGTTAAAAACACTATTTTCATTGGAGTGGGCCTTTAAACAGAGGGGCTTTTATAGTGCAAACTGTGCATTTTCATTTGTATTCTCCACATATGTAAAAAAGTTAAGAATGTATTACAAAAAAGTAGGCATAAACATTGCCTACCAGAATAGCAAAACCTTTCTCTGCCAACAAGAAATGGGATTGCCTATTTTTTAATTAACATGCATTTGAGAACAAGTTTCACACATGACACACAGTGGCACATTTCACATATTCCATTTTATTGTTTAAAAACCAGCAGTCCAGCTGATAAATATTCAAAAGTCAAATTGCATTTATGTGCCAAAAATATAAAAGGGTATGCTAGAATTGCTTGTTGAAAAAAGTTTCATTATTCTAAAGGTTTACCTTTGAAATGAGTGTAAAATTCAGCAGAAGCCATGTAGTGTGCAGTCATGTTGCCTCAAACCATCACTAATTCAAACTTCTCCTCATCCAATTGGACACACTGTCCACTAGAAGCAGCTTAGAGTAAAGCAGGTTTAGATTTGTCTGTGCATATTTCGGTTTTGCCCTGACTTAACGAGACAAGGTCAAGTCAGAGATGCTAGTGCTCCACTTAGTTCTCAGAAGATGAATGGAGACACTTGCAGTGATTTAAGAAAAAACTGATGCTGAAGCTGCAGCATCCAGAGAAGGAAACAGAGGTGGGGCTTCCAACTGGTCTGTATCCAAAGAGGAAAGTGATTTCCATAGTCAGGAAAAGGTATCTGGGATTTGTAAACACGTGGAAGGAGGCTGAGACTCGCAGGAAAACAGGGGTGTACATCTGAGGAGTTTGAATCAAAGAGCACAGGCCATGGAGTGTGACTGCACAGTTGAGTCTGCAATCTGGCAGCGTGGTGACAGTAAAGCCCCGTGTTGCAGAGGTGATTTTAGTTGGATTACAGCTGGAACTCAACACCAGCACGCCACATCTGTGGCTGATATCAGGGAAGAGCGGCAGGAGAAAGGGGGAGAGAGCCTTGGCTGGCAGGGAGGAGAGGCAGTGCATGTGACCCCATTTGTGGATACAGGAAACAAACGGCTTGAAGCATGCGGCGCTTCAAATGTTCTTAAGGTTGCGATATGTCAAGAGGGTTCGTTAAATCGAAAGATCAATAATCAATCAAGGGAAAGATGGATTAGATCAATTTTAAAGTAAATTCCAGTTTAAAATGTCTTTGATTTGATTTGAAATGGTTTATTTCAAGCAATCAAATAAGAATAATGCACAAAACAATTCAATCAGCAGTTATACTTTCATACACATATGTATCAAACTAAGGACAATTTGACATTAAATCAAAGATTGCTTGAAAGGGAGTGGAAGGAAGTGAATTTATATAATCCCAACTACTGTACCATTTTATCACATGATTTATCATTTTCCGGTTCATAACTTTTATCAGACAGAATTAAGAATCCTTCAGTATCAATAAAGCACATGACAAAGATGAATTACTTAATTATTATGTAAAAACAGACATAACTATTTAGAAATCAACAAAGCCCATGCAGATCAGTGCTCAGATCTCAAGTCTGATTCCAACATCATTTCTCCAGAGCCTTTCAACAAATCCCTCCTGAGGTAAACTCAGACTAAAGCGGGACAGGTGACGCGCCTGCAGGAGACACCAGACTCCTGACCGACTCCTGACAGCTGGGAAACATGTTCTACAAGGAAAATCTGAGAAGATCTCAGAACCAGCATGGCTGCTTTCTGCTGCAGGTGTCATTCATCCACCACGTTCGCCTCTTCCCTCACCAGGTCAGGAGGGTCTGCTGGAGCCTATCCCAGCTGTCACTCATCAGGAGGAGCATGGACAGATGCTTAGCACCACACAGAGACACAACCAAACAGCTACACAATATCACAACAAAATGAAAGCTTTCTACTGAAACCTGAAGGAAATTCTCACACTTCTAGAAAATGTCGATTCAAATGTTTTTACAAGATCTTACGAGTTGCCTTTTTGTAAGATAAACACACCAGTTTCTTATTCCTGCTATTATTATCTCTTCAACTTCCCACTTTTCTTTAGCTTCTCCACTAAGAAGCCTCTCATCCCTGCATTCTAGAAATGTTCTCTTCTTTCCAGATTTTCCCATCATCCCTGCCTGCCCCCCCCCCCCCCCCCCCCCCCCCCCCCCCCCTCCAAACACACACCTGCACACGCGCGCCTACACACACTGGCACTTTTCAAAATGTGTGTTAGGAATAATGAAACGTGCCGGTGGTCGGCAGGCGGCGACATCCAATTACGCGCGAGAAGGATTGGAACAGATTGCGCCATGACGCCCAACAGAAGAGAACTTTTGTCCGCGCACGAAGGTAGTCAGCCCACTGGGGAAGTGTCCTGCTCCCACATCCTGACGGAGGCGGACTGTATCAACTCCAGCGTGTTCAGAAAATAACGCAGCAGCTCCAGGAAGACACAGACTTTCTGCAACAACCCTCTCCCGACAGAGTCTGCATTTAAATCTCCCCTGACTTCAGTGGCAAAGAGGCATTGTCGATTCATCTAGTTGATTAGAGGAGCGCACCCCCTCCCTGCCAACACACACACGTCAGTCATTGAAATAATATACAGCAGCCTTCCCTCCGTCTCTCCTCCCTTCTCAACTCCAGCTGCTCTCTCCATCTCCTCTCCTCAGCACCTCTCTCTCTCTCTCTCTCTCTCTCTCATTCTCTCTTCTTTCTCTTTCTGGGGGGGAGAGCTGATCTCTCTGGCGGTTTGCCGCATGGAAGTCGCCCATGCAAAGCTGAATATCATCTGTGTGATCCGGACGTTTCCCATTCCGCCGCAAGAGCAGAGGCAGAGGCTCGTCCACCGGAAACCAACGGGACACAACGGGATTTCTGCGCTGACCGGCTGTGAAGGGGGCGGGCGGGGAGGGGAGCCTCAGTCCCGGCTTCATTCCAGCAGAGAGGAAGACAGGGGGGACTCTCAGTCAGATGTAACAGCACCCACAAATCACCTGCTGGATCGACAAGTGCGCAAAGCCTCCTGCTGAAAGCATTACGCGCGTCTGCGTTGCTTTCCCACTTACTTTCTGCTCTCCCGGTTCCCGGCACGGGCAGAGCCGGGGACGGAGGGGGGTTGGTGGAGGCTCTTTCTTGGCGTGGAGTCCTGGTTTTACTAAGGGACACAGAGGGACGCCTGACACCGAAAAAAACCGTCGCCCGACTGGATTATTAACGAGGCGGACACCGGCATCAGCTCAGGGATGCTGCGGCTGAGTTTGGGACTCTAGAGACCTCCTCAACTTTTCTTAGGGGGTTGGGGGGAGGTTTAGGGTTTTAACCTGTCCCCCTATGATCCTCTGCGTCTCTGGGACCTTTGTTATACTTGCCGCTCTTCACAGTCATGGACCAGTCGGCGTCTTTGGACATAGAGGCGCTCAAGGTAAGCTGCTGACCTGCGGGGGCCGGGAGGTGCGCACTTGTCAGGTCGCTCTGTTCCCTTGGATGGATGGATGGATGGCTGTGCTGGTTGACTTGGGGATGTCTACCTGGTTGGCTGCTTGCTGACCTTATCAACAAGTGAGGGACTGCCGATGAGGGCGTTAAACTGGTATAAATTGGTGGTTTTTGGAAGCTAAAAGTTCACCCCAAAAATCAGCTGGTAACATCTCCTCAGGAGCACATGAAAGCAACGAGATAGCCCAAGAATAATGAGTGCTGTCTGAATATAACTGGGTTGTTAATGGGGAATTCCATAAAAAAGAGTGATTTGCCTAAAGGCAGAGCATCTTGTGTGCAGAGGGTCTCAGAAGAGATATGAAAAGAGACAAAGAAGGTGTTTGTGAATCTGTCATCTGCCTCTGCCTTGTTGCCACTGCTGATTAGTTTTCTTTTTATTGTCATTCTAACGCTCGCATCATTTGGTTTTCAAGTAAAGTTAACTTTTGCTAAATGTCAGGAAGAAACAGCATAGATTGTAGGCTCATTGTGCATGATTTCCCACAAGTGTAAAGATAACATATTTCCTGTTATAGCTCTTTGTTTTCAATTTGACAAGTCCGGAACAGTTAGAGTCTCACTCCAATCCTCTTTTGATTGGTTGTAAAAGCACTCCCAGTGGACTTTTATCTATGATTATGCAGTTTTTAGGCAAAATCAAAAAACCTCAGTCGTTTTTAGGACATAGTTTCTTTCAGCGTGGCAGGAGTTCGTTAGATATATGCCCCTGAGTTGTAAGTGGAACTGTTGGTGCAGAGTAAGGCACGGCACGGCAAGCCGAGTTTATTTGTATAGCACTATTCGTACAGAAAGTAATTCAAAGTGCTTCACAAAACAGGAAAATGCATTAAAATCACAATACATAACAGTGCAAAGATTAAAATCATACATAACCATTATAAAATATACTTTAAAAGAAAGGTTAGAGAAAAGAAAATAAGAAGAGTAACGCTTCCTTGATTCCCCATCATCCATGCGTTTACACTCTCTTCAACTAGCTTACAGCCCCTTACAATTCCAAACTCACATTACCAGTACAACAAAAGTGGCGACCAATATTGGAGCTGTGCAGCCGTACAGTTTTGAGCCAGATGTCAGCTCAGATAAGGAAAAAGGAGATGTGAATGGATCTATTTGTCATGGATGCATCAGAATGAAGTGGAGCACGGAGCTTCTGGCTGATGATTGCAGCACCTGCACCACTGTTACAACCTTTTTTAAATGGAAATATTTTTGTCTGCTCCTTATTCACAACAGTTTTAATAAAAAAAAAAAAAAACGAATATTCACCTTAATTTTATTTATATATGTCCTCCATTGTCAGACAAATGCCACAAGAACATGTTAAAAACACTATTTTCATTGGAGCGGGTCTTTCAGGAAGGTCAGAGTGGTCACACCTTTTTTGTAAAATATACTAAAGTCTCACCGGTTCTGTAATGTGGAGAGGCGCCGTGGGTTAACCAATAGCGACAGAATTACTCAGCAAATGGATGACAATCCTCCGATGGTTTGACGTTTCAGCTTGAATTTCATGGGATCAAATAGACTCAAATGCTGTGTGAAGGCAGTGTGAGTCTACTTAAAGATTCAAAAGATAAGTATTCGTTCTGGCTCAAAAATGACATTTTCTGATACTAGATGGTCATGATGTGTAGAGGAGGAGGGTTTCTGACAACAATTGTGGGATTTCTTTTTATTGTTGTTGACATGATTTTGGAAAAAAATATTTGCACAGGAAAGTATCAGGAAACAACAAATTAAAACAGTCATAAAGAAAAATGTACTGCAGTCAAAAAAATATAGGTCTCCTAAACAGGACCTAATAAAAAGTTAAATTTAGAAAGGACTTTTCTAGAGTCTGCAGGTGTGAGGAAAACCGGGATTCTTCAATGTCTACTCTTGTCAGAACCTCTGTAATCACCAAAGCACAAACATATACCTCAGTTTGACAGCTTTGGTTTGATAATCGTTGGCAGTCGAATGGATAGAACTGCAAATTCAAGGAAAACTGACCTTCCTCTAAAGAGGGAACCTTTCTTTCTTACTTGAACCTTTCTTATAATAAAGTCTTGTGTCCAACCATTTTTCTTTATTCACTCAAGAAAGCTGACGATTAAAATGCACGCCTAAAATAATTTTACGTGCGATTCATCGAGACTAAACATAAAAATAATGATAAACAAAACATACATAAAAAAGAAAAGAAGTCAGAGCAAACGATAAATGAACGTCTAAATTTTCAAGGGCAAGTCTTGAAAAATCATCACTGTCAAGAACTGGTGGTTTTGGACCCAAAAGGACGAAACAAATAGTTTGACAATAGAAGATTTGACCAAACTTAGCTGAAAAGTTGACACTTGACTACGGTGGAGAGGACTGACCGTAACGATAAACAGCTGTGGATAATTAGCTAATGAAACCAGGTGAGAGTATGACAGAACAAAAAAAAAACATTACAAGAACCAAGATATGGTGGCTGAAACAAAAAAACAAAAAAAAGAAACAATCCTCACAGTCAGTGCTAGTACGAAAAAAGTAATGTCCTTGCTATCATTGTTTTTTATAAGAATCTAATCATGTTTGTTTGACAGATATTGCAATCCTTTCAAAGCCTCTCTCATTTCCCAAAAATGTCACTTTATGATGGGATGAGAAAAACACCATTCAGGCTCTTGAATCCCAAAAGCCCCAATTTCCTGAAACCTAAAATTTTATACTCTTGTTGACTGGCTTCTAAACCCTCAAGTAACAGCGCTCCAAGGTTTGCAATCAAATGTCAGCCTTGGTAGTGTGAGTGCATCACTGCCGATTAGGTTTAAACGATTTGCACTCTCTGCTGCTTGTCCATCTATTTCCTTCATCCATGTATGCTTGTTTTGTGGAGAGCTCATTCCATGTCCTTGGTAGGGTTGACCATCATCAAGGTTTGAATCATTTGTAGGAAGCACTCTAAAGCAGCGGTCCCCAGACTTTATTGCGCCACCGACCGGTTAGATGTCAGCCAAAATTCTCACAGACCGACATTTCAAATGTGACGGACAAATACGGTAGCAACGTTGCAATAGAGGCAGAGAGACGTGGTAAGACGAACTCTGAGCTTTTCTTTTGACACGCACAACATTGTACATTGCATAGGTATTTTCTGTGGTATTTTCTAAACATAATAAACCCGAAGTATGACATGAGCAACGTCCTCTCTGCCCGCAAAACTCTCTGGTCGCTTTGGTAACATCTAAACATGCCTTCAAAATAAGATACACCACAAATACAAAGTTTGACAAAGTGCATAAAAAATCCGACTCACCACAATGCTAAATGCTGCGTGGGAATCTCCCGTTAGGATAAATTTGTATTTTAAGTTGGACTCCTGATACTGTCTATTAAATGTAGCTTTCTTTTTTGTAAGTCGAAGGCTCCTCTTCTGTCTCCTAGCTTGGCCGTTTTCCCCTTGGCAAATAAACTTTCCAAAGATGTTTGTTTTTTTATTCATTTTGCTTACACCTGGGTTTTATTTTAGCGTTATCCTTTCACGTGACCGAGAAGAGCGAATTGGCCTGCGTCAAGAGTGACATCATAGACGGATGTAACAGAGAATGGGGCCATTTTTCAAAATAAAACATCTTTCAGATTCAGAAATAAATAAAACGGAAGTAATGCAAGTTATTTATTCTTTCTGTGCGGCCCGGTACCAAATGACCCACGGACTGGTACTGGTCCGCGGCCCGGGGAATGGGGGACCGCGGCTCTAAAGGACACACATTATGTTTTCCATTGCACTTATAGGTGTTTGGCCAATGCAAGGTCAAGACTAGCCTACCTGTGTATTTTCATGTGTGGCTGCATTTTGACGCGTTTATCCAAAAATGTAAAAATCCTTCTCTAGCATGTTGAATTTGTCATCACTGAGAGTACTTTTTTTGGACGTTTGGCTGACTTTTAAACTTTGAAACGTAAGCTGCCAACAAAACAGATATAGCCTAATGAAAATGCAGCTTCTCCTCAGTGTGCGCCTGGTCTCTGGGTGTGTGTCTGTGTGCGTGGAGTCTTCCAAGCCGGTTTCAGAGATAAAAGACATAGATGGAAAAAGATCAAGGCTTGAAAAAAACACTGGTCAAGTCCTGGCGCACATTTGTGCATATATATTTGTTGTTTTTCTTTGGACTTGACTAAGGATCTGTTTGCTTGTAAATCAAAGCAGGTTTCAATATCAGTGGAGCAGTTTAAGTGCTATTGATCTCTCGTAATAGCTGCACTATAAATTGTATGCAGTAGAAAAAAGGCGGGCAGGTAAAGTTTGACCTTCTTGATCAGAGGCTCTTGACCTAATTGAAAAGAAAAAGAAACTTGTGCCACAGAATATGATGAAATAAATAAATGCTCAAGGACTTTATTTATTCGATTCCTAATTGTCCAAACCTGATCCAGAGAAAACCTGACCCACCACCTTACTTGATCATCAGCAGTCATCTGCACCAGCTTCCTGATTATTAGGTGACTCCAGGCTCTAAACACACTTTTTTTTTTTTTTTTTTATACACTGTATTTTATCCCACGAAGGGAAATTCTTTCTCCGCATTTGACCCATCCCCTTGGGGAGCGGTGAGCTGCAGCCGAAACCGCGCTCGGGAGGCAGTAGCGTTAAGGGTCTTGCCTAAGGACCCTCACTGGGTGATGTTAACTGCTCGCCATTGATATGGTAATTGCCCCCAGTACCATTGCTCATTCCCCTCCGGGAATCGAACCCTGGTTTCCTGCATGGTAGCTTCCCACCTTACCAACCGAGCTACCCAGCCGCTTCATCCATATAATCAGCAGCAACCGGGACATGGATTTTTGAAAAACAAGCAAGGTGGCAGTCAGATCTCGGGGAGCAGGGATGAGCCGCCATGCCTAGTCATTGTGGATGTCAAACATTAAAAACAACAAAGCTCTTGAAATTTGGAGACAAAGAAAAATCCAAAGTAATGGCTTATTATCGGCTCAAGTGTCTGACAAAATAAAGACTCAGTTGAAGCAACAGGGCATTTTGCAGGATGGCTGTTAACCCTCTCTGCTTGTTCTCTTTCACTCAGGCCTGTTTGCTAACCAACCAGGGCAGACACGGTTCAGCATTTCTGGCCACTGAACAGCTTAATCTGAGCAACTGGGGGTTCAGTGCCTCTTTCCAAGGACACTTTAACAATAGTTGTTGAGGGATGGGAGAACATTACTCATTCACTTTTTTTTTTTCCAAGACAGCCACAAAGCATGCTTCTCTAACCTTCAGGCACACTATTTCTCATCTGTGTATCATCATTTCTGTTAAGTTATGCCATGACCTCAAAACCATGTGAAGTGATAACTTAATGCACTCCCGTGTAACACAAACAGTGTTGGGGGAAATGACTTCTAAAAAGTAATGGATTACTTTACTTAGTTACTGGATGAAAATTGTAATTGAATTGTTACTCATTACATTTGAAAAAGTAATTCACTACTCGTTACTTTACTTTTTTTTCCTCTCATGTACAGATTCTCAGTGGAAAAACAGTTTGGACAATCTAGATCCTCTTGTCTTTCATTTAACTTTATTTTTAAAGCAATGACCGCATGAAAAGAATAAACCTGGTTCAAGACATAAGCTGTCTTCATCTGAATCAGACAACAGTGTGAAAAATGGGTCTTTACTTTCACATATCCCTAAATCTGCGTATGCATGCGCGTATGCGCCAGTATCTGTTTTTTTTTTAATGAATCTCTGTTTTATTTCATTTAACTAAGAGAAAATGTCAACACCTACAAAACCATAAGTAACAAAGTAACGAGGGTTTCTATAGTCCAGTACTTTAAATTATTTTCGAAATTTGAACTGTAATTCGTTACGTTCCTCCGTTACTGACAAAAGTAATTTAATTACAGTAATCCGTTACTTTGTAATCCCTTACCCCCGACACAGAAAACACATTACTGAGATTCGACTTTGTTAAATGTGTCAGTGTGATTGCTGCACAGCATGGCATTTCAATGCCACACTTCGAGCCTTTAAGACTTATAAAGTACATTTCCTGTTTGAATTCCTTGCAGATATGTGTAATGCATTAAGATAACTGTGTGGCGCATCACATTTGGAACAAAGCTTTGCCCACTGGCACATAAAAATCCCAACAGCTGCATGTGAATCTGATTACAGGGCCACTGGGATAGAACCACATAGACCTCATCCACCGATGCAGACTTTACAAAATGTGTACAATAAAAGTGAGGGAAAAAACTCAGCAGCTTAATCTTAAAATAAAAACTGCTGACCCGTTGTTGGCTAATCCTAACGAGCAAGAGAGGATGTATGGAAAGGGCAACTGGATGTAATAATGTTTCTAGTATCAAGATGAACTATCTAGTTTTTTACAGTCAGCCTTCTTACTTTCAGTTTGGACAGTGCTGAACCCAACCTTAATTTATAAGGTCATCTCTGTTTTTTCCTAAAGCATGCCATCACTCTTCTGAAACATGTGGACATTTTTACGAGTGCAGAATCACTCCATCAATTAGGGTTGAATAACTTGTTCCCAGCTGAAACATAATTATCCATTCAGTAATTATCTCATAGGAGGCTCCCCCCGCCCAGGTAGTTTAAATCTAGGTGAAAAGGACAGTGCATATTTAGTGTATTGTAAAAAAACAAACAAACATATATATATATATATATATATATATATATACATTTGCATTAAGAGGGACAGTAAAATGTACAATACATTGAAGACCAACTAAGGCAGCAGGACAGACGTTTTGCACTTATGTAAAGAAACAAGAGAAATTATTGCTCAGTCAATTTGTAATTGTGACTTTAGTGATGTGCTGTTTTCCAGTCTGCTGGCTTTTATTGTCCTGTAGCACTTTCCTGAGGGTTCATATGTTCACTTTATTTAACACAAGAGTAAAACACTAGAATTCCACTGCAACTGCGGCAGCCAATTGCTGGGATTTTATTTTTGGCTCTCATAAAACACTAAATGGGCAATGCATATGCACATGGTCAGACGCATTCATTTTATGCCCATTAGCTCTTGTTTCACTGGTCCACTTGTCAGTTTTTCTGGTAATTACTTGCTTTTTCAGAGGGTCACTTCCATTCCAACTATATACAGTGTCTATGTATGTATATATGTATATATATATATATATATATATATATATATATATATATATATATATATATATATATATATATATATATATATATATATATATATATATATATATGTATATCACATGCGTGTGTGTTTTAAATCAGTCTTCGCCTACAATCTACCAACAACCGGCTTGTGTTTGTGTAGGTGCATTTTAGTGTGTTTATCTCCTGTTTAAAGGTTTATTTTCTATAAGGCTAATGTTGCCTTTCTAAAGGTTAACTTCCAGCCTTTAGAGGCTGTGCGTGCACACACATTCTTGTAAGGACAGCTTTTTGAGCTGCATAGTGGCACACTGACACAATTCACTCTGTTCAACCCTCTCACCCTGGCATGCATGTGATCTTTTTTGAAAAGAGGCCACTGGCGGTATTCTCTTCCGGCTGTGATTTTTACATCACTATTTACATTCCTGGAAGTGATAAGTTTGGGCCTTTGAGTTGTGAGTTTTTTGTAGTCGTTCCCTCCTCCGGAAGTTTGTTTGCTGCCACTTCCAGGTACAGTAACTGGGATACTTACATATATTTTTTAAAAAAAGCTTTAAAAAGAAACAAAAACAGAGGAAACAAAATCTACCTTCTTTTTTTTTTTTTACAAAAAAATGAAAAAAAAGATGAAATATTTCAGAACCCAGATGGAGGGAAGCACCACAAGCAAAGACATAACAGAGTCTCATGAATTTTCCGAAAAACTCACCACACATATAGTGGGGAAAAGGCATAAAAGGGATACAACAAAACTAATAACTTCATAGAATTAGGCAGAGAACTTGAGCATACACAAACAAACCAACACCGAAGACAAGGAGATAATTCCCTATATGCTAATGCTGATCACCAGGTAACTGTGACTGCTCGACAGGATCCACAGGTAAATGGGAGGAGTCACAGCCAGCTGGAACAGAAACCATGGAAACACAAAATGAGAAAAAACAAATTATGACAATATTATAGAGAATTTATGATTGACTGGATGAGCCAACGTGAGCTGTGTTGATGGAAGCTATCAATTTAAAGTTAGATGCATTCAGTTTCTGAATTTTCTGAAGGTAACATCAACGTTTCTGTTTTAAAAGCTCTTGTCTCTATAGTAACTATTTCTGGAAATGCTATTTCTGCTAAACTATGCAGAATGAAATATGTGTTCGCTGCTTATGTCCAAATTGTAGCAGTGATTCTTAGCAATGAAGCCTCACAGTTTTGAATCCCAGTCAGTAGGAGCTCTAAATGTAAAAGTTCAGAAAGCTCTGTAAGTTAGTTCCCTTTTTATATGTAGCCCCTTAAAGATGCTTGACGGGCAGCACAGATCAGTATAAGGGTAACGCTCATCACATTAAGGCAATATGTGACACCCCGGGCCCATGGGCCACATATGCCCCGCCATGTCATTGTATGTGGCCCGCGAGAGCATAAAAGTTTTTAAATTATTAAAATATTACATATTATTTATGCGTAGCTACTGTATATAATGTTTGCAGGACTTATGTGTGTATGCAGACAAATTGTTGTCATCAAACCAACAGTTGAATGCAAGGCTGTGTGCAGCCCTTTTTGGTCAAATGTTACACGTGTAATACATGTTCTTTCTAACTCAGTTTTAAGTTATTTTTCTTTATTCACTTGGACAGTCTGATCCTTCGTTAATAGAGTTATGTGGGTTTTAATAAGCGGACCAAATTTAAGTTCTATCTGGCTTTTTGAGGACAGCCACTTTGCTAATGTGGCCCTCAGTGAAAATGAGTTTGACACCCCTGCATTAAGGGTTAGTGTTTAATTCCATAGTTCAAATGGCATTTTAGCAACATGTCTGTTATATGATGATAAATGGTCCTGGAACAAATACAACTAACAATGAGTTTTGCCATGATTGCAAACATATAATTTATTATATTGTTTGAGTTTCTTAGTATCTAATACAGGTTTGTCTCTAGGTACTTGTGAGTTTGCCATTATCTCGTCTTTGTGTTATGAAGAAACTGTGACTATTACCTTGGTGGCACAACTCTAAACAGATCATGAATAAAACATCCTTAAAGCAATAGAAACAGATTGCTTGGATGCTTGCCCCAAAATTGCTTTATTCGACAATCACATGCAAACTAAATGTCTAAAAAGTATGAAAAGGTCTTTCGGAACGCAACTAAATCGGATTTGTAATCCACTGAATTCTTCGACAGACAAAAGAACAAAGAAAAGGATTTCAAGTGCCTTCATTCCAGTGGAATCGGAAATGTGTTTTTTTTTCATCATGAAGAAAAAAAAGGCAACCTTAAGTTTGATATATTGAAAATTATTTGCTATTTTTGTACTTTAAGAGTGTTTTACAACAGCTTAAAATGAAATAATTATTAAAGGATTTTGTGAATGGATCAATGAACCTGGCATGTTACAAGTTTGTCGGCTTTCTTTCTCATCAACCTGCTATGCATAAACATAGTAAGTGCTTTCTTTACAAGTCCATCATTGTCACAAGAACAGGCTGGTTCCAATTGCAGCAGGTTTATTAGCTCAGCTAAAAGTCCACAAAACTATATTAGGGTCAGGCAGGCAGGGGTCAACAGCAAGCATGAGATCATCAGAGAAAAGACAGAGTAGTCAGGATCCAGGCGAGAGTCGGGGCAGGCAGCAGTCAAACAGTTTCAGGAGAAAGAAGACCAGATCCAGATACAACGCTCAGAAAAGAAGGCAGAGTGGCACAAACAATACTGCGCACTGAGCTTCACTCAGTGCAGAGCGCAAGTATACTTTGGCTGATTGAATGAATTAGTAAGGTGTGCGGCATCCAGGAAGTGTGCGCTGGGGTTGCTGGGAGCTGAAGAGCAGCTAGAACTCTGGGGATGGCTTCTGCTGGTGACCAATCATACTATACATGAGCAAAATATTATCAAATAAGTACAAATTTTGGGGATTCTATCCAATGTGACCATTTTTGCGATGAAACAAGAGCTGAAAAACAAATGTAACAAAAAAATGACGCAAAGAACTTCTGGATTCCAGCTTTGATTATATCATGGTTCTGGTGAATACTCGATTCTCATTGGTGGCAGGGCGTGCATCAAAAAGTGATAGTGCACACCTTAAAAAAAGGACTTCGGATCACATAGCTCAAATGTTCTATATTAACCATAGGAATGGAAACTCAGAACAAATTGGTTGACATACATACAAAACAAAAGTAGAAAATCCTGGTTATTTTGCTCCTGCTTTGAAGTCCTTAGATCTTCAGACACTTGGAGTGAAAGTTGTTAAATGTGTGCTTTAATCTGACAAAAAGGATTTGTCAAGTGGATTATAGAGCAAAATCTCTCCAGTGAAAATCATTTTAATTCAAGCACTCTGCCTAAATCAAACCAGACAAAATGTTTAAAGGGACAGCCAGTGAGGACCACCAACTCTTCTGTCATCTATGTGTGTAAACTGATGGGTTTTGGGGGTCAGACCCAAGGGTAATGAGCTGCTAGCTAAATTGGGCAAATTGAATTATTTCTTTAAGTGGTACTGACACTGACACAACTGACTGTGTTTTCCTCCACCCCCCCCCCCCCCCCACCCCCCAATGCTGTGCGCTCTGCAGGCAAATGGTGTGACAAAATAAGCAAGTTGCATAAAATTAAGAGTGTGGTGGACATTCAAGAAGAGCTGAGTCAAGAAGCCAATGAATTCCAGGGACAAACGGAGCAGATTTTCAAGTGATATGCCGATACAGAAGCCCATTTAAAACCCACAGTGAGATGATCATTGACAGAGTGAGTGTTTGGATGCACGACTCCAAAGCAGAATGCAAAATGCTTTGTAAGAGACGGAAAACGTGACGGACAAACTTGGCTCTTAGAGGTTCTAAGGTGCACATTTTTGAAGGGCAGTTCTAATTCTACCTCAAGAAACACTTACATTGTACAGTTATTTAATGGTGCTGTGGCTCCAGATAACACACATCTGGCTAGTGTCTCACCTCACTGTCTGCCACTCAGCCTTTCCTCTGAAGTCTCAGGTCAGTGCTAACATACCGCTGTGGGAACGTTTTTTTCTTTTTTTTCAACTAGGTAATTTCACCTCAAATTTTTTTCCAGTTCTGACGTGAGGGAATGTTTTGACCGCCTCGCGTTGAACTCATGCAACAGCAGCATTCTTTTGCTGCAGGCATTTTTGCACAAGCGAGAGCAAAAACACGTCTAGCCTCAAACATCCAGCAGAACACAGAAGCAAAAGAAAGAATCCTGCTTCCCTCTTTTTTGTTATTGAAGCAATGAAATTAAAAATGATATACAAAGTGTGACTGAACAGTTTCCTATTTTTAAAATAAATATTTGTCATGTTATCTGGAATACAGTGATTTTAACAAAGCTCAAGACACATATTTTTATGTGTGTATAGAGGCATGTGTTATAGATTTAAATGGTAAATTCATCTTCTCCATCACAACACAACTTCAATGACTACAAAAACGACAAAGCAGCTTAGGCTACTCTCAAAGAGAAGACATTTTCTCCTATTGCTTTTTTTTTAAATGTCGACCTCTGATGTATTTCTCGCTGTTTTGATAAACAATTTACAGACATTTTAATTTCCTGTTAGCATTTTGAGAGAAAATTACCAACAAAGAAAGAAAAGGGAGAATCAGCGGGTTGAGAAAATGAATGGATGGATCTTCATCAACAGCCATCGACTCTTTATTAGAACTGGACAAGGAGATTCCCCTCCCCCTGCGTTCCAAATAGGAAGTACCCGCTGGTTCCAAAAAGACAAAACCCCATAAACCTCTATTGAGAAATAAACAACTATTACTCAATCATTATCTTTGTCTGAATAACCATTCTTGCTCTGTGTAATCCTGTTTTTCTTGATCTTAATCCTTTTTTTTTTCTGTAGTGCAAGTTATCCAATTTAAAAACTGAGCCCTACGATGCCTCAATTTAAGTATGTGGTCTCAAGTAGAACATTTAAAAGGTTTGACCATCAGATTCTCCTGAGGTCCGTTTAAGTGTTAGGGGTGGGGACCTCCAACAAGATCACTCCTGGTTGGAGAAAGTGGTTCCCGTTGAAACCATGACTCACCCCGACTCGGATCATTTACCGTTTACTGATTATTTCTGGTTCCAAAATGCCGTCGTCTGTACTGCAAAAGACTTGCGACTCAATTTGTGAGAGCTGGAAGTGAGTCATTTTCAATGGCTGACCTCACACTCAATCCGTCCAGTTCCTAAATAGAGTCAATGTCAACAGCATACCTGCTGGATTTTTTTCACCATTCTTATACTCGATAATTCAAGTAGACTGCAGGCCTGTTTTTTTTAATTTAATTTTTAAGTAATTGTTCTGTAGACCCTTCTTCAATCAATTCTGTTGGTCACATGGTTTTCCTCATTAAATACGATCCAGCTAGTTTTGGTTCATTAACTGAAACGTTCTCTAACATCTTACTTTGTATTGTTGATTGGAAAAGATTCTGTGGGTCACAAATCCTGGGGGAATCCTTGCACATTCATGTGTTTTATTAACCATAAAAAACATGAACCTTTAGAAATAGAGGAGAGAGTTTTTGGTAGTTTTTCAAAACCCATTTCATCTTATTTTGGTGTATCTATCTGTTTTTTTTTTTCTTTTTGGCTCTGCAGTGGAGCAGCCACGTATTTGCGGTGTAGAAGCTGGGATAGCTGGAGTGGATACAGATAAGGGAGAGATGGATACCTTAATACCTGAAATGGCTCCTTGCATGATTGCCTTCCTTGATAGTAATTTTTGCATGAGCACTGAAGCTACCAGGATCCTCAGACGAGCAGTAAGCAGAGAGGAACTGTAGTTGCTTTTCAGAACAATTCCCTTTAACATGTTGTAAAAAAAAAGTAAAACTCTGTACTATATTTGGATCGACATTTCTATTCTATCGGTGATTAAACATAAATGCACCAGTGATTGAAACGTAAAATTACTGCATTGATTGTAATCACTAACAATGAACTCTAGATACTCACAGAAATCTGTTAAATGTCTTTGTTTAATTGAATCTATCACTTTACTTTATGTAAATAATTACCTGAAAGCCTTTGCAAACCTAACAGGCCTTTATGAAAAAAACTCTATGCTGAATTTAATTACACAGTCCTGTGGAGAACAGTATTATCAGGACTCTACCGTGAAATGTGGCACAAGAGAAATCACATTTTAGTATCAGCAGTGATCAAAGCTCATGGCTACTAATCCTTGATGTGTCAAATTGCTTGATTACTCAGCCCTCATGTGGTCTTTTGCTCTGATTGTGGCTCTGACACTCAAATTCCTATGTAAGCTCACATGCCTTGTACAACATATAACCCAGATTGTCTCCGGCTCACTTAAATCCCTCCAAACCCATAGAAAAGGTTATCAATGTGATCTACTGGCTTTTACCGACTAGAGGTTTCTTTTTTTCAGTAATTATTTGAGACCATTGAGAGACAGGCTACTTTTAAGGGAAAGCTTTCGCAAGCCCACGCAAATCTTACTGGAAATTTAGTGCTGCTCTGGTGTCAGCGATGATGGACAAAAGTATATTAAGGAACCAGATTTTATTCCAGGTCCAACATTGAGCTGGTCTAATCATTACAGTAGAGTTAATTAGGCGGGAAATAGGGGAAGAGTCCATAAAGCATTAGCCGAACTTAGAAGCACCAAACTAATATATTTAGCATAAGATGTCTCAAAACAAATCTATGGACTTCCGTTATATCAAGAATAGTAATTTTTATATTCTGTGGAATAATTGGGCCCATTTGATTAATACACCATTTTCTAAATATGTATTGTCAAGCATAAGTTGATGCAAGGCAGCTTTTTGAATTGCCCATCTCATATAGAGACGCAATTTAAATGCTTTTATAGAGAAACAAGAACAATACAGAAACATTTAAATGAATTTAAAACATAAAAATGACCCAAAAAAATAGAAGTCGTTTTTTTTTCTGTTAATAAAATAAAAGTGTTGAATGTATTACTGTCCCACATTCAAAATTCCGGTTTTCCAGATAATTCACCAAATGTCCCATTTTGACATCATTTTTAATCAAATTTGAATTGTACAGCAGTGACAGGGTAATGACGATCTGGTAATTAGTTCCCAATCCATTTATGACAGGCTAATGGTCACCTGTGCTTCTGTCAGTTTCACAAATCACTGCCTCTCTAACTGTGTCTGCTGAATAAATGCTTTACCTAATGGGGCAATGATAGTAAATGAAAAATATTATTTTTAGAGACAAGAGATTGTATCAATAAAATACTAAAGTAGTCCCGTCTATGTATACTTAAGTAAAATTAAAGTAAAGGGTATCAATTCTGATTGTAATGACCATTTGAACGCATTTCCAGTTGGTACACCTTACACTGTGAGTTTGAAGAGGGTCCAAACACACGGCTCATGGAGAAAGCAGGCAGGTGCAAAAAAACAATTAAAACATAGTTAACCGAGCAAAACCAAAAGCGCTGCCAAAACAGGGAATCATTTGTCAAACCAAAATGGAAATCATTATAGCCGGGTCATCATAGATGGGATTCGAGTTTGCACAAATGTGGTAAATCAATGGCGCACCATTTCCATGGGCTCCGAGCATGTTGAATTATTCGAACAGTTTGGCAAGATCTTAAACAGGAAAAGCAATACTTTTCAAATTTACATTAAATATACACCTTTTACAATGTACTTTGGCAAAACCCCATCACCATTATCCCGTTTTTCTCTGTCAGATTGTAGGGAATTTATATCACTTAATGGCAGTTTCCATCTGTTACATTTAAAAGATGACGACTGGTTTGCTACTATCAATAAAATTATCCTGTAAAGAAAGAGGTATCCAACTTAAACTACTTTTTATTCCTAAACTGTACGTCTTCTTTTCCTTGCGGCTGCTAGCTTTAGGGGTCGCCATGGTGAATTGTCCGCCTTCATCTATCCCTACTTTGCTCACACCGACTAATCTCATGCCTTTCTTCTATAAACCGCTTTTTTTGTTTGTTTGTCTGGACCTCCTTCCTGGCAGATCGATCCTCTCACCAACACAATCACTTTTTCTCCTCTGAATGTGTCCAAACTCTGGCCCGGTTTAGAACAACCATTAAAAAAACTGTAATAAATCACAACAGCTAATACTGTGATTGTTTTAACAACCAGTTTATTTTAGGTAGATAACAATGCTGCCATCTAACCACAATCCCCATATTTGGAAACCTTTCTACACAAAATGCACTTACTTTGTCATTCCTCTGCATCTTTAATGTGCTCCTGTCTGGGTCTGCTTCGACTTGGATGTGACACAGGAATGACAGGCTAATATTCATCTTTTCAGATTCCATCTTGTCCTGTCTGGTACCTCCTAAAGCACAGGCTCTGCTTCCACTCATGAGATGAACCTTTCTGAAAATCAAAGTCAAAAGAAACATTCAGTGGAAAGGATTTTGAGTCAGAGTGATAATTGCAAGTATTTGCACTGTAAACAATCAATACAGGCCAGTCAAGTTCAGTTTCGCTTATTAAAACCAGTTGGCTCCACTTCAATCCATCCAGTTGATTAATTCAGTTTTGTTGATGCAGGTTGGGCAGTTGCAAGTGATTACAACAGAGCTTGTATACAGACTTTTGCCTCATACCTCGTACATTTTTCTACAATTTTCAATGAAAAGGTATTAAAAATAATGACATGTACTTTTGTTAGAATAGCAGCAACCCTGTAACCCCTAAAGGAGTATGGTGGCTTAGGAAAATGGATGAATTTGTTGGAATATTAGATCAGAGTGTAATTTTATTATCTCATGAACCTCTTTCTGTCTTTTTTGTCTGTCATGTTCGTGGTTGTGGACAATTCAAGGGCAGGTTGATGGAAAAAAAATGTTATTTATGAAAGAAACTAAAGTAAATCCCTAAACAAGCTGGATATGTCTTTGTGAATTTGTTTCATCCAGGTTGAGTTGATGGTAAAAAAACAAAAACAAAAAAAACTGTAAAATTGACTTGTTTCACTCATAATATCACTTTTGTACTTTTTAAATTTCCAGTGTTACTTCTGCTGACCTGCCCTCATGTCTTTTCAGTCCAGCTCTGTGTCATATCCAAATATTAAATCTATCCATCCATCCATCCATCCATCCATCCATCCATCCATCCATCCATCCATCCATCCATCCATCCATCCATCCATCCATCCATCCATCCATCCATCCATCCATCCATCCTGCCAGCCAGCCAGCCAGCCAGCCAGCCAGCACCTTCCCTCGTTCATCTGGGACTGCTTCACGTGCAGCAGGCTAAGCAAAGATGCCCAGATTTCCCTCCATGCTCAGTGTATAATAAATGTAATATAATATTTATTAGCATACACAGAGTAAACTAAAGGCTCAAATGCAAACTTGTTTTTTACATGGGATTTTTGCAATATGCTGTGAGGCAGTTTTGGTGCCGCATCACCTCCTAGCCAGCGCTGTAAGTGAAAATGATTAAAAGTAATACATATAAATTGCATTTATACAACAGATTAGTGGACACATATTGATTTTATCATTAGTTGCTGACAGGTGAGGCAGTGGAGCCAGTGCCTCACCTGCCTCCTCTGACCGCATGTCCCTGGTTGTACCTTATTTCATAAAGGAACCAAAAATTCCCAAACTGAGCCAAAACCCACCCAAAGCCATTTTTGCCCTCAACATATCAAAACCACCAGTTTGGTAACACTGCTCAGTTCTCTTAAAAACAAAAATGACTTATTGAGCAAAAACATGACCAACAAAAATAAATCAACAAAGAAATTGCATAATGTACAAAGTAAGAACTTAAACCATGACAATGTTTTTTCCTGCTGCTTGTCATCACAAGAAACAGCAATGTTAACATAAACATACTTGCAGTTTTTCTATACTGCAGGATTGGACATATTCACACTTAATCTAATCCACATGCTCCTGCTTTTTTTCTTTTTTACACCCTGGTGATTATTTTATTATGTCATGCTGCAAACCAGATGAGCCAACATACATTACTATTTATGGGTTAATTATAAAACAACAATAAAGCCCACAAGCTTATTTAGGTAAGTTTGAAGTGTCTCAAGCAACAAGTCAAACCGCTGCTTAATTGGAATTGTGAAAATGTATTACAGTTTCAGTTTAAAAGAAAATTAGATTTTTGTTTAGTTATTTGTGCTTTTTCTGTCCTGCTGCAATCAAACAAGACTGTTTTGAAATTAATGTTATTATTGCAATTATCAATGTTGCTCTGGTTTTGATTTTTCTCATGCTACTAATGAATTCCATGTGTGAAAAATGGTGATGCAAGATGTAAAAATCAAGGGAAGACATTTTTCTCTGTTTGAGAACAATCACATTAAGTGAACGCAATTGTTAATTTTATTTCATTTTGAACAGAGAAGAAAAGAACTTTCTAAACCAAAAATATACAAGTTGGAGTGTGTTACAGGAGATTAAGGACATCTCACTTAAACTTTTATGCCATTGCTCATCTGAGATCTGTCACTCACCTTATCAGTTTTTAATCTAGGCCGATTCCATCATGGAAGTGAATTATTATAGTTTTAAGACATTTAGTGTATACGCCAAAGTTCAAACAATGGCATCTTACTAAAAGAAAGCGTTCTGCTTCTTCTTTTTGAGCAGAACAAGTTCATAGTGATTATAGTTAATGATATGGGCTGAATGTGAGCATAAAATAACGAGACACATAGATGGCCTTTATGAAAAAAATCAAGCATGTAGACCGCTCAGTATGTCCGTAGACTGCATGGGTGTCAAACTCCAGGCCCCGCGGGATGGTGGGCTACATGTTTTCCAACTAATTTGGCACTGAAGCTCTTTATTGGCTATAAACACTCCTGATTCAGGTAACCAACAGCAAATGAGGCAGGATTCTTTCTAAGCAGGAGGATGATGGCCCTCAAAGCCTGGGGCAAATCTTTTTTCCACCCGCACTCCGCAAGGGACAGGTCTGATAAAGACTTGTACAAGATGCAAGGGTAAAGTAAGAGTAAAGTAAAAAAAAAAAAAGTAAAGTAAGAGTGAAACGCAGGTATGCCGTAATGATTTTCCATTTTTATAACCTAACCCAAATCCCGCGGATAGTTCAAAGGGTCCAAAGGTGCTGTTCATGTGATAAGTGCCCCGGATAGGTTTGCCCATTATTCGCCCGTGAAAAGTGCATACCCAGCTCTAAGTACAGTTGTCATTAATGTTTTAATAATGATTAGAGTGTGGTGTAAGGGCAGCATTGTAGGACAGCATCCCCCGATGTCAAAGTATTAGCCCTAAAGATACTTCAGAATTACCACACAAACGACATTTGTATGTTCTATTTTCATGACCTCCCTCGAGGGGGCCGCACGAGCCTCAAGGGAAATCCAAGACACCTCGCCTTAAGATGCAGCTGCCCCTCTCCATGACCCTCCCCTGGCCTGGACAACCCAAAAACCCCGTTCATGTTGTAACATGTCTATTCACTTCATTTCAACTCGTTACTGTTTATTTATGAAAAGTCAGATCAGTCACTGTTGTTTGAAGGCTCAACATTGCCTTTTTTAGTATCAACAGATGACTTTCTGTCTCATTAATTTTATTTCTTCTGAAAACCTTAATTTTTCATCTAAGAGTTTGTCCATTTGTTTTCCTGTGAACACATAGTTTATCGCTAGTGTAACATTTTGCTTTTTAGGTCAAATATGTCCCTACCACCAAAACTATTTACAGTGATCCCTCGCTATAACGCGGTTTACTTTTCACGGTTTCGCTACTTCACGGATTTGCATTGTGCATTGTGTTCTGCATTTTGATTGGCTAAAAAGTCACTCCGCTTCTTCTCTACCTGTGCGTCAATAACGTTGCAGTTTAATATGTACACGTACGTAAATCAGCTTGCCAAATTAACATTACGTACGTGCAAATTCTCTAGCAATTTCTAGTTTCTCTAAAACCCATAGAAAAAAGAGCGACAACAACTGCCTATCACTATGTTCTTCCCCAGAACAAACACACCTGCACCGCGGGCTTCAGAAGGAGAAAACACTGCAGAGCGGAGTCAGGATGCAGCGGCTCAGTCTGAAGAGCAGTGAACTACACCTGAGTCACTATTTGTCCAACTGTACTTTATATTTTTTTCATAATCATTTTAAAATTTCTCCCATTTAATCCGATTACTCGGGTCGCAGTGGGCAGGGCTAATCTCCGCGATTTGAAGCCCTCTGTTCACATCGATGATTAAAATTATTATTTGACAGTACAGTACAGAAGTTATTTGTTGGAAAAAAACATTTCTAAAGTACCTTTATTTTTTAAACAAATGCTTGAGCCTGTAAAATGGTTTGTTCTTTCTTTTCAATGTATAATAGAGTATTTTTGTATAATAATTGTAAGAAAAAAATAAAGGTTTCTACTTCACGGATTTTGCCTATCACGGATTCTTTTTGGAACGTAACCCCCGCGAAAAACAAGGGTTTACTGTATTTATATAATAATTAAATAATTGATACTTTATTGATCCCACAATGGTGAAATTCTTCTCCGCATTTGACCCATCCCCTGGGGGAGCGGTGAGCTGCAGCTTGACCGCGCTTGGGAGGCAGTAGCGTTAAGGGCCTTGCCTAAGGGCCCTCACTGGGTGACGTTCATGCTTGCCATTGATATGGTAATTGACCCAGTACCATTGTTTATCCCCCTCCGGGAATCGAACCCTGGATTCCTGCATGTAGCCTCCCACCTTACCAACCGAGCCACCCAGCCGCTAGATACTTTATTCATACCACAATGGTGAAATTCTTCTCCGCATTTGACCCATCGCCTCGGGGAGTGGTGAGCTGCAGCTGAGCCGCTCGGGAGGCGATAGCGTTAAGGGTCTTGCCTAAGGACCCTCACTGAGTGATGTTAATTGCTCACCATATATCTCTAGGTGTTGGACTGCACATCTAAAATTCTGACCAAACTTTTGTTATGACATATTTCAACAGCTTTTAAATCTGACATAGTTTAAAAACACATTTCTGTCTACCATACAGTACTCAGTTTCCCATCCTGGCTGACCTTGAAACTTTGTCTGTGGATGTCATAAAACTGGGATGGATATTTACACTACAGTACTCATAAACAAGATAGTTGCAAGCGCATGCCATAGCAACCTTGGTGCAAGCAAGCACACTGGTTTGCTGCCCCCTCACATCAACCATTTAATTGTTTTTGTTTGTTTGTTTTACTGAAAAATCAATTGTTTGTGATTTCCTTGGGGAGACATACGCTCACCCACATTAGAAAAAGTGGCACATGAAATTACTTTAGTGCAGCCAACCATCTCACAATCTCTGCCTGCATTTTTTTTTTAAAGAGAGATAAAAGCAAGACAGATAAGTCAAGTCAGGTTGCACCATCAGCACTGAAGCCATTTGTTGCTGTTTTTGCTGGTTTTAGGCTCGGAGCTCAGCTCTCCTTCCACCTTATTTTAACAAAAGATGAACTGCAAACATTATTCATTTGAAGGCTAATATTGCTCAGCTTGATATTTTGATGCAGCATAACATGGTCGGAAGAAGACTGCGGCCGTACAGACTGGAAGAGAAGGAGTTCAGAAATACTGTAGAGACAAGGAGGACATGATATGAATTATGATCGAAAGCAGACATGAAGCGTCGCAAGCAGACAGTAAAGCCATAGCCCACGCTGCATCATTGCTTCTCAGAGCTGAACTCTATGCACTGTTTCTCTGTGTTACCCTATAGCCAGCCTTTTCCGCTGTATTCCTCTGGCAGCAGACTTCCTCTATCTGTTAGCTGTATCTGCCTTCCTGTCCCTCAGCCCCCTGACAAGTAAATCATCTCCTCACCTGCTGTGAGAGTACAATCCCAGTCTGTCACTTCTGCAGGCCAGCCAGGGCCACACACTCAGTGAACGTGCTCACAAACACATGCATGCGTACTGCTCCACACAGGAAGAGGCAATCACAAATAAACACTTCTTCTCAGAGGGGATTCTCGCCCACTCAAGGACAGAACGATGACATCTCATCATGAGCCAAATGAAGCGAGAGTGGCGAGCAGAAGAGTGAAAGAAGAGAGATGGAGGGATGGATTAAATGGAAAGAGAATATTATGGAGCCTGAGTGGCGCAATGTATCAGAGGAAGTGGCCGGAACCCAAATTCAGCAACGAGAAAAACATGTATAGATATGCTAAAGAACAAGGAGAGGGGGTGAATAAGTTTTAGAAGGTTTTTTTTTTAAAGTGGGCAATGAAAAACTGAATTGTCCAGATAATATTTTTATCAACACCTAACCCTATGTAAGCACTCGTATCATATTTGCTACATGCATGTGATATTCCTATCTCATTAGCACGATTCAAACTTTGCTTAATAACCCCTTGTACATGGTTTGGTCTGTTTTCTTCCCTGTATTTCATTATCATTCCACTAGGGGCAGTAGAAGTGCTTTTCCTGCTCATTTCAATATGGCTGCTTCCATGAAATTTCAAAAACACTATCTCCGGGAAACGTTTTGCAAATTTTCAAGAGTTTATGATGAAAACAACTCATATTTGTTATTCATTTTTGAAAAACTCAATTGAAAGAATGCAAAATGCATTAATAATTATTTAAAATAAAACTATTACACTAGGTTAAAAATGTGGGGATCTAATTAAAGTAAATGAGGTGCTATTTTCCTGAAGACTGATGTCAATATTTTTGCATCTGAAACTAACATTGTTAAAAAAAACACCCTAAATATCCTAATTGGTACTATCTACAACTCATTAAAAATAATATTGCAAAAAAATAAAAAATAAAAAATTATAATATTGCAAATTTCAAGTGCATTTCATCGAAGGGCTTAAGAAACATTTTCACTTCAACAAATGTTAATTATATGTCAATTATTGATGTAGTGGGTTTTACAGGGTTAAATTTAAGTGACTTTTGGAAGACAAAGGAGACAAACAGAAAACCAGCAAATGCTAGAAAATGTCATAATCTTTCTGCAAATGGCCTAGTCGAGTTTTGTAACAACATAGATTTCTCTGCAGTCCTGGATCTAATGATTTTAATTGCTCCTCTGGTTTGTGCAGAACTGGCGCAATAACAAGCAGCCTTTGGATGCTTCTGAAACTAAACATTTGCTTCTCTGCTTTAAAGCACAGGGACTACACTGAAGTTTGGACCCACAACTGCAAAAAGCTAAAGTGTTGGAACAGCCTTCAACACAGTTTGACTTTAAAATATTCATAATAAAAATATAAGAAAAATCGGGACCTGCTCAAAATGCTTACTGTGTGCCATATGGTGAGCTATAATTTCTTACGTGACAACCTGAATTTGTGAAATATTTATTGCATACTTCTAAGCTTTTTTAAGGTTGCAGCCTCTCTCGTGCAAGCAGCTGATTCTTTTATTTGTGGGTTTTCCTTAGGTTGTGAAGCTACAATGTCTCAGCCTGTAAGAGTGACAACAAACATATTTAAACCTGGCCCCATGTGCGGTGGCCATGTGTTGTTTCGTGCCACCGAGGGCGAGAGGCCACTTTGTCTCTGCTTGGAATCAGAGATGACAATCGTTATCCCAAAGTAGAATCACATCTTGTGGCAAGAAACAGTAGGAACAGCAGGTACACACAATGTCCAAAAATGAAAACCCACAGTCAGACATTATGTTTGAAGCTGGTTGCCATGAGGCACCAGCAGCATTAAAAGCTGCACCAACGTACTATAATAAAATTGGCATTTATTTTTGTAGTCTACAGAGACATAAGATTTTAATAGGGATGTGTACAACCTGGATTGAACCATGATTTGATTTTCCTTTTTTCAAGTTTTTGAAAGCTTTTCTTTCTGCTTATAAATCCCATGATGAGCCAGCAGAGGCCAAGTTATTTCTGAATACAAAAGGTGACACAATGGTGGGGGGAATGAAAATACAAACTGTCAAATTTCCCTCTCCTTATCCCATCCAAAGGAAAAAAAAATCTACAGAGGAAGAGGAGGCAAAGTGAATGTCTAAGAGAAATGAAGCAGAATGAGGCAAGGTCCTTGTCACTGCGTGTCCCCATGATTCAGAGGTGAGAAGCTGAAGGATGGGTAAGAATGGAGTGATGGAGAGAAGGACAGAGCACTGCGTTTCACCTCAGAGAGCTGCAGATGGAGAGTGATGATATTGCAGCAATTGAGTGAGGACACAAAAAAGAAAAATAAAGAGTAGACTATAAAACAGCAAAAAGAAAAAGCTGAAAATACAAGCACTGCATCTTACAGAGGAGGTTGTTCTGGAGAAGGAGGTCCATATGAGGAGGAGAGAAGAAAACCAAAGAGGGAAAAAGAAAAAAGCTTTTCTTTTCACTTCTCTTTTCTGGATAAATGCCATCAAATTGGCAGCAATAATCTTGCTGACTTCAACTCTGAAGATGCGGAAAACATCATTGGTAACACCGGCATTTTCTGGATTATGTCTTGCTGTTGCTAAAGTGCATCCTTTTGCATTTTGTGTGAAGGGGATGAGACTGTTGCAGCTTCTGCTGCTTAAGCAACAGCTGCTTCTTCTGCGTCTTTATAGATCAACTTTCCTGCTTTTGAAGAAAACAGAAGCAATGCATGATAAAGTATATCATATATGCAGTCGTGGTCCATGTTGTGGACAAACTTCAGAGCAAAGCTGCAACCTGGAAAGGAGGACTCCTACAAATGAGTCCACAGCAGGAAGCACTTAGGCAGAGATCTGACAATGTCACACAGAGGTGGGCTGACACTGCAGCCTCCCCCCAGATTGTGAGCTGACAATGTATCTCCCCTGAAATGTCACTACATGTTCGGTCAATGTGCGCCGTGGCACCATTCTACCTGAGTTTAATTTGCTGATGCTGTATTCAAATAAGCCAAGTCGTGCTGTTATAGACGGAAAAGGTTTTATAATGACTGTTGATCATTTTAGCTCCTCTCTGCAAAGTCTAACCTGAGCAGTTTTGGGATGATGCTCCATCTGTCTTAAAGTCAGATTTTTTAGAATTGGATTAAAACAATTTACTGTTCAGTGTGTTTTAATTGGCTTAAAGTTGGTTTATTCTCCACATCTGTCTGTCTGAGGGCACGAGAACAAGCAAGTCTTTCTAGTCACAACAATTCCTACTCAGAAACAAGAAGCTTCAGATCCATTGTGAAAATTCCGCCCCTGCTCAGACTCCTTCCTCGTAGGGGTGTCTACGGATGAAGTGATTTGGGGAAATGGTGGTTGGTGACTTTGCAGAGGAGCTGTAGATCCAACAATTCCACATGACACGCTCAACTTTTGATAAGCTGTGTGACGCTGTGGGACCTCTTGTGCCGCCCGCTGTGCAGCACCGAGGCAGCCAGTTCCTACCAAGAAAATGCGTTGCCATCCGGTTGTTGGTCACGGGACTTATGTCTTTTAAAAAAAGTGTTTCCAATGAAGTTGAGTGAAATATGTCAATTTTCAAAAACCACCTTCTCCAAGCGCAAAAACATTTTTCCGAGATTGTTGTCTTTATTATCGCAAATCCAATTTACGCAATTTCATAGTCAACGGAAACACAGCTATTGACAGCAAGCTTCTGCCCTTTTTATACGATTTTTTGGAGTTGAATCCTGAAACTTTCCTCAATTAAAAGGTGTGTGCCAGTAGCTTTATCTTCAAATTGTGTTTAGACCTTTTTTTGGTACTTAATGTTTAGAGGATTGAAAAGAAAACAAATGAGGCCCAACAGTGGTTACGATCTAAATGGAACATGAAACCATCCATTACATAAAACAGATGGTAAAGGGTTTAGCTAAATGTCAGGATTTTATCAAGGGCATGAGCTAAAGGCACTAATGAACCTGTAAGCCGCAGAAAACACTGAATGGATGCTAATTCCAATTCTATTTTCTGAAGAAACCTCTATATGTGGTCTGGGGAGATAAAGTATTTTACCAGATACTTAGGGAACCTAAGTGTTCGAGGAAAGAAATGGTTTAAACATGGGGTTGGTGCCCCATTGGGACAGTTACAGATTCACTTCATGCACATTTTCCCTGTTTTATGCCAGTATCTGCAGGGACAAAAGTGAATACATGGATCCTTTATTTTAAGTGTATTATTATTTCGGTGCAATTGGTGGAATGACCGTGACTTAAATCACAAAGTGTGCACAGCTCTTAAGCTTTATGGTTGGAAAACCTTTTAAGTGGTTGAAAATGCACAGCGTTAAATGAATGAATTGACAAATAATGACTTGAACGTGAACAACATTGGGTTTCATGTGGCTCCTTTAAAAGGACATCTCTCAAACCTTTCATGTCTGATGTTATTGAATATGGTCTCTGAATATGCAATCGAGGGTCGACATTTAGTTTAAACCTAACCTACATAAAGAATAGACTTTAGAGGTAATGGACTTTCATTTCAGTCCAGAAACTGATGTGAAGTGATAAGAAGGTATCTATTAGGGATGTGTATTGGCTAGAGTGTGTACTGGCCAGAGTCTAGGGATACGATACATAACGCGATGCGCGTCTGTCGATGTGATACATGTCCAAAAGAATGTGTTGAAAACACTTTTCAATATCTTATTAAAGAGTATGACAAAAAAAAAGCTCTATGTAAAGATTGATACGCCTTTCACTGTAATTAAATGGTAATAACATTTGTTGTTGTTTTATTTAATGATCACTGCGTTTAGCACTGCAACAGTATCTCATATACAAGTTGCTTTTACCCAAGCAATTTGATGGTGCTTTTCTTTTGGTAAATTAAGATACATTTGTTCTTAAAGGGAACAGTCAACATCATCCAATTTACACTTTATAGTTTAAGAAAAAACATAGACTGAACGTGCCGTAACCAGTAAGGTTTTGTAGGTAGTGCATAATTCATACCAATAATTAAATAATTAACAAGAGCTGGTTCTCGCTGAGATCTTCTGCTCAAAGAGTCTCAGTGGGCTGAGCTGCCAACTAGAGGGCAGGGGTTAAGGTCAAAAAACAACAGTCACACACTGAAGGACGCCCATAAATGATTAAATAAATATCATCTTGACAACATTTTAAATGGATACAAGCATCTTCGAATGAAATATCGTGATGTATCGGCAAATCAATTTTTTTCGACACCTCTTGGATCCATGTTTAATGCTTGAAATCACTGAGCTTGTTTTGGTTACTGGAGTGCCTCCTTAATATTTGTGCACTGAATAGATTTACACATTGTTTGTGACAGGAAAGCAGATGTGTCGCAAAGGTGCCTTTCTTTCCTGAAATTTAGAATTATCTTTGGGAAATAACGAATTTCCTTTTCCACTTGACATGAAATACATTTATTGCAGACATGTGCTGTGATACCATTTTGGATGTATTTAAAAGAAATTGGAGATTTCTTAAACTTGTTCTCACAGAGGCTTAGGTGTTTTTGTTCTAGTAGATTGTATAAAAAATTGTGTAAAAGAGTAAATGTTTGTATGTACATTCAGGGGTTTCCGACTTTATGACTTGACCTTTGCTATTCCTTCCTCAAAAATCTGAAAACAGCAAATTTTAAAGTCCTAAAATATCAAAGTCTGCGTTTAATTGTATGTCATTACTTAAATTTTTTTTAAAGCCTATTGGGGAAATAAAGGAGTCAAAAAAGGCTAATTGTGTCTTCAAACCAACGCTTGAAAATGATCACAGCCCACCTATTTTTACTTTACAACTTTTTTTATAAACTTCACCGTTTCTTTCTTACCCACTTGCTAGCTCCAAAGCAGATGCGTAGGATGGAGCTTATGGACTTCACACTGTCAGTTTCCATCTCTACATCATCCATGTTATGTTGAAAATCTGGCTAATGATGACAGTTTCCCATCAGGCTGTACTGAGGGTGAAGAAAAAAAATTTTTTTTGGCATGTCTTCCACTAAGAATTTAGCTGTAAATGTGTCTGCCATGTGCTCGGCCAGCTCTTTTGAGAAAAGGTGACGCATTTTTGGCAGTACAGACAGTTTTACTCAAAGTGTGGTTTAAAAAAACTCTAATCAGAAGTCACAAGAACATATATACATATTGAGCAATAGCATAGCTTTGTGCAATGGCATCTAGATATATTTTTGAGCCACTCTGTCCTCATCTTTGGTCTGCCTTTTTGTTCTGTTCACTTCAGACATGCGCTAAAAAAGAGAAAAATAAGAGTGAAGTCATGTCTAATGGAAACTCCTCCCCTTTTTCCATTTGAATACTTTTTTCAGCATCATTCTTTTCTTGAAAGGAAAGTAGCTGCAAAAAGGCAGAAGTATCAAATATCAATTGCAAATGTGACTTTTCTTTTTCTGTTTTTATGTTTGGAGTATGATATGCATTCTCAAAAACCCATTCCACGTTCCATTTAGGGCATCAAGCATGCTGCCTTTGGTAATGTTTCCTTCAGAGGCTGCCTTTACCGCTTGTTTTTATTTTGAAAGTGATGCCACATGAGAGGAAGTGGCTTCTTTGAAAAAACCTTGAAGAGTTTTTTCTCTTCTACTTTGAAGTTTGTCATAAAAGGGCAGTGATCACTGCGACGAGCTTTTCCAACTGCTCAGAGGCCACCGTCTGGGAACAAAACAACACTGATGATTTTAAATGCTTCTATTAGGCTAGAAGATAAAAGAAAAGCCTAGATTATCATGTTAGACTGCTCTAAATCCGTGTCTATTCACACCTTGTAAAATCCCATGACTGAGAGAAGAAAGATCCACTCTGGTTATCTTATGATCTATTGTAAAAGTGTTCCCAGTGGTCTTTTAATATGATGATGCCGTTTTTAGACAAAATCAAAAAACTTGTCATTTTCTAGGACATAGTTTCTGCAGAAGTTAATCAGAAACTCGCCTTGAGTTGTGGGTGGAACTGTTGGCGCGGAAGTATTTCCCATGATCCCTTTGTCTACACTCTCTCCCGCTAGCTTACAACCCCTCACAACCCTAACCTAACTGAGAATTTTTTGTTAATCATGCAGATTTTCATATTCATATTTCATATTGCATGTCATGTTATTTAATGTGTTCATTAGGTCAAGAATGTATTTTCACCGGCCAATAGGTAGATCTGAATTTTGGTGAGTGAGTACTGGGTGGGAGCAATATTTTTGCTAAGAAAGAAGAGTTGCGAAAAAAAATATGGTCCTTGAAGTCCAGATCTGCTGTGGGCCACAATCAGCTTTAAGGAGATTTGACCAGATACACTTTGTCATTTCTGTGGTTAACGCATACATGAATGCGACTGTGTTACATTCAAATTGGGGTTTGGGCATTTGGTTTCCAAATTGAGGCTTATATATGTCACGAACAATCCCTGTTCATGCAGCAATGCATGGAATATCTGATACGTTTCGCCTCACGTTCACATATTGGATCTTTTCTGCCTCATTGATCTCAGATGTTTCCATCAGACCCGTTGCTACAAGTCTTCAAACCAGCAGCCTAATCCATACAGCCAATACTTCCATTTGAGGGTATTGCATGTCCTGATTATTCCACCTTTAGGTGTTAGTGGTACAATCTTGGTAGAGGCCTTCAGAAACCAACAAAATGGTCACAAAGTACCTTGTAAGATAATAAAGGTAGCAAAGACAGTTAAATCACATGGCTCCATAACACTGCGAGTTTGTTTTAGGGACCATTTAAATAGTTTTGCACAACATTCTGCCTAAAACCTTGAAGGAATACTTTGGGAAAAGCCCTTTCATACCTCAACCAAATTTTATCCCAGTGCACAAAAGATGATTGGTAAAGTAGTGTTTGTGCAAAGCCAGTCGAAAACCATCTGACGCAGTGTTTGGCCTTATTTTTGATCCAAAAATGAATGGGCATAATTGATCACAAAACCAAAATGGCTGTGAACTCCATGGAGAGAACCAAGTTATAGAGGAGAATTTCTAAGTTGTATTCTGATACATGTTCCACTTTGATATAACAGTTAAGCATTTCAGTGTCAGAACAACCACCAGAAAAGGGCTTGGAAAAGGGGCTACACAGGGGGGTAGTGGTTATCACTCCTGACCCATAGCAAGAAGGCCCTGATTCAAACGCCTAGTGGGACTTTTCCGTGTGGCGTTTGCATGTTCGCCCCTTGCATGGTTGGGTTTTCCATCGGGTGCTCCTGCCTTCTTCCACAGTCCAAAAACATGCTTTAAAGGTTACCTGATGGTCCTTCATTGTCTCTAGGTGAGAACGTGAGGGTGTGGTTTTTTCTCCCAGCAGTGAACAAGAGACCTGTCCAAAGTGTAGCTTTCTTTTCCCTAACTGAGGCTGGGATAGGCTCGAGCAACCCTGTGATCCCAAAACAGATTTAGTATGTTTAGAAGAGGATAGGTGGATTTTATGGACAAGAAAGGTGGCCCCAATTTCATTTTATTGAAAATTGTGTTGTCATGCTTCAAAAAGAAAAAAACATTTACATCTTGGTTTTTTTGTTCTGATGATTGGATGATTTACACTTCTGTGTGACTCCACTTGTTGCCCGGTAGGTTGTGCACTAACAGGGTAGGTTCACTGTCGAGACTGGGCGTTTTCCAGCACATAACTCTTGTTTATTACTCATATCTGGCTAAAATTGTAATATATGAATAATAGATTCAAATCATGTTTTTAAAACTAATGGATCACTTGACTACATAAACATAGATATTTTGTATAGGTATTGACAATAGGTAGAACTTACTAAATTTTATTTCGTAGTCATTGTTCTGTTACTGTCATTTCTAACAGTTAGAGAAATAAAATAAAAAATCAACAATAATCACATAAATATTTGTTTTAAGGACAAATCCCTTCATTTATTTAATGAGTCATTTCTTTTCCAAAGCAGGGCTGCTAGATGAGGAGTATTGAAGGGTCCTTAGTAGCAGAAGACAACTCATTCTAAAGTCCTCTGAAGCCACCGAAGCGTGACCTTTGGCCGTCTGTGCGTGGATGTGGCTGTGTGTGCATGTGCTTTATCCTGTTGCCATAAGACAGCTGGTCTCACCAAAGGAGGTGTATAAAAGAAATGGACATG
The DNA here is from genome assembly GCF_053564925.1 of Oryzias latipes. NCBI lineage: Eukaryota > Metazoa > Chordata > Actinopteri > Beloniformes > Adrianichthyidae > Oryzias > Oryzias latipes. The sequence goes on along the minus strand of NC_136237.1, from coordinate 7,417,752 downwards.
TCTACGTGCCAGCTGGTTATTTTTGATGCCCCTCAGCGGGGTTGATGTCGTAGACCATTTTTGGGTTACAACTTAACAATTACCACTCAGTGAACAAGATGTTTAAGGGTTTGAGATAATCACCCACAATGAGAGCACAGAACAGTGACAAATACTAAACAGCTTTCAGCAGAGCAACGAAAGAACTTTTAAATGAAATGAAAACTTAATAAAATAAATATGTCATCTATGTTCTTGTTTCACTTAACATTTTTAAAGACACTTAAATATTATACATACATACTCTGTATTGATTCTCAACACCCATTGTTTAAATTATTGTTCCTCCGTGGATAGTCCATCAATGACCTAAACTAGCCCATTCGTATAGCTCAAAGTGTTTATTTAAAAGGTGTCATAAAACACACACAAGCACAAACATTACCTTCTAATCTTACATATTGAAGCAAACTAAGGAAACCATGTTTTTTCATTACTGACACATGTTGCAAAGTTAAACACAAACCCTAAGGCTGAGAATTAATTATTACAGGCTTTCTGGCCACTCCGTGAGACCAAGGATTGACGTTGTACATGCAGAGAGCCGACAGCCATATTATCCTGCATACCTTGACCACTGACAGGGTAAGGAACAGGTCTTCTTTAGGTGTTGTCTCCTTGAAACACCAGTTTTGATTTGAGTTACTGACAATCCCAAGGGGGTATTACAAGGGCTCAATACAAACAATGTTAAGACACCAGCATCAAGTTTCCCCAACTTAACAGCTTCATTTTAGATCAGTGAAATGATGCATGATGTCTCTTTGAGCAGAGGAATGCCAACCATTGTAGCAGTTCCCATGATCACATTAGGTGCTTACCTGGAAGGCAGCACCTGGGGAGACCAGAAGCACCTGGGGCTACCCAGCGCTGAAACACGAGTCAATAGCAACAGCAATGTAAGTTGTTTGGCACCAGCAGATAAAAATGTTAATAATGACTTAACCCACAAATCCCAAGTGTAACTAAATACCGAATAAGGGAAACAAACAGTTGAAAAGGATTGCCAAGGCGCCTTGCTAAAATAATAATAGCAAACACAAATTTTGTTACGTTTGTGCTAAGTTAATACATCATGTTGCTAAATTACAGAACTGTCTCTTGAGATAAGTTTAAACAAATGTTGGTTAGCTCGTTTTCACAGCTTAACCTTGTATGGGCTGCTGGAACATGTACAGAGGAATTCAGAAATTGTGGATATCTTTGGTTCGTGACTGGATGCAGTGGCTGCTCTCCTCTCTGGTGAGCGTTTTTTCACATTACAACTGGAGGCGTAAATCTGTTTCCCCTTCAGGAGCCTGTTAGTCAGAGTATCTAAGAAAACACCATGGAGCAAAGGATGCATGTATTTAAAGTAAAATGTAATTATTGCCATTCTCGAGAGTGCAAAATTACAGTGACCAGCCTGTCAAAAAAAGCGCCCCGTTGAAGCAGCTGCCATGTTTCTTAAATATCTTTGTCTTTTATAAACAGCGGAACTGCAGTGATGTGGTTAAACAGATATGGCACTGCTTGCTTGGGGCCATACCATCCCGCACATGTGCAATCTTTTTTTAATCCTGAACCATGTTATGTCCTGCTGTGTCAAATGCTTGTCAAGCCTTATTAAGAAACTGTTGGAGTGTCAGCCTACATAGGAGTAACATGCATGGATATTTGGATTCTTCATCTACCACTGGTGTGTGCCACCCTCAGGGGCCATATGCTGGATCACTTTAGACTGCCAAGGAGATTGACAACACATGTTCTTTCAGCATGAAGTCCAAAATACCAGAAATGTTTATTTTCTAATTCCCGCAGTTATCACAACTGCGGGAATTAGAAAATAAAAATTAGTAAAAATAAAAAAATTTGCCAAAGCAGCAAGAGATGAAGTATATAATATTTAAGGATGGAGGGCTCAATGGAAGATTGTATGATAGATTTGAAACATAAGTATGTTTTTCTGTCTGCATTTAGCTTTTGAAAATGAGTTTTTTTTTATGTACAGGTGAAGAAAAAGAATGAACAAGTTCTACTCCACATGAAACAGCTGCTTCTAAGATGGGACAGACGACATGAACAACGGCTCCAGGCTTCCACTAGATCAACAAAAATCTAATTAAATTAATTAAAAATAGATTAAATTAAAAATAAAAAAAAGATAGAAAAAAATAGGGGACGTAATCTATATGAGTTTGGTCTTTAGTAGGGATTGTTGTAAACTGCACGCATGTAACCACACAAGAAGTCTCACAATAATCTAAGGTGAATTTAGACATGAAGGACAATTGTGTCTTATCTTGTAAATATAATGACCTGAGCTTCCCTCTTCCCCCTTTCACTCATTTACGTCTCTGTCTTTTCCTGCTCTGCACCTCACAGCCGGCAGAAGCTGATTCCTTGTTGGGATTTCCTTCTTCCCTCTGGTACTTTCCCCCCATCTGCCTTTGTTTCTCCGGATTCTCAACCCGATTGGCCCTTCTTCAGCCTCTTCTGTTTCAATTCCTTTCATCCTTTCCACCACCTCTTTTCTTTACCGTCATCCATTTCTCCTGGTGCACAAACCGCGCGAGCGTGCAAGCATGTGACAAGAGGAGCCCGGCATGGCCGTGTGTGATATTTATGTGTGTGTGCGCACGGGAACGTTTGTGAGAGCCAAGATTCTTTCACAGTTTGAGTGCTTTGACTTTTCTCGCTCTGGATCAATAAGCACAAAGAACGATGTCCCACAATACCCCCTAGAGTCAGTTCCCAGCAAACAAGGACTGGACTCCCCCAACGAGTATATCTAACCCAATTCCTGGCAGCACTGTGGTCGCCGGAATTGCTGTTGTGTGTGACTGGACTTGCTTTTATTTATTGCCCGTTTCCTCTTCAAATGACCGGTCACAGACGTGGCTTGAAGCCCGTCGCAGTAATCCCTGCTGGGATCCATGGGAAGGAGTGAAAAGGCGGACACTGTCTGGATCAATATGCCAACAGCACACATTTGCTCTTCATCTCTCACCCTGATCACTCCCTCTCCTCACCTTCTCTGCTTCCACACCCACCCCACTCTCCCAGTTTCAGTCCTTCTACTCTTTTTCTTCTTTCTGTCATTCTGCAAATCTCCTTCCTCCTCATTAAATTAGTGCCATACACCCCCCCCCCCCCCCCCCTTTTTTTAACTCATCTGCTGTTGGGCCCAGCTTCCACTTCCTTTATTCCTCCCCCACGGCCACTCGCCATTTGGTAAATTTATTTTACCCACTCTAAATCACTGTCTTCATCACCTCTTGTCCCCTCCATCTCCCTCTCACACATTTTATTGAGATAGGAAGTCTCTCTCCTTCCTCCACACACCCACACTCAAAGGCAGGAGTCTATTTCTGGGCATTAGCAATCTGTCATTTCTGCCCTCTAACTGAAGGATATGGTCCACTTTTTTCTCTCCTAGCACATAAGTTCATTGGTGGGTTGTTTGGGAGAAGGTGTGTTAATTCTCTTCATTACAGATCCACTCTGCTGCAAACGGGGGCCAAAAAGCTGTAGGTTTGGAGGAATATTGTGAAGCCGTTGCAAACCCAAGGAAAGCCATTTTATTCGTAATACACCAACCAAAAAGTCCAGTGATCTTTCATGAAAAAGGAATAGAATTTCTTTTTTTTTTAAATACTTTACTTATTACTTTTATTTCATTTCAAATGTCATCAAAAGAAAACTCAGACGAGTAGAAAAGTTAAATAAAAATAATTACATGCTGGTACTTGAGGCAGCTGTGGTGCAGAAGTAAAACACTCGACCTTTGATTGTAGGATCACAGGCTTGGCTTCCCCTCTGCCCACCCATGTGTCAAAACGCCACATTGTTCCCGAAGCAGCTCTCCCATCACTGCCTTATGGATGAATGTGATGGAGTAGAAAGCTCTCTGGGCCCTGAAGAAGGTGGAAAAGTTCATTTACATGATAACATGTCTGCATGACAAACGGAAAAACAGTTTTAAGCAGCACTGTCTTTGCAAGAGAGATTCCTAATTTCTTTTAGATTTGTAACTAACATATTTAATAAAACAAAATGAGTCATTTTGCTTGCCAAGTACTTTAAACAGAAAGGAAAAACAGTTGTTTTGACACTAAATGATTAATTAAATGCAAATGTTTGGATGAACATGTCACTGCAAAGCTGTGTTATTAACATAAACTTGTGGTTTTCAGTACCACAGCTTATTTGTTTAAGAGCTATCAAAAAAAATTCACTCAATGAAATCAAACACTTCAGAAATGATTAAATAAAAAACTGTTTTTATTCAAAATAATTAAGTTCTCATGAAGCATTTAGTAAAATTTTGGTTAAGAGTTTTTTTTAAAAAGTACATATTTTATGCTTAAACGGTTTTAAGAGGAAACACATTTGTTTTTGTTATCATCATGAAAGTTTATTCTGTCATTTGTTTTTTTGCCATTTTCATTAAGACCAGAAAAGGAAACGTCGCAATAATCAATCTTTAATGTAATAAATGCATGAATAAATATTTCTGCAGTGGCCCTGGAGAGAAAGGGTCTGATTTTTTTTTAAGATAATAACATGCAGTTTTTGTTGCGCTGTTTGTGTGTGCTTCAGAGCTGAGATCCGCACTCAGAATCACCCCGGGGTTCCTGACTTTGTCACTTCCATTTAGATCCTTACTGAGCAGCTCTATTCTCAGCTTCAGGACCAGCTTTAGTTTTGCCTTGATTTAGCAGCAGAAGCTTCTTTGCCATCCACATCCTACCAGAAGACACAGAAACCAGAAGCGACAGTAGGTGGAATACAGCTTATTGAAAGCTCAGGGTGACCACCAAGACCACCATCTTTATAGAAGAAATAACAATCAGACACAAACAATTCTAACATTTTACACTGCATAACTCTATAAGAGAGTAGTCACAGGAACATGCACCAGACTGCTCTTTTCCATAGCTGCTGTCTTTTTGCACTGCTAACTACAGTCTTGTCTTTTTACCCCCTTTATTCAGATCATTTACTGGATCATTATCTGTGGATAGAACTGGGTTTGTTCTGTTGAGAACGACAAACATGTTCTCTTTGTTATATTTGGCCTAAATCCTGAAATGGGTCTCCCTTCTCTTCTTGCAGGACTCCATTAAAGGTGCTTATGAGCAAAAAACGGGATGCTTGATCTCTGCAAACGTTGGTTTAGAGCACAACATTCCAAAGCCCTGGCAAACGGAGATATGTGCTCGTTGTTAAACTCTTGCTCGCTCTCATGCTAAGCAGGCAGGTTTGGTCTTCCATTCTCATAACTCCTTTCCTTGTTGGAGAAAGATTCAAATAGTAGCCGAAGTGTTTTTGCATCTTCATCCTCCTTTTTGCTTTTCCTGACGGTGATGAGGCCAGCATCTGATGAACGTACAATTGCATTTAAATACACCTTGAGCATGTAATTGTGCGTGTTTGTTTGTCACATGAGACCATGATTATCAAGTCTGAAATCTGCCATCTCAAGGGCCAGACTCTTATTCCTTTTAGCTTTCATCTCCGTTGTCTGCTCTTTCTCATCCCTCTTCCTCAGTTCCCGAGGGAGAGAGCTTCCCCTTCTCATTTCCTTAATTATGCTTTGTGATTCCAATAAGCCTGGAGCAATGTTTTCTGAATCCACAAGTCCTCCTGAAATATCATGTGCAAAAAAAATTCATAAAAGGGAACTGCGGATAAATTTGTCTTCCTTTAATTAAAGAAAAAAATACACATTAAATTAAAAAAGTACACTCAGGGTATGGCATTTGGACTTTGGGGATTTTCTGTCATAAATTTGATTATGTTTTCGCTTGTTTTTTGTAAAAAATGGGCCTATATATCTGGTTAACTTCCACACTTTCTTATAGAAAATTCTCTCTGAAAACTTTGTTTCTGTTTTTCTTTTCCTTTTTTTCCTCAAAGATGAAAACTTAAGGAAATAGTATATTTTCATACGTTTTTTTTACTTTATGTGAACAGCAGGTTTATTTTATTTGCTAAAGATACACATATATATAAAAAACATGAAATACAAGTAATTACACCAAAACCATCACCTCTGTAGGTGATGTGTTAAAGGGGACAAAAGGGCTACAATAAGGGACTGTTTGGGGTTGTAAACACTAATGATAGAAATCCAATGACAAACTCAGGACAGTAGAGCAATGTTGTTTTAATGCCACAGAATTCACAAGTCTATAAGTTGGCAGTAGTGACGTGCGGCGAGGGTTATGGTGTTACTGTTTGAGTTCTTTGCATTGTTTTTTTGGTTCTATTTTAGTCTGTTTCCTGTTTTATTTTGAAAGGGTTCCTGTTTTGTTTCATGGTTTTGGTCCCCCATCTGTCCTGATCGTTATCACCTGGGTCTAGTTTGTCTGTATGTATTTAAGTCCTGTCTTTCCCTTCCCCCTATGCTGGTCCATATTATGCTGTTCCCCTGTTTCAAGTTTTCTAGTTTGGCTTGCCTGCTTAGCAGTGGTTTTAGTTTTTGGTTAAATTCGAGTTATCAAAGACTTTGCTCATCTGAAACCTCCTGCCTCCTCCTCTGGGCACTCCCTCAACCCCCTCTGTGTCTGGTGAGGCATAGACTCTTTCATAGTCAGATTTACAAAAATTTTGTGATTTTAATTATAAAAAGAATTAGAATCCTATGTATATATACAGTACAGACCCAAAGTTTGGACACACCTCATTCAAAGAGTTTTCTTTATTTTTATGACTATGAAAATTGTAGATTCACACTGAAGGCATCAAGACTGTGAATTAACACATGTGGAATTGTATACATAACAAAAAAGTGTGAAACAACTGAAAATGTCATATTCTAAGTTCTTCATAGTAGCCATCTTTTGCCCTGATTACTGCTTTGCACACTCTTGGCATTCTCTTGATGAGCTTCAAGAGGCAGTCACCTGAAATGTTTTTCACTTCACAGGTGTGCCCTGTCAGGTTTAATAAGTGTGATTTCTTGCCTTATAAATGGTGTTGGGAACATCAGTTGTGTTGTGCAGAAGTCAGGTGGACACACAGCTGATAGTCCTACTGAATAGACTGTTAGAATTTGTATTATGGCAAGAAAAAAGCAGGGAAGTACAGGAAAACAAGTGGCCATCATTACTTTAAGAAATGAAAGTCAGTCAGCCTGAAAAATTGGGAAAACTTTGAAAGTGTCCCCAAGTGCAGTCACAAAACCATCAAGCGTTACAAATAACTGGCTCACATGCGGACCGCCCCAGGAAAGGAAGACCAAGAGTCACCTCTGCTGCAGAGGATAAGTTCATCCAAGTAACCGGCCTCAGAAATGGCAGGTTCACAGCAGCTCAGATTAGAGAGCAGGTCAATGGCACACAGAGTTCTAGCAGCAGACACATCTCTACAACAACTGTTAAAAGGAGACTGTGTGAATCAGGCCTTAATGCTAGAATATCTGCTAGGAAACCACTGCTAAAGAAAGGCAACAAGCAGAAGAGACTTGTTTGGACTAAAGAACACAGGGAATGGACATTAGACCAGTGGAAATCTGTGCTTTGGTCTGATGAGTCCAAAGAGATTTTTGGTTCCAACCACCGTGTCTTTGTGCGACGCAGAAAAGAAGAATGGATGGACTCTACATGCCTGGTTCCCACCGTGAAGCATGGAAGAGGAGATGTGATGGTGTGGGGGTGCTTTGCTGGTGACACTTTTGGGGGTTTATTCAAAATTGAAGGCATTCTGAACCAGCATGGCTACCACAGTATCTTGCAGCAGCATGTTATTTCATCCGGTTTGCGTTTAGTTGGACCATCATTTATTTTTCAACAGGACAATGGCCCCAAACACACCTCCAGGCTAAGTAAGGGCTATTTGACCAAGTAGAGTGATTGGGTGCTGCGCCAGATGACCTGGACTCCACAGTCAGTTGACCTGAACACAATCGAGATGGTTTGGGGTGAGCTGGACCGCATCGTGAAGGCAAAAGGGCCAACAAGTGCTACGCATTTCTGGGAACTCCTTCAAGACTGTTGGAAGATCCATTTCAGATGACTACCGCTCATCAAGAGAATGCCAAAAGTGTGCAAAGCAGTAATCAAAGCAAAAGATGGCTACTTTAAAGAACCTACAATATGACATAGTTTCAGTTGTTTCACACTTTTTTGTTATGTATATAATTCTGCATGTGTTAATTCATAATTTTGATGCCTTCATTGTGACTCTGCAATTTTCATAGTCATGAAAATAAAGAAAACTCTTTGAATGAGAAGGTGTGTCCAAACTTTGGGTCTGTACTGTATAAATTGCATTTTTTTGCACAGATTAACTTGAACTTTATTAATTTCACTAGGAGATATTTACTCATCATGTCAGCCCAAAGAAAAAAACAAGTGATGATACAATTATAGCTCACCAGATATGTGCAAATAAGCCAATAGGTACATGAATAGTTGTACACCGTTGTGCAAATGTGGATGACCTGGTCATACAGATGAGTTGTGCATTCTGATGGCGGTGGTAACGAAAGACCTGGGGTTTTGATTCTACCCTGTGGGTGTCTGAGACTATGAGTATTTTTATATATATTTTTTTGCATAGAATTTTTGACGGCTGACTCTGTACATCCCTGCTTGGCAGGTATTATGGATGTCTTAAAGAGTAGCGACCCCATAACAGTCAGTAATATACATTCTGAATGGGCTGATGTGAGTGTGCTGCACAAAGTTAGTGCATTGGCTCTTGCGAATAATGTATATTCAGGTCAGACATTTGCACTGAAGCCATATTGCAACATTTGGCATCAAAAACAGCTTTATAAGGCTCTGTCTGTAAGAGAGACTCAACTTAACTTTAAAAATTATATTACAAATAAAAATGTTTAAAAAATGATTTATTCATCGTTTTTCAAACCCTTTCAGTTTAAAAAAGAATTGCTGCTGCAGTTGCCACACAGATTCAAACGAGCCTCCCCACTCACTCCGAGGGGAAATTTAGTCAAACCTAAACCAGAACCTCCTTGTTGTGAAGTGTGCCAACCACAAACCACCAAGCAGCTTAACTAAATGTCAATCTTTCAAAAAAGGGATTAGGATTTGCAGAAACACATTTTATCCTGATTCTCTTTGTTCCCACACAATTAACTATAATAAACAGCAGGCGGATGTATCCCTCTCATGCCATGCTGCCAGCTTGTCTAACTGTAAAATTACTCTGTGTGCTTAGTTAGTGTCCATGTTCTTCTGACTTTTCCGAAGTAGAGCTGTCTTAGCAAAATGAAGAAACTATAGTATGACGTCACAGTGTGGTCTAAAATTGGCATTCATTAGAGAGAGCATGTTGACACGGCAAATGCTGCATCCTCTCTGGCCCTCACCTGAATAAGGCAGCTGAGTCTGTTATGTATAAAAGGACACAGGGGAACAATGTGGAGCGGTGCTGACTAAGGTATTTAGCTTTAAGGAGCTCTTTTTTGAAAACACATTAGTTTGGATTCTTTCAGAGGCACTCCAATAGGAGCAGAGTGCCTTTTTCTATGAAATGCTTTCTTTTTTGATTAGGCTAATGGCACCTACACCATGCTGGCATGTTTCAAGCAGTTAGCTTATCAAGCACAGCCTGATATCTCACAGGCAATGGAGGCGAGACAACACCTTTGGGTTTTTCCCGCATTGTCAAAGTTTTTTTCCAACATTTGCTGACAAAAGGGATAAATTTGTGAAAATGGCTCCTATGCTCGCGGTAGGACACTGCTAGAGGGACAATGAAGGAATTCACTTCTCCTATAAATGACTGGCTGGAAGGAAGAAGTCCGTTGGCAGCAGGACATTTTCACACGAGGAAGTAACTGCTAGAGTCCAGCTCAAAAAAATTATTCAGCTTAGATGGCGAAGTCTCTCTATGCTCTCTAATGTTTTCTTCTTTCTGTAAAGCCACTGTGGTCCTCCATAACCATCTTGACGATTTATTTTTTTGATCTATAACCTGGTATACAGATCATGAATGTTACAGTTACAAGTGGCTGTTTTTGTTGGATACCTGAACTCTTCAGCTGTGCCTGTCAAATCTTTAATTCTACTAGATTTTTCCAACAAAAAAACAATTGGTATTGTTTTTCAATAAGGAGAGATCTTAAGAATTTGAAAAATAAAGATTGTTTGTGATAAAAAATGTGCATAAAAATAGTCCGTAGTCTTGGCGATTAGGCTCTGAGCAGAAGACGTCTCTGGTGGGATGAACTCAGACCCTAAATGGAAAAACCCTGGAGTCTAGCCGCTGATGGTGGTTCAGACCAGTCTAAAGTAGTGGTCCAGGTGGAGGAAGGAGCGGAGAAACTGCAATGTAGAGAAATAATCGCCCATGAATTTGAGTAGAGTAGAGTAAACGACACAGGAACTCTTTCCTATTGACATTGTGCCAAAGCTTTACAATCATAAAAAAGTGTAAGAATAAGTTGCATAAATTCAGCTTGAAATACAACCATACCTTCAAACAAAACAAGACAATTACTGTGACTCGGCAAAACACAACTTTTCTTATCTCGAACTCCGTTGTCGTGCTCTGTGACTTGAGTGTGTCCAAGGTGGGAGCCCGGGCATGTGTGGGAGAACAGGAGTGTTGTGCACTGGGTTTCCTCAGTGCTGGTTGACGTGTAAAGGTTCTGTAGTGTGACGGTTTGGATGTTTGAACCAGCTGTGGTATCATGCTGTGAAAATAATGCGACCGCTGCTCACACGCAGGTGGAAGTGCGTGTAGTTTTCACTTTGTGCATGGGTGTTTCTACATGCCCATTCATGTGTATGGATGAGATATATTGGGTTTACTATTGTTTCTGAGATGTTTACATTTGGCAATGCATCTGAAATTGCATGCGCAGTCCTACATGAGTGTGTGTTTCTGTGTGTGGGTCTGTATATGTGGCCGATTATAGACTTTCACCCATCAGTGAGCACACAGCACCCGTGGGCTCTCTTACTCATGCTGGTTTATTCGACAGTTTAGTTTGTGGAAACAGACCACCGTTGTCTTTACTGTCAGGAGTGGTCACACTGTGGCCAAAAACACACACAAAAATATATCTATTTTTCTCCCTGTGGCTAACTATTGAAGATTGTATTCTTGGTCAGTCTCTAGTCACAAAAAACTGCACAGTAATGTCATCTATCAGTCCAAGTGCTTCAAGCTGTTCAGGGTCTTGGTGAGGCTCAGGCCCACATCTATCTCAGTTGTCAGCAGGTGAGAGGAGGGGTACGCCCTCAACAAATCACAGATTTATCACTGGCTTCCACTGAAGCAAAGAGAGAAAAACCATCCAGTAGTAGATTTTAAACCACCAGCCAAGCCAACATGCCTGATTCTGGACGGTTAGTGGAAAATGATGCACCTAAACAAAGAAACAAGCAAGAACATCTAACCACATAGAAAGAAGGCATTTGAACTGGTTACAAATGTTGAAGTAATGGCTAACCCTCACATCACTGTGCAGCCAATAGTCAAAATAGTAGAAATACCATGAGGCAGAAACAGTTTGTAAAGGGAGTAATGATTCCAAAGGACATTTTAGACTCGTCCCCTGCTGTTGCTCTCCCAACCTATGTCCCATCCATTTCATGAAGGAACAGTTAAACAACTGATAGTCAGGCCAGCCGAGGCCTTCTGCTCAGCTGGCAGAAAACTTAATAGAGAGCTTGGCTACTGAGAGAGAGTTCTTTTCACCACCAGACAGTTGAGCTCAGAAGCAAAACGTGAACCTTTATAGGGATAAAATGGTGCCAGCCTCCTTAGAAAGTAAAGCCTGCTCATCTGCTTCTCATACAGAATGCTGCTATCTACAAAAACATTAAAATTTTAGTAAATTTGTTGGTTTAATTTGTTGTCATCATCATATGATAAATAGCGCTATGTATTTCTGGCTCAAGGCGGCTCAGTTGATTAAGTGCAGGACTGGCACTCAGACAAATTATGGTTCAATTCCCAGAGGGCATGGTGAACTTCATCCAGTGTGGGTCCTTGAGCAAGACCTTTCTGGCTCAAACTGTGGCTCAAGGTATATACACAGAGTTATTTAGCCAATATAAAGGCTTTACAGCAGTGTTTTTCAACCTTTTTTGTGCCACCTTTGTGACACCTTTCCCTAACCAAAATCCCCAGGCACACTGGTAACCGAAAATATAAAAAAAAAACAGAAACTCTGAAATCTTTATTAATGATATCACAGTCGCACCAGGGTCTCTCATGCATTTTTTGTAATATTTGTAATGGTTTTATTAGCTGCCTCTGCTGTGGTGCAGAGGTAGCGCGGTAAACCTCTGATTGGAAGATTGCAGGTTTGGTTCCAGCCTTGTCCACCCATGTATCAGAGTGTCCTTGGGTAAGACACTGAACCCCACATTGCTCCTAGTGGTTATAAGTTGCGAATGGGTGCATGCGTGAATGGGACTGCAACTGCGCTTAGGGTCTTCTAAGAAGGTAGAAAGGTACTATATAAGTATACACCATTTTACCAAATGTTTCTCTGGGCCGCAATACCTTAATTCTGTTTATTTTGCAGTGGTCTAATGATTTATTGCAGTTCTTTCTTTTGTGGTCTGGTTGTTTTGTGGATTTTTTTCAGTGCATTTTTGCATGCTTTTTATTTATTAGAGCACTGGATTCTGCATCTTGATTGGCTACTGACCTTATCAATCTCCTTCGTGCTATATCTTCTATATAGAATGCCTTCAAAAAAACAGATTTACATCAATCTTTGATCGCGAGCAGATCTTTGTTTTTATATTATAATTCTCCACTTTTTCAATGAAGATTTCAACTTTGAGAGTCTAAACAAAAAAGAAAAGTGTGAAAAAGTTCATGTGCGTCTGAGAAATGTTTATAAAGTGTGTAGTTAGGTGTTTTACTACCCCCAAACATCCATAATCCTACTTTGTGGACTTCATGTATTGCAGGATATTTTTAGAATGTAACCCTTGCAATAAATGAGGTACCACTGTATTGTGCTATAACCTTATATTTAAACTTAACTTGAAACATTTTGAGAGGTACCTAAAGTCTGAAATTGAATGTGCCCCGAAATCCAGACATTTTTAGAAAGCAGCTGTTTCCGTTGCAAAGGTGACGTGGGCCAAACACTTGGATCTCTGGCTGTTAAGAATTCCTTTGTGCTCTAACAAAAACCTTGAAGGAGAACTAAACTGTTTAACTCTGATTTTACCAGGAACATTTACCGACTGTTAAAACAGACTGTTTGATATTTACGTTCATTTTGCTTCATGACAAATAACAGCATTGCAGTAAGAGCTGATTTCAGATTACCCAATGAACCATGGGGGATGTAGTGAAAAAATGGTGAAATTGATGCCAGACAGTGTCACGTCTTTAAGCTTCATTATTTATGCACTTTTTACACAGTCTGACACCGGATCCTGCAGGAAGCTCCACCGTAAAACACCATCTTTAGCTGTTGTTTTCGTTGTTACTGAGAGACTTTGTGAGCCATGTTGGCTAACGTGAGGACGCTAACCACATCTGATTGGTTAGATTGAACATATATGATTAAGCCACCAGAAATCTCTGGTGGAAATGATTTAAGGGGTTGAATTTCTTTCCTAAATGAGAACAATTGGCTAAAATTGTGGCTAAATCGGCGTACAGTCATTGATATTAAAGTATCTTCTTTCTATCTACTCAATGTGAAAACAGGTCCTGTTTGGATAAAAACTGAGCTGATTTACTAGCTGTAGTACATTTTCTTTCAGACCAATTACTGTATAAATACATTTTTAATAAATAGAAAAACATTTTTCATACAGTCAGTGGTTTACATTACATCAGATATACTGCTGCAAAACACATAGGCTCCTTTCATACTAGAAGGAGTTGAGAGTGCAATTGCTGGAAGAGGATGGTATTATAGTCAAACCTTTAACAAGGTCAAAGTCTGTCTGAAAGACTGCTGGTTTTAAACTGAACCTCCCAATCCACCATGCAGTCATCCTTACAATAAACATTTGGAGGTTCACTCCTTGAGAATGTTATCAGTTTATGGCTGTGCTGAAATTGATTTCAATTTTAATTTGACGGCGCTGACTGCAGACACAGGGTGGCTTGATGATTGAAGCTGAGTCCAGATACTAATCAGTCAATGCATCTTCCAGTCAGACTGGATCCTGGCTGCACTCTGACTTCAGGAACTTTTACTTTAAACTTATCTCTTTCACTTCCTCTTGCCTGCTTGCCAGACTGGAAGAAAGAGCAGTGGACTGGGCAAATGCCTGGGTCTCCACAGGAAATTCAGACCAAGCACACACACGCGCACGCACGCACACACATGCAGCCTTTGTTTGGTTTCATCTCCAGCCCATTATTTGCAGTCAGCTGGTGAGAGTGTGCCACAATATGAATGTTTCCGTGTACTCTGTGTGAGCATGCATGTCTGTGTGCGATGGGATCTGAGTACTGATGCAGACTTTATTTCTGATGCTATAGAGAAGAAGCTTTTGGTTGAAGCCGCTCTGGGCTACATGTATATATCTGAGTCTGTCATTTGTGTCTGTGTTGCTCTTGAAAAACATGTTGAACTTCATCAGTGTTTAAAAAGAGATGAGGATTTATTAGTGAATTGTTAACTGTTGCAATGCATGTGCAGCAGTTTTACTCAAAGTATTTGATCACAATTCTTGAAATCAAGCGTCACTAAAAGATCTTAAAACATTTTTTTTACCCCCTCCTGCATTTTTGGAAGTTGCATGTTATCTCTCTGTGCTTCTGCAGTTGATTAAATGCTTTTTCCATACATTTTTATTTTGTGATCTCTGTAAAAATCTGTTCACTCAGTGTTTATTTCAGCTATGGCTGTCTCTTGCTCTGTATGCCATTGATTAGCGACCTGTCCAGGATATAATCCTGCCTTCCACAAAAAATAGCTTCCAGAATTCTGGCCTTACTCAGGATGTGTAGATCATGAATTCACAGAATTTAAAACAAACACTTGAATGTATGTACAAAGATGACAGTTCCCACCTGTGTATCTTTCTCATCCACTATGCAAATATTTCTATAGACAACATTAGGATCAATGGAAATTGCATTGTTATTGAGTTTAGATGAAGGTCAGGTGCTACTTTGCAATATGGCAGCAGGCAATCGAAGAGCTTACACCCTTCAGGGGAAGAATCCACTTAGGAATGAAATGAAAGGGATCCTGTATGTTGTTCACCATAGTGTTGAGTTTGTGTGCCAGTCTCTGATCCACTTTAGCATTCTGCATCCAAAGAGCTCGCCTCCCTACCAAGAATAGAGATGGTTCTGTCCATCCGTTTTTTTTGGCCTCCCATAGTGTTTCTTTTGCAGATATACATTATTTTCCATTCATTTGCTTCCCCTAGCGCTTCTATAGATATAAACTTAACACCACAGTCTGATAGAACAGGTGAAGACTGTACCAAATGAGTTTACCCCTTGAGCAGTCATTCAAGTATCTTCAAGCTCCATCCCCTCACATTTTATCCGGCTGTTCTTTCACCTTCTTGAATCCAGCAGCATCTCCATGGTGTTTGTGGCATTCAGGACCAAGCAGTTCTTTTGGCTCCACACTCCAGTTCACGCCATCATATTTTAAACAAAATGTCCATGATTGCACCCTCAACACTCAGCGTTGTCTATAGAAAAATTAAAGAAGATCCTGCTTTGAGCTGGTCACAGCTTTCAAGTGTTTGAGATTCAATAATTTCAATGTCTTTATGAAAGTGGCAAAGGATAAAAAAGAGATGGTCTGATGGCTGGCAGAGGCTGAGGTTGAGTATGTATGTCTGGTTCCAGGAAATATGACATTGTGGCTTTCAAGGTGGGCAGAGTATTGACCAGAAACTCCAGACGGTCCATTGGCTGTAGCCCCTTTTCATTGCTGCTTAATAAACTCCATTCAAATAAATAAAATACCCATCTTTATGTATCAGAAAAATGTTGGGTCCATTTATTCTTTCTGTTGGAAAACTCGCTTCAACAAGTTAATGGGTGGCAGAAGTGTTAAAAAAGAAAAGAAAAACAAAATCTAACAAAACAGCTGGAAAAAGTGGAGGACACTTTTCTCTTTTTTGCACTTCATCTCCCTCTCTGCCTGTGATCATCAGCTCTGTCGATGAGCAGAGAGAGTCTCAGTACATCAATAAGATCCTTCAGTAAGAACTCTTGTATCGATTGTACAGCCTGAACGAGTGCCTGTTGAATAAGGTTAAGGCATGGAGTAGGCAGGAAGCAGAGGAGGAGAATCAGGATGACACTTTTGGCCCAGTATGGTTCGAAACACAGGTTTTGTGGTAAAAGTGGTGAAACTCCGTTCCTCGGGTGCCTAATTTAGTCTCTTATTGATAAAATCCCACCTCAGCCAGGGCTGCAAAGAGGATGGCTAAGCATGATGGAGGCAGCTCTGAATTTTTGTCTTTTGATAGCAGAGAATTATTAAAGTCTTTGTCTTTCAGCTGCTCCCTTTAGAGATCACTAGACCGAATAATCCACCATATTCTCTGCCTTCTCGTCGCTCACACCAACCACTCTCATGTCCTCCTTCAATATATCCATGAACCTCTTTGCTCTTCCTTTGGGCCTCTTTCCTGGTAGCTTCAACCTCGGCGTCCTTTTACCAACAATATGTCCAAACCATTTGGATCTGGCTTGCCCTGCATTTATCTCCAACAAATATTAAACATGAAATGTCCCTTTGAAGTAGTTTTTCTTGATCCTGTCCTTCGTTCTCTGCTGCCTCCAGCTTTGCTTTGTGTCTCTCTCTCAGACCCACCTCCTCCAAATAAACAACCCCACAGTCTTCCACACCTTTCCTTTTGTCCCACTTCTCAGCTGAAACCTTCCTCCATGCTTGCACACTAAGCAATCAATTTTACTTAGCTTTTGCTGCTGTACTTGGTTGCTGTGATCTTCTAGTTGTGCTCTTGCAGTGCTTAGGGGTGGCGATTGGGTTACAATACAGTATTTGTCAGCTTGTTCATTTCCAGAACCCGGTCTTTGGCCAAGGAGCACATTGTTTTTGTGAAGTGATGAATGCTACCCATATCACCTGTCTGGAGCATTCACTCCACTTATTCATGCAACATAATGAAAAGACATGAAAAGTATTCCCTTTTCAGGGTTGTTTTGAAAGTGCACCCCCTGAATTTTAAATTGAAGTCCCGTAATCGCTTCTTTTCAGGTGAATATTCTTTCATGTTTATTACTTCAGTCCCTGAAGTGTTCTGTGGTAAATTCATTAAAATGAGCACAGTGATCTGGCAGTACAGAGCGTTAATTTGACTAAAAATATCCTGAAGTCAGGCATAAAAACTCTCTGCCAAGCTTGTCATTAATTGAAGTGAGAGGTGAAAGGAGAAGGAGAGGAGAGATGAAAAGAGATTAGATGAGACAGAGAAAAGGGGCAGTGAGGAAGGGAGAGTCAAAAGAGAGAGAGTGCAACAGAAGGAAGAAGAGAAGGACACGAAGAGAATAGAAGTGAGGCTTCAGAAAAGAGTCTGAGCAGAGCCTAAACTGGAATAGAGTAACTGTAGCAATAGTGTTAATTGAGAGGGAGAGGAGCTACAGAAGAAAGGAGGCAGGATGGTTCAGAAAACGCCATGAAAGATTCTCAGTAACGGAGAAAGGCGATAGTTTTCCGCACTGTCTGACCTTCATCATCCCCTTTCCTCCTTCACCCTTTTATTTTAATCACATCTGTCATCTGCACCCTTACCTGACATCAATTTCAAGCACTATTTATAATGGATGCTGGCAATGATAAATCACTGTGCGTGGCTTGTTGATGACAGCAATGGTTTACAGTGTTAGAACAAGTCCCTGGCACTCTGACATTCACCATAAACACTCTCTGACTCCAGTGTCTGATTACACGAAAACACAGACCTGCTTAACAGATGCACATGCATCTCGTTTTCCAAATAAAAAAAGTAAATGAAAGCATGTAAGCCTGTTCCCATTAAATTCAGAATATTCCACCAGATGATGTCATCAAGAAATGGGAACAACTGTTATCCCAATAGGGGGGGGGATAATCACCATTTTTTTCAGAGTCTTTGGAGACAAATTGTAAATTTCTTCTAAAGAAAAAGCAACAAATTTAGCAACGTTTTCCAACTTTTTGTCATGGATATTCCAATGCAACACAGCCAATGCCAGGCAGGCCAGATGCTGTTGGCATTGGCCCATCAGTTAAAACAGTGGCAGACCATAACCTCTCTGCAATCCGGTTGTAAATAAAGTGCACACGCGTGAAGATGGAAGCCTCCACTTTCTAGTCCTGCCCAAGCCCAAAACCCTCTGCATCACACAAACCCAGAAATAACAAATGTTGCAATTCATTATAAGACCACTGAAGACTGATGGCAGAAAGGAGCAATTTCACTGAGAATAAACATGTTTGATTGCTTCTTAATTTCTATTCATTCCACAATAGAAAATAAGAGTTTTTTTTACACATTGTTTTTTACATGGGGGTGAGGGGGTCCTTTTTAGCAGGTTGGTGGACACAACAAAGCTATTTTTGTCTGATGTTTCCAGAATGTTTTTAAGCAAAGTAAACGGGTCAAAGCTCTTGTTCCACTATAGGCACCCCTGCTGTTATTCCAATCATTATTGTTAATCAGAGATTATGCAATTAGAATTTACATGCATAGTTCTGCCCTAAAAATAAAAGTCTCTTTGTTAGCAACGTGAACAAACGGTCGACAAGCCCTTTTGCAGAAGGGAAGGGTCTGTAATTTGTAACAATAAGAATAGATTCACAATAAAAACAAACACTCTTTTGCAATTCTAAACACACTGTATTGGGACTGTCCAATTTTGTGTATATGGCCCAATTCTACAAATTTTTCAGCCATCAAGGACAAGTGGGCCCCGAATGGGTGTGTCAGCAGTTTCCATGGTGGCCCCAACCTGTGTTTGCCCACATTGGCTTAAGTGGGCACTCAGTGCGCAGCATGGCTAGAGCTCTGCTGGACCTTGGGCGGTGGAGTTCACTACACTGCCTACCGGGCGATTGGCTAGCGTAACAATGCCATGTAGACTGCAGGACAGGCAATAAAAGCAAGTTTTCCTACTGAGGAGGTGGCAACAGTGGAGCAAACGGCTTATGAAACGTCGTAAGACAATACTTATCCTTATTCTCTTCTAAAGACCGGTTTATACTTTACAATCGTGCGGTCTAGTTCATACTGATGTGGGCTGATTTTGTTTGCGACTGTCTGCGATAACAGCAATGAACTTCTGAGTGGCGTTATGCTTTTCAAACGACGTGATGGTCTCCAGTGTTTATTTCATTTTTAACATGAAGGACATCTTGCCCATGCACTTGCTGTGTCTATGAATGCGCAGGCATGAAAGGCAGAGGAGGAACTGGTATGTTCTTCTACGAAACAGAGGCAGGAAATACAGAAGCAAAACGAAAAGGAAATAAAATACAGTAACGAAACTAAAACACACGTGCCGGGGACATCCAAAGGAAGTTTCGAAATTATTATGGAATGGCCAAAGGACGTACAGCTTGTTGGCCATTTAGTAGCAAAGTTTGACATTTGGCGTTTTTTTGAAGATATGGAAAACAAGATTTTTGTTCATGCGATTTTCACAAAATTTCACACACATGCTCTCAGCTTAAGTCTACAACCACTACAGAAGTTTCACTGACCTTTGATCTTGGTAAAAGGCCAGCATATAGATTTTATAAAAAGCACCTTTAGTTCCAGATAAAACAAAAACTCGTCCTAGGTAGGTCTTACTTTTATTGATCGTCTTGGAAATTCTCGGGCATCAATAGCAAGCTACTGTGGAAAATATTTTTTAAATTAGATGTTGTAGATTTTAACGGCATGTGCGTGGTAAGTTTGCAACTGTTGCGATCTTAGCTAGTTCACACATTTTTTATCGGAATGTCGGAAAAAGGGTATCCATGAATTCTCGGGCTCAAGCTGAACTACAAAAAACTAACGTACGATATGACAGTGTTAAAATTGTGGGTGCATTAGAGTAACCAATTAACCTATGGATGCTCTGGTTCAGTTCCCCCAGCCGGGATTTGAAACGTCTTGCTGTGAGGCAAGATATGCCGATCTGTAATACTGTTTACTGCTTTAAAAATACTGTCCTGCTTTCATTTCTTTAATCATGAAATGTTCTTGCCTACATTTTCTGCCATAAATACAGTACCATGCCATATTTTACTAACAAACAAAGCCTGTTACCCATCACCGTCCTGTATGTAAGCCAAATAGCCAGTCTACCACAACCGCCCATCTCAGAGTCTATATCATTGTTTTAATAAATGATGGAGCTACCACTACAAGTTATGGTATTTAGATTTGACAGTTTGCATTATGGTATAGCATTTAGCATTTATGTTTAGAATCAACATTTTACATACTATTTAACCTCTCCATTTAATTATCAGCAGTTAGATTGACTTTTCGCCTAATTTAGATTTCCATTTCCCATTCATATTTAGCATTTAATTTTGATAAGAATTTAAAAACAATAAACAAGGGGCTCCTGTTTTCAGTCTAGATACAAAGGTCACTGAATGACATTTTTAAGTGCTTCAATGCCACGTTTCAGTACAAAATTCTCTAAATCGGCAAAACCAACTGTATTATTTGAAATAAAAACAAAAGAATTAAAACGAGGTCAGTCTCATCTCTATGAATAAGAGAAATGTTTTTTGAAGGACATAACACCAAGTAATAAAACACCTTTTAGGATTTATTTTATCTTTCTAGTGCCTCATTTTAAAATAGATTAATATCATGTTATAAAACTTGAAATACAGTAAACTTTTGTTTTTTACAGAACTCTAACTGTATTTACAATTGATTTTCAATTTTTTTCTTTGATTGGGATTGGCATTATGCCTTCACTACTGGTAACAAATGCTTCCGTTGCACAGTTGGTTGTTTACTTCTGTCATAATCACGTAGGGCATTTAAAGACCTCAAGGTCATTTACCTTCATTGAGAGATGATGAAGCTCTATTCATTCTGGTTTTATTGTAAGATTTCAAGCTCACCTTCCCTTGCAGGTGACCCTTTTTGCAGCATGATGATCATTTTGTGTGAACAAACAGTATTCCCTGTTGAATGAAACACATACGCTTAATTTCTGTTTGCAGGAAGACATCAATATTGGTAAATGAGTTACTTTTATACCGTGAGTTTTGAAAATCAGCCCGAATTGAACTGAATAATGTTCTTGATCCATTCTGTACTGCTGTCAGAAAATGTTCGCACATCTATTGTGTTTTCTTTTACTTTCCTTTGCAAGTCTATTTTTGTGTCTTTGAAATGTAAAACAATTGTCTATTTAAGGTAAAAACAGAAATTGTTGAATCAAATATTGCTCATGGGAACTGCAACTAAATCATTTCAATATGAAGTGATGATAGGAATGCAAGTAAAGATTTATTTAAGTTACAGAAAAATGGGCAAAAAGTAACTACATAATCTTTGGCAATTAGGATCTGGGTCGATGACGTCTTGTGTGTTTGGGATGAACTCAGACCATAGATGTATAAACCCCAGAGCCTCCATGGATTTAAAGGCAAACATATTATTGTGATTGGCTGGGAAGAAAGGCAGGTCATTTGGCTGCTGGTTTAAGGTGAAGGGCTAATTGATAATAGCCAGCATGCCTGTAAATAAGGTCGATCTTCCTTATTAAATTGCACTAAGGCTTCACTTCGATAAGTTCTACCATTTGGGAATTGGTGAAATCAGTACATTAATTTAAGAAGTGGCTAGAACATTTGGACTTTTTATTGGCAAATTGATCTTTAGTTGGTGTTCACATTTCAGCTTATCCCTTCAGGGGTCACCATAGCCATAGCAGAGATTTTCCTGTATTTTATCCAGGCTGGGGACTGGCACAGGGACTTGGGCTACATAGTTAAGGAGTATAGGGTGAAGGGTCCTGCCCAAAGACCCACACTGGCATCCGCTGGGCATTGAACCCTGATTCTCATGTACCAGTCTTGCACTTAACCAACTGAGATACCCAGCCGTTAAATGGATCTTTAGTGTCATTAGTTATTTATAACGTAAATATCAGTAATTTAGCAAATATTGTAATCATCTAATAGGTTCACTGCGTATAATAAGTAATCTTTGTTTTAACCTTTGGAAGTGTATTTGAGCATATAACCCTGTATAAATAACAAAGTTAATCAGACTGTAAGAAAATGTAGCTCAATAACTGACTGCAAACTCTATTTTTGCTTAGTGGGGCTTTGCTGTTCATTGAGCATGATAACAACTTTGCATTGGGTGACTTAACTTAAAACATACTCCACAGTTGAAAAGTGATGATGCTAAAACAAACGGTGACTGCTTCTCATTTTTCTTAATTGTGCAGATCAGCTACAAAGCACTTCAGTTGCTTGAAAAACAGGAAGAAAAGTCTGTGGTTGTTACTTTTCTCCACATCCTGTAAGCTATCCTACAGTATTTGCTATGTGTTTTGTATTTATTTTTCATAAAACTGGTTACATTTCTTCAATGGCATAAACTAAATGTCAAAGTTTTTTTTGTAGGAAACTGATGTAAATTTGTTTATTCTTTAAAATCCCAAAGTAAGGCTGGCTCCCAAATAATGTGTGTATTATTTCCAACAGTACAAATAGTCAAATTAAATATAATGTTGATGTTTTCAGAAGCTTTTCCTTGTTTGCTTTGACCAAATTACTTTTTTGGCATCTTTTCCAAAAACTGCTGCACACAAACTTAATAGCTCCATCAGAGATGTTAAGGGCTTCTTACGGGTCTATTAAATCAATCTGGAGTACGCTACGTTTCCTGTAAGCAGGCATTAGTAATAAATTAAAACGCATTTAATCTAAATCTTTCTTAATCTTTTACATCAGATTCACAGCTGAATGCTACTGAGAGATTTTAGCCTTTTAAAGCACGGGCACAGAACCGTTATATTACTCTAGCTAATGGGATTCACTGGCAGGTGCACCCCAGAAAGAAGAAGAAAGACAACAAAAAAAGAAAGAGAAAGACATGTTCCTTCTAAGAATGCACTTAAAGCACTCCCAGATTAATGTAAACCTTTTCTTTTGGGGAGAAGAACCCCACCAATAAAACTAAATAATGAACCCTGGCTATCAATGGCTGTGGCTTTTTCTCCCTTTGACCTTATTTTATTTGCAGTGATTGCTTTTAAGGAAAGGAGTTAAAGTCAGGGAAGCTCTTGCAAGTTGATGCACCGCTTGAAAATACTAATAAGGCGCTATTCATTCTGGCAGGCATTTTTCAGTTTCATTTGTCTAAAATATATGGAGCTTTGGGCTACATCCAGTTTTATCCACTTTAGCTTTAGAATTTATGGGGATGCTCTCCTCCAGGAGAAGAAAAACCCAGATAAAGCATGGCTGCATTCAAGGGCATAGTCTGACTTAAGCAGATGGAAGCCGATTAGAGTTTTAGGCTCCAACTGCCATTTGTTTATGCATTGATAGGTGTGCTTTAAGCAACGTGGGGAAATTACAACTTTAACTGACCTGACTTTCCCTCTGCAAAAACAAGTTTCCACTGTTTCTTATTAGGATGGACGTGACATCATAGATGTTATTCAATTTAAGCTCTAATGGGAATTAACAGGAACTAAAGCAAATGTTTTTCTTTCCAGCGTGATGGAAGCTGACAGCTTTGACGTGAAGATTGACTTCACCCCTGATGCCCCCCACCCCTCCGTTTTCCATCTTCCTCGCTGAAATAACAAAGTTGAGGCATGCATCTTTCTCACACACTATGCACTCACTAATAATCTCAGAATAGCTACTACAGGGTGTGGTGTGATGACAGAAAGAGGATGAATGACCCTGTAGGGTATCACAGAGCTGACACTGTGATAATTACATGCCAATCTCGCACTCTCATTTTTTTCTATCAACACACACAAACACATTTGAGCACTCTAAGCGGCTGCGTTTATGTAAGAAAAGCCCCCATGCATTGCAAGGGAGCAAAACCACTTCCTTACTTCCAAACAGATGTGCAGTCATTCTACACAAACAGACTTTTTGCATTTAACCCTTTTTACATTTGAGCAAAGGCTGGTTCTTTCCCTGCAGGGCGATTCTCTTCAAACTCCTTACTGTGCTCGTTTAGAGGCTTCATCAAAGTTTAACCAGGCAGCATTTTCAAATGGACTAAAGCACAACGGCCAGTAAGCACAAACACTCAAACACCCCAAACACTGCCGTTACAGCAAAAAACACAAAAACATGTTGTTCACAACACTGTCATATATGCTAAGGAGTGTTAAATGGTGACTTTTGCTCTGAGACATGACCCTGCAGGGTGCAGTTTAACATAATTAAAACGTCCCCCCCCCCCCCCCCCACCTTCTACTAAGAGCTACACTTTCTGTCTTCAAATAATCTAAGTTTGCTCTATTATTCTGGTTCTAAAACTCCAGTATTTGTCAGATATTACCTAAAGGTTCATCATATTAACGATCACTATACCCCGTCACAGCGTTGCTAGCTCATTACTTTATTGATACCTGGTTCTTTAGGGTACATTGACCACTTTGAGACTAATAGCTGGGGATGTGATTAACCGTCTGAGAGGTTAGGGACAGAAATCCATTGGCTGTCATGATAAATGCAGGCCTCTCTCAATATATATCATTTTAAGGTGTCACTTAACTAAATTACTCCAAGTTTTGTACCTAATTCATGCTTCTAATGACAACATCCTCCCATGCACTGTAATAACGTGTTTCTTTAACGTTTTAATCTACATCCTTATCAGTCACTATACCTCAGGCTTGATTAATCTACCTTCTGGCCGTGCATTGCTTGTAAAATTGGTTTTATTGTTTGGCACATTGTCACAAAATGAAGTCAGGATGTGTTTTTGGGCCATGTGGCTTAATGGCTTGGATACCTGTCTTAAAACTCAACTTTACTGCACCACCATATGCCAGCCAGGCTTTTGTAGGCATGAGTGATGTAATAAAAATTGACTTCTTCTATAATGAAATATGTGCAGATGACTAACTGGATCTTATCATAGTCAAGACGGAAAGAAACATTTTTTCAGAGCCTTTATCTCACTGTAAACTAGAAAAGATGCCGAGAGAAAAGGCTAAAAATGAAGGTCGGCAAGAACATGTGGGTGCTCACATGTGACTAAAAGCATTTAAAGTCCACGTCACACAGCCACTACGTACATTTTGTGCATATTATACAGATAAAAAAGCTGTGATCTGTATGTGACATGATCACAGAAGAAAGAACCACGTTAAAACCACAGAAATACGAGTCAACCACACAAAGAAACCGTAAATTAACTTAGATCATGAACTGTGTGTGATTATTGTACTGTTTATATGCAATTGATTAGTGATTTGTGTGTCAATTACATAGTCTTTATATGATATGTGCGCCGTGTACACAATATAAAAGTCATACATCGGAGATACATGCGTGAAAACTCTGTTAGACATACGTGGAACGGTCGTAGAAAGCCCCAAATTTGCGTATGCATCTCGCTAAAATCCCACTGAGTAAGATTTACATAACTGTGTATAAACTACGTAAACTATGTGTATATTCTCAACTTACCAAAATTTTAAAACGGCTCATAACTGAACTCCCATAAAGACCCGTAGCCCTCGACGGACATCTACACACATTGGTGAACGCAAGACACCCTTATGATTTACAATATCACGCATGTATCACGAAAGACCAAAATTCCTACCTGGAAAATGGATTTTTTTTTAACTGCTAACTCTTGAGGAGAAAGGGTCATGGTATTTGTTGTTGCATACAACAGATTTAAAGTTAACATCTGCGTGGAGACTGTCCATGGATGCGACCCAAGGAGGCATTAATTCACTTATTTTCTGTTCTTAATCTCTTACTGCCTTTAGTTTATCCTTATCTGGAATTATTTTCACATTTAGATCTTTTGCATCGAGACTGCAGTAACTTTGCTCAATCTGGATGTTCATCCTTCCTGGAAATGCTTAATTTTACACATGAAAGAGTTTGGCTTCAGCTTGCAAATTCTGCTGTATATCTAAACCAATGAGCATACTCTGCATTTGCCTTATTTACCAGCCCATTAGTTAGACATTTCACATGTCAGAGCACATCGCATATGCGGATTGTGATAGATGACTTTTCTTCAGTCCTTACCTGTTTAAAGGGGTGTTTTAAAAAGACTTCCACAAGATGTTGATCTGTCCAAACTTTGCACGGCAGCTATTTCTATGACATCTTTCCCGAGGAGTATTTTTCTTGTAGTGTATAATTGCTCACATACATTCCTCACCTTCTTCTAGAATGTCACATTTGTAAATGTGCAAATACCCCTGTCTCGAGGAATCCTACAAGTGTGCCTGTTTGCTTTCTTGTTCCCTCCTCAACCTTGTATCAAATGTCACATCTGCCTGTTTAAATGGCACTGACTTCACTTAACACAGGGACTTGGTTGGATCCCTCTTCCACTTAATGCAATTGCCACCGTGTGTCAGGAGAGAAATTACACGGCCGCAGACATACGCACTCAGATGCGCTGACATGCACCTGCATAAAAAAGGCTGCCGTTAGCCTTCTTTCTCTTTTCTGTGCCCCTTTTTTCCCTCCCAGATGCTGTGGAAGAGAAAAACTCTACAGGCCTGTCTGTGTTCACCCTATAGGTCCACGGTCAGTTTCTTTCTCATCACCTGCTTGTGAGTCCATCAAAATCAATGAAGAGAATCTGGATACTCAGTCCTCTGAGATGCTTTAAAGGTGTGTGTGTGTGTGCATCAGGGGACATGGTATCAAGTCCAAGAGGCAGAAGTGAAGGGAGGGAGCTTATTGAATACCATAATAGATTCCCGCTCGCAATCCCCCTCCCCTTCAGTTCTTTTGCACTGGAACTCTAGAGGTGACCTCATCTCCTCAGATGTCTGTTATAAGTAGCACGCCGTTTCACTGCCAAAATACTGAATCGATCCCACAGCAATTTATTCTCCCATTCAAATCAATTTTATATGGTATAGATGAACAGTTTCCATTTGACTAGTGATATCAACTGAACAAAGACATGTTAATTAAGTCATAATGTTGAACTATTGATTTGATTTTTGATTTGAAATGGTTTATTTCAAGCAATCAAATAGAAATAATACACAAAAACAATATAATCATCAGTTATACATTCATACGGTAACTAATCAAACTTAGGATAATTAGACATAATTAATAAATATTGCTTGAAAGGGAGTGGAAGGAAGCGAACTTATATAATCCCACCCCGTTATACTATAACCATTTTATTACATGATTTATCAATATCCGGTTCCTAGGTTTTATCAGACAGAATTAATAATCATAAGGTATCAATAAAGCACATGACAAAGATGAATTACTTAAGTACTACGTCAAAAATAACTATTTTAGAAATCAACATGGCAAATGCAGCATCTGAAATATATGCAAATTATGTTAAAACATAATACTATATCAGTAAAATAGACACAACACTGTTTCAGGAATTTTCATAGCAAAAATTTCATCAAGTATCAAAAGTTAAAAACATGTGCAAAGTTATGCTACATTAGCAAAGATTTTTGAATCAATTAATCAATTTAGGGAGCTAGTGAAGTACTATCATCAAAAGTCAATCAATTTAACAATTTTCAAAGGTGATTAATCATTTGTTTTACTCTTTTTGTATTTTTTTTTTTTTTTTTTTTTGTATTTTTCTTTTTTTTCTTCTTTTTTTTTATATAATAAAGTAATGCTGTGGGGGAAAAATAAAAAGGGTCCATAAACTGTCGAATTGTCCAAGGTTGGCGTTTCTTCTTTTACTGATAACAGCCGATTTTCTTGGTTTAAACAGTTAATAGTTTTCTTCCATGTTATGTCTGCAGACATTAGATTCAGGTACATATCCTTCTTCAGCTGATATCAGCTGCGGTGAAAGTTGAGGTCAAGTTGTCTGCAGGTCAGAACTCTGCTGCTATTCAGGTTACGTCAGGCATACGGAGAAAGTGATGATTCCAGGTGTCATATTTCTTGAAATTATTTGGCTCTTTGATTTATTACTCCACGTTGTTTCAGACAACCGTAATCAAGCACTTCTCAAAGTCCTTCATGGTGTTCACGACCAGAACCTTGGACCGGTCCTCTGGACCGAGCGGTTTGACGTAAATCCTGCAGCCTTTAACCCAAGTGTTCTCAATCTGCTTACGCTTCCTGAGAAGCCGTGCATGTTTTGAGATTTCAGCATTCCTTCTGGTCAGATGGTCGTTCAGATAAACAGCCGAACCTTTCAGGTGTTTCCTTTGGTTCATCAAAGCTAGCTTGTGTTTGTGATTCACAAACCTGATGAGGATCGCTGGTTTATCCGTCTCCTTTCTCCTGGGGAGCAGGTGGCAGGTCTCGATGGTATTGAGATCCAGGGAAATCCCTTTAGATGTGAGAAATGAAAGTATTTGCTGTTCCAGCGACGCTGCACCGAACTCCGTATTAGAACTGCTAGCTACGCTAGCGCTAGCATTAGCAGTGCTAGCTCCTGCTGCATTCAGCTTCGCTCGAGGCTTGATTGGTACTCCAGTGAGAATGACATTATTCATCCTTACTTGCTGTTCAACATCGTCCAGTCTTTTCTCCAGAATCTCGACCCGGTTTTCTCGCTGCTCGTTTTGAGCCCGAAATCTTCGGAACTCTTCCATCATCTCCCAGAGTGGTGTTAGCTTAGCCGACACTTGATCCATAAAACTTTTCAGCGTTTCTTGAATAATGTCAAGAGACTTTTTGAGCTCTTCATATTCCTGGGGTTTCTTCGGGGGCATGGTCAGCTCTCTTTTTTGGAGAAAAATCAACTTTTTAAGTAATTTGAAGATAGTTGTATTCGCAGAGAGGCACGCCACGCGTCCTGCTGTATAACCCGGAACCGGACTATCAAACTATCAAAAAACACTTTTGTCCTAAAAAACTACAGTCTCTTTTATCGCGTGGGAAGTGTTCCATAAAAAACAGTGCTAGGTGAAATCCTCAAAGTAGGATTCAGATGTTTTAACACTCTTGATTATCAGGCAGGCGTGGAGATTGTTACACTTTTTTCTCTTGTTCAAACTCTCAAACTTCAAACCTTCATAGAAAAATAAGTCCAGTTTTATAGAATGAATACAAAGATCCGCCAATCAGCACGCGGCGCAGTGCGCTGTTTAAAAAATGAAAATAAAAAAATAACTGCAAAGTTGCAATAAAAATAGCAGAACAGCGAGAACATGAGAGGCAAACCGCAAGATAGCGAGCGAACAATATAATGAAGAATTTTTCAGCCAAATAAAATTAAGTACAACTTGCGCTGGAATAGAAATCGCACTGTAGGATTTAAGTGTAATGGTTCTGAACAACTCCATGAAGTCTAGCATAAAGCTGCGTTCATATTAAACTCTAATCACGTGTCAAATTTATGTCTGCTGCCTTTCTTTCGACCGGCGTCAAATACGCCTATCGACGCTCATCCAAAACTGTGTTTATAAACTCCACGCGTACAGATGCGCGGTTCGGCTGCAGCTCACCGCTTCCCCAGGGGATGGTTCAAATGCAGCGAAGAATTTCCCCATTGTGGGATGAATAAAGTATCAATTACTATTATTATTATTATTTATTTATTAATTTTTTGTCCTCAAAAAGTATTGATAAGAGTTTCGTTAAAATACCGGATCGATAAGCAGTATCAATAAGAGTAGTAGTACCGTTAAAACCTTAACGATACCCATCCCTAGTCGGTAGCAAATACTGATGCACACCTACAGTGCGTTATAGTGGTTGTTTGGAGGAAAATAACTAACAAATGAGCTTATGTGTGTTTGTTTTTTTAATATGTCGGACCCCAGTATAAGTCTCACCCCTGGCCAAACAATGAAAAAAATGGGACTTATATTTGGAAAAATACAATAATTACTTTAAAACAACATTAATTAATTGATTTATAAAAATAATATATTTTTAAGTAAATATCAATTCCGTGTTGATTAATTTTTCAAACCCAGATTGAGTTGTTGAAGCGCATAAATCTCCTTCTCACATTTTTTTACTTGTCCTGTTTTTTTCTTCCTCTTTGGCCCACTTTGTTTTTGGACTTGCAGATGTCTAATGAACAAAAGCAGAATTTGCTTTAAAGGTGTCATCTCGGAGAGTCCTTTTGTTTCTGGATCAAGACACTCACGTGCACACTAATGGTCAGCTTATCACACCATTCCAAAAATGTTTTGAGGATATATAGTAAAGAACACAATAAGGACTCTCTTTTTGAAAAGAACTGCCCTCTCATTCCTCATGGACCTCTAAAGGATTTCTGCAGTTTAAGACTCAGTGATAGATATTACAGCACTCAGAAGGCCCTTAAATAAATCGTGTGGGACCCGTCCTTTTGCAGCTGCAGCAACTTAAAAAAATGAAGAGCTGTTTCTTTTGTAGAGATCATAAAGGAAATCCTTCTTGGAGAGCCTTTTTAAAGGACAGTTTAGTGATGTTTGCCACATTACTCAGCAGCTAACTTTGTGGCAACAGATCAGATCAGATGCATCATATTGGTAAACACAGAAGGCATAATCCTACTTAGAGGCAGTAATTCTATGTACTGGATTGCCTAGTGTCCTAATGACTGTAACATATTTTAACTTCCATTTTCAAAAAAACCTCTTCTTGGAATGCTCTCGGTTGGTTTTTCTTTCATTTTGCGTTTCAACTCTGGTTGTGTTTATCAGGATTAGACAAAAACTAGCTGTTGTGAAGTGAGCCTTTTTGACTTTTTGGTGAACTCTGCTGACTCCGTTTTTTATTTTTATAATTTTTATTACTTTTTACTTTTATATGACAGAGTTTTAGGGCCAGTGTACAAACTTTTTTTCTTTTTAAATCTTTGAGAAAAAAGTCATAACTTTTAAATTACGAGAATAAAGTCGTAAATCTACGGAAAACATAAATTGACAAGAAAAAACACCAAAGTTGTCTGCTTATCGGAGCCGTGCTAGAAGATGAAAGATGTGGAGCATTTTTGTGAAGCTTTATTTCCGGATAGGTTTCAAAAACAAAAAAATTCGGAACCTTTTGATGACTCAAAACCAAATCATTGTTAGTGTATCCGGCTTTCTGGGCTTCCGTGTCATTAATGTGGAGTTTCATATGTAAAATAAGGAACTCAGAGGCACGTTTGGGGGCAGAGGAATGCTACTTTATTCTCCCTTTTCAATTACCTACCCAGAAGTCCATTTTGTCAGCTTACGTCATGTAACTGTAATGCGCACAAGAAACCCCAAAGGGGAAGGTAAACATTGTAACATACGTCCAATCCTGCTGATGAAACGTCCCGTTTCAACATAAAACAAGAAAGATTAATGAAAATAGTTTGTTATATTACCATAAGAACGTTGAAAACACCAAAAAAGTGCTCCTCCTCTGACGGAAGCATCACACAGACGTAGAGATTTTGTCTTTGGTGGAGGAAGAAAGGATCGAAGTGGACATCTGCAGGGACACCGATGTCTTCATCAACGGACTGCAGAGATCCTGAAAGCCACCCATCAATAAATAAAACATTAATAAATCGTAAATCAAACAAATGAGCTTCCAAACATTTGAAACGTTTTCAATGAACATTCAGCTTAACTGTTCAACTAGTCAGTCTGTTTTGGGTCTGTGTTCACTTTGAATTGAATCTCGTAAATTTACAAGAAAAAAGTAATAAATTTACGTCTTTAAGTCTGGCAATATAACTTTTTTTGGTGAACAAATATGAAAGGTACAATTCAGTTGTACTTTTCATATCTTGACTTTTGGGCTCTAATAATTGCCAAATCATTTCCTTTTAGCAGTATCCAACTGACTTAGTCACTCTTAATTTTCTTATTTTCTTAATTTTTATTTTTTTCTATTTTGAGTTTGCATAAATGAGTCTTTTGTTTTCTGTTGGATTTTTTGTAAACCACAATGACTTGAGCAGTTCACTTTGAGGATGATTACATGCTGCATGAAGAAGAGTGTCAAGCACCAGAAATTGAAGCCTTGCGTCAGTCCCTTGACTCTGTGGAATGGGCAAAACGGCAGCTTTAAAGGGTTTAACAGTGAGCCTTTCCCGGCTCCGATGGAATTTGAGGGTAACATTCTGATTGTCCACCAGGTTTACTGTCCAGATGCATTTCAGAAAACGTACACAATAGTTTTGGAGCTCAAAAAGAAAATCATTCTGTCAAAACTCACAGGAGATGAGCTCGAAATACAGCAATATGGTCTTTTCTTCATGCTGTTCTAATAAAACTACCGGTAGTCTTATTTCATTGCCAATGTGTAAATGTTTACATTGGTAAAATGTATCTTATTTTCAAGATAAAGAAGTATTTTTATTTACTTTTTTTCAAATAACAGTCCCTAGATGTCACTGTCATTTCCAAACAGTTTGCATTTCTATTGCTTGGATTTAAATGTAAAAAAAACTTATGTATGTACTGTGTGTAAACATCATATGACATTTAACCCCTTCATGCCTGAATTTATTTCCAGATATACTAAAATAATATTCGTCAGTTTATCTTTCTGTTCAAAGTGATGGTAAACTAATTTCAGTTCTGGATTTAGGGTTTGTTCAGACTAGACACATTTGCTTTAAGTAAACCAGAGTTGGTTTTCCCCGATAATCCGGAACAAATTTTCAGTCTGAATACACCCAAGTGGATCCTAGTCCAGGACCAGGATCCCCTCTCGAACACATATTTTGAGGTGGTCTCGGTTCTTTTCCAATCGGA
Source organism: Oryzias latipes (assembly GCF_053564925.1). NCBI lineage: Eukaryota > Metazoa > Chordata > Actinopteri > Beloniformes > Adrianichthyidae > Oryzias > Oryzias latipes. The sequence continues at coordinate 7,384,962 of NC_136237.1, read as the reverse complement.
CTGAGCTTCGATTCGTTCTGAATGCAATCCATTCTCGGAGTGGAAAAACTGGACCAAAACAGCCACTGTAGCCGACATAAACAGAGTAGGAATGTAGCAACAGATGAGTCGCGAACAAATGTAAAGCAACGATTGATGTGTCATCAAACAGAAATAAAGAGTCTGTTTATTTGATAGAATGTTTATTTTAGCACCGCTGAAATGCTTGTTGTTGAATTTTTGTTGAAGTTGAACTTAAAGTGACTTTGGTGCAGGTATATATATATCTATATATATAGGTAGATCTTTTGGAGCTTGTCTCAAAAGTAGCTCCCATGCCAAAAAAGTGTGGGCACCATAAAATACTGGTGTACCCTAACTCAAGTGCTGATATGTTTTGCCTGAAGTGGCCCAGTGAAAGCATCAGCATGCAGTCAACACTCACATGGAGGATTCTCATGCTGGAAGGAAGCTGTGGGCCTTTCTGTGCTTTTGACAGAGCCAGTTGTGATCTACAGCAGTATGCCAGTTTATTGAGGAGATATGTATATACACACTCTTCAGTAAGGCGGTAATCCATGACTCACACTGTGTGTGTCTGTGCGTGTGTGTATGTGTGTGCGTGTTTTGGATAAACAAATGTTATCGCAAATCACAGTGTAAGTGTAGGCTTGTGTAAGTATGAGTGTGCGTCACTGGAATGTAAGAGTGGATGATTGGGATAAAACACAATAAAACAATAGTGTGTGCGTCCCTTAAGGAAAAATGTATGTAAAGCCAGATTAAGGCTAATCCCCTTTTTTTTAAATGGGGAAATATGACGTCACCGATTTCAGAATAATCTAATTTATCTCATCTAAAATCTCATCAATAAGATCAATTCACGAATCCACTTTGTTTATTTATTTTTTAACTTGTTCTGTCCAACAGCTGAGCAAACAGATGAGAGCAGAAAGCCTTTTGTGTCAGACATATTTTACTTGTAGACATTGTTTGGGACCCTCATAAAATGCAAAAGAGGGGGAGAAGGCTCCATCATTAAGTGATTGTAGTCTTCAATGATCCTAAAAGCTTTGAAATAATGTCAGGAAAGAAAAAAAACAATTATACAGCAGACTATACGCTTTTTTCTGGAAGCTTAATACACATCAACTAAGTAGCAGGACATTTCTGAGTCCATTTTGGATTTTAAACTGTTTTTAGAATATGAAAAAAACAAGAAAAAGTTTGGTCACTCCACCACGATATTTTTTTCTGCCCTATACTCTTTAGCTCTTTTTTCTATTTTCTCATTTCTTATTTTTGCAAGGTTATATTTAATGGCATGCTTATCACAATAATAATAATAAAAAATTTAATTTAGAATGTGCTTTACATTTTAGGTAAAATCTCAAAGCGCTACAATGAAGGCAGGAATAACAATGGTTTAAAATATTATCATTACACCGTTTAACTTTAGACTGGTAGAATTTTTTGATGTGGCCGCCTGGATATGCCTGATATCAGCTGATCCAAAGTCACATTTACAAATTGTTGTGTAGTTTGCTGTGGAAACATCTGATGGGATTGGCCGACAGGAACAAAAGTCTTAACGTAATACCTTTATAAGTTCAGAGGGGACTAACGGGATTGGCAGTGTAAGAACTTGACACACCATACATGCTGTTGAGACTACCATAGCACTAACTACAGTCTGTTGCCTATCCCTATCTACGTGCAGTGCAAGCCAGAAAACACAAAAAACATAAAAATAGATGACAAATTACAGGACTAAAAATCAAGATTTGCTTGTCAAATTAACCCATCTTTTCCTTGGGGTGCTCCAATGGTCTGCTTGTGATCAGGATTTGATTGAGATTAGGTCAGCGGTGTAATATCCTATGTCTTCTTGATGTAATCCCTGTCTGACTAGAGCACTTCTTCTTGCTTGCCTTACAAAAATGACAGTTCGTGTCCATTATCACTGCATTGTAAACTTTCCACTCTGACTGTAGCCAGGGATGAAATGTAGCCACGCCTCAGTATGCTCAGTATGTTTTCTTGTTGTGTGCATTTCCAGTCACATAATTGACTGTAGATAAGAGTACAGGAATAATCAAAGGAGCGTTCATTACACAGGGCCCTTTGTTTCATCAAGTCAGAAGGGAGAATAGACTATCATCCTGCATGCGCTCAAATGCCTGGTGTTTAGAAAAAAGCATTTGTAACACAGATTAAAGTTTTGTCAACTAAGTATTCTTTTATAAAGTGTCAGTAAATATTTGAATAAAGACATGTTATCATTGCAGAGAGTACATCTGTTACATGGTCATGCAAGCACAATAAAAACAGTTTCTTAACAGCCGCAGTGCTATAATAGAACTATAGTCACTGTAGCAGGAGCAAATATCAGTGAATTTAAATAAAAACATAAGTAGTAGGTAGTATTTGAGTGGTAGTACATCCGAAGTTGAAGACCCTATTTTTCCAGATCTCTCTGCTTGGAGGGATAAATGTAGGGGTAGGGAAACGATCCAGATTTGGCCTACATCTGTGGGTGTTACATTTTTGCGTGGATATGGCCCTTACGACAATGGCCTCCCCAGAAACCCAAAAATAGAGTTTTTGATCAAGACCAGTACAATAAATCTCCCAACCTTTCCCTGCAATCCACTAGCAATTTTATTGATGACCAGCACAAAACTCCTGATTGAAGAACCTATAACTGTTGCAAACTTCTGAAACCAATCACTTAACTTGTGCAGCCATGTGTTTTCTAAGCGGAATATACTCTCTTTTACGATAAACAAATTAAATATTAGGCAAGAATAGCAGCATCAACCACAACTTAGGTAGAAATTGGAGCAAAAACTGCCATATGTTTAAAAAAACTAGAAGTTACGAATGTCCAAAAGCTTTCAGTTTATACAACCAAAGTTACAGTCTACACTGTAAAAACAATTGACTTTCCCTTTTTTTATCAAATAAATATAATATTTCCCTTGCCTAATCATATGTGAAGTGAGTTTATTCATGTTCCAGGAAAAGATGAAATCTGCCAAATGTGGCTCAGCACGAACAAAGCACGGTTGGTAAAGTGTCTGCCATTACTTTTAAATAAAAAATGCCCTACGGGAGGTAGACAGTGACAGATAGAGAGATGGAGACACACAGAGACGAAAATACCTCTTAACTGTTAAGATACACTTTACATACACCAATCAGAGATTCATATCATCACATCATCTGCTCATTTAATTCACCTGGTTGGAAAAATGTTTTTGCTATAAGCAAAAACATTTAAAACTGTGTGATACATAATTTAGTTCCTTTCGTTTAATCAGCAGAGAAAGAGGAGATGTGTGTAAAACTGAGTTACTCCAGGATATCGCCTCTTTTCTGTGTTTTGTTCTTGACAAGAATTTTTGAATTTGGGGCAAAGAAAAATATAAAACTAAGTAATCATGGTAAATCAGTGGAGAAGAGGATCTTTTAGTCTGGCATAGGAAGAATTCACCAAAAGAGCAAGTTAATCTAAAGGAAGACAGCTGTACTGGTTATTCTAGACGTGGGGGGGTTCATTACATCGATCGCAATCGACCAGTTGATCTTCAAGGACATAAGGGTAAATCGTAGGGATAAATATAAGATAAATAACCAAAAAATGAAAATATAGTTCCAAAAAAATCCCTCTGCAAATTAAAATTCTCACAGAAAGTATGTGTTCTCTTACTGTGTAGTTCTTGAATTATCAGTACATAAACAATAGTTCATGATACTATGTGTATTAAGAAATACATTTCCATACATCACACAAACACCAAAACTTGAAGAAGAAAATTCAGTCATGCACATTTCTGAGTCCGTAATCACATGATGCACCTTTTCGTGTGATTCTAAAACATTTCAACTTTTTCATACAAACAATATTCACAGTCTCATTGGCTAAAACTATCACTATGTGCATGCAAAGTTTGTGGTGCAATTACATCCCACAAATATATCTTTAAGTTGATAGGAGGAACATTTACTCACATCAATGCTGATATTTTATATCTTGGAGGGAGGCACTGACACCACCCCTAATACTGGTACACATTTTAGTAGGGTTTGAAAATAGCAACTCTGTTGTGATTTGAAAATAAAAATATGCCTACAATCTCTTTCTTTGAAAGCTGATTTTCCTCCATGCAGGACCACAGCAGAACTACGTTTTCTGCTAAACTGAGGAACATGTGACCCAGATTCTGAGAATTTCCCTTTTGCTGTTTGTGCTGTTCCACCACGGTTTGCTATACTAAGCAAATATTTAGAGCAAAAACTGCTCCAGGCACCGCAAAAACATCAACACCTGAGCCATGCTGGGGGGGTGTTTTCTAATTACTATCAGAGGTAAACACAATCTTTTTAAGCTTAGGGGCGAGGGCGCTTAAGTCTTATTGCGAGCTATATTGTATCATTTGCTTGCTTGTGTTTTCTTTTTGTTTTGTCTTTTTTCTCTAATTTATTGTTTCTCATCTGCCCTTGTAAGCGTTCAATACCAAGGAGCCTCTTGAAAACGAGATGTTGCACCTCAAGGGGCTTATCCTCACGTTTAAATGTTAAATAAAATAAATCAATGATCAGTCGGTCTGCCTACTTAAAGGGGGAGACTGAAGGGTGTACTGAAACTGAACAACGACCAGAGGAGATGGAAAGAAATTCACAGACAAACGTGTCAAAGGTAAAGACAAGAAAAGCATCTCCAAGCAGCTCGATGTTTCTGTGTTGAACCTGCGTAGCTAATTCCGAAGTTTAAGGTCCAACACAGATGAAGCCAACCTCCCTGGTGATGGTCTCAGGAGGAAAATGTCTTGGTTCAGCTAAGTAATCTACCTACCTATGTGTGTTCATAAGATGCTATGCAATTTACCCTACGTTGTTTAGGCACTCATTTTCCTGATGCATTGTGGGATATATATTTAGTGCGCTCATTCTAGCTTACTCATGGACACATCTTGATGAAAAAATGTTGCACAACAGTGGCAAGAACCAATTAAAAATAAAATAGTAGCACGTCAAATAAAGATACAGGTTCAATAAGAAAGACGGCAATTGTGATACATTTTTAGAAAAATAAACACAACAGGCAAACACCAACAACTATATTTAAAAGATTCTATATTTACTGTTCTTCTTAGTCTATTTTCTAGTCTTTAAAGATTACATTTGTTTTCCTTTACTGATATGTGCGCAGGACAATAGATATCTTTTTTTCCCCTTTTCCGCTGGCCTGTTAAGAAAAAAGCTGATTTCCATAGCCTTTCTACAGTTCAGCGGACAAGAGAAAAGGCATTTTATTGAAGGTATTTTCCAATTTTCTCATGCAAATGAGGAATTTGACACACCTGGAGATTTTTGTCTAAAGTGTGTTGGTATTTGTGTGGGGGTTTTTTTGTGTCTGTGTGAGGGAGCTCTAACTGAGGGTGCAAGCGCATCGTTCACCAAGTGAAGCAGAACATGAAGAAAATTTTAATCAAGGCTCTTAGCAAGCCCGGTGTGATAGTGGAAGTCAGGGTGTTTATGTGTTTGGAGGTGCACGCGCTGCATGTGGGTGCAGGTGATTGGAAATAGTGTCTGGGGTGTTGTGATGAAACATTAAGACTTCTCCCAACAGTGATAAAGAAGCAAATTGTCCCAAGTGACCCCAGAGTGGCTCCCTGGGAGGGAAAAATATTACAGACTGACTCACTGGTTCAATATGGTTTGGAAATCCAGGTATGTTCGAGCTCTACTGTCTACCAGCATCTATACGCCTACAGCTGATATTCATTTTACTTTTATCCCTCCGGCTGAACTTCCCTGTTTTTCTTGTGAATTTATAGCACTACAGAGATGTGCATATTTCACAATGGACATTTTGTTTTCACAACTATATAAAAAAAATCAATGTTTTCATTAAATAGAAGCTAGAACTTCTACAATGTGAATACATAGAAAAAAAAACGTTTTTTCACAATTTAAATAAAAAGGTCGTATTTTATTGAACCATATTCGGGAAGTTGCATCATTCACACAGCCACGTTTTAATGCTGGAGTCGGGTTTAATCACACTCTTTCTGTGACGTTTGACTGCAGGTGTTCCTGTTAGGATGTAATAAGTAGGGATGTCAAATTATTGCATTAATCTTGATAAATTAATTACAGATAAATTAGCACTTTTAAAAAAAAAAAATGACACTAATCTACATTTTAATCGGTAACTTGTCATTTTCTCAAATATAAAAAAGCGAGAGTCCAGCCGTTTACTTGCTTGAATGTTATATTTGAACTAGGCTAAAATGTGTCGGACATTGTTGTCACTGCAGGTCGTCGTGTCCCTGTATGCGGCACATGCCACGTCGCTGCTGTGATGTCATCAATGTGCGACTTTGTAGTTGTTTAACAGAGCTAACCCAAACCAAGGCCAAAGTTCCACAGCTATTATGTAAGTGATAAAGCCATAGGTGCTTATCATAAGGTGTTCCTTATGATATGTTAATAGGGTACGCAGAGGGCTGAATGCATGGGCCAGTAAACTGTGGAATAAGGATTGTCGACATATATATCATGCTAATAATTAGTAGTTAGTGGTTAATATTTTTTGGATTGCTCGGAAAAGTGCTCCTACTGTATACTAGAGAACTCTGAACATGATGTGTTTGCTTTTTTTCCTCTAATTGTGTTGGAGTCAAAAAAATCATTTTAATTTTATATGTGTTTTTTATTTGCTTTTATTTAAATTGCTTTGTGTTTTTACCTGAATGAAAAGTGCTATATAAATAAAGTTTGAAGTTTCGAAGTTTAAATAATTACAGGTCATGATTAATTAATTGCACAAAAACAAAAAATTAATCGCATGACAGCGCTAACAATAAGTAGTTTACAACCCAGAAAAATTCACGTTTTTTCTATTTCTGTACATGCATTTTTAGAACTAACTATCATTAGTTACCTCCAAAAGGGGTGTGGAACTCAACCCCTCCAATGGCATTGCTCTTTTTCTTTTGGGCTTTTTCTGGTGCATTCTGCCACAGCACAGCGTTTTCAAATCGTCGTTCAGTAGGAGGCGCTCAGCTTCTACCTGCTTCTCACAGGTAAAACGATAGCAGCAGGCTGGGGCTGTGGGGTCACATCATAATGCACTGAAATTGTAACGCTGACACTGTCAGCACCTTCAAGTAGCCTGAAGCAGAGAGAAAACCTTGCGACTGCAATCTTTTCATGGTTTTTATACTGTTGCATCAACAGTTTGCGAATTAGATACCATTCTGCTGGAAATATGAAAGAAAAGTAGGGGAAAGTGGCTGCCTCTCATTCTGCATGCACCGGGGAGTTACCTCCCTAGGCTAAGAAATTTGACTGGATATATAAAAGTTATAAAAAGGGCACAAGTGATTGAAAAGTCAACAGGCGGATGTGTCTGCCATTATGTGCACTGAATGTTAATTATCCAATGCAGGGTAATCAGTAGCATGTCTCGCTGTAGTGCACCATAGCTTTTTCATTTTATTATTTTGACCAAAAGGATAAACCGATCTATTTGATCTATTTCTAGAGTGTCCCCAGCGGTCTTTTGATGATGTTTATGCAGTTTTTAGTCCAAATCAAAAATCATCAGTCATTTTTAAGACATATTTTCTACAGAACGGCAGGAGAAATTCACCTCTGGCCTGTGAGCGAGACTCTGCTCTCCCATTATCTCTTTTTTTCAAACTCTCTCCCACAAACGAATATGGCGAGCAATATTGGAGCTACCCAGCGTACAGTTTAGATTCAGATTCCAGCTCGGATGAGGAAAACAAAGACGTGAGCAAATCTATTTGTCTGCAAGTGGATGCATCAGAATGGAGCGGAGCAAGGAGACTGTGGTCCGCCCATTTCGGTTGGTGCATCACAACTGACAACTTTTTCAAACCCTGACCCCAACCATCGCTCAGACATTTAAAACTTGTGTTTGGTCAAAGATTTCAAACACGTCAGTGAATGGACACATACAAGAATGAAGAAGAAAGAAAACAGTCCCGGTAATTCAAGAATAATGTTTTAAATGTCTCACAAAGTGACATTGAACAAATGCATTTCTCGTGTCAGAGTTTACACACACTAGATACCGTTAACCATAGAGCACTGACATTCATGTCAAACCTCAAATGTGTCACTCATCATTGTGATCTCACCAACACGTTGGATATATTGCTCTCCCTGAGCAGAGGCTTTATTTAATCTACCGAGCCATCTTAAGCCTGCATCCTTTTGCATCTCATGGAAAAATTAAGCGGAGAAATTCTGACCCCAGAAACTCGGATCACACAACCTTTTCATGTTTCCTCCTACCAGAGTCGGAGCTAAAATAGGGGAAAATAGGCTTCTAGCAATGCTGCAGCAGTATCAGCTGCAATCCAAGATAAATCGCAAGATTATAGTTTCATTGCAGATATTCGCGCATCTGTTGAAAGGCTTAGGCAGGCCTGCTAAACCCTGGTCCTCCAGAAATACCACCCTGCTTCCTTTCCACCTCTCCCTGTACTGGTTTCTGCTGATTACCTGGAAATTTGGCCAATTAAAATGTGGAATCACATGAGTCTGGTCATCTTATATAACTAAGGAATTATTCATATTTCAAAACTGCCTAAATCTGTTGCAGCCATCTAACCAGGACCCTCCTCAAAAAGAGATGTTTGATAATATATGAAGTTCTCCTGAAGAAAAGATGTAACAACTTCAATAATAATAAAAATAATAATAATAGCACAATCCTATATGAATTAGTCCCTCACCATTTTTGACAGTTCTTTACTGCTATGTTCTCTCTTGGATGACCAGAGACTTTTTCGTTCTGGCTTTATTTTTCCTAAATCAACAGTAAAATGTGTGTTCATGGCAAAGTTAATTACAAACCATTATTTTCTATTACATGTGCAACAGAAATATTGATTTGCATATGTCTTATAGTTTTGTTCACAAACCATAAAAGTTTAATTTCTTGTATATTAAGAGGCATTTATTGGCTTCATGTTCAATTTAGCACACTGTTGGTCAATGGTTTCACACTGAGCACATTAAAGTAAAACATGTCCACAAGTGCAAGAAGTGTAGTTATTCTTCCATTAGTGAGCTCAAGAAAAATAATGAGCAAACTTTGCTGTTATTTTTCTCTTGGTTGATTTTATGCAACTGGCATGTTGACTTGGTTCCTTCCCGTCCCGCGTTTAAGCCCAGTCAGCTGTGCATGAGGGTGGCGCCAAAACCCCCACCTCGTGGAGAGAAAAAATACTTTCAATTTCCAATATGGAAATGATCTCACCAATTTAATTTGACAATCTGCATTCATGCTTCTCTTTAAAGACAAATAGATGAAATCAGATGGGTGTTGCTGAAGGTTCCAGAATAGAAATATCAACAACTCAAGGAGCGTTTTTATTCTTCATACCTGCTTATTAAGACGTTCTTGGTCCACACTTAGTTCCCACCCCCCGCCGCGTGTGTTAATTATGCCCCTGTGTGGATCAAGGAGGATTTATTAGATAGAGGCAGGCTTAGAGATCTCGCTAATTTGCCTTTTAATGATGAATCATGATAATCCGCACTTGTACTGGACCGGGTCTGAGTGTCTAGAGATGATCACTGATTGACATAAACACATGTGTCAATCAGCTTTCTGTTCTTGTCAAGAAAAGGGGGAACTTTCCCTCCACTGTAACCACTTCCTTCTTTTCTGTCTTTGTTCCTCCAGATTTCCTTTTCCCCTTACTTACCTTAGGAATGAAAAAAACTTTATGGCAGACGGATATTCTTGTGTAGCTCAGCTCATTATGTTGTGATTCCTTCACATCCACATCACGTCACATGTGAATAAAATGGTCAAGTGCTTCCTTGCTTCTTCTGGTTTTACCTTGCTTCTCTACTCCCCATTGGTTTTTCTCTGCTCCCTTTACAAGGTCTGTTTATTTTTCAGCTTCCTGCCCTCCCCCTCCACCTGCTTCTCAGCTCATCCTCTCACATTTTCTCCTACTACACCCATCCCCTCACTCCCTTATTGATTTCCTCACTCTCCCAGTGTCAGCCTTTTCTGCCTCCTCATCACATCTACCTCTTTTTATACAGTCTTCTAAATTTTCCACTCATTTCACCAATTTCTTTCTCTCCATTTTTTTTCCTCCTTACCAGAAGTCCCTGCCAGTGGGCCAAACTTGCCTCTTAAAATAAATCTTTTCCGTCCCGCTGCTGCTTCTTGGGTATTTCCTTTCTTCTAGCAGAGCAATCCTTTTAAACAACGGCCTAAACAATTAATAACAAATAGCCGTCAACTTGTTTTGCTTTCTATGAGCGTTTCTTCCTCGCCACTCACTTTTTCAGAGCCGAATGATGAATGCATGGTAGTAAAGCGTGCCAGCTGTGATGTTATGACACAACAGCTAAATCCATATTTCACATCTGGCCTCCATCAGAGCATTTGTCAACACTGGCTTTCTCCAATGTTATAAAAACAGATGCGATGTTTAAAAGGAGGCCAAACAGTGAAACAGAGAGGGCTCATCAAAGTGATGTGTAATCAGAAGCAGATCAGAGCTCTTATACAGCAGAAACTGGTCACAGGAGTGTAAAAAAGAATAAAATATTACAATATCAAGTCCCTATGGCAAATAAAGAAAGAAAAAAATCACTCAATTGTTAAACAATAGCCCAAATTTTTTTTCTCACATTGCCTTGCTTTTATTAGGGATCCCAGTGAGTCATTAGATCCAATTTGTACAACATCTGCCGGTCATTATTGCTTCCTCAGACACACCTGTTTGAGTCTTGCTGAGAACCTGGTCTAATGCATTTAAGGGACTAAAGATGACAAAGATTTTGTCTTTATCAAACAACTGGTTGCCTTAAAGGGGAAGCCGCCTGCTTTTTTTTAGTGGATTTTCTTGTGACGTCTGTGTCCTCCACTGCCTGTAGCTTAATTACCTACAACCTACAGCAGTCTTTCTGTAATTGTGTTGCTTTATCCTTTATCTGCAGGTTAAGGACAGGGTTCTCCGCTCCTGTCTGCCTGCAGTTGTTTGGATACTGTGGTGATAAATGGATTTGTTGACTTGCTCTTGCCGTAACACTTGTCATTTTTGCAGTAATTATTTTTACAAGGAAAGTAACATTATTTAGTGCAGCAACAAGCTCTTTTATTTTAAAAACTTATATACTTAGACCCCCAAATGATAAATGTATGCAGTGATGAGAGAAATTGGTCACTTTACACTTCCCACCTCTGAGTTTCTTCTATATTGACTTAAAAAGACGCTGAATGGTTCTGCTTGACCCCTTCAATCAAGACACATCACTCTGATCCAGCCTGTCCACACACAAATCCATATGTACATAGTGTCTTAGTGTGTAGCCATGATTCGACCTGATTCAGTATGTGACCTTGAGAGAAAGCAAATATTTGAGAACCATTTCTGTTTTATTAATAGAGCAGTAATGAAACATACACTTTAATTGCTGGTGTGAAAAGTCAGTGTTTAGGCTTCACATGCACTGATTCGCAATCATTGTTAGAGCGCTTCAAACCCAGATGGATTATTATTGGATCCTACATGTAAATGGGGAATATTCAAAGTACATCAAAGAAACAAAGCCAATACTTTTTATTTATCAATTAAAGTAAGTGGTACCCATGACTGCCTACTACCAACCCAAAGGCAGACTGAGGCCAGGTGTTGCTGCTCATCCTTTAAGCAACATTGTGTTCATGGCTGTTTGAGTGATGACAATTTTTTTTTTATTTTCCACAGAATGTTGAAAGTGATGCCACAAACGGTTTTTCCTTCAGATTGGTTTTTGGTTTTGGCTCCAATAAGTAAGACACATGAGGACATCATCATGTGGAAAACACAAAATGAGGTGTGTCTATCACCTCAATACAATTACCTTCCTATCCCAGAAATGTGTGACGTGAAAATGAATGTGTAAATGACACCCACTGAGTTTTTCATGATATCTATAACTTATTGTGAGTGGTATGTGTTTGTCCTTGAAATGAGCTTCTTGAGTTTTCACTGTACCACTTATAAACTATACTTTTAGGAGTCATATTAATCAAATTAGTAATCATCAGACAATTACATCAGATGGCAAAAACTTGCTCTAAATTAGTTCTGCACATATTCTATCGTCATTCTTTCCCTGTGGGACTTTAGTTTTTTTTTTTTTTGTACGTTTTGTGTGTTTCTTTTGTGTGTGTAGGGGTGACATTTCCTTTATCACGTTTCACCGCTTGTTTGATCTTCTCTCTTTCATCTTCTCAGCAAAGAAACCTGACATTACAGAGTCTCTATATTCTCCGCTCGCACCATTTTCAAGCTCTGAGCTCAGCTGTCCAGTGAGCAAGTGCATATGGCTTGACTTATGTGTAGGTATGCGAAAGCCAAGAGGAGAATATATAGGTGTGTCGTCTCCAACAAGGAGGAAAAAATGTGCATTCACTTATCTTTTCACACACTTTGGATTGGTGTAAGTCAGTGGATTCAGCAGCAATAATAGAAAAGTGTATAAAAAGAAGGCTATCCTTCCCATGCATAGGATTTTTTTGTGTAACCTCAGTCATTAAGTCAGTGCAACTAAGATTACTAGATTTGTCCTGAGCTACAGCACCCCCAATGTTAAACTTTTTGGAAACTTAACCTAATTTATTTGATTATTAACCTTTTTTATGGCAAATGCCTTTGAGGGTTTTGCGAGTTCTATGAATGCAAATACACTAGATGAGAGAACCTGGGTCAGGTCGCTGAGCTATGGTGGCACCTAATTAGCAGACACAGAGGTTCATATTGCTATTTTTTAACACAAAAGACTTTCAACGTCTTTGAGGTTAGGTAATCCAAAATTTGCATGTTTCTGTAGAAGAAAAATACTAAATTGTTGATTTTCCAACAAACTTTGTGCATCGATAACCCTCTATACTGTATTCAAATATGATTTATACACTTAAGCACAGGATGGGTACATTGGAAGTCAAGGTTTGATTCCCAAGGGGCCTAAAGTCTGACTCCTTGGGCAAGAACCTAACTCTCTAACTATGTAGCCACAAGGGGGGCAAGGTCTGGGTTTCCCTGTGCCAGTCCCCAGCCGGGATAAAACACAGGACTGTATCAGGAAGGGCATTCGGGGTAAAAATCTATCAAACCACCTTTGCAAATCAGTGAAAGCTGATTCGCTGTGGCAACCCCTGACGGGATATGCTGAAAGGACAACAGCAACAACCGTAAGCACAGAAAATGATCATTTTCTCCTTCATTTCAGTTATTCCACCATGTCGTTGGGATCCTCTACTTAAGATCTCCTTAAAACAAGTGCTCCTGTTTATGAGAACTTCCTCAAATAACCGAAGACTGTACTGTATCATGCATTTGAGCAAATGTTGGACATACACAGCGAGCTGTACAGGAATGACAATTTTAACTTTTATGATTACGTGCGAGTGGGATAAACTGTCTTTCTTGAAATGTGGACCAAAGACATCTTTGAAGAAAACTTAATCATTCTTTTCAACACGACATGAAAATACTTGAGCCTGATCTGAAATTTGATGTAATCGTAACCTGGAAATATTGAAACCGTAGACCTTAACGGGATCAGGGCAATAAACAAAATGATTCACTCAAACCTGGGTTGATTGTGGCCGAGGAAGCCGGAGATGATGATTGCTTTTTATGCCAAGATTCTCATCTCACTCAAATAACAATTCAACAAGACAAAACAATTTGTCACAGATGCTCAGAATAAAACAGTTCTGTGATCCCCAGTGATAGAACCCCCCCCCCCCCTCCCATATTTAAAAATCATTTTTATAGCCTTCATACAAAGTTGTGCCTACCTCACTTTTCCTCTTGAAATATTCTTTTTTTCTTTATATAAGCCTTTTTTTTAAAAGGTTGTGAGGGTTAGATGCCATTTATTTCCCCATAAGATGTTGTTTTTGCAAAACACATGGAGAGTAACACTATTGGCAGCATTACAAGAATAAATGCAATGAAAGGAAATGATCACATGGAGCCTGAAATGGGAGGCCATTTCCTGCCAAGCAGCAATGAAACATGCTTGCTGTGTTAGGACCTTAAACGGATGAATACAAATAATTCTTCCTATTTTTCTACCTTTAATAATTCTAGATTTCTGCTTAACCCAAAAAAAGGTTAATCGAGGACGATGAGGATTTGAAAGTGTGGTCCATTTAAATTTGTTATACAGTTTTCCGTGGTATGACCACTTTGCATAGCACAGACACCTCCAACTGGAGACTAAATTGACGAGCAAGGCTTTGTCTTTATGCTGCCCTGAATTTTATGTCAACATTAAGTCATTAGGAAAATGAACATGTCTTATATTTGTAGCCCCGTGCAAGTAAACCTACTTGAGTTAAGGCAGCTTTATCAGCATATATTTGCTTTGCAGGCGCTGCACGAGGCTGTTTGGACTGATCTAATTTTCCAGTTTAAACTAATTCCACACAGGAGACACCAGTGCGAATTTAGCAGCTCATTAACTTTCAGAAACGCATGTCTCACTGCTGCAAGTCATGGATTATGTCAGTTTATGACATGTTCGTCAAATGGAATTAAATGGCAAACACTGAGGTACAATCTCTGTTCACGACTATAGCATTAGCGAGTGTATACTCATTGTTTTTAATTGGTTTTATGGCTCTAATGTCAGTTGGCCGGTATCTTAGTATTGCTCTGGGTACCTTGAATTACATGTTTTCATCTTGGGACATCATTATACTTGTTCTATTGCAATAATAAACATGTGTTGATAATTTAGATCCTTGTAAATTAGAGAATTAGAGAACAAAGGATAATTCACAACCAAAAATCCTGAACATTTAGCATGTCTTACTGTCCTTCTTCTCTCGGATTGATACGGTACAGAAAAGAAACTTGTCCCATTGTTTCACACCGGCACAAAATAAAGATGAACCCCTGAAAATCCATTATCTTCCAAAACACCTCACATCAATGATGCTAATAGTGTGTGTTCAGTGAGACAGAATGGCAGATGATTGAAATACCAACAGGCACATTCACTAAGCTAGACATGGGCCTAATTATTTGCTCACACAAACCGGCTGAAGCACACACACAAACAGAGACACACAGTGTGAGTCTGAGCTTTTAAAGGCTGTTGTCATAGTGTTACCGGGCAATAATGCAGTTTGAATCCCTGCTCACAGTGAAATAAAAACACCTCTTAGGTGACATGGTGCTGGCTTGATTTTTGTGGTTTTTTTCCCCCTCTATCTATCCTTTTGCTCTACACCTCATTGCTTGCTCAGTATTCTTCCCCTCTTCCAAACTCTGTCAGAGTGCTATTACACCATGACTGTCTTTCTTTTCTCATCTCAATCCCCCCTTTCCGTTTGTCCCTAGTGGATGTCGTTTTGTCAGCCTCTTGTCATTTTGCCTGCCGTCTTCCTCATTTTGTTTCCCTGCTTTTCACTCCGCTGAAATCCTAATGAGATGCCGCATGGAGAGTGAGCAGTGTGAAAGTGTGAGCTGGAAAAAAAACGACAACAACATCGTGCATGTGATTAGATAAATAATACATAAATAAATATGTGCTTGTCTTAAGTATTCCAGAGGTCTGACACACCTTTGGGGGTCTCTGGAATTTTTGAATATCCAATGCAGCCATTTTCTGTCCTGCAGCTAGATGGTGGCACACGTGAGGGCAGTGTCTCCTGTGAGGGCGGTGTCTCCTGACTTCTGGTTAGGTGTGTATTTGCTGAATGTATTGGGCTGTTTGCTTGTATTTAGTGTGGTAAGTGTGTGAATAGTAGGCGGCATCATGGATCCCATCACAACGGAGTCCCATTGGATTTTTAGCTGTGAGGCTGATAAGTCTGCACTGACTAGCAGCAAAATGAATGATAATGTGATAAAAGCAGGGGCTGCAGGCTGAAGATTCACTGACCCAACAACTGCAGGAAAAACAGGAGGAATACTTTTGAGGAATTCTGCTGTCTTGACCTACATCCTAGCGGCTGGTTTTTCCTCCTTTAGGAGCCAAAATGTTACCTCTGGTTTTACAGTTCATGTTCAAGCAAATGCTTTCCTCAACTTGTCACTTTTTGGACAATGCAACGCTAACGGCACCATCTACTCCCTGCATTTTAGCAGCAGAATTTAATCAAGCATGTTTCCATTCCCCTAAACGTCTTTTTGCATCTTTATTGTAGAGGATTGCTCAGACCCCTTTCTGTGGGTCTGTGGGGCAGAAAGACTGCCCAATCCTGTCGTCTCTCTTTGTTACTTACATCTACACACCAAAAATTGTTCAGGATTGAACGTTTTAAATTTGGGCTTAAAAATCGCTGCCTCAAAACAGCCATAATGCTTTAAAGACAGGGTGAACTCTGTTCCGACAGGAAAAAATAAGTGAGGAGCACTGACCCTGTGTTTATTTGGATCATGTGCTTTGCTTACACCATCCCAACTTAAACAGCTTTTAGACATGTCCCCATTTAGAATCCTGGATAGCCATTAAAGTAAAGAGGAGACCACAGTGCCTTCAGGTCAGGAGAATGACAGGCCAAAAACAACAAGGACACTACAATGGCAGAAAAGCATAAAGGAGGACAGAGGAACTCTCAGAGCAAAGCTGCCTCTAAAGAATCTGGAATGGAATACAAGAAGGTAAGAAACTAGACAGACAGAAGCAGAGTGAGAATGGTTCATTCTTGTTGGTAAAAGGGGCTGAACTGTTTTTATCCCCCTGATTTTTGACATCCTCATTCTCCTGCTGCAGGAGCAGGAACTGAGGTGAAGGCTGACGTGCAAGTATGTGGTATCATCATTTTAACCCTCATCACTGATTTTTTTTCTCTCTCTCAAAAAAAACAGGAAAACTGTTTTACTACTGATTTACAAACTGTGGCAAATCAGCACTTTTTCTGATTAATTTCCTATATTATCTTTTTGTTTCACTTAAAACCGTTAAAACGGTTCAAATTTAAAATCAAAAACTGCAAAATTTACAATAAAGTAAAATTTAAATTAAAAAATCTGAACATGATGGATTAAAAACCTGACCTTCTCATTATTTAGGTTAACAATGATAAAAATAAAACAAAACTTGAAGACCTAATCATAAGCAATATTTGAGATAAGGGTCATGGAACAGAGTGCTCGGGTGTGGTTTTAGAAACTTAAAGAGGACCAGAGAAAATGATTTATGATGTATTTATCTCAGCAAAAGGTTAACTAATGACAATGATTAATATTAAAATGACACTTTAAAGTTGTAACAAATGTTTCACTTAAGGGATTCATGAGGGCCCCAAATGATTTGGGGTCTTGGTAAATTGGTCACACTCAAGGAGCATAAGCATAAATACTGACATGTCCATAACTGCAGTAATATGCCGGACAATGTGATCTGCTCTTATGAAATTATCATAAAAAACTAAACTAATAGTTTCATTTCCTTTTGAAGATTTTGTATATATTATCCAGAAAAACATGTTTTTTTTTTTATCTTTGTGTTGCCTCTTTCATCCATTAATCATCTAAACCTTAACTGCCACAAGATAAAAATTCTAGTTCGGTGCATTTCTGAGTGTGAACTTGTAGCAATTGCTGGATAATCTTCTTTTCTTCGTTTAGTGCAGTTTTGAACCAAGAACATTTTGAATGTCAGACTCTGCACTCTAACAGTGCAGAGTCAACCAGATGACAAAGGGCATCAGTCCAGCAGGAACCTTTGGATTTTGAGCAGTTTGGTAAAGTTTGTTGCTGTGTCTGTCTGTTGTGTTGTCTAGAAAATATTGCCATTATACTAAACATGCAATACAAACAGAAGGAGAATGTTTATTGATGGTAGGGGTACCTGTCCGTTTGAAGAGATCCTCTACATTGGCCTGATGACTGTGATCTTCAAATTAAACAGCGAACAATGACAGAGCCTGGCAGCAAACAACTGCTTCATAGTTTCACCTGAAACAACAAACATATCTGTATGTTTAACCCTCTCCCACTCGCACGCCAGAGCATTTGCACAATGATGGGATCCACTTCTGATCAGTAAGACAATTAAAAAACTGCCAATTCCTCTATCCCTGAGAAGTTTACTACCAACAAAAACCCGAATCAGCATGCTAAAAGAGAAACGAGAAGAACAAAGGGCATAAATGACTCAAAATAGTTACCTTTTGGATATTTAGATAAAAAAATAATTATAATAATAAAGAGAAACTCACAGCCCTTACAATGTGTCCATTATTCATTCACTCCTCATTCATACTTGATGAAGGTAAGTTACTGATGTAGCCACAGCAGCCATGGGGCAGACTGACAGGGGCGTGGCTCCCAATGCGCACCTCTGACCCCTCTGACCATCACCGGGACATTCATACACATTCACACACCTGTGGAGCCACGCCGGAGGCAGGGAGAATGAAGTGGACACAACAGTTGAATGGGGGGATTGGGGATCGAACCGCCGACCCTTTGATCATTGGTGTATCTGCTCGGGGTGGGAGTTGTAAAGTTCTATATTAAAAAAGTTTCATTCATTTATGATCCTTTCAATTTAATAACAATATTTATAAAATAAAAAAAGACCAAATAACTCTCTCTGTGATTAAAAAAACACGAAAAGTCAGGAAAAAAAATCGGATACATTTAAAAAAAACAACAAAACAATAAATCGTCGATGCCCTCCCGTCTTCGTCCCGCTGAGACTTTGAGGGCTGCAGCTCCTCACACGTCTCACAGTTTGCTCTAAAACTGCGCAGCTGTGTCCTGCATGTCTGTTTTTCATCCAGTAATAATGAAAAAAGCTCATTTCTATGTCTTCTGTTGCAGCTAAGCATATATCTGCGTTACCTTCTCACCAGTACACAGTTCCTTTGTTTATTGCTGGAGTTTTGTTCTAAAAATAACCCGTGAACGGTGAAATCCACGGAGTAGGATTACAGACATTTTATGGCAGTAAAACTCCTCACTGGCCACTTTGTGCACTTTTCTCAGACAGACATGAACATTTTCACCCTTTACTCTTGTTTAAATTCTCAAAGTTCAAACCTTCATAGAAAATGAAGTCCAGGATCTTAGAATGAAAGCAAAGATCGGATCGCGATCAAAGATTTCTGTAGATCTGAAGAGTTCCGCATTTATGTACAGGAGACACGGCACGGAGGACACTGATTGACAAGGTCTAAAGCCAATCAGGACACAGAACAGGGTGGGCTGTTTAAAAAAATAAAAGCAGCATAATCGCTCTAAAAGAATGAGCTAAACTGCCAAAGATGAACTGTGAGAAAACTAGAAAGGGAAGACTGTCTTCTGTTCTATTTGACAGGGATTTTAGAGGGATGCAAACTGGGGCACAAAATGCAAAATGGTGGAATAAAATGTCACGTTCTATGTGGGTCTCGATCGTGATTAAAAAAAACAACAAACATCAAACATCTCTAATATTGTTCAGTGGGCCAGACCCAACATGGAGGCAGGCTGGATTCGGCCCGCGGGCCGTAGTTTGCCCAGACCGATCTAGACAGAGTCCGTTCAACTTGGTCTGGATCACATCCTGAACCTTGCGCTTGGTCTGTATTCCGACTGCCTTCGAGTGGGGCAAAGCAATGAGAGGCAAAAATCTACACTTTGCAATCCTTGTTGGGATAGTTCACTTTTTTGAACTTTACATTTTGCTGACCAATTTTAAATATCTGTACAAATGCCAGGTACACAATTTTTTAATGTGCTGCTTTGGTAGCATTAGAGGCATGCAGCAAGGCGGTTACTAAGGAGACAACGGCTATAAGAACGTACACTCATAAGTTTTTTTGACATATGGCGTGTCGAGAAAACCGTGTGAGAAGCAATGTGTATCACGTTAAACGTTGTTTTGGTAAGCCTCCATTCGTCTTACCATAATTCAATGAGTTGCTGTGTGTCATCATCATGGTTCCTACCTTTCTACTCTGTTTACATCCCATAATGCCCAGCTACGATGGCCATTTTGGTGCAGTTGTTTCGTTCTAAGCACAGAGTCCTATTCATACTGAGAAAAACTCAGTGGGAGCTCAGTCCGACTGGAAACGAATCGAGATCCCCTCGAAAGATGGATCCGAGAGCAGTTCCTGGTCCAGGACCATGGTCCGCTAAGATGTATTCAGACTGAAAGTTTCATCCTGTTGTGGTTTAGGTTCTGTTTTCCTTTAATTCAACTTCTTGTCTTATTTTGAAGGGTCTCCCTACCTGTCTTAGTTTGAGTTTGACTTCCCTTGTCCCTTTCTCCCCTGATGATTTGCACTTGTGTCTCGTCAGTCTTGTGAGTATATATGTCTTGTCAATACCTTCCTCTTGTGCTGGTCCATACTGTCTGCTTCCCTGTATACCTGTTCACCCCCACAGTTGTTTTTTCGGTTTCCCTGCTCGGCAGCGCCTTTTGTTATCTAAATAAACCCCTTATTCTTGGAACTGCCTGCCTCCCGTCTCTGCATGTGGGTCCTTCAACAACCCCCAGACATAACAGTTCCGGATTATCGGGGTAAACATACTCTGGTTCACTTTAAGGGAACCAAATATGTCCAGTCTGAATACACCCTAAAATAAAATGTACCTTTGTTGTCACAAAGGAAGTACTCTACATTAATTTAATCCTTGGACAATTGTCACGTATCACATTT
The DNA here is from genome assembly GCF_053564925.1 of Oryzias latipes. NCBI lineage: Eukaryota > Metazoa > Chordata > Actinopteri > Beloniformes > Adrianichthyidae > Oryzias > Oryzias latipes. The sequence continues at coordinate 7,364,309 of NC_136237.1, read as the reverse complement.
TTAAATGCATGCTTGTTGTAGGTAGCGTAAAGTACAAGCAGGTTAGATGAAACATAAACAAGACGACATTGCTGTGTAGTACCCATTTTTATTCACTTGTGTTATTCTTTAGAAGCCATTGGATTGCCTCTCCTGACTTTGCCAATGCATAACATTGGCATTAAAAACTCATCATGCATCACAAACTGATTGCAACACCGTGAGTTCTTACCCTCATGCTCACATTGTGTATATACACAGACAGCTCACTGTAGGGAGTGTGTTGGCATTTCACTACAACTCGTTCAGTTGTGACGGTGTCACACAGCCACCCAGACACCTCTCAGACAGATTAGCTTCTCTTTAAGACAGCTGATGATGAATTTAAAGCACGGCCCTTGCCTTTGGCATGCCTTTGAAAAGCACAATTTCAGACAAGAAAAGGCAGACAGGCGCTGTATGCCCTGCAAAGGCATCAAAGAGGAAGTGACAACAATGAATGCTGATCTGAGGAAAAATTGGCAGGTTTCATAGGAGTACATTACAAGGTGCTCCAGGTAATGAAGCAGATTTGCTTTTCAGCCATGTCCTTAAAAAAAAATGTAATTCAGTCAGAGTGTGTGCACCTGCCTGACTATTCCAGCAAGTTATTGTCAAGAGTTTCTGATTGTTTTGTTCACTTGATTAGGTTTCATCTTTTTGTGTTTGAAATTTGCCGTCATTTTACTCTGTGACTTCTGCTACAATATCATGCTTTTGCAAAAACACAGAACAATTGTATTATTATTGTATCATTAGAATATGTTGCTTTGTTCCTTTTATTGTTTAAAAATATGTGATTAGGCTTTAAAAAAATTAATTAAAATGATTTGTTTGTTCAGAGACAGAGGCTGTGAGGCACTTTTCAACCTCACAATCAATTCATGGTTAAGAGCAGACATGTTTGTGTTTTATCAAAAAATAAAAAGGTCTCTCATTGGCATGTTTACGAAAAAATATTTAGCTATAGGCACAAAAAGAAACTTTCTATTGTGAATTATTTTTGTAAAAATAAAATCATTTTTGCAATTCAAGATTGTAAGATGCGACGCTCCTAAAGGGACATTGAAGTAAAAAAATAAGATTTTTTTTTTAGTGTGCACCAGAAACGTTTTTTTTTTAACCTTTACGTCCCTTTAGTTGCTCTGTAGTATAACGTTACATTCATTAGATCGTACAATAGCAGATCAGAATGACAATTCGGCAGATTTGTTTGTCTGTGGTCTTCTCACTGAAATGTTTCATTATTTACCAAATGCTAGTGTTTATCAAACAATAAGAGAAGGGCTCTTTTTTTTAATTACAGGGTTACAGATTCATTACAGCACAAAAGTTTTCTTAGTGACCTGATCATTTAAAACAATGACAAAACTAAGCTCACAAAGACAGTGACCCTTTATGTCAAATGCTGTCTTTTGGGCAGAGAAACAACATTATGGTAATTACCGTGTAAAAAATAATGATGATAACAGCATTAATAGGTAAATATAAGTCGACTTTTTTGGACTGTAAATCTTTTTTTCTATTGAAGTGCTTTGTAATTTACTGGATCAAACACTTGAACTGAATTGTGTTAAATAATGTACTTGAGATTAAACCTCGTATTACAGATTGTGTTTTAATAGAAATCACTCAGTAAAAATGTCCAGTATGTGAGGTTCTGCATGAATAAAATAACATTTTTTTGGATGATAAGAGACACTGACATATAATTAAAGTGGCTCCTTTAAGTGGAAGTTATTGATATAGATATTGTCAAATTCTTGAGTCACTTTATTTACCTAAATGTGCTTTTTTATACCATGATCCTGGTGAATACTCAATGTTGATTGGCTGCTGGGTGTGCATTAGAAAGTGTTAATACACAGAGATAATGCACACCTAAAAAAGAAGTTCCGGTCACATCGTTTAAAGGTTCTATATTACTGCGCTGGCTTCTTTCAAACAACCTTTAGCTTCATCATCTGGACAAAAACAAGCGGTCTGAGGGGAACTTTCTCCCTGAACTGATGCTTTATTTAACCCATCGTGACGATCAGCAAATAGTTTCAAACCGAAAAAATAACAAGAATTAAGTATTAGAAATAGTGCTAAAATAGTACTAAAAATGCACACTTTGTTGCCATTATCGCTTACATAAGTGCAGTCAGATCAGGCTGCCACTGGCAGAAACAATGGAGAACATCAGAAAAACTGCTTGAACATACAACAGAAACACATGGAGTAAATTGAAAAAAGTGTGTCAGGCCTGCTTCTACATTTTGTTGCAGGGGAATGAAATTTTCTCTGCACAGTGTTCGCTGGACTGAAGATGGAGGGTGTGCTGTCTGGTCTGCGTGATAAGCCACTCTGTCTATGACTATACTGTTAAAGTAAACAAGTGTCCAAAAAATAGCTTTATTTCTATATTATAACAGCACAAACTCACCACACTGGAACATATGACGTCTTTTATTAGATAGAATGTAACTTTACAACAAAATATTTGTTCTTTTTTCTATTTTTATCATACATTTCCATAACTTCTAAAAAAAATGTTTGAAGACTAAATGTTCATATCTATTTCTCACTGATTTATTTCCTAATATTAAAATATATACATATTTTTGATGGTGTTTTATGGTATATCAAGGTATATAATCGTCTCTAAAATTTTATAAATCTATTTTTTAACATTATTTGACAAAAAGAAATAAAGTTAAGTAGATAAGAACAGAGACTAATTTCTGAAACAGAAAAATTATTTTAAAAAAATTAATGAGATTTTTTTTTGGATTAAAAGGAGCTCTCAGATAATGAAGTGCCCTTTTTGCTTGTGACAATGACAAGCACAAAAGGACATGTCCACACTGCATCACATAATGACACTGAGAATAGCACAGCCATAAACAGACACACGCTATTATCAGGCGGATATTGGCTTTTTACACACTAATCCCAGTTAAATCCCTTAGGAGAGCAATGCGATTGGCACCATCACACAGCCATGTGTGTTTGTGTGTCTCAGTTTGTGCAAGAAAGTGGCAAAAGGATCTTGCAGAGTGTGAATCCCACACACACAGGCTCACCGTCCCTGTGATTGTGTTAGCCTGTTGGAACAACATCTTTACAAACTCACATGTAGTAAAAGCAGCACATTTTCTTGGCCTCCATGGGTGGTAAAGGTGTGGTGTGAGGATGGCAGGTTGGGAGACTCTGGCAGTGTATAGCTTGTAAAGGATTGTAAAGGAAATCAAAATTCACCAGCCGCACCTTCATTCAACATGTGGGGTATTAGGCATGACACAAGAACAAATTTGTGCTTGGTACATTGTTTCTTTATTCTACACAAAGATTTATGGCACTTAAGCTCAAAGCTTGTTTTTTTGTAGCATTTGCTTTTAATCTGCCATGTTTGTTAGGAACACTTGTGGGATGTTCAGCAGAGCTGAAACATTTACACATTTTTATTCACCAAGGCCCTTATTCTACCAGTGAACCTTTGTTTGGTGTTGGCTAGATTAGATCATTAAGACTTCGGAAAATCATTTTTAATGGTAATTAATCAACTCGTTCATCTTAGAAACAGGGCCTTAGCAGTGTGCACACTTTCACATTGTGTGGTACATGTGAAAGTACCACACAAACCTGGACACCTCCTCCTGCTGCTCACCGACAGCTGTGATGGCCTTCCGTTCTGTGCAAACAGGATGAGGAAAAGTTCCTACTGCGGTTTTGTCTTCATGCGATTCCCACCTTTTTGGCTTTGTTTACCATTTCCAGTTTTATGTAATTTGACCTTTAGTTTGGCAATGCTACTGGGGCTCCCTCCCAACAATGCTGCAGCTCGGTTTAGCAGAAGACCAGCTGGATCGTTGTAAAAAGAACCCTATCTGGATCAGTCAAACGTGACGTAGCGGTTCATGAAACAAAATACTGTAGTCGTGCCCATGTTCACAGGTGCTACCAGCCAGCTGCAAATCAGGGAGCTGATTGGCAGCATCTTGTGGTACCAGAAGCTGAAAACAATACTCAACATCAATATAAACCATCTACATTAGTATTACATTCTCCATTCTGGTGCTTTTCTCACAGATACATGTTTCTTAGAAATGTGGCAGGACTGGAAAGGAAAACGAACACATCTCAAATGTAAGAGATGATTTGACAAAGAGCCTTGTTTTATATAATGCCCTAAACACAAACACCCTTACTCTTTTTCTTTACTAAACTTATATCTCGCATAGTTCCCCTCATTAAAGGCCTCAGACTCATTTCATTCCATCAGACGCTTATGCGCAATTGTAGTTGTAAATGAATGGAAAAAGAAAGCAGTGTTGTTTCTAAAAATATAACTGCTACGTCCGAATTCCTTCCCTACGCACTATATAGTGCACTATATTGTGCAATCGCCATTTTGCAGTGCTGTCCAAATCTACAATTCCAAAATCGAGTGCCCTAGAAATTTCCCAGAAGTCTTAGCGAAAAACCACTGTGGCTTTTTGGTGAATATAGACTACAATGCATTGCGTCTAAACGATTTTGGAAAAATAATTGCATTTAAATCTATTTTTTTATAAACCATCAACTTTTTCATCTTCAGAACACAGCAGATTCATAAATACTGATAAATTGATTCATAAATACTCACATCAATGAGTTTTTCACTTTGTGAAATCGATTACGTCACACTCGCCGTTTAAAACAATCAAAAATGGTGAGCATGGTGTCAGATTTGCTTTTAAAATCCAGAGCACTACATAGTCCCGCACTATATAGTTATTTAGTAGTTAGGGGTTAGGGTGGGAATTCAGACACAGCCAATGTCTCAAATCATCAAAGTATGGAAGAATGTCTAATTCTTCAACATATTAACTTTAGGAGAAGCGTGTATGTCATTAAATCTTTTCTTTTTTTGAGGTTCATTGCTTCTGCAAACCACACAGGACTGTTAGCAATAGTGAAAGGAAATTTAACATTTCTATACAAAATTAAAAATAAGATAATAACAAACTAGTAAACGTGTGTGTTTTTTTCCAGGTCAAACTAACGTTTGCAATACTAAAAGCATACAGTGCAAGGAGGAAAGAGGAGGAGAGGCAAAAAGATGTATAAAAAGCCTGCCCTGTGTCCTCACGCCACTCCCCCTCTTTCTCTCTCCCCCCAGAAAACAGTATGATAGGGGAAGAGATGAAAGGGAGACTTTGAAGAAGGAGTGATCCTTCCCTTGCTCCCTCAGAGGAGGAGGAGGAGGAGGAGGCGGAGGAGAGGGATCAGGGCAGAGGACCCTGACGCAGCTCCAGTTGTCATACAAACTCTTAGTTCTCCTCAAATGATGCACTTGAGTTCTTTCAGAAATACGTATGAAGGTGACTCTGCAATTCGTTTTATTTTGCTTGGAGTCTTTCTAAAAACCGGCCTGACGGGCATTTTTAGCACTTTTCTTCAGTGCTGACACCATGGAGCAGGTGAAGAGTCAAACTGCTGCTGGTCAGTAACCGAGGCCAAGATCTTTTTTCTGGAGCTAACTCTTTCCCTGGTCTTTCTACTTAAGGGAGGTCGTTTATGAAAGTGGAAGCTGAAGTGAGAAGAAAGAGTAAGATGTTCTGGACGGTAAGCAGAACGGAGTCATCCACAGTATGAGCAAGGTTTTTCTTTGAATGCGATGCACCTTACAGAAATCAAACCTTCTACCTCTTTTGTGACTGCACAACACACTAGAGAATGCAGCAATTTTAACAAATGAAAGGAAAAACAAATAGTGTAACCGTCTCTCTTAGTGCTCTGCGTTGTGTTGTGAAAAACTCAGGAAGCCACGAGACACCGGAGGAACTTTCTTGGAGCAGCCTGGTTTATTATCTGTTCATAAGATAACATGGCGTCAACATGTGCTGCGCTCAGATAATGCCCAAAACTAAAAAAAACAAAGTTCAAATTAGCACCAACATTAAATACAAAGAAACAGATCTCCATCATGCTCACCTCTTCCAGATTAGAAAACAGCAGAAAGGGAAGAGGGGGGGGGGGGCATCAACTTCTACCCAGATCTGAAGATCTAATGGCATGCAACTCAATTGCCAGATATAAAATAAATAAAAATAAATGCTGCGTAATTATACAATACATTGTGAACCCGTTACATTGGCAACAAAGTTGTTCAAATAGATTCTTGTTTGACTTCAAAAATTAATTATTTAACCACTTTATCAAATACTTAAAAGTTAAAACCAAGTTTTATGAAGTTGACATTTCGGCTTAATTTCAAATTCATTCCTTACCCCTCTGGTTCCTCCCTATTGCTCCAGGAGGGGCATTTGAAGCTGTACTGGTGTCTAAGCTTGTTTTTTTTAGGAGGAGTTGTACCAACTTAGCCCTGAATCCGTCTGCCGGTAGGGTGATCTGTGTAATGCTTGTGATGCGGAGAAGAAATGCAAACCGGTGTTATGTATATTCTGAGCGCTGCCCACTAACGGCAGCCATATCGGCAACTATTCATGATGTCATCGAGTGGTAGTAACGCCAGAATTCGAAGACACTTTTTTTCCATCACTCTCCGCTTGGAGGGATAAATAGAAGTAGGGAGAAACTGGAGGGGTAGGGATTGAATTCGGATTTGGCCTTTATCCTTTTTTTTATATTTATTTCTTGTAATAAACAGGCCAAAGTGTCTTTGCCGCCATGTCATGCTGCTACAGAAGCCTAGAAAGGACAAGTCATTCTATGGTTGTGGAAATGCACTCAACAGGCTTCATGGAATGTCCGACCCTTCATCATTTCTGTGTGGTATTATTTTCACAACAGTTAATTCCCTAATAACTTCAATTCATGAGTCTTTTCCTAAAAAACACTTGATTTTTTTTTTTAATCGGTTTATATTTATTTATATTTTATCTAATAAACTGCTGCAGAATTAAAGTCGTAAATGATTAGCTTTAGACTCACAATCTGATCATTCAATCTTGAATTTACTTACAGAGTTCATACGAGCGCAGCGTCAATCTGTCTGCAGTGTTGCAAACGATTGGGTGAAAAACAACCCAATTCGAGCAAATACCCGCCTGATTTGAGCGGAAAACTGCCCAATCTGGCAACACTGTTTGTCTGCATAAAAAGCCTCACTCCTACCCACCTCCTGCTGCTCACACCTTGGCCCTCCCCTCCCTGCTTCCTCAGGCAGCAGAGATTCATTAAAGAACCACATATTTGGACTAATGGTAGGATTGTCTGTTTTGTTTTGTACATTTTTGTAATTACTGGTATTTAAACCACCATATGGTTCCTAAGCGGATACATTTCAGGGATTTTTAACATAACTTTATTACAGTGTTTGTTTTGTTTACTTTTTTATCTACTAATGACTTTGTTATTTTATTACTGCCTTTATTTTTGTGGTACAGCTTTTTTTTTGTTATAATGTAGTAGCTTTTTTGTTTTTTTTATTTTGCACTAATTACTTTTTCCTTCTTATTTTTATTGTATTATGCCATAACTAATATATATATAATGTTCTATATTTGTTGCATGTCCAGTTAAATGTTTTATTTGCTGAAAGTCTCTGAAAATTTTTTTTCTATAAATTAACCATTTTAAGAAAAAGTATCGGTATTGGCCCTGTAATACTTAGTATAGGATCAATATTTAAATTCCCAGTATCGTCCACCCCTAGCAACCATAAAAATGAACTAAAAGTGGAGTCACCTCAGCCCACTCTGTATTACAGTCCCCAGCAATTATATTCAATGCTGCGCTTCTTTAAGAGGTAATTTCATTTTCTTTTCATGTGCATGCTTTCAAATTGTAGTTTTATAATATCCCTATATTACTTTACATAAAGGTGCCTGCAGACACAAAGAGCAAATCCAGATTTTGTTTTACCTTTTTTATTGTGATTTAATTATCAGGCCTCAAAACAGGACAAGCTGTGGTGTCCACAATAGTGCTTAACATTTCGGATGTCTGTTGATGGTCTTTTGATGGTTTGTGCAGATGAGCAATTCCATGAGAAAGCATTTTTTTTTTTTTAAATTGCTGTTGAAGTGTCAGTTTAAAAACAAAAGAGAAGAAGCCAGTGAACAAAAAGGGCTGACTGATAAGACTGCAGTCGTAGAAAAATGTGATTTTTGGGCATTTTAAATGGAATCTGAGTAAAATTAAATGATATAGCCAGTGTTAAGCAGGATCTGAGACCCCATCGCTGCTTCACTAGTGGTCTGGTGATTAGAGAGCTGACTTCAGATTATTCAGGTATTGAGTTAAAATGTGCCCCCCCCCCCCCCCCCCCCCCTCCGCTGAAAGCCACTTTTCCACACTGTCCCTTGTTTTACCATTAGCAAACTTTGATTGCTTATCTTTTAGTGAGTTAATATTTAATAATAGCTCAAGAAAAAAATTATAAATGTTCTTAAACTGGGTTTATGACAAAACCTTTAATTGCTATTATTCTAACCAGACAGAATAAATAAAAAAATAAACTAAAACTCATGCTGAAACTGATACAAATGTATGTTTATGTGAAGTTTTTTATTTTTATTTTTACAACTCATCTTTAAAGTTTGAGCTTGTGCTACAACAGGCTCTGGTCCAAAATTCCTATACTTTAGTACTTAAATGCATGTGACACTTTGCATCTTCTTAAAAAAATACTGGTCTATTTGAACATTTATGCAGTTTTCAAAATAAAGCATGTCTTGTCATTAATATTAAATAACAAAGTAGCTATATAGAGATGTTTAAAATATGACAATATCAGCAGAGAGGCAAAGAGAAAGAATAAAATCAAATTAACTTTATACCAAACTTTTCACAGATAATGTTAAAGAGTTTGACAAGAAGCCATTGGAACAGTAAAAATATAAACAAAAGTGCAATGCAAACATGAAATGAGAAGAAAACCATTGTGAAACTGAGGAATCCAAGAAACATTTCAAATGCTAAACGCAAGAGGATTTAAATGTCTTCAGCAAAGACATGGATTTGCAAAGAGACATTTAGTTATTATGTAAAGTCTGGCTGTATTTTAAGTTGAAGCACTTTTTGTGTTCACAAGCATAAAAAAATTACACCTCAATAGTGGGAACTTGTGCTTGTCATGATTTACCTGACAAAAGGGGCTTTGGAGACACCAGGATGGGGCTGATGTTTTCTTGCCTAATGCAATTCTCAGTAAATGTGTTTATTTAGAAACAAAAAAAATGCAAATAGTTAATTACAATAAGCTTTTACAACACGCTTTTTAAATTTCCATGTTGGACTGTAAGTTATACATACTTTTTGGTGGTCTTATGACATTGTAATTACTGTAACCTTTAGTTTATTGCTGAAACAAATGACTGTGTAGATGTCAGCTCTGTGGGGGTCTCGTTTATTTGCTAACCCTAAGGATGTTAGCAGCTTTACTTTACGGGATGCTGATTAATAATATCATTGTTGTCTTGGTGACAAAATGGGGATATAAGCATAACGCCAAACTTATTATGTATATCACGCGCTAGAAACCGTATGCGACTGGAACCAGGGCTGACTGGCTCAGGTCACTCAGCTTGAGTACATTAACACCAATACTGCCTTTGATTAGTAACACGGCACCGTTGTCTCTGCCAATGATTACTATTTGATGCTGCTTTCTTGGCATTAAAGCAGCAATTGATGTCACACATCCAACTGCTGTCCTTGTAACTGCAGGTGTCTCTCTGGTTATTGATTAGGACGATGCTACCATGGATTGACTTTGAATCCCAATCCAGGAAGCTTTCACTTTGTATAAATTCCACTTCTTGCAAACATAAACCAACACTTATTCACCGAGCGCTTAGGAATTATTGACGTGCCATTGCTAAGTATGCTGCTTGAGGTGAATGGATAGGGGAGTGCGAGTGATGCCACATGTGAGTTCACATCAAAAAAAGTGAAATGGACCTCTTTTTGCCGATTCAGTACTGACAAATAAATAAAAGACATCAAATAAAAAAGGTAAAGTTTTAATATTCTGAATAAGATCTTAAATAAACCTTGTAAAATACTCCAATACGCATTGAGGTTTTACCTTACAGATCAAGCCTGTAGGACTCACATTTATATATTTACATTTTTAGAAGCGGTAGACTGACAAATCTGTGCAATTTAAGGTTTGCTCCAGTTAAATGGGAGGCCCTTGCATGTAGGGCTAAGAGACAAAAGGAGACACTATTTCTTGCATTTCCAAGTTCTTGCACCTCACAACAGCAAAGTGAGGACTCGTTATAGGAAATGCTCGGAAGGGTTTGAATGGTGGTGTCAAAAACTTTATCACAAGTCCTCTCCCTTCTGTACATCAAATATTTGCCATACTTCCTTAACCTTTGCGTGGTCCAAACAGGAACTTCCCCTAAAATAGGAAATGTTGTCTAAAAAGTCTTGGAGACCTGTCTGTGTAACCAGTATTGATTTTTGCAAAGCATAAACCTTAAAAGAAACCTAACAAGTTTACAATTAGAAATGTGTATATTTAAAATATTTGGGATTTCAAAGTTAATTCTGTGTGACGTAGAAAGTGTAGAACAATGTCTCAGTTGGACTTTTGGTGTCCAGAAATAAGCGTCTCACTTGGAGCAAATGTTAAAGCAGCTGCTAAAAAAAACAAAAACTAATTTTTGCACTGTTTTGTAACCGAAAATGTTTAGGATCACTGAACCCAATAAGACATTTGTACTAAATTCTGGTTGTGCTACATTTGCACACACGTGTATGACCTGTTAGCCTACATTTTGTTAATCAGGGGAGGCTCATAAGAGAGCCCACTAATCAGCACCATCTAAGACCTCTGACTAGTTTACCTGTCAGATGCACTTGGAAACATGTGGAATGACTCAGAGGCTGCCTATGGTTTTCTTCCTTTTGAAATCAGGTTTATTCTCTATTCTATTCTTGCACTTGACTTCATAGCAGATCGACAAGGCTTGGTTGTGTCTGAACAGGATGATTCACTGTGGATTGGGAGCAACAACGTTCTTTTGGATAAGACAGCTAAAAATCATTATTTTTCCTTTGGTCCAACCTGGACCACAGAACGGTGAATGCATAAAAAAACTAAAAAAAGGAGAAGGTTTGGATGAAATAATTTTAATTATTGAGAAATAAGTTTGTGCTCCAAGGAAAACCAGAGGTTTAGTAAATGGGTAGAAATGTGAACAGCAAAAGCAAACAAACGGATCATTAAAGTCTGTCCTAGGAATTTAAAAAAAGCATCATGCTGAAACTTTCAAGTAAAAAAATGACATTAAATTTAGTTTTCAAAGCAAGTACTCTATTAGCCATAACATAAAAGATAAAAAAAGATCAATGCTACGGCTTTTTTGTAGAAGAGACCTCAGAGCAGAAGAGGGAGAGTTAATCGTAGCAGACACAAAAGACTAATAAAAGAAAAGAACATTTCAATTGCAAGAGGAAGTCTCCAACTGCACGGATGTGCCTGACACCATTGCTCACGCAGCATGATGCAGACATATTAAATGCAAATGTTATATCTACTACTTTTAATTCCATCTGAATGGTAAATGGGGCGCGTGCAGTCATAGCCCTTTTTGGATTTAATGTCCGACATCAAACAAAAAAAAAAAAAAAAACAATACTATTTTTTGTTTTGAAGACCAAAATGAACACTAGTATTTTAAATTTCAGATAATTCTGCCTCAACTAATAGATGCTTAGCCAAGCCTTCTAATCAGCAAAGTCTCATACAACCCTCAGTGTTGTGTCTTTAATGGGTGTTACTTAGAAAACGTGCATGTCCATCCCCTATCCTCTTGATGACAGTGTCAGTGCATCCCAATGTTCCCATGTTCTCCACAGTAATATTTTGCATTTATTGTCTGTTTTCGTGCACCTTTCCTTGTGCATGAACCTATTTAAATTGTTTAAATACTTTAAACGTTTTTGTCAGATTTCCACTGATGCCACACGTTTTCCGATTAGATACACATGCGTACTTGCTGCAGAGCCATTGCTTCGGACACTGCACGAAAGCTGTTTTGCTTTGAAAACATGTGGCTGTGTGTGTTTGTGCACGCTGCAGAGCTGTAGCACAACTGATAACTGAGCATACTGTAGACTCCCTCCTGTGAACACACTGAACACAGTCAAAGAAAAGAGAGAGACAGAGTGTGTTATGATTTATTCAGCTCAACAGCAGGAAGCAGAGACTATAAGAGTCAATACGTTCAAAGTTTATTTGGTTATGCAAAGGCCCCATACACAGCATCCGCTGATCTTCGTCATCTTTCAAACTTGGCTCAGTTGGGAAACGTAATCCCACAAACTCCATTCAGCATAGATGCTTCTTTGTGAATGTGTTATGATGTGTTTTCGAGGTGAATAATAACGTTTTCCTTATTACTCTGGAAATGGCACAATGCTCTGGTGCTTCGCTTACAGTTCAATTATTGGGTTCCTTCTGGCTCTCCTTTTATCAGCGCATAAGTAGGGCCCTCATATTTTGTTTGTTTGTTTGTGTGTTGCAGAGTGTGGTCAAAGTCAAATTATTTCATATGGGAGCTGCAACAACTCGCTGAGGTTTCCAAACCATCTTTTCAAGGAATCGAGAAGAACCACAGACATACAAATGGGAAAAACAAATTACAGATTTATCATTTACAGAGACTATTGCATTTAAAATATGTGTGAGTGCAAAAAAGAGAGAGAAATCACTTTTAGGGTTGCTTTCATTTAGTGCTAAAAAAAAAAGAACTGAAAAATGAGCCACCTGGTGGGTTTGAAGAAACTAAAAGACCCAGCAGTACAATAGAAATGAAAAGCTGCTCTCAGCTGTGTGACATATTTCAAATCATTTGTCTGAGTAAGAAAGCGATACCTTCTTTCCTTCACTAAATTAACTGTCTTCTGTCGCCCCTGCTGTCGTCAAAAGACGTGCTGCTCTGATGTGAGTGAATGTCAGGTGATTGCGGAATCATTTAAAGCGGTGTAAAAAAAAAAAAGGAAATCTTTTATATTTGCCATGAACTTAAAAGGCATTTGATGTAACAACAGGATATTCACCGGGACCTACAGACTGAAAGTCTAATGGCGTCCTTCAATCTCAGGAAATGTGAGAGAGTAAATGTTTGACAGGAATCATGTGGGTCAGAATGAGGATTTCTAGAACCATTGTATAACACTGGAAACCCCGACACAATCAGCACACATTCAACATGCATTGAAAGTTGCTTCAAGAAGTATGACGGGGAACTGTGAAAGATGAATTAAGGCTAAAGACCTACACAGTCACAGTCCCAGGCATTCACAGACTGCCGAACACTGGCGCCAACCACCAGAAGAAATGAAGTGTCTTGCCCAAGGACACTTCAACACATGGGCAAGTAAGTTGGGAACCAAACCTGCGATCTTCCAATCACAGGTTCTCCACAGCCTTTTTGAGAGGACTCTAAAAAAGGCCAGCAAAAGAATGTAAATGAGCAGAACGGGGAAAAATTGAGCTGAAAAAGGAGAAGGAATGAGAGGTTAAAACGGGAACAAGGAGAAAAGATGATTAAAGAAATACGAGTTCTGACTCACATTAGTCAGGCCGCTCTGCATCATCCTGTGCTCATCTGCCTTCTTCTGAATTCTGCTTTTGCTAGCTGAGTTTGTGTGCTGTAATAAATAAGCATGCACTCTATTTGGTACTCCTCTGAGGAAACCGAGCCAAGGATTGGTTAAGGATACAGATAACAACGGGCAGGTGGGATTGTAAATCACACTCACACACCAACAAACATGCGCTGCAACCTCACGGTTTGACCTTGACTTCCACAGCTTCCCTCCACTGATCATAAAACATGTTGTGTATTATTGCCCTCCTCTCTGTTACTGGTTAAAAAAAAAAAAACTGCATTCATTATAAAGCAGATAACACAGAGCACAGCCGGGTTGGAAAGAAAGGGAAAGAAAATTGGTGAGAGCAAAAGGTAAAAGATTTTATCTGCAGGAATTCTGAGCCATTCTGTTTCAGATTCAGGCTGACATGGTCTCCAGTCTAATCAGCCTCCAGCAGAGGAGGGCACAGCTTTTTCCATGCCCTCTCACAACAAACAAACCACTGCAGTTAGTCTTAATTGAAAATGCAGGTGCTATCCGCCACTAGATACTTGCTTTTCTTTTTTAAGGTTGGGTTGGACTGTCACTGACTTAATGGAGACATCTTTGAACCAATCTGAGGTAGATTTATATTCATCAAATAAGCAGAAGGACATTTAAAAACAAAATTCAGTTGCACAAATGGATACTTTTTTTGGGGGATAAATTCGACACAAACTTTGAATTATTTTTGCTTGACAGGAACTCTTGTGTACTGCAACTTTGAAAGGGGAAAAAGTATGAAAGCTACTGTTATTTCCTTGTGGGAAAATAATAATAATAAAACATCAACAATATGGCTGTTTTTGTCACTGTATATGACACCCAGCCATCAGCTACAGAACATACCACTGCAATTTAAACAACCAAAGAAAATCACAAAAATCTAATTAAACACAAATAAACAATTCCTTCAGCCCTAAACACGCACATACAAACAAACTAATTAAATAATGTAAAGATGGTTGGAATAATTTGTTTCTGCCATCAGAAAACTGGCAGTGTTTCTTCTCCAAAAGCACCAAAAGATTGTTTATGATCAATTATATGAGAGTAATCGCCTGCTTCATCTAAATGTTTTCACATATTCTTTTTCTTTCTGGTCCTTGATTTCTGCTCTTTGAACAAAGGGAAAACATTTCAAAAGTGAGTAGATTGAAGGAGAGAAAAACAAAAATTATTTTCCTTCCTCGTTGTTTTCTTACGGGAGACTTTAAAATGCCCGACATGAGAACAATAACTGAAACCACGTGAATTTTTTCTGTTGCAGATTTTCTTTGCACCTATCATGATCTGCAGTGTCTTTTGCACAATCCTGATCCTTTATCTTGGACTTATTAAATTTGGATGATCAATAATTTTGTACACAAGCTCGGTCTCATTGGCTTAACATCATAAGACAGAGATCAAAACAAACAAAGCCATGGCTTCTGAAACTGAACCAAAGCAAAATCTAAATGTATTATTATAAATGCATAAAACAGTGTAAAGCAATGTCTTTGTCGGTCAAACCCCCTTGTGGTTTGGATCATAAAAATCGAATGTCTTTGTACCCCACAGTTAGCCCACTATTAGTCGTCTCTATACCGTTTGTTCTTTTCGTGCCCTCATTTGAATGTATATTGGAGGGCAATCTTTGACACAATGTCTGAATTTGAACTGATTTGAAACCCAAATCCATTAACAGCCCATTTTGGGGTTGTGGAGGACAAAGCTGTGTTGGGTACTGCCAAAAAAAACTGTATAGCCTTTGCCTCACTCCTGGCACGACGTGCTATCCTGCTTAAATGAAAATATACCTCTCCCCCGTCTCATTCACAGTGGCTACAGGATATCATGTCCTGTTAAACTGGAGAAAATCAGGTATTAACTCAAAAAGTCTCTTGACACATTTGAAGATTTATGGGGTCTCTTTTTGAGAACATTTCCAGCTCTTTATTATTACAAACTTGTAGCAGCTTATCTGCATGTGATGATACACAGTCCAGGTCCTTGTGTGATGAAGTGATGACATGGCTGTGGCAGTGACAGAGTATTGGCATGGGGCATTTTGTTTATTTTATTTATTATTATTACTTGTCATTATTTTTTTTTACTTTTTTATAATTTTGTCTACTTTAGCTTTACAATATTGTAAACACTTGTTTTAGTAATTTGTCTTTTAGACTTTCGTAACTCTGGAATGCATCAGGATTGTGTTTTATTTAATGCAAAACTCAATAAAAATACCTTGGGTTAAAAAAAATATGTCAGATTTTATGGATGTGTTATTGCTTTAGTTACCCTAAATGATATTGTTGCATCAATTGTTGAGAGTCTCTTCAAAAAGTTTTGAAGCAGATGCCTGAAGTTGTCAAAGTGAGAAATGACTCATTAAGCAGACTTTTAATAGGGCCCAACTAATGCTTTCCTCCATGTGTTTAGCTTGTGTCCTCCTTTTGTCCTCCTTTGGCATCAACTCCTCTTGGCATCTTGCCCTCTGCTCTAGTAGACATTGATACAAAGGGCTCAAAAGGCCGCTCTTGTTTCTGTTGGAAAAGATGGAGCATTAGTAAAAACATCAATGGAATAAATATCCTGAGCAAGCCAAAGAAGCACCATGAAGGATTTGTGTCCCACTTTTTAATGCTGGATTGAACATTGCTGCTTGATGTTGCTTGAAGACATTCCTAATTCAGTTTCCTCCTCCCCGTTGTTGCTTTAGTGCAGCGTCTAAGTAGGTTTTTATGGATCTTGCTGTGTTAACTCAGTACTTGGTATTCAGTGGAGAGCATTGGTTGAAGTAACCAATTATTTGAAATATACCAAATGACTAAGATAGAGCATGGGCCAACAATAAAATTGACTTGAACTGTGTTTGCTCTGCTGCAAAGGTTCTGGAGTGCATATGGATGTGGCCAGCCACCTCCTACACCAGCACTATTATTACAAGTATTGTGACTCATTCAAACGCCAACTCTGGAGTACTGACTCAGAGATATCAGACTCCAGCAGAACACATCCTTTTTTGTCCCCCCACATTTCCATAATAACAGCTTGTTTTGACCTCAGTTATCGCTGGCTGAGTATGCAGTTGGTTTTTGAAAATACAGTGAGACTAATTAATTCCAAAATCTGTACACCCCTCACCCCCACCGCCAACATAAAGTTGAAGGGCTACAAAAGAGTTCTAAATATTTTAACATTCTCAATCTGAGATATATTCCATCCATTTTCTTAACCCGCTCCTTTCAGGGCTGCAGGACTGCCGGAATCCCAGCTAGTGTTGGGCAAGGGCAGGATATTGTTGCAGGGTCACGCACACACACACACACACACACAAACACATCCACGCAATCTAAGATATTATTAGTGTAAAATGATTCAACTCAATAAAACTTCAACAACCCTTTCTGCTGGGGTTTCTGAATTTGTTAGCCACACTTTTAGAATTAATTTTTCATTTTTATGTTAGTTACTAAAACATGAAACCACCTTGTTTTTCTAGGAGAGTCAAGTTCCAGAATTTTGTGTCAGTCAAAGTTCAGCAACATTCACAGGTTAAAGTGCTGAAGACATGCCGATGTATCATTAAATTATTTAACTGAATTTTTAACATTTTATATATTAACACTAAGTAAAATTTACAAGTGACTAACGCCTCGTCATCAAATGATATTTAAATCTGCTTTAGGGAGGAACAGTTTATTTTTTAACTGTAAATAGAGTTCGTGCATAAGGTTGAAAAGCTAAAATTCACTGGTTATGAAACATCAACCTCTCAAACTCAGTTGGTTAATTTTTCTCCAGTTCATTCAGTTTTATTCTTAAAGATCACACTTATCACTCACTTTATGATTGCAATCTGTGAAAACATTTGACGAATGGATTAAAACTATAAACTGTCCTTTGCCAAGTCTGACCCAAAAAAACATATTACTCCTCCAACTGAGATGCACAGCAGTGGACATGTCAAGATTTGGACATGTTTTTGAGGTCACTGGGTTGTCTAGAGCAGTGTTTTTCAACCATTTTTGATCCACGGCACACTTTAACCTTGACAAAAATCCCGCGGCACACCAGCATCCAAGAAAAAAAAAAAAGCAGAAATTCATGGTCTGTATTGATCGACAGCCCCCCCCCCCCCCCCCCCCCCCCCGCAATCTCACGTGCATTTTTGTGATAATTGTGGCCGGAAAAGCAGGAAGTTGCCGCTGTTTTTATTAAATTAAAAAATTTAGAAACTTTTTTTTTTGTTGTGGCTTCAAGACGTTTCACAAGGACAACTCATTGTGCGCTGGGACACTGGCCATTTAAGCCAATGCATCATGGGAGATGTAGTGTGAAAACTGCCGAAAAATTGCAGAAAGACTCGCGTCTCTGAGCTTCATTATATTGTTCACTTGTTCCACGGTCTGACACCGGACTCTGTGGAAAGCTACACCGCTAAAGACGAGCTTTAGCTGGTATTTTTGTTGGAACTGAGCGACTTTATCAGCAGAATTAAGAACAAGGAAGTGAAGACTTTAAGCACTTCTGATTGGTCAGACTGATGACATGTGATTAAGCCTTCAAGAATGATTGGCGGAGACTGTTGAAGGGGTGGGACTTTTCCGCAAACTGTCATAGCTGCAGGTAAATCGCGGTACAGTCATTCTTATCAAAATGTTTTTAATAGAATTAAATAAACACAAATAAAAAGTAATTTTAAGATCTTTTATATTCCTAACTACTCAGTGTTTTATCAGGGCCTGTTTGGATGAACAAAGAGCTGATTTCCTGGAGATGGAAAATGTTTTTAGATCAGTTAATGAGGGAAATTTTTCACGGTACACTTGACCATCTCCCACGGCACACTAGTGTGCCGCGGCACACTGGTTGAAAAACACTGGTCTAGAGACTTCCACAGTTTTGATTGTTTCATGTGAGGTTAACTGTTTTTGTGAAAATAGGGTCTTAAAGAGAGCGCTCATCCAAAACAGTTAAAAAAAAACTTCACAAGCACAACTAGAAGTTGTAAGTCAAAAAGATAAATATAAACTAATCTAAAATGTAATGGTAACAACAAATGTTGCAGAGAAAGCAGGTCAGAAAGTCTTTCAACTCATGTTAGGGATTTGGGAGTTGATACTGTTAACCAGGGGAGCTCATTGCGTCAATCAGGACGTGACGGTAGATCGCAGGCTATCAAAAATAAATACACAAAAAATTGTATTTTTACTTTTTTTAAAATGTCATCAGCAAGTAATCATTCTCAGCATGAAGTACTGTACTTCACTTAAATGACATGCAGAACAGCCAATCGAGCATCCTCTGAAACATTTAACTGCATTTAGTGCACATTTCTGTCTGCCATCCTTGGTCGGTCCAACCCTAGCCCACAAGAGCATTTATTGAAGCCCGGGTTGGCCTGCGTGTCTCATCGATTGGAGGCGAGACCCAGCCGTCTTGCCACAAAGTCTACTGCCGGGTCCGCGGTTCCTGACCGCCCACTCAGGCAGCAGTGTTGTCCTGAAGATGCCCACGGACCAGGGGCCAGCGCTACGTGCACTCTGTCGCCGATGCACAGCCCAGCCAGGCCCGCCACCAAAGACCATATTGAGTATCTACAGTCGATGCTCGCCACCCATCTGAAAGCCTGACTCCTACGTGCTCGAGCTAGGAAGACCTGATAGATCCTGCCAATAGCTTGTTTCCAAGATTAACTAAAAAAAAGAAAAGTCCCCAATAGAGCTCCACTGGCCCACTCATTTGGAAGTTTTTTTTCTCATCTATACATGTATACATGAAGAGTGTGTATATATATATATATATTCCCAGGGGCAGAATGAAAAATTAATGGAAATGGTGAGCAATTAACAATTAACTTGGGCAAGACCCTTAACGCTACTACCTACCTCACAACATGAGAGACAATGTCATGCCGGCTCAGATGTCGCCCGGCCAAACAAGGCCTGTGTCAGGTGCTGGGGGACCAGAGCAGCCTGATGGAAAGCGGGCTACTGGAACAAGAGGTTAATGGACTAGATGTGAGAACAAGGATCTGTTGGAATGCTGTTACTCAAGTCCCACCCAGAGGGGTTACATGCAGACAATGTGGAATGAATGGATGCTTCGAAACCCACAATCAAGGCTAACTGCCAAACAACTGGTAGCCCAATGCTCGAACATCCACAAACTGCAACTCCTATCACAACTTGAGATTGAAGCGGTACTATCCAATTGCAATACCATGGGAGAGCCAGAACAACAGGTCAGAGAGGAGGCTATACGACACTCCCACCCTGAGCTTGGGTACACAGCCCCAAAAACCACAGATACGCTCAGCGAAGCAGCAACTGACCTGAAAAACAAGATCATGTCTAGAATGAACACTAGGCAACCCTGACATCAACTACAACTGGAAAGTTGAATGAAGAATTGAGGGCAATTCGTAACCACAACAATCACAGCAAACCAATGAACTGGTTTACACTTCAGAAGCAGTGATCCTTGAGATGCTTGGCTATAAGAGCAACCATGGGAGAAAACAATACCCACCGCCAGATGCCCATACCTGAAGCACTGGAAACTGCCAAACAAAGGCTCTTAGCCTTGAGCAACTGCGTAAAGAGGCACACAAGAGACAATGAAGCCAGACGGATAAACGGGCTGTTCACAACTCAACCTGCAAAAGTGTACGCTCGGTAGCAGGGTCAAAGCATTGAGCAGATCCGCCAAGGCTAGAAACTGAACAGTACTGGAAAAGTATATGGGAGAAAGAGACAGCACATAACAGCAATGCCCAGTGGCTGGTCTCTCTGAGAAAAGAACATAGAAACATCCCTGTAAAAAATCCAGTAACCATCACAGTGGCAGACATCCAAGAAAAAGTCTCAGGTGTGAAGAACTGGACAGCACCGGGCCCTGACATTATACATGCCTACTGGCTAAAGAAACTTACCGCACTCCACGAGCGCCTGGCAGCACAAATGAACCAGCTGCTCAGATATGGGACTCACCCCCAATGGCTAACGGAAGGGAGAACGATCCTGATCCAGAAGGATCCTTTTAAAGGGTGCAGTCCCATCCAACTACTGGTCAATACCTGACTTTCCACAACATGGAAGCTCATGTCAGGGATAATTGCAACCAAGATAAATAGGCACATGGATCAATACATGAGCAACACACAGAAGGGCATTGGTAGAGACTCCAGAGGAGCCAAACACCAACTCCTGGTTGACAGAACAGTCGCTCAAGACTGCAGGTCACGACACACCTTCCTGTGCACAGCCTGGATTGATTACAAGAAAGCCTGTGACTCAATGCCACACGTGGATCACTGAATGCTTGGAGCTGTACAACATCAACAGGACTCTAAGAGCCTTCATAGGAAACTCAATGAAGCTGTGGAAAACCACCCTTGAAGCAATTGGCAAGCCATTTGTACAAGTGTCCATCAAATGTGGGATATACCAAGGTAATGCTCTGTCCCCACTGCTGTTCTGCATAGATCTGAACTCTTGGTCAAATAATCAACAAGACTGGCTATGGATACCGACTCAGAAATGGGGCCAACATCAGTCACCTCCTCTACATGGATGACATCAAGCTATATGCTAAGAGCGAGACATTGACTCCCTGATCCACACCACCAGGATCTACAGTACTGACATTGGGATGTCATTTGTGCTCGAGAAATGCAGCCGGATGATGACAAAGAGAGGTAAGGTAGTCCAGAGGAGTTTTAACACCACGGATGTTAAAACACGAAAGCTCCTCACTATGCATGGAGGGTTCCATCCCAAATCCAGCACCCTGAGACTGTATGTTAGCCGCAAGGAAGGAGGCGGTGGACAAGTGAGCGTAGAACTATCCAGGATGAAACATCCAAGATGGATGAATACAGATGAAAAATAGCCTTTGGGCTAATTCTGGTGCATTACAGCCATGCTTTTAATGTGCACTGTCCCCTGTTAAATAAACGAATAAATAAATAAAATACATCAAGCACAAGGCCCCAACTGACAATGTGCTCAGTGAATGTCTCAGGCAATGGAGAGCAGAGTATGTAGTGCTGGAAGACAGATCCTCATGGGAGGACAAACCCCTGCATGGGGTGTACCACCGGACCATAACTGAAGTGGCTGATATTAAGAAGTCCTACCGATGGCTAGAAAGGGCTGGCCTACAGGACAGCACTGAAGCGCTCATCCTGGCAGCTCAGGAACAAGCCCTGAGCACCAGAGCGATAGAGCCTCAGATCTACCACACCAGACAAGACTCAAGGTGTAGGCTGTGCAAAGAGGCGCCTGAAACAATCCAGCACATAACTGCAGGGTGTAAGATGCTGGCAGGTAAAGCATACATGGAGCGCCACAACCAAGTGGCTGGAATAATATACAGGAACATGTGTGCAGAATATGAACTGGAAACCCCAAGGTCAAAATGGGAAACACCTCCGAAGTTGGTAAAGAATGAGAGGGCAAAGATCCTGTGGAACTTCCAGATCCAGACTGATAAGATGGTAATGGCGAACCAACCAGACATTGTAGTGGTGGATAAAGAACAGAGGAAAGCTGTTGTGGTGGATGTGGCAGTGCCAAGCGATGGGAACATCAGGAAGAAGGAACATGAGAAACTGGAGAAATACCAGGGACTTAGAGGACCCGAGCTTGTGTTGTGTGAGAAACCATCCGCGGAAGGTATATATATGTATGTATATGTATGTATATGTAGATATATATATATATATATATATATATATATATATATATATATATACACACAAGCACATACAGTACAGACCAAAAGATTGGGCACACCTTCCCATTTGTTTACATCAGAAGGTGTGTCCAAACTTTTGGTCTGTACTATTTATTTCTATATATATATATCCTTGGAGCTTGTCATCTCAAAAGTAGCTCGTATGCCGAAAAAGTGTGAGCACCCCTGCGGTAAACAAACTGTTCTGTACACATGAGCCATTGAGTCACAATAGCAGTAAAATATCTTAATTTCTTTAAATGTGTACATTCTTTTTAGTTTTACATAACCACAACCTGATATATGCATATGAGAGAATTTTGGTTAGAATAAAATGTGGTTAACAGTCTAGCTATTCCTGGTAAATTGTTACACTCTGTTTTTAGCTCTCATGAAATGTTGACATGTTTCTATGAATATGATTAAATAAGATTAATTCAAGTGTCACGGTGACAAAGATCCATTATTAGAGAAGCAAAAAGCTGTCTATTATCTAAAAAAAAAAAAAAGTCATATTCCTGATGGCAATTTTGAATGTGATAACCGAACAGACACTTTTTTTGTCCATATACACATCTGCAACACAAGGAGGAATTGTGTGGTGCTGACTCATTGAGATTAAAGGAGAATGATAATCCTATTATCCTGTTGTCTTTCCCCCATGTCTTCAATTACACTTGATGAGGGTAAAATGCTTGTGTTGCTGTGTGCAGTAAATGCTGTAGTAGGTGAGAAGGGGGAAAGCGTGTGAGGCGTGTCAGCATGACTTTTTAAACGGCTTTCTTGACTGAGCATTTACCAATCAATAGGCAATTAGTGATTCAAAATAAAGGACACTGACTACGATGAACATTTCACAAAAGCTACATGAACTGGTGTTTAGCTGGTGGCCCCTTAAAGTTCTTTAGAAGAACCATATCTTCCACTTTTGGCTTCTCCCATCAGGGGTCGCCACAGCGAACAAGTCGCATGGTAAATTTGGCAATGTTTTACGCCGGATGCCCTTCCTGACGCAACCTTCTCAAACCGGGCTTGGAACCGGCACAGAAGTAGAGAAGGGAACAGGGAGGAGCCTGGAGTCGAACCCGGGTTTCACGGACGGAAGGCGCCGCAAACCAGCACGAGCTAAACTGGCTAAACTGGTTTAGAAGAACCATACACAGTAGATATACTAAACACTGCTGTATTTGACTTTATTGAAAGGAGAGGATTACCACTTCTCTCTGTCTCCCAAGTTGCACATGTCGAGCTATAGGGGAAATAAATTAAGTAAGAGAGAGCTTTTATGCTTTTATGTGCCTGTAGTAATCTCTACAGAGGTACACTGGCGACTGGTGAAAAAGTATATTCAAGCTGTTTTAAATCACCCTATCTTAACTAGAAACGGACCTCTCAGTTTGTCCACATCCGTTATATTAAGTGTGTGAGGACTGCTACTACTAAGGAGACAGCAAATCTCTCCAAATTAGCAACACTTTTTCTTTAATATCATACTGAATTGTTGTTGCATAACTCTGGCACACACTATGTAAATTTATGTGGTCACATACATCTGAGCCCAACCCTTGTACAACACTCCCTCAATGTAGGAGTGTTAGTGAGTGCTCATTTCAAAAAGGACTTAACACACCTACACATGCGTGCACTTAGCATGTATTCATCTTCTTAGGATTTACAGATGTACAGCACTGACGCGTCGGCTCGCGTGTCAAGCTCATAAAGTGAAATCCTGTGTCGGATATTTAAATAAATAAAGTTAAAAAAAAAACCTGTGTCGGTGCGCGTATTGCTTTAGGAAAAGTAACGTGACCAATGCAGCCATTGTGTTGTGTGTCACAAAGGAGCCAAAGAAGGAAGCGCGTCTACCAGTACTGTGGCCAGATTTTGCGGTTTTCCACCCAGTTGGTTGATTTTGAAAATTGCAGAGAAAACTTGGGCGGTTTTCGCGTCAACTTGGCGGGTTTCAGTTAGTTTTACTATAAGTCTAAGCTAACTCTTATTTTGAAAAATATTTTATTTTGAAAAATTACCTAATCTTCTTGGTTATATTTCTGTCCTAAATCAGTCCAGCGGTTAGTTTAACAGAGTAGGGGAAAAAAAACAACAATTTTTGATGCCCCGGATGCACGCCCAGCTTCCAGCTGTTGAATGATTCTCGTGCCCCCATTGTCCCCGCCCACCTCTGTTTGACGTTTTATTTTACCGAGTCTTTCCTAAACGTGTTGAATGTGGTGTTTTAATGAGGTTCGTGGAGTTATTAAACAGTCTTTTTGGCTTTTTGGCCCCCTGTTCCGCTTGATCTAGCAGAATACAATTCTATTTCAAACTGACTCTTGTTTGAAATGAATTATTTTATGTTTTGGAGGTTAAATGTGGAACTGTCAAACCAAAAAGCACCTCCTCAATGCTGGGGCATTATAGAGCGAGACATGGGAATGAGGAACTACAATAACAGATATTGTGCTTAGATTAGACTAATTCCGTGTGTCAGAGGAGTTTCTTAACTTGGTTGCCTGCAATGACGTTTTTGGTCCAGTAGGAGTCAGTATTAAGTGGCACAGTATCGGCACAGTTTCGATACAGTTTGGGCAGTGTGCTGAAACGTTGCACGAGGCCTCATCTACCCATCACTAGTAACAGTCAAGTCTTAAGGTGCAGTCATGGCATCTGGACTTAAAATTTTCTCTCTTTCAAAAAAGATTTTAAGCTCAGATGCCATGACCCAACTTTAAGATAACGTCACCTGGATTAATGAGAACTTTCCTTGACATTTTTATGGTGCTATTAGAAACTTTGCTTTTAGTGTTCTCAGACTTTCTCAGGCTACACCAAAATACTCAAAAAAGGCCACAGATGACAAACTCAATCTGGATGCCACAACTTCAACCTCATGCTCGGCGTGACAAACATATCTGGAGTAGATGTGAGGAATGACTCTTTTCAACCATTGCGAGCACCATGACAAATAAACCCCACGTTTTTGATTAACTCTCTCATTTTTTAAGTAGAAACTAGTTAAAACAAGGATCTTTCACCCGCCTCAATCCATCTGTTCCTGCCAGCAGATGCATACTATTTTACATTCATATTTAGCCATTAAACCAAGGGTGTATTCAAAGCAACTGCCAGATTAGGAACAAAACACATCAAATCTAAGATCCTGTCTCAGCTGCAGAAATGTGTATTGGTAATTTTAAAAGGGTTCTATTTTTATTATAATTATTTTTTAATGGATTTTGGTGGTGAGGCAGGTGTGCGTTGAAAGTCTCCATTCACCATTTAGGGACAATAGATGGGACCAACAGTCCCCTGCCCAACACCCAGAGGTGAATTTCTAATGAACTGCTGCCGATGTGCAGCATAATTACAGTAAATATACACTGGGAACTATTTTACGAGAGAAAGAAATGCTGCTCATTCGAGTAGCTTCAATTGATAGACTTTGGAGTCTATCATTTGAATCTCAGTCTATCTGTTAAATGTTAACAGGAAGTTATCAGACATGTCTGAGACACATTGAAACGTTATCTGATGAGGAACCTAGAATGGCAGTAGTGGGCACATGCATTTCAATAAAATAACAAAAGATTTTTGAGGAAATGTTTCCCAGATGGTTCCATTTGTTTCAAGCTGTAGCAGTTCATGAACGTGTATAACAAAGAGTATAGCAGAAAAGGTTTGTAAAAAGGTAATCTGGATTTAGTTAGTTAGGTTGAAAACATTTCAGCTCATGTCCAAACATTTTAATTCAGAATAAAACTGGTAAAAAAAAAAAAGGTGTTTTATTTTTTATAAGCTCCTCAATATGAGGAGTTAGATTTTAACAATCATTTTATAATGACCACTACACGACCAAAGCACAGACCTGGCTTGTTTTGGGTCTTGTGGATCTGGAAGTCCATGCAAGAGGTTTTTGCTGTTGTTAGGAGTTCCCAGTTTTTAAAGAAGTGCTTTGTGGCCTTCAGGTGGAGGTGTACTGCTGACACTGGTACACTGGAGTTAGCCCTGTGGTATTGAAATAATCGTCCGTTTCTCCAGTGTACTGTTTATTGCAGTTCTTGTTGTGTATAAAAAAACATGGTAGCCTCTTATATAACCTATGATATATTGACAACAGTCTTCTGAAACTCAAACATTACCAGACAGTTTTACCTAGGTCAATTACCCCTGAAGGAGCAAATCAGACAATTGAGGGCTACAATTTCCCCATACCTTTTTACTCAAGGAGACCTCTTTACCTTAAAGCAACAACCTCGTCATATGTTTTAATGAACTCCGACCAGAAAACCGGTCAGGTCTTTGTTTTGGTCAGTTAGCCACCATCGTTATCAAGTTTACCACCTTCCTTCAGGCAGCATAGCGGCACAGTTGTTAGCGCACTCACCTCACAGCGAGAAGTCTCTGGTCTGAATCCTGGCTGGGACCTTTCTGTATGGTGTTTGCATGTTCTCCCTGTGCATGCATTGGCTTTCTCCAGGCACTCCAGCTTCCCTAGATGTGCATGCGTGTGTGGGATTGATTGCATGGCCCTGCAACAGACTGGTGGCCCTGCAACAGTCTGTTGCAGGGCAAAGGCGGGGTACAGCCTTGACAGGCTCTGGCAACCCTGTGACCCCCGCAAATGGATGATGGATATATGTACCTCCGTCTTCTGAGGAGCTTATAAAAAACAGTTCTCTTACCAGTTTTATTCAGAATTGCGGAAGTCTCTTGAATTTGAAATGAAACATCTTCAACTTAAGAAACAAACAAAAAACTTGAGTCTAAATGACTTTTTAAAAACCTTTTCTGCTGTTGAACCATCCTGGCTAATTGAAACTTCACATATAATGGAGGTGATATGTGTTTCATTTCTTATTGTATACACTGATCATGATTCAGATAGTTCTACCGTGGTAAATCATTTTACAAATCAAGGTTGTTTTTATCAAGACTTTTAATAAATGTCACCATGCAACTGATACTTTAAATAAGTGTACCTGTAGTCCAATCCAGCTATCAAAGCTCTACTTTACGCTCAACCCAAGGACTGAGAAAGTCTGAGTAGTTTGATCTGGGAGAGGAAAATGTTCCTCTAGTAAAAGGAGAATGACAGTAGTGGCAAACCGTTATTATATATAATATAATAAATACTATTTGACAATATCTGTTTATCTGTCTCCTGCAAATAATGTGTATTTCTCATAAACAAATACTAAAAAAGGTACAGATTCAAGATGTGTGTAAAATGTTTTCTTTCCTCTCAATTAGCATAATGGTGCACTGAGAGCTTTACACAATTACACTTATAACGGTCCCCCACAAACACATCTTCAGTCATCAACTGGTCTGAGCAGGGAAAGAGAGACAGCAAGAGCCCCCTCGTCTGAGGAAGCCAGGGAGCAAACTGAGAATCATCTTTTCTTAATTTCTACTGTGCTTTTAACACCACGAAGCCTGAGCACCTCGAGAACACACTCCGGCCCAAAGAGTGGACCACCACCCATTCTCATGGATTTTTGACAACCATGCAAACCTCAGCACAGTGCACAGGGCTGCAGGTCTAATGGCTTTGGAATGCCTTATGGCATCACCAACATAAAGCCAACAATGCTTTGGGTTTTCTTGCACAAATTAAGCTGTTTTCTGCACAGAATCCTACTCTATTTGTCAGAGGCTTAGGTGTCTAAGGAAGGCTGTTGTGCAGTTATCTGATCTGTTTAAAACTGAATCTACAAGTGCTGCATTGTTTTTACAAACACAAACAGTTTAATCACAAACATATATCAAAATGTTAATGTGCTCTCATACTAGACTTGGGTGACGGAGGCTGTTCAAAAGAGTCCATGACCATCCTGTACTGCATGACCAAGACAAAGAAAAAAAGCACTACTACACAAAAACAAAACCCTATACCTCATCACCATGTCATGTTTTGTCAAGTTCCTTTCTGACATTTGTGTCCTCGTGTATCGCTTCCTGTTTTCTTTTGAAAGTTCCTTCCACCTTTCCTGTCCATGTCTGTTTTCCCCACAGCTGTCTACCTAATCATCCCTGATCGTTCCCACCTGTGCTGGCCCTCCTCATATGTATTTATGGTCGGTGTCTCCCTCTGTCCTGTGCCTGATTGTCATGTGTAGTTGCTTACCAAAACCTACGCCTATCTCAGGTTCTCAAGATTAAAAGTTTTTCCCAAGAACTCTGCATCTGAGTCCTCGCCATTCTGTGGTCCTTGTCACACCAAACCACATTGACATTGTTAAACATTTGTTCAACTTTTGTTGTGGTATCCTTTTTCCTCTACTCATAGTAATAATTGTTCACACCATATATTCACTAAAGTTATCTTGTGCACGTTGATCCTCCACTGTTAAGTGATCTTAGACCCTCACTCTTATGTGGACCAGGGTTTGCTTGTTTAGTCTGCACCACAGCTCCGGTTTCCAACTCGACAAATAACGCGGTCTATCCAGGTAAACAAACCCTGAGCACACCTACACATCCATGCACTCTTGCACTCATCATCAAAGGATTGGCAGACATACAGCAAGCTTGTATGTGCAGTTAAATAACAGTCTAGCCTTGAAGTTGAGTCAAAGCATCAGGACTTAAAATCTTCTGACATGTCTCAACTTCAAGACAATGTCTCCTAGATGAATAAGAAACATCATTGACGTTACAGTTTGGACTGGTGCAAATCAAACCTTCCAGGGTCCAACTGCTGCAGATGACAATTTACACATTTAAAAAATGTCAAACCAACAGAACCGACTGATTTACAAGTTTGCCAGTGTTTGACAGTGGTCTTTGTGTTCGTTAGCCAGCAATGTTATGCACCAAACTGTACACATGGCACTTCAGAGCAACATACTATCAAAAAGCTGAAATATGTAGTAAAAGCAACATTTTTCAATATAAAAAGAGACTGGAGTTTTGTGAACTTTGCTTTGTATTTAACTAAATAACTTAAAATTTTACATTTTATCCCTGCATGTTAAAAAGTCATGATGTAATGACTTAACTTCAAGACATTTTTTTAGGAAGTGTGCCATTTATATAGGAACTATGCAATACTCCATAGGAACTGTACTAAGTTCAAGTTACTTGCATTGATATATCTTTTTGTTGCTGTACTTTGCACTGTAATCGGCTGGTCTGTGACCAAAGTCACACATTTTATTTCCCCACTGTGGTGAAATGACAATAAAAAAATCTTTGAATCCATATGTCCCTGTTAAAACTAATGAAATAAGTTACAAAACATGTTTCAAACATTTAAAATGTGTTTTCATGATGGTTGTGCAACAGCAAATGTGACTGTTTGCTCTCATTTGGCTGTCGGGAATAATTGGGAGATCTGATGGCGTTCCATGTTTAGTCTGACCTGTGTGGCTGATCTTTGATAAGGTAGGCTTTGTGGAGAGGCCACTATGGCTCCATCAGTCTGCCAGGATGCCACTGTTTCAGAAAGACAGATTGACAGAAACAAAGCACTGAGGCATCTTGCTAGACTGAGGGTTAACTGTGAACTGCAAATATTCTCTTCTAATGTAATGCATAGTCTTTTATGTCTCTCCTGGTTAAGGCCTTGTAATGTGTCTTGCACTGTTAAACTTTTTCTTTCTGCTGCAACACTAATGGCCTTCCAGCTGAGCATAATTCTCTGTGTTTGAATTTAACCCTTACGTGTTTATTGGTTCAGCTGAGACGGCCGTGACACGGTTGATTTTTAGAAGTCAATGGCTCTTTTTCGTTCTTTTTTTTCAGTTCAGTATGTCTTTAGCATATTCACATTTTGTTCAGGTCAAAGGGTGAGTGTTGAATGCCCAATAAAATCCAATTAAATAACCTTTTTCTGATTCAGTTTTCTTCTTAAAACACAAACACAGCAGCTAGCACCTCATATGCCTTCATGGGCTCCCAGCAGCCACAGTCCATCTCATCTAACGGAAAGAA
This sequence comes from Oryzias latipes, assembly GCF_053564925.1. NCBI lineage: Eukaryota > Metazoa > Chordata > Actinopteri > Beloniformes > Adrianichthyidae > Oryzias > Oryzias latipes. Next base: position 7,334,045 of record NC_136237.1, on the reverse strand, counting down.
AGTCAATAGTGGCGTGGGATGATGAGGCAGACTTTTACAGAAATCTAAAATACATTTCCTACCAGGATTGCCACATTTTCCATGTCACCAGCGCCCCCTTCTTACACTTTTTTTGTGGTAACATTCTGTGGCACTCTGCCTTGTTTGGCTATGAAAGAAAGAAAAAAAAATCTACCTATTGCATCCATTAGGCTACAGATGAACGTTTCCTGTAATAAAATGTAAAAATATTTCCCTCAACTATAATTCAGTATAAGTTGCTTTTGTTGGTGTGTGCATAAATGAGCAGTAGCTAATGGTTGTTGGTTTATGGATAAATGCATAGTTCCCATAATATCCATTAGAGTCAATGATAAATCAATATAGGTCATGTGATAGACTTAAATGTGGGCTCTAAAAGCAACCAATTCTTCCTTTGCATCTACCAACCTTTTAACCTTTTCCATGCTAATGACGTGCTCATCTTATCTATATTAAGACTCTTCTTCTTCCCCGGAACATCACGCAATTCTGTTAGCTTTATGGTGATTTAAACGATTATTTTCCTTGCTCCTCATGAATTTATATACCAACACTTTTGCGCATCCTGTATTTGTTTCTCTGTCATCAAGATGTTTATTTCTCCTCACCGCTGCATGTCCACTACCAAGACATTACTGATAGTCCTTCAAAATGTGAGACAAAGGGGACACGCATCAATGGCAGCTAAATTGCCTCATTTTACAAACTACCTCTCCTCGTTCCTGCACACAGACACACAAACAATTACCCCAGAGGTGAGATGGTGATGGTCTGACATCTATTACGTGCAGCTAGAGTAAATGTTGACCTATTGCCCCCATACCTCTTCGTTTAGCTGCTTCTTAATGGCTTTACCTTTCCTCCCCTTTCTCTCTTTCCACCTGCTTTTCTCCTAATCCATCATTGTTTTCCCTTTTCTCTCATCCTGTCTTCTGCCTTTTTTAATCAGCTTCACATTCTTTTCCTTCGGTGTTTGCACCAAATCTGGACCTTCAAAACGTCCTACAAACATTTAGAGGTCATTATAAAACTTGAACCTCTACAATTTTTTTGATTGTAGTTACTGTTGTTCACACAAAATTTCACTTTTTAGCTTAACTTAGGTTAACTGTGAGAAAACATGAAGTCATGTCAACGATAAGTCATTTGTGAGGCCAGATTTATGCACTTTTTCTTGAAAACTCTATCTTTTTTGCTCGAGCAAAGTTAGCAAACTTTCCTGAAATGCTCATTTTTCAGTTTGTGCAGGTCAGCCAGTCAGCATTATCATGCAGCAGCATCGCTTCATGACTGTTCTTATGACTATGAAAGGTTATAAAGGTAAGCTTTTTACCCATTAAAAATTCATTAAATGGAAATTAAGGAAATCCTCGGCAGCAAAATTATATTTTTCTGCTAAAATCTGACATTGTGCTTTTCCCCGAAAGCTTGATTCTATTTTTTCTCATAATAACATTAATTTGTACGTTTTAACTGGTTGGTGGGGTGGGTTAGGCTTAAGGCCCTGGCATAACAGAAAAAATGTAGATTTTTCACTACTTTCTTCGAGAGAAAAAGTGTATATCTGCAGAAATCTTTGCATATATTACTTTAACCCAGCATGAGCTGTCCGGATGGAAAGAATGAGCTGTCATTTCACTGTGCGTTGAATGCTGAATTGTCTGTGTCATGCTACAGATCAAAGGTTCAACATTTTTCTAGACCAGAGTGAAAGACATTTACTGGCTTCCTTTGACACCAGCCTTTAGAGATTAGAAACAGTGCTGGATGAATGGAATCCAAAGTTTTCCTGGATGTACTTGTCCGACTGTGCAGCTGGATGAAATAGTGAGCATGTTAGCGATGTGACTAGAGTATGTGTCTTGCATCACCCGAGTTTTACTTCAGGGTGTCTGCATCTTTGTTTTTGTTTTCTTTCCAGGAAAGTCACCAAAGACTTAACTACAGTAGGAAAGAACTTTAGCTCTGCAGCCTTTGCACACATGGTGAAGACAGCCCAAAACTGGGTCAGGGCTACGGGGGGGGGGGGCACATACACATGAACTGGTACAGTGGTACCTCTGTTAGCTGAACTTCATCTCCTCCATTTGGTGTATGTAAACATAAAAACAGGACATTGCAGTAAAGGAAATTAAAAAACTGTACTCATAAGTACTCGTAAAGTATGAAACACCAGGTTTATGTCATGAAACACTCTATAGCATAAATCTGAATATTTTATTTCACTTTGCTAATTAATACTGCACCAGATCTATGCAGCAGTGTCAGTGTGAGGATACAGCCATAAGAGTGAGGACCTAAAGCATGCTGATGTTTGAAAACCAATTATCTCAAACAGCGACTACCCTGGGGACCAATCAACCTCCAGTTAAGTGAGCATTGTGTTTCTGGTTCTGCAGCTCTCACAGCATAACTCTGTTTCTTGTTGCTGCAGCTTCGACAATTACAAGTTTACACCCTCTGACGGAGCCTTTTTTTTTTAGATCAAATCAGCAAAGAGAAAGTTGATATCTGAACTGTGGAGAAATTCTACACAATGCCTATAATGATTCTTTCTTGTGCCCTGTTTTTTGCTTTCTGAAATTAATACTTTACATGGCAAGATCCAGTATGAAGGGGACTGTGAGAGGCAGCTTTTCTTCGTCTCCTCCCGAGGCCTACCCATAATCCACAAGCATGCATGTTAGGTGAATCAGTGATGGAGTATTATTCGTCTGTGTGACCCTGTGATAACCTGATGACACATTTTGTGTCAGCGTTCGGTTGTAGGTCAGTTTTATTCAAGTATGCAAGACATAAAAAGACATAAAAAAACACAGTGGTGGGAGCATCATGCTCTGGGGTGTTTTTCAGCAGCAGGGACAGGACGGCTGGTTGAAATTGAAGGAAACTAAATGCAGCTAAGTACAGAAATATCCTGGAAGAAAACGTCTTCCAGAGTACTCAGAACCTCACTTCCAACAAGACAACGACCCAAAGCTGCTAAAATAACAAAAGAGCGACTTCAGTTCCTGACTGGCCCATCCAGAGCCCTGAGCTAAACCCAATAGACCTGAAAGTGTTTCGGCACCTCTGTTTCTCCATTTCTAAATGGGACTCTCAGTGTAAATTATTGAGAGAGAAAAAATAACTTTAACGATTTTGGCAAATGGCTGCTTGAGAACTTTCTGTTGGGCGCAAAACATGTTGAAAATGAATTTAAAGCAGCTGCTCTGCAAACTTAAATTGTTTTCAAAAATTTTGACCTGTTATAAGATATTTGTAGTCTCAGAAGCAAATGCAGCTGGAAAGAAATACTACAGTGGTATTTTTAACCAGCAATAGTTGCACAAATCTTTCTGTTTAAAAACTTTAGAGCACTTGCCAAAAGTGCAATGAGAAGACAAACAAAGTTAAACAAAAAAAAGATCCAGGAAATCCAGCCCAAAAAAGTGGAAAAACAATTTTTCTGGGAAATTCACACGTGGGCTGTTTTTGTTTACTACTTTTAAAGTGGGGCATTAACAGAATTTCTTACCTTTGGTTTATTACCACTCTTCTCCACCTAGTCCATGAGTCCATATTATTGGAGTGGTCATGTATGCAGGTGGCTATCAGTCAGGCAGGGATGACGTAACGGTGGCAGGCGGATGGGATGTCAACACAGGAGCAGGGTGGTGGAAGTTTGAAATTGGCCAATCGTCAGGCGATTTTGGAGACCTTGGAGACCCTCCTATCAGTCAATTATCATGCTGCTGACCTCCTATCACCGGACTTTCACTGGACAGCCACCGCACAACCTCAAAATGTGCCCCATGCCTGACCGATGTCAAAAAGTCCTCCAGTCGCCGTTGAATTCTAACTTTTTCTTAAAACCTCCATGGCCACCGTGGAGTGTGTAAAAATGTGTCTGCCGCCTCCCGATTACAAACGCCACCATGAAACCACCCAGTGATTTGGCTTAGAAACTTGCACCTAGGTCACAGAGGGGTGCCACTAATTTGGATATGTGACCAAGGTTTTAGTGAGCCTAGTCTCACTTGTTATTTCTGCACCGAGTTTCAGAGTTTTCACACTTGCCCAAGAAGGCTGACCGTTCGAGAAAATACACCCTGGTGTTAATAAAACATACCAGTGTGAAGTGTCGTAATGTAAAAAGGTCAAAGACTAAAGCTTATTTTTCTTTTTTCAGTGCACTTGACTTGAAAATGTCTTCCTTTTACATTACGACACTTTAATACTGCTTAATTCCATATTGGGGAGTCCTGGATGTTTGTGGAGAAAAGTGAGTACACAGCAAACAGCAACCCACTTGCCACCTTGATTAACTATGCTAACAATGGAACAGTCGTTAAGAATTAATTAACTCATTATTTACTCAGACAAGTGTTGTAACTTATCCCAACTTTTAAAAGATTCACAAGCAAACACTTGTATGTACTGATGTGTTTTCAAGTGTCTGTTTGTGTTTAGCAGATCTTACACGAGTGAGTGCATCTGCAGCATTTGCTGCAGGGCTTCATGTGCCTGAAGGAATGCTCAATTCATGCATATGTAAAAGAATCTTGAAGAGTAGAGCTTGAAAAAAATGTTACCGGGGCCTTACAGAAACTCTCACTGCACTAACTAACCGAAGAAATATTTGGATCAACATTTGGGCATTGTGTGGATTCTGGTGGGAGCTTTGTGTTTTTTTGGTAATCTAAACTTAGTGGGCTACTAGATTTATGGTTCCATCAAGTATGAAGGAAGGGAAAGATTGTACTTAGTGGTAAAAATGCATGTATTTATAAAGACATTAAGTCCAAACCATTTTTGGTTGCCATGATGACAAACCATGAATAGTCCGTCCTTTGTGAATTATTAGGAACCTGACTTACTGATTGTATAGCAGGCTTCTGTTAAGTGGTTATTCCATAATAATTAGTACTTTTTCTATATAGTAAAATTAAGTTAAAAAGCACACAATAACAAGTACATTTATATGTATTCCTCAGTGACGTGCAGTGAGGTTGACGGCTGATGTCATCAGTCAGATTTACAATCGTGAACCTTTATTCACTAATTGGCAACAGTTAAAGTGAGTTGTTTACATTTTAATTTCAGCTTTTTTCTTCCATTTACAAACTTTAGCATATCAACAAAATCCCCCAAATTGCTAGTATTGACTTAATTTTCCTTATAAATGAAGTGTGCATGCCGTTTCTTATGAAGAAACACATGGATAACCTGTTTGTAGACGTGTTTTTTTTCTCTCTGTCTCAATGGAGATCACTGCCAGTGACGTGTCTAAGCAAATTCCTGGGTTTAGACACATAATTCTTTATTTAGAAAATTATACTGAATAGTATTAAAGAAGAACCGGACGGCTACATATGACTTGATGCCCCCATTTCTATTATTATTTAGCCGTGGTGTCACACTCTTTGGGATCACCTGCGCCATCTGCCTTAGTTTATTAGTAATGCACATTTTTAGTGCATAAAAACAGACTAAATGGGTCACAAACTGGCACCAATTCAATCAGACATTTGACGAGAAATAAAAAAATGAAGTAAATTTTAAAAAAGCGTATTTTATGACAATAGACAGACCGAAACAGTAAAGCGCATGCGTTGCTGCAGCTCAGGCTGAAGACTGAAAACCCACAAAATAAAAATGTAAACATGTCTAAAAATGAATATTTGATTTTTCTTTTTAATAGTAAAAAAGTTTATTAATTTATTTAATTTGTGCATTTTTAATCTGTATTTTTCCCTGACTGCATCACTGGTATTCCTTCTTCTCCAGCAATTGTATTTTTTTTATGAAGTTTTTTGTCGTGACATGAATTAAGTTTGTTTGGTTGCAGCTAAGAAATGGGAAACTCACGCACCTTTAATACATCATATTTTTAGCAACACAATCTCTGTCCCCTCTCTCAACGTGTTCAGTCTGCTTCTCTGCATTTATCTCCAGAAAATCTAACAGCCCCGATGTATTTATTCCTGATCCATCCATCCTCGTCCCATCCAAAAAGAATTTAGCTTTGCCTCCTCTAGCTCTGCCTACTGTCTCTTTTTCAGAGTCACTGTCTCTAAACCAAAAACTCTTACCATATTACTCTCTTTTGTCGCATATCTCACCTTGATATAGATTGTTTAAAGGATCCTTTTACCAGCAAAAAGCTGTGACCAGATACATTTCTGATGACTTACATGCCTCTGTTGCTGTTTTTAGCCTTAGATTAGTGACGTTAAATCCTTTTTTTTTATTATTTATTTATTTATTTATTTAAGTGAGACAACAGAACAACAAAACAAAACAACGAACACTTGAAAAAACAGATCTGACAAACACAGACAGCTACCAATACTAACACATAAAGTGTGTGTGTGTGTGCTAGCGTGAGCGTGTGTGTGTGCTAGCGTGAGCATGTGTGTGATCTAAGGACAACGAGAGATAATTCCATCCCCAAGCTTGAACTAACCGTGTGACGTTTAATCCTGTCCCTGATTGGAAATACTAAAAAGTCATTTTTTAGACTGATGAGACTTGTTGCTCACAGGAAGTGGGCAGTTTATGCCCAACAGCTTTGACCCTGCTATTGGTTCATTTGTGTTTGTTGTGATCACATGGTTTTGTTTAGCCACCACCATCAAAAGAAAACACACTTCACAACCGAAATAAACATACTCACACTGTGACTCCAACATGTTTGGTTAGATTGAATATATAGTAATCCTTTTTAAAAATGCAATTGTTTTAGTTTACATTTTAGACTAGAACTAAACTCAAACAGGATTGTGATCTTTTTGTTTTACTTGTGAGCTTTAGACCAACGTTTCCCAGCACGTTCTAGAAACCTACATGTGTGCTTGCCCTGACTGATTTGCCCATTTATGTGAAGCCAGAGGTTTGATAAATGACATCTCCCCAGAGCCGAAAACACGTCTTCAAATAAACCTTATAAATACCACAGCATCCACAGGATTTGTCCAACTTGTCCATGGTTGTCACTGACAGCTAGAGTAACACTTTTTCTCTACTGGAGTAGATAAAACTCTTTCACAAGATAAACTGTGTTTACTAATCCACATGCCACTCACACTATGTCTGCACTTTTAAACTCATACAAACTCATACGGGGCGGCAGTGGCTCAAGTGGTAGAGCAGGTTGTCCAATGACCAAAGGGTCGGCGGTTCGATCCCCGCTCCCCCAGCCAGCTGTCGTTGTGTCCTTGGGCAAGACACTTCACCCTCCTTGCCTCCAGTGTAGCTCCACTGGTGTGTGAATGTGCGTGAATGTCCTGGTGATGGTCAGAGGGGCCGTAGGCGCAAAACTGGCAGCAATGCCTCTGTCAGTCTGCCCCAGGGCAGCCGGGGCTACATCAGTAGTTCCCATCACCAAGTATGAATGAGGAGTGAATGAATAATGGACATGTCGTAAGAACTTTAAGCAACAAGAAAAGGCAAATCAAATTCATTATTATTATTAAATGTAGCAGAGGCATTGTGGAGTTACATACTTTTCCAAGGATATCACAATATAGTTAAGGCCAGTATAGGCAAACCATCAACAATAGGATTAACAGACAGCCACTCCAACTAATTTACAGCCACCCTGCTGCTGCAGAAGTAATATGAGACTTTAATCAGATTTGGCAATATTTCTTTTTCCTGGAAAGAGGTAGAAACTTAAAAAAGAAAGAAAAAGCTTGTCACTGCATGCTACTTTGGCTGTGAAAATGGCACCACAGGGGTTTGATTGATCACAGTCCTTGACTTCACTTATTAATTTTTTTTGCACCATCAGTGCCCATGCAGACACGGCTAACACGTATGCCGATAAAGTAGGGTATGGTCTCCCCCCCCCTTCTATCCTCCATGAGTTCAGTCACGGCAAAACTTTCCCATTTTTTGGCTGTTTGACCACCGGGGGGACAGTCTACCAGCTGTCCCCAACCTAACCCCTTCCTCATACAACCTCATATTAGGGTGAAGGGGTGGGGGGTTTAGCCTGCGATGCGCCTTGGGGGGGAGCTACTTGGCAGTGGTACCCCTCCCATGGTTGCCGTATGGAGTGGGCCCCCCCTCTTTTGGTTTTATTTGCACCTTAGACATGTAGGGCCCTTGGTAGGGGGGGGGGTGCTTGGACATCACTGCCAGCAAGCAGCGGATGTCCTCCTAGCACCCTACCTGCCAATTTTAACCGCACCTTAGACATTTAGGGCCCCTTGGTGGGGAGGGTGAGGGGACATCACTGTGAGTAATCAGGAGATGTCCCCTCAGTGCCCTACCCGCCAATTTTAACTGCACCCCCCTTAGTACACACACCCCTTCCCCCTCAAAATATACACTCCAACACTCCATATACACTCCATAACACACACACATGCACACACACACCCCCACAAACACACATACACGCACACACACATTTTGCAAGGAAGGTGGGACCTTGGACCATCTGTCCCCTACCCCTTCTCTGGTGGGGGGTACGGGTCCCTACGCGGGCGGCTGCCGTGTCCCCTGGGTGCCGGTCTCCTGGGCCCGGCGGTGCTCTCTCCACTCAGGGGGGGGGTTCACATTACACCTGAGCCGGGGGTGTCCGTGTCCCTGGGGGTGGGTTCGGGTCCTTGCCCCTGGGCGCTAGGCCCCGCCAAACTTCCAACAGTGGCCGAGCCTGGTCGGGCCATGTTTACAACACCCCTTGTGGGCCCCCCTTTTTCCCCGGGGTGCTCCCCTCCGGGGTGGGGGTGGCTGGCCCCTGCCTTGCTCCTCCCTGGACCAACCGTGGGCCGGGTGGGTGGCTGCCTGGAGCGCGGAGCGGGTCTCCCTTGGGGGGTCCTGGCTCGTACCTGGGGTTGGGGCGGGGGATGCCCGGAACTCCTGGGTGGTGATGGGGTGCTCGTCTGGGGCTGTGGGTGCCCTTCTCGGGTGGGGCCCTGCGTTGGGCTCTTCCGGTGCGGCGGGGGGGCTGTTCTCCTGGTTGGGCTGGGGCGCCGCTCTCTTTCCCCCGTGCTTCCCTGCTCTCTGGCTCTGGGGGCCTCGCGGCGGTCCTGCTGGTCCTGTCCTGGGTGGCGGATTTGGTCACCCGGGGGGCGGTTGTCCCCTGCCTGCTGCCTTGTGGCGTTGAGGGGTTCCGGCTGCCACTGCTGCTGCGGCGGGGGTCTGGGTGTGGGGGTGGCTGGGCGCTCCTCCTCCTTCTTTTCACATTCCACCATCCATTTTAGAAGAACATAAACACTCACCTGAGCACAGGTGTTAGCTCACCTTTGCACTAATAGTTTGCATGATTGAATGAATGAAAGATTTCACACTAGTTGGTTTAAAGGCATAGGTATGCGTTTGTGAACACTATCTGTTTTGTGTGCATGTTGACATGTGGACATTTTTGCAGCTAGCAGGTGTGTTGATGACATTTCAGTGTGTGTGTGGACAGACCCCGCACTTTTTGTACTACATTTGAGCCTTGCCGTAATGATAAACAACCAGTAAACTTGTCTGCTCTATGCTGCTTCATGGTCTTATCCCCCCCCTCCCACTATCACCCCCCCCCCTCTCTCTCTCTAACGTCCCTCTCTCTTCTTCCCTCCTTTCATTTTCCGTCCGGTCCAACACCAAAGATTTTCAAACATAATTGAAATGAATAAAGTTTGGCCTCAATTACAAAAGGGGTTTATTCAGACATGCCTTTGGTTTGTGTGAAGATTAATAACCCCTCTTGTTAAAGTAAAATATGTCTAACACAAGAGGCCCTCAGCTCTCATCTGTCTGCCCAGCTGTTGGTAAGGACAAGTTTAAAAAAAATAAAAAATAAATTAAAAAACTTTCCCATTTTTGAGGCCAGGGGTCGTAACTGTTGCAACAGTTACGGCAACTGCTGCCCACTTCTGCTGGCAGATCAGAAGCATGTGCCAGAGGACGTAACATGAACTATCATATTTACCAAAACTGCTGTACTCTGTGGCCAGATAGACTCTGACATGTCTCTCTAATAGACCCTATAATAACAGATCACACTCTTTAAGTTAGGCATATGGCAACAGTATCCTTAGTAAAGTATAGAATAATGTTATGAATTCTATAACATCCATTTCATTGAGTTTATTTGTGCAATTCACTGGTGTTAAATGCCTAACGGGAGCAGTTGCAGGTTCACACCCTGGACAATTTGCCAATGTATTGCAGGGCCACCCAACCATACACTCTCCTATTCACACCTAGGGACATTTGGAGTTGTATGTCAATCTATAAAGCATGTTTTGAGGAAGAGAGCCTGTGTGCCTAAAGAAACCCCACACATGCATGGGAAGAACATGCAAACACCACACAGAAAGGTCCCAGCCGGGATTCAGACCAGCACTTTCTTGCTGTAAGATTAGAGTACTAACTACTGGAACTAACATGCATATAAAAAAAGGGTGTGATAAGATCGCCAAAAAGAAACAAACAAATGTTTAAAATTCAAAGGAAAAACACAAAACAACTAAACTTGCTTGAGGTTAATCACTGTCTTTATGTGTGCACAAACACACTCATCCACACAATTTCAGATCAATGCAAACACCCATTTGACCATTGTGAACAGCCTGCATATATAAATGACTGCAGACCAACACAAAACATGTACATAATAAAGATGTTTTGGGATTTTAATGTTATCAGATTTACAATTTTTAATATGATGGTTATTGTTCTTGTGCTCACAGTACTGTATCGCCCCTTTTAAGTGCTTCCTGAGTTTCTTGTCGTCATTCCACATTCCAACAACAGCCTGTTTAATCACTATTGTTTTACGGACAAGACTAATAATCAAAAACCCATGAGATTTATTCATTTATTAGTTTCCTTCATTGACTCCATATTCAGAGCTGTGTCAGGTACAAGCGTCTAATGCATTAGATCCTGGTCACATTGCATCAGTCAGTTAAATGTCTGTGTCTTTGTGAGGCACGTGTCTGACTCTGAGAGGGAAATAAATGATTTAAAAGTGGCAGTTTAAGATTTCTTTAAGAAGAAATGGGCAGGAAACTAAAAACATTCAGACTCCAACAAAAAGCCTCTGACTGAGTTCTAAAACCATTCCTTTTTTTGTGGCTATGAGGCAAAGGCAACAGCCACCGGCCCTTGTGCTACCCACCGGGGACAACGGTAGATCAAATTCATTGAGTCAATAAAACAGCGTAGCACTTTAAGAACCTTGTTTGTATTATTAGAGTGGAGTGCTCATAGGACGTGGCAGGTAAGCTCGCCAGTTCAACTTTCAGAAAAATGAAAAATATTGTCCAGATGAGAAGGGATCCATTTTCTCCTGCACTAAGCAAGTTACTGAATTCATTTACAATCATTTGAATGTTTATTGCATGAAAATACTCAGAATGCCGGTCAGTTAGGACGCTCTCCAGGGTTGATGGCCAAGACAGCTGAAAGTGATGCAGGGGAAGCAATGAGATGTTAGACTCTACATTCGCTTTTTCATACAGTCAGCATGTTCATCCACCCATGGCTGCAGAGAATTCAAAAAATAAAAACAATATATATATAATTTTTTTCTTTTGCAGATTACAGAATTTTCTTTTAAACTTAATACTTTCAAAAAATGACGTGTTGATTAAATCTCATATTTTATAATATATTATGTTATGTTATTTTAGATTATATTTTTAAATTTATATTAGCATTTGATACTACCATTACATTTTATTAAGGGTAATGGAACATTGTGGTATAAGAGGTGTCACACTTTGCTGGTTGAAAAAAACGACATAAAAAAGTTTAATCAGTTTGGATAGATGGGGGATATTACAACAACAACAAAGAAAACTAACCAGTGGAGCTCCGCAAGGATTAATATTGGGCCATAATTATTTTTAAAATATCCATGATATGTGTAAGGTGCCACAAAAAAAACAGTAGTTTTTTTTTTTTTTTCAAACGGAAATTATGGTACAAATAATCAATAAATCTGAACAAAATAAAATGTATAGGTTTTGACAATTGAAAGATTGACAGCAAGAGGAAATTAATAATTAAGGACACGGAAAAGAAGAGTTAACGAGAAACCAGCTGGATAGCTCACTTGGTGCAGGACTAGCACAGGGGATTCCCAAGGGGCGCGATAAGCTTCATCCAGTGTGGGACCCTTTTCGAACCGCCTAATTATGTAGCCACAAAGGGCCTATGTCTAGACCCAGTGTTAAAATCTTAGTCAAACCACCTGTGCAAATCATTACATCATCAAAAGCTGATTCGCTGTGGTGACCCCAGAAGGGATATACCAAAAGGTGAACAAACAACATAAGAAAAGTTGATGAAATTAACTTCCTAGGCATTGTTATTGAGTTACAAAGCCCACATTGAAATTAACTAAAAAATATTTAGATACTAAACAAGGTAAAAGATATTCCTTAAATACAAAACTACGTATAGATTACTCTATATTACCCAAAGTATTGGCTCAACCATCCAAATGTACAGAATCAGGTGTCCTGATCATTTGGCCTGCCCAGCTGTGTCAAATTAAGCACTCGGGCATGCAGGCTGACATTTGTGAAAGAATGGGTCACTCTCAGGAGCTCCGTGAATTCCAGCGTGGAACTGTCACAGGACGCCACCTGTGCAACAACTTTAGTAGTGAAATTTCCTCACTACTAAATATTCCACAGTCAACTGTCAGCTCTATCAGATAAACATGGAAGAGTTTGGGAACAACAGCAACTAAGCCATGAAGTGGTTGGTCACGTAAACTGACGGTGAAAATGAGTAAAAAAGTTTCACAACTGGACATAAATAAGACGGAAAATCTGCTAAATGTATAAAATAAGAAGTGTGGTGGGACAATGCACATATCGTTTCTTTTACGCGCTACTTTTTAGAGCACTTCATCACTTTCTGTTTGGTTTGTTTATTTACCTTATTTTTGTGTTTGAAAAAAAAAAAATTTATGTTTGTTATATAAACACAATTTTGTAGGTTATTAGTTTCTTGTTTCATATTGTTTTTAACAATATTTTAATGACTGTTGTGTGTTTGTATGTCATTAATATATTCGTCACACTAGAGTATAAATCACACTTAAAGAAATCAGCGAAACCTGGCATAATGCTCATTCACAAATTCGCTTCTGCTGGCTCTTTTTCAACAGGCGAATAATGGGGGCTTGTGGTCAAAACCATCAACATTTAAATCCCCAGTGAATATCTGCTGAGGAAGGTGCAGCTACAGAAAGTTCCACTGAAATAAACTCAAGAAAGGCACGAGTTCAGTGCTCGTTTGCAAAAGCAGTTATTCTATGCTGTCGTATTAAGAAATATTCAAGGATGAGAGTAACAATAAAACATCCTTCACTTCAGTATTGCAGTCAAATTGCTTTCTCTCCCACAGTGCTTCAGTTGGTGTAAATGCATCTGTGGCTCCAGCACAGATGTTTGTTTGCTGTCTTATTTGGCTTTATTTAGGAAAGCTCCATATGCTGGAAAGAGTTTTGCACCCTCCTTCCCCTCATTCAACCATCTGTCATGAAAAAATCCTACATATCTGTTTGTGCCTTCAGGACACTATTCTGTTTCTGTGTTGTTTAACAATGGAGACCTAATTCCATTCTCTTAAAAGGATCAACAATAATTCCTTAATCTAATTTCCAGTTGTTCTTTGATTTTAACATTGAAGGCAAGCCCGAACTCCAATAACAACCAAAAAAGATGGTTTTTGCTACTATTTTCTTTGGTTAAACTGCAGTAGTACGGTGACTCTGGAGTGCAGATCATATCAACAAATAGTGCAACCCATAAACATGTTATAGATAACAACGACAATTTTAAAAAGTGAAACAAATAATTAAAAAGCTACATTACATTTTACAAATTAAAACTAAGTATTTGAATCAAAAAGGTAAAAAATAAACATTTTGGAAGACAAACTTAATTTCCAAAAATCTAAATGAAATGTAAAAACTGACTGTTATTTTTAACATTTCATTTTAATTTTTGGAATTTAGTTTTGCTTTCTAAAATGTATACACTCTTGTTTTGTTTTGTTTTTTTGTTAATTGTTTTCCTTTTGGAATTGCCGTCGTGACATTTGCTTTCCAATTTAAATTTTAGTGAGGTCCACATTCTGCCCCCGGGCCGGACTTTGGACATACCTGTTCTAAACTGTCAGGTTTCAAGATCAAGATCAGATACAGAAAAAATACATCAGTTTTCATCTTTTGACATTGGGTCACAGGAGTTTTTGGAGTGCATCCCAGCTGACTCAGGGTGAAGGCTAGGAACACTCTGAACCAGTTCCTAATCCACCACAGGGCAGGACGATAGTCTTAAAAGACATAAGTAACAGCAACATGCGTGTATGTGTCAGGAATAAAGTATATATGTGAAAAAATGGCTTGTGATAAGTCTCCCAGAGAGATACTGATTGCTGACATACTGTATGCCCATACACACACATGCAGAAACAGCAGGAAATGGATTCACCCACCCACAGATGGACTTTCTGCATCATGCAAAGTAGTAACAGATGGTCTAACTTCACCTTTCTCTCTCCTCAATGTTTGTCTGTGAGGTATTCCACCTCTTGCTTCTGTCTTTTCTCTCTACGTTGTACCTAGTTTGCCCATCTGTTGCTGTTATTGCTCACCAGACTAACTTTTATTTGCCATCTTTCATTCTGACACCCCCCCCCACTCTCTCTCAAATGCCTATTGTCTTTTTTCTCCCTCTCATTTTTTTTTTTTTTTGGCTTCTGGGACTCAGGGTGTACGTGTTTCCTGTGGGAGCTTACTTGAGTTGACAAGGCCACTAGCAGTGCCATGCCATGCCACCTTGATGCTGTGCCAGTGTGTGTGTCTTTGTGTACTTTTGTGCCCCCTGGACTATGCAAAACACCAGAAGTATGTGTGTTTGTCTGCACGGATGAGTGTGAATTTGGGTGTGTGTGCTGACAGAGCCGGCAGCAGGCTTGTGGCACCTTGTCTGTATGCCAACGAGACTCAGTTCTTCTCAGAGTATTATTTTGCTCTATCTATCTATCTATCTATCTATCTATCTATCTATCTATCTATCTATCTATCTATCTATCTATCTATCTATCTATCTATCTATCTATCTATCTATCTATCTATCTATCTATCTATCTATCTATCTATCTATCCATCCATCCATCCATCCATCCATCCATCCATCCATCCATCCATCCATCCATCCATCCATCCATCCATCCATCCATCCATCCATCCATCCATCCATCCATCCATCCATCCATCCATCCATCCATCCATCCATCCATCCATCCATCCACCCACCTACCCACCTACCCACCTACCCACCTACCCACCTACCCACCTACCCACCTACCCACCTATCCATCTATCCATCTATCCATCTATCCATCTATCCATCTATCTATCTATCTATCTATCTATCTATCTATCTATCTATCCTTCCATCCATCCATCCAATTCTCAGATATCGGGTTTTCAGAGTAACAGTCCCTGTGATTGGAAAAACTGCTGACAGACAGAAGTGCAGCAGCGGGAAACAATGGAAGTCGAGGTGTTAAATGCAGGAGCGGCTGCTCACACTGCTGTAATGTCAGGCTGCATTCTCTCTGCTCTCACATTCTGTCTCGTCACGCTTTCCAAAAATAAAACAGAAGGAGGGAACCAACCAAAATGACTTGGAGCTAAGAAGGAAAGGGAAAAAAAAGAAGAAAAAACGTAAGGCTCCCTCTCTTTCTGCCACTTTCTTCCCCACCCGCCCACCACCCCCTGCATTTTCATTTTCCCTTCCTTCAAACTCTCCCCTCATCTCCTTCTTTCCCTTCCTGCATATTTGCCTTCTCTTTTCCTTCCCACCTGGCATTATTCTCTCCATCTCCCTCATTCACCCTTTTCATCGGCCTCTCTCTGAATCATTAATGCCAGCCGTGTCACGATCTGTGTGGATGTGAGCCGCGCTCAGAATGAATGTCCCTTCTCACTACGTTCATTTTATTCTCCCCCTGCTGCTTACAGGCAGCGCTCTCCCTGATTTTGACACAGCTTATCATTAAACGTACTCCAAAAGCCTGGAGTTAGCCCTAAAATCACAGAACCATGTTGGTGCAAGTGTATGCATTTTGTCACTAACTATTTCCTCTATGATTTGATGAGCATTCTGTGTAAATTCCCTAACTGAACCACCATATGGCTACATTTCTCTTTTTTGTAGTGTGTATATTAATGAGCCTGGCTTCAACTGAACCTTGTTTGGTTTTTCTCTGCAGCAGATTCAGCAAAAAGAAAGCCCACAGTCTCCCAAGTAACTGTTTTCAATTCAAGCAAGATCTCCTTTTCTGTGCTCTTGGTGAAACGGTATATAAACCTGTGCAGCCTTCATATGTTGCTTGTGGACATTTACAAAGACTGTAATTTCAGAGTACAGATTAACTGCAGACTGAACAGTGAGAAGTATGCATGGTTAGTGACATGTGCCTCTGCATGTATGGTTTACTCTTCCTTCGTATTGTCAATGCTAGAGCGCCTATTTTCAAATCGGAAATTGCACTCATGAATTTATGCATGTAGCAGGAGTTGCATAACACGCAGAGTTTGACTTAGCTGCTGTCTCCAATAAAAAACTGTCTACCTGAGCACTGCTCTGCCAGGTTGATTGGTGGGAAGACAGCATTTTTTAAAGAGAAAGTGTAATAAAATGAGAGAGGTAGAATGAAAAAGATGACAAGGTGTGAATAAAAACAATCAAATCAAGTAGGAATTACAGTAACAGTGCTAAAGAAAAAAAAATGTGTGTGGTCAGTCCAGGAACATTTTTTAAGTAAAAAAAAAACAACACAATTATCAAAGAAAAAATAGTACTCATAAATGTTGGAATATTTATGTAATGGTTCCATCTCATAGTTAAAAATGTTTGCTAGGAAACAATGCCAGCATTTATATTTTATATACAGTAGAAAGATTATTGTGTGTGGGGGCTGAGTTTTTTTGTATTTTCATCACAACAAGAAAAAGAGACACGGTAATTTTCAATCTGTGTTGGACAAATCTTTATATAAAAAATACAAAGGGCAAACTCAGTAATAGGTTGAAAAGTGAAAAAGAATATGGAGAGGGTGGGAGTAACAAGTTAAATAGGGATATTTAAAGTGTATAATGTTATATAAAAGAGGACAAAAAGAACAAATGTTGAGCAAGTGAGTTCAAAAACAAAATCTTGAGACATCAGAAAAACCTGCAGAAACGTTTTTGAAAGAGACGTTAATAGACTCAATGAGCTGAAAGGGTAATTGTTGGTTTGGATGCTTAAAATTCATAACTGAATGTTGTGCAGTTTTAAACAGAAAACACAAAGGTGTAAGGCATTAATATGTTATTAGTAATAATTTACTCTGTACATGCTCAGGATACTTTGTTTTATGTAAGATTTTGTGTGTTTTTGCCAGTCAGTCTGTTTTTGCTAAACTTTTTTTGAGTTTGGTTGAAAGGACTGACTGCTGTATTTCCTTTTTGGCGTCAAACACGCGGTAAGACTTTTGTATTCTGAGAAGGGTGTTCACATCCGTGGAGCCAAAAGCCAAAGATCTTTTTTTTTTGATGGAGTAATGTCAATGTCCTTTTTATTCATTTATTATTTTGGTATTAGTGCTCCAAAGGAGATGAAGATCTTAACCTGTCTGTTTGCTACACTGCTGTATTTCTACAGGGCACCCCTGTAGCGTAATACAGGGGGGCAAAAGAGAGTTTGGCAGACACCAGTTTTGTAAGTTATCCCACTTAAAAAACTAAAAGCCATAAAAAAAGAAGAAGAAAAAAACTAATCCAGGTAATTTGTTTTCCTTCTTTTTAATAATGGTGCAGAAAGCAGGTGTTTGGTAAATAAAAATAGTAATGTACAATACTTTACAAATGCTACATTATAATTCTACAGAGCTAGCTAACCCTGGTCCTCAAGAGCCACAATCCTGCCTGGTTTCCAGCTTTCTGCTGATTAGCTGACTCAAGTCATTCTTATTGACTGAACACACCTGGTTTAGGTAGAATCAAGCAGTCCAGGGAGAGCTGGAGATCCAATGTTGCTCAGTCCTTCAATTCTTTGTAATGTAACACCTTGGTTGGCACAGACTGAGATGAAGCATTTACTTTTGGTCTTCACCAGGTTTACACACACTGTTGTTCCCAAATTTGGTCCAGGAGGTTTTTGCCACAAGTCTCATTTTACATGCCCCCATAGCTGTACACAGATCAGTCATCCTGGCCCATGTCCAACCCTGTGTCTCACGGTGGATGTGTTAGAATGCAAATCCTCATTTTTACTCTTCCAAGTATGGCGAATGGTTTTTATGTCAAAGAGGTCCATATTAATTTCATCTGTCCACATGACATTCTCCTAATCCTCCTCTGGATCATCCAGATAGTATCTGGCAACCTTTAGATGGGCTCGGACTTGTGCTGGTTTAAGGTGGGACACAGCAGGATTTGAATCCTTAGCAGTCCAGACTCTTTCCTGGTTATTGTTTCCCTCATGTAGTTCTGGACTGTTTTAAACATCATTTGTACCCCATCAGGTAAGATCTTGCATGGACCCCCAAAAGGAGGGAGATTGTAAATGATCTTCTATTTCTGTCAGGTTCCTCCCCTCTTTCGGTTTCTCTGCCAGCAATCAAGCTCATTACTCTCACCTGTTCCCCTGCTTTTACATTCAGCTCCTCCACTGCCTGACTCCGATACAAGCCCTTTGTGATTCTCTAGTTCTTATGGTTCTCAGAATCTGTTATATTTTGGTTTTGGATTACCCCGTCTCTACCTCTGCATCAACTGTGAGTCATTTCGGATTGAGAACCCTCTTGGCTCTCCTCCCCCGTCTCCCCTCTCCTGGAACCAGATCTTTATTTTACACTATCCTCTCACCTGCTTCTAGCTCCATACATAATGTTTCCCTGGACCTTTCCAACCTTTGCTCAGTTTCTTAGTTTCCTCCTCCATACCACCCCCTCAGTTTCTCAAGCCACCATTTCTGAGATCATCTGAGAAAACCACTGCACCCATCCCCGTCTTTCTGCCATCAAGCTCCTGCTCAGCTCCATTGTAGTCACCATCTAAAACCTCAAAATAAATAATTTCTTCGTTTCAATCTTTGCTCCCTGGAGTGATGTTTTTCTTGCACCCTAATTCCTGACTATTTCTTTATTTTCTAATAATTGCTCCAACAGTTTATCTCTTCTATCTATCTGGTTGCTCATTATAGATTAGATTATCCAAGTCTTGTTCAGGTGTACAATAAATATGAATTTTATGTACTTTTAAACACACTTGTTCTTCCAACATTACACAATAAGACTTCCTGGATTTTTTTTATCTTCACCAGATGATCATCACAGACCTGTCTCATCCTTTTGAGTGGGACATCTTGCAGAATTGGTAACCGCCAAATACTTTTACTGCATCACTGCATGGTTCGATTGTCTCCTAATCAATTCAGAATAAAGTGATGGTGAAAGCAGAAGTGATGTACACAAAGATCAGTGCAAGGAGAAACAGTTGGTCTTCATTTTAAATTGAGTGGAACAATAGTAACAGTCACACAGTGTTTTTCATGAGTTCGGAGTTTTAAGTTCGTCCTGTAGTATGTGAACAGACTCAAAGTGTTCACCTATATTAAGAAATCCTTTAGCACACCCATACTTGACA
The DNA here is from genome assembly GCF_053564925.1 of Oryzias latipes. Classification (NCBI taxonomy): domain Eukaryota; kingdom Metazoa; phylum Chordata; class Actinopteri; order Beloniformes; family Adrianichthyidae; genus Oryzias; species Oryzias latipes. Next base: position 7,314,376 of record NC_136237.1, on the reverse strand, counting down.
GGCTTGGACTGTGGGCTGCTAGTGGCCTTGTGGGCAGTTTTTTTTTTTACATTGAATGGTACGGTCCAGTCCAGACTCATTAAGCCGGATCAAACCATACCATTTTAGTTGTAGGTCCATAAAAAAATGGAACGGACCAGTTAGGGGCGTAACTACTGTTAAACCCATTGATTGGCTGAAGGTGATTATGACAAAAAAAAATGTCAATTTTACTCTGCACTGTAATCTTCCCTCAAATATAAATTGCCTTGTAGATACGAAGTACCAAAAGCCAAGCGGAAAAAAAATGAGCTGCTGGATGACCTCCACTGTTGTTGTTAGCTTCACTTCGCATGCGCGGTAATGATTCAGGTTTGAGTGGAAACGCTCACTTTAAATTGCTTGGACAATTCTAAACCAGTCCAGACCAAACCGCACTGTACTGTACCGCTCAGTGGAAACCAGGCTACAGTGTCTCCCTTGCTTTGTCAATTTACATTCCTCTGCTATACACTAAATACGTATAATATAAACATATAAATTGTAAATTCCTTGTGTCAAATCACTTTACCTATTCTTAATGCAAAACCCACTGCAATGCATTATGCTATTTTCTGATGTTTATTAGAATGACATTAAAAAAATGACACAGCAGTAATAATGTTTTACATTTTGATATAGTAATTTTGTAAAGTAGATTTTTTTTTAAATCACAAGTAACCTTTACTATTGCAGTGTCAAAGCCACTCAGATCGCTCTTTGTGTCAATTCCTTTCCTTTACTTTAGCTGCGTTTGAAATGTCATAGTTTAATATTTTATTAATGCATCTCAGAAAAGTCTGGTTAATTTTTTCTTAAATTATTTTAGAACAATAAAAAAAAAGCTTTTTGTGGCAGTAATAACAGCATTTGAAAGTGTTTTTGAAAGAAAGACTGTTTCTCCTCATCTTATTTCCCATCTCGCTTATTTACAACATATTTATAGCCCCCATTTTTTTGTCAAACCTCTATAGACTGTGTTTATTTTACCATGTCTCCATCATGTCAGTTCTTTATTTGTGTCATCTCTTCATCCTTTCTTAGTCTCCCACCCTGCAGAGCCCCCACACCATTCATGTGAGCCCAACACACCACCAAGTGTTTGCCGTATTCTGCTCTACATCATTGCAGCAATTTAGTTTCTTTTTTTTTGTTACTTCAGTTATGTCTGAAAGATTGATAAACGCTGCAGGTTTATGGCTCCTGTCAACATTACCATCTGTTAAAGACTGACACTCAGAATTCTGTTTTCTTTGGAAAACACTTTCTTGGAAACAAACAACTTAAAGAAAAGTATATTAAAAAAAGGCTTTATGAATTATCTTTATTTTATTGCAACTCTAAAGATGAATATTGTCATGTCATCAGTTTAATACTAATGTTACTGTGTTTGTAACATTCAATTTTTTTTTACATTTTAAAATTCTAAATAGAAATGGGCTAAATTCAACTTTGCATGTTCTAACATTGTGAATGTATAGAATATTTGTCCATGTAGAATAATCATATCCACTTATAGGATGAAATTACCCACCATTAGTCCACTGACAGACTCCTAAAAACTTAGGTCACGTATACCAAAATGCCATTTACTAGAAAAAAGCAATAAAGCAATAAAATCAGCTGGTGGCCCACGCAGCGGAATTTGTAATTGGGAGCTGGCAGTCACATTTTAACACGGCGGCTGCGAGGGTTTTAAGAAAAAGTTCAAATTCTACAGCAGCCGGTCATCGATCAGTGGTCGCCCGGGACCTTTTGGAGGCTGTGAGGCAGCTTTCCGATGACAGGCGGGTGGCAGGAAAGCAGCAGCGGGATAACTGAGTGATAGGAGGCTCTCCAAAGTCCCCAAAATCTTCTGATGATCGGCCGATCTCAGACTGCCACCCTCCAGCCCTCCCCATGCCACCACACTGCCATCCCACCGCCACCGCCCGGTTAAATCGCATGAGCAGCGCAGGCTATCGACGATGGCTGTTGAGATGGGCCGGGGGCCAGGTGATAACCTGATGTCAATATGGCAATCCCATTCACTGTGGGTCCTTCATATAAATGGGGAGACCGTATTGATGCTGCACAAAACTCATCATAGTGTTGATAGCACTACAGCGACTCAGATACCTGCCTCTAAGAAGAATACGAACAAGACAGAACATTGTGCTTGATGCTATAATCATAGAAGAAGAGGAAAGGCGAAAAAGAATTAAAAGTTGTTAGGTAAGGCCGTGGTTGCAGCGCATTGTTGCCTGGACAGTATACAGACAGCGTATGTACCCCCGGGTTAACGGGCGGTCATTTCCACATCATCTTATAAGAGCTGCTGCAGGCCAGTCTGGCTGCCGCCGCCCTGTGGACACCTGATTTCCTAATGACGTCACCCCCGCTTGACTACATTCATTCATGACCACGCCAATGATTTTTTTTTATTCAGGCATCAGCTATTCTGGAGATTCAGCTGATGCCTCCCCATCACGCGGTGGCAGTTGCATATGTGACCGTAGTACATAGATATATGGATATGGACATTTGTTCCTCAGTAGTTGTCTCTGTTTCAGAGAGTTTAACTGAGCCTTTGGTGAAGTTACCAGCAGCTCTTTTCTCTGTCATTCTCACTTAGTGTGTATTGCTGATCAGAGGAACTAAAACAATTGAACAGTTATTATGACAGTTGCCCTTTCACCCGAAAAGCTAATGTATGTACTTCAATCAGTGGGAAGTAACTTCCATTTTTTCCCTGCTGCTGTTTTTCTCTTGCTTGACATTTTCATTTGGGAGCTCTTCCATCATTTGCAAGTTGTGTGTCTGTGTGATAGGGTACTATACTCTCAGGGTAGTGTTTACTCACCCTCCCAGTGCAAAAAAAAAATGGTGGCTAGACCCCCTCAGTCTGGATTAGATTCTGTTTATAAACGCTTTCTTTTGTCACTTTAAGGCATAATACCAGATTCAGCTAAAAATATTCATAAGTTGATTTCTTATTTGTTTATAATAGACTTCTTTTTGTGGCAAAACTAATCTCCAGTATAAAAAAAAAAAAAAAAAAAAAAAAAACCTACCTAAACAGACAAAGACACCAGAAAGAATCTCTGAGTGAATTAAAAATGCAAAACACTGGGTAACAGTGAATTATTTAAACCTGCTACGAGCTGAGAAGAAACAAACACTGAACTTCAACTTTAACACAAATATGACTAAAATAAATCCAAGGGCACAAAACTGAAAGCTCGAATGTGAAGGTGCGCACCTGACTTTTGGAGCAAGTATTGTAGTCAGACCTTGTGCAGATATTCAAGGCTCGGAGATGCAAAAGATTTTCAGCAGAGTGCAAAATTGTACCACCGCACTGTTATTGTTATGTGTTTTATATCTAATTTGATCATATTAGCATTTGCATCAACTGTTAGCGTGTGTTAGTTTCTGGACACAATGTTCGAAATAAGACCAGGCAAACATCAGAGCTCAGATTCAGTAGCATGTATATGCTTCATATTGATGGTTTATCTCAGGGGTGCCCACAGTTTTTTGGCATGCAAGCTACTTTTGAGATGACAAGCTCCTATAATATATTTTAGGGTTAGGGTTTTATTAGGGTTGACGTTTCTAAAGCGCCGCTGGCCTAACCACCACTAAGCAAACAGGGGCCCATGGTCCGTGGACAGCGCTCGAGAAGCACATGCTTCAGGACAATACTGCTACCTTAGTGGGCTCAGACCCCCTGCGGCAGGACGGCAAAGTCAGACAGGGTGTCTCAGTCTTGCTTCCAATCAAGGGTCCAGTCCTCAATAAACACTCCTGCGGTCCCGGGAAGTTCTCCGTTGGAGACCCGGCGCGCAGCAGGGCTGTTACTGTCTTTCCGATGACAGAAAGATTGTGCAGCCGGTGAATTTAAACACATATGTGCAGTGACGTATGGATCAGAGGATGTTCGATTGGCCATTCTGCATGTCAATAAAGTGACGTACTTCACAATGATGATTCGCTTACAAATTGTTTTTTTTAAACATATTTACATTTTTGGGTTGTTTATCTTTGATGGCCCGTGATCGACCCACATATCCTTCAAACAGGAACAACATAATGAGCATGATATGCTTTATATGTAAAGAATGTACATGTGTAAATTTAATGAAGCAAAGTTAATACAACTACCTTACATTTATATTAACTTTGCAAAATGATCAATCAGGTAGCATGATGAATAATTCCATTTTGTGAACTATGGGTTTCATCGCTGTTCATCTCTGCCAGTTCTGCCAAACTGGTGCTATGACAGTTTCCACTCAAGTCACCATTGTTGTTGATCCATCATAAGAAATGTGACAGCTTCCTCTCTGCCTGTGACAGCTCTGGAGTGTCTCCAGGCAGATGACACTTTTTATAAATCACTTTTAAAATTTGTTTGTGACGAGACAGCTCATCTTGTTTTATAATGCGCATTCGATAAATAACTGTTTTCTGACCATCGCTGGTTTTTGTGTTCAACTTTTTGAAAGAAAAAAAACACTGTTGTCTGTTAAATGTTTCTACATGCTGTAATAGTTTAGTAATGATGATGTGCCCGTTACCTCTCACAAACACAGATGCTCCCTGTTTTTTTCTTTTTGTCTATTTACTTTTCTTTATTTTTTTTCTTTTGTCATGCAGAAAGAAAGCTTTCTGCTGAGTGTGCAGGTGGCTGCACCTTTAGCACTTCAGGACAGAAAAAAACAAAAACAATCTTTGATGCCTTTTTCTAGCTCTTGCATTTGACTCAAGATTGGGGACCGAGCTCCAAAACAATACAAACCACCACTAAATCTGAAAACATTTACTTTCAAAAGCTGTCGACTGCTTCTATGGAGTTAATTCAGTCTCAATAATCAGAAATGCACACAACCGGTTTTACAAATGCACACGCTCCGATTCACAAATGTCATTTTATGCAAACGTGAAGAATAAATTCGGAAATACACAACCTGTGTTTCACAAACACACAGATTGTGTTTCACACATGCACACTAAATGTTTTACAAATGCACAATAAGTGTTTCTCACAAATGTGCACACTGTGTTTCACAAAAAACATTTTAGAAATTCACAATAAATGTATCAGAAATGCACAGTAAGTGCTTCACAAACGTGATTTTTAGGTACACATGTGATGTGAACTCACAGATCATTCGAACTGCAAACTGTGCATTCAAAATCCCGTTCTCGTTTGTGAATCTCCCCGTGTGTGTGAGAGATTTTTCTACGGTGAATATTGAGACTCATCTGACGGAGCGGGTCAACTAATGTCACCATTGGCTAGTGAATCTGTCAATCAAACTCATCGGGAAAGCAGGCGGGTTCGCTTTTGGCCAATCGAATGGCCCCTTACACTTTCTCTACGCTTTCTGCGGGTGGCAAAAGCCCCGCCCATATTTGATTCTGTACCAGTCGGTCGTTAGCGTGTTAGCCCTAGCATGGCTTGTCGGTTTATTGCCTTCGGTTGTCAAAAATTACTGGCTTGTGCAACTTTTCAGTGGACCTGGAAGCAAGGCAACAGTGGTTGAATGCAGTTGACATTGAATCCATCGAACTCTGTACTGGTCATGGGATTTACAATGAACGTTTCACTCGGGATTGTTTGTACGTTATTCTCTTAGCTTTCATGCTAGCGTCATTTCAACACTCAGACACGGTTTTGATCATATGAAGGTGGAGGAGAAAAATCTTCAACTTCCACAGGTTTTGTGGAGAAACTGGCATCACTTTGCTCCGTACCACGCAGTGGGACTACATTACCTCAAGTTCATCTCACTGTCAATCACAGATACCCAATACACCCCCCCTGCTCAGCCCGAAGTCACTTTGCTTGACCTTAATTTTATTTTTTTAATAACTCAAATGTAATTGATTTTATATTGTAACCATATACATATACACCTCTTGGCCACGTCACCCTTGCAAAAAAGATCCTCATCTCTCTGGGTTTTATAGCTGGTTAAATACTACACAACAAAAGATGGTCATAGAACAACAAAGTGCAAACATTCACCCTTTATTGCAGAGTAAAATTCAGTGAAAACATGGACAGATTAAAACATCAAAATTTAAGCAAATGTGGGATCTCTACTGATTTGAATTTTATTTAAACTGGAACTAATTTTCATAACTTCCTTACATACAATGAAGTCCCTTGAACAATACAGCAGTATTGATTTGAACTCTGTCTTACTCTCCTCAGTCTCTCTTCTTCTGTATGTAATTATGTCGCCTAAATTAAGTTCTAAACGCACTGGACAGTAAAGATGTAGGTCCACTCCCAAACGGTCTGAATTCCACAATGGATTGATGTCGTCTTGCAGTTCCAACATTTGTGGACCCAAAAGGGGACTGTCCCATACCGGGACATTGATCCCAGGATGAGGTTCAGTCATGGATCCACTCTCCTCCCATTCAATCTCTGGAACCAGCATACCCTGACAAAAAAAAAAAAAAAGATACTGTTTATGAACAGCACTGTTTTTTTTGTGTTTTAGATTATGTAGGAACAGTGACCGACTAATAATAACTTATATTGTTGCTTGCAGGCAGACCTCATATCTCCATAACTGTTTATAATTTGCAAATAAGTGAACCTTAACAAAGTAGTGACATTAGTACATCTGATGGCTCATAAGGCCATGCATTGTGATGCATTTTGAACTTGCAGATGTGCTATTCTTCCTACAAACAAACAATTTAGGGAAATTGTTTGCACCACACAACAATAATCCTTTTCATTCATTTTCGATGAAAATTCACTGTAGTCATTATGATTTCATCATACTGTTCTCGATACTTTCCACTTTAGTCAAACTGCACACAAATCAGTTTTCCAGTACAGTGAGATTAAATAAAGCATTTACCCGGGGATCAGAAACAGGGTTCTGGGTCAAGCCCAACTGCCACAGCTGATTTGGTGTCATGCTTTGCTCCGTCCTGATTGGATGGCTGTCCCACGCATCACTAAAGACATCCAAACTGGCCTGAATGTGTGGTAGAAAAATGTAATGGCAGCAGAATACGTGATGTGACTGATATTGAGAAAGTCTTGGTCCTCAGGAGAGTGCAGGATGTTGTAATATAAACCAGTAACACTCACGAAGACATCACACCAGAGGAGCTCAATCCTGTATTTGGAAAAAAGCAAAAAGAAATATTATATTGTCAGATTTATTTTTAATACATCATTCACTTTTATGTATCAGGGCACGAGACTAACTTTTTTCACTAGGAGCATAGTGGCCCCTAACTGAAAATTTTAGGGGCACAACCAGAAAATTTAGGGGCGCATACCGTAAATCAACATTCTAACCAAATCTACTAATTTCCACTGTATTACAAATAAATACTTTAATAATAGATGCAGAAATTACAATGTGCTGTTTCTAATTCAGTGTCACATTTTAATCTGCACTTTTGAAGATGCAACATGAAGGTAAACTGACATCACCATCGCTGTCACGACAGTACAACTAAGTAAAAATAGGATAAAAAATACCATACATTTAGAATAAAAAAAAGTTTTTAGTAACAAGTGATTACCGTAGTAACCTTTCGTAATTTCACAGTTTCAAACAATACTTAAATGTATGTAAATATTAGAGGATGGAAATTCATGTTGGTGACACCAAATAGGTTCAGTCAAGATGCACAATAAGCGTGTTTGAGATCACCCAGATGGACGCAACACTGCACAGATCACCTGGTGTGTGACGTATATTTTTGTTTTTGCTCCAACATCACCTGTCAATCAAAACAAAAATATCACGAGAAAGGGGTGAGAGCAAGACACCAATCAGAGCGAACGCAGCTGGAAATTTAGTATTGAACTGACTAAAAGCTGCCCTACAGACTAAAAAACAATGCATTATGGGACATGCGTCCTGATGGGTTTTTTGTAGTTCACTGATCAATTAAAATAATTTAAAATACCAACTGATTAAAAAAAGGCTACATCCATCCCAAGACAACTCCTAATTCCTGGTCTCTTTCAGTCTCGCTGCAGATTCGATTTCATACGAGTTTGAGACCCCTGCTGTACACTCTGTCACTGGTACACTAGCTGCAGGTCGGAAGAACGAATCAATAGTTCGCTTGCTCATAGCTCAGACGCACATATCAGGTTGTGATGATATTTGTCTCCGTTTCCTTCCCACGGATGTTAGGCCCCGCCCCTCCACATATTTTAGCCACTTGCAGTGACTTTCCCTATTCTTCCCACGCGCATTGGCCGCCTCAGGCATCACTCAATGAAACGCGAGTGTGTGCTCTCGTGTGCTCCAGTCTCATGAGTATTCGCGCGAGTGTGTGTGTCTGCCTGCGTGCGTGTGCGCTCGCGTCTCATTGATGATTTCATCTCTCATTTCATCGATCATTGACGTGCTCCTTTCATGTTTAATGTATAAAAAATACGGAGGGTGGGGGAGGCAAATTTACTGGTAGCACATGTGCGACTGGGTGTAAAATTCAGTCGCACACTCTCAAATTTTGGTCGCAAAATGCGACCAAATGGACGCAGTCTGGAGCCCTGTGTATATATTAAAGCTTCTAAAACTAGGTTCAACTCACCGTTGATTGTGTGTACACTTTTCCTGCAATGAAGCTGTTTGTGTCAGTTCTACGTACTGTGAGCATTTACTCGGCTATGCCCACATTTTCTCCTCCGTGATCTCCTCTCACCCTGACAATAACATGAAAATCATGTCTCAAACACATAATTACAAATGCATCGCCAATACGGTACACATCAGTTTAAAATGTAATGTTCTTATGTATGATGCCAATAAGTAGAATTTCTAGGTTAAAAAAATTGCAGGAGTGGGTTACATGTATCTCTGGGGAAAAAAATGAGGTGAGAGAGACTGTTAAGGGGGGGTAAAATGTTATTCATGAGGGGAAAGTTTTAGAGTTGCCTTTGTTTATGGAGAGGAGTCTAAAAAAAGTAATTTTATTTTTGTACAAATAACCAAGTACTTATACTGCCTGATATGTGAATAAAATATTTCTTTATGAATAACATGAATACCTCAGAGGAAAGCCATAAACGTTCACAGCGTCACTGAAGAAGGCCAAGTGGGTGTCTGCACAGTTGTTCTATGCTATCTTCAGGTACAGGATACATGGAATACAAGTACAAATACTTTCAACTGACAGATATTTACAGGGGCAAAAATGCTAAATTCCCAATTGACAGGTAAAACAGTAATACAACAGGATGATAAAATATGAAATAGAATAGAATAGAAGGGTATTTAATAATCCCTGAGGAAATTTTTTTAAAATGGCCATCTTAAAAAAACACATAAACACACATGCATTACAAATAGAAATATCACAAAATAAAAAGATTGATAAAAAAAAGGTAAATAATTGGAAAATCAGTGGGTAAAATTAAAAGAAATCACTTGTAAGATGCCCTGCCAGAGAGTTGTATTGCCTGATGGCACGAGGAACAAAAGATTGTCACGCTGTCACATTCAGTAATTCCTAGAGAATAAATAAAAACACAACAAACATGGATTAGATCATTTAGCTGTCTTATCTTAAATTACATAATTTTCAAATATATGAAAGGGGAATTTTTTAAAACACTCTTGCTATGATTACTTGAGCTTGTAGTAAAGAACACCTTTAAAAAAAATCAGAGACTAGACACTGATCACAGGAAGCCTGTGTGTAATACTTACAGTAACTTCTACTCAAATCACTGTTGACAGCTGATTTCTCCCATCCACCCTTTCTGTGACTACTTATCGACTACAAAACAGCCTAAAAACATAATGTTTGGGATTCTTGTCATTACGTCATTGGAAGTAAAGATACGGGGATTTTAGTGGCTGTCACTCTGACACAATCTCACAGGGCTGGTCATCACAATGAATACGGGTTCTAACGTTAGAAACTTAATGAGGCTTCTTTCATTCAACAGTGGATTCATGTATGTTATATTTAAAAAATGCCGTTTTCATGAATGTCATGAATTAACTTTGTTGCACAGTCCACCCCGTCTTATTAAAGTCTGGGTTGTGAAAATGCTGTGTCTAACTTTAACCCGGATCGCGTTTACATAAGGCAGCACACGGAACAACTAGCTAGTTAGCATAGCATAGCATCAGTGTTTAAACAAATCGCCGTCTCCAAATCAATACTTTTTATTAAACTTTCTTTGCTGCTGTAAATCCGGCATGCTTTTCCCCTTAGTTCCTTATGAATCATGTTAAGAACCTACAGATCATTGGCTATAGACGCTAGCTTGAACCGACACCGGCTTGAACTTCACTCACACTCACACAGCCACAACTTGCACAGGCTAAGCAAAACAAAGCTAAGCTAATTTGCGGTGGGGGTACTCTGCAAACGACTCGGCTGCAGTGTTCATAAAGCATTCACACATGTCACTTGGCTAAGGAGAACGCTTCAACTTAGTATTCAATAACATTACAGGACGTACAACGAGGGAATGATCAAATAAATGCATTACTTACGGGCTGAGACTGATCCCGTTCAGAAGACCTCTCCGCCATGTTTGCCGCCCGCGTCCTCCCAACTGCTGTGCTGAACAGCTCCCTCCCTCGTCACTTTGAAAGTGAAGAGTGTAAGGGGGCCATTGGATTGGCTAAAAGCGAAGCCGCCTGCTTTGCCGATGAGTTTGATTGACAGATCCACTAGCCAATGGTGACATTAGTTGACCCGCTCCGTCAGATGAGTCTCAATATTCACCGTAGAAAAATCTCTCACACACACGGGGAGATTCACAAATGAGAACGGGATTTTGAATGCACAGTCTGCAATTCGAATGATCTGTGAGTTCACATCACATGTGTACCTAAAAATCATGTTTGTGAAGCACTTACTGTGCATTTCTGATACATTTATTGTGAATTTCTAAAATGTTTTTGTGAAAAACAGTGTGCACATTTGTGAGAAACACTTATTGTGCATTTGTAAAACATTTAGTGTGCATGTGTGAAACACAATCTGTGTGTTTGTGAAACACAGGGTGTGTATTTCCGAATTTATTTTTCACGTTTGCATAAAATGACATTTGTGAATCGGAGCGTGTGTATTTGTGAAATATGTTGTGTGCATTTCTGATTATTGAGACTGAATTAACTCCATATGCTTCTGCTGTTTTGGAATTCTCAGGTTAAAAATAAAGCTTGTTATTCTTTTTTAAAGCCCACATTTCACAAAAACACATGAATTCAGGAGAAGGAAAGTTTTTGCCACAATAATAGATGAACAAATTCACGCAATAATATTTAATATTGGTTTGATTTGATTTAGCGAAAAAACGACATTTTTCTCTCAAATACATCACATGTTTTTAGATTACGATAAAACAGTGACGTTATTGGGATTTTTGTTCTTTGTCTTTTCACATGCATGTTTTTTTTTATTCATTTTGGACTAAAACTTTTAATGAAACGATGAAGGCTTTTTCCTTGTTTGTTCTGTACTACTTCTCATTCAAATTTTACTGAAGGGATTTGTTAATGGTCTGTCCCTGCATCCCAGGACCAAACACGCTGTCTAACATTGGTGGGTACGTAGCATGACTGGGCATGCAACCGAGACGTCGTTATGGCCTTAACACAAAACCATTATCACTGTAACACATGGCTAATGCGCTTTCTTGCTTATGCTGGTGGAAGACGCACACATTTTTGCACGCTGGAGCTGTGTTTCTCTGGAAACTAATGGGTTGTGTTCTTCGAGAGTGCTAAATACTTAAGAGCTGGTTAGGGGGTGATCGCAGATGGTGAGTGTTTGTGTTTCAGGAAGCCAGGGTTCTGCTGTTTGTTTTCTTGTGTCTGAATCTGTGCGCTGAGAGCTCGCAGTCATGCAGGTGTCTGTTAACAGGGGAATGCTGTCTTCCATGCGTCTGTTTGCGTTTGTTTTAGGGGGGACTTGAACTGCACTCTGCATTTGTTAAACGTCCTCTCTATGCTTTTGCTTATTGTTTTTGTGTGTTCATATGGATCACAGGTTTCATGGCTGCCCTTTGTGTTGCCCTGTAGGCTCATCACATGCCCAGATGTAATCCCGTACAAACATGCTGCACAGGTTAGCTTTTAATGGACGTTAAGGCAGGCTGTCAGAATAGAGGCCAAGCACACATCATCTCACATGAACAGTATTGAGCAAAGCCAGGAATATGTGTTTTATGGGACCAGAAGGTTGTAAAATTCATTTTTTGCTGTTTTTATCCCCTGTATTCTAATCTGATACATTTCTATTGTGGTCAGGAAATAGATCTGCTCTAAAAATGATTTTATGAATGCCAATATTTAGCTTTTTATGGAAATATCTGCCAATACCAATATTGTGACGTGATTATCATGAATCTTTTTAACCATTTTGGTAGCACCCTGAGATTATATTGTGATGTTGAAAGTCTGTGTGGCACAGTGATGGATGACACTTCAATGTAATCTCATCCAAAACACCAGTATCGTTAAAAAAAAGACGCATTTGCTTGTCGGTAAAACTTTTCCATTTAAACCTTTCAAATCTTTTTTTGTTTGTTTTTTGCTGGTTCTTGCATCAGATCATTTTAGATGAGTCAATTACTTTTCTGTTTGAGCTGCCAACAAATACCAACCTGTAAAAAATAACTTCCAACTCAGGGATAAGTTATTGTGGTTTCCCACATGACACATGACTTGGCAAAGTACTAATATCTAAAGTGTATCTTTAGGCACTTTATTATAAACTGTCTGTCACGTGGAAATGTAATTTGTTCCTATTTCCTCTGTTGCACACGTGAAAAATACCCAAGATAACACACTTAAATCATATCTGACATCAACAAAGTGCCGTCTGAAGAAAACTTGGCACGTCTTGCTGAATGCGTTAAGGAAAAAATGAGATAAGTTGCAAGCCTTCGTAAAATGAAGCAAAAATACTGGTCAATCTGTTGAGCTTCTTGTTTTCTCCCCTATGTTCCAATTTGCTTTAATAATTCATGTCATTGTCAGGGAAAAAAAAAACCCTGAAAATATTTCTTCCCCAGAAAATAGGTGAGATGAAAGGCTTAAGTGAAATCAAAGAAAAAGCAAAACATAATTTGCAAAAATAATTATGTTAGACTTTGAGAAATCCCTGCTTCAGATCACTGGAAAAGGGCATGAGGGTCTGCTGTCATCACAGAAAAATGAAAAATGGACAAACACGTGGATTCAAAAGAAAAAACAAAACTCAAGGTGCCTCTAACACACTATTTATATACCTCAGTGTAAGAAAAATTCCACTTAGCTCTCATCATCATAAAGGATTGGAAGGGACACCTCACTTACTGGAGCAGTCAGAAGTTTTTACACATGTAAAACTGCCCCTGTAGCCCACCCCTGGGTGATGTACAGGATTTGTTGTGCTTGTACAAAACGGTCCCAAATTCAATTTGCATACCACAACCGCCATCTGTTTGTTGTTTATAAGAGCAATCTGACACAAGTTTAACATGAAAAGTGGCTGCTTTAGCAAACATGATTGTTTTATTGCTAACCCAATTGTGTACACAGATGGCTTCACATTTACTTTCCTAGCTGCATACTGCAGCTCCTGTGGCTGAAAGCGGTGCATGTTTCCGCAGTAAGATCTGAGGTCGATTACTTTGGATCAACCAGGATCTTTACCAGACCTGTAAATGTGTGGAGCCACTATCACACCCCCCGCGATAACTTTTGTGCAAGCGGCCACTTTCTATGAAAAGTCTCTGTAATTGCCCATCAACCTGCTTTTTGGGCCTCCATGTTCAGAAATCTTGGGCTCTATATACAAATGGGGCAGATGGCACTGGAAGTGGAACCCGTTGGGTTTTTGGCTGCTAAATCTCAAAACAGGTGAACTTTGGCCATTAAGGGACTTGGATCGTGTGGAAGCCCATAGCAAAGCAAAACTGAAGATGAGATCTCGTTTCTGTCACATTTACGTCTCCTAGACATAAATGAGAACTGTTTGAGACTAAACTGCTTTTCTCATTCTTCTCAAACATTTCTCCTGAGAAATAAGTCTCACAGTGAGCACTGTTTGAGATCTCAAAATTCTCTCACAACTGTCTCTTCTCCAGATCTCAATTGAGAGAAAAATGAGCCATATTATGTTGCGCTCAAGTATGTCTCAATTTGATATCCTTACTTCAAATCCCTATCTCAGTCACGTCTCAGTGAAAGACATGAATGGTTCTGTCTCTCGTTGCTCAATAATTTAGATCTTGTTTTAGCCTATTTTTTTATTGTCTCAGCAAAAAGAAAAATGAGAGTAGTACAAGCCCTAAAATGAGTCTCATGATGACACCATTACAGTTCATCTCGAGAAAATAATATTTTTTATTTTATTTATGTTCAACTTAAAAAAGTTGTTTATTGCTTACATATTTATATAACTTAATTACAATTTCAAGAAAAAAAAGTTAAATCATTAAGACAGTCATGTCCTCAAAAGACATATTTTTGAAACTTTTTAAAAAACATGAAATTTCAAGACAACGTTGCAGTGTCGATTTAATAAACTTTTTTTTGACTGCTTAGATAAACATAAATGAACAAGAATGTATGTTGGGTTAATGATGCTAGGTTTAGTTAAACACAAACACACGCATGCACTGGCACACATGCATACACGCACAAGTGCATATACGCACACTTATATATTGGTGGGTATAAAACATTTAACACATTGATGGCTGAACTAAATAAAGGACATTTAGGATCATATTTGGATCACCTTAAAGTGAACAAAAAATAGATTTTACATTTGAAACAAATAAAATACACAAAGGACGGTACAGATTTATGGGGTTCAGTTTGAGTTACTTTATCTTTGTCTTTAAAAATCCCCCTTCATGCAGCCTTACAAGCTGAAAATATTTTCTGTTTTCTTGATTTTAGTCTGCATCATATTGAACAAACAGAAGCCTGGAGGAACCCGATTTGAATTTTAAACTGTATCACAGCCTCACTTGACACAGATTTCTGATTGGTTGATCACAGTGGGAGGGAAAACTCTGTGGTTGACGTCACCAACGGGCCGGAATCTGCAAGCGGGAGAAGTGCAGAGAACGAGAGACTTTTGACGAGCGCTTGTCGTATTTTTTCTGCGTTTTAACAATCCGTGGGATGAATCTCCAACATATTTTTTGCTTGTCTGGAAAAGATTCAAGTAAAATCTTTGAAGTTTGCACGGTAAGTTTGCGATTTCTTAACTCCAACTCTGAACTCAGTTGAATGCTAAAGCTGTTTTAAGCTAGCTCCGCCAGTACTGCAGACGTCTGGGCTACTCGCGGTGGCTTTGGCTGTATAAGTACTTATTACATTTTACAAAGGTTTACTTGTGCTTTTTGTAATAAAAAATAGAGACATTGAAGAGTTATTTGCAGTGCAGAGTTTACAGAATGAGCCTCGATATTTTTCCAAACGCGTGACGTGAGTGCTAAGTAACTGTTGGAAGACATTTTGTTCTTCAGTTAAGGGTCTGCAGGGTTCATCCCATTCACAGTTTGACGACACCACAGACAGACCATTTCCATTATTGCAAACTTCAAAATGTGCAGTTTCACTGTATGTTCAATTTTTACGCTGTAAAAAGCTTTTATCTTGTTTAAAAGATCATCTTGCAGACGTTTGGCCTGTCATGTCATCTTTTGAAACTGGTTATGGACATGTGTTTAAATAAAGTCATCATTAACTGCTCACATGTCTAGAAAGCATAATCTGAAAATTTAAGTATGCATATTAGGAAAACATGTTCTCAGCCCTCTGTCAGTGGTGAAGATGTTTAGAGAGCACAGATGTAGCTAAGCCAACAAATGTCAACACTGATATGTACGAGGATTTTAGTGAATCATAAATCATATTTAAAAACCTTTCCAGATCTTACTTTGTGCTGTATAAAATGTGTGTACATCATGTTTTTTTTTCTCCTCTCTGATTCAAGGTGATCTAAATGCTACATGTGAAAATAAGTGAATTAGAATCCATGTTCCTCCACACTGCCATTATGGAGGTCCTACCAGAGCCACACGACATCCTGGAAGAACACTTGCAGTCCATTGGAATAAATGGAGTTGTATGACAATCTACGACTCATAGAAGAGGCTGACTTGCTGCCAGCTTTGAGACCTCTTCAAGCCTGGAAACGTCTTGCTTTCTGGAAATTGAAATGTGAGTCTCAAACATTACAAATGAGTTTTTGTAATGCACGGAAGTGGATAAGAAAATGAATGGGTAACACACTGAGAGTACAGTGTAAACTTAATACACTTATACTGTTTGTTTGTTTTTTGTTGCAGACTAAACGCCAGAGAACAGCACATCGTCATCTGTTGAGACCTCACCAACACAATCATCATCACTTTTGTTATAGTCACCGAGAAGTTTGTCATCCACATCTTCCAGAAGCCGAGGACAGTACGTACATTGACTGGGAGGACAGCTTTGAAATTCCATGGAGTAAGTTTTCTGAGGAATTTGTGCAGTCTTTGGAAAGAGACCTGGCCCAAGACTAAGGAAGGAAATGGTTTGCACTCTTGTTGCAGAAATGATGAAAGCAAGACGTTTTTCCAGACTCTAAAAGGCTGCAGATGATGCAAGGAGAGCAGAGTGGCTGCTCAGAAGAGATGAGATGTTAAAGAGATGCGCTTTCTTCTGCTCTGCTACTTTAATGAGGAGGATGCCATGTTCTTGTAGAAGATGCAGACGAGGTCCAGCTGCAGCAGGTGCCGTTGACTCCAACTGTTATTGTATGTGGTAAGTAAAGTTTCCAGTGTTAAATTATTCTAAAGGTTTTGTCTTTGTACACTGTACATGAGTGACATGTTTACTTCATCCATTGTTCTGTCTTTAGGACAGTCTTGCTTTTCCCCAAGGAGGTTCATGCTCATTTGGAACCGCTCCATCATACACAACAACATTGCAGCACTGTGCCTGATGTTCAGAAGCTACTTCTGCTTTAACAGTCATTATCCAACTGAGCTGGCTTCAACCCTGGAGTTTCTGCAAAGGTACATATTTATGAGTGCTGTCATGCGATTCATTTTTGGGGGTGTTAGTTAATCATGACCTGCAGTTAATTATTCTAATTAATTTTTTATTAATCTAACTCTGGGCTGCTCATCTCTGGTCCTTGAGATCTACCAGCCTGCCTGATTTCCAGCTGATTACCTGGACCAGGTGTGTTCATTCAGTCAGAATGTGGAGACATCTGGTTGAGCTGATCAACAGCTAGCAGGGCTTGGGGATCTGGAAAACAGTCAGGGTGATGGATCCCAAGGACCAGGAATGAGCAGCCCTGGCTAACCTAAAATTTAGCTTTGAAAATCCTTATTTTGGGGTAATTTGATTTAAATAGTAAGATTGTGTCACATTAAAAGAAATAAAATACAATTTAAAGGGTGGCTTTATGAAGTTTTCCAAGTATAACAGACTTTTTTCCAATCTTTACTTTTGTACCACTAAGGGATAATTCTTCAGTCTCAAACAGAACAAAGACCTAAGCCAAAGTGCTCTACTTTAAAACACTAATGGAAATATTCTGAACAATCCAAAAAATATTGACCACAAAATTCTTAATGATACCATAATATATATTCGTTGAAATATCTTATTCCACAGTTTGCTGTCTGACACGATCAGCCCTCAGCGTCCCAATTAAGACATGGTTATTATTTTTCCCTTGTTAAGAGCCAACCATGCAAAATGTGACTTGATCATTTCTTAAATGTTTGATCTGGACTGTATCATAAAAAATGAAATGAAACAGATTTGAACCTTATTTGTTAAATAGTTAATGCCCATAGAATGCTGCATTTCAATTCTTTTAACTGAAACAGATGTCCTCTCTAGCGACGTGTGGCTGCTTTTAGGGATGACAGAAACGTAATCTTATGGTAGCATTATGCAGCTGCTTTTATAAAACCACAGTTTGCTTCTAGCTTGAAGTGTTATCTTTGTTTGTTATGTGCGGTCTATTATCAATTTGTTCATGCCAGATTTTAATGTTCTTGTCTTACAGCTTATGTCCTGAGATGTGCCACTCTACCTGGTTGGGAACAAATTGAAGAGGCCAAGCTCAAGAAAGCCGTTGTCAACAAATGTAGGGCAGAGCCGGTTCTAAGACCACTGCTATGATCTACAGTATGCAGACTGGTTTCTCCTCCATCTTTTTTCTTATTTTTTATCTTAATTTGGTTCTCAAATTGGTCCATGGATTTGGTAGGCTGCAAGTTTAGGAGAATGTTTTTATCAGGTACTTTTTTATGTGGTTACATAATCTTGTTTTTTTCCTTGTACCTCAGCAGTGATGTCAGTGTGTTTGTTGTTCAAAATATGGAAGTTTTCTTTACCATCATGTCAGCCACATTGAGTACGCCACAGTTCATGTACTTAATGCATTTAATATTTTAAAAAGTGTTTAATACTGCTACCACAATTCAAATGCTGTACTGATGATGGTGCTGCCCAAATAAAGTGTAAAGCATTTACATTTCTAGTATTGTTTTTACTGTTACTGTATATCAGTGGTCTCCCATCCTGGTCCTTGAAGGTCACTGTTATGGATGTTTTAGCTGTTTTCCTGCTCCAACAGATCTGCTGCAGTGGTTGAATTGCCTCCTCAAGTTCTGCAGGAGGTGGTTAATCACCTGTTGATTCACATCTGGGGAGCAAAGAAACATCTAAACCCTACTGGATGGTGGCCCTTGAGGACCAGGATTGGCTACCACTGCTATAAAAATAACTTCTCTTTTCTTTCTCAAATACATCTCAAATATCATTCTCATTAACGGCTTTGGTAAGACATTTAAGAGAAATGATTAAGACATGAAAGAGACATCAGACAGACAATGATGAGATCTCTTTTAGGACTCATTCTTCTCGGATTTGTCTCATGAACGTCTTAGGTTCGTCTCTCCCACTTCTTAATTATTGCTCTAAAAGTTGTCTCAACTCAACCTCATTTGTCTCAGTGATGTCTTTTCTCATTATAGCTTAACTCTTGCTCCTAAGGGACCCTTAGGAGCAAGAGTTAAGAAGCAAATGATCACAGAATGATACGAATATGAGACGCTCAAACTGATCTCAAGAGACGAGATCAAGCAACATATGAGCAACAGATTTTTCCTATGGGAGGGGTCCTTGTGAAACCAAGTAACCTCATCTGGTGTGAACACCATGGGTTCATGAAACTGCGTATAGCATTTATTTTGAAAAACTAACAGATTCTGTTCACCACTTCGGTCTGTCTTGACACATCTTTTGACCTTAAGCAGCTGTTCGGGTTGCTAAGAAAGCCCAAATCCAAAAAAGCTAAGAAATACCAAACGAAAAAACGTATTTGAAAGGATTTTGGGGGAGAAAAGAGTCAGCGATGAAACCTAATAGAGGTCTTTGACTTCAAAGAAAAGTAACACTGTTATTTGCAGACATAACCATGGGTGTTTTTGCAACATACAGATTTATTGCGACAGTTGTTCTCAAATCCCAGAAGCCGTTCAGATCTGCCTGATCCTCGGCGACTGATTCTCGTTTGTTTCACACACGCAAATAATAAAATTGCAGACAAGATGGATTCACGTTTATTATTATATTTAGAAAATACCAGTTTTTCTGTCAAGAGTCAGAGCTCTGTCTCCCCCTCTGGTCACCAGTGGGAACCATCTCCAGAGATCTGAATGCAGTTCATCACCCAGCAACCCCAGCGCACACTTCCTGCCACAAACCTGACTCTCATTTGCAATCACTCAGTTTACTCAAGCACTGCACTGAGCCTCACTCAGTGTAAAGTATTGTTTGTGCCACTCTGCCTGCATTACTGAGCATATTTCGACCTGATCTTCTGGTTTCCTGACCCTGTTTTGTCTCTGACTCTGTTTGCCTGCCCCAAATCTCGCCTGGATCCTGACTACTCCTGTTACTTCTCTGATGCTCCCATGCTCGTTATTGACCTCTGCCTGCCTGACCCAGATTTAGCTTTGTGGACCTTTAGCTGAGCTAATAAGCTTGCTGCAATTGGAACCAGCCGTCTGCCCGTTCTTGTGAGATTTATGACGATAGTCTCATTTTAATTTGGTTAAAAGTCGGTCGCAGCTAAAGTTAGCATCTGGTTGTTAGAATCCAGTTTGATGTAAAAGGGAAAATCTTCATCACAAAGTCTAAGTTTAAACAAACTGCAAAAATTTGGCAGAGAGTAAAGATTCAATCAAATAAAGTTGTCAACCTGCAAAAAATGTTACTGAACTGAGGGAACTTAAGGTTCAATAAGGCAGGCAGCTTTGAAACTTTAGCACAGATAATTAAAATAAATGTTTACTCAATGAATCAGGATTTATGTGAAAACATAATAAATAACATAACCAAATGCCCTTGGTTAACCAGCGGTCTACGAAATGCTTGTAAAAAGAAAAATAACCTGTATAAAAAATTCTTAAAACGGAGGACAAGAGAAAGTGAACAAAGATATAAGTCATATAAAAATAAACTAACTGAAATAACACGTTACAGTAAAAAAGTGTACTTCAATAATCTACTGAATGAAAATAAATACAACGTTAAGCGAGTTTGGGAAATATTAAATAACATCATTAAAAATGGGACAAAAAAGCGAACTCATCCAGATTACTTTACAGATGAGAAGGGTCAAAGCTATGACATCAATGAAGCAGCAAACGGTCTAAATAACTACTTTGTAAACGTGGGTCCAGAGTTGTCAGCGGAAATTCCAAAATGCAAAACTAGCAAAGACAATAACCCACCCATCGAAAGGATCCCACACTCAATCTTTCTCTCTGATGTGAACGAAAATGAGCTGATATCAATTGTGAATAATTTCAAGAGTAAAAACTCAAAAGATTGTGAGGATATAGATATGAAGGTGGTGAAAAAAGTCATTCATAGTGTAGCTAAGCCTCTAACATACATATGTAACTTATCATTACAAACTGGGAGATTCCCAAACCAAATGAAAATAGCCAAAGTGATTCCCATCTATAAGAGTGGAGACAAACACCAATTTACAAACTATAGACCTGTTTCTCTTCTTCCACAATTCTCAAAAATTTTAGAAAAAATATTCAATGATAAATTAGCTTTATTTATTGAAAAATATAACATTATAAATGAAAACCAATATGGTTTTAGAGAAAATAGATCTACCTCATTGGCTATCATTGATGCTGTGGAGGAAATCACAAATGCTTTGGACAAAAAGAAATATGCAGCTGGAGTTTTCATTGACTTAAAAAAAGCATTTGACACTCTCAATCATGAAATCCTACTTGACAAACGGGAAGTGTATGGGATAAAAGGACTAGCGTTAACTTGGGTCAAAAGCTATTTAACGGGAAGAAAACAATTTGTCAAGATTGATGAATATACATCAGAGACAAAAGAGATAAGTTGTGGTGTCCCACAAGGATCAATTCTGGGCCCGCTGCTATTCAATATTTACATAAATGATATATTCAATGTTTCAAAGCTTATGAAACTCATATTATTTGCTGATGACACAAATATATTCTATTCTACAGACAATCAAAGGGAACTTATAAAGGTGGTGAACACAGAGTTAAATAATATAAAACTATGGATGGATTACAACAAATTGTCTTTGAACCTAAATAAAACCAAAGTGATGTTTTTTGGAAACTACAACACAAATAAAGAGCCCTCAATTGTAATAAATAATGTCTTAATTGAACGTGTTACAGAAATCAAATTCTTCGGGGTTTTTATCGATGACAAACTAAGTTGGAAGCCACACATCAGACACATACAAACTAAAGTCTCAAAAAGTATTTCAATCTTAAATAAATCTAAACATATATTAGGATAACACAGTAGATATTTATTGTACTGTTCTTTAATATTACCATATTTCACCTACTGTATAGAACTTTGGGGGAATAATTACAAGAGCTCACTACATCCTCTCTTTCTACTTCAAAAACGAGCCGTCAGAGTTGTACATAAAGCCGGATATCTTGATCATACAAACAATCTATTTTATCAATCAAGACTTTTAAAACTGTATGACCTTGTGGATTTTTACACTGCGCAACTCTTATACAGAGCCAGTTGGAAATTGTTACCATTCAATATCCAAAAACAGTTCTTAGAAAATGAAGGAGGCTACAGACTGAGGGGATGTAGGAACTTCAAGATCAAATTGATAAGAACCACAAAGAAAAGTTTCTGTGTGTCGGTGTGTGGCACTAAACTTTGGAACAGTTTAAGTAATGAGCTCAAACAATGTTCTAATATTCAAATATTCAAGAAAATGTATAAAGAAACTCTTATTTCAGGATATGAAGATAAGAGGATTCAAGGATCAACAGGTGCTTGAATAATTCCAAATACATGTGTGAACTTGATTGTGGTGAAATAATCAAAGCTCTTTTAATTACAACCAATGAGTGTTACATTGTAATGTGCAATATTGATTACTGAAATGTTTAAATTACTATCATTAAGCTATTGATTTTATTTACTTGATCTGCAATGTGTAGCAATAATTACTGGTTTAATCTTATCATGTGTTCTAATGATGATCAATTATTATTACATATCGGTATCGTTACTGGTTACTGAAATCATGAATGAATGTTTTCTGAAGATCATCAATCATTACTAGGCACTGGATTTTGTTACTTCAAGAGAATCTATCTGATCAGAACCGGATTTAAAACTCTGTAAAACTATCAAATGAATGAACTCAGTAGGGGTGGGATTATATAAGCTTGCTTCTTCCCACTCCTTTTCAAGCAATAAATCAAACTCTACTTATACTTCAGTTAATGATCACTGTATTTAATTAAGCAAATGTGATTTAAGTGACATTTTTGTTTTGTTTTCTGTCTTTTTAATCTATGCATTTCATCATTTCTGTAATGAGTTTGATAAATATGTGTAATTTTTTTATTGCTTTGACTACAATGCTTGAAATAAATCAATAAATCAAATCAATCAAATCAAATAATATAAAAAATATTTTTGCTCTCAAAGATGATCTGAGCCTGGGATGAGTTCTCAATGTTATAATGGCATTCTATGGAGAAAAAACTGTCATGTCGCTTTTATTGAACTTTTACAAATCAACAACTTCACTTCACTGAATCACCTATCTGCAAAAACGAAAGGAAAAAAAAAATTTCTTGTAGTTGCATTTTAACATGGAAATATATTTTTTTTTCAGAAACCACAAGCAAAAAAATATGAAACGCCAACTTCAGCCCCGTCAGAACCGACCCATGAAAATATTGCCCTACATGAAACCAGTTTGAAAACAGGATGAGACCTCTGGCATGAATGTAGGTTGAGTCGGTTGGATTAGAGGCACTTGTGTGAAGGATCTTGTCTCTTTGTGTTTTACTTTCTTCGATGTCTGCCTCTGTCTCTCTAAAAACTGGTAGATTTTGATATGGAAATGGTGTTTGGGGAGAAATGTGCCCTCTAAGATTATAAAGGCACACTTAAATGCACCAGGATGAATATAGATCTGGGTATATGTGTATGTGTGGCATGACTACAACAAGGAGCAAATACTGAATACCACACGTTACTGAAGGCTGTAATGGAAAATCAAGGAATTTATCTCTATACAAATTTTTTTTGAGTTCCTAAAAGAGTTGCATGGAAGCTATATGCAGGCAATATTTGCTACTATTTATAATTTTACCCTAAACATGAATGTTGCAGCTAGTCATCCAAAGGTTAACTTCAGTGTGTGTTTTTTCCTGCTTTTACCAAGTTCATGTTTCATTTGTGAAATAGCCCATAGGGGAAAGTCATGGATTGGGTACAAAAAAAAATAGTTTTGGCCTTTTTTTATTGATTTCCAAAGAGAAAATGCTTGTCAACACGTCTTGAAGGACAACATACTTTTTATCCGCTGTTGCTATTGTGAAAACCACTGGAAGTTTGGTGCATTTTCCAGAATCTCCCCAGACAAACAACCTTTGCTGCAAGCTGTCAAAAATTGTCATCTGGCCAAACTCATCATAATCATACCAAGCTCTACAAAACACCTTGGTACAGTTTGGGTCTTAAGGTTGCAAAACCTTTTTTGGTTTATAATGGAAAATAAACAAGTGTGTGAATTTCTCCTCCGTGAAAAGGATACAGTTCTATACTATTCTAAATACCAACAGTGCAGAAAGGGCACCAAAAGTGTCTAAACCTTTATAGCACACTTTTAAGGTTATTTCCATACCAAATGTCTCTAATAGTTTACCACGGGTACCCCCAAAGACCACTGCAACCATCTGATTTTGCTTTTAGCCAAGATCCCTTTCTCAAGTAATTGATTGGCCTATCAGTGCCAACTGCTGCTCTCTCTTTAGCCTTGGTATTGATCAGCTGTGGCCCAGTAACATCTCTCGTGTTAGTTTTAACCAGCTGGCAGAGAGGAACACTAA
Organism: Oryzias latipes; assembly: GCF_053564925.1. NCBI lineage: Eukaryota > Metazoa > Chordata > Actinopteri > Beloniformes > Adrianichthyidae > Oryzias > Oryzias latipes. The sequence goes on along the minus strand of NC_136237.1, from coordinate 7,289,943 downwards.
AATGACCGAAACTGAGAACGTTAATGATATGTTCAAAATGCTGGAAGGGGCATAATTTTTACACAGGTGCTTTTTTTTCTACCAGAATAGCTGCTTTTGTAAAGTATATCTAACTATTGACTGCTCTCACACAGCTACAGCTGAGTTTTATTTTTTTTTTATATTCTGCACTGATTGGGCACAGAAAAAAAAAAACCACACAAACACGCACCTGACTTGTATGCAGTAAGCAAATAAGTAATCTATTTGAACACTTTGTGATTTTGGAAGTTCTCCCACTTGGAGACCTTGAAGGGGTCTGACATTTTAATTTTGGATGCATGTTAACTGTGGAAGACATCATCTAAATAAATCTGGAAATCATATTGCATGCTTTTTAAATAATTTATTTTTATGCTACTACAGCAAACACATATTTGAACACCTGAAAGAATCAATGTTAATATTCGGTGTTAACCTTCATTTGTGATTACACAGGTCAAATATTTCCTGTAGTTTGTTTACCAGGTTTGCAGACACTGCAGGATCGATTTTGGCCCAATCCTCCACTTTCTGGATTTTCACTGAGAAACAGAGGTTGAGGTCCTACCAAAGACTTTTTAATTGGGTTGAGGTCTGGGAACTGGCTTAGCCACTCCAGAACCTTGATACCCTTCTTACAGTTGTTATCCTGGCTGTGTGCTTTGGGGCATTGTCATGTTGGAACATTCAGCCATGACCTATCTTCATGTTTTAATTGAGGGTAGGTGGTTGTTCCCCAAAATGTGACAAAACTTTTATCTTACAAAAGGTTTTTGCTTTTTCAAACATTTTCAATGCTTTTTTTTTAGCACGAACACAAAATGAAAAGAAACACAAGAGTTAAAAAATAGACAAATAAAACAAAACAATGTGCTCCAAAAAGTTTGGGTGGAAGACAAAATCATGTATGTTCCCATTTTACAATGGCCATTGTACATAAATCCATTTAAAGTTATTCCTTCTCAAAACATTCACATATTGTTTGTGGTTTTTTTTTAATCCATGCAAACCTTTGCTTTGTTTTAAACCCTCTGTCCATTCGGTCCATAAATCCACCTCCCAAATTGATAAACACATTTTCTGTTTGTAGTGGGAATGCACAGCTTTTTGAAGTTCAGCTGATTTTTTAACTCGTATCCCCCATCTCTGTCCTTGAGCATTTGTTGTATGTTTACTGGAAGTAAGTTGTTTCTGGCTTTATACATATTGAGGGCTGTTTGAAGTTTCACAAGCTCCCATAATTTCAATAAACCCAACTTTAAAAACAGTGTCCAATAATCCACACCATGAACTTTTCGAATAGCTTTAATTATGAAAGATATACAAACACTGTAGACTATTTTATTATTCCTCAAACTTCTACAATGTATTGCAGATGTAGTACTATTGTCGATGAATATATTAGTAAACGTGCTCCTAATTACTCAGAGGAACTCAATTTCAGTCACTCTTTCCAAAATATCTAAATAATTAATTATAATAATAAATCTAAGACAATCTAAATAACAACAAATATAAGATAAAAGTTACTTTCTAAAGCTGCAGGAATGTAGCGATTTCCAAAAATCAGAAATTTTGTTTTGTTAACCTTGCGTGAGAGTTTATTTATGTTGAACCATTGTTTTAGTTTCACTGATTTTCCCATTGACTATTTTTATAACGTCCCTGAGATTCTCCCCTGTGCATACTATACTTGTGTAGTTTGCATACAAAAAGTATAGAGTGTATTTTACACTATGTGTATGTCGTTTAGATATAGGATCAATTGTTTTGCACCCAATATTGACCCCCGTGTGGTACTCCACAGACGAAATTTAGCAGGGAAAATTTTCCAGTTGTACAAGCTGCTGCCGGTTTTTAATGTATTGTATTCCATATATTACCAATTTCTTTAATGAAATTTTGTGATCAAAAGCTTTTTTTAAGATCAATGAACAGTCCTACTATGAACTTCTTATTATCTGTGGTATTTATTATTTCTTCAGTTAGTTGCTTAATCGCCTTGGATGTTGATCTATTTTTTTTTAAACTATATTGATCGTGTGACAATAGTTTATGTTTCTCAACAAAAATGTCCAGCCTTGAGAGGAAGACTTTTCACAGTACTTTCAAAAAAAAGAAGCTTGATAGGACCTTTATTATTATTATGTGTGTTTTTCTGCCTTTTCTGTTGGAACAGCTGTTATGCAAGCACACTGGTGACATGGTGAAGAAGCTCCTCGGGTCATTCTGATTACAGTAACGGCGCAGGTGATGTCATTTCCTCTGGTCCCATCTGTTCTTTATTTCTGAAGAATACCTCAAAACCTACGTCCTCACAAACAAATATTTTACATGAAGATCCTGCAGTTTAATACGTATTTTACTACTTTTTCTAGCAGGTTTCTATTCTCTCCTGAGATAAGTAAAACTTTTGACTCCTTTTCCAAAGAATGAGCATCTATTGGCAATTCTGTGTTCACTTGGGTTTTCTTGTTCAGGCCTGCAGTGCCTCTGGCTTTAATCATTCTCCACTATGTAAACAACAACACGCATGTTAATGGAACTCCTCAGAGTGGTAGCTCTGGCCAAGCTAAAAGCCATCTGTCTTTATTTCAGATCCGCAGATATCCCATTTCTTCCTCCCGCAGGACGTTGCAGTAAGTAAGGAGCTTAGTTTCCAGAAACTTCTCGACATTTTAAAGTACAGCTTCTCACAGCCCAAAGAAACATACTTATCACCCAAAAATAATTTGAGGGTTTTGTCTTGTGCTATTCTCATCTATTAGGACCTATAATCCATGACACAAAAATTAGTCTTTCTCCATATTGAACAAAGCTACTTTTTGTATTTGCTGAAACTCAAGTAGCCTTGGCGTGCATTCTTCAGCACACAAAAATCTACTTGCTTCTCTGCTTAAGTCATACATTTGTACATCTAGTTTAGCAAAATTTACTTTTAGAAAGGCATTTCTGAAAAGACAAGTATTTAGTCTGTTCAAAAATGCATTTTAAGCTGCTAAAATGCAAGCGGCTGGCTTAATAAAGTAGAGACAACTTTTTTTTTACTATTAAATCAAACAAAAACACTAATAGACACAGTGAACATTTCATCTAGTTTATTTTGACATTTGTGGGGCTTTGTACAACAGTTTTTTTTCTTCTTGTTGCTGTGTCAATTTTAGTGAAAACTCTTGTATTAAAAAAAAATGTAAAAAAAAAAAGAACCATGATCACGCCTGCCACACATCGTTGTGCTCCATAATCATTTGCTTCATGAATATTTCACAGAGTTAAATGGAGAAACTGAATTGTCCCAACTCTTTAAGTTCTGCCTGCAGCTGTGAACCTCTCCCAGTGTAGCTATTACTAGCTAGAGAAGCTGTAATAAAAAGCTGGAGAGAGTCCCAAAAAAGTCTAAATGAAGCCTTTGCCGCTTTTCTTTGCATGGCTGTGAAATGATAGCTTCTTCTAATTGCCCTTGGTACTTTATGGGGGTGAGCACAAAGTCTAAGAGTTTTAATTATACATCTAAAGTGCAAAAACTATCTCTGGAGTTCACAATTTGTTTTGGCTCCTTGTTTTCCCTTGTGCAAGTTAAGTAAAATCGAGATCCTTGAGAGATTCCTTTGGAGATGCAGTGAGAATTCTTTTAAGGTTATTCAGAGAAAGCAATGACACAAATTCAGACTGGATGCCACAGCCCCTTACAACAAAATTACCTGATTTGGTTACTTGATTTAGGAGAACGATGGTGTCAGTCTCCTTTCCTTTGAACACACGCGTTTGCATCGTTTTGCAGACTGTATGCTTTGTTCACATCCCACATTACTGCAGCTAATCCAATGATATATTCAGAATCGTGCACATAGTTGAACTTGTGAGTCATACTGGGAAATGACACATCATGATTATGCTGCTGAATATGTCTCATTTTGCAGATCGGGTTGCAAAATAATACATAATAAGCTGGAGTTTTGTTTGTGTGGGAGTATATGCATAATGTTTACTTGGATTTCTTTATATTGGTAAACACATACTCTGTTTACAGCAAACTACACAGAATCTGGATATAAAAACTGTCAGATGAAAAAGTATAAACTCACAGGTATTATTAATGACAAGGATATTTGATTTGAAAAGTTTGACTGGTGGTGAAATGTTTGTTTCTTTAACATTTGTTCTCTAAGCTCTTGTACCTTCAGTCAGTGACTTTTCATTGTCAGTTTCAGCAGTCCTGTCACATCTGGCTTTCTAGCGCTCACTACTTTCATCACCAACTGACAGAAACCAAAAAATTCAGTGTTACTTCACAATTTTTTGGAGACGGAACCTGTGCCATGCCTGTCAAATTCTGTGCTTTAGTGTAGCCTAAAATGTTTCCTACTAAATGTTCTATTTCCAATGTTTTTTTTTTATTTTTTGTTTTTTTTACTACCCATGTTATCTGTTCAGATACCAAACTTTAGTCTCGGCACCATTCATCCCCTTTCACTTATACCACTGGTCCACTTTTGGTCCCTAGTCCCATTAGTTTCACTCTGTTTGTCCAATTTCATTTCAGGTGTGCGATGATATCTCTGCCAGGATATGCCCTCTGCACACAGCAGGCAACGCTGTCAAGTCAGGAGCTGCCAATTCCACCAAGATTTGGCTGAAATGTGTGAAACCTTTCAACAATGCAGGGCATTCAATTCCTAAATTATGTGATCATTTTAGAGAAAACAAGACTAATCTCTGGTGTCTTGGTGAACTGGACAAGGAGTGCTACAAATAATAGTGACAGAAAATGAACAAATCCACCCACAAAACTGGTTTATTCTTCTAAAAGATTTATGTCTGTGAAGACTCTCATTCATCCAGGTTAATTCCATCGCAGTAGTAGGTTTAGAAATGGTCAACTGGACTTGGTTTTTTAAAGTAAATGACAATTTTTAAACCTACCGTACTACTGCTTATAAAAGATTAGCAAAATGATAGAAAACATGCCAAACCCAACAAATCTGATGTGGATAAAATCCAGTATAGAGTCTGTTACTTTTACAATTTCTGAAATAGAATTTGATGAGCACTGACTGACAGCCCAAACTGGGCAAACAGATGAGCGCTGAACCCTTTTGCGTTGGACAGGTTTTACTATTACAAAAATAGGTTATGAATTTTTGGATAGCCAGGGTCTAAATTTGTATCAACCCCTTTTTGTTTTTTTATTTTTTATTTGATTTGATACATTTTGTGTTTTAAGTTTATATACATATTTTTAATAGAATTTGTATTTACAGTCACCGGCTATTTTCTTAGCTCTACCTTGCTAGTGGCGGGTTGGACCCCCCTTTGTCTTCAGAACTGCCTTAATCCTTGATGGCAATAATTTAACAATGTCCTGAAAACATTCCTCAGTTTGGTCCATATTGACACGATAGCATCACACAGTTGCTGCAGATTTGTCGGTTGCACATCCATGATGCCAATCCTGTTCACTCACATCCCAAAGGTGATCTACTGGGTTGAGATCAAGTGACTGTGGAGGACATTTGAGTCCAGTGAACTTATTGTCATGTTCAAGAAACCAGTCTGAGATGATTCTAGCTTTATGACATGGAGCATTATCCTGCTGGGAGTAGCCATCAGAAGATGGTACACCTGTCAGAAAGGGATGGACATGGTCAGCAGCAATAGTCAGGTAGGCTGTGGTGTTGGAACCATGCTCAACTGAAACAAATGTGACCAAAGTTTGCCAAGAAAACATCCCCGAAATCATTACACTTCCACCACCAACTTGAACTGTTGATACAAAGCACGATGGATCCATGCTTTCATGTAGTTGACGCCAAATTCTGACTATCATCTGAATGTGGCAGCACAAATGGAGACTCATCAGACCAGACAATGTTTTTCCAATCTTCTATGGTCCAGTTCTGGTGAGTCTGTGTGAATTGTAGCCTCAGTTTCCTGTTCTTAGCTGACAGGAGTGGTACCCGGTGTGGTTTTCTGCTGCTGTAGCCCATCTGCATCAAGGTTGGACGTGTTGTGCATTCAGAGATGATCTTCTGCAGACCTCGGTCGGTTCCAGTAGTTCTTTGATTTCCTGTTGTCTTTCTATCTGCTGGAACCGGTCTGACCATTCTCCTCTGATCTCTGGCATCAACAAGGTGTTTCTGCCCACAGAACTTCAGCTCACTGGATATTTTCTCTTTTGCGCAACATTCTCTGTAAACCCTAGAGATGGTTGTGGGTGAAAATCTCAGTAGGTCAGCGGTTTTCTATAGGTTAAAATGAAATTTAAAAAAAGAACTCTTACACTCACACTAGTCTTGTTTTTTTCTTACCATTTCCTTTTATTCATTTATTTATTTTTAGGAAACTTAATTTAGAAATGTAGGAGTAAAGTCTTTGACTAAATCTACTGTCAGTCTGAAGTGGTTCCTCATGAGTGTTTGGCATTTAAGTAGCTCAAATATAAGGTAATGCATTGAAAGTGAATCCAATGCCATCACCACAAAGCTCAGTTGAGGTCTTTGTTTCTCAGAAAGCAGCTACAAAAAGAGATCAATTCTTGCAACCCCCCACAAATCTGCGGTTCATTTGCATACGCTTTCCACAGTATAGTGGAAGTGGAACACTCAAAGCTAACATGAACATGAGATGTAAACTGCAAGTTGAACATTTCTGAAGTACTTTTAGATTGAAGCTTTTTTTCCGTTAACTTCAGTCCCATGGTTCTAAATGCACAAAAAACACACTGGTGGTTTAAAACCACTGTGCACATTTGTCTGAGTTTGCTTTTAGATCTGGGATGTTAGAGTTAATGTGTTGAAATGATTTCACCACAGATTTACATCTGGTCTTTATGTGCATGACAACAACATAAAAATAGCAAAATCTCATTATCGGCTGTGGGCATCGGTTGACATTTTGTGCGTCCAGTTCTCTGCAGAATCTCAAAAAGAAAAGAGCTTTTGTGAGATGGCAGCGAAGTGATAAAATATTCAGCTCTTCATCTGGATCTGTTATTTGTTTGAACAGCATAGTCATACAAATGTACAGATAGGCACAACCAGATATGAGGGGTAAGGTGTAATAAGATCTGTGGGCACTGAAATGTCAACGGAAATCAAAGTTTTGATGTGTCTGCAAATTTAAAACATGCTCTATGTCAGAAGCTAAAACAAATATTTTCATGAAAAGTAGAAAAGTTTGCCTTTAAAACTTTAATGCTGTGATTTTCTTTGTTATTTCTGTGTTCTGGATTGCTCTTTGTTAATAGATACTGTCTAAGACAGTCTGGAGACTTGGAGTGTGTGTATGATTGACACAGAGATTTGTAAATCAGTTTGCCTAAAGTTTAAAACCAATTCTTGAGGATAATCAATAACTGTAATCAGCAATAGTCCTCTTACTATTAATATGTATATTTTTTTTATGTCGGGCTACACACCTCAGCATTCTTTGTAAATGATAAGCCTTGTTCCGAAGACAAATGTCAATCTGACTTTCTTCAGATTTGACAGAAATAAGAAGGCATAAAAATATTTCATTCTAAAGAAGAATGAATGCTTAAAAATGCTGAACATCTATCATTACAAGAATCTAATTTTTGAGCTTTTAAGTGTATTATAATGTTAATTCCTCACAAAAAAAGAAAAAACACAAAACACGTTGATGTGTTGAGTATTTCTCTAAAAACCTGACGTCTGAGGACCAGCCCCTCCAAATCCACCAAAACGTGCGGCTCCTCACATTCAGACATAGATAAGTTAGGGACGGCCCCTTCCAGAAAGAGCTGCGCTGCCGGCTCCGTCCCCAGGCTAATGCACACACTTTCTCCACAGAGCTAGCAGTGATCGACAAAATGCTTCTGCAAAAGTGCGGATATATATTTTCGTGGGCGAAACGCAGACACACTGCTGAGGCCTACTCTAGGCTGACGTCATGAAATGGGCGGCACCCAAAAGGTGGTTCTTCAGAGATTGAGCCGACTTACTTTCGTGAAGTCGTCCAAATAACTCATATTGCTTAAAAAATGTTTTTTAGTGTATATGGACATAGTTTACTCTGAAAGGTTTGAGAAAAAGCATCATATAGGCCCTTTAACAAAAAAGCTAACAGCACATTAAGTTGAATAAAAACAATATGCACTAGTTTTACATTTTCCCTCTGTTTTATAGCTAACATTGTCATTTACATGTAGTCGTGTAGCCTCAATTTATTGACTAAAATGTACTTATGCGTCATGTGATTCTCATATTGATATTGTGAAATTATAACAAAAATGTCTTCATTTTTTGGGGTTTCTTTAATTTTATAACTTCCTCCAAACTGGTTATTAAAGAGCGCATATGATTGGTTGCATTCAAAAAAACAAAAATAATAACACAAGATGGCATGTGGCACAAAAAAATAGGACTGCGAGCCAGGCTGGATTCATGCTAGGATGTTTGTTAAGCTGCTCCCTGTCTAAGCAGGCATCGCTGCACAGTGGGATGGCAATGTCAAAACAAAGATGACTTTGTTATCAAAGCCATGACATGATGTAATGCGCTGCGCCTGTCTTTCAGTGAGCTGTGACTGGATACAAATTAATCAGAGCCGGGGACAGACACAGCAGTTGGTCTCAGCCCACGAAGGCTGGGTGGCTCTTAATGACTCTGCTGTGTCTTTTATTTACAATTGGTGGACACGAAAACAGCCGTCGCTTCTACTTTGAGTCAAATCATGAAGTGTAGTTTCCAGGTAGAAAAGATAAACTACTGGCTTAACTGATTACCCTTTTTAGCGTGAAAACGTAAAATCTTACTAGCTATATATACGGTTTTAGAAAAACAGCATTTCAGTCCACCAGAAGTTAAACCCTACAGATGAACAAGATCGAGGACTTCAACTGAGAAAGAAAATATCATTTTTCACACACCATTCAGTCGTGTTTTATTGTTAATCATGAAGCAACAACCTCAAATAGATGAAATCTCTCTCATTCGATTCTTTTGGATTCCACCCGTTTCCATCTGGTGCAGTTTTAGAGGCTGCTTCAGGTATGACAATAGGATATGTGTTTTGTATAAGAATGTTTAGGAAGTTGGGAGCATTTTAAATAATCCAATAAAAAACATGGCACAAGGTTGTGTGTTCATTTTGTGTTGTGTTTTTTGTTTTTTTTTCAAACACAAGACAGCTATCTTGTCACAAGCTGTTAATCAGTGCAAGTCCACATCCGATTTTAACCAAAACTCACATGACTTAGCTTCAAATTTCAGTAAATGTCATCATTTCACAACATTGAAAATATTTTGACAACGTTTGCAGAATAGACCCAAGGTTTGAAAGTATTAAAAATAGATTTAGTTATTTCTGTGACACAAACTGAGCTCTAAACAAACTACAGGAAATACAGGAAAGTCGCATTTGGTGAGCTTTCTCTACTCCCACCTTCTCCCATCTCTCTGGTCCTCTAATTCAACAAAACAGGAAGTGATGCTCTGAGGAGCCTGCATCCTGAGCATGGCTGCTGTCAGTAATGCACACCACTGAGCTGCAGAAAGCTTCACTTTAATGCAGTTTCATGTAAGATGATGAGGCAGAGAAGGAACATATTTGGATGCAATGATATGACATTGACATGTCACTGCACAGAACAGATGGTGCAGAAGTTTCTTTGTCATACTTTTTACAGGATTGCAATTAGGAGTTTCTGTCTATTTTAATTGCCCAAAAGTGACTCAAGCAAAATAAATTTGCATGTCCTATTTCTGCTGATCAGTTAGTTCTAAAGCATTTTGAATTACACTCTGCCAATGCAGAAAAAAAATCCTATTGGATTATGACTGAAAATGAGATTTAGTGGAGTCAACGAATAAAAAAAAAAGTTCAATTAAAATCAGAAAAAAGGAGGCAGAGGAAGAGTGAAGGAGTGTTTGATGTATTTTGGGGATTTGGCATGGGTGCAGAATTAGAGGTTTCAGAGGAATTGCTCTCTTTTATTAATTGTGCATCTTAGAATAATCTAAGTATTAATTTAGTCTCTGACACAAGTAGGACTATTGTCTAGAGTTTTACAAAAAAAAAAAAACTGATCACATAAGCTGAAATAAAAAACTTCAAGGCCCCCCAGTACAAGATATCTTAAAATTTATCCACACCACTTTAGGTCATTTACATTCAGTTTCAATTTAACTTTTAACAAACTAGATTGGAGAAAAAGAGATCTGTAAAACCAGAAAGATGGCTCTCTTCGAGGGATCATGGATCCACAACTTGCTAATGAGAGCCACATTTCATGTTCTCTCTTTTGAATTATTAAAACGGATCTAAAAGATTTACGCTCAAACTGAAATTTTACCCCAAAAAATGGTGCACAGATGCAAGATTATTACAACATATTGCTTAACTGCTTTGATGCCTGCGCACACTGTGCATCAAATTCCTCCCTTATAAGCTGACACGTCCCAATGCAAGCAGGCCAAAATCAAAGCTCGTTTATTCTCTGCATGCACCTATAGGCGTTACCATAATGCATCTTTTCTGCAAAGAATAAAAGACATATTGCAACCATATGCATGTTTTGAACTTGATCATAAACTCATGTTTGAGAAAAATGTACATTGAAATGACAAATTTTATTGTTACAGTTGTTCATCAACAGTTTACTCTTCTGTTTGCCTGAGCTCAAACATGCAAACCAAAACACATTTTACAGACTTTATATACATTTTGAAACAAACATGCTTTACCCGCCATCTGGATTATTGATCAAGTCTTTAAACCTGCAGTGCTTGTCTGCATAATTAAGCGCTTTTACAAGTCTATGGAAGTCTTCCTGTGTTTTGGTGGGCTGCAGTGTCACAAAAAAGGAGTTAGTTTGTGTTAGGATGGGCTTTTTAGAGACGGTTGCTTCAACTGAGGAGTTTTGGAGCTTAACCCACTAACGGCACCTTTGCCTTGAGGCAACACCTTAAATTGCATTTCCTTTTCCTCTTAATCTTCTCAATTTTCTCCTTGCTCTTTGCTGTCTTTTCTTTGACTTTCTGCTCTCCCCATCCCGTCCTTGTGTCCATCCTGCAAAGATCATTCTGTTGCATTGGACTTTTTTTTTTTTAACCCTAAACTTGGCCATTAAAGTAGTACTATAATAATTCATTACACACTGCAAGGGGATGGAAGTTCTTTGGAGTCTGACAAATACATGGAAAAAAAATGATTGAGACGATTCAAGTTAGAGATCTTGAAAAGAAGCAAATATATTGTTTTTTATAACGGAAACAAAAGAAATGTCTCCATTGATAATTCATTTAGTTGAATTTAAATCAAATAAAAAAAGTTTATTAGTAAGCTCACATGTTTGAGTTTTGCAATTACTGCTGGCCAGCCAACTGAGCTGGCCAGCGTGAAAAAGAAGGCTATCCAGAATAATCCCCCAAATACAATGGACTTTCTTTTTTAATAATTCAACTTTGAAATATATTATCCATTGATTTATTTCTTCTTAGCTGAATGTGTGCTGCTCTTAAATATGTAATCTCTTGAAAAGAAGCCAAACAAACAAAAAAGGGTCCTGTAATAGTGTAAATAGTGCAAAACTGGTGCAACACGAACTGATTATGCAGTTAAGGACTCGACTGGTGAGCTCAGTCTGACGAGGAACGTCAGTCCAACTGACATTTGCTGTTAGCAGGGGATGGATTCCTGTGGAGAGGTAGAAAAGAGGGTAAGCACAGAGAGGTAAAGGTTAAGTGTGACCGAGGGCACAGGAATGGACAGACTGACAGCGAGGTTTTGCAGGGGTGAATGATGTTGGGCCATCATGGGTGTACCGTACAGGCATGTAGCATTCACATCAACTCATTGTCCTTCACAGTTTCATACAGACCAGCGTATTCCCCGACTTGTTCTTTCATTATCTGTGTCTGCCGTGTCCTCACATGCCTGAATTCATGCATGCATGCTCACAGCTGGTGTCAGCTTCTTGCTGATGGGCTGCCATTTTTTAGTCTGCATCTAATGGCTAATTAGGATCTGGTTAATGATCTCCTTTTCTCCTTAACTTCCTCTTTCTCTCCGTTTCTCATCCATATACGATCCAGTGAGGATTGGCTCTAAAGGGCAAGGGGTGGGGAGTCATCATGAAGCAATCCAGTCCTTTTTCTCAAACGTTCTATGGGAAACAGATGGAAGAAGAACATGGAAGGAATCTGCAGCTGCTTTCTGTTCTCTCTTTGTCTCCTCTTTAAAGATGGATGGATAGACTTCCACTGTTTCTACAGATGTCCCGCCTGTTCTTTGTTTGTTTCTGCAGGATGCGTTGTAAATGCTTGTCACAGGGATGATTTTTTAGTTGACTGCTTCATCACAGTACGGAGAAATATGTTTTGTAAAACCCCTTTTGAAGCAGAAATGATTCCAAAGCTCAAGAAGGAACATTATTAATTGGTTACTGAATTGCGCGACACACCGCTTCATCATTGACACATTTACCACTTAATTAGAAAAACATTAAAAGAGACGCACCATGGAGGGTTTCGGATGATTTAAACACCCCAAATTCTCTAATTCCTTCCTGTTATCATTTGAAATCTTCCATAAACTGTCACGACTTTTAAGTTGAGTTTTCAAAGCAGAGGGTGCTAATCACTAAAATTAAGAATGAGCATATTTTAAATTAAACTGTTGTGTTTCAGGCGTCCTCTCAGAGTCGGTGAGCTGTTTCTTTTTTTTTTTTTTTTGTGATGTGCCTTATTTGCTGTTCTGTTCATTGCTTCTGTGAATTCAGGCACCAACATTTCTAGTTTCTTTTGGATTATCCTGGACCTTCGGTTCCATTCTGACATTGATGTGACCGGAGAATCACAGACGACCTGCTGTGTTTTTCAGAAAAGCCTTCTAAGAACAGCATCTAGCGTATACGGACACATGGCCATTTTCATATATTTTAATAGAAAAATGCCTTTTTCATCTATTGTGTGTCTTAAAAAAAAAAAAAGAGTTTTGCATATATTTCACACAATATAAACGGTTTTAGTCCTTTACTTATATTTTTCAATATAAAAAGCCTTTCCCCCTAAAAATGACACATTAATAATAAAAATTGGAATGGAAGCTAATATTCTTTGTGATCCTCTGTTCATCAGTCTCCAATTGTTTCAGTTTTGCACCACTTTTTCGATTAATTATGAAACTATAATATTTTCTTTTTTGTGTGAAAGAAGGCTTGGCTGTAAGCACCAGAGAACTGAAAATCAGACTTTTTCATTTTAGCTCCTTAAAGTGGATTAATGTATTCCAGAAGAAAATTCAAGTGTAGGCAAAACATAAGTAGGCAAAAGAGCTGCTGGTAAATAATATGTTTTTCTGAGAAATTAAATATTTTTAAAATGTTCGTTTAAAATTCTTTTCTCCCAATAGCTGCCGCCATCAAAGAGTGTGGCTAAATTCCAGTGCTCTCAATTTGTCTTGCAGCTAAAACACAACATGTTGCAGCTTTACCTAAAGTGTCACAGCTTGTGTGTGTGTGTGTTTGTGTGCATGCACTAGAAAGCAGTGTACAGCTTGTCAGTTTGATGCAGGGGTAATCAGCCTGGCTAATGGAGTCCTCAGGCAATTAATGAGTGCCTCAACTCCACTGAAGATGAGACATAAAGAATACACACACCCAAACAAACAAGCACAAACACCCATACACTCATCACACACATAAACCTCCACACTGATTCACTAAACTTCTCAAACCACCCAAGTCAGCATTTCCATTTAAAACCAATTACTGAGGGCATATTTCATTTTCTAGTAGATCTCCACTAGCTACACAGAACAACAGAGCAAGTCATTGCAGCCATCAGTCATCAATGACAATTAATCAATACAATAATGCAACTCACTATAGAAAGCTGGTGAATGCACCAACAGCATCTGACAAACAACAAACAAACAAACAAACAAGTGTAAACTTTGTAGAACTGCACATTGAAATAGTTTAAAAGAATTTGAAACATCTCTAGTTGTATTGATATGAAATGAGAAATACTAGATATGTTTCATCTATATTCATCTTTTACCCACTTATTCCTGTGCAAGGTCACTGGAATCCTAGCTACACAAGGGCAAAGACGAAGTTACCCTGGACAGTTCACCAGTCCATAGCAGGGCCATTGAGAAACAGTCAACCACAGACACACCCAAGGGGCAATTTACAATCAGCCAGTGAAGCATGTTTTTGGACTGTGGGAAGAAGCTAGAGTGCCCAGAGATGGGGCATGACAGACATGGGGATAACATGGAAACCAAGCCAAGATTAAAGATTTATAGGTTTCAACCAGCTGTGAGGCCAGAGTCGGATCCACTGTATCTGTCACCAATGAGTGGTGAAGGACCCCATATGCAGGAGACCGGGCTTGTGGCGAAAAATTCAAAGAGTTATAAACAAACTTAAACTGCACTCATCTCTGTGCAAAAGGACGCAGGAGTAATTCTCTATAAGATATCATGGACTCATATCATGGAATACTCGCACTGACCCACTGCTCACTGCAAACTCTTTGTCCATTTACAAAACCAAATGAAAAATAGACGGTTAGCCACATACTACGTATTCTGTGTACATCACCTTTTTTCTTTAATTGCTTGTCTTTTGCTTATCTGGGTGTGACTGAACATGGTTTTTCCTCTTCCCTGCACATTTTACTGTTCTTTTCTATGTAAATGTTCAAGTTTATCTTCTGTTTTATTATCTTCTCTTGAGTCATGACGCCATTCGTGTGCTGAATAAATAAATAAAATAAAAATAAATGTGACAAAGCCCATGTAAGGGTTTGAAAACAATGCCTGAGCTCAGATCAAACTGGAGAGGTGTCAAATGACTGTTGCATTTCGGGTGCCGTTATGTCATTATCTGTTTCGAATCATCACGGTCTCTCCATGCAACATAGAATTATTATTCAATGTAAGGTAACAGTTTGGCAATCTTGTCGATTTAAAATCTCATCCACAATTTCCCTCAATCGATTTCCTTTTTCCTCTATTTCTTTGTTTTTTAGACATCAAACGTTGGTGTCTTTTCTGATTGGTGGCTGGAGATCTCTGGATAGGACAGCATTTAAAAGCTTCGCCTAACAATGGATATATGCTAAGTCTTGCCTCCTATAGTAGAGTGATGAGCACCAAGCGTTTTGATAAAAAATGCGGGAGGAATCAAAAAGGATTCTGAATCGACTGTTTGGGATCACTGAGTATCTCACCATATCCCTGAAAAGGTTAGATATGTGCACAATACAAAGTCAATGTAGAGGCATCTCAGAACAAAAGATCCCGATGTTTTATCCAGTCTGAGCTCAACTTAACCCTGTGCTGAATCTCATTTGTTTGTCTTCTTTCTCCGAACATTCCACAAAATCAAATCTTTTGATCTACCAACCGTTCCTTTTACTGCTATCACTACTGGGGACCCACTCCAATCATCTTTTGATCTATTTTGAAGGCGTTCCCAGTGGTCTTTAAGTGTAATTATACAGTTTTTAGCCACACAAAAAAAAAATATTTAGATTTCTTGGACATAGTTTCTGCAGAGCGGCAGTAGTTCATCAGAAATTCACTCATGAGTTGTGAGAACGACTGTTGGTGCGAAGTAAGCCTGTCTTAATTTCACTTGATCCATCTGTTTACACTCTCTCCGGCTAGCTTACAATCCCAACCTAACATTACAAAAATGACGAGTGATGTTGGAGCTGTCCAGAAATTTTGAGTCAGATTCAGATGAGGAAAACAGAGGAGGAAACAAAAACGTTCATAGATCTATTTGTCTGCAAGTGGATGCATCAGAATAGAGCAGAGCAGGGAGCTTGTGACCTGTTGATTGTTGCAACTACGTCACTGCTACAGGCTTTTTGCAATGGCATTTTTTTGGTCTGCTGCTGATTCACAATGATTTGAATAAAGAAATACTCAGAAATGTAATTTTGAGCTTAATTTTAAATAGGTCCTCCGTCACAAGGACATGTTAAAAACACCAAAACCACCATTTTTATTGGAGTAGGTCATTAAACCTATAACACTGGAGATATAGCTGCTAACATCTAAGCAGTGGTGGGCTGTCAGGGCCTTCAAGGCCTTCTCTGAAGGCCTAAAAAAATATCTGAATCATGTGTTAATTATATTCTGTCACCATACTCATTAAATTATTCCAAATTGTCTGTCCATTCCCTTTTATTGTGTTAATGATGGTTATGCTGTTTCCAGACAGACGTGTTTTCACATTGGAGTATTTAACCAATTGCATTTCTGCTGTCCTTTGTTGCTAGGCAGGCTAAATTATCCTTCTCAACCCATTCTGAAGGGCTCCCTAATGCAAAATCAATGTCGGTCATTCATTTCCTTCAACCAATCAGATTGTGAGTTGTTGTCAGCAGGGCCTTCTAGCAGGCTTCGGCAACGTCCCAGTTTTCAGACCTTCTGATTGGACGCACTCTCCAAACTTTTGAGGAAAGCAGAACGAAGCACCAGGTGGGGGAAGGAAACAAAGTTTCATAATGAAAAGGTGAAGAAAACAGAGAAATCTTAAAAAAGACTGAAGGACTGTCATTTTTTTGGGCAAGCAAGAACTTTCATTTCAGGGACACGATGAAAGCGCTGGATCCTGCAACAGAGGAAACTACTTGGAGCTCTTTTGTCTCTGAGAGCAACACAGATTTACATTACCTTCCCTCTACTAATAATAAAGGGTTTAGTGGGACTTCCGGTAAAATACTAAACGAACTGATCAGTGCAAATGCAAAAGTGACAGAAGAAGAAATCAGAAGGGAAGTGAAAAAAGCCCCGTTTGTCTCTGTAATGAGACGACAGACTCAAGTAACGCTGGACAGCAGCGACGGTGAGTGAGTAAAATGATAAATATCATAAAAAATAATAAACCAAATTTATGTGGTTATTTTCAATAATTTTTGCTGGCTGTGGTTGCATCACAAGATTTGTTAACTGTTTTGTTCTTTCAATTCATTTGGAGGCATTTGTTGTGGCTAAAGGAATTTTCAATATGCAATGCAAAGCTCGTTTCTGCATCGTAAAACGGTTCATGAGGGGTTGAGTGATTCAGACATAGCACTATGCTGAAGGTCCAGGTGTGTAATGCACGGTCCGCCACTGCATTAAAGTGACACACACTTTTTGACATACCATAACTCCCCAACCATTCACAAAAAAAAACGTGAATAAGCCGATTCTGACGTGGGGAAAAGTGACCTTTCACATCAGCTTTGCACTGATTTGCAACACATACCGTAAAGTGTTGTATAACAGTGCAAAGCTGCTTTTCTCTGTGACAGAATCAGCTGATTTACATCGAACAGAGATCTGACGTTCTACCTCTGCACCTTACAAAACCGAAAAAGGGCAATATCCTTTCAAAACTACTGTGCAGCCCCTGTTTCATCGAATACATTTGTGCTAATTCTTTAAGGTTTGTGTATGTCTGACCTGCAACCAGTTGTCAATGTAATTATGTCTGAAATCCAGGGCATAATTAAATTGTCCAGGGGCCTCATTTATAAACGTTGCGTACGCACAAAAGAAGGCGTACGCCACTCTCTACGCAATAGTTGAGATTTATAAAAAGCAAACTTGACGGGAAAATGTGCGGTCCTCCACGCAAGCTCTGACCCAGGCGTACGCACAAAAACGGGTGAAATGAGAAACGGCGACACCGTCGGCAGATGGAAGAAACACGTGAAAGTGAAAATGACAATACTGCCTCTCATAAATAACATGAAGACTTCACAAAGCAAGTCTTACAATTAACAGCTACACCAACACCCGTTTGATCGATCAGCAGTGAAACAAACAAAACAATCAAACGAAAATTACAACAGAAATTCAAATGAACACTTATTTGGAAAAAGAAAAGTGAAATATGTTCTGCGATATTGGCATGTTGTGCAATTCATCCTCATAAATAATATAGTTAACAGAACGAAATAATGTACAAAACTGATATTCCCGTCAATGTGTCCGTCTGGAGGAGCAGACACAGGTGCGGGCGTGCGGACGGACGGACGGACGTACTAATTATCCAATGGGGAAAGTTGTTTTCATAGTAATACATTTCTTCATAAGCTACAGAATTATGGTATTCATGCATATGCCTTTAGTTTGTTTTATTTTTGATAAAACAATGTATGGCGTATGTCTCAACCATTCAGAAAGCAACAAGAAATTACATTTGCGCTGATCAATTTCCCATTTCCACGTTTATTATTACTGACATCTGTAGCTTGTCAGATGTAATTAAATGGATGGAAATAAAATACCCCATCACAATGCGTAATGACGCACAATGGCTGATCTTAGAAGATGTGGCAAATGGAAGAATTCGGAGTGAACGCATTTTTAGACAGCAAGAAGACGTGCTGGCAAATGAGGACGAGTGGCTTATGAGCCAGTTCCGACTTCCTCCAGCCGTCCTGTTGGACCTCTGCGGGCTTTTGGGCCCGGCGTTACAGAGGAGCACTCGGAGGAACCACGCGTGTCACCCGGTGCATCTGGCGCTCCGGTGTCCCCCCCCGCCGCCCCCCCCCGATGGAGCGCTGTAGCCTCACAACCTCGAATGGTTGTGAGGCTACAGCATTTACGGCGTCCGCCACCGTTTGCCGCTCACGTGCCTTTTTGGCATTAGTAATGCCCACACTGTGCCCTCCAAACAACACTTTTCTCCTTTTTTCCACCTCGCCAACGATAACTTCTACTTCACATTGAGTAAAGTTACGTTTTTTTTTCATTTCCTCTCTGTGTTTGCCATGATTTCCCAATCAATGAATATTCATTTGTGGGCGTTTCACGGACTATTTATGGACAAATATGGGCGTGTCACGAAGCCGCAAAAAGCTGCGCTGCATTTAGAATCGGTTGTGATTTATTAAGGGAAAGATGCGTAGGATGTGCGTGCGCACGGTTTTATAAATCCGAATATTTCTGTGCGTACGCACGTCCTATGTTTCATCCGTACGCCATTTCTGACGCAAATCCTACGCAAAGCTTTATAAATGAGGCCCCAGGGGCCCAGATTTTAACGCCAACACATCCTCACTTCTTTGTTTTGTTGTTATTTATATTTTAAAACAACCACTGTGATGACACCCATTTGCTAAAATAAAAAAGTAATAAATATGAACACTTCACAAAGACTATTTACCAATCCACCGTGTTCATAAGATGAACACTGCGATGATTATAATAAATAAATTAAATTTTTTTTAAATAAAAATGCATTGTGTTCCACATTTGCCAATTTAGTGATTATTGATGCACCCTGGTTTTTCACAAAGACTTCTGGGAAATTTCCAGAGCACTGGATTTTGGAAATGTGAATTTAGAAAGCCCTAAAAAAATGGCAAATGGCTGTAGTGAGCTATAGCTGGGGAGTAGTGTTTGATTTCAGTCATAGCTAAATGCTGCCTAAAGTTTTGAGTAACTTGAGGAAATAGGTCTTACTTTAGTCTTGATACATTTGCCACATATCCTCTGATGGGGGTGTTTGTCTTTGATCTCATTTATGAGTGTAATGATCAGCCGTTAGTGTTAAGCCATGTTCTGTAAATTCCCATGGAGAAGACACAAATCCCAGCTGGTGGACAGAATCCGGGCCCCTGCTCATGTTGCAGAACTGTCACATGATTCAAGCATGGCAAATAAACCAATGACAGGACAGATTACATTTGAGTTGTTGACGTCTCTTTAGCCCCCGGAAATGACACAACGCTAAAAGGACAACGAATAAGTAAAGATAGCCAAGAAAACAAACAAATACAAAGTAATTAGCTTTTATCAAATGAAAAATATTGTTTTACAAAATTTTGTAATAATGCCATTAAGTTCTTTAGGTATTCCATTTCCAAGCGCAAATCACTAAATTGAATCATCTATTAATAATGAATAATACAATTTCTCTTTAAAAATTTAAAATGTGATTACAATAGCCTTTGCAATTTAATTGTAAATGAATTGTTTAATTAGAAATCAAGTTTAGTTGTTTTTATTTTTATTTCACATTCCATTACTGATTATCAAGCTGTTACTATTTCAAAGACCTGCATCATCCAGCTCCATGCAGCACACATCCAGAACTGCTGGAGGCATGGACTGAGCAAGTTCTGATGATTGACCTTCTCTTTTCTTCATATAAAGAAAGAGGCTAGAGGGGGAAAAAATAAAACTTTGTTTGACCTCAGGAGAAACATTCTACATTACTGTTAAGTTACTGGATAAATGCACAGTAGACAAGGCATTTTTTATCTCCGTGCTAAAAATCCAAACTGGAAGAACACAGCTTCAGATAATTAAGCTACATTTATGACCAGCTGACAGCAAAAGGAAAAGGTCACACTTCTCTGGACTGAAATGGGAGCTTTTTCGATTTCCTTTCCTCTCTCTGTCGGAAAACTCTGGCTCGTCATAAACCTCCTTCTGGTCTCAGTTCAGAGAATCTCTTGCATTTGTTTCCCGTAGGCGGAATGCCTGATGCTTTAATGCAGACCTTTCTGTGTGGACTTTTTTACTCTGTCCAAAAATGTAACTAATGTCACTGAATGAGTCTGACTAAATTAAGGTGTGTACAAGTAACACCTTTAATATCTTTTTCACGATGCAAATGAGCACTAGCAGAATAACTAGCTGCTTTGAATGTTTAAAATAATTTCTTTTTAAGAACATACACATGTAAGGGATAATGGTCAACAAGTTGTCCATTATCTAAGGGTTGATGGCCGACGAAGTATGCATTATCACTTTTTAACGCACAAGGCACCGCACCAACGCTGCAGTCAAGATTCTGCGACATAAAGCCATATATGCTGATCTTTCTGATGGGATGAATAAAGCATCAGTTCAGAGAGAAAGTTCACCTCTTACCGCTTGTTTTTGTCCAAATGATGAAGCTCAAGGTTGTTTTAAGGACGCTGGCGCAGTGACACAGAAGATTTAAGATAGGTTACCGGAACTGATTTTTAAGGCGTTCGGTTATCACTGTGCGTTATCACTTTTTAATGCACACCCAGTAGCCAATCAGAGTCGAGTATTCACCTGGACCATGGTATAACAAAAATTAACGAACGACGCAAAAGCCTGAACCATCCGACACTTCGTAGGCCATTTTCTTGCACTATGGTCACTTACAAAAGACATGAATATTCAATCCATTTCTAGTATTTTATTCTTTTTATGTTGATATATATGCTGATGGTCTCGATGGGTTAAATAAAGAATCAGTTCAGAGAGAAAGTTAACGTCTTTTTTTTTTGTCCAAATGATGATGAAAGTTTGTTTTAAATAAGTGATATAGAACATTTGGACTGTGTGATCAGCCCTTTTTTCTTAGGTGTACATCATCACTGTGGATTATCACTTTTTAATCCACACCCAGCAGTCAATCAGAATCCAGTATTTACCCGGACCATGGTGTAAATCAAAATTACTAACATTTAAATTGTTTAAAAAGAAAACTCTTCTTTCATCACTGATAGTTTTGGACTTTTTCATCTTCGACATTTTATGCTACAGTTTGTACATTAAGAACAACTTCCTGGCATTTGTCATCAGTTAGGCTGAAAAAAATCAGCATCTGACTGTACAAAGTTACATTTTTTACAACTTGTGGGTTTTTCTTTTTTTTTTACTGTTGACCCCCAGACAAAAACCCCATGGAGCATTGCAGCTTTATCAGCACCAACTCCCTGCAAGCTGCTGTGAGATGCCTTTTAGTCCTCAAACCTTCATGTTTGATTGCCCTCCCATGTGAGCTTTACATCACCTCTGATGATGCCACTTCTTAATACATAGAAACATACAGAAAAACAACTGCTGAAATCTGAAACCACTAGGCTTACAGCGTCAAGTTTTCCAAATAAGACGGATAGGAACTGCTGCATCAACCCTTTAGTCCACGGCTGCCCAAACTCAGCCTATGTCTAGTTGGATAACCATTTCCAGCATGTCCCTGGATCTAACAACTCCCAAATTTTAAGGTTAATATGGGTCTCAACTCACTTTATGCAAATGTCTACAAACTTTATTTTGTACTAATGTTTTTTTTTTGCTGGATCATCACTGTCTCTTTGGCATCTGGGCAAAACCTACACCTGAGATGATACCTGCTGCATCCCACAGCCTATATTGATTTATAACGTATATCCTCTGTGCATTATCTGGCCTTTCCCCACTTTGCTAAAGTACTTGACATCAGACACTTGTAGGCGAAAGGAGTCTGTCCTTCCAGTTTGTTTGATGCTCTCTGGTTTTTGTTTGGCAGACATCTCTATCTGCCTTCCCGAGACACTGGTATTTGTTGTCATCATTAGTTTCTATTTACACCTTTGACTAATGTAGTCTTTGCGTTGACAACCTGATTTCACCTTCACATTCAGTTACTTTTTAGATATGTTGCCAGTTGGTCTGTTCCATGTGACCTCGTGATTCCTGTATGGCTGCTTCATTCAAAGGTACTGCAGCTGTCTCCTACATCTGCATCATGTTTCTCTGTGGTTGTGTAGTAACTGATTGGTTGTTGGATGGCCTCTCTGGATTGAGAGTCTCGAGTCTTTTGCCTACTCCAGCTTACTTATCTAGAAGCTTGCACACTTTTTTTAGCCTGTGGAGCGCAGACAACCTTTGGATGTAGAAGATGTCAACACTTTTTATGCTTTCAGTTGCAGCAACCACTGGCCATCTACCTCCATTATAAAGTTAAAGTTGTCATGCACATACATGTGTGAAATCTCCACATTTGACGAAGCCGCTGGGGGAGGGGGGGGGGGGGCATTTGGTGTTTTAACCCTAATCCAACCCCTTAATGCTGATTGTCAAACAGGGAGGCACCTTATTTTAATTTTTTTTAAAGAGAGTTTTTGGTATAATGCCAGATTTGAACTCACAATCTTCCAGTCTCAGGGCGGACACTTTTCCACAAGGCCACTGAGCATCCTTCAGACGCTTTATTGGCTTGCTTCATATGTGTTGCCTTCTACTACCTTACACCTTACCTTGCAAGTGCAAACACACACACATACACACACACACTGGAACACAATCAGGCAAAGACTTTGTGTTGCTTCACAAAGGTCTCAGCCCATCATTTGAAGTGAAAACTTTGGCTAAAGGACGATCCCCATCAAATGCTTTTACTTCAACAAAACACACTCTAGAATCAGATTCTTACAGCCATGTTACTCAAAAAAACATCAACCTGTGGTATATATTTACCAAGAGCTATTATCCGTCCTACTAGAGTGAGAATTTTACACCAGCCACGTGCCTTGTACTCTGATGGAATAATTACTCTTCACACCCACCGTGAACTGAAGAGGATAATGAGATTTGTAAATAAGAGGCAGCCATTTTGGCTGTGGCCAACTCACTTACCATCCTCAGTGGTGTCTTTTGACAGGTGTGTGACAGTCGATGTTCATGCTCAAATGTCCACATTATGTGTTGTGCTTCCCAAAACAAAAAATGGGAAGAGATAAAGTGCATCTGTGGATTTGATAGTCATTTTCCTTCTTTGAAGAAGATAAACCAGTTAGTTCTTACCAGCTGACTATTCTCGTGTAATGAAAGAGCAATGTGTCTTTCTTCTAGTGAAGTACTTTTAATAAAAAAAGACCTTAAAGGGTACCATGGTGACAAACTCTAATGGACTTGCCGCTTGTCTTTTGGAAGTAAAATGTTGGTTTCTTACGTTTTTCAGAAAGAAAATGACAAAAAGACTGAAAATAGAGAACTTAAAGGACAGAAAAAACACAGAATTTGCTCAAAGAAAACCTTAATATGATGATGAGTGGTTCGATAAAGTTCCTGACTTGAAAAAGAATATTGCTGGGGAGAGAGGTCAACAAAGGGACTGCTGTGAATATAGAGTGGGTGAGTGCTTCACATTAGAAAGTGAGTTCAGTGTTAAAAGGTTTTACTGATAAAGGTAGCACAGATATTATCTCTGACCCGTGGCTGTGTAGATGCATATTTTTTTTGTCTTCCTCACCAGATCAGTTAAAGATATACGCTTTTAAGACACTGTTTCTAAGAAAAAGTGCAGCATTTCTTCAAAGTGTCTACACTTGGTTGAATCAGGAAAGGAAAGAGTGCGCTTTCATCACTTGAAATCTGCACATTTGGACAGTTGAAAACCATGCAAAAAAGTGTGTTTTTAATGGGCCTATATCATGCAAAATCAGCTTTTTGAGCTTTTTAGTGTATATTAATGTTCATTCCTCACAAAAAAATAACCCCAAAGCGGAATTTTATTCCATTCACGCATCTGTTGGCAGGTCTCTAAGAACCTACGCTCTTAGCGCCAGCCCCTACAAATCCACTTAAACGAGCGGCTTCTCACATTGTGACATCACAACGTGAGGAACAGCCCCTTCCAGGAAGAGTCTGCGCTGTCAGCACCGGCCCCACAATCATCAACTTTCTCTGTGGAGCTAGCGGTGATCTACAAAACAATTTCCTTCTATGTGCACAGTATGCACATCCATCTTTGCAAATGTTCAAATGTTAGTTTTTGTGAGCGAAACACAGACACACCGCTGAAGTTAAAGTCATGACATGGGCGGAACCCACAAGGAGCGACAGGAGGTGCCACAGATTCAGTCGTCTTACTTCCGGGTAATTAAATGAGCAGTGAAAATAACTCATATTTTGTCAAAAAGTGTTTTTTTAGTGTGCCAAATGCAATAAATTGTGATACAAATGAATATAGTTTACTCTATTCGGCTTAAGAAAAGCATTCTATAGCTTAAAGTTTGATCATCCAAAATGGTTTCAATGACAAATTTCTCTACATGGGAAAAATGAAGTCTTATTTTATTAATTGGTCTAAAGAAGGGTTCATCCCAAACTGACTCTTTTTTTCGATGTTGCAGAAGCTGAAAGAATCCTTGAAAATGTCTGCATAATGCGCTTTTGAAATAGAAAATGTAAATGAGCTGTAAGCTTGAGAGTGTGAGCAACAGAAGCATCAGCTACATTCAGCGTCTAATGCAGCAGCAGGCTATTGCCATGGTGATAGATCTCTGATTGGGCTTTACCGTCTCTGTCTTCAAAATTAAATTAAAAAAGTTTGAAAGCATTTAGACAGTGTCTTCTTTTGTTGTAAAAAGATGTGACTCTAAATTTGAAATGAAGGATTAAGGATTAAAAAAATACATGCACCTCATTACCAAGTATTCTTTCTCCAATACCATTTGTTTTTCCATCTAAGGAGGCTTTAAAAGCAAACGTGGGTTTCAATTTTTTCTTAATCCCTCACAGAAAATATGATGAATAAAAACAGTACACCTGACCCCCATGGAAAATTTTAATGTTATTTACAATTTATTAAGAACCAATTTTAATTAGCGTAAAATCCAAGTTCTGAAAAAAATATTTTCCATGTGACATTGCTTTACATTGATCTGATGGTTTGCTGTTGCGCACATTCATCGTTCAAAGAAATGGCTCTGAAGTGTTTTCAGATTTAATACACTTTTAAAAAGCAGGAAGCAACAGCTAAAAAAGCAAAAAAAACAAAAGCATTTATCACTAACACGAACATTGTGATGTTTGTTAAGAATTTCTCCAGATACTTTCCATGAGTCCAGAGTGCCATCAGTACCTGATCGGTGAATGTAATGAAGGGGAACACGATGTTCTTCCCTGTACTGAACAAGCATTTATGATGAGGATCAACTCCTATTTTAGAAGAAACCCTCCAGCAAAACCAGATTTAGTTAGGGGGACCATCCGCTGCATGAAGACAGAAAGCAGATAGACCGACAAAAACAAAAGCTCTGGAACACCTTTCAAAATCATGACCAGTCTACATATCTGTAGGTTGATCTTCTGGCTTTCTGGAGAGAACTACTGCGGCTTTACACCCCCACAATAGTCAAAAGGATGGTGGAGTTTTGTGTTGACACCCCTCACTTACTCCACTCTTCTCTTTGAAACAAACTTTCCGGTGACCTGTAGGCCCATTTGAACTCATTCTTGACTCGATTTTTGTGTTTCTCTCTGAGAAAAAAAACGAGTTATATTTTGCCACAGGATGGCCTGATCCACAATTAAACTGCAGCTTTCCAAACGGTTCCGTTCAAACATTCACAACACAGGAAAAGGAGATACTACAGTACATAATTAGGTCAGCAGAAAGAAAAATTGTTGCCTGTAGCACTTACAAAACTCATGAATCTTGAAGGTGGCAGAAAAAAAATCATTACCAGCTCCCTTCATATTGGACTCAAGCTTTTCCAGTCTCTTCCCTGTTACACACTCTGTAGATAACCATTGTTCAGAAGGATCTGGTAGCCAACATATAATTTGCACTGCTTTGTACCTTTCCTGATTTGATTATTTCAGATTATAATTAAACAAGGTGTGTCCGCTGGTTTGGCATTTTTCCTGGATATACTGTAAACAGGCGTTCTTTCCATAGGTCAGAAATATAAGACATCTGAATGTTTATAAAATGCACACATAACGCTGCCGTGTCACTCTCTAATTCCTCATTTTTTTCAAACAGAAGTCAGACTGTTTGATAGCTGTCACCTCTGACAGTTGAGAGCTCATTGAATTGCTTTAGATTGAAGTATTGAGCTGATCTATTGGAATCCTTATAGTCTTAATTGTAAGGCTTGCTCACACTTAGAGGATTAGATGACATGATGGTAGTATAAGTGCTTTTATCTTTCGGCTGTGGTTCAAAATCTGGCTGGGGGCTTTTTTTTTATTTTTAAAGAGTTTACACACTCTCCTTGTGCGCTGTTGGGATTATTTTTAGCACCATGGACAGTTACACCTTGCAACGTATCAAATTTATCAGACAGAATTTAACTTCTGGGTTTGTTAAAAAATATTTTGGCTTGATAAAAAATGTATTGGGATTGTTTTGTTTTACTACAGAAAAAGCTAATTTTGTCAGGACAGAACTCAGATGCAGAGTTTAAGTTTTAATCTTTGATTGCTATGGCTATGGCACAGGATACAACCAAACAAACTGGCACAGGACAAAGGGAGACTCAGTCTTAGAAGAAATTGCAATATAATGCTGTAGTATGATTTTTATTTATCCTAATTTACATGTAGTATGTTTCTTGTAAAACAGAACATTGCTTCTTCAGAGGAGTTAAAAAATAAGAGTACATTGTCAGCAAACATTATCATAGCACTATTTTCATTAATAAATGTATTTTATTTGTTTTTCTTTAAATGACTATGGAAGAAATAGAAAAATATGGATTCAGTGTTAAAATGCAGCTACAATAACAAAGGGGATAAAAACGGAAAATGCCATCATGCTTAAAACACGTTTCATGCTAGCCGTCATTAACTTTGCAACATGTTTGAAAACATATTAGTAATCTTTAATTTAATGTGTCTTTATTCTAAGTTTGATACGTCTTTGTATGAATGTATAACTGCTGATTGCATTGTTTTGTGCATTATTCTTGCTTTGATTGCTTGAAATAAACCATTTCAAATAAATAAAACAAATCAAAACAGAGGTGTTGCCATGCTGCTATGGAGAGGCTTTTGCTTCACTACAGTTTCAGAGCTGCAGAGGCAAAGTTAAAAACCTATATTCTTTTCAAAGAGAGAAAATGAGTCTGATGGGGGGTAGACATAGTCAGACACAAGTACAACTAGAATAGCTATACAATAGAACTTTCCTAGAAATGCAGTCTGATTCTAGGCACCACTCAGAAATAGTTGATAAAAATTAGGCTTATTATGCCTCTTCTGCTGCATGGATAATAGTCGCAGTGAAAGAGTTTGATTGGCTGTGGCTTTTGACTGTTTTTCATGTTTCCACTGATTAGCTGAAACTCTTGGTATGTACACAGATGTAAGCAGGAATTTGGTGAACCTGCATGCAAATACTCTGAGTCAGCCTCATGTCATTTTCTGAGAAGCTTTGTGGCGGAGCATGCAAATTTGTCTTCACTTCAGACAACATCTCTTCCGTTTGTCTTCAATTGTTTGAACTGTGAGGCTCCTGTTTGCACATTTTGTTACACGTTTTCAATGATGAGAGAGTAATTCTCCGCGCAGGACTGGAACTGCTGTGAGTTTGTTGTATCTGCATTTTCCATGATATTTGAGTTTTACCTGCTCTCTTGTTTCTGCGCAGTGAGTTGAAACTTCTGCCAGTTCATTGTAGTGAAACACGGACTACTTCATTACATAAAGAGTGACTTGCAGCTTATATTAGCATTTAAGCTGTTTCTCCAACCAGCAGTTTTATATAACAGGCAACTATTCAGTTGTTGTATTGCAACTTTTTGTTATTTTGTAAAAAAAATATATATATATATATATATAAATAATCTGCTAAGACTTCCCTCATCTTTTCTTTTTCATTTCACTTTTCTCAACATGCATCTGCATATTAATTTACCTTTTAAAAATTTCAGAGTACAAACTTTTATTTTGAAATACGTGAAAGACTGATTGATGCTTTAAGAACAGATTTGTTTTAATCATATTCTTTTGGATTCAAAGCCAGTAGGTTTTTCACCTCCTGTCATCCTGCTCTGTCTGTCCATGAAACAGAAGTGATGATTAGACGTCTGACTGACTGACTGACAGATCCTGTTTGCCCGGTCAACGGTGCAGCCACTTCATGTGCCTACAGATCATTTAGGTGCTTCTGATCGCCCTGGACCGTCCTCGTTGTCATCTGTATCCTGTTGTCCCAGCTGACTGATTGCTGCGTGCCTTTTGTGGTGATGGTCTCTATGCTATAATGTTCTGTGTGCACCATCAGCCAGTTGCAGGCCTAAAAACTTGCTTTCTAATTGCAGGATTTATAGTCCTATTCAATCAAATTTAATACAAAATGATCCTGATTTTTAGATTTCTAGATGACCTGATGCGAAGATCTGATAAACGTAATGTTTTTTTTTTGCCATTTCCTGTTTATATTATGTTAAGATTCTGAAAAGGGAAGGCTTTTTCATAACAGGGCACTAGGAACATCATCTGATTCTTAGCAGCTCCTAAAATGAGATTGATGGAGTCCAGATGAACAACAGTTCACACTGCATCCTGTCATTAGAAGAAATGTGTCGTCTGTGACTTCTTCCTTTTCTAAATGAGAGCAGCCGGCAGGCAACGCTGACACGAAGTTTAACAACAAAAGTAGGGACCATTTACAAAGGAAAAAGTAAAGGCAGGTCGCAGGTCTGAAGCATTTGAGTGTGTTGACTGAATGCCAAGACAAAGCTGCAAAACCAACATTGACGAAAAGGAAATGAAACTGTTAATTATATTCTAGAAATTGTTGTGACAATTTAAAGGAGATGGACAAAGTTCAAGAGCCTCGTCAATCTTACAAAACAACAATTCACGTCAAATTAGTAATAAAGCTATTAAAAAAAGGTAGTAGGCTTTTTCCTACTGTTGAATTCTTATACATCTTAACATTTATACCAAGGACAGAAAAAAAATTAAAGAAAAAATAATTATTTCATCAAAATTTGTATGACAAGGATCCAAAAGATGAATAAATCAAACCAAAGTTAGATAAGTTAAAAATATATAACAAAATAATTAAAATCAAATGTTCTAATCATAAGTCTTAGGACTTGACTTGGAGTAAGATAACAAAAGGCAGCTCTAAGTCTAAAGTCCCCAAACATTCAAGTACAGCGGTGGGCTGATGATTTGTCTTTGTTCTACAGGAAAAAGACCTGGAACAGGCTGTAGCATCGAATTATTTTGAGTATGTCACTATCGTGTGCAGAAACATAAAAACATGAAGATTTTGAGACTAAAAAAATCCAGAACTTTAGAAACAAGGGCTTTGTTTGAAACAGCGATACTAAAATCATCAGACAAAACCACAGTGATCTGAACCATGCTTGCAAAAACAAGTCCTAAAAAATGTTTGGTGTTTGGATGTTTTTTTTTTTAAATTATTTCTGGTAAAATGTAACCTAAACTCGTTTTAAGCATATAACAATCCCAGAAGCCTAATAAACAAGGAACACACTGCAACGTTGCGATATTACTTTTAAAGAGTTTACGTCAAAAGCAAAAATAATTATGTTTAAGTTAGTAAAGAGCATCAGAACATTAAAAATATCTCAATTTTTTTCAATGTCGGCACATTCTTGATGGGTTTAAAATGTACAAAATTGCAGCCATTTTATAAAAAAAAAAAGACAGTCAATAACTGACTGTGTTGCTTAA
The DNA here is from genome assembly GCF_053564925.1 of Oryzias latipes. Taxonomy (NCBI): domain Eukaryota; kingdom Metazoa; phylum Chordata; class Actinopteri; order Beloniformes; family Adrianichthyidae; genus Oryzias; species Oryzias latipes. The sequence goes on along the minus strand of NC_136237.1, from coordinate 7,259,751 downwards.
TTTGCAGAAACCATGCGTTGCTCTCATCTCTTTTTGTATTAGTTTATTGAAAATCTTTAAATATTATTCACGCTGAAAGGAAGCTTCAAGCTAGATATGGATCTTTGAGGTCTTCTTGACTACTTTCTCAATACACTGCACTGGATAAATTAGTTAGAATTGATTTCCTGTAAAACTTTGGTACATATTTTGTTTCTATTTCCCATCATGCTCTTGATATGCATTGACTGGACCACGCTGGTCTGTTGTTTTCTGTGGAGGCTTAAAAGCGGCTGCCACTGAACATGAGCGGTTGAACGTGAATGGGCAGGACTCAGATTAATGTAGAGTTGGAATCTGTTCACACATGTTATTTCATCTCATTCAGTGTAGATGACAGTGCAGCCTCCGGGGAGGCATGTGCGCTGACGTGTGCTGTCTAAAGCTTGTTGGGCTCTGATTGCTGCCTAATCACAGCTGCACCACTAGGGCATTGTGCTGTAGTCCATTACAAACAGACAGTGATGGAGGATGTCTACCTCTGTCATTTGCACACACAGACACTCACATATACATCTAAGTAGACGTATGGTAGCTGCAAAGTGCTGTACTACAGGTAATAAACATAAGCTCCTTCTAGGTTTGACGTGAGAATAAAAGACAAAGTGCAGCATAGTCAGATTTTTAATACTTTATTTATATAGTAGTTTTATTCTTTCAGCTGTTCTGTTCTTCTATGTAGCATTAGTGTAGTTTTATCTGCTTAAAAGTCCACTAAATAACTACCCGTGAGTGTAAAACATGGGTCCCCAAATAGGCCTCGAGGGCCGGTGTCCTGCTGGTTTTCACCAAACTTTACCTTATTTGCTGCTGATTTCCTTGATCTGGTGGGTTGAGCCAATATGGAGCTTCAATGGCAGGTTGGTTGGAAAACATGTAGGACCCCGGCCCTCGAGGCCTGGATTTTGGGACCTCTGGTGTAAGCAATACTCTGTCTGGACTTGTTGGTTACAAAATACATTACTACTAAACCTCTAAAATTGTTGTGTTTCCTTCTTTTTATAATCTAAAAACTGTTTATTTATTTGTCCACAGTTGTCCTACACACTAGCAGCTCTGTAGCTACAGTTATCCAAGTTATGAAAAAATGATACATTTTTTTAAACCAACATCTGTCTGATGTACTCCAGGGATAGAGGGAATCAGTGCAAGTGTAGAGGTAAAAACAAAATTGACATGTTTGTTGTCTACAGGTTTGCAAATACTGTTATTAAATTCTTCAAAAAAACAATTTATGTCCAATAATGATAAATATATTGCCCGTACAAACACACACACAAAAACACACTTTTTCACATAAAATAAAAAAAAAACATCCTGCGAAAAATAAAACCTATAAATATCATTTTGAATGTAATGTTATGTATTTGTTTTTAAAGTACTTTTAATGTAAAAAAATATCACAAAATTCCTTACAGATAAAAATAAACTGCAAACCATTAAAACCACAAAAATCGGAAGACAAACACACAAAACATAAACAAGGCCAAACTACCAAACATGAAATCCTAAACACGGATTTAAAAAAAGATGAAATAAGCTATGAGAACTACCAAAAAGAGCTAATCCTCAAATTGTATAACTATGCATTTATGTCTTAACAAGTTGCTTCATTTCCCGCACATGTTTTAAGTGCATCCAAGGCTAATTGTTTTCGTTGGTCGTACGTATTAACCTAGCCAAAATTCTAACCCTGGCTGCACATATTTAGAATATTACATGCCAATAGTCACTTTCATAATAAAAGGTATGCTCAGAAGATTGTCTTGCTACATGCTAAACGTAGCCATGTTTTTTCCGGCTATTTCTTCTTCTACGGCCATTACCGGTATTTTAGATAGTTCTGCGCATATCAAAATTATTTATTCCAATAAGACAAGTGGCGTATGTACATGTTTGTTATAATGTACTGTAAAGTATAACATGTACAGAGTTCAATTCTAATCCAATCTTTGATCCGATCAAATATATTTTGGCCATGTAACCGCAGTTGATGTTTCTAGGCCTAGAATCAGACATACTTCTATTTGGTTTTTGAAAATCAAGTTAGTTTTTACAGAGCCATCTGGATCCACTAATGAATCCATGGCCGTCAAACTCTGTCGGAAGATTTATTAGCCTGTAAGGACTTTGTAGTCCTTTAATAAGGATTACATATGACTTTAAATAATTTTCTTTTTAAACTGGATGTGCAAAAAAAAATTAAAAAAGAAAAAAAAAGATTTTTTTCTTTAAAACCAGTGTTTTACACTGCAATTTTCTGCACTGCTAGTCTTTTACTGTACAAATGGTTTTTCAGGTAAATTGTATAACTCTTTAAAAAACAGTCCACTCTGTGCCGCTAAGATGCTGACATTGTGAACGACTCTCAAACTACGGCCTGGGTCTGCCTTTGAAACAAGACATTTCTCCATGCGTCACAAGTGTTCTTTTGAAAAGACAGTTGGGTTGACACGTTAACTGTGTGGTAACAACATTTTTTTTTTCTCACACAAGGTTTTACTTAATGAACATCACTGACGCGTGTAAAGGCTGAAGTGAGTCCTGAACACCCTGAGACTGACACACACATCATCACGTCATTTAAGGAACTCTGGGAGCCCCAAACACGCTGCAGCTTGTTAAGGATAGGTAATTAATCATGTAAATTACATCCTCTTCCAGTGCCCAAGGGATGAATGAAGAGTCTTATGTTTGCATTTAAGTAGACATTTGGCATCACACTACTGGTGATTAGCATGAAGTCAGTATATTAAAAAACACTATACTCTGGATTGGTCAGGTATATCTTGATTTGACTTTGCAGTGCTGAGTTTGTCATCTGGGGAGAGACTGACCAATAAAAGCATCAGCGCAATGGCAAGTCGTACATTGCACACGCGCTGCACATTTTTCAAGCGTACTTCCACAAAGATCCCTATAGGCATACCATGGGAAAAGGACAATCTGTATGACTGCAAGTATCCTATACATTTAGTGTTTCTACTGGGTTTTACAGACATGGGAGACTCTTCTTTTGCCAACAACTAAATGCAATTGAGAACTTCAAAATGTAAAATGTGTTTAGTTTTGCCATGGTATTGTTTTCTTTTTCTATGTGGGTGCTTGTTTATAATAAATTACACTTTTTGTATTCTAATTGCCCATATACTGCTTCAGCAGACTGAAAGGATAACTTCAATAAAGCTGCTTATAAGCCAATTTGTCCCCAAACACAAAGTGCTTTTGTGTGTCTTCTAATTAATTGTCTTGCCATTGTTCAAAATGGAACAATGTCTCAAGCAATTTGAGAGGATACGACAAAGATTTTAAAGACGATCATGCAATCATCTCTTTAAATCCTGTTAAAGGTTATTTTGACTACAGATTTTACACCAATAAGAAAAAAAAAGGTATTTGAGTCATATTGAAAACATCCATCTGTTCAGCTTTTACAGCAGACCTTTCTCTTTAGCCGTGCAAATGCGGCTACATCCTAAACATTGCTGCCTATGTTTGTTAGCCATGTGCATGGGTGCCTCACCGTCATAAGATATGAGAAAACAGTTATTATGGAGTGGGAGAATGATGGTATAGATTGTTATTTTTTTTTCAAGCTACAGAGTAGAAAAATTGAACTGCCATTCATATTTTATTCTATCTTGTTTAGAATGACAGAGGATGACTTCACTTTGACTCAGCTGTATAATAGGAAAGTTGTACTGATAAACGCATCAGTGGAGGATTCTGTAGACAGAAGCATAACTGAAAAATAAATCATTTTAGAATATATTCCATGTCACTGCAGCCGCTCTTTGCTTTTGTGTTTGGGATTATAGCTTGAAATGCAGCCCCCTCCCTTCATCTTCGTTTTTGTTTATTTCTTCTTGACTCCCTACTTTTTAAAATTGCCTTTCATAACAAATAGTACTTTTGTGATTAAATTTAAGCTATTTAAATAATGACAATGATCGATCAACGTGGCGCCAACGTGGCTCTAAAATTCATTTCTGGGGGCCTTTTAGACTGTTTTGGAAAACAGGGGTTCATTGATTTAGCTTTTGAAAATCTTGTTTAGAGACTCAAAACGGATAAGCCTGGATTTCCCCAGGACACTAAAAGAAATCGCCAGTATATTTCTAACTGCTACTGTTACCAAATGTAAATAGGTCATAGTAAGGGCTCTGCTTTGTGGCCTTTTTAGGGCTATTTTAGTGTGTATCTCTGTGTGAAGCTAAATACAAGTAATCTTTATTTATTTATTTTTTTCTTTGTGTTTCAATTTGAATCACTATACAGAGCTTTGAAGACCTTCTTCCAATTGTGGTAAGCAGGTTTGAGCATAATAAGCATCATGTCATCAACCCGGCATGATGCTTTGTATGCTTATGTCATCAACAAGACACACACAACACGTTTTTAAACAAGTTTTCGCTTAGGCTAACATGGGGGTCGGCAACCCGCGGCTCTTTAGCGCTGCCCTAGTGGCTCCCTGGAGCATTTTCAAAAATGTTTGAAAATGTAAAAAGATAGGGGAGAGATATACATTTTATGTTTTAATATGGTTTCTGTAGGAGGGAAAACAATACACAAACGTTCTTAACGTTTTCCAATGCTGTAAGAATGTGTAGAATAAATCTAACATTTCAACATTTCTGTCAACGAATATTTGCGTCATAGCCTGCGACACACGTTTCTACCAGCAGGGCGGCGGACCGCTAGGCAGGTGGCTGATGTAAATTGAACCACCGTCAGTTCCTTACATTGCTTGATGAAATTGAAAGGGAATATTCTGATCTCCTGTTACACAACACAGTCCGATGGCTGTCCAGGGGTGACGTTTTGCGTCACTTTGTCGTCTGTTTCGAACACGTGAAAACATTCCTGAAAAGCAAAGACCTGAAGTTGAAATACCCGCAACTGGAAGATACTTAGTAGCTCGAAAAGCTGCACGTTTTGGTGGATATGACTGTGATAAGCCACCTAAACGAGCTGAATGAAAGTCTCCAGGGGCGGGAAAACACTGCGCCGCAAATGCTTGAAGCTTCAAGCGCAAGCTGGCTGTCTTTGCCAGAGATGTACAGCGGAAAAGAGAAAAGGATGCTGCCGTGTTTTACCCTTGGCATTTTTAGCCCTTAGCATAGCAACAAAACCCTTTTAGTTGCTTGGCATTTGGGCAGAAATCAAATTCAACTTTATTCATTTGATTTTATATAATTTGCCTTTTCAAAAGGCAGTTGTTTTATTTTTTATAAACGCAGGCTGCGTTTTATTGCACCCTGTTTAGTTCCCAGAGAAGGGGCACGTCATGCGTTCCATTTTGTTTGTTTTTTGTTCGAATCCTCAAAATAAAAATGACATAAAAAATCGGATTTCTTTATTGCATTTCTTTAATTTTATGAAAGCAATGAAACATAATTCATTGATATTGTAATGAAGTTAAACTTGCACAACAGAGCAGTCACGTGACGCGTCGTTCTCCACAGAAGGCACTGCAGGGCAAATAAACATTTAATCATGAATGCTTAGAATGTACTAATATAGCTAATATAGATACATATTGCATGTGTTGCCTTCAAACTAAGGCTTAACTAGGGCTTTTAATATTTTGCGGCTCCAGACACATTTGTTTTTTTGGTCCAAAATGGCTCTTTCAACATTTTGGGTTGCCGACCCCTGGGCTAACACAATAACTGTGACATTGAAAGTTTTACAACACTCAAAAAGTACTTAACTTTCAAATATTTTTTATGTTTACCATGGATAAATCAGTAGCTGTCTTGTCCCGTTTACATAGTTATAGGTAACCTGCCTACCACACTGAGTGTTAGGAGCTGCTTAGCTCTCACACTTCCACCTTTCTTTAACCCAAAAGGAAAAGCACTTGAATTTTTATGTGGACACGCAAAACAAAGGAGGAGGGCTTTTATGTAATGTGTATTAGAAACTTTTTTTGTGAAATAATAAACCAGGGAGATTGTTAACACCATAAAGTGTTACATGGTTTCTCAAACGGAGGAGCTCCGTTGCAAAAGCTGGAAAGTGGCTCATATTACAAAAATAAATATTCTGCCTCTCCTGGAGGGGGTTTCAGTTTGGCCACCAGGTGGAACTCTAACATTACACTGTATTACAGAGGTTTGAGCAAAAATCGGTTCTTTGGACCAAAAATGTTTACTATAAAAAATCTTTCCTTTAAAGAGTTTGGAAAATTCATGCCTGTGAGTAAATTAAACTGTTCATTTAGTCAGCAATGTATGTTTGGGTCGACCAAGCGTTAGCATTAGCCTTCCAATCGGAAATTTCATTAAACGTTAGCATCAAGCTAGCTGACTTTGGCTGAACTACTGTTATTGTTAAATTAAACTGTTGATGTATCAGAGTAAATAGGTTATGCACCAAGAACCTTCCAATTGTATTTTGCAAACCGTCTAGCAGTTTTACAGTTGGACAACGTATTTGTTTCAAATCTCACCAAATCTCATCAGAGTAGCATTAGTTCACCGGAAAAGGAAAGGCACAAAAGATTGATCTACTTCTTAGGATCAATAATTAATTTATTAAGTTTGGATCGATTCAGATCGATTAATCGATTTTATCAACCCAGCCCTACTAAATTGGGAACCACATTAAGTTCTCCTGGGTGGTTTTCTTCCATCCAACAAAAATTCTCATCTGGGTCATAGCGTTTCTGCAGCCCATCCAAGCTGTTGTTACTTCTGAGGCGTAAAGATCCTGGAACATGTCACCTGACTGTCACAACACGACCCATCCTTCACACTCACACCACCACTTTAGCCTCATCCATCAACCCTATTTGCACGTTGTCATTGGACTGAGAATCCGAAGAAAAGACATTCATACTTGAAAAGTAAGGACAGCTATTGCACAAAAATGCAATTTAGTTGTTCCTGCTCTTTTTATTAATACGAGGGGATTTCAGTAAATGCAATTATCTCTTGTGACTAAAAATAGCTTTAAAACTAAATGGATTTAAAAAACAAATGATTCAACGTTAATATAACATTTTGATTGAGCTAAAACACAATTATAAAGCTAAGTAACTATGAACCTAAAGTAACATCACGTTGCTTACATTTCAGAGTTTTTTATATGTGAACTCGTTCTCTCACAGCTGCAGGCTAAATAATGTTCTCTCACAGGTCACGCCTCACATTGCCTCGAAAGAATGAGAAAACATGAACAAATTGATACTAATGTAATATATAATCAAAAATAATTACAAACTGGATAATGAAGCCAACCTGAGATGAAGCAAACCGACGAGGAATCAAGGGAAGGATCTATGAGCCACCTTTTAAGGGCTGCCTCCTTCTCTCCCTCTTTACTGTGCCAGATGGCCTCAGTCTTTAATCATGATTTGCGAGTGCGAGTGTGTTTGCATCACAGAAGTACAGGTGCGTACCTGAAGCAGGTTATTATCTGTGGGCGAGCTCCAGAAAAACATCAGTTTCTGCAGAGTGGGTGTAAAAATTCCAGTCAAGTTCACATGTTTGCAAGGCAGCTTGAACATGCAAGGAATCCTCTACATTCAAAACAGTGTGTGTTAGAGGTAGAACTGTTTTTGGCAGCTTTAAATGTCACCCTTACATTTGTATGTTTCATCTTTGTCTTCATTGAACAGTTTGTTGCATCTTTATGTTTTTGGCCCGCTTGAATCTGACTGTCACACTTGCAATGAGGGGATAACACAATGAACGATCATAAATGCTTTGTTAGTCACATGCTTTAGGGAAAATTGATTTCAAGTTAATGGTGCACATTGACGGTTGAGAGTCTATAAAAGACACAAAAGCACACAATTAACTTCACTTCCTTACTAAAATACAATGAACTGATGGAGCAATAAACACAAATGGCTTAAGTCAGTATATCTGTATGACGGAGAGTTGAAAAATCTGTCAATTAAAAAAAAGATTTACTTTATTGTTTACTGGTGCTGTGGCTGGCAGCAGGAAATAACACATCCAGAGCTACCATAGTAGTTCTGGATGTGTTTTTTTCCTGTAGCCAGGATCTTCATCGTAGAGCTACCGTAACTTAGACCGTTAACACAGCTAACACAGCTAACATAATTCCAATAGCATAATTCCTTTGCATGATTACCAAAAAATTGTTGGGTATCGGGTCAAAGTTGCTTTTAACCCTTGTGCTATCTTAGATGACCCCACCCTTACATTGACGTGTTCTCCCTACCATGACAAAGGTGGATAAAGGTGGAAAGATTTCATGTAATCCATGGACACCAGTGAAGATCACAAATCATTGAAGAAAAAAGGTTCGGTCTGGTGGGTCTAGATGACCCAACTCCCAATGGTAAAGTGCCTAGGATAGCACAAGGATTACACCTTCTACTACTGGAAAGTGCTTCATACCAGCATGAGGCTGCTTTTCTTAGCTTTAGTCTCCAATGGAATTGTGTAAATGGTTAAAAAAGTTGTGGTAATTCACTGAACGTCAACAGTGGATTGTTAAATGTTAAAGGGTTGTTTATTTACGTGCTGCAAGATTCTGTGCATTTACCTATAAACACACAGATTCTTGTGCTGCCTTGTGCTTTCAGTAATTAAAAAAAAGTTTCTTTGGCAATTTTACCTCGAGTTGAGTAAAAATGAAAAAGGTGAGGCGCTTGATGCATTTTTGGAAACACAGCTTCACTTTAACCACACATCACCTTAACTTCAGGCTGCCTCATTAAACAATAGTTTAAAAAGTGTTTTTATGTGTCAGGCTTTAAGGATTTTTTTGCTCAGTCATTTTGAATTATTTTGGAAATAATTTAGCCTTTTCGCCTGTTTGAAAAAGGATATTACACAGAAAATAATCATAAAGGAAAAGTAGAAGTTTTCCCAGGCAATTAAAGATGCTGTTTTGGCCACTTCATAGTGATGCATTTAACAGCGATATGAGAAAACTGTCATCCTTGACCAGCGGAGCTACACAGAATACAACAGTGCTGGGAAAGTCGTCAAGTTAGACCTTCACAAAGTCTGTAGTTCTAAAAGTTTTGACAGCACAGAAAAACTCTGACAGGTAATGTTACCATGAGTGCAAGACTTAAAAAAAATAATCCTTTAATCAATGATTTAAAGATGTTCCATGCATTTGTTTCATAACCATTTGCTTGTTTTGTTTATGCAATAGTCAAAATGTTAAATTAACAGTCTGTGTTTTAATAAGTTCAAACAAGAGGAACAAATAACCCAAATAACTCAAATGCTTTGTTAAAAATCTATTTTACTTGTTTAAATATTTTTATTTCTATGTACGTCCAGAGAATTTAAGCATCTTATATTTTAGTTTAGCTTAAAAAAAAGACAGTCTTTGATAAATGAGTCAAACTTTGCTGACAATGTAAATTATTAATTTTTATTATTTTTATTATTATTTATTATTATTATTATTGATTAAACTGCTGTTTATTAGACTCTTAAAAAGTGACTTTTCATCGTTTTTATCATGTTGACAATAATTTCTGATGAGGTTCGACATGAAGCCAAAAAAAGACACATGACTAATTTAATTCAACTTAATGATTTTACAGTACAAGTTTTATAAGTTAGTAAGACAACGTGAACCTTATTGAAAATCTGTTAAGCAAAGTAGCAACAGTGTAGGACAGCCCAGAGTGAGGCGCTAAAGAGCCAATGAGCACAGTTCAATCTGCAGCTTTGGCACTAATGTTACTCATCACTTTTCGGTACTCTGTGAGTTTAAAGTTTACAAAGGTTAACAGTTTTCCTCATTCTGTATCAGTGACATGCTGAAAGAAATGCTGACAACACAAAACAGAGAACTCTCATGGTGTTTGGAGGTCCACTATAACATGTGCTGCACATTCCTGTCAGATTTTCTTAAAAATTAGTAATGAGAAAATGTCACTTTGCATCATAATCACTCCTTTAAATTCCTTTTATGGATCCTTTGCAACTTCCAACAACATTTTAACTCAATTTTTGATTAGCATAGCAACAAAACCGCACATGCAACACAATTAGTATGACCTGTGCACATGCAGGGCCTGTGCACAGGTCATACTAATTGTCACTGATTATACAGAACATCCATCTGCATGAGGTGAGAATAAAATGGATATTGACTTGGCTACATTGCAGCTTCTTTAGGCCAAAAGTCCTCAAGGTATCTTCCACAAAACTGAAGTTTGTATTTTTTTCTATGCACGTGGAAACAGATGTTTGTACACACGTGTGATTTTTATTTTTATGAAGCAGACAAACACAGTCGCAGCTGCTACAGATGTCAGCCGTGTAATGAAGTAACCTCTTCCCCTGAACTCAAGCACACCTGTCACAGCAGCGGATGGCAGCATGTTTTAACCCCAGGGCTTTTCTGGCAGGGCAGAACAGAGAGAGAGAGACGGGAGAAGGGGAGCCGAGGCTTGTTTTTGCAAAGCAAAACCATTTAGAGACAATGAGAACAATGTGGGACGACTCAGTGCGAAAGACAAAACAGGAGAATCAAAGTCACAAAAGTGACCTTTCTGAGCTGAATTTGTTATCGCTGACGCTGAAAGGAAGAAGGGTGAGACAGCGACACGACTAATTCGATTGAGAGAAGGGGGCGCTGACAAAGCATAGAAGCGGACAGAAAAAGGTTTGTGATCAAATTAACTGTTTGTGGTGGTAAACATGTGGTGGGGAGTTCATCTGGGCTGGCACTTTCTTGTCACAGAAAGACAGGTGCCAAGGACATCTGTCACACTCATGCATGGAAAGAGGGCTGTGCTGAATGTCAGTGCATGGAGGGAGGTTTGGGCGTGGAGGTGAAGGAGAAAAAGTCTTTTGAAAAACTGTCAAATCAAAGTAAGTAGTGTTTCAACCCCAGCTCCCGTAGATGTTCACATTTTGCAGCCATTTCAGAGTTTTCAAAGTCTTTTGATCGTCTGCTGGATGTGTTCAGATTAGGATGTAAACATGGGGTGGGTGGAGCACGCTTTTTCTGTCAATGACCCCCGACTGTTCAGTAATCTACTGCCACCCCCTTATTACATGCTTTAGAGTTCAAGCTCACTCATTTATTTGAACAGTTCCAGTAAAAAAGAGAAGAAACTAGAATTGTATTCCAGATGTTCACAGATTGGTTTAACACCATGGCCGAATTTGAATACCTTCCCTTGCCCTACATTGATTCCTCCAAGCGGAGAGTTATGGAAAAAATTGTGTCTTTAGAACATTACCACTCAATGACTTCATAAATAATCGCTGGTCATCTACAGTAGCGCGTAGCTGCCAGCGCTCGGAACACAATAATTACTTACTTCTGTGCTTCAGAGCGCACCCACGTCCAGAACTGCATTTGTCCTCCCTGCCACAGCATGATGCGGATAACTCTACCAGCCCTACGTCGTTAACCCCCACATAAGCACCCCCCGCCAAAAAAATAAAAAAATAAAAAACACTTTTGGGCACCACAACAGCTTCAAATGACCCTGCAATTTGAGCAGTAGGGGTAGGGAAGCAAGTCGTTTTTCGGCCCATCATTCCATTATTGAGTATTTACGACATGTAGCAGATGCTCTAAAAAAGTCTTCCACTGCTAACATAACTCAACTTTGCAACTGGAAGCTGTTTTGCAGGAAAAAGATGAATTTCATGAACATCATTTTTAGGTAGAACGTGAGGTGAGATCCTCATACTTTTTTCAGGAGCTGCTTGCAATGATTTTTTAACCAAGCTAACGAGCTGAATTTGTTTAAACAAGTCATATAATTTTATTAGACATTAAAAAAGCAATAATCTGGAACAAACCTCAAAAGAGTGATTTTGGTTTAAAAGGGGGATGGCAGTTTAATGAGCCCAAAGCGTTCATAAACAGGAAGGAGTGAGGAGGCTGGGGTTGACTTTCGCCTCGAGCCTCTTTACGTTGTTCATCAGCGTCCTTCTTTTGTGCCCCAAAATCCCATTTTGATGAAAAAGAGGGGTCAGCAGAGAGAAACAAGGGAGCACCCATCTGTTGCCCTTCCTCTCTATTAACTCCTCTTTTTTTCATTCAATCAGCCTCACTTCTCTCCAATCTGCTGAAGCCTTATCATCACTGCTTGTCTCTTTCCCTTTAGCCACCATTTCATTTCATCCCTCCATCTGTCCACCTTCTTTTCTGTCCAGTTTCAATGTCTCTTTTTTTTAATTCTTGTGCCAGGTCCTCATCCAGAATACCAGCTGCAGCCCCTGCAGTCCTACCTTCTTTCTTATCTGCCAAGTGTGTGTGTGTGTGTGTGTTTGTGTGTGTGTGACAGTTAGTGAGCGTCCAGAAAAGGCATGTTTGAAAACAACAAAGACATCATTTTTTTTTATTTATTTATTTATTTATTTATTTGTTCCTTTCATGAAAATTGATGTTCAAATGTTTACATGTTTGTCTTACATATTGAACATTTTCATGATTGGAAAGGAGCAGAATTGAAGAACAAAATTCTTATAATTATCTGCTCCCTTTTAAACATTACATTTACATTTCTCACACCATCACCTGTGCTCAGATTTCACAATGTACAGTTCCACTACACAGTAAATACATTCCATTCATTTAATACATACATTCCAAAAATTGCATTCAACAGTCAAGTTTGTACAAACTAATTTGTTTAGCTTTATACATGCGTTTAAATTTAATAATATTTTGACAACTTTTTAACTGATTCTCCTGGGAATTCCACATTTTTACCCCTGCTATAGACAAACACTTTTGCTTTAATGTTGTTCGAGCAATCTGTTGTTTGAAATCATATTTTCTCCTATGATTTTCATCTCCTGTGGTAAAAATAAAAAGCTTTTGTAGGTCTTCTGGTAAATCTCTGTTTCTGGCTTTAAACATAACTAATAAGGTCTGCAATTCAATTAAATTTTTAAGTTTTAATAAGCCTGACTTAATAAAAAGATCATTTGTGTGATCTCTAAAATTAGCTTTGTGAATAATTCGAATAGCTCTCTTCTGTAGTAGAATTAAGGGCATTATATTAGTTTCATATGTATTTCCCCACACTTCAATACAATATGTCAAATAAGGTAAAACCATCATCTAATCTCTACTTGGTGAAAACGGTCACCTCACAACAAAAAGTTATTTTAAAACCCTTAAGTTCTGTTGGGCACTTTTTTTTTCTTGCAGATTTCCCAAAATATGATGTAGGACAAGGAAAACTAGCTGAGCCTGAGGGCAGCATGACAAAAACGAGGTCCCAGACATGAGTCTCAAAGCAAAAACTGGCTTTAATTTCTGTGTTCTCACAAATGAAATCTCACAAATACAGCCAAATGTTTTATATACAAGTTGATGATCTGTTTGAGCAACAATTGTAATGCAGTTTGATTTTTGAAGAATAGAAAAACAAAGTTTCTGCTTTTTGGACAGTCAGATTTCACTAATGTCATTGTTAGAAAAAAACTTTGTATGTTTTCAAGTTTTACTGTCTGTTTTTGTGCTTTGTTGTCTGTTTAACTTCGGAAACAACATGAGAAAACTGCAGAAGAAGTACCAATTGTGAAAAGGTTTAATCTACAGAAGAAGTAACAATTGTGAAAAGGTTTAATCTATACCCCTTTAGGTCATTAAAGTTGTTAATGCTGCCTTCACACCGAACGCAATCTGCACGGCAGAGGCGGCCAGTTTCGTTGTAAAGTCAATAGGCGTGTTTGAGATGAACCAGCACCTCTCCTGGATCGTTGGTAAGACCAGACGAATGCAGGCGGGGGCAGAGAAGGGCACCTGGGATAAAGACGAACACTAAACTTCAGCGAGACTGAACGAGAACAGGAACGGGGGCAAATGTGTGTCTGATGTTTAGCATTAAAACCAAAATATTTAACAGTGGAAAAAATAAAAGAATTAAAGTTTCAAGTAAGATCATTTCTAAAAATGAAGTTATTCTGTGGATTTCAGTTACTACAATCATTCATATAAATACAAATATTGTTTATTTTGTCATCAGTGATTCACTATTTGCAAAATACAGATTTCTTTCATTGACCAACAGTCGTTTCTGATCAGCACCACTTCAAACTATAAAAACTGTCAGGACACCGTTTCCAACAATCCATTGTTTTGTAGTCTTCCAAACAGGTCTGCGTAATACCAAATTCCCATCTGCGCCCGCCCTGGTAGGCACCCTGCACCCGCCCCTTTCTCGCGATACATTTGTGATGGCGCACATGCGACATCGGAGCAAAAGGCTAATCCGCATACACCGTACACCAGTCGATCTGCGCTGCGCTGCGTCCACCTGGATCATCTGAAACATGCTTAATGGTGCATTTGTGAGCAGGGGTCCTGCAAGGTGATGTCAGTGTCGGGCGTGGTACAGCGGTCCAGCAGCAGCAGCAGCATTTCAGTGGTGCGATGCAATTTGGGTGGCACGGCCAGAGTTCAAATATCTAAACTTTGGTCGCGTCAACCAATCTGGGACATTTTCAGTGACTCAAACAGCAGGTAGAACATACATCCAATATGGTGGATCGAGCATGGGCCCTGCGACAGACTGTCTCCGGTGCTGCGAAGGCGGGTGCGTCCTAGACGGTCTGTCACAGGGTCCATGGACCTGGAGCGCGTGAGCTCGTTACTCCGGCCCCCAGAAGGAGAGAGCCAATGCGGCTTGGAGAGGCAGCCCACTTAGGTCTCCTGAACTTTGTAACATTTTTCTTATTTTCATAGAGACTGTAATTAAAAAGGTCTCCTAATATCATTCTTAAAGCAGGACAGCCAGCTTTCAAACTGAATCACAGACACGGAAAGACCGCAAAAGCGGGAGTCAGTCAGACGCAGCTCTGCAGCCGGAGTGAACCTCACCGTACCGGCAGAGACTCTGAATGATCAACCCACACATGAAGACGTGATTACTGATGCTTTTTGTGGAACTCTTTAAAATAAATTAACCTGAGCTCTAAATACCATCCATGTCCTTCATTTATTGAAAATTAGAAATACACGGGCAACACTGCAGGCTAAAACCGTTTGTGAGTAGCTCCTCCCACATGCATCTGGGGCGTCAAGCTATAAAAACCCTTTTGAAAAAGTGGCGAGCAGCGATTTTTCTGCGCAGCAAAAGAGGGCCGGCCAACACAAATTGGACGAGCAAATCGCTTTTATGGTGTGAACGCAACATAACAGTTCAAATGGTTCAACCAAAAGACTAAAATGAATTGTTATGTTGTAAAGCTGAAAAATGAAAGCTATAAATTCACAATTATACAAGTGAATCAATTCAAACTTTGTGTTTTTAATAATTCTACTATTAATCATCCTTAACTAAATGAACTAAAAGTGTAGTAAACTGGAAATTGTCAGTCATTACAAATTTTTTTTACAGATAAAAAGAATAATTAAAAGAACGGTTCTGGAAATTATTTCTAAAATCTGTTCAGCTAAATGCCATTTTGTTTTTGAAGTTCAAACAAAAAGAAAGAAGTCTGAAACCTATCCTCAGATCTCTGTAAATGAAAAACAGCTTGATCTTAAATAGTCACAGAACAAGCAAGCGGCCACATTCTGCAGAAACACCACAGTTTTGATGGCACTCCCCGTTTAGTGCTGCAATCCTAATTAGAGCCCAGTTGCTATGAAAACAGGCACTTGTAAAATGTCTTTGGATTCAAGCATCCATAACATTATGCCAAATTGAGCAAATCCATCAAAACATTAGAAGAAAATTAAGGCTGATAGCCTTTCCAAGTCTCCTTTAATCTGGGATGAGGTTGTTACTTTGAATGCAGCTCGACCGCTTGTTTCTCTTCCATAAACACTGATGTGTTTATGTTTTAGCACAGAGTTGCAAGAAAAATGGCCTTTGGATTTTGTTTCCCGTGGCAGGAAAGTCGCCGAGAGACGAGACAAGCTTGCCAAAGGATGTGCTGCTGAAATGAGCTGGAACACTGGGCTTCTGCGTGTCTCATAGTGCAGGTTTCTGTATGTCCCATGCATTCTTTATGTCTGCCCTGATCCAGACTCTGCTGCCTTGATTAAATATTCTCACATCCCACAGAAATGTGGTGATCATTGTGCGCTGTGAGAAATGCCCCCGTCTTGCTAGCAAGGGTGTGCCTGTGCTGTGCAGCTAGCTGACAGTCTGAACAAGCTCACCCTGCTTTTTCCTTTTTTTTCCTGAAAGCAAAGGTTTCATGAAGTCATGTTTTGCAACAGCAGAACCAGGACAATACTTCCATGTCGAGATTCATTATTAACAAAGTTTCTGTGGAGCACAAGCCACTTCACAGAAAAGGAGGCATTTTTTTCCTCCCCATATTAAGTCAGGAATTTCTGGGCAAAGCTGCTCCATGGTGATAACAACACCACCCAGCATCTCTTTGTGTTGTGTGAATTGTAAAATTGTTGCTCATTTGAATCAAATACACCTCTCTGTCCAACACTGCATGTGAGCAGTTCCCTTTATTACTGAACCATGCTTATTAATTTGGGAGATTTGGAAACCCTGTCATCTGACACAAGAAAATTCAAGGACTTTTATCCTCAATCGACAGTGACTGATAAGGATTTGCACAGTTGTGATGTTTTGTTTTGCTTCGCTTGCTCAGATTCTCTTCAGAATTAATTCGGCACTTCAGTGGTCTAAGGGGCTGGTGGAGAA
This sequence comes from Oryzias latipes, assembly GCF_053564925.1. Lineage (NCBI taxonomy): Eukaryota > Metazoa > Chordata > Actinopteri > Beloniformes > Adrianichthyidae > Oryzias > Oryzias latipes. The sequence goes on along the minus strand of NC_136237.1, from coordinate 7,243,115 downwards.
AATGATTTTAATAACAGGCATCTCATCAACACTAACAACTCTGAGCCAATAACTCTGGATCGTAATGGTCATTGGGCTGGATTCTGCTAACTTGGAGCCTCTCCCTTCAGACAATATGTGTCACAAAAAGTTATTTTCTTAAATAATTCGGCCAGGATCCCTGCTAAACAGCCCTAACTCTTAAAACATTTTTACTAAAAGGGATTTAAACCAGCAGGTCTAATATTCACTGGTAGACATTTATATGACAAACGGATGACAGCCTAATACATGGTTCTCCAACGGCAGTGTCTTAATGAGTGCACCTACCATTACGTCGTAGACCATCTTTCTCCTTCATGGCAGACAGTAGTCAGTTTAAAACTCATGTCCAGTTTTATGGGGGTTTTGAATAACTAGTGCACACAGACTGAAATAACTTGAAAACAATTGTGTTATGACACCAAACCAGGACTGAATGCTTTTTATTTATTTATTTTTAATAAAATGGCCATTCAGAATTGCGAGGTTCACGCTGGTCGCGTGTGGCGCATCCAAGAACGCACTATCCGTGGTTTCATGACAGCACTGTGGTATTCACACAACAGACAAGCAGGGAGCAGCAGGAAGGGTTGTCTTCTTTTGTTTCTATTGTAGCGTTTGCCATGCCATCACAATCGTAGAGACATGGTGCGCAAGTCAAAGCGGTGTAAATCTCACAAATCCTGCTCCAGGCTTTTTTCTTTCACAGCTCTATTCCGATATATGAAAGACTCTGTGTGATATAATTCCGGTCTGGCAAAAAAAACGCAATTATTAATTTCTCCTTTGTGATCGGGGTTACAACGGTTGGCACTTTGTTTTGAAAAGAAAGCTACCTATACGTCACTACCAAATCTGAGTCCCTGCTAGGTCACAGTTCAGCGTTGTCGTGATTGAGCGTCAAGAAGTTCAACCGGTTGAATTTCCAGCATGTGATCAATGAACTCCCGATTTGTATGTTAGCCTGTGACCGGACTTAAAAACATGCCTAGCGATGCGTGAACGTTTGCATTCTGAACACAGAGGCGCAGAATTCAGATTGACGTGTGTTTGCATAGACCTTTTATTGAAAGTGGGCGCTTAAACGCGAGTCAACACAGCTAATAGCCAAATGACAGACATCAAATCACAGACCTACTTCTAGGGATGAATTCAAACGTGTAGATTCATTACTATAATAAATGTGCTTTCTATAATGTGCTTTATTGGCCTTTTTCAGCTTATAGTTGAAAAAAAGAAGTAGGAGCAATTGATGAAGAAGACAGCTAAAGGATGAGAAGAAGTAAACAGAGAAACAAAAAGAAGAATCAAAGGGTAACCAGAGACCTGCTGAGTTGGAGGGGATGGCCGTAGAACTGAAGTAAAGACAGAAAACCCAGGACAGAGTACAACTTTGTGTGCGTGTGTTTATTTGGATGTTTTTGTGTGCTGCTGTTTTTGCAAGGGCACCAGATGCACCAATGATGTACGGGACGCCTTCACAGCAAAGGCAGTGTAGTGACACCAAGGACCATAGATCACATGGCTGTCATGCACTCATGGAAACTCACAAGTGCACACACAACAATCAAGTATGGCACTGGAGCTGAGCTAAACTTATATCCACTAGATTTTCTGGGAAAAAGAAAATATATTGAGAGAAAAAAAGTGGTCAGCTCTAAATAGTTGTCCCTGACCTATTTCACATTTAATCGCTGTCATCATATTTTGCTTAGAATAATTGCAATAATTTATATTGTGTGCACTGGGTAGTGGGATGGTGCATGCAGCATGTGGAAGGCAAAGCCTGTCGTTTAGGAACTGTTCCAGAAAAAGGTGGCCAAGGCATATCTTTAAAAAAATACTCTGACTGTTCACTTAACCTCTCAGCTCAGGCAGTTCCATCCATGCAAATTAAAATGCTGAGGATAATCAATCATCAAATTCACCATGAGAAAAGTGTCCCACGCTTTGGAAAAATACAACACGCACGTATGTTATTATTTAAGAATCAGTGGTTAGCACTCTCGCCTCACAACGAGTAGGCCCTGGTTCAAATCCACGCCTTTTTCAGGCACTCCCACAGTCCAAAAGCATGCTTCATAGGTTAATTGATTATTCTAAAGTGTCCTTAGGTGTGTTTGTGTGTGTGTGGCCCTGCGACAAAGTGACAACATGTCTGGGGTGTACCCTGCCTTCGCCCATCTTTAACCAGGACAGGCTCTGGCAACACCTTCACCCCAAAACGGTAATGGCAGCTCAAGAAATGGATGTATGAACCACATAATGTCCACATTGAAAGTTAAATAAGATGTACAGTGATAGTAGGTTAAATAAACTTGAAAAAAATTGCTGTAAAGTTGTATCCGTTTGATATGTTATTAGCTTACATCAGCTTGCAAAAGCTTCCCAATGGTGGAACAAACAGGCGCTCAGTTTGCTAAAGTCTGAGTCTATCAAGAATATTTCTGCAAGGGGTGATCCTGTACTTTTACTTCAAACTCATGCATATTTAGAATGCCTCTTGGTTTGCATTGTGTTGTTCTCCTATTGCATAAAACCAAATATATTGAAGGTAATCTTACTGTGTGCAATATTTTTATTCTAGAATTAAAGAAAAAGTAATGGTAATTGTTTGTTTTTCTTCATACATCCTCGTCTTAGTCAAAATCAAATACATGTAGAGCAAGAATCTATAAAGACATTTCTATAGTATAATGGGGCGGCCGTGGAACAGTGGTAGGGCATTTGACCTCTGATCGGAAGATTGCAGGTATAATTCCTGCCTTGGCCGCCCATGTGTCGAAGTGTCCTTGGGCAAGACACTGATGGAAGGTTGGCATCAGTGTTCGGCAGCGGACCCGCCATCAGTGTATGAATGGGACGGTGACTGTGCGCTTTGGGCCTTTGAATAAGGTAGAAAAGTGCTATATAAGTATACGCCATACACCATTTATAACAGAATTTTTGCAGTTTGGAATGATGTAAATAAATATGTAGACATTGTGAAGAAATGAATTTAAAATAAACCTGTGAGTGGGGGATATGAAACATGTTTTTTTTTATGGGACTACTATGAAGTTGTCAGAGGTAAAAGCTTTCTTTTGTTTTCACCTATTTTCAGATATGATGCTTCAATGCAACAAGGGCTACATTCTAAAGTGTTATCAACATTAGCATGAACTTCTGTTTTTTTGCATCCAATCTTTGGAAATGTACTTTAAAGCAGTGTTTTTCAACCTTTTTTGAGCCACGGCACACTTTAACCTTGACAAAAATCCCGCGGCACACCAGCATCCAAAAAAAAAAAAATGAGCAGAAATTCATGGTCTCTATTGATCGACAGCCCCCCCCCCCCCCGCAATCTCACGTGCATTTTGTGATAATTGTGGCCAAAAAAGCAGGAAGTTGCGGCTGTTTTTTCTAAGAGATGAAATAAAAGTTAAATTAGAAAATTTAGAAACTGTTTGTTTGTCCGTTGAGGTTTCTAGACATTTCACGCGCACTCATTGTGCGCTGGGACACTGGCCCTTTAAGCCAATGCATCATGGGAGATGTAGTGTGAAAACTGCCGAAAAAGGGCAGAAAGACTCGCGTCTGTGAGCTTCATTGTTTTGTTCACGGTCTGACACCGGACTCTGTGGAAAGCTACACCGCTAAAGACGAGCTTTAGCTGGTATTTTTGTTGGAACTGAGAGACTTTATGAGCAGAATTAAGAACAAGGAAGTGAAGACTTTAACCACTTCTGATTGGTCAGACTGCTGACATGTGATTAAGCCTTCAACAATGATTGGCGGAGACAGGTAAAGGGGCGGGACTTTCCCGCAAACCGCTATAGCTGCAGGTAAATACTGTCATTCTTATCAAAATGTCTTTAATAGAATCAAATAAACACAAAGAAAAAGTAATTTTAAGATCTTTTATATTCCTCACTACTCAGTGTTTTATCAGGGCCTGTTTGGATGAACAAAGAGCTGATTTCCTGGAGATGGAAAATGTTTTTAGATCAGTGAATGATTAATGAGGGTAATTTCCCACGGCACACTTGACCATCTCCCACGGCACACTAGTGTGCCGCGGCACACTGGTTGAAAAACACTGCTTTAAAGCATGCCTGAAACTTGGGATTTTTCTTTTCAAGACAAGCCCTGCATGGGTTGGTGTTACCTAAGCTTAGGCCTAGTTCTTTGACATCCAGACTGAAGTACAACTGATCTGATCAAAGTACATTTGCGCATCAAGTACAACAGCTTGCTAGACCTCAGAATTCTATTTCTCTTATTTATTTACAGTTAAACACAAACAAAGCCATGACATTTTAACTGACAGGTGACCATCAGACTGCTTGGACGTGTTCCAAAAATCTGTTAGACTTGATTGCAGGTTGCCCATGTTTTGGAACGCGTTGCCCGTTTTTTGAAAGATATCCTAGCAAGACGGTCATCATGAAGCCATATAATTGGCTTTAAATTGGCGTGATGCAAACCACAATCCCAACCAACTCTTTTAAAAAAACTGAAAATAGTCCTGAAGAGGCTTCTAGCATTGAATTTGGCCCAAGTGGTTTGTTTAAAACACTCACTCAATGTGAATTGTTCTTCGGGAAAGTGGTCCATTAGTTGAACGTTTTGAAGTTTGCTAATGTGTCAGAACTGTAAAAACAGCTTCTCATGCTACTGAGAGCAGCTTTTCTGAACATGTGTGCTCTGTACTGTGGCGTCAAATTAGCTTGAAAATGCTTGATGACTTTTTGAAATTTAGCTGATGAAATGAATTGTTCATGTGTATCTGAGTTAGGCATGAACATACCTACATACACAGCGATTTAGGCCTGTGTAAAAGCAGTGTGGAAGAACCGTAGGAAGCACAAAGGCTCAAAGAGCTGTGAAATAGTGAGCAGGATGTAAAGAGTAGCAATATAATCTAACATGTGTTATCTATATAGAGCTTATAGTTACATGGTCGGAGAGACGGAAAGAGAAATAAAAGGGAGATGTGATTTTAAGTCATTCCTTCAAGAGTATGTATGTCAGTAATTTCCTTGTGTTCTGAGTTTTTTCTCTTATTCGCCTTCAAGCCCACTTTGTCAGCCTGTCAGTCCTCATTCCATTATGTGGTGCAGGCTCAGAGCTTGATGTACGAGTGTTGCATGGAGTGACTTGGACGTGAGAGACCGCTGGATATACATCACACACATCACTCACACATACACTCTTCGTCTGAACATTGAAGGGGAGCTTTCTCTGCTGTACTGACAACACACAACTAAGTTAGGACAGAGGTCAGGAAGAAACGATTGAGTGATGGCTCAGAGACGAGAACTGAGGGGAAAAGAGAGGAATACAAGTTAGGTTTAGGGAAGCTTCCCTCTTGATCTCATATGACTATATTGTGTCCGGTCTCTAGTAACATCGAGTGTAGGATTTTTACCTTTGTTGTTACCATGGAAACTTGAATACTAGAATGCAAATGAGCTAGTCTCATTTCTGCATGGTTTTTCCAAAGTTTGCACTGAAAATGTTGTGCCTGCAGTGAAAGTAGCCAGCTCTACAGCAGCACAGATTTTATATAATTAAAGAGGCACATAGATCCATACGATGCTAAATTTAACATCAGCTGCATTCAAGCACTGTCTGGGTCTTTTGAGGTTTACTAAAACAGAACAGTAGGAGTGCAATATCATGTTTCCCTTTGAAGCTTTGATGACGATGACCCTGTGATGTGTTTATTTGTTTTTTTATATTCTGTAGTTTTCTGAATGTTTATAAAGCATCCCAGCACATCACCAAGGTGTGGCCCCCATGTGGCTGTATGCGTACACTGAGATCATGAGAATTTGAGCCATGAAAAAGAAAACAAGTTTGTATATAATTCTGTGTCGAAATTTTTTTTTACAGATTCAGAAAAATGTTTGTAATTTGTTGGTTAAATGTCTGCAATACATGCATGACTAGATGTAATTATAATTTATCACTGTTATACTGTTATGTGTATTTGCGGCATTTTGTTTGGTATTATTTTTGTCACAGGCTGTCTAAAATATTTGCATTTGATATTAATCTTTTCACTCGAAATGATCATTTCAAAGTTTCCTTCAGTTGCTGCTCGTATTCATCATATATTTATTTATAAAATGACATGGGGTTCAGTAGAATCCCTATAGTATCCCAGAGCTCATAGTATTGTGCATTAATGCTTGCTGAAGTTACCGCGAGGATGACGGAAGAGGCCAGCACTGTGGGCAGGATCATGAACCCCGTTTGCTGATTGTATGGTAGAGATATATTACCATGTCCCTTTCTTCTTCTTCATACACACAATGACACACACACACGCACACACACACAAATTTGATGCACTTCCAGCAGTTGTCTATCACATCCTTTTACAGCATGCCTGCACTTGGAAATTGCCTCCCTAGTCCTTTGTTGATCCCTCTATGTATTTGCTTCTCATCTGCGTGGATATCTCTCTTACACACACAAGGTTCCCCCCCCACCGCCCCACTATCCCAGCAGGAGGGGAGACAGTCATTTCCTTGTCCCTTTTGACAAAGTCACAATGTTAACCTACTTAAATGTATGACACACGCAAACTCTTCTGCGTAAACTTCTATTCTTGTGCTCATTTTCATTCTTGTATCCCTCCATCATGGGCACAGTTGTGGTGCAGAATGGTCTTTCTTTTGAGTTGGTGAAAGAGCTGAGTCACTAAAATTTGAACAGGTTGGAAAAAAAATTGAAGAAACCGCAGTGGTAGATTCTGTATCATTAGCTAACTGATTAACTGACTCAACGTTGACAATATATTTTCTTCTTTTTTAAGGGAGCAGAAATTCATTTTGCATTTCTGTAATTGCTTTTGGGCTTTTTCAATTCAGCCTCCCTAAAGTGAATCACTCATAGAAGGTAATGATTAAATTACTCAGAATAGGGCCTCATCATAAGCACAATGATACTTTTTAAGCCTATAAATTCATCTTAATTCTGAAAAGCAAATGCCACAAAACTAAAAAATGCTTCACAGAATGTCATGCCGTGAAGGTGTTGGTCTGTGAGGAAGCACAACAGCACTCATCAGTGGTTCCTGTGATCGTCTCCTGCTTGTCTATGTTTTGATTGACAGAAACCGACTGTGTCGCAGTCTGGAGGCCAGACAAAAAAGAAAAAGAAGCAGAGACGGTAGGAGGAAGGCAGGAACAATACTGAGAGAGCAAGTATTGTGCTGGAAGGGTGTCTAACGAGGTGGGTTTTGTAACTCTCACTCACAAAGATCCTCCCAGCTGGCCTCTCTAGAGGATAGAAACACCTAGCATAGAATTGAAGGTCTGAATGTGAGTTGAGCATAAGCGATCATCATCTGAAAATCATAGGCTGAATCCGAATTCTTCCCATCACCCTTACGACTTCTCCCTACCCCGACATTCAGCCCTCGTGGAAAACAAGTGTAGAAATGTGCGCGTGTGTGGGATAGTTTTCCGAGGTCGTCATGGAAACGAGCAGACAGAGGGAGACACAGGCAGCTGGGTCCGTCTCTCCCCTTGAAAAAATAGCTGTGTACTTGGCTCAAACATAAGCTAGTATCTTGTGGACCATTTTCCTCAGAGTAAAAGTAAAAACACTGTAAGAATCCAGAGATGATGGACTACGACTAGTGCAGATTTCATGTTTTTATGCCCAGGTGTACAGCAGTAATTGCAAGTATAAAACAAATCTTTCAAGATTTTTTTTCTGCCAAAAATGCGATGGGGGTAAGGAAAGAACTCATCACCTTTCCCTGATATTTGGGGCTGGGTTTCCAGAGTTAGAGAGTCAAAAAGCCAAGAAAAAATCCTTTCATTCATAACTGAATACTGACTCAAAAGTCACATGAGGAATTTAACCTTGAATACCTCAAAAGCCTTAAGGAGGTTTAAAAGTAAAAATTCGGCTGAATAGTTTAAAAGTTGAATGGTTTCTGTAGTTGAAAGCCTTCTTGAGTTCTACTGTTAGTTCTATTGTTTTATAAAGCTGAAAGCTTTGAGTTGAGTTTGAAGGTTGTGTAAGCCATTTTCAATGGAGCTAAAAATGCGGTAGTTAAGCTAGATAGTTTAAAAAGTTGAAGAGGTATGTACGGCAGTTGAAACTTTTGTCTACCTATCTCCTGAAGGAGCTGAACATTTTGATAGTTGAATGAGTGGAACAGCTGAATGGGCTGAAAAGTTAAGGACGTCCTAAAAGAGTACGGAAAAAAACAGGAACGCGAATGCTGTGAATGCTCCACAGCATTCAGACAATGTCCACTCCCTGATTGAGAGACAACGCCCAGTTTGAATCGAGTCTGGAACCACATGATCAGGCCAGATTCCCGATCACGTGATAAGATTGTAAAATCCCCAATGAAAACGTAATGACTTCAAGCATACAAGAACCAATACTTTATTCACAGCACTAATACGAAACAGGATGATTTGACACGCTTATTTCAAATTAGTCCATTTTGTGCATATTCCAAAAACTTTTCTCTTCTATTGTTCACAGATTTGATGGCCTCTGCCCATCTTCCCTCTGCAAAACCGTCGCTCAAATACACTGATTTCACAAGGAATTATGTCATGGATCTATTATCAATCAACATAATTAGTCACTGGGTGTTCTTGAGAGACGGTTTTGCAGAGATGGGCAAAGGCAATCAAATCTGTGAACAAGGGAAGAAAAAAGTTTTTGGAATTCTGTCAAAACAATGACTGCAACATTGTTAAAAATTCTAGAGAAGACAAAGACAGATGGCCTTAGGCGCACAATTGTTTCAGTCATATTAAAAAAAAGGGGTGCATAAACACTTTTAACAACAATTGCCAAAAAACACAATTCACCAGACATCTGCAGATACCAACTACAGCCTCATCACCCAGGAAGAAAACAATATTTAAACACAATATTTAAACAGAATTAAGAGGTGCCTTTCTCTCTTTATAAATGAATGTTTATGAATGAATCAACCGATGCAAAGGGGAGGATGGTTGCTTCCGCGAAGTGCATTGACCATTTCATTCTCCCTTCTTTAAAGCCACAGAGCCGACTGCAGTGAAGAGATGAGCTGTTAGAACATAAACATTTGATCAATACAACTCGGTTTAAACAGCTGTATTACTTTCCAGATCTGTCAAACATTGCAGTCATTTATATGGGTGGAGCAGGCTGAAATGATTAAAGGAATGAAACGAGATCATAATAAAATAAACCATAATACAGTGTTCAATGGAACATGATACAAATCATGACGGATAGGTGATGTGGAAGTCACCAACGCACACACGAGGCATTACGACTGTTGAGCCCCTTGACCTACAGTTTACAGTGTCTTAATGGAAATGCTGCATCCTCCTATCTGTCTCACTTTATTCGGTCTTGCTCTACAAAACCATCTTTAATCATCCAGAGAGGGGTGGCAGCGACACAGCATCATTTTGTCAACCATTACGCTTATATTGCTTTAGCTTTATTGCAGATTTGTAAATAATTTTGTGACTTTTTTTCCCTTTTTTTTAATAATAAATGAAGATTTATAAAATGTGTTATGTGGTTCTGGATGCCTAAGAATAATTGTAAGAATATTTTAACTTAGTACATTTTTGAATTTTTTTCTTAACCTATGTTTATTAAAATTAAATGAAATTCAGTCTACAAAAATTGTAATTTATTTTTTCTTCTATGATAAAAGGGAGGATGTACTGTATTTCCTAGAATATAAGTTGCACCGAAGTATAGTTGCTGGAGCAAAAAAAAGGCATAATAAAGAAGAAAAAAACTTACATAAAGTTGCTTCAAAGTATAAGTCGCACTTTTAGGAGAAAAAACACTTCTGAACAAACCCACCAAGCCCGCTGCTCACACCAAGCATGATTCATGTATCCAATGATGTATCCAATTCACTTCTGCTGCCTCTTTTTCAATACACGTCAAATTTGTGTCTGCTTCTCCCTTTGACCTGCAAATTTCCAAAATTTGATGCTCAGTGTTTGTCTAAAAATGTGTTCATGATCTAAACGCTAGTAACATGTGGGAGAAGCTCCAGTCAAGTTTTTGGCCTCTTTGCTACATGGAGGCATTGATCGTAGGCCTTTATCTGATTTACAATTCACGGAAGACATGAATGACTTTGAGTGTTACGTTTAGTATTTTTGAAGAGCTCTACAAAAGCATCGGTAGTTATGTCTCCACGCCTGGGTTCATGAGATCGTTCAGTCTTTTCTCTAAGAAGATCTTTACCGTCTACACTGAATGCCGGTGCCTTCAGTGGTACGTCAATGTCTCTGGAACTCAGTTTAGTGACTTATTTTATCACTTTGGTCCGAGGAAGGAAAGATATAAGAGCAGGAATAATAATGTCTTCATCCAAATTAGAAAAATATCCTCAAACTAAATGGAGAATGATCAGATTCTCCTACATCTTTGTTTTGGACGGTTCTTCTTCTTCTGCTTTGCTGTCAGAATCAAATACTAATACACACACCCACAGTTCCCTCTAGTGGTTGTTAGTGGAAAACTACCACGAAACGGCATTTAGTTGTTAGTGAGAAAAGAAGAATTGAGCCTATTTATGTTTTTTATTAAAAATCACATGAGTTGTACCCCTGGCCAAACCACGGGGGGAAAAAACGCAATTTATGCACTGAAAAATGCAGTAATTATCTGAGTGAGAGACAGAGATAATTCCTTTTAAGGTTCTGTTCTCTGTTGTTCTTGGTTCTAAGAGCCTAATTTTAGCTACCGGTACTTCAACCATGATGGTGAAGAACATTGAGCTGTTTCAGGAGGTGTGACCTCTTTGTTTTGCTTTGAAATGTGTTAGAAAAAGAAACCTAGGAAAAAGCTTTATATTGGGGAAAATGAGAGCTAAAAACTGAAAGCTTTAAAGAAGAAAGATCATTTCAACTGTTTATCAACTGTTTATCAACTGGATAAACACTGGAATTCTAACTTGTAAACTCTACAACAAAGTTTCAACATAAAAATAAAGTTTTCAATAGTTATGTTATTATGACCTTTTTAGTCAACATATATTTTAGGAGCCATTTATGTTCACATTTACATTTTTTTTTATCATCATAGTTTTGTATTAATATAACATAAAACATATCCAATATCCCCTAATTCAACATTGAACAGTTCTGCATTTTTCAGCACATATTGTAGCAGATTAGACTTAACATCAATTTTTTCCATCAGTAAACATTTACATTAAATTACTGTAGAAAGCTTTAGGAAGTGAAAAAGTTATTCGAGCCATGTTAAATCAGCCCTCATCATGCTCTTCAGGCTTTAGCATTCAATTTAGCAAGAAATATTTGTTTTTATTCATTCAAATGTACATTCCCAGGCTTATTTATCCTTTAAGACTTGATACGGTGGTTGTTTTTTTGTGATCAAGTGATAGGATGACGGCAAGAGATGACAGCCACTCCAAACTTCCTCACATGAATGTTCTGTGTTCCTCACTTGTATTCCTCCCCCTGCTTTCTGCAGGGTTTCACTCTTGTCTGGCTGCTCTCTGTCTCATTTTGTCCTCCATTTTTAACATTCGCTAATTAATCTCCTGGGTGTGGAACAAATGACAGACATCAGTGGTTGTAGATGAATCTAGACAGAGACAAATTAGACCAGCTTTTCTGGAGCACCTATAAATAGGGATGATACGACAGCAGATTTATTTGCTCCAAAGAATATTGTTAATAAGAAAGCATTTCATGTTTGGGAAAGCTGACTGAAGGAGGAAACCCTCTATAAAGCCCAGTTTTCCTCATATATATATTAATATATAAAGTAAAAAGTGAGAGAGGCATGGAGAGGGCGGGGGCTGTTCTTTTAAGTCTTCTTATTTCAATATCAGGCCTGCAGCAGAATGCTGTTGCTGTGCTGCAATAGTGAACATCAGTGCACCAGGTCTGTATGCTGCATATGACTACGCTTCAGTTCAAAGTCAATGTTTAAGCCTAACAATGCTCCTGTAAAGTCTTTCAGAGCGTGCTGCTGCAGACTGGTTCTGAGCATTGTTTTTTTTTTGTTTTTCTTTTTGTTTGTTGTTCCGTGCATCTGCTTCAGCTATTTGTAATGTTTTTGAGCACTTGTTTGTGTGTGATCCATCCACTGAGCCTCTGAATGCCCACAGTGACAGAGCAGAATGACATGCTGTCGCAGCCAGCAGGGAGCAGACCGTGTTGAGCTGGACTCGTGTTTTACCACTGAGTCACAAACAGATTCACACAAACGGAACAATCGTGCAGATGTGAAAATACCTGGAGTTTGCAGTAAATGTAGGCATTCAGCATAAAGTCCCTGGGTGTGCTGAATTATTAAATATACAGTGATGCATTGGATCTGGGATTGCCTGAAGGCATGTTTAGGAAAATACAGAAAAAAAATGTTTTATGCCTCTGAAATTTACAGGGAGAATATGCGTCCCAAAAAAATACTGGGATTTCTCGTGTGCTGCTATATTTGTTTTATTTTGTGGTTTTATCCGTGGAGCTGAAAAACACAAACAAGAAACAGGTCAGCAATCCGATAAACTAAAGTTTACATTATTGGCAGTAAACTCCGAAAGAAAAGCAACCTGAGTCCTTGCAGGTTTAGCAATTACAAACCGAGAGTTCTAATCTCAGGATCTCTGGTAAAATATTGAAAAATCGATTGAACATTGCTTAAAAGCGGCACAGCAGGATGCAGCATTCAAGTCTCTGCACCAGAGATCTTTTTAAAAGTTGGATTGATCACAGTGTGTTGGGTCCAGGCAGAGTTCACGCCATTTCTATTTGTGATCACAATTCTTATAGTTACTGTGCCATGTGGAGCAACCCAGAGCTCCATTCTTGGAAGTCCGCCACTTAACCTGTGCTTTTACTCTGGGTCAACACTAATGCTCACATTGTTGTCCAGACAACACTCGAGCTTACTCAACTCTTTCGCCAAACCTCTACGGACCTCTTTGCTGCTGCTGAAATGTATTCTACTGTCAAATGTTCCTCCATTAAACTCTAAGCAAGACTTTGTTTTTGGAAGGAAGAAGAAAAATATTGAAATTATTGAAACAACTTTAACCCTTGTGCTATCTTAGATGACCCCACCCTTACATTGAGGTGTTCTCCCTAACATGACAAAGGGGGATAAAGGTGAAAAGATTTCAGGTAATCCATGGACACCAGTGAAGATCACAAATCATTGAAGAAAAAAGGTTCAGAGCACTGTCTAGTGGGTCTAGATGACCCAACTCCCAATGTTAAAGTGCCTAGGATAGCACAAGGGTTAAAGCACAGCTGCCAAACTACCATCTGCTGGGGCTTGAGTTTTCCCTTTTTTTTTCTTCATTGTGTGGTCACATGTGAGCTTTAGCGCTTCTTCTCAAGTCTAAAAACCCTCTCATATCTAGAAATAATTTAGAGAAGCTGATTTGTGCCCTCTGCTGCAGGTTGAACCAACATCCCAGTCATTTTATAAAACTTAAAGACCTGGAAGCATTGGAACCTTTCCTTGTGTTTCTATCTGGTCTTTAAAAATAGACTGCTAGAAAGATGCAGATCATTGAGAACCAGGAGAACTGACCTCTTCAGTCCAATTCTCTGTTCCTTATGCTGGCTACCACAAGACATACATTCTCTTTATTGCGCTTGCACTATTAATTAATCACTTCATCACTGTGGCATCAAACACACAAGTGGTGTTTTTAGGCCTGCAGGAAGCTTTCAGCTAATAGAACCTCGGGTCAGAAGTCAAAGTAGCGAATCTGCTTTTAGCCATTATGCTGCTCACAGATAGACATGGCTCCTCAGTGAACTCAAATGTGCCTCTTTTTTTAAATCTTTAAAGGCTGCCCTTCTTGACTCAGTGCTTCATCGCATCCTAGCTTATATTCCTGCTGTTCTAATAAAGTTACTCTGCCTTGCTTTGAATTTTGTTCCAATTTTAACGCTTGAAGTAGTTGTAAGCTCTCTGTTGTAAAACACATAAGAGAAAGAAAAAGTGTAACTTGTCATTTAAAAATCCGCCTATATTTTGGTCAGAGTTTAAAGTCCTAGTCTTTAATCATTTGATTTCATTTAAAACCGTTTTCAGTGGTCTTTTAACTATTATAATGCATTTTTTAGCCAAAATCTAGAACCTGTGTCGCTTTCTGGAAGATATTTTAGCAGAGCAGCAGGAGTTCATTAGAAATTGACGTCTGAGTTGTTGGCAGAACTGTTGGCAAGGAAAAAGCCCAGCCCCATTTCCCCTTATCCATCTGTTTACACACTTTCCTGCTACCTTACAGCCCCTCATAACAACAACCTAACAATACAGGTGCAAAAAAACGAAATAAATAGGTGAGCAATAACAGAGCTATTCAGCTGTACACCTGATAATTTTAAAGCAACTCAACAGCAGTGAGGCTCGGGAACCAAACTGCATCTTATCCAGATGTGGCACATGCTTGCAAAGATATGCCGATTAATCTTCTCATGCTGGTCTTGCCTTTCCTTTGCTCCCCCTAGTGGCGGAATTTCACATTTCGGTTATTTCTGTAAAAAACCATAACCCGCCACAGGAATGAGCTAGAAATATGCTTTTTTTTTAAATATCCTTGGAGGCCGTACATTTGACATGTCTAATGTAGATTTATTTTTCTGTAAGTGGATGCATTAGAATGAAGCGCAACAGGGAGCTTGTGGCTCATCGATTGAAACATCTACATCACCACTACAAGGTTTTTCCAACAGCATTTTTTCATCTACCCCTGTTTCACAATGATTTGAAAAAATAAATACTCAGAAACGCAGTTATAATCTTAAAGTTCTTTATACATGTCCTCCGTCATGAGAAAAATGCCACAAGAACATGTTAAAAACACCAACAACATTGGAGTGGGTCTTTAAATATTGCTGCAAAACTCAAATTCTCTTTATTAACATTAATTCTGCCAATGATTGTGTTCATTAAAGTCGACACATTCAGATTTTTTTCACATATTTTTAATTAAATCTAATAGTTGCATGGATTGAATATGCATGAAAAGGTAAAAAAGCAGCAGGATGCTGGTTGACACACACTTAAACTCCAGCACATTAAATCCAGCAGCTGTGCTTCTCAACCATGTGCAGATTAATTACATTTTGATATGGATTTTACCTGTGAAACCAAAGTAAGGCTTCTGATTTTCTCATGAAAAACCTGTCTGTTTACACTTTACTATCCTGCCTTGTATCCACATCGAGTCCGCCCGCACCTGTCCGTCTTCTGGTTTCACATACTGTCTTTCAGGCATGTGTGCCTTATCTTGTCCTTTTCAGAGAAGTCCACCAAACTAAGTTTGACGGCTAACTCAGAAAATGTGTATCCTATTTGAAGATGCCACTAATTTAATGACATAATGAGTGTGCAATTGCTGCTTTTCAGACTCAGCCCTGAATGCGTCACTTCAGGAGTTTTCACCAAAATAAAGAACATTCACATAGAACTATGCTGTTCAGCTCAACGGTGAAATCCGAGTGTTTTCCTTTGCTTGAAGGTTATTTTTTAAACTTTCAGCTAGAGCCAAACTATTCAGAAATAGCTGGGGAAATCCTGACAGCTTTAAACATTTTGAGCAAGGTGCTGAAAGCTTTCCGTCTGTGACAAATCTTCTGTGAAAGTTGGCAGCTTGAAATTCCAACTCTTTTTTTCGAGATGATGTTCCTTTTTTGTTGTTGTTTTTCAATTGACCAAAGGGGGAAAAAGAAGTAAAAATTAATCAACTTTTGTTTGTTTTGTTTATCCCAGTTTAGTCTCTACAGCAGGGGTCACCAACCCTGTGCCCGCGGGCGCCCATACGCCCGCGAGCACCCCTTGTGGCGCCTGCAGGGAATGCACCCAAAAAATAATTCTTTTTTTTTTTTTTTAATTGAAGCAAATATTGAACAAACAATCACGGCACGTCTGTCAATGACAATAAAATAAATGACAGTGACAATAAAAATAGGGCACGCAAATGTGTGTGTGTGTGTGTGTGGGAGGGCTAGGAGGTTTTTAGCAAACAGGTCCTGTGGCGCCCTTCATACCACTTAAAGCCCATGAAATATCCCTCAGTCTCAAAAAGGTTGGTGACCCCTGCACAGTTTTACCATAAAGCATCACACAAAACAAAATCTTTAAGTTCTATTTAAACAACCTCTAAGTGTGCAACCACCTGCAACAATGAAGTTAATTTCTGTACTATGAGCCGACACCTTCAAATGCCAGAAATCAGCGTTGAAGAGACGAGGGGTTTTGCTGACATCTGTGATAACCTGTCTCTTGTGAGCATTGTTTTTATGACTGTTAGGGCATTATGATGTTTATAAACTTGGGTCACACTACAGGGCTTCAAGGCTGTGGTGCACCATGGGATTGATGGATGACTCTATTGTCAGTTCAATTTAAGAAACTCTCTGAGAGAGAAGGAGGGATGAGTGTAGACGAACGGGGGGAGGAGGATCTAGAGGGAGTAAAAGAAGTGAGGGAAAAGAAGTGTGAAAACAAAACCTGTTCTGAGTTGTTTCGATATCTGAAACACTGGTATTTTACTCTCTGAGAGGTCTCAGCTGTGGACAGGTCGTCAGTCAGTACTAACAGGAGAGACGGACAACCATGGACGCTCACATCTGCAGCGATGAAGCATAACCAATTAACCTAACATGCATGTCTGTGAACTGTGACAAGAAAGCCGAGCATCTGGAGGAAGTTCACTGGGAAAATCCAGGCTGCTCACTGAAAAGCAAACCTGCAGGTTCTGCATCAGCTTCTCTGACCAGCCCCGCACTCTTGCCCTTGAGAAATACCCCGGCAAAACTGACAGATACGCACACATCTGTGCACCTATTGATTCCCTCTGTTGGTGCGTGCAGAAAAATGATTAGCATTCTAGGTCACCACAGAAACACACACGGCAACCATAGCAGAATAGCAGCACACACACCACTATTGATTTGGTGTGACCAATCCTACAGCTGTGTTTTGGTAGAGACTCATTTCTTTCCGCTAATGCAGATGATCGGAAGAGCCCAAAAAGCAAAAATAAAAAATCTGCTAGATTTCACAGCTAAAATATAAAACATTGTATTAAAAAAACATGAACATCCCTTCCACTTGACATTAATGCGTTGCTTCTATCCTCAGTCAGCTCATGTAAAAATGTGGTAGATTAGATTTAGTCAAAACAGAGAACATTTGTTCTACATGCATTTTTAAAAATGTGCTTTGTGTTTTTCCTTTCAGATGGTGTGAAGTGATGTTAAACAGAAGCTCTTACCCCTCCTCATTTAAATCTGTTTTTACTCTGTTCTTTTTTCCACTAAAACGGCAGCTACCTCTGATCGCAGAAATAGAACAAAATACAATAGAGTGTGATGTAATTGTACCTGAGTGTACAACATATTTAAAAGTTCCAGTCCTTCAAGCTGCAGTAATCATACACGCATTAAAAAATATTTAACCAAAAATGCTCACGGTCACTGTCTGTCCATTTTTGGTTTCTTCTCTCATGAAAATGTGGTTTTCTTTTTTCATTATTGTGATTGAACATGGCTGTTGGATAAAAACTGTTTATTAGTCCTTGCTCATTTTCTTACATTGCCTTGCTGATGGTAAATATTTCAAACAGGCTCTGATGTGTCTCTCAGGATGCCTCTGACTTGTTAAAAGTCCCTTTCCGATGAACTTTGATCTGTTTTCAAAGACAGCGGTCTTTTAATTGTGATTATGCTGTTTGTAGGCAAAATCAAAAAAGCCTGTGTCGTTTTTCTAGAACATAGTTTCTGCAGAGCGGTAGGAGTTCATTAATAATCCACCTCTGAGTTGTGGGCGGGGTTAGTGTCACATGCTTGTTTCCTTGTTTATAGACAGATGTACCCTACTTGTATCTTAACTTGATGTAAGATTCTCATGTTCTGCCATATCACAACTCAGTCATCCAAACATATTCCAATCTGGTATGTAGAGGGTTAGAAGTGTAAGAAAAAAAAATCCAAATATAAATTACATAAATTTGCACCTCTGTGGGAGATGCATAGTGCTGCTGTTGCACATCAAATCAAAGTTCCACATAAAAGTAACCAAAGTTGATTAGTGTTGTAAACTGCACTGTTGTTAAATTTCTCATGCATTCAGACTGTCTTTCTGAACTGTTGCATCATTGTCGCAACCCAAACATTTAAACTTTAATAATGACCCTCTCTGCTTGCAAAAATGCTTCTCCGTCCTCCAGCGGACTCTTTTTAAAAGCATTTTTTACATAAAAATTATTTTATTCATGAACTCCTTGCTTCTACTGGCTTGGGGAGGACTGGAGGCAGCGCATCAGCCAATCAGCAAACTACTCACTGATAAAATGTCTTTACTCCCCAGGAGTCACAGGGATTTAAGAACATGCTGAGATGCTCTGAAGTGGGATTCTTGATGTCCTTGCTCTTATAAAGCAGTGAATTTTGCTGGCTGAGAATTTTAGGATTTCATTTTCCCCTAAAAATGATTACTTTCACGGCATCCGCAGGACACATTCTTAGCTTGTGAAGATTACTGTGTAAAGATGACCTTCAATAACATCATGCTGTCTAACTCCTCCATTGTTTTAACAATACTTTCATTTGAAGAAGTTGTGTAGTTAAAAAGTGTGTGATGTTATTCCTTATTGGCTATGACTGATTTCCTAAGCCCTCACACTGAATGCGTTCGGCGCGTCAAATTTGTGTCCGCTACTTCTTTTTTGACTAGTGGCAAATTCGCTTCTCAACGCTTGTCCGAAAATGTGTTGAAAAACTTGACACTCCTGACATGTGTTGGAGGAGGTACTGTAGAAAGTTTCAGCCTCAATGCTTCATGGGAGTATTGACAGGATATTTGTATATTTCCTTTACAGTGCATGCAAACACGGATGATGTTGAGAGATCAGTTTTCTTTATTTTGAGGAGCTCAGCAAAAGCCTCAGTAATCACTTCTCCATGTCTGGGGTCTAAAGATCATTAAGAGACTCTCCCAGTATTGTGAGGTTCACCGTCTACTGAAGGAGCTGCATCTGATTGACGGACGCTTTCAGAAGGAATTCCGTCTTTGTGTGACCTAGTTTGATGATTTGCTGTTCCGCATTAGTCTAAGAAGGGGAAAAAAAAATTAGATCATGTTTTTATTGTTATCTCGATACAAATGACAAAAATATCATAAAGTTCTGGAAAACGATCATATTCTCCTACATGGTGGTTTTGGACTCCTATTGCACAGGTTAAAGCAGTGTCGTGATTGGTTGATGCAACTCAAATTCTTCCCCCAAGTTCAGATTTTTTATCATGGGACATGTAGGAATGCCCAAAATGCTCTGCTACCAGACTGTCGTGCCCCGCCCAATGCTCCAAATGCACCACAGGACCTCAGATTGTGTCTGTACAATAACTTAACATTGAAATTTGACACCTCTGCCACGCAAATTGCATTCACTGTGGTTGTAGCTTTAGTCACATGCCCCTATGGCGAGTTGACCCATACGGTTGCTACAGATTTTTGTTTTGACCCATAAAGGGTCATAGAGAAGAGCTGCCTCATCTTAAGGGGAGCACAGGTTTGCCTTGCAGTTTCCCTGAGCCTTGTTGGGCCACATGGGAAGTCGTAAATGGAAAATTTGATTATTGTACATGTAGTAAGTGTCATTAAGGATTTGTAAGGCTAACGTAGCTTGCAAACACGTATGACGTTAGAGAAACACGGATGCTACATACTATAGTTGCTGGCAAGGTTAGTACTGGCCCTTTACTGACTCAGTGCTTTTGTGGCGGTTAGTACATTATGTGAAACGTGCCCAAGGGACATCCTAAGGAAGCCCATATGAACTACGCTTTGATTGTCAAATCTTCTAACTTCTAACAGTCAGATTGCACCAGAAGGAGCTTGTGAGGAGTGTGCACTTACCACCTGAAGAGCACTCCAGCACTGTGCAGTGCGCAGTGTTTGGGGATGGGTTAAAAAACAAAACAAAAGGAAAAATCTGTCCAAAGCTCCTGCATGTCACCTACTACTACCCACTACTAGTGGCGGCCGTGGTGCAGCGGTAAGGCGGTCGACCCATGATCGCAGGATTGCAGGTTCGATTCCTGCCTTGCACGCCCATGTGTCGATGTGTTCTTGTGCAAGACGCTGAACCTTGCCTCTGGTGGTAGGTGGGCGCCTGTGTTTGGCAGCGGAGCCGCCACCTGTTTGTGAATGTGTGTGTGACTCTAAAGCGCTTTGGGCCTTGTGGGTAGAAAAGCATTATATAAGTATTGGTCATTTACCATTTACTTTACCCTCGGGTGTTGTTTAAGTGTTCTCTATGACTTGTTGCTTGCAGCATGCTCACCGAGGGACTCAACGTTGCTATTTCGTGAGGGCCACCCGTGTGCCCCGTACAGTTCTTCCCTTTTTTGCCCACAATATCTAGCCGTAAAGGTAGTTGTGACCAAGGCTTGACACATTCAGTCCATGTCTGTACGCTGTTTTCACCCCCATCCCACTAACTTTCGTTAGCATAAATAAAATGTGAAAAATGAGCAAGGATGTTACTATTAGATGCCACTTTTTGGTAAATAAGTTTATTTCTATTTTGTCCTTTGCACTTTACATACTACAAGAAAACAGTAATCAACTCTTTCCAGCTCATTTAAGTGTGTGTTACCAGTATTTGCCTTACATTTGCAGGTGCATTCGGTGTCCAGCTGTGTAACATTTTCTGATTTATGAGACATAACAACTGCTGAATAAAAAACTTCCCAATACTTATCTTTTCTTATAAAACCATCATGAAATCTTTTATTTAGAGGTTATTTAGAGGTAAAAACAAAACAAAAAGGGGTTTATACAAATATAGACCTTGGCTGTTAGAAGATACATAACCCCTTTTTGTATTGGTAAAATCTGTCCAACACAAGAGGCCTTCAGCTAACATCTCTTTGCTCAATTGTAGGTCAGGCCAAGTTGGAAAAAAAAGTAAGATTTTGTTATTTTTCTGGAGGATATGATAGACCTGGTATTTCAACCAATCATCAAATATTGTTAGTATCATCATACTGGATCATATGGAGAAAAATCATCGAAGGAAAAAAATAACTCAGCAAGTAGCTGAGGTGATGCATGCATTCTCAGCAAATAAAGGTATAAAGTGTGCAGGAGAGAGAAACAGACTGATAAAAAGAAGGGGAGGAAGAGGCAAGGTAGGAAGTAAATTAGAAAGAGTTGGAGGAAAGGAGAGAGATAGTGGTATAGAGAGAAAGGTAAAGAGATGGAGAGTTCGATGGACAGAGATAGCGGTGCCTTGCAGCTGTGTCCATATCTCTCCCCTCCAATGACTCCACCAGCAGCAGTACAACTAATGGACTCTGTCCTTCTCTGCTGCCTTATCTGGCTTCTCTCCCTCTTCTGCATCCTTTCTTCCTATCTCTCAGTACTCAAAGCTGCACTATCTTTCCACTTAACAGCTCTACCTCAATCTAATTTTTATCACTCCCTGATTTCTTTTTTCTTTCTAGCTATCTCTCTTTTAAAACTCTCAAACAATCTTTCGCTACTTTCTTATCCTTTTTGACTCCTAATATTTTTTGTATTCACCTCTCAGCCAAGATTAAAACCCCTAAAATGTGCATCAGATTTTCTTCTTACTGAATGGGGCAGTGTTTTAGAGTATGTTGATGTCTAACACACTTCAGACTCTAAAATATGTAACATTTGCTTTTGCTGAATAATGCAAATGCTTTCTTTCTTTAGGTTAATTATATTTCACATTTGAATTAGTTGAAAACTTGAAACTGATCTGTGTCCCTTGTTTTTTTAACATGATCAAAAAATATGATGTTTTTCACGGCCTTGGGTGGAATTTTTGAAGTATCCATTCACCTTTCAATGTTATTCGGTAGGTCTTATGAGGAGAATGGAACTCAAACTTGTGACTAAGACGCAGAAACACTTACAGTCAAGGGTTAGGCCACCATCTTTCACAGTCTTATCCAGGGGTTAAAGTGCTGTAATTGGTTGAAAAATGTTTGGTATATCTCTATTTGAAAGCATTCATTAGAGGAATTGTGCTTTATTTTTTAGTTTCCATGTTACGAGACACCAGGGGACTTTAGTATGAAGCTGCTCCTGACTGAAAGAAAATCTCTTGTACGTGTAAATGAATACATCTCAGTGATTAATTGTGTACTTCTGTTTGTGTGGTTTTCAGATGACACAGGAGCAGTACATCCTTGCAGCCCAGCCCAACCCTTTGCACCATCGAGCAGCGTCAGTGTGCGGTGCGCAGGTTTACCCCGCAGTGGGCATCTATGGGTGGAGGAAAAGATGCTTGTACTTCTTCATCCTCCTCCTCCTCGTCACGATGATCGTCAACCTGGCACTGACCATTTGGATCCTTAAAGTCATGAACTTCACTCCGGTAAGACCTGAATGTGCATGACCTAGAATAGTTTGGGGCATTTCCTTACAAAGAAAAATCCAGTTTGATAGGTAGATACTTTATTCTTAGTGTCACATTGTCACCTCTGATTGGAAGATTGCAGGTTAGGTTCCCACCTTGCCCACCCGTGTGTCAAAGTGTCTTTGGGCCAGACACTTAACCTTACATTGCTCCTGGTGGTTCTAGGTTGGCGGCAGTGTTTGGCAGTGTAGCTGCCATTAGTGTATGAATGTGTGTGTGTGAATGGGACTGTAACTGCAAAGCACTTTGGGCCTTCAAATAAGTCAGTAAAGCGCTACATAAGTTTATGCCATTTAACATTTACCAAAAAGGTATAATAGAGTTCAAATAATCTAAAATATGCCTAAGCATAACAGAACTAACTTAAAGCAGTTTTAAGGGATAGTTTTTTTAATTAAAATAATAAAATAAAAGGACAGTGATACAATAAGAACAAGTTTGGCTATTTTAAAACTTTAAAAGACTAAATTTCCATCTGTAACTCCCTCTGCTTAAATTATGTATGTACATTTTGTTTGATTCAACAAAGTAAGTGTTAAAGCCTTGTTTGAAATATATCTAGAACACCTTGTACCTTAAATCATAGGCTGACTAAGTTTATATACCCTGGAGGTTTGGCCATGTTGACACAAATGAGCTTGTTTTTAAAAGTGTCGTTATTTTATCTACATTCACTTAGAAATTTACACTGGATTGCTTTGAAAATGATGTGTTAGTGACAGATAGGTGACAGTACCATTGCCTGTTTATAAAGTACCAAAGATGTAGCAATGTGTTGCCTTGAAACATGGCCTTTATGATGTTCAAAATAAGAGTTTTTGCCACTGCAGGTTATGTAAGAACAGATCATGGTGGAAGTCTGGAGACATGGTGCTTTTTCAAAGAGTAACTACTCTAACACTTAGAGTAGCCTTGCTCATACTGTATCATAGAACAAGATCTCAAATCTCACATAAAATTAACTTCTAGCTGCAGTTGTAATGTAAGGGCAAGCTGTAATTACTGGGGACAATTTTGTTTCTTCCACCCGTTTTCATGCATTATTGATTTCTTCTGCTGTGTTTTAGTATGAAGGTCTGCAGAAACTGACCCTCTTCAGGGCCCAGCTTTCAAGGAACAGCAAACTCCTTTGATATCCTTAAAAGGACATCCACTACTACCTTATTTTGTAGACTCACGACACACATTAATATACATCATCCCCCAAAAATGAAATCACCTTCATGCTTGTGTTTTTTGAGCAAACTAAGTATTCTTTTCAGATTCATGCTGATAAACATATATTATTTGGTCTTTTCATAAGCACTTTTATTCTGCTCAAACTTGAAGGACATATTTGACTTGTGTTATAGTTTAACCTTGTGATCTTGTACAGAGTTTGGAAGAAAAAGAAATCTGGTCTTTTTAAGATAAGCTAATATGGATAAACGGATTTTCTTAACTTGGAAGTCCAGCATCTCATAGTTTTGGTAATTATTGTCATTTTTAACTCTCGAGACACTTTCAGCCGTAGCAGACACAGTCAATGGATTTCAAGAGTTTTTCTAAAAAAGGCAAGCCTTCATTTAGTTAGTCCAGATCAGCTCCTACAGTACATTGTTTGTTGGAACCCTTGTGCTATCCTATGGGGTCAAGATGATGATTGGCGTGTTATCCCTGCCATGACAAAGGTGGATAAAGGTGGAGAGGATTTCATATAATCCATGGAAACCAGTGAAGATCACAAATCATTGGTAATACGGGTCATAAGGGTTAATAAGGACCATCCATCTGAAAGTGTTGACCAGTTGCAACAACTTTTTGATTGCACACAAAAAAAAGCCAATATTACATGAAAAATAAACCCTAATACGTAATAGTTGTTGCACACCAGTAACTAATTTTGCATATTCAACCCATACTTTGGAGGTTGGTGAGCCCCCAATTCAACCTTTCATTCTGTCAACCAGTAAGGTATGTGGTCCCATTTTAGAGCCTTGGGTGTGACTCCGTTTTAGATTTAAGCCCATAGTCTCTATCTGAGGACAAACGCTCTCTGTAAACAACTGAAATGGATGACTGCCAAAAAAAGGAAATAGCAATATTTTGTCCTATAAACTTTACATGTTCACGTCTGTGCCTCCTCACTATTCCACATCTGCCGAAAAGTCATTAAACATGTTTGTGATTCCAACTTTTTGGGTTTTCTTTCTTTTATGGTTTTCTTTCACAGTTTGGTTCACAACGTTTTCTAATGAATCATTTTTCCACCCACTCATCCATCCATTCAAAGCGAGAAAATGAATGGAATGGGTTGATCGCACACAAAGGCTGGAGATGTAGTTCCAGAGTTAAAACTACTTTTTATGACAATTTTCTAAAAGACGCATGCAGAGCTTCTGTCAAAATTGCCGAAGGTGAAGCGAGGAAAAGCTCTGAATTAGATTCTTTCACTGTGAAGTAAAGCAGCGACCTGATGAATCAGAGTGATGTGTACATTGCTCTGAAAAAAAAACATAGTTGTGGCAGTAATCGGGGAATTATGTATTATTCCTGCATGTGATGTGTGAACACGAGATGCAGAACTGTAGCAGAAACTGTATGAACTGTATATATCATTATAAGAGAAAAAAAAATCACAAAGAATAATAAGGTAAATGCATAGAGAGAGAGAGAGAGAGACCTTGTATACAGGATGAGATACAGTAGTGCACAATGTTCTGATCATTAAATACAAGGTTTTTTGCAATTTTATTCATGTGATAAGTGTATTCATATTTAGACAAAGTTTTTTCTAAAGTTTTTCAAAGTTTTTTCCCATTGTCTTGGGATAAGTCGGAATATGTATCGTATTGTGATGTGTATCGTCATACATATTGCATTCACAAGACTCTTGCCAATACACACCCCTATTTAGGAGCGGGACTCAACAGGTCCCGACTTATTTTAAAATCCAAAATTCAACAACCAAAGGCAGATTAAAAAACTGCAACAGAAGAAAATTCATACCCTGCAACCGCCGATCATCCACTCATTGAACACCAATACGTAAAACAGAGTCAGGCTTCACAGGGTATGGAGGGTGCCACACTTCCCTTGTGGGTACCATAACCATTCGACCTGCAACAACCGTTCGGGGTCCTTCGACTAGTGCTGACGTCACATTATGTGATTGGCTGTATGTTAGTCTGATGGCGTGTCAGATAGTGATTGGTCTGGACAAATTACTGTAGTACCATAGAAGAAGATATTATGTGTTCTGTTGTACACAAACAGAGCTACGACATAGAGCGAGGTTATCTCCTAAACATGCTTTTATTATTATGATTATTATAAAGTGCATTGCAGCCGAACGCACACTATAACCAAGGACCTTCCCTGCCTGCGAACACGAAGCCACGAGACTCCAGCTGCTCTCATCCGAGACACGGTTGGCTCGCGTAGAGCCGGTTCATTCTAACAGCCACAGATCTTTTTACAAAGTGGGTTGTGGCAAAATCTCTTTATAAACATTACAAAGAATAATTTCAGACACAACTTATGAAGGAAAAGAACTTTAGGTTACAAAAGGAAGCGTGAAATGAAAATATGTAGAGCCCGAGCAGATCTTCATGCTACGTAGTTTGCCCAAGTGGGGCTACTGTAGTGTCATGTTATCCTCAGTCGAAAGGACCCCGAACGGTTATTGCAGGCCGAATGGTTATGGTACCTACACCCTCAGCTGCAGGCGAGCACCCAAGCAGAACGCTCTCCAAATCCAAAGCCAACGACACAAAAATGGGTACAGCGCATTAGCAGTTAAAATAGGTATTTTAAGCAGCTGCTGTCACGCAGAAATGGGAATGTCAGAAAGTTGCTGGGAATAGAAAACAAGCATAAACGCAAATTAAAAAAAAGGCTTAGAGGCAAGAACAGGGCTCGACCGCTGGCATACCAGACAGACTGTCCATCATCCAAAAAGGGGATCGCGCTGCGCTCAAATGCAGGGGCCGTGATTACACCCAATGTTATTCCTTGGCTGTTATGTGGAGCTAAAAGGAGCCATGACACCGCCAAGACAACTCCCATAGAAAAACTACCACTGCTACATTACCTGCAAGTAATGTAGCAGTGGCTACATTACTTGCAGTGCAAGGCTACCCGGAAGTGAGCAAACTAGGTTTACCAATCCATTTTAGGGACACACATAAACAAACACCACTACACCTCGATGCAGCCCTATTTTTTAATGGAACTCTTGCGAACAGGTTTTATTTTTTTTTAAAGAAATAAACTTTGACCTAATGTTTCCAGTGCTCTGTTTTTCATTTTATGTTGTTCTTAAACCACCATGTGACTATTAGGTAACATCCTGTTTTCAATTATACTTCAGTGGCAACCATACCTTTGTTTTGAACAAATGTAGTCACAGGGTTTCTGAACTCCAAACACCGCAGCTTCTGTATTTGCCACAGCACCGTAAACAAGCGAACAAAAATCACATTAAAAACACACAAAAACTGTCTGAGATAAAACATATGACACAGGGAACAGTAACTGGAAAAAGTAAACAAAGAAAGATTGTGATGAATGTGAAAGATGAAAGCTGTGCATGGTTGAGTAAATGTTTATTTATGTGTGTGTTGAAAGATTCATGCTTTTCCACTGTCCTCCACCACTAAAGACCTGATGGGGTTTGTTTCAGCATCCCATGGAGGACAGCTCCTAAACACAAAGTCTTAAGGATATCTGCAATGTATGCATAACCAGGAAATAATATGGATTTGTTCTGATCCAAAGAAATGAACGAACGCAGTTATTTAGTGTATATTGTAGTTTCATTTAAAAAATCAACATAGACAGTGTTTAAAGTTAAATGTGTTTCTGCATCTTTAAGTTTTAACCAAGAAAATACTTTCTAGTAGTTCCAACAGTACTTTGCAAATAAGGGTCAATAAAGTGTCTGGTGTTGTTTAAGCCCAACCTTGGTCTCAACTTTAAATCAATGTTTTGCATAAATCTGGAGCTGCACCGACCTTGTAGCCACTCTTGATCATGGAAGTCTTTTGTAAAGCCAGATAAATCTTAACTTTGTAGTCTTTACCCTACTACTTTATTCTGCTATCTGACCATAGAGGAGGAAAATTATTCAGTAAATGCAGATGCATGTCTGTATCTCTATATGAAAGGTAGGTGTGAATGGTCTGTTTGACCTTTCAACTCCTGTCAAAACAAATCACATTTACTGTACAGGTTTATCTTTAAAGAAGTTTGGCCTGAGGAAAGTTTGTGTTTATTTTTTTGGAGTTCAATCACAGTTTTCTCATCAAATCGTGTTGATCTCAAGACGGTTTATCCTCAGCATGATGTCTCAAAATGAGAACTGTTCATTCATATAATCATAAACAAGGTAATAAATGGGTTTACATCTAGAAATTCCAAATTGCTGGAAACCAGATTCCTGATGTTTATGTGTCGTTAAGGATTCTATCACCAAACTTCTTGATCGACCAGCATAGAATGTGGAGATTGCTGACATTTGTAGAAATCCAAGAAAAAACATCTTTATTGTTGTGTTTTTTTTTCATCTTTTAGTTGTGTAGTTATGTATCATAAGAGTTGTGGGAATAGATAGAAAGTGTGTCTGCTTTCTGCTATCTTCAGGTATCTTATGTCATGATATTTATCAAGTTATTCTATCAGTGGTTATATATAAGACATGAGCTCAACATTATTTGGAAAATTTGCTTCTTGTGGTGCTATAGGTTTCTAAAATGTTATCCTGAAATTGCACTTTAGCTTTCATGTTACTCATATTTGTAAAATGTTTTCTGCATGTTATTATTTCTGTTTTATTTTTCTTATCTAAATCAGAATTTCTTACCATGCTTTTTTAAGAAATGCAAATGAAAAACAAGACAATTAGGTAAGACATTAATGAAAATGCAATAGATGCCTTTTCAAAGAAGACATTGTCTTCATAATTGCTTAGAAACCCACTTTTCGGGAAGTTTCTCTGTGCCTCCACCACTGCCACTTCCATCATCACCATCCAAACCACGTCCGTCTGGTTTCAGTATAATGAAGGCTTTTGCAAAACTTTTGTTTTGTTTAGAGTTCCAGATGAGATTCTCATTGTTAACTGCTCCTGAAGAGACAGTTTTGGCAGTAAATTGGAGTGCAGGGACTTGTGGGGGATGGACGAATTGAAGCATGTGTGTGCTTGCAAGAGAAAGAAAGCCAGAAAGCTCACATGTGTGTGTCTTTGCAATTATGCAGCAGTTGGTGCTGATCTCTGTGTGTTTGACTGTGTGTGACATTTCTCTTTTGTGTGGATCCAAACCTTGGAGCTTTGTATGTGTGTAGGTGTGTTTGTGCATGCGTCTTCAACCCAGTGCTTTGAGCCCTTGCTGTAGAGAAATTCCATTTCATTGTCACTCACAAATCAGGCTCCTCAATTTCTGGTCTGCACCTGATTGGTTAACATTATTTTGTCTTCCAAGAATCATTCGAAGTGTTATGCATAGGATGTAGCCATTAAAGGTCAATAAAAACTATTATTTCTGTAGGAGTTCATATTATTTCAAATTCATTCATTCATCTTCTTCCATTTGTCCCTTTCGGGGTCAAGGGGCTGGCAGGGGACACCCTGGACAGGCCACCAGTCTGTCGCAGGGTCACACATATCACACACCCATGCACACTCACATTCACACACACAATTATTTCAAATTAGTTGTGTAAATAAGCAGAATTCAAAGTCAACTTTGAATTCCCTCCAGTTTGTTGAAGCTGCTGCATGAATCTATCACAGCCTGCATTGGCGGGACTTTACCATCTTATCTCTGACTAACAGCTTTTTTTAAATTTTCATGCTAAAGTTTCAATCCTTTCAAAGATCGGCCTAAACTTTGTTTAAAACGTTTGGGTGAAAACCTTTTTAAATGTTCTTTAAAACTTTTAAACATTTTCCTCCACCTTTTTGTAAAAAGCAAAACTAGCATTTGTAGTTAAACTTAAGTATGAACTCTTTTGACTTATATCTGTGATTATAAAATGAATTATAAAGTTATCTGACTCTGACATAATAGGATATATTATTGAAGAAGTTAGTATTCGGAGTTTAATGGAAATTTAAGTCAGAGCTAAAGTGCTTTACAGTTATACACACTCCCGTTTTCTTAATAATCCTAATTTGTTTTTTTCATTATATTTCTTTCTGTATCGCAAGTTATTTAACGAGCTGCAGACAAGTGCGGCTAGTCTGCAGCTCACCACTCCCCATGGGGATGCGGAGAAGAATTTCCCCATTGTGAGATAAATGAAGTATCAATTATTGTTATTCTTCTTGGTAACGCTTTCTTTTACAGTACAGTACTTACAATGTACTTAAGTGGTATTTACATGGTACTTATAGTGTAACTACTGGGTACTTTCAGGGTACTTTTTATGGAATTTACTGGGTACTTACAGTGTGTTTACATGGTACTTTCTATGGGACTTTACTGGGTACCTACATGGTACTTTTTGTGTCTACTCTGTACTTACATGGTACTTACTGTGTATTTATATGGTACTATTTGGTTCATACCTATGTGGTACATACTGGGTATTTATAATATTCTTACTGTGTATTTACATGTTGTGCAAAGGTGTCTTTTATGGTACTTACCACATGTAAGAACAAGGTAAGTACAAATAAAGTACCTTGACCTTTAGGTCTGCACTCACTGCATGTTTCATGGTATTTACCATGATTTACCACAGAAACTACCCCTTAAGTACACTGAAACTGTAACTGTAAAAGAAAGTCAGCCCTATTTCCACTCAACTACATGGTACTTTCATTACTAAATACCGGGTATGTTCACTTGAATATTACTTGGTACTTACCCCTTAAGTACAATGAAACTGTACTGTAAAAGAAAGTCAGCCCTATTTCCACTCTATTACATGGTACTTTCAGTAGTAAATGCTGGGTATGTACACGTATTACCTTCCTGTGCAGTGTACATACACACTAGGTCTTCTGACCTCACCAAATGAGACAATGCTAACTTGTTGGTAAGGGTAAAGTAACTACATTGTAAAAAAAAATATACTGGCCTGATTACTTCTTGTAACATGAGGCAAGTTTAAAGAGAAACAAGACAGCAGTGAAAACAACAATCTTTAATATGATACGTGTCTGCAGCATACAATATGTCATCACAATGAAATAGGTTTTAAGTACAAAACAGTACAAAGGAGAATTCTAAAAAACACATTATTGGCCTGAGGGTCGTGCTTTTTGTCCATCAAAATTCTTTCAGCAGAGTTTGGTAACGGTGCAGGACTTCTTCAGGGTTTGTAACTGCAAGAAAATTCACAATATGAGCTCAAGTGAACATAAAAAGCATAACGACTTTGATGAAATACAAAATAAATTTTACTTATTTAATCATTTCTGTAATGAGTTTGATAAATTTCTGTGAATTCTTTATCGCTTTGACTGTAATGCTTGAAATTAATAAATTATCCTCATTTATGAACATGATAATAAATTATTCATAACTTTATATTTTAGTTACATAAACAAGAACAACAAAAAAGAAATCAAAGAAAAAAAAAATCAAAATTGCCATAAAAAAATCTAATTTGTTTAGACAAAGAATGACAAAAGCAATGTTTTAATTGGCAATTGCTGTGTGTATTTCTTCTTTATAAATATTATTCGCACCTACAATTTGCATTAGCATGAAAAACATGGCAGTGTAAAAGAAAAGGAAAAAAGAAATAAATAGGCAATTTCAAATTCAACACAGTTATTCACAAAAATATGTTTTCATTTTCAAACAGTTACATTCACTGTTGGGTGGTATTGTTGTCTCTATCATATTTGAAAATAAATAAATAAAAATAAAATAAAAACGGCGAAAGAAAAGACAATGGGGAAAAGGCAGTTAAACTCTTCATTAATGTAAATAATATGTCCACTTGGTGGATTTAGCTTACTTTTGCTTACTCTCCTGTGGCTTCACGGATTCGTCTGGAATGTCTTCTTCACCATAGCTGATCTAAAGCGGTAAAAAGACGGAAGTACGTCATCATTATTTTAAATAATCGCCTTTTTTTATTTTCCCAGAAAGACGTGCGCTCAGTCAAACGAGCACAGAACAACAGAAGTTATCATTAAGGCTACGTGCTTGTTTTACAGGTGCCCCTCTCCTGGTAAGTAACAACAATATTTGTAGATTTTCATTACAAACTTTGAAAATGTATACATGAAATAACTGAAATTATTGCAGTAAGGTAGACATGCTCTTACGTCACGTTTCAAACACAGAGATAGGGGCTTGAAATCACGAAGTTAGCTTCTTTATAAAGTTTGATCAGTTTAAATATTTACATGTAATTTATCCAATATTTAAAAAAAAAAAAACACTAGTTTACCTGCCAGATGAAGAGAAATTCAAACTGTTGCGCGCGCCTCGAGGCTCTCCGGATTAATCTGCACGTTCACTTTGGGGGTAGTTGTGCTGCATTCAAGTGCGCTGGGAATTTGCAACTTTACTTGCCCCGAGCTACTTAACAAAAACAAACACTCGGGGGGTTTTAGTATTAAAAGTAAATATTTAGCCTTGTTGTTTTACATATTTTCCCTGACATTATATAATATATATTAAAACAAGTTCATTTTTAGAACAATATTTAAAAAAAGTTAAGTTTTGAATAATTTATTATCATGTTTTTAAATGAGGATACTTGATTAATTTCAAGCATTAAAGTCAAAGCGATAAAAAAATTCATAGAGATTTATCAAACTAATTACAGAAATGATTAAATAAGTAAAATTTATTTTGTATTTCATCAGAGTCGTTATGCTTTTTATGTTCACTTGAGCTCATATTGTGAATTTTCTTGCAGTTACAAACCCTGAAGAAGTCCTGCACCGTTACCAAACTCTGCTGAAAGAATTTTGATGGACAAAAAGCACGACCCTCAGGCCAATAATGTGTTTTTTAGAATTCTCCTTTGTACTGTTTTGTACTTAAAACCTATTTCATTGTGATGACATATTGTATGCTGCAGACACGTATCATATTAAAGATTGTTGTTTTCACTGCTGTCTTGTTTCTCTTTAAACTTGCCTCATGTTACAAGAAGTAATCAGGCCAGAATATTTTTTTTTACAATGTAGTTACTTTACCCTTACCAACAGGTTAGCATTGTCTCATTTGGTGAGGTCAGAAGACCAAGTGTGTATGTACACTGCACAGGAAGGTAATACGTGTACATACCCAGCATTTACTACTGAAAGTACCATGTAATAGAGTGGAAATAGGGCTGACTTTCTTTTACAGTACAGTTTCATTGTACTTAAGGGGTAAGTACCAAGTAATATTCAAGTGAACATACCCAATATTTAGTAATGAAAGTACCATGTAGTTGAGTGGAAATAGGGCTGACTTTCTTTTACAGTTACAGTTTCAGTGTACTTAAGGGGTAGTTTCTGTGGTAAATTCATGGTAAATACCATGAAACATGCAGCGAGTGCAGACCTAAAGGTCAAGGTACTTTATTTGTACTTACCTTGTTCTTACATGTGGTAAGTACCATAAAAGACACCTTTGCACAACATGTAAATACACAGTAAGAATATTATAAATACCCAGTATGTACCACATAGGTATGAACCAAATAGTACCATATAAATACACAGTAAGTACCATGTAAGTACAGAGTAGACACAAAAAGTACCATGTAAGTACCCAGTAAAGTCCCATAGAAAGTACCATGTAAACACACTGTAAGTACCCAGTAAATTCCATTAAAAGTACCATGTAAGTACCCAATAGTTACACTATAAGTACCATGTAAATACCACTTAAGTACACTGTAAGTACTGTACTGTAAAAGAAAGCGTTACCCTTCTTATTATTATTATTGAGTTATAAACGGGCCAATCAGATGTCTCAGTAAAAGCCATTGACTGTAAAAACAATGGACAGCTCAGCCCCTCCCTTCTCAAAATAGGTAGTTCTACACAGTTCCATATTATTGAAAAATTGTGACTGAATTGGCTTCATTCTGCTCCCTCAGTCCAGTTCAGTATACAGTCAATGCCAAGCACACTTCACACATGAGCTAGCAGAATGCAAACTAAACCTGCGATCTTCCAATCATAGGAGTCACCAAACCCGCCTATCACTGTTTCAAAAAACACTATAAGAAAGTGACAGAATTATTAGACTTTTTTATTGAGTAAAAAAAAATTTAAAAGTGCTAAAACAATGTCATTTGGACGGAGTTGATTTTCTGTTGTTCTGCTTATGTGGGAAAAAGGTCAGGGATAATGCCCGGAAGCAAGCGTCCTCCACTTCGTCCATTCATTCTGATAATGGACACCGACAAGGGCACCATCCTGCTTACCATTGTCACTTTTGAAAGAGAGTTCTATTAAATCAAATATAAATACTTTGATCTTCTTAATTTTAACAGGGAGCAGATTATTAAATGTGTTGTGAAACATTGTCATGGTAACAGCTACAGAGCCTGGACCTCACTTCTGTATGAGAACTAACCAGCAGGCAAAAGTGATATCGACTTTTTGTTTGCTTTTATTGCAAGAAATATCCACCATTTACTCCGTTTTAAGCATTACAAGGCAGGTGAAAAGCAATTTAAAATTAAAGGCAATATTGCTGTTGATCACATGATGGACTGGTATGTTCATAATAGAGGCGTTTGAAGGACAGAGATCTTTTCTGATAAACTACGAAATAATGTATGTCCACCAAGTCATTAATATACTGGATATTAGGCCAATAGAACAATAATACGGAACATTAAGACTATTTGACTGGAACTTATTTTTTAGGTGTGTCATGGCTAGCAGAACAATATTGACCCAGACGCTGAAACCAGGAAAGAGACACAGGTGAGTTCTGGCATGGTAAGAAAATGGATTTAATGTTCAGATCCAGATACTCACAGGTGAGTATGAGAGGCAGCAGACTCCGAGGGGACCCCACGACGAGGATGAAGGGTTCCTGTAGGCTCGTGGCGTCACTGGTGGCTTCGTCCGTGGATCCTGGTGAACAGCAGGTTCGCCAGAGGCTCGTGGTGGAGAGGGGGATCAGCAGAGGCTCATGGTATGACCGGTGAAGCACACAGTGCTGGGTTCCAGATTAATAGCAGACTCAGGCGACCACTCGTGGCAATGGATTCCATCAGGGGCAAAGAACTGGCGATGAATACTGGTCCTGGAGCTCCTTTTGAAGGCAGGCGGTTGATGAGGTAAGTGGCAGCAGCTGAGCCGCATCAGGAGCCAAGCAGAAAGGGGAGGGGGAGGAGACTGACAGAGGCACCATGACAAGGTGTCCATTATGGGGGATAATGCCAGACGAGGTGTCCATTATAAGATATTAACGAACGTCACGAAAACATGAACCGCCCAACGCAAATTCTGTCCATTTCATTTTTTTAGGGGGCATTATTCCTTTAAAAGAAATGTGTATTAAATCAATTTTTGTCACTTTTTTAATCTTGTTATTTTTTTAGTTTACATTGCTTTTTCACAAAAAGGGGACTATTGATATGTGTGACGTATAGTCATGGTAACCGCCTCAACTGCATATGCTGATCGTCACGATGGGTTAAATGAAGCATCAATTCAGAAAGACAGTTCAGCTCTTACCGCTTGGTTCAGTCCAAATGATGAAGCTAAAGTTTATTTTAAAGAAACAAAGTCTAAAAAGTTCAATTCCCCCTTGTGTCTTATTTCTCCTTTTGAGATGTTTTTAGTCTTTCTCATCTGCTGTATCGCAGTCTTCAAAATGATCAAATAACCAAACAGGTTAAAGTAAACTATGAACGTCTTTTCTACTAAACTGTGGAATAAGGTATGACGACCTATATTTTGTTTTTTGTTTTTAAATGTTAATACCTGGCGTTTAGGACAGCGCGGTGATATAGAATTTATTTTTTGGTGTGGTATATCACTGTGGTAAATCCCTTTTTAATCCACACCCTGCAGCCAATCAGAGTCAAGTATTCAGCTGAGCTGTGGTGTGACCAAATTTATCCCACACTGGGTTTCACGAACATCAAGAGTACACACAAAGGCAAAAAAATAACAAATTTACGTGATTTTCGGTTAATCAACGCCCTGTCTTGGCATCGGTCTCCCTGTTTAATGTGGTGCCTATTTAATGTCAGATAAATACCAGTAGGACTGCAAGTATTTGAAGATTTTCCTTCAAACTCTGACTTTTGTTCAATGTGTTCTTCCTTTGTAAACTTGTCAGGACCTCAACTTGTCATCAGAATATTTCCTCAGCTTTCCCGTCTACATTTTCTGTCTCTCTCTGCAACTCAAAAAAACTAACTGAATCAAAAAAGAGAAGAAATGAATTTTGTGCTGCAACACTATTAAAGAAAACATAGTTGATTCATACCATTTGAACGTGATGATGGTGTCTTTATTATAGCTCTTTATTTTAATTCTGAGTCATTTTTTTGCAATTACACCTGGGTAAAAGAAACTAAATGATCTCCATTCAAAAGTGTAGCATTGAATGAACCTTTAAAATCTAATTTCTTGGGTGATTTAGCACCGGTCTTTCACGAATTTTGAACATTAAAATAATTTAATTACGTGAATTTCTTTCAGCAAAATCTATTTTTAATAAAGAATCAATAAGGAAGGGCTATCAGGGTAAAGGGTGCTGCCTCTGTGAAAACAATGTTTTTGATCATTCCCTAGCAGAATGTCTGAACTTCTCATTTCATTGAAGCTAAGCAGGTTAAAATTTACGTGATCTCAATTAGTGCTTTGAATTTTCCCCTCTGTCTCACTGATTGTGAGATTTTTGAGACAAGCTTTTTCTTTCATGTTTTTGAACAAATGCTGTTTAAAACTTCTTCAAAAAACAAACCTGAGATCATCGCTATGGGCTGAGATGAGGGTAAACATGTGGAATGATGGAGACAAACTGGAAGGAAAGGTGAATGATGCGTGGAAGAAGGCAGATACAGGAAAAAAAAAGGGAGGAAAAAGAGAGTGATGGCAGCAGGCGAGTGTGTTTGTGTGTGAGTGTCCTATCATCCACACTCAGGTCCTGGTCTCCCAAAGGAGCGGCAGAAGTGTCTGTTTTACTGCTTGACGGAGTGAAAGTGAGTAGATGATGGGTTTGCAGAATGTGTGGAGTGTGGTGCTGGTTGTCTGCTTCAGGGACTAAAATGACCAACATGCCCATTTTCTTTCCTGTAGTCGCTGAGAAAAGAAGCTCATGAAACATTTAACGTATTGTGGCCACTTTTGATTTTAGTTTTACTAGATGTAATGTGCATCTTAACAAGGCAAAGACATTATAGAGTCAAACAAGTGTTTATGCTTTTCAGAAGCTCAAGATTTTTTTTTACATTTTATTGTTTTTTTTAATTCCCTTTTATTTATCCCACAATGGGGTAATTGTTCTCTTCAACCCATCCCCTAGGTCATAGGGGGAGCGGTGAGCTGCAGACTAGCCGCGCTCGGGGGGGCGACAGCTGGCTGGGGAGAGCGGGGATCGATCTGCCAACCCTGATGATCTGAGATTATCAAACATAACTGGATTAGTATCTGCTATTAAGAGTTTTTTTCTGGAACCTGGACCGAGTTGACAATGTGGAGCTCAACTCCATGATTTCATGATGGTTACATCCGTTAATATACAGCCAGAGAAGTAAACACAGCATTCAAAATCTGAACATAACAGATGATGCAACATCCTGGTGCAAAGTTGAAAGTTCCTCATCTCAGTTTGAGTGTGTGCATGCACATCTCCAATTCAAAGTGTTTTATAACGATGTGTCAGCATACAAAACAAAACAAAACACAATTGGAAAAAATCAAAAGGAATATCCAATTATCAGTGAGACGCCAGCATTTCAGGTTTGCACCTATGTATGATGATAAACGAAGAACATTTACGGTTCTTCAGGAAGCTGGTTACATCTGTTGACCGTTTGGTTAAGTTTACCAGTTGATATGGGAACTGGACTGATGCAGCCTGTTTTTCTGGATCTTGTTAAAACTTCCAATGAAAAGTCTATGGAAATGCACGCAAACCCTCCTTTCAGGCTTCCACATCCAAAACTCTCATGGTCACCCTCGAGCGGCTACGCAAGTTTTTAAATTTGCTCGATGACTCTATATGTACAAAGCTGGTGATCACTGATCGCGCGTGACAAGTTTTGGAACTTTTGACTGCTAAATCACTAAAAGCTGAACTTAGACCAGTCAGGGACTCAGATTTAGTCGTGACGTGTGAGTGGCGTCCTGTTTGAATCCTGATGGATAAATTAATATTAGCAGTTTGTGCCCAGTCAAAATTAGATGACACCAAGTCGTTGATATATCAGAAAATAAAGCTGGGAAAATGAAAAGCCGCTTTGACATTTCACACCAAACCTCTCCCAAGTGTAGGTAGCGGACAAGCGCTAGTAACAGAAGGAAAACAAAAGTAGAAAGAAGCAATGGCTGAATGTGTGTTCAAGAAATTGTGTATGGTGCATTCTTGAATGCACATGACGTGCCCAATGTGAAAGTAGCTTAACAGCAGCATTCTTTGAGCTTCAACTTTTTAACTGTCGTCTTTTGGAAGTTCAGACTGTGGGCCACCCTACAGTAGATGAAGGCATCAATCAGCTTTTCTAAAACCTGTCTGTACATAGGATGTATGGGTCTCTATATGACTAAGATGAAATAAGGCTGCTTTATTTGCATCCGTAATGTAAATGCTAAAACATAGGTCTAAGTGCATTGTGACACCTAGATTTCAGACAGAAGTTTGGACTTTCATCCCATAAATCCATTTTCAGTTACTTTCTCTCATTACTATTGTTTCCAAAAGCAATGACTGTTGTTGTTTTTGTTGTTTAACTGAGGAAATTTTCCAGAAGATGAGTTATTTCTAAGCAACAAGGAAACCTTTCTTTGGTCATAGTGGTGACTGATCTGCATAAAGCTGAAGGTCACCTCTGACACCAGTGCCAGGCCCATGGGAAATCTGCCCTGGTGGCCAACAACACACAGGCTAGAGAGCACTCTGTTGCCAGAACATTAAACAGTTGCGCCTGTGGATCACACAGAGGAAATTTGTTTTATTGTGTTGCCCAGCCCCAAGCTCATTTATTCTAAGCTGCCTTTACAATAAACAACATTCAGACAATGTCAAAATACTCCTCATGCAATACAAAGGAAACCAGAGCTAGCACAGATAAGAAAAAAGAAGAAGAAAGACAAAAGTGCATCAAAAAGTCATGACAAAGATAAATAAATACTATTAGCCTAAATCTTGAATACCTGAAGATACTAAAAACAATAAAGTAAATAAAAATTAAATTTTTAGGCATACAAATGTACATCTGCTCATGTTTTTGAAACTAGTTTTTCTCAGTTTAGCAAAACACACTTGCTGTGGGTTAACATTTTGAGAACCTAAACATATATGACCTCTTATGACCTGAACTAATATTTGAGCTAACTGTTTACACATGTTGTCACAGGGCCCCTGTTGAGCAGAATTAACCACTGTAGTAATACAACCCTTGGGTCAATCCAGTTGTTTAAGAATCATCACAAAATAATGTGTGTCATAACATCTGTCATAAACTCAGGAGTGTATTATTTAGCACAAGACAACACATAACAGATTTTCTGTGTAGTGCTGCTGCACTTACCAAGAAAAAAGGCCAAGGAAAGCTTCTCATCAGAAAGTAAACGTGTCTTCCTGCACGTCAGTGAGTATTTATGTGTCAGAGGTTTTGTGAGCTCTTGTGATTTTCCAAGGCTGCTGCACTCAGCTCCTGCTGCAGATCTACCCTGACGCTACAGCTCTTCACCTGAACTGTGTGGTTATCATTCACAAAGATGCACACATAAACAGATTTTTCTCACATTGCCACTAACAATGCTGACCTCATGTAATTTGGAAGTGCTGCATAAAGTGATTCATTCTCAAATGTCAATTTTCCACACGCCCACACAATGAATAGACACACTTATACCCATATGACCTAAAAGACAGAGCATTTCATTCTGTCAAGGGATTAATCCAAAAGCAAATACTGATATTCCACACCCAAAGAAGTAAAGAGAGAAAAATACCACGACTCCATTTAATTTTATTGTTTCGTGGTTTGTTATATTTAATGTGATTTGATTTGGTCTAAGTCGGCTCAGTTGGCGGCATCTGGGACTCGCACATGGAAAACCAAGATTTGAGTCCCAGGGGCTGCGATGAGCTTCAACCAGTATGGCGCCTTAGGCATTATGAAAAGCAGATTTACAATTGAATAATACAAATATTATATATGTACTGGATAATTCAAATGAAAATGTAAGATTAAAACATGATAAAAAGTTCCACTGTCATTTTGTCTTCAGCGACTTGTTGAATCGGATCCGAGTTATCAGTTACCGGTATCATGTGCGGTGTGCCGACAACCAAAAAAGCTGCATATTGCGTGACTGTAAATACTCTTTATGCTGTCAAGAGTGGCAGGTCTGGCGGAGACAGAGCACACGCAGTGCAGGCCCCTGGTCTGTGGGCAAGGCTTGAGAAGCTCGTGCTTCAGGACATTACTGCTGTTTGAGTGGGCTTAGATCCCTCAGTCAGGAACCGCGGACCCGGCAGCAGCTGACCCAGAAGGAGAGCTGGGTCAGACTGCCTCTCGCTTCTAATCGTGGAGGCACCCAGGCCGGTCCGGGCCTCAACAAACCCGGACCGGCCTGTGCTGGTACCATCAGAGATGGGTAGTGCGTCATAAAGTACATATTAAATCAAGCAGAATCTTAATACAATGCAAGCATTTCCTGATAGGCAGCATGGTGGCACAGTGGTGGTCGCTCTTGCCTCACAGCAAGAAAACCCCAGCTCAAGTCCTTGAGGGTTCAGAAAATGGGTAGATGCTGGTCACTTTCTCATGTCTAAACAAAACATTTCAAAGGAAAGTAAACATTATAAAAGAAATAAGACAAATGTCCAAAGTATCTGTAAAGTAAGTAAGACTTTTTCTACAGAACATAGTTTGTATGTAACAAAGTAGTATCTGCATCTGTAGCATCTGTTGTAATTAGCCAGCCCACTTTGAAATGGAAGGCACATAAAACCAATGTGGTGGCGAAGTATGTGGTTGTAATCCAAAAAACTGCAGACTACCCCGCAATAAACAGTGTTTATTCTCTGAGTTAAAAAGAAAAAGAAGAAAAAAAAACTTTGAGTTATTCCCTTAAATGGTACAGTTGTTATGAGGAAACACAAGGATGTTTTTTCAGAGCACAGTGTTAGTAAAACTTCACTTTTCAGAAAGTTTCCCTCATCAAGAGTAATCAAGAGTCACAAAGCACTTCGACTCAGACATCAGTAAAGACAATTTACAGAAAGAGAAAATGAACGCAGATATTGCACAGATGTTTCTACATCTCCTACATCCTTTAAATTGCTTCTGTCTGCTCAGATTCCGCATGAGTCATCTGGTGCTCAGGTTTTTACAAGTCTCTTTTGTAAAGATTGTTTTACCTCATATTTCACATATATATTTAAATGTCAGAGCATTTTTAGTCAAAATATGTTTAAAGAAAACACTCTCTCTCTCCCGCACTCTAAAATGGTAAAAAAAAATCGTTTCTTTTCCTTTAAACCCACTTGTCCTCTCCTTTCTTACATCAATTAACCCTTGTGCTATCCTAGACACTTTAACATTGGGAGTTGGGTCATCTAGACCCACTAGACAGTGCGCTGAACCTTTTTTCTTCAATGATTTGTGATCTTCACTGGTGTCCATGGATTACATGAAATTTTTCCACCTTTATCCACCTTTGTCATGGTAGGGAGAACACGTCAATGTAAGGGTGGGGTCATAGGATAGCACAAGGTTTAAAGGGATGTAACGATAAATTAATGAATCAAAGTATCCAATGAGATTAATCTGACTAAGGCAAGTTGTTCATCGAATTGAATCAAATCAAATTAAACTATTCATTAAAACAATGTTTCAAAATAAAATAAAAGAATCAATCTTGGAAAATACCATTTGGATTGAGACATGGTAGGTTTATTTTAATATAACATAAAAACAGCCAAGTGCATCCAGAGGTAAGATCTTAAGCCCGAGCCCGAGTCAGAACCCGGTCGGGTCAGGTACTAAAATGACAATCATTACGTTCGGGTCGGTTCGGGCCGGGCTTCTCTCTCGCTGACCTTTTTAATAAATATATTGTAATGGCTGCAAAGAAGCTCCTTAGACGGGCGGTTGTCAAACAGCTCTTTATTATTCCTGCACGTCAGAACGATTACCGCACGATCCGAAAGGCACAGCCAGCTTCTTCTTACTCTGAGGGAGAACGTTCACCGAACGCACACACACACACACACACA
The DNA here is from genome assembly GCF_053564925.1 of Oryzias latipes. NCBI lineage: Eukaryota > Metazoa > Chordata > Actinopteri > Beloniformes > Adrianichthyidae > Oryzias > Oryzias latipes. The sequence continues at coordinate 7,201,292 of NC_136237.1, read as the reverse complement.
GGTAGACCCCGCCCCCTCTATCCCACCCACCAGTCACCAGCCCACCGTTGATTGACGTACACTGTGGTCCAGCAACAGAAAGAGGGGGGCGCCGGCCACCCGCAGCTCTGTCTAAACTCTGGGTCGTTACATTATGTTTATAAAAATGTAGACTAAAACGATGTATGGATACTAAACTAAGGAATACTTGTTATAAATAAATAATTTGGTTAAAACAGAGAAGGCGCTGTAAGGTCATTGCTATATACCTACTACTAAGCGCAGACGCAGAGCCAGGGCACGCTTTTTGTGTGCGTGTCGTGAATGTAATCTTCCCTCCGAAAATCTATTTCGTTGAGGTAACCCCGATATGGAGCAACAAGAAGTCAAGGATAAACTTAGGACAGGGGAACTGAAAAGGCAAACACGCACAGCAGCTGCAGTATTTCTCCGCGTAATGAAGCGGGTGCGCATCAAGATCTCTCTTTCACTCTCTTTGTCTGGCCTCTTATTCTGTGTTCCAGCGTTATTTCATTGTGCAAATGCATTTATCATGATCATAAAAACATGTAGATATTTTAATTAAAGAAATCTTGCGTTTTTTTCTGCTAAAAATACTATGGGATAAATAGAAATTTCGGGTTTGCTTCTGGCTCGGGCCTGCGAATCAAGTTAATTGGTCGGGTTCGGGCCGGGTTCGGCTTTAATGCCCGCGGGCCTGTGTCGGGTCGGGCTGGATATTTTAGGCCCTATCTTACCTCTTTTTTTTTTTTTTTTTTTCTTTCAAACTTGTTCTGTCCAACAGCTGAGCAAACAGATTAGAGCTGAAGGCTTTTTGTGTTGGACAGGTTTTACTATCACAAATCGAGGTTATATAGCTTCGAGAAACTAGAGTGTAGATTTGTATAAACCCCTTTTTGTCGCATTATTTTTTATTTATTTGTTACATTTAGTGTGTGTGGGGAGGGAGAGGGGAAGAATGTGAGGGGAGGGCAGAAGAGAGTAAAAGGAAGAAAGGTGAAAAGGTGGGGATACAAGCACTCATTTGAATAAGTTATTATTTTAAGCTGTAACAATTATACCAGATTTGCTGGAAAGACGAATGTTACATCAAAGGTGAAAATCTGACACTAAGATGAGCGAAAAAAAATCTGTCCATCAATACACTGTGGGTAAGGGGGAGGGATGAAGCAGACAGGGAGCAGTGTGGCAGTGTGCACGTGCACGTGGGGGTGGAGATACATGCATGCTGCCGACGTGAACCGTGTGTTCATAAGGGGAGCCAGTTCCTACCCAGCCAGACCAGGAGAGGGGAGGAGAGCCCCCCAGGCCAGAAGCCCCCCCCCAGCATCCGGACCCAGGCAGCCCGGGAGGGGAAGAGGAGGGGACCGCCCACCCCACCAGCCAGGCACAGAGAGGGCCCCCCTACAGGGGCCCCCCAGATGCCCAGATGCACAAGCGAACCCATTGTCCGGCCCCCAGGCCACAAGACAGGAGGGTTTAGCCGTACCAGGCGGCAGCCATGGGGGCCACTGGGCCCCGGACACCAAGACAAAGGCCAGGAACGAAGCCAGGGCCCCCGGAACCCATGAGCCGGCCACCACCCGACCGGCGCCCCGTCTCCGCATGCCAGCCCAGGCACGCGACCTAAGCAACCCAGGGATCGCCACGCACCCACAGCCACCCCCCATAACCCTATAACCCTACACACTACAACCCCCCCCCCCCCCCCGCCATAATATCTGAGCCCCCCTCCCCAACCCTCTCAGTGCCTTCCCCTCTCTGTGATGGGGAGGGAAAGCCCCAGAGGGTCCCAGCAAGCCAGCCCCCAGGTCCGTCCCACCCATGTGTAACCCGGGTGATTTTCAGCCGTTTTTCGTTCTGCCCTCTCTCTCCGTTCTGTCCCGCTGCTTACGAACTATCGCGAGACTTGCGCGGTTCCGGGAATTCCCACGTGACCTTCGTGTCTCTTTAAAAATGGCGTAGTACAGACTGTTGCAGGAAGCTAGTTGGAGCTACTGCTACAGGTACGCCATTCACGCCATTCCTAACTGTATTTCGACTTTCTACTATTAAGACTGATATGGCTTCAACTTCTAGGAACGTCTGTGTGTCCAGATATTGTGCTACCGTGATTTGTTCAATCTAAGAGGGACCTGGTAAGTTCAAGCCTTGTTTCCCTTTTTTGGAGCTAGCATGCTAGCGCTAGCCTCTGAGATAACAGAACTAAACTCAAGTTGTTTTGTATTTATTTGTGCCAAGACTTATTTTGTAAACTCTGCATTTTATATCGAAATGTTTAAACATTATCCTGATGACAAATGGATTGCATTTAATGTTATGGTGCAGTATTTATTTGATCATTTTTGAACTAAAGAGTACTCTGCTGAATTGTTTATTTAAATTGTACATGTACTTGAATTATTGAAACCGGACTATTGAATGTTTCAATCTACTCATGTGAACTTGACATATGTTTATGTTGGTCCTGTCCCATACTGGCCAGGTTCCATTCCATCTCCATCCCATTTCCATTCCATCTCCATTTCTATGAGAGTCCTTTCTTTTGATGGTGAGCTGCCTGGAATCGCCTAGAACCTGTGTGGTAAGAGGCCCAGTAGCCCTGTCCTCTCCCCATGTAACACCACACCTTGCCTTCACAAAAGGCATAGTGGAACTGTTCTGATTCTTCTTGGACCATAAAACCTGGATTGAATTCTGGAATTACAGCAACCAGCTGTCTTGGAACGCATGAACTGTTTGTTTAAAAAGAAACATTGTGAACATCTTGTGTAAATATTGTATATGTCTTTTGGGGTTAACAATAAAAAAATTTCACTTTTTGCACCATAGCCGTTATCTTTGTCTTTGTGTGTTGGTTGGGCCTTTCACCTCCCTCCCTGAGACGAAACAATAGATCATATGACACTAGCCTAAACTCAAATATCGTAAAGATCCCAATGAGTATATCCATTTGGGCTACATGTTAAACATGCACTCACGCACACATACTCACAATCATCTGGTTACCCTCCCTACCCCCGCCGCCACGCAGTAACCCCCCCCCCAGCCGGCCGACCCCCAGCGCCGTATGCCCGACCATTCCCGCAGCCGACAGGATACCCATAAGCCCGGCCTCCCTGAGAGGACCAGGCGGGTGAAGACCGGCCGCCCCCCCCCCCCGACCCCACCCATGTATGGAGGTGTGGGAGTGCTGTGTGTGTGCTGCAGGTAAAATAGGAGGTCCCCAGTGTGGGGGGCTCCACCGCTGCCAAGCCGCAAAGCCCCCCACTCCGGGCCCGATCTTACCTCTAAGTGCATCACAGTTGACAACACACGTGATGCAGCACAAACTGATCAGTTCATCATACCAGTCCAATGTTCGGAAACACTTTGAATTTTACAAAGTCATGTGACCATACAGTGTGCTATATGTAAGGGCTAATGGCCGACGAAGTATGCATTATCACTTTTTAACGCACGCCGTGGAAGCCTGAACCGTCCGATGCAAAGTCATTAACTAGCTTATACCATTGCCACTTTCAAAAAAAATAAATAGTAACCAGCTTTTAGTCCTTAATTCTTGTCTTTTTCCAATTTGAATCGCTTTTCTCACAATAAGTGTACTATTTGTTACATGGTGCGGCGCGTCACAAAACAAATAGTCCGCGTCGCGCCGCACCACCACTGCTGTCAAAAATTGGTGATATAAAGTGATACATATGTGCTGTTCTTTCTGATGGGTTAAATAAAGCATCAGTTCAGAGAGAAAGTTCACCTCTTACCGCTTGTTTTTGTCCAAATAATGAAGCTAAAGGTTGTTTTAAAGAAGCTGGCGCAGTGGTACAAAACATTTAAGCCAGGTAACCGGAACTTCTTTTTTCACTGTGCAGTTATCCTGTTGTATATCACTTTTTAATGAACACCCAGCAGCCAATCAGAATCGAGTATTCACCCGGACCATGGTATAAGTTCTTAAAATGTTCTCTTTGGATTATGTTGATGTGGAAAAACAACAGTGGGCTGAACATAATGAAACTAAAATGTGAATGGATTTGACATTAATTCTTGTTTACTTGTTTGCTTGTTTGTGCACATGTGTAATTTACACTTGGTTATCTTGCAAGAAATAAAAGGAATCTGGAAATCTTCACCTGCACTGTTCAGGTATTTGTGTCTTAGTCACACTGGTTGAAGATTTGGCTAAAGATGTCCTGGATCCGTTTTAGGTCAGTGAATCTGATTGTTCAAAATTAGCTCATAATGACTATGAATCATATGATATGAATCAAATCGTTATTCAAATGAATCGAGACACCCCTAATTTGTAATCATTTAATCATTGTATCATTATTTAAGATTTCTGAGAGGCTCAGACTGCTTCTCTTGTACTCTTTATTGGTAAAAAGCCTCAGATCTGCACAGTCTGTCCATTCTGAGAGGACAGTGCGCCCCGGGCAAAAAAATGGGACTGTGCTATTTCAACCCCAGCACATGCCAGTATGACATAATGTGTTTTTCCTTCAATCTCTTCACCCAAGGGTGTGAAAAGCTCTTTTGGTAAATTCATGTAGCCCCTGCCGGATGTATGTAAAGGGTTTTCGATATCTACATGTGTGCTTCTCTAATAATAATATAATAATAAAATGTATTTGTATACCACCTTTCAAGATAAAAATCACAAATTAATGAAAAATAAAATAAAACACTGAGTCTGCAGATCTGGGGCTGAGAGGAAGGGAGTTCCAGAGGGATGGAGCCACTGCTCAAAGGCTCTGTCACCCTTAGTTTTTAACCGTTCTCTCTGAACAACCAGTAGACCCTGGTCACAAGATCTCAGGGAGACCTGCTTGGAGTGTATGGAAGCACAAGTTCCTTTATATAGACCGGTGCTTGGTTATTAAGAGCTGTGTATGTTAAAACCAGGATTTTAAAATGCACTCGGAAATGGATGGGGAGGCAGTGCAGCTGGATCAACAATAGGGTAACGTGTAAAAACTTGGAGGAATTGGTTAAAAGCTTTGCAACAGCGTTCTGGACATCCTGGAGCTGTTCTAAAGATTTTTTGCTCAATCATGTGAAGATGGAATTGCAGTAATCAAGACGAGAAGATATAAAAGCGTGGATGAGCATCTCCATCTTAGAACGTGACATAATTGTACTCAGTTAACCAACGTTTTTTAAATGATAAAAGGAAGAATGAACAAGTGGCCTGACTTGAGAGTCAAGAGATAAAACCGGATCTAGAGTCACCCCGAGGTCCCTGACATAGGGCTTGATAAAGGAAGCAAGTGGACCAAGCCACTCGGCTATCTGGGGGAGGTAACTGTCAGGAGCACAGACTAGGACCTTAAAATAAAGTATTAATAGTGATGCACAATATGTTGAAGGATATGTTACGCTCAGAAAAGTTTGTTGACGTAAACAAAGCAGGAGAAGCATGTCTTAAAGGCAGACTTGTAGCAGTTTGTGGCCTCTTCTCGTCCAATTCTCTTCAGGGAGTGTGTAGTTTAGATGTGGGGGATGATTGCAGTGCTGAAGGCTGGGAATGAGCTCTTTTTTTTGGACATGCTGTGCCAGCCTCTTTACTGAAGTTATCCTGGGAGAACATAGCTAATCTTCTTCAAAAAGCCTCTCTGTGTTGACCCTTGGTAGTAAGCACTCCCCGATTGCTCTGATTTCACTCTTTTGTTGAAATTTCTGTGTGAGATGTTTGTGAGGTCATTACACCAACCAGTGCTCTTTCAAACTCCCCAGACTCCTTTGACAAAAACAGTCATCTAAGCCTGCAGGACATCAGAGTTCCTGGGGTGGGAACCATGATGCAAGAAATGAGATATCATGATATAGCCAGAGTAAGCCAGTTTTTTTTTCATGGCTGGGTTGTTGTTGGAGGACCCAAATGAAAGACACAAGAACCAGGTTGTGTAAAGGGCACAAACTTTATAAATGAACTTTGACAAGCTGATGAAAAGTAGATAAAAGAAAATACAAACACATCTTTAAAAAAGATGAACCTTGGAAACAAATGAGAAAAACGAAAAAAGAAAACGAGAAAGAAAATCATAAACACAGGAGACACAAATGAGGCTATGAATTTAAATCAGACGGGAACAACTGACTGATTTCAAAAAGATAGACAAAAGAGTGTTAACTTGATTAATTCAATTAAGCATATTTAAGAGTCTGATGATGGATTACAGACTATATTGTTAAATGTGCCAAAAACAAAACTAAACTAAAAGTTCTTTGTGTGTCTATTTTTCTTCTTGTTTATGCAGTTTTGACTTGCTCAGTAAACTGTATTAGGTAGAATCCTGTGATCCTATTACAACTAAATGAGTCTCCTGCCGGTTTCTGGGATCCCAGATTTACCTTGAGGCAAATTGTCTCTGCATCATGGTTGTTTTTTTAAGACTTTGGCTGCAACCCTGTTTGTCTTCTGTCTCTCCCCCCCCCTCCCCCTCCACCCTTTCTACTGGCTGTTAGAAGCTTTACTTTACAATAGGCGTACCCTAATGTCTTCAAATTTATTACAAATATCTGTTTAAATAAACTGTGACTGAGGGAGTGTCTACGGCATAATGTAAATGATAACTGGGGGTAGGGTTTCAAATCCTTCTTAGAACTCAAGTGTTGCTATTTAGAAATGGACTGATTGGCAGGCAGATAGACCAATTGATGAATCTAATGTACTTCCTGCTGAAGAACAAGAACATCAGCCAGCCCCTGCACCCAGAAGCAACATGTTTTGGTTACTATTGCCCCGCTTAGAGACACAGGAGGTACTTTGTACCAAGTGCAAAAACACAGTATGACGCTGTTGGGAGGGGAGGGAGCAAGGGTTGGGGGGACTTAATAAACAGGGAATGCTAATTGCTTTTTATTCTCTTTTTATTGTGTTAATTTCATATTTAACTCTTTTGACATATTTCTTCTACTTTTAAGATGTGTTTTAATGTGCTTTGTGTGTGATCTCGTAGTAGCTCTTTCTTTTACCTAACTAATATTATTTCAGCAGATTCTCAAATGGAGAAAACACTCGGGCTGATGTGCAACACTTTACAAAAGTGAAGTGTTTTTGCGTCTTTGGTAAATCAGCCGATTCTGTCGCACAAAGCTACCTTTCTGAATCAGTAGATTCAGAAAATCTGTGTAATCTTGTACATGGTCGAAGAGCTACGATATGTCAAAGAGCATGTGCTTTTTATGTGTTACTGGTGACATTTCCAGTGTTAAAGGGTTAAGCGGGGTTGTCCCACATTGGGGTTCTTGCTTGCTGTTAGGAATGTGTGACGTCAGATACTATCCGTCCAAAGCAAAAAAGTCTGGACTAATTGGGGAAAAAAAGAGATCTTTAGCTGAGATCAATAAATTTGATTTATACACAGCCAATAATTTTCTAATTATGTATAATATTATGGATTAATTTTAGTGGAAAATATTTTAAACGTTCAGTGATGATTTCAATCCGTAATTTCATATCAGCATCCTCCTGCTCTGCTTGCAGTGAGCTTCTGATTAGGGTAAAGTTTCACTTGTTGGTTTTAAAGGAACAAAACATTCAATTACGTTAAATGTAATGTTTAAAACGTATGTGGTCGCTATTTTTAAATGTTGTTATTCTCCAGCGCCGGCAACCTGGAATAGTGCTAGCCTAATTTATCCCCTTAGCCATCATTCCTGCAGTTGGACTAAATACTGTTTATGCTGTGAAACTGAGACACTGGGATTGTTATAAATCAACAGCCAAGACTAGTTGTCTCATTTCTTTTATTTTTCACCCTGTATGTTCTTTAGTTAAAAATCCTTTGATTGAGCTCTTTGTTCATGAAACAGTAAGAAGAAAAAAAAGGCTAAAAAAGATAACTGAAAAAAAGGTCTGGTGAGTTCAGAAGGACTTCAGTCCATTTTCAATTCCTTTGATTCTCTTTAAGAAGAGATTCTTTGAAGGTATGAGGCCATCTTTTGCCGCAAGATCTGTAGGACAATATTTGTTGTGCTGCCAGTATGGAATTGCATTGGTATAACGGTAACAGATAAAGAAAACAGCAACTCTCAGTTTGCATTGGAGTTTCAATAACAACCTTTCTATTTTTTGTAGCTCAACTAAGGGTATACGTATTCCTCACAAATGCTCAAATATGTATAGTGAGAACTTAGATCTCATTAGATTCTTACAAAGGAACAAGCTTTGCACTAAGTACAGTACACTTTGTTCAAACTGCAAATGAGCAGAAAGGAATTTATTACTTTGATTTTCTTTTTCCTTTTTGAGCTTGTCTGCACTTGATGAAAAAGAGAGAGTAGGGCAGATGGAGCAAAGAAGTACAGAAAACCTAGATTTGAGAAAGGAAAACTCATTGTTGTATTAGTGGCCAAACTCACATGGCTTTGGATGCAGTGGTGTGCCGACCCCCTAAAACACAGTAAAGGGTTTTGACTGATATAGCAGATTCATGTCCTCATAGTGGGGACCTAAAGATCCATGTATACTTTCCTGAGAAGCCTATGGTAGGACTTTCTTAACCTGACTGGTTTTATTATAATAGTTCACCAGGTGGGATCTAGATCCACTGATGAACGTGGGTACTGTTTTGATCCAGTCACACTTGCATGTCTTCAACACTGAGGCCTGTGGCCTAGTTTTTTTTCCCAATCGTTTGCCAGTTTTGCTTGAAATATGTAATGTGAGAAGTGCCTAAACCTTCTTGTCCTACCTGAAGAGTTACAGTACAGCCAGCTGGTGGATTTTTTTTTTTTTTAAAAGGGCTTTGAGGTGTTCCACTCTGTGTTTATAGTGTTGCACAGCACAGAATCAGCTCTTCGAAAACATTTAAAATATTTCTTTTTAGGCATCGATTCAGGTCATTTGTTGAAATTCCCCAAAATTGTCTGGAGGATTAGAAGTCATGGCTGAGTAATAGTCTATGTGACAGTAGAACAGTTGAAGGTGTTTGGTGACAGCTGCAAGTCTCTGGGTAGCAAACAGGGCCTTGAAGCCGTTTGATGAAACTACGCATCAAACCCCTTCCACCCAAAACGTAACTTAATTTAGCATTTACTTTAAAAAAAACAACCTTTTGTAATTGGAAATAAATTTAGATGTCAAGGATAAACTGAATTGAGCTTGGATGGGATAGTAAAGTTTGAGAGACAATTGAAGTCAAGCTTACGTTAGTCAAGGCAGTCGATCAAAATGACCCCATCTTTCGGATAGCCATTTTTAAACAGTCATCCGTGCATTTGTTTTTTTTTTCACTGTAAGCTGGTTTAATGAAATTATTCATATGTGGGGATTAATGCTCAGCATTGCTCGCCTACAGATGCTTAACTTGCATCTGCAGGTCTTTAAACCAGAACAAATAAGAATAAACACAATTTCTGCTTCACTAAACTGGCTGCCTGTTAGAAAGTCCATTTAATTATTTTTTGATTTGCTTTGAAATCTTCTCATCGTTTGCTTCCTATCTGAGCTGTTTCTTTAGATTGCTCTTAAAACTCTCTTTTCTTGACTTAGATTTTAATACCTAGGGAATGTTATTATTTGTATTCATCAAATTTAATTTAACCCCAGCACTTGAATAGATATGTTAAATATCACTCACCACATTATATTTTTAGTTGATTTTTTATTTCCGGCATTAAAATATAACAACAGTTCGAGTGTAAAAGTAAAACCTAAATTGACAGTTTTCAAATGGGCTACAGTTTGTCTCTCGTGGGACATTTTATCAGCTATTAGTGCATAACAGCTTTATTTTTGGAACGTAAGTTATTTTAGATAAATAGTTAATTAGAAGAGTTGATTGTTTCTGATTTGTAAATGATTTAATAAAAGCAACATTACAGTTGGATTTTTCTATAGAATGACATTTTAACACTAAGAACTCAACCCAGCCTGAGATCATCTTTTAGGGCAAAAAGATTTATCATATTTGTTTTTACATAAATACTGATTCCTTTTTTTTTAACAGAGGAACATTTTGTGTGCTAAAGTTTCTTTACAGATTCCTGCTTAATTCACCTTTGCTGTAGGAAAATGTATAAATGTCCCTTTTATAAGTTTAGACAAATCCGAAGCAACTTTATTTGATTAAATCTTCATTCTCTGTCAAATGTTTGCAGTTGGTTTAAACCTAATCTTTGTGATGAAGATTATTCCCCCTACCGGCAAAGTGGATGCCAACACGATAACGTCAGCCTCGTCCGACTTTTACCTTCATAAAACTGGTATTTTATATATAATAATGAACATAAATCTATCATATCTGCAACTTTATTATCTGCGTGTGTGAAACATTCAAGAATCAGTCGCCGCATATTAGGCAGAGTGAACAGATTCTGGAAGAACTGTCTCAAGAAAATCCATATTTGGAAGAAAACTCCTGGTTTCGTCTGTAACTAGGAGCTTTATTTTATCTTTAAGGTGGAAGGCTCTTCTTCGATTTCCTCACTGGCTCTTTTTTCCCTGAAGAAACTTTCCAATTACGTTTTATTGTTTGGTTTTTGTTCGCTTTTAATTGTTGCGCTTAAAGTCACGTGACATGTCAAAACAGACGAATGTGATCATCAGAATCCAGTAGTTCTCCAAAATAAAACTTCCTCTATTATGAGAAAATAAACATAACGAAAATAATCAAAGTTAGCGTATTGATGTCTTTTTCTTTCTGCGACAAGGTACCAAGTGGCCCACAGACAAGTATCGGTCTGGGCCAGGGGTTTGGGGACCATGCTCTATACAATCACGCCGTCACATGACCAGCTATCTGTAGCTAAAAGAGATGCACAGTCCGTGGACAAAAACAAACAAACAACAACAACAAAAACAGTTGAGTTAAAAAAGTAAAACATTCCAAAGAAAGGTGGGGTCACAAGGGTTGGTCCAGAGGTGGTTTCGTGATTAGTGACATATACCTCCAGCTGGAGGGTCACTGGTTCAGGTCCCAGTTCCAAGGGCAAACCCTTGTGGGGCAGACAACCTGCCTCGTTAAACCACTGTATTTGAGCAAGCCCCTTGACCTGAATTGGTTGCAGTTTTAAATGTGAAACTGTAATCTGAGACAGGCATCCTTGAAAAAATAGTTCCCTCTCAGAGCTCTTTCCTGCATAAAGGCCACAGGAAGATCGAATCAATGCCAGTTCTAGTAACCCTGACTTGTTCAAAATACAGCTAAACTTATCCAGAAGCTTAAAGATTGGTTAAATATCTGTCTTTTTTAAACTCCTGTGTTTATTTTCATTTGTGTTTGAAATAAAGAAAATTGAACTGAAATTGAAAAATCAACAGTCGCATACAAACCTTTAGTGAATTTGAGCACTTAGTCAGTAAACACCCAGCAACTATCTGTCTGTAATGACAGAAGATGAAGTAAAAAATGAAGTAGATAAATGAGCTTAAACTTGACAAAAACGAAAACATTATTTTTGTCTATCGTACTACAGTTTTATTTGTTGATATCTTGTTTTGTCAGGGATTTTTACAATAATATGGTGACTAAAATTTTAAACGCATGCAACAGTACATCTGTTCTGACAAAAGAAAGGAATGGGCTGACATTGGCTATATTTTTGAGATGATAAAATCCTGTCTTAACAACATTTTGAATATATCAAATAAAATTTAGTTTAAAGTCAACAAGGATGCCCACGTTTCTTACGTAATGAGAAGACTGAAAACTCTAAAGGCCCGTATACACCGGGACGAGTTTTGCGCGCGATTTTCGCCGACGTTTAACGCCTCGTGACTAAACGAAGGGCACCAATGAGAGTGTGCACACCGACGCGAAAAAACGCCACGCGTAAAAGCGTCAATAAAAAAAACGCCTCGGCTTCGTTTTTTTTTTTTGACGCGTCGTGTCGAAATCTATTCGACCAATGAGAACGGCGCTTTTGCACGCGTGTCTGGAGCTTCTGAAGTTACACTAAAACACGACTTGGGGGCGCTCAAACACAAAACTGCTGAGCACACATACCAGCGAAGAAGATAGACGCCGAGTTGCATCTACACAGCCGCGAAGAAATAATGACGGACATTCTAAAATATCCCCGAACCAAGCACCAGTTGAAGCTACTGGTGCTGGAAATATTCATGTTTTCTTTGTATGATTCTGACAAGCAAGTAAATACTTGCTCTCTTCTTCTGAGGGAAAAATGACTTTAAGAAGCGTAAAGTTGCGCAGCGCCACCTTGTGTACAGGAGTATTTCTGTTTACATTAAGCGCCATCTAATGGCAGGGAAGGAAATTGCATGTTCGCTCGGCTCATCGTCAGCGAAAATCGCCTGGGTGTGAACACAAAAAACGTGGCGAAAAACGCTGGCGAATAGCGCCTGGCGAATATTCGTCCCGGTGTGTACGGGCCTTAAAGGTGTGATTAAATCTTTCTCTTCTCTTCTGGACTGATGATCAAAATTTCTGTTTTTTGTCCTAGTTGAGATGTAAGAGGTTCTCTGCCATCTATTACTGACTATCTAAAATACAATTTAAAAGAGTGTTTGTAGGTTCAAGGTCATCAGGAAACATAGCAATATAAATCTGTGTATCATCAGCGTAGCTGTGAAATACAATGCTGTGTGTACGGATGTACGGATGTACGGATGACATGCCCAAGAGGCACCATATATAAATTAAAAAGTATAGGCCCTAAAATTGCCCCTTGGGGAACCCCACAACCTGTTGCATGGATTCTTGAAGAGCATGTATCCATACTTACATGAAAGTGTCGATCTGTAAGGTAGGAATAAAACCACTTAAGAAGTACCTCAGGACTTCCAAGACAAGAAGAAAATAGCACAAACTTTCTAAAGGGGATGTTAGCAATCAGTGTAATGTAAGAATGAAAATAATTTTGCCTTTCAACATGCTTATTTAAAAAAAAAACTGTTAAGCCTCTACCACTTGAGTCTGGAAGCTGAGCTTAATAACAACGTCATGTATAACTTGAACTATGCTAAATCAGTTGCCGGTTTCTCCCTACTTGCTTAAAATCTAAAAGTACTTGAGACTTGGATGCCACTTGGACATAAGTGACTTACTTCCACCTCTGTGACATTCTTCGCTGATGGTCTTAAGATTATAGATTTTGTCATTACTGTGAAGTTTAGGTTCATTCTAGCTGAAAGATCCAATGAAAATTGAGCACCAGCTCCCTGTTCCTCTCCATTCTGATGCATCGACTGGTAGACATTTAATCCATGTGTGTCTTTGTTTTCCTCGTCTGAACTGGTATCTGGGTCAAAAATGTACGTCCGGATAGCTCCAACATTGCTAGCCATTTTTTGTTGCGGTTGTAAGCTAGCAGTAGAGACAAAGGGAGCATGGGAAATGGAGGCAGGCTTACTATGCATTAACAGTTCCACCCAGAACTCAGAGGTGAATTTCTGATGAACATCTGCCGCTCTGCAGAAACTTTGTCCTAGAAAGCGACGTAGGTTTTATTATTTTGTCTCAAAAAGACCAAGGGAACACTTTTACAGCAGATCAAAAGATGATTGGAGCGGGACTTTAACATTTCATGCAACTCACAAAATCATAAAATTAAGTCATCTAAAATGAAACTCTTTTAAAGACAAAAATATACTGTCACACTTTTAAAAGAATAAAATCAAGGTAAATATGTAATTGCATGAATAACTCCAACCAGGACTTTTTTATCTGTGAGCCAGGACCCTCTGTTTGTGTTGGTAGTGTAGGTTTAAAAACGTTAACCTACCTACAGTTACAAAAGTTTACAAAATCAAAGCAGGAGAGTAGCGGTATCTTTCTTTTTTTTTTTAACAGAAGGTATACAGCAGCATTACAGGATTTAAGTTACACATTCGAAGATCACACAACAAGCTGCTGTGGAGGTGACAGTAAGTGAAATGAATAGCCTTGCCCTGTTTGTTACCTGAACTGAGTCCAACGAAATGTCAAATTGTCAGAGATGCAATCCTGCGCTCGAGTAGGCTTGGGCTAAAGAATAGTAGTACACATCTGGAAAGTATAAAGTTGCTTTTGAAAAGCTTTTAACTCATTACATCCTCGTAGGGCTGCACGGTGGAGCAGTGGTTTCTGCTCTCATCTCACAGCAAGAACGGCCTGCTTTGAATCCCGGCTGAGACTTTTTCTGTGTGGACTTTGCATGTTCTCTCCATGCATCCATGGGTTTTGTCTGGGCGGTCCGGATTTCTCACACAGTCCAAAATCATGCTTCATAAGTTGATTGGTTGTGTCTAGGTGTACACGTGTGAGTGTGTGTGGGAGTGATTGTGATTGTTGCGACAGACTGGCAACCTGTCCAGGGTGTACTTGGCCTTCGCCCAACAGTAGCTGGGACAGGCTCCAGCAACCCAGTGACCCCAAAAGGGATACAGCAGGTTTATAGGATGGATGCATGGATGGATGGATGGAAGGACATCCTTGTTTAGATTGAAATTTCTAACCTCATTGTTGAAAAAGTCAGGGATTCATATTTTTTTATTTATTTGTATTTTTGATTAAGTGAAACGAGTCACAACAATATTAAAAATACTAAAAAACTAAATATTCACATAGTGATATGTTGTTTTTTTTTCCAAATGCAGTTACAGGACAAACAAGGCCGTTTTTTTTGGCGGTTTTAGTTTTTCATCTTAGAGATACTGTTTGATTTATCTAAATAATAATTTGATATTTTTACCTAAACAAGCATCACAACATCTTGTTTCAATGGCAGATACACATTTTGTAAATTCAAATAATTCTTCATATAACTCTGTGTCCGTTCTCTTGCGTCTCTTTCTGCTTGTTGGACATTTCAGAGTCGCACGACGATTTTACATTTGCCCTATGAAAATGTTCCAGCTTTAATAAAGTAAATCTCCGAGGCGGTCTAACCGAGCAAATGATTCAGTTTTATTTAACGGCTCGAGGACGCAGTTTAATTTAAACTTAAATCCTTTAAGTTGCTCAGTGTCATCATGCAAAAGTAATACAAAGCCTGTTACCCTGAGAGAAAACAAAAATGTAATTTTATGACAGGAATCAACTCTTAATTTGGAATAAAGATCACACACCCATTGTCTTGTGTAGAAATCGTTCACAGCAGCTGAACAACTCAAAGAACAAAACATCACACATCATCAGGTAACACAAGGTGGTAACACAATTTGTGTTTTGTCCTTGTGACCACTTTCTATGAGTCAAGCAAATAGAACGTCTTGAGGACATTTTGACTTTACCATTATATAAAACACAATGATGGCTGTTTGCAACTTTGCTGTACTACTATTTTCCAATGTTAACGGTTAGAAAAGCACAAGCTGATTGATGGTACTTGATCTTCACTTTACAGGCAGATGTATAAGGTGCAAATGACCTTCCCATCTTTAATTAACCTGCATTAATCCCTCTAAACAGATTGATCAGGGTAAAATCCCACCGCTTACATTTCTGCTGTGCGGCGGGATTTAGGCTTCAGATATTTCAATGTAGTTTCCACTTTGATGAGAGATAAAATGCTTATTATCTGCAACACAACTGTGTCTATTCTTTCCACTAATATGTAAAATGATGTGCTGCTTACTTTGATCTGCATTGTTGCTCTCTGTTTTGTCTGACAACTTTTAAGGTCAGAATTGCTTTTTTGTAACGTATGACTTGCGTTGTAATGTAAACTAAATGTTTAAATGAAACGTCTACTACATGAAAATTCTAACCCTGCTCTTTCCTTGTTTGTCAGCTACAAAAAAATCTGTAGACTTAATTACAGGTTGGCCTGTGTGCATGCCAATCGATAATTGTACATGTTAGATGTATCTTCCAGATATGGCCGAATTGTGGTGAAACACTGTAAGAAAAAAAAAAAAAAACTCGGAGAACCCCTGTCTGGCTGTTTTGGGTTTGTTTGTGTGTTCTCCATCAAGGACGGCAGCTTTGTGAGCACAACTCAGTACGAAAATGAATTTACCGTTCAAAGAAGACGAAGACCCGAACATATGTAGACAGTCAGATACGATCAAATTATATTCACAATAAAAGATCTTGTTTGAATTTTATTTAATTACTTTTTAATGGTAAAATGGATCAAGAAAAAATCCCTCATGTGCACTAAAGCAAGAAAACACACACTGTAAGACATTCAAAACCAAGAAAAGACAGAGAGGGGACTCATCCAACCTTACAAATCAGTGGCCCCCACTCTTTTTAGTGTCATGGTTTAGGTTAATGCAGGACACCATTTTCTCATACCAGCCTTTTGGCTTTCAGCTTCAGTTTTCCCAAATAGATAAGTTAAAAATCTGAATTTAGCTGTAATGTGTTTATGTTACCAGCCAGGGAAGCCCCTTTAGGAACATTGTTGATGTAAGTAAGACAGGTGATCAATGCAAGCATTGGGACATGCATCAAGAGGGGCTCACTAACAGATGTGGAGGTAAGAATCCAGTAGTTTTTTAAAAACAAAAGCCCTCTTAAAAAATCTGAGATAAAATGAAACGGATACAATGTAAACTATGTTTTATTTTTCTGTGCAGCCAGGTACCAACTGACAGACAAAGCAGTGCAGGTCTTGGTCCTGGGGTTGGTGACCACTGTTTTACAGGACCATCAATGGTGGTCATCACCAAACTGCTTCCCTGACCATGAAAACACAACCCACAAACTAAACCCTGGAGAACGGAGTCCACCATGCTAAATTCAAATATTCTGAACTGCATATAGGGCAATAGGTGCCCACTGGAAAGGTGCAGTCCAGTGGAAAGAGATCAAAGCTGGTGGAAGAACAGAAAACTTATAGAAGGAAATATCGAACACCAGCATGACTAAATAAAAGACACATGACAATGAGAAGTACAAACTCCCCCACCTAACAGTCTTAAAGCCAGGAGACCTGATAAAGACTGATGAGTTTGTAAAAGTGAAAGCATGATTGCCCGGGGAAAAAAGTAATGATGACGGGGGTCGGTTCTGCTTTATTTAATGTCATAGAAAGCAAAGAGACCGGTATATACAAAAAACCTCTTGTTGTAATGATATATTACACAGCGACGGGTAGTCATAGCCACAGCAAAATAGTTTCACCTAAAGCTTCAGGAGAATTAACAACCCTTGTTTTTCTGATGTTTAATGAGTCTTTTGTGCGTCTGTGGTTGAACAACAACACTAAAGAGAGCCCCATGTTAAAGGCTTGATTGCACTCACATTTGTTTAGCTAGCCAGTCAGCTATGATTTGATAACTTATTGATTTATTGTGTCTCACAGAGACCTGCCTGCTGCAGGAAGATTATGTTGGTATTAATGTATCATCTCCTCCCAGTTATTTAAATATAAACAATCCCTGAAAAATCAACATGGTGGGAGGGTCGCTGCAATTTACCTCCCAGATCTACTCATTAATCATAGAGTGAGCACTAGCTCTAGCTTTAACTCATTTGAATGTTTAACATTTGCTTTTCTCATTAAAAGTGTAAATCACAAAGACCGAACATGTTTGCTGTTGTGCATCATCTCTCTGGCCTTTTTTCTCTGAACTACTGTTTGGATTCTTAGATTGTTTTTTTTTTTTTTTGCTAGTTTAGAACTAAACCTCAATCAAATCATTGTAAACTGAGTTTATTATCTATGTACATTTCAAAAACATCCAAAAAAATTAAACTTGTTCTATTTAGAATTTAATTGATTTTTCTTAAGTAGTGCGCGGTGTAATGATATTCTCCAGAATTTTGCTTTTGTTCTAAAACTGAACAATTGATAGTTTTTTTTTCTGTTAGATCCTATTCTAATAACTATGGGATTTGCTGCTATCAGACACAGGTTGTGCTTTAACATACCTGACATGTTTCGACAGACGTCTTCCGTCTTCGTCAGAATCGTCATCAGATGGTAGTGTGTGACGTATGTAAAAACAGTTGATTGTGACTAAGGCGGAGTTACCTGTCAAACTTTGACAGGTGGCTTCTCCCCTTGATGTCCGTTTTTTGCTGGAGGATGTTGCTCCAGGTATGAGAGAGCAGAAAGGCCCCTTCATCCAGCTTCATGGTAGTGTAGGCTCGCTTTTGGATCTCCACCGCCTCCATGCTCCATATGTGGTGTCTGTTTTCTGCAGTGCGGAGGACTTTGGCCTTTTCCCAGTCCATGATATGGTTTTCTTGCTTGCAATGGTCTGTAATGGCTGATTTCCTTTTTTCGTGAGATGCCTGTTGTCGTCTTGCTCTTTTTAGACTTTTCTTTGTTTTTTTTTCACATTCTTTTTTATGTTCTGTTCTTCTTGTGTTGAAGGTGTATCCAGTTTCTCTGATGTATGTTTTGTTGCAGATGTGACATGGTATTTCAAAAAATGATGTTCCTTTTTTCTCATTTCAGTTAATAATACAGACACAATGAACTTTATTGCACTAACCAGTGGGTGTGTCTGGGAACTCTACTATGGCTCTTTGCAGTTTGGTTCTGCCGTCTTCCTCCTGAAAGTGTCACGGTTTTAGGTTTTTCTGCTTTTGTGTTCCAGTTGTTTTTTGTTCTGTGATGTTTTGAGGTTAACTTCCTGTTTTATTTTGTAGGGTTTCCTGTTTCGTTGTTGTGAGTTTTACTTTGAGTCCCCATCAGTCCTGAGTGTTTCCACCTGTGTCTTGTTGTCTGCATGTATTTAAGTCTGGTCATTCCCTTCCTCCTGTGCTTGTCTATAGTTTGTAGGTTAATGTTCCCTGTTTCTAGTGTTTCAAGTGTATTTCGAATTTTGAGTTTTTCTAGCCTGCTCTGCAGTGGTTTTTGGTTTTGTTAGTCTGCTTTACTTTATTAAAGATCCTGTTACCCTGGAATCTCCTGCCTCCTCATCCTCACTGCGCCTGGGTACTTCCCCTACCATTCCCCGTAACAGAAAGAGCTCACAGCTGTTCACACTTGTGTTGATTATTTTCTCTGCGCTTAAGGACCCTCAATTATGTTTTCTGTGTCAGATCATTTGTGTTTGTTGTTGTCCTTTCAAGTATTTACTCTGACCTTTTTCGATAACAGTTTTGAGTACTTAGAGCTTCTGTTGGATTACTGTCTACTCCACATCCTGCATCTGAGACCTGTTGTGCTTTTGTCATCATACCTTAATCAAGTGGTTCTCGATCAGACCCAGATTCTGACCCAGAATATGACAACCAGTTTATAAAACGTGAATTTATGGTATTTGTGCAAAACAAATGCCAATAAGCTGTGACCATTGGCTTGATTTGATTGTAAAAAGTAGTACTAAAGACCACATATTCTCTTATCAGATGGTAGATGGACATACATTCTACAATAACATTAGTTCACATGTGGGCAGCAGTGACTGACCAACACCACTTTACTTCTGACCTCTTAGGATCCAAGCTAAATTTTGGGCCAATCCTCTACATTCATAATCACAAGGCCCAGTTAAGCTGAATATATAATAAATCACAAGCTTTTGACTGTCCTTGTATCATAAACACAAAAGGGATCATTAGATCTCCATTATACTTTTTTAACAGTTTCCCCTTGTGATTTCACTCCGTACTGCTAAAATGTGCCTTTTTTTTTTCTTTTACCACTAATTAGAACCTATTGTGTTCACTGTAGGCATTCTCCATTTTTCTGCATGTTATTATACACCTCACTTTGGTTGCAGCTTGTTCTTTCTTTTTTGTCTTCGATTGCTTCTTTAAGTGCCACCAGATTCATAATGCCTAGTATTCTTGTAGTAATCTTTCCCTAACTAAAGGGAAAACAATTTCCACTTGCTACTTGTTCTACGTGGGGAACCAAGGTGAACAGAAATCAAACTGATCTACCATAATAGCCACAGCTTTGATGCCTTCTGACTGCCAAATTCAACTATCTTCTTGTTTCCAATAATGAACTTAATGGAGAAGTATTCAGAGGGGTATATATAAATTGAGGAGGGCAATAAAAAAGAATAATACATGCAGTAAAAGAGAGATAATGTGAAAACCAATCTGTCATCAGGGTACTAAAGGAGAAGTCAGCCAAAAAAAAAAAGGAAGGAAACACAAAATAAAAAAGAGAAAAGGTTTACCTTGCTTGGTGTTCAAGAATATTTTAAGAACATCTTTAGATGTTTAGACCATTTAAACCAATTCCGCCATGTTAACAACTCAGAGAGCTGACTTAACTGGATATACCTGACTGTGGACCAAAAACTGTTAATACCAATTCATGTATCAATTTGACGTTCCGTTTTAAGTCTGTTCTCACCTTCCATGGGTGGTTTCCCACCCTAAGCTCTACCAGAGGCCCCAGAGCAATATGGTCCTGTGCAGTGTCTTAGCTGTTCCTAGTACTGCACTTTTATGGACTGAGGTGTCTGAGGTTCTATCAGGGATCTGCTGTAGACACTTTTCCAGTTCTGGGATCACCTTCATTCATCATTCCAAGCTTTCTCCAGTTCTTGACTGTGTCCCTGGGTATTTCTCTGGTTTATCTGGTTCCATCTTACTGATGTTGTCATGACTGCATCGCACATACACCAGAACAGCTTTCTTCTGTTCTTTATGCACCACCATATTGTCTCGTTGGTTTCCCATTACCATCCTGTTAGTCTGGATCTAGAAGTCCTAAAGAATCTAAACACTGTCACTTTTACCATTTTTGGATGGTTCTTCTGACTTTGACCTTTGGATTTCCTTTCCACATTACACACACGTTTATGTTTCACATGTTGAAGTGGACTAGATGAATGTGATGATAATTGTGGGAGGGTCCAACTGCTGGTGTGGAGTAAGTGGTTATGTCACAGTGCTTTAGCTTCTTGGGATTTGTGGCCCCCATATTCATTAGTTTTGATGGAGCCAGTTTAGCTCGTCCTGGTTTGCGGCGCCTTCCGTCCATGAAACCAGGGTTTGAATCCGTCAGGAAGGGCATCCGGCGTAAAACATTGCCAAGTTAACCATGCGACTCATCCTCAAAGGAGAGGTTGTTTCTCTGTGGCAACCCCTGATGGGAAAAGCCAAAAGACAAAGAAGATATTCACGAGTTTGGATCATCCCTATGATTAGGGGATCATACTACATCCAAGCTGGAGGAGTGTTAATGCCTATGAGGGTCTGGCTTTTGGTGTTCTTATAATTACCTTGGTTTGACATTGATTGCACAAGTGTCTGACATCTTACAGAAATCTATTGCAAAAAAATCGAAATGTACTCCTTTTAATTAGGAATTTAGTTCATCAGTACTTAAGCATCCTAGACATTACTTCCCTTTTTCACAAACTTACACTGTATTACTCAAAGCATTGGTTCACCTATCCAAATGATCAGAATCAGGTGTCCTAATCATTTGGCCTGGCCACAGGTGTATAAAATCAAGCCCTCAGACATCCAGACAGTTTTTAAAATGAGCTCAGTGAATTCCAGCATGGAATTGTCATTGGATGTCACCTGTGCAACAATTCCAGTCGTGAGATTTCCTTGCTTCTAAATATTTCACAGTCAACTGTCACTCTATCAGAACAAAATGGAAGAGTTTGGGAACAACAGAAACTCAGCCATGAAGTGGTGGACCACGTAAACTGACAGTGAGGGGTCAGTGGATGCTGAAGCGCATGTAGTACAAAGAGGTTGCTGACTTTCTGCACAGTCATTTGCTACAGAGCTCTACTTTATATGACCTTCAGATTAGCCCAAGTACAGTACGCAGAGAGCTTCATGAAATGGGTTACTGTGGCCAAGCAGCTGCATCCAAGCCACACATCACCAAGAGCGATGCAAAGCGTCAGATGCAATGGTGTAAAGCACGTCGCCACTGGACTCTAGAGCAGTGGAGACGCCCTCTCTTGAGTGATGAATCACGCTTTTCCATCTAACAATCTGATGGACGAGTCGGGGTTTGGAGGTTGCCAGGACAATGGTTCATTTTGGACTGCATTGTGCCGAGTGTGAATTTGGTGGAGGAAGAGTTAAGGTGTGGGTTTGTTTGTTTAGGACTTGGGCTTGGCCCCTAAGTTCCAGTGGAAGGAACTCTGAATGCTTCAGGGTACCGAAACATTTTGGACAATTCCATGCTCCCAACCTTGTGGGAAGAGTTTGGAGCGGACCCTTTCCTCTTCCAACATGACGGTGCACCAGTGCACAAAGCAAGCTCCATAAAGACATGGATGACAGAGTCATCCATGAGTGTGGATGAACTTGACTGGCCTGCACAGAGTCCTGACCTGAACCTGATAGAACACCTTTGGTATGAAATAGAGCAGAGACTGAGAGCCAGGCCTTTTCAACCAACATCAGTGTGTGACTTCACCAATGCCCTTCGGAAGAATGGTAAAGAATTCCTATAAACACTCCCCAACCTTGTGGACAGCCTTCCCAGAAGAATTAAAGCTGTGATATCTCCAAAAGGTGGACCGATATATTGAACTTTATGGGTTAGGAATGGGCCACTTCAGTTCATCTGTGAGTTAAGGCAGGTGAGCAAATACTTTTGGTAGTATAGTGTTCGTCTAACCTTTATTAGTATGACAAAAGGTTAGCTTTCCAATAGCAGTAACAATAGCCCAAAAACAAATCCATGTAACTTACGTTTCTTTGCAAATAGACCTCCACAGTCTGCTTAAAAAAAAAAAAAAAATTACTTGCAAACCATGATGTTCCAAACAAACACATACATTTTCCTTTCCGTCAGATTTGTGGCAGATTGGTTGAAAGCACACAAACACAGTCCCACATACAAAAAATACACACACAAATATGCATTAACAAGTGGAAACTTATAATTCAAAGACACTTCTGCTGTCGAGTACCACACAGCGTGCAGCAACACACTCTTCTGCAGGCTCAAATATATCATTATCTAGTGTCATTCAATCAAGGGCATTTTTAACCAGCTATGAATGCCAAGATTCTTCACTTTACTTTGTCATTGGATTCTGTTTGTGTACTTACTCATCTGTCATTTACATAATATACCAGTTTTATCCTATCCTTTCAATTACAGTAAACCTCACATTTTACTATGTGAGGGTTTTCTTTTTACCAAGTTTAAAAGATTTCAAATATCACTTTTCTGTCGCAGTTTGAGAATTTCACTGACAGGAAGTGCGAAAACGGCAGCTGGAGGTTTGTTTGAAACAGTTATTAAGAATACACTTTTAGCCAAAGCAACTAGTAAATGAGATACAACACAAAGAAAATTGAGTTTACATATTGTTGCAAGAAAAATGCATCAGCAGAAAATTTGTCAAGAAGGGATTTTTTTCAACTCAAAATGTCAGTATTTAGCATTTTTTTAAATGCCTCTGCTGAACCAGGTAGTAATTTTTGAAAAATACAGACGCTTTGGTCTTTGATTCTTCCATCATTCAGCATGTAAAATAATTCCAGGCAACTAACTGCGTTCGGTTTAGGTTTTTCAAAACTGGGTTTTAGGAAGAAAACCTAGAACACAGTTTTGGTTCAAAAAGTCCGTCACAAGCTGACACATTCTCCCCCATAATCCACTTTTCACTGTCTAATATCACGTCTTGTTTGGCTTGAGGCACAGACTCATCATCTGTCCTTTGTTTTATTATGACCTACTGTTGTAAGTCATACGAAGACACAATAAAATCTTACATGCTAGTAGAAGGACTTTAAAGAGCACTCAGACAAATCTGCACATTTGAATTTTCAGGCAATCCTTCAACACACATCACAAATGGAGATATTAATATCTATGGTTTACAACATTATTGTAAGAAAGCAAAAAAACAGAAGACTTTATTTTTTCCTGTGGGTAAGTTGACTCAAATTTATCTATTCAGCCAAGAACAAACAGACATACAAAAACGGATTCAGCGACAAATGATTCCCTGACTGCTTCTTTGTTCACAAAATACCTCTGTTTTGACCCGATGACAGGATATTATGTTGTCATTTGAAGGGGTTTGCTGTCTGACCACAACACAAGACTTTGTACACAAGTAAATAATCCTGACATTGGTGTGAAGCAACACGCACAATTATACCAAAGCGTGTCCATCACCAACCTTTCATATTTTCAACTCTATTTGGTATTCAGGTCAAATCAGCTGCGGGCAGACAACTGACCGAGTAGTTGGCGAAAGATTCAAGACATAGCCGCAGTCACTTGTCAGCCACGAAGGACGCCGTCACATGGAATTTGTGTCTTTCTCCGCAGTTATGTTGCATGTAAGGAGCGCGAGCAGACCGAGCACGACCACAAACACAACAGATCAACAATGCTGAATATCTCTCAAGAAATATCAAGATCAATCTGCAAATCTTGTCAGATGGAAAAGTTTTGCGAGAAAGTGCTTTCATGAAAGACATTCGCAGAGTGGGCAAGAAAATGACAAAAAACACTCATGGACGGATGACAGATGGAGCTACACATGATTTGTCATTTCGTTCTCAAAGCTGCAAAGGATCACAGAGAATAAAACTTTGTCTCTGTGCTTTTCTGTTTGTGAACAATGAATAAATATAGACTGAATGACATGAAATGATTTTTTTTTTGCTTTGCTTTGCTTGTCACTCTAAGACAATACCATCAGTGGGAGGTAACGTCTTCTCTGTGTGTGTCCTCTTTGAAGACAAGTGATTGGCAGATAGGGGTGATTGTGACCACGGGATCCAGCAGTGATGAACTGTCACCCACAGGCTAATAAAGCAGTCACATATCTGGTGGGAGTGATGGGAAGGATGATGTGTTACCTGAATTATTTTTCTCATCTGTGCCTGAGCTCTGTCAGGAAAAGAAAGCTCTGCCTCTGTGTGCATTAGGTCATGCATCATGACATGTTATCTCCTAACGATGCATTTGACATTGCGAGGCAGATGGTATGCAGCGCTGCCACATACAAACAGAGCAGAAACCTCCTTAAAAAATGTTAATGTGTCAGCCAGGTTTTTTTTCCAGTGTTTATTAGACCAGAAAATGCTATCAACTTTTTTTTTAGTTTTAGTTTGAATTGCTAGAGATGTAAATGAAATATTTGAAACTACATGCTCGAAATATTTGGGTGTAACTGAAAGTCAAAACGAAAGTATTCGTCTTTGTTTCTCAAGTCTGAAAACTAAGAATTCACAGAAACCATCAGGGTTGAGATCTTTAGCGTGATCCTGCTTCTCATCCAACCCCACATTGTGCAATGTTTGCTGTTTTTCACAAGTTTGTAGCAAAAACCTGTTGCAATAACACCAGCCTGCAAAAAAGTGGGTTAAAAGCAGGTTCACTTCAACCACGGAACATCTCTGCTATCAGCCAATTTTTTGTGCAATTCTTCTTTTGTCTGTCGGAAGAAAACATTTATAATTTTAAGTTATTTTTTAACAAAAACAACTTAATCAGAAATCATTACATCGTGGCGTTTCCAATAAATCTGTAAAGGCACACAGATAATACTAAAAAAATAAAAATAAAAAAAAACTAATCGATGTCAGCAGAAATCCCTGCTCACAAATGAGATACTTTCTTTTATGCTGTATTCATGTTAAAACATGAAAATCACATGTTTTTATTTCCTCTGCTGCACAGCTGGTTGGCAGTTTGGATCAAGAGGCAAAATTAAGCTTTAACCAGAGGATGGTTTTTCATCCGCTGAGTTTAGAGTTCCTCATCTTTCAGCCAACATTACACATGGTGCTAAGAGCCACAATACAGTTACAGCAAAAGAAATAGAATTTCAACTTGAACTGAAGATTCAGATTGTTTATAAATTATCAAATTTAGATAAGTCAAGGTTATTTAAAGACTGGTGCAAAAGCTTTTTAGTATTTTAGAAATACAGTAAAGTCGAGAACTTTTCTACAGAAAGCATGTTGTAAATCAGCTTTTTCTCACGCCAGTGCAAAACTGCTTTCCTTATCTTCCTAAAGGCTTGGTTATTTGTTGCTTTACCTTCAACACTTTTCCATATCTAAGGAAAAGTTTCATTTTCCTAATATTGTGGATGCTCAGTTGAGCAAAAGTACATTTAAGCAGATTAATATAAAAATTGGGGGTGTTAAAATATCGCTTTAATTGTGATTAATTACAGAGAAACTTTGTCTGTTGCTGATGTGACTCAAGAGGTTTTAATGTTTAAGATCTGATTATCACTCAAGGAGAAAAAATGTGAGATTTCACCATTTGATGCTGCATTCATCTAAGCCTTTCCACATTGATCCACTAAGTGGAGTTGTATGTCGTTACAAAATCACTTTTTTTTGTTGATGTTTTTGTTCTATTTGGCAGAAAGTAAGTTAAGTACGTTTTTATCATCGTGTAAATCTTATTTGTAACCAATAAGTTTGTTCTGTTCTTAAATAACGCTCCTCGCATGATCATTTTATTTGAGCTGAGCTGTAAATTTGTCTCAGTGACTCTGTCACTGATGTGATGTCAATGTGCGACTCTGTAGTTCTTAACTGAGTTAACCAAAAAAAACAAAGCCTTACCAGCACAACTGTATCTTTTTTGTGAGAGATAAAGCCAGACAGATTTGCCAGAAAAGTGTTCTTTATGTTTTTACGATCTGTTAAATTGGAGCACTCTGGATTTATTTTCTCTCTCATTTGTTGGAGATTGAAAGTTATACCCTTTGGTGTTGTAAATGTAAAGGTTGGAAGTCTGTTATAATAGGAAACCTTGATGAAGCCACTTTTTAAATTGTATTTTGATCTTTTGATGTGCCACAAAGTCCCGAATTTAAATGACAAAACCTCAAAATGCTTCTTTTTCACAGCAAAGGGTTGATTAAAAATAGATGAATTTGATTAAATAACTACAGATCATGATAAATTAATTGTACAAAAAAAATTGATCACATGACAGCACTAATAAAAATGGCTTTAAATACCAACAAAATGGTTTTGTTTTTTGGAGTCTGCTGTGGAAAAGTCCAGAAAAGCTGGATTGTCAGTTGTATCTCACGGGTGGCGTGCAGTGGGAGCTGGACGCTTTTGAAATCTCAAGAGTTAAAGGCTGTGCTGAGCTGTAAACTTGCCTTTACTGGTGAGCTGATGCTTGAACCTGGAGTTCTGCAGGTCTGTGGTCATGTTTTCCCGTTATCATTCCTCACAGCAGTGTGGCTTCGGCGAATTCACCTGAAAATATTAGTCTCCATGGGGTTGGTGGCAGATCATTGCTAGACAACCCGTCTGATGGGTGCATTCAAAATATAACAAAGCAAGCAAACCGTTCAGTTGCTCTTGGAAGAAAAAACAAAAAAAAGAGGTTTGATTATTAATCAAACAAGGATATTGTCTCAGTAATATTTGTTTTAAGCTTAACCTAATCGATGCTTCACTGTAACATTTCATGAAAAGATGGACATTAAAATATTCTAACAGTTTATTTATCTTCATGTGTATTTTGTATGTTTTATATATAGAGTAATATTTCTGCCACTACGTTGCACACAAAACTTTCTAAGTTGCAAATGAAAATGTTAAATATTTGCTTTTCAATTATTTTTTATTTTGCTTTCAATTATTTTTTTTTGCTTTCAAAAACTTTTTTGGGGTTTGCAAAATACACGTTTTCACGTGCGTTGTGTCAAATCTCGCTTTTTTCCTATCTTTGATTTTGCTGACTACTCTGAGCGCGACTTAGCGTGATAAATATGGAGTGATATTTCTGCCACTACGTTGCACACAAAACTTTCTAAGCTGCAAATGAAAATATTAAAAATTTGCTTTTCAAATATTTTTTATTTTGCTTTAAAATTATTTTTGCTTTCAAAAACTTTTTTTTTGTTTGCAAAACATGTTTTCGCGTACATTGTGTCAAATCTCGCTTTTTTCCTATCTTTGATTTTGCTGACTACTTTGAGCGCGATTTAGCGCGATAAAACTGCCACTATTGCCACCACCAAAAAAGTTTTCGCATGTGTTGTGTGCCATCTCACTTTTTTTCTATCTTTGATTTTGCTGAGTTAAGTTTCAGTTTGACATGACAAAGCTGCCATCAAACAGCTGCTGATTGGTCCAGATTTTAACCAATCAAATCGCCGTATTTAACATAGTGTCTGCTAGAGCAGTGTTTTTCAACCAGTGTGCCCCGGGACACTAGTGTGCCGTGGGAGATGGTCAAGTGTGCCGTGGGAAATTACCCTCCCATGATGCATTGGCTTAAAGGGCCAGTGTCCCAGCGCACAATGAGTGCGCGTGAAATGTCTAGAAACCTCAACGGACAAACAAACAGTTTCTAAATTTTCTAATTTAACTTTTATTTCATCTCTTAGAAAAAACAGCCGCAACTTCCTGCTTTTTTGGCCACAATTATCACAAAATGCACGTGAGATTGCGGGGGGGGGGGGGGGGGGGGGGGCTGTCGATCAATAGAGACCATGAATTTCTGCTTATTTTTTTTTTTTTTTGGATGCTGGTGTGCCGCGGGATTCTTGTCAAGGTTAAAGTGTGCCGTGGCTCAAAAAAGGTTGAAAAACACTGTGCTAGAGCAGTGTTTTTCAACCAGTGTGCCGCGGCACACTAGTGTGCCGTGGGAAATTGCCCTCATTCACTGATCTAAAAACATTTTCCATCTCCAGGAAATCAGCTCTTTGTTCATCCAAACAGGCCCTGATAAAACACTGAGTAGTTAGGAATATAAAAGATCTTAAAATTACTTTTTCTTTGTGTTTATTTAATTCTATTAAAGACATTTTGATAAGAATGACGGTACCGCGATTTAGCTGCAGCTATAACTGTCAGGAAAAGTCCCGCCCCTTTACCTGTCTCCGCCAATCATTGTTGAAGGCTTAATCACATGTCAGCAGTCTGACCAATCAGAAGTGCTTAAAGTCTTCACTTCCTTGTTCTTAATTCTGCTCATAAAGTCTCTCAGTTCCAACAAAAATACCAGCTAAAGTTCGTCTTTAGCGATGTAGCTTTCCACAGAGTCCGGTGTCAGACCGTGGAACAAGTGAACAAAACAATGAAGCTCAGAGACGCGAGTCTTTCTGCCCTTTTTCGGCAGTTTTTACACTACATCTCCCATGATGCATTGGCTTAAAGGGACAGTGTCCCAGCGCACAATGAGTTGTCCTTGTGAAACGTCTTGAAACCACAACAAACAGTTTCTAAATTTTTCTAATTTAACTTTTATTTCATCTCTTAGATAAAAACAGCCACAACTTCCTGCTTTTTCTGCCACATTTATCACAAAAATCCACGTGAGATTGCGGGGAGGGGGGGGGTGTCGATCAATACAGACCATGAAATACTGCTTTTTTTTTTTTTTTTTTTTTTGGGATGGTGGTGTGCCGCGGGATTTTTGTCAAGGTTAAAGTGTGCCGTGGCTCAAAAAAGGTTGAAAAACACTGTGCTAGAGATCCGGAACCAGTTTTTTCTTTCAATGTTGTTTCTTTGGATGAAGACATTTTCTTTTTTTTTAAATCATTTTAACAATAAATAATATTTTCTTTCTTTGTTAGAATTGATTCATTTTTATTTGGTCAGATTTGTGAATTTATGCCAGGGGATCTCCGAAATTTTTTATAAAGTGTAAAGTTTATCTACTGACATTATATCAACAGGCCTGTGTGTGAGATATGTGAATCTTCTGGAACAAAATATTAGTATAAAGTTTGATTTTCTTTCAGATCTGTTTGTTAAAACAAAACAATAAAATATTTAAAGCACATATTATTTTATGCTGCACAAGTGTTTTGAATTAGATTAACAGCAATAATAAGCAGAAGAATGATGGCTCACCCCAGGAGACTCCATGTATTTAGCAGAAGAAGGATTTTTTTTTATTTTATGTTCATTTTCCCAGTGTCTTGTGTTTTAGAACACGTGAGCGTTTGTCCCAATTTTTTTCCTGTTGCAGACATTTTAAACCCGCTGGTCTCTACACTGACAGAAACAAATCCAAAACTCGGTTTTATTTTAGATGCTTGGCTGCTACGTCTGAGAGAAATGGGCCAGAACGGTTGAAAACGACAGAATCCCGTACAAACAGAACCGACACAAAGTCCGTGTCTGCCTTCAAGCACCGTCAATATCAGACAGAAGCACCTGATTGGTTGGAATCTGGACCAATCAGCAGCTGTTTGATGGCAGCTATGTCGCGCTAAACTGAAACTTATCTCAGCAAAATCAAAGAAAGGAAAAAAGCGAGATGTGACACAACGCATGCGAAAACATGTGTTTTGCAAACGCAAAACATATTTTTTGAAAGCAAAAAAAATTGAAAGTAAAAAAAAAAATTAAAGCAAAAATAAATCAAATTGAAAAGCAAATATTTAACATTTTCATTTGCTACTTAGAAAGTTTTGTGTGCAACGTAGTGGCAGAAATATCACTTCATATTTATCCAGACTAGATCTGTTTCTTTGAACTAAATCTCGGCTTTGTATGTACTCTCACAAACTAATGCACAGAATTTGGCATCCGATTCCTTTGAAACAACATTTGCAGAATGTGTTACTCTTCAAAAGAAAGTTTGTTCTTTCATTAAAAAAAATGTTTTCATGTCAGGTTGCATGATGGATGACTGCAGTCTATTCATTTGGAGAGATTCTTACAAGCCCGTGCAGAGAAATAAATGCTATGAAAATGTTTCATGTATGTTCCATATGCATTTGCTGCAGAAATCTTTGTGTTGTCAATGAACACACTATTCTGAGGAACAAGGATGCATTATAGATTAAATGTAATCCTTGTGTTTAGAAGGAAAATAAATGACTGCAGCCATTCTGAATATCAGCAAATCAATATTAACACTCTCACTTGTCACCTTTTAAACACTCCCTGTTCAGACTGTTTAGCTAATTTGACTTGTGAATGTGTGCATACTGAGCTACGACTGAGATTTTGTGTTTGATGATTCATGACCTGTACAATGACATGGTTGTGCTTGTGAGGACCCCCTCCAGACAATTTACAAGGCTGGCTGAAATAACACATTGCTTCAGCAATCACCAATGTTAGCATAAACAGATATGTCACTCTTGTGTATAAAAAAGAGGCTTCAACTTGGAACAATGGGATTGAAGGCGTTAGATTCCCATACCATCATTTTGGGTAATTGCAGGTCTGTAGACAGCATGTAGAAAAGTAGGTGGAGTACTTTTATTTACCCTGTTTAACCTTTATTCACAGTTTTGAAAGACTTTTCTCATGAAGTATTTTTTTTTTTTAAATACTCCCTTTGTCACTGCAACATCTAAATGGGAGTTAAAGCCAGATAGTTTATTAACTGCATTTTCCATCCTAATGGAAGATCATAAAAATTCTACAATTCATTTTTTTCCATTTAATTTTAATGTTTATTACATAGTTTTGGCATAAATTGGCGATGATATTGTTTAAAGGCTTTTTTTTTTATTTCGCAATATACCAGTTGTACTTTTTCAGTCCTGACTTTGTTGTATGAACGTGAACATAAAAATATTTTAAATCACAGCGCCAAAAGTACATTTTTTTCTTTTGCATAACCTTGAAGTTAATTCTGTCCTTACAGACCAAACTATATATGTATATGTATATATATCTATATATCTATATATCTATATATCTATATATATATATATATTTATTTATTTATTTATTTTTACAACGAAGCAAATGCACAAAGACCAGTGTGAGAAAGCTGGAGAGCTTTGATGTCATTTGTCACTCTGGCGACAGTGCCGCACAGCCTTTGGCAAGAGATAGCTGATGTAAAATACACCTTGTGAAGCTCATCTCAGTGAATTCTGTGCATTTTGTAAAGCAAGTGGTTTGCGTGGAACAAATAGACACAATAAACTTTTTATGTCTTTGAGTCTGAGGTGAACAAATGAAACCCTATGGCTAAAAAATATATGAAATAAAAGTCATGAAGGTTATGTATTTGAACTACTTTAAATCAGGAAAACATTAAGTGAACCGCTCTTAAGCTGCGTTCACAACAAACGCAATTCGTGCGCCAGAGGCATCCAGTTTCAACATTGAGTTAACGTACAGAGGCCATTTGAGTGTTGGGCGCAGCACATCGGTCCGGCGGCAAGGCAATTTAATAGTTGCGGCACGATTTGGACGTTGCAGATTTTTAAATATCTGAAATCTGAACGGTTGACGCGTCACGTAAACCAATCAGCTTTTGGTATGTGACGTGTTCGGCAGTTGGAGTCCAAATCCAACATGGAGGACCGATCCAATCGAATTTCATGACTTTTTCCTAATCTTCACTGAGACAATAACAAAACTCTAATTTTTATTCTTATTTTTGTATTTTCCCTTCTCGGACTAATGTGGGACAGCAATTCGTCAAACTGGGTCACAGAGAGACGGAAACGCTGCAGAAAGCAGCCGTCATTCAGATGCAGCTTTTCACCATTTTGGAAATGTCTGAGACATGGAGATGTGATTACCGATCGCCGATTTTGCAGAGCTTTTCAAAATAAATAAACTCAACAACATCTGTGTCTTCCATGCATTTTACATGAGATATACAGTCAATGTAGTTCTATGTAGTGATCAGGCTAAAACAATGGGCGGTAGCTCCTCCCACACCCGTCTGGGGCGTCAAGCTTATGAACACATTTTTGGACAGGCGTCGAGCAAAGAATTACAGCTTGGCAACAATGTACAATCAATACCTGATAAGAAAGATTTGTCTTTTTCCGCTACCAAATAGTTATTTGGTTGTTATTGTTAATTTGTACATGCACATTACAGTACATGCATATACAAGCACATTTAAAAAAAAATAATGAACATGTTTATATTAAGTTTAAAACAGTTGAAAACAGTCTGTTGGCATTGAATTGTATATCCTGATACATTATTTTAATATGCAGCAGCTGGAGTTTTTTCTTCATTTATATTAGAAGGGTTCTAATTTGTGCAAGTGGCTCACAGTTACACTTTTATATTAACTTTTATTTATTTATGACCGATGGTTTCTTGGATTATTTTCAACAGACGTGACCATGTGGAAATAGATGATGGTGATATCAAATATGTATGTGATAATGTAATAACCTTTTAAAAGGGTCATATATTCTTTGAAATTTCTTTGCTAAACAAAATTAAAATTATAAACTTTTTAGATGATTCCAGGGTACATTTGTTTAAAGGCCAAATCTTGAAACTCTATATTTAAAAGTAAAATTTAAAACATTTTTGACTTTGTGCTATATATATATATATAAATATATAGTAGTACACAGTCACTGAGTAGGTGCTGTAAGTGCTTTTTTTACTCCATTGTGCTCAGTGTTTCTGTCCAGTGTTTGTCCCAGCATCCTTTTCATCAAGGTGTCATCTTTCTTTTATTTTGTTTGTTTATCGAAGACCACAACCTTCATTTTTAAAGGACTGACACCTCATAGCAAAGCCTCAAGTGTTCTTTGGCCTCTGAATGTGAATTTTTTTTGTCCTTAAAACAGATTGCATAACCTTGTTTTGGTAAAGAGGTTACATGAAAAATGACAACAGTCCACAATAGTGCAAGGCCTGAAAAATATTTTGCTCGGACGTGCGTCTGCATTTCTGCTTACATGGTAACAAAAAAAAGCATAGAGCTAAACTTACTAAGGTTTTGAGTGCATGACCTTGCAAATGGAATGCTTTCACCTAATGGGACAAGTTGCCTGTTGACCTCAACATAAAGAGGGAATCCATCATTATCTGTACAACTGAGGAGGACGTCTGTAAAGGGCGCACAGTGCTCACCTTGTGTTTACCACCTTCCATAAGAACACTGTTTTATAACTGCATAACCGGAAGATTTATCAGAAAATTTGCATTTAAAAAATAACTAAATGAATGCAAAACGTATCAATTAAATACCCTGCAAAGCATGAGGTTTAAATGTTTTGACATTCAAGACCAAGAGAGATTTGAAAATATGTCATGATTAAAAAAGGAAATGCATTTAACTGAGTTTGTGTATCTAATGGTGTGCAAACTGTAATCTGAATTAGAGCCTGCTCATGATAGTCAGTTTACATGGTAACTAAGGGTCTCTGGCTGTAATCTGAAGCAAAAACTGTCCACAAAAAATACATAAAGCTTTGGGTAACTAAGGGTGTGCATAATCTAAAGAAGGGAGAGTCCCTAAAGAGATGAGGTATACACATTTGTTTGCCATATCATTGTTCACCCATTGCCGCCTCGCTGCTTCGCAGATTTTTTCAGTGCTATTTTACAATTTATATATTATTTTATTTTAAAGCACACTGTGTTCTGTATCCTGATTGGTTACAGACCTAGTCAATTAATCTCTGTTGTGGCATGGCTCCTGTACAGAATATGTTCATCTCGCCACATAAATCTTTGATCACGAGCAGATCTTTGCTTGTGTGAAAATGTTATTTTTTTTCTGAGAAAAGTATAGAATGTCTTTAGTGGGGGGTTTTACAGCCTTTAAATTATTTTACCCCTGTGATAAACGAGGAAACACTGTTTTTACCTTTGTTTTTCCTAGCACTTAAAGTTATCATTAGGTCTACCACACAATAAATAAAGAGTAAAAAACAATGCCACAAATTTGTTATTCTCAAAAAAAAATCAAAATCCAGGAACATATATTTTATTTCAATATATGTTAAAACAAGCTCTTTAAATAACCATTTGAATAGATAATAGAATTGACAGCAATGCATAAAAACATATTTCATTCAAGCTTATTTCTGCTGTAATACTGACCCTTTTGTATTAACATTACATCAGTTCATAAAGTTTTATGGGCAATGTTTTCAGACCTGCGGCCTATCCAAGGCATTTGTATTAGCGTCATCTTTGTTGTACACTCACTAAAACACCTACTGGTGTGCTTGTGATCCTCCTCACCTGATTTTAAAAAAGCTGCAGCTGTCAGAAGAACAGTGATTTATACTTGACCTAGTGAATTTGAATTGTAAAGTCCATATTATCATACTTCCTATACCATGCACCACATCCTGCTAAACAGTGTCCCAGATATCATTCTCCCACGTTAACAAATTTTGTTGACCAGAAAGCTTTTAATTGAAACACTGTCTTTGTCAGGTATGGGGGTTGGTGAAGGACCCAAAGTGCAAAGTGAGAACCTTCAAAATAAAATAGGAAACAGAAACAGAACCCTAATCATGATAGTACCTTCCCCTTAAGAATCTGCTCCGGGGTTACAAAAAAGCAGCCAAGGAAGGGGGGAGGGGGTCCCGAGGATGATCCAGATGGGCAAATAAGTCCACTAAGGCCAGGCACACCGGCGAAACTGTCCAAGGAGTCGGTCTGGAGGCCGGGCACACCAGCAAGGCAGACTAGGCGGGTCCGGCGAGACCTGTCGTGAGAGTCGGCTGAGACAGAGGCGGGAACAGGAACAGAGGCATCCGCCAAGTTGTTTGCAGAGAGGGCAGGCCAGCAGTCGACCAGCGGGTCAGTCATGGAGTCTGGGGCCGAAGCGACAAAGTCAGGGTGGACCGGCGGGTAAGGCCAGTCGCGGGCAAGGCCAGTCGTCGGGTGAGTCATCAGGCCAGGTTGTGTCCGGGACCACCACCAGAACACTGAGACTGGGATGCGTCCGGGACAACCACCAGAAACGAGACGGGCCGGGATGCGTCCGGGACCACCACAGAAAAGTGACGGGCTGGGGTGCGTAAACTCAGCGTGCCTTCTTAGCAGTTGTCTCCCCAGCAACCACCTTGCAGCATTCCTCTGCTGGACCACAGTAGCAAGTAAAAAATGTTTCACCTGACATTGATACAGACTTTGACAATTGGTCTGACAAATATAAAGTTTGAATAATACATGAACTATTCAGACAAGGTTTGCATAGCACAGGACATCCATAATTTCTGCGTCTAGTTGATCTTCCCCGCCCTCAAAATTCCTGGTTGAAGAGATCGTTAGTCACTCCGTTTTGTTTACAAGCTTTGGTTCGAAACAGGAAAGGCCGCTTGACGGCAGTCTGAATACAGACTATGCAAGGTTCAGGACTTGATCCAGACCAAATTACAGTAAGTGAACTCTGTCTGGACCAAATGATTTTTCCAGTCAGAATACACCCTAACACTTTCTAAAATAGAAGCACAGAAACCCTGAAAGTGTACTTAAAAAGCCAAGAGATGGCAAATAAAGAAATCACCAGTATGTTCTATCTGTGAAAGTCTTTTTAGCAATATGTGACTAAACACTGTGCTTTCATTTGTTATTTTGCAAAGGTAACAATTAAATGGATTTGTCTTCTCCCAGACCACTATTCTTCGTAAAAATATAATGCAGTAACACGTCTCTTGTCGAGCCTACCCAGCAGGAAGTCTTCTTTCATGTGGTAGATTTGCATGTAAATTACTTTGCATCTGAGTCTATTTGATGTTCTTAGATGTGCGGTTTTGTGTGTCAGAGTGGCTGCTAGAAGAAGCAAAATAACACTTGAATTGTTTGAATGCAAATTCCTTTAATGTGAAACTTTATGTAACGTAAGAGACAAAGCAAAGTGTCCTCAAATGAAGTGTTAGTATGTACTGTAGGTTAGTGTACACAGCCATGTACACAAACATACAACCGCTAACTTTTACATTAGAACAATTGTAAATCAGAAATGTTCCTAGACTGTAGTCAAAGGCCTGAGGACCCAGAAATAGTTACAGACCCAGCTGTGACTTAAACAAAACAAAAAAAAAACTGAGGCAATACCAAAAATCTTGCAGGCTAAAATATTTTGGCTTTCTTCAAAGATGTTCAAATTGTTTAAAAAAAAAAAAAAATTGGGATATTAACACAATACAAACTTACAAAGTAGAATATTAAAAAATCATGTCAAGTCATTTCATTGTTATTTTAATTCTTTTTTTTCCTTGTTATGCTAATTTTTTTTTTTTTTTTGCAAAGCTGTGATATAATTAATCGAGTTACCAGTACTCAGTTTTCTTTATTTATTTCAATGTACAGTTATAACATTTAGGTACTTTTCAATAACTATAGTGATAATGTTGTACTACAGTTAATCATTAACAATACACACAAGCCTGAGGAAAGCCTTAATATTAAGCATTAGCAATTTAATTAAGATTAAAATATAGCTAATATAAAAAATTCAGACTGTTATAAATTCAGTGTTCTGAATGCAGTGGATTTTTAACTGTTCTTATTCCTCTAATTGTGTGTTTTGTTTCTTACTTTAACTTATTGTTAATCACTTTCAATGCAGTGCTTTGCACCACAATGATCCTGTCAGCTGGACTTCTTTGTTCACCCATTTTGTGTGAATGGACTTGAATTAGAAAAGTACAGATTCCTATTAAATAAAAAATTCTCCTTTGAAATGTATTTTATACTTTAGTTTGCTTTTTCCTGAGAAAATTCTAATCACTTGAAATCTAAAAACCTTCTGAAACAGCTTTCAACTCTCATGTGGGTTAAGAAAGGGATGATGGCAGACAAAGTATCCAGGCTTCCACGGCGTGCATTAATTTTCGATAATGCACACATGAATGCATATTTATTTCTTTTATAAGTGAACATGGTATCAGTGAAATAAATATGCAATCAGTTTTTTGTAGTTTACGCTTGTTATTTTTTTAGTTTATATAGCTGTTCTCAAAAAATGCGGACTATTTGTTACGTGGTGAAGCGCATTGTCACAGTGACATGACAACGCACCGCCTAGCCGGTACCGACTTCGACTGGAGCAGCAAAGGAAAGTGATATACAGTATATGCCCATCGTCACGATGGGTTAAATAAAGCATTGCTTTAGAAAGTTCATCTCTTACGGCTTGTTTTTGTCCAGATGATGAAGAAAAAGTTTGTTTTTTAAAGAAGGCAGCTCAGTGATATGGAACATTTATGTTATGAGACCGGAACTTCTTTTTTAGGTGAGC
Source organism: Oryzias latipes (assembly GCF_053564925.1). Lineage (NCBI taxonomy): Eukaryota > Metazoa > Chordata > Actinopteri > Beloniformes > Adrianichthyidae > Oryzias > Oryzias latipes. Next base: position 7,163,612 of record NC_136237.1, on the reverse strand, counting down.
ATTATCACTTTTTAATCCACACCCAGCAGCCAATCAAAATTGAGTATTCACCCGGACCATTGTATAAACATGTTTGAAACATATTGTATTAAGCCATGTCATGGCCCCAATATCCCCAAAATAGGCCTTTGTGGAATATGGAATAAACAACGTCACATAAAAAACTTACTTAGAGGATTCCATAGGCATAAGGAAAATTTTATGTAAAATGTAAAGGTAAAAATATATGTAAAAATATATTAGTTAAGGCAACTTTAAAGTCTTAAGGGAGAAAGAAAATCTGCAATTTCTGTTTCTAGCCATCTTACAAAAGTGAAGAAAAACATTTTTTTCCTGCTCAACTTTCAGACAATGAATATAACAAAATTATAGTAATGAATGTAAGCTGATCTATAACTAAGTTAAATAGGAAAGATATGTAAGAAATTTAAAATACTTAAATATAAAAGAAAAATATTATGAGCTGTTCTTTCTAAATCCTGAAAGCCATATAATTACCAGAATACGACAGAGTTTCAGGGCCAGTTTACAAAAAAATAAAAATTAAATTACGAGATTTTGAGTTGTAAATTTATGAGAAAAAATCTTGTAAATTTACGAGTTTTTATCGCGTAAATTTACGAGAAAAAAGTCATAGATTAACGAGTGTAAACACCAAGGTTTAAAAAACAAAGACATTCTGAACCTTTTGGCGACTCAAAATCAGATTATTTTCAGTGGAGCCGACTTTCTGGGGTTCGGTGTCGGTAAAGCGGAGTTTCAGATGTAAAATAAGGAGCTCAGAGACACGTTTGGGTGTAGAGGACCACTACTTTATTTTCCTTTTCATTCAAATACCCTGAAGTTCATTTGTCATCTTACGTCATGAACCTGTCATCCGAACACCAATGCAGAAGTAAACAGTGTTACATACGCCCCCTCCTCTAGATGAAACGTCCCGTTTTAACATAAAACAATAAGGAGGAATGAAAATATTCTGTTATGTTAGCATTAGAATCTTGAAAATACCAAAAAAAGTGCTCCTCCTCAGAGGGAAGCATCACACAGACGTAGCTATCTTGTCTTTGGTGGAGGAAGAAAGGATTCAAGTGGACAGCTGCAGGGATACCTATGTCTTCATTAATGGGCCACAGACCACCCATCAATAAAAAAACAATAAGATATCGCAAATCAAACAAATGAGCTTCCAAACATTTGGAATATTATCAATAAACATTCATCTCACCTGTTCAATTGAGTTTAGTCAGTCTGCTCTGCTGCTGCGCGGCGTTCACTTGCTGCTCTGTATGCTCACTTCCACTTTAATCTCGTAAATTTACAAGTCTTTTTCTCATAAATTTACGACTTTAAATCTCATAATTTTACTTTCTTATTTTTATTTGGTGGCCCTAAAACTCAGTCGTACCAGAAGGCTTTTGATTCATAAAATAGACATAAAAATTAATCCCAACATCTGATGTCTTCTGAAACTAATTTCATCTTTAGAAAGAGTTTACACAAAAGCTTTTGAGAGGTGAATAACAAACCATTGAAATCAGAGAAAGTCCGCCAAACAATAACCGAGAAATGAATGAACACAGAGTTGCTTGTCCTCTTGCGGTTCCTTGCTGATGAATTCCTAGTGTTCTCTGGGTTTAGTAATATCGTTAATGTACCGTTCATGCAAGTAATGTGTATTAGAATGAAAATGAAAGAAAAAGATGAACAATGTTCAAGAAACAGAAATGACTACCTTTGTGTAAAATCAGAATGAGGTTTGGGCTGTGAAGCAATGAGGTGGAATGAAACTCCTAATTGTTTCAATATACAGTGGTCCCTCATTATATCGCGGTTCAGCTTTCATGGTCTGGTTGTTTCACAGATTTTTATCAGTGTTGTTTTGCATGCTTTTTTCCTCTTTCTTTCTACTGCGGACTGTGTTATGTGTCCGGAATGGCTGTTGACCTCGTCAATCAGTTTCCATGCTGTACAGAATGCGCTCATCTTGCCGGATTTACACAGACAGATTGATCACAATCAGATCTTTGTTTTAATTCTTTAAAAGTTCACTTATTTTACTATGAAGGTTTAAACTTTGAGGGGTGTTTTCAGACTGGAAAAATCATTTGGTCCAAATCTTCAAATCCTTGCATTTCTGTTCCACACCGAAGCATGTAAACAAAACCATGTGACTACAGACCTCTTCAGCCATTGGCCAGGAATTATGAGGGCGGAGCAAAGAAATAAGAGCCAGAAATTATGGAAGACTTGCAATCCTTGTTGGGATGGTTACGGTGGTCATTTTGTTCCAGCGAACCGAAGCACAGTCCAACTGGAAACAAACTGAGACCACCTCCAAAGAAGGGTCCCAGAGCGGTTCCTGGTCCCGGACATAGGTGTAGTCAGACTGAAAATTTGTTTCGGATTAGCGGGGGAAACAGGTGTCGAGTCTGAATACCCCCTGAGAGTTTAAACAAGAAAGAAAAGTGTTACAATGTTTTTGTTTGTCTGATAAAAGTGTATAAATGTGTAGTATGGGCTTTTGAAACACCTGTAATCCTACTTTGTGGATTTCACCTAATTTATGATGTTTATCCACCCACTGTGATTTTCTTACTGTTTTGGGAGTTAAAAGTATGATTTCCTGAAAGATAGAAGGGGGATAACAGAGATATAACATCTAAGAACATTGATAAGTCTTTTGTTTTTAAAGTTTGTCAATGAGAAATTGAAATGCTGCAATTATAAAAGTTTGAAAATATTAAAAGCCTTAATCTTTTCTACAAATGATGAACACACCAGTCTCAAAGTCTTTGGAGAGAATTGTTATTTAGCCTACACTGATATGATGTGGTAAACTCAAGATTACATGTTTGTCAAATAATAGAACTACAGTAATATGTCTCTCAGTAATATGTCTCTCAAACTGCGACTTGAAATTATGGTGATATTTGAAGTTGCAGTGTCTTTTTTTTTTCTTTTGCAATAGGCAGTCCATCATGTGCCAGATCTCTTGGCTACAGTTTAGAGGCTTGTGATCAGCACCAGCAATTCTAAAGTTTGCTTCAAAAAAAAAAAAAAGAAAACACTTAAAAAAGAAATAAAATAAAACAACATGCTGGTGGTATCATACAACATGATGGGAAACTCATAAACTGTGTTCATAATAGCTCTTAGTTGCCAGCTTGTATTCTTGCTCTGTGCCATGGCCTTGAATTTGGGAAATCCCACAGAAATAAACTTTGCTGAAACATTAACAAAGCAGTTAAATCACCTGAAAGGAATTTAAACCGACAGTTTGTTTGAGTCGTTTAACAAGGTTAAGGTTTGGGTGTGAAAAGCTGTTATTGATGCATCTGGGATTCTTGATTATCATATTGAAATGTGCTTTATTGATCCTATGAAATGCTGATCATTTGTCAGGTTTTGTCAACTACACCAAGAATGAAAGCAGTCCCAGGCATCAATGAGGCTCTGTACATCATGTTTTCTTTGTCGTAGAAGTAAAAAGAATCGCCATGCCTACAAATATATTCTTAATTAATTACAATTAGTCAGACTTGACCTACCTTGTAGTTCCAGTTCAAAAGTCTGCAAGGGTTGAGTGGGAATGACTCAATGCAATGACCTTCACACATGTTGGCATTAGTCACCATTGTACCTTTTATTGCAGCAAAGCAAAGCCAGATCATTGATAAAGTTTATAGTGTTTGGTTCCTGAAAGGAAACTGATTTGTTGCAGCCTTCTGTAAAGTTACTGAGCAGAGTCAGTGTGGAATTTTGGAAGCAGCTAGTGTGTTGCAACAAACAGGAAGAGTCCTCTGACACTAATGTTGTATCATCTGTTAGTCGCTGTCATCAGCACAGAACCAGCCTTTGTTATCAGCTTGCACAGCTTTTGGGAGACTGGCTCTGGTGCTATTAAACACATGACTCGGCTGCAGATCTGCTTTTCACACCAACTTGTCCCAAATCACACCATCTGCTGTTAGCGAGGCGTCTAATCCTTCCAATCCTCTGTCTTACCTACAAATTCCAGGAAAAAAAATAAAAAATAAAAAAACTGGGAGCATCCAACCTAAAAACATCAAACTGAATTTGATGTTGTCCTAAATCTATGTCAGCAATTTAAGCTCATCTGTCATATTCAACACATATACCTTACATTTCTAATGATAACCAAGCTACAAATGGATTTAAGCCTTGCCCACTTTTTTCTTTTTATGTGTCTCCCTTCGCTTGTCCACAGAATTTGCTTTTTTGCTTGGTTAAGATGTTCCCCTGGAACCTTCTGCCTCCTCCTCCTCTCTGCGCCTGGTTGCTTCCTTCATTCCCCAACGTAACAACAAAGTTTTTTTTTGGGGGGGGGGGTTTTTCTTATTTTGTCTCTCATAGTTGAGGTATACCTATGATGAAAATGACAGGCCTTTCTCATCTTTTTAAGTGGGAGAACTTGCACAATTGATGGCCGAATAAATATTTTTGTCCCACTGTATACATATTTTATTCTGTCTCTTTATGTGATCCCATGATTGCTTTCTTACATGTAAACATGTTATTGTTATAGCTTGTCTTCTTGCACTGTGAATACTATCAATCTACTGTCCCTGGGGTTTAGGAACTCTTTCCCGTGGCTTCTCCTGCTTTTTAAACTGTCCTGTCCTCCCATTTCCCTCCCTCACCATTCTATTTTCTCCCTATAATTCCAGTTTAAAAAGGTTGGTTGGTTTGTAGAGCCCAACAATAATGTTAATTTACTGCAGTAGTCCATGCTGAATTCCTATCTTCATGGACAGTTTCATCAATATTTGTGATCCTGAAAAGAAAGCTGGAAAGCAGGGAAGCATGACTAATTTGTTTTCACTGAGCCACACATATTCCAGCTGAAGGCATGCAGGTTCAGTGGAAATTGCTTGTGGTTTTACTGTTTAAAGAATTAGCATACACATCCAGTCAAACTGAAAATGTTTGCCCTGGGGAAAGCTATCACAGCAGCCACACTTTCTTCTATTCATTTTTTTCTTACCAGAGAAAGAAAATGCATTTTTTTTCCTTTTCAGAGAAGTTTACGTCAGAGCACAATTTTCAAAGGAATGTAAAAAGGCTTCTTCTCATATGCGCCATTTTTTGGGACAAATGTCACTGACATGTTGAAGTTAGCAAGTGCAAAAAAGGGCTCCTTTTTTAGCTAGATCTTTATATCTTTTGTTTGCATTGCTTTACCATATATTTTGGACCATAAGGCGCACCAGGATATGAGGTGAAGTATCAGTTAATGGAGAAAGAACAGTCTATTTTCATATTTAAGGCACATGGGATTATAGGACAAATTAGCTTCAATGCACAATCCATCAAGCAGTGTGGCTTCATAGTTTACCAATAATTCACTAAAACAGATTTTTTTTAGCCCCATGTACCACATACAATCAGTTAGAGGTCAATAAGAAAAAAGAAAAATAAAGTGCACAAGATTATACAATTTTATTTTAGGAAGAAAATAAAGAATTTTAAGTGCATCTTGTGGTTTGAATGATGAGTAAATCTGTTCTTCAGAGATACCCTAAACCAGTACTGTCCTTTTCTTTAACCTGCCTCTTTGAAAATTGTGTCACTATTTTGTGTCACTTAACTCTGAGGTACCCAAACTTTAGCATCGGGGTAAAAAAACTCATGGGAAGGTTGTAAATGACAGAAGTCAGAGCTCTGTCTCCCCATCTGGTCACCAGCAGGAGCCGTCCCCAGAATTCTAGCCACACTACAGCTCCCAGCAACCCCAGGGCACACTTCCTGAATGCCGCACACCTGACTCTCATTCATTCATCAACCACAGTTTACTTAAGCTCTGCACAGAGTGAAGCTCAGTGCAAAGTATTGTTTGTGCCATTCTGCTTTCATACTGAGTTGTCCCTGTTTGCCTGCCACATGCATTCTGATTATCCTGTCTCTCCTCTGATGATCTCATGCCTGCTATTGACCCCTGCTTGCCTGACCCTGATTTAGCTTTGATGACTTTTAGCTGAGCTAATAAACCTGCTGCATTTGGATCCAGCAGTCTGCCTGTTCGTGTGACAGTATAATTCTACTACCATAACTATCCAATATGGCTTGGTAGGAGATTTGGAACTGTGGGGGTGTGTAGAGTCTGAGCATTTGAGATACATTTTCTCCTTAAAAACATGTTTCATGTTATTTGCTTCAAATTTAAGTTTCTCAAATTTCCACAGGAAAAATGCATTACTACTACTTCAGAATGTGAAAATCATGCACTTTTTTTTCACATTTCAACTGATCTAAACAAAACTAAAAAAGCACCCAGTCACCCTACGGAGGAAGCTCATATCAGCCAGGACCTCATTCTTTGGGTCATGACCCCATGATCTCATGAAGATAGGCAAATACTGGAATGAAGATCCAATGGTAAATTGACAGCTTTGCTTTCTGGCTTAGCTCTCTCTTCACCACAACTGACTGGTACAGTGACTGCATTATGGCAGACACCGCTCCAATCCGCCTGTCAGTCTCTCACTCCTATCTTCCCTCACAAATTACCTAGGAAGCTGAAGTCGAGGTATCAATAGGCTAAAAACTTTTATTATGAAGCAATAATCAAGCCCTCCCAACTTCAGGACCTGTGAACCAAAAACGCAAGCTTTATTTGTAATGTGTAATAAAGAAATACTGATTAATTTGACTTAACTTATATTAGGTCTAATTCTCCCAACTGTTGTTTGGCTTTTGTTCTTCCTTAGTGAAGTCCTCAGAACTCAGACAAAGCCTGTGATCGGAGTCGTTGTTACACCTATGCTCCCTTCATACCTCACACCTCACTCATACATCACCCTCCTCGGCACTGATTTGACAGGGTACAGCGGCTGCTTTTTTGCTCTGCTACAGTTGAAACACCAGCTGAGAACACAATGCTCTGGCCTCAATGTGAGGATTATGCCCTTCGGTTTTGTTAGTTTTTCATTTGTCTTGGTTTCTTGCAATATTCTGCTCTCAGGATTCCCTCTTTCACAGTCTCACCTGGTTTCATTTGCTGGCTCCATTTGAGTTAATCATCATTGTTGTATTTTAAGTGTCTGCTGTTCAGTTCAGTCTTGTCAGGTCATTTGCTTTGTCATCCTTTTTCTTCCTCCCTTTGTTTTGTGAACTTAAGTTTGAGTTTTAAGGACATACGTTTTCGGTAAGTCTTCACAAGGTTTTCACAAACTGTTGCTGGTATTTTGGCCCATTCCTCCATTCAGATCTCCTCTAGAGCAATGATGTTTTGGGGCTGTCACTGGGCAACATGGACTTTCAACTCCCTCCAAAGATTTTCTATGGGGTTGAGTTCTGGAGACTGGCTAGGCCACTCCAGGAACTTGAAATGTTTCTTACGAAGTCACTCTTTTATTACCCGGGCAGTGTGTTTGGGATTGTTGTCATGTTTCATCTTCAATGCCCTTGTTGATGGAAGGAGGTTCAGATAATTCACTAGTTCCCCTCGTGTGGTTCTGGGATTTTTGCTCACCACTAAAATAAATTAGAGCACTTAGGACCCAATATTTATGGCCCGCAGCACTCACAGAGTGCAAGGACCATATTGTAACTGCTACGAGGGTCGAACACTCAAAAGGTCCAAAACGTCAAAAAAACGCGTCAAAACGCCAAAAAATGGGGTCAAAAGTCGCCCAAAGCACAAAACGACACGACAATTGTGTAACGCAACAAAAATACACACACACACGCACAACACCAACGCAAAAACGTAAAAATTGTAGTCGCAAAAATGACGACAAAAGCACAAAAAAGCCCAAAAAAGCCCTCAAAAGACGGGTTTAAAGCCAAAAAGACATGCCCAGCCTATAGTAAAAGACAGGCCGCATTGAAATACATAGGCCGCCTGACTGCAAAAACTTCTATATTGTTTCTGCTTCGTTTCATTATTATGGCCCGCAGCAGTCATAGACTGCAAGGACCATATTGTAACTGGTACGAGGGTCGAACACTCAAAAAGTCCAAAACGTCAAAAAAACGCGTCAAAACGCCAAAAAATGGGGTCAAAAGTCGCCCAAAGCACACAACGAGACGACAATTGTGTAACGCAACAAAAATAGACACACACACGCACAACACCAACGCACAAACGTCAAAATTGTAGTCGCAAATATGACGACAAAAACCCACAAAAGCCCCAAAAAGCCCTCAAAAGACGGGTTTAAAGCCAAAAAGACATGCCCAGCCTATAGTAAAAGACAGGCCGCATTGAAATACATAGGAAATCCTAACCGCAAAAACTTCTATATTGTTTCTGCTTCGTTTCATTATTATTTTTTTTTTTTTATTCTTCTTCTTTCTTTCTTCCACTTTGAGCGAAAATTTGACCCCCGCCACATACCCGAAAACTCACCAAAATTGCCACACAGCTGGGATAAATTGAAAATGAATTTTCGGCAAAGAGAACGTCACCCCCCCCACGATGATGACATCACGGCGAGCGTCCCCGTAAAAAAAATGAATGGGCCGAAAATCGTTTATGGGGCCAAAAAAAAATATTTTGAAATACAGTTACGAAACCAAAACACATGTATTGGAGATATCCCAAAGATGTTATGAAATCATTATGGGATGGCCACACAACCTACGGCTTGGCGGCCATTTTGTGGCGAACTCAGAGAAATGGCGATTTTCGTGTTTTTTCACAATATGGGAAAACGACACTTTTGTTCAAGCGATTTTCACGAAATTGCACACACATGCCAAGACCATGATTCTACAATAACCAAAGAAGTTTCGTTGACCTTTGACCTTGGCAAGGGGCGGCCATCTTGAGTTTTCAAAAAAAAGCACCTTTAGTAACGGATACAAACGAAAACTCGTCCTAGGGATTTTTATCGATCTTTTTGAAACTTCTCGGGCATCAATGGCAAGCTACTGTGGACAAAATGTTGGAATTAGAAGTTGTAGAATTTGAAACGCGTGCGCGTGGCGAATTCGCAACCGTCGCCATTTTAGCTAGCTCGCACATATTTTATCGAAATATCCTGAAACTGAAATATGCAATAACCTGGCCCACACTGAACAAAACGATGTCACATACGGCAAAATTGATAAAGGAATGTGGCCGTGGTAAACAAAAAACGGTCGCAAAAAAAAGTGCTGACTCGGCTAAAAAAAAAATTTCGGATTTTTTTTTAATGAATCGGCTAGCGAAACCCAGATAACTTTGTCGGGTATATCCAAACAAAGTTTTGAAATCATTATGTGATGGCGACACGACCTACGGTTTGGCGGCCATTTTGTGCCAAAATCCGCCATTTTGAGTTTTTCGCGTTTTTTACACGTCGACCTTTGACCTCGGGAAAAGGCGGCCATCTTGAATTTTCTATAAAAAACACCTTTACCACCAGATTCAAACGTAAACTTGTCGTTGGAATTTTCATCGATCGTCTCGAAACTTTTTGGGCATCAACGGCAAGCTACTGTGGAAAAAATGTTGGAATTAGAAGTTGTAGATTTTAAACGGCGTGCGCGTGGCGAGCTAGCAAAGTGGCGCACTGTTATAACTCCCATGCATTTCAATACAATACAGTGAAAATTGAATGCATGCATTCATGCCTGAAACAGATTACATTGAAAAACACTGGATATGGACATATAAGGAATGTGGGCGTGGTTAGCATAAAACCACTGTTGCTAAGGACGACAAAAAGTTTACTTTTACCGATTTGTCCGAAACTGACGTCAATCTGTTCGTCCTCCCATGGGGACCAAAACATAAAATGGTTGCTATGGAGATAAAATCAACAAAAAAGCCGCCATTTTGGAAAAAGTGGTTTTTTTATCAACTTATGACATATAGCTTTCACCAATGGAGGAATTTGTTTTTCTGAGTCAAATAATGATGCTGATCGCTATGCTAGCACTTTTAACTATGTTAGCATAACTAGCATAACTAGCATAATTAGCATTTTAGGTAATGTGTTTTTCTGAGTCAGTTGATGATGCTGATCGCTATGCTAGCACTTTTAGCCACATTAGCATAGCTAGCATAGTTAGCATAATTAGCAATTTAGGTAATGTGTTTTTCTGAGTCAGTTGATGATGCTGATCGCTATGCTAGCACTTTAAGCTACATTAGCATAGCTAGCATAGTTAGCATAATTAGCATTTTAGGTAATGTGTTTTTCTGAGTCAGTTGATGATGCTGATCGCTATGCTAACACTTTTAGCCACATTAGCATAGTTAGCATAGTTAGCATAATTAGCATTTTAGGTAATGTGTTTTTCTGAGTCAGTTGATGATGCTGATCGCAATGCTAGCACTTTTAGCCACATTAGCATAGCTAGCATAGTTAGCATAATTAACATATGAAGTTTTGACTAGCCATCATCAAAAGTGGGCGGTGAGGGCGGTTGTGCGTAGAGTTGGGCGTGGAAGGCGGGTTGCGTCTGCGGGCCATACAACGCCGCTTGCGGCTTTAATTATTATTATTCTTCTTGCACACTAACGGCGTCTTTGAGCTTAATTTTGACCCCCGCCACATACCCGAAAACTCACCAAAATTGGCACACACCTGGGATAAATTGAAAATGAATTTTCGGCAAAGAGAACGCCACCCCCCCGAAGTCGATGACATCACGGCGAGCGATCCCGTAAAAAAAATGAATGGGCCGAAAATCGCTTATGGGGCCAAAAAAAAATATTTTGAAATACAGTTACGAAACCAAAACACGCGTGTTGGAGATATCCCAAAGAAGTTATGAAATCATTATGGGATGCCCACACGACCTACGGCTTGGCGGCCATTTTGTGGCGAACTCAGAGAAATGGCGATTTTCGTGTTTTTTGACAATATGGGAAAACTACACTTTTGTTAAAGCGATTTTCACGAAATTTCATACACATGCCACAAACACGATTCTACAACTACCAAAGAAGTTTTGTTGACCTTTGACCTTGGGAAGGGGCGGCCATCTTGAATTTTCATAAAAAAGCACCTTTAGTAACGTATACAAACGAAAACTCGTCCTAGGGATTTTTATCGATCTTTTTGAAACTTCTCAGGCATCAATGGCAAGCTACTGTGGACAAAATGTTGGAATCAGAAGTTGTAGAATTTGAAACGCGTGCGCGTGGCGAATTCGCAACCGTCGCCATTCTAGCTAGCTCGCACATATTTTATCGGAATAGCCTGAAACTGAAATATGCGATACCCTGGCCCACACTGAACAAAACGATGTCACATACGACAAAATCGATAAAGGAATGTGGCCGTGGTAAACAAAAAACCGTCGCAAAAAAAAGTGCTGACTCGGCAAAAAAAAATTTTTTCGGATTTTATTTTTAAGAATCGGCTAACGAAACCCAGATAACTTTGTCGGGTATATCCAAAGAAAGTTTTGAAATCATTACGTGATGGCCACACGACCTACGGTTTGGCGGCCATTTTGTGCCAAAATCTGCCATTTTGAGTTTTTCGCGTTTTTACACGATATGGAAAAATGAACTTTTTTTCGAGCGATTTTCACGAAATTTGACTCGCATGTCCCTAGCGTAAGTCTACAATCACCTTTGGAGTTTCGTCGACCTTTGACCTCGGGAAAAGGCGGCCATCTTGAATTTTCTATAAAAAACACCTTAACCACCAGATTCAAACGTAAACTTGTCGTTGGAATTTTCTTCGATCGTCTCAAAACTTTTTGGGCATCAATGGCAAGCTACTGTGTAAAAAATGTTGGAATTAGAAGTTGTAGATTTTGAACGGCGTGCGCGTGGCAAGCTAGCAAAGTGGCGCACTGTTATAACTCCCATGCATTTCAATACAATACAGTGAATATTGAATGCATGCATTCATGCCTGAAACTGAATACATTGAAAAACACTGGATATGGACATATAAGGAATGTGGGCGTGGTTAGCATAAAACCACTGTTGCTAAGGACGACAAAAAGTTTACTTTTACCGATTTGTCTGAAACTGACGTCAATCTGTTCGTCCTCCCGAGGGGACCAAAACATAAAATGGTTGCTATGGAGATAAAATCAACAGAAAAGCCGCCATTTTGGAAAAAGTGGGCTTTTTAGCAACTTATGACATATAACTCTCACCAATGGAGGAATGTGTTTTTCTGAGTCAGTTGATGATGCTGATGGCTATGCTAGCAATTTTAGCCACATTAGCATAGCTAGCATAGTTAGCATAATTAGCATTTTAGGAAATGTGTTTTTTTGAGTCAGTTGATGATGCTGATCGCTATGCTAGCACTTTTAGCTATGTTAGCATAGCTAGCATAGTTAGCATAATTAGCATTTTAGGTAATGTGTTTTTCTGAGTCAGTTGAAGATGCTGATTGCTATGCTAGCACTTTTAGCCACATTAGCATAGTTAGCATAGTTAGCATAATTAGCATTTTAGGTAATGTGTTTTTCTGAGTCAGTTGATGATGCTGATCGCTATGCTAGCACTTTTAGCCACATTAGCATAGCTAGCATAGTTAGCATAATTAGCATTTTAGGAAATGTGTTTTTTTGAGTCAGTTGATGATGCTAATCGCAATGCTAGCTCATTTAGGCACATTAGCATAGCTAGCATGGTTAGCATAATTAGCATTTTAGGAAATGTGTTTTTCTGAGAGAGTTGATTATGCTGATCGCTATGCTAGGACTTTTAGTCACATTAGCATAGCTAGCATAGTTAGCATTATGAGCAAATCCAGCCTTGATTAGCTTTTAATTTGTGGGCGGTGAGGGCGGAGAGGGCCGCGGTAGTGCGTAGAGTTGGGCGTGGAAGGCGGGTTGCGTCTGCGGGCCATACAACGCCGCTTGCGGCTTTAATTATTATTATTATTCTTCCCGTTTCTAACGGATCCGTAGATCGCAAATTTGACCCCCGCCACATACCCGAAAACTCACCAAAATTGGCACACACCTAGGATAAATTGAAAATGAATTTTCGGCAAAGAGAACATCACCCCCCCCCACGATGATGACATCACGGCGAGCGTTCCCGTCAAAAAAATGAATGGGCCTAAAATCGCTTATGGGGCCAAAAAAAAATATTTCGAAATACAGTTACGAAACCAAAACACGTGTGTTGGAGATATCCCAAAGAAGTTATGAAATCATTATGGGATGGCCACACGACCTACGGCTTGGCGGCCATTTTGTGGCAAACACAGAGAAATGGCGATTTTCGTGTTTTTTGACAATATGGGAAAACGATACTTTTGTTTGAGCGATTTTCACGAAATTGCACACACATGCCAAAAACACGATTCTACAACTGCCAAAGAAGTTTTGTTGACCTTTGACCTTGGCAAGGGGCGGCCATCTTGAATTTTCATAAAAAAGCACCTTTAGTAACGGATACAAACGAAAACTCGTCCTAGGGATTTTTTTCGATCTTTTTCAAACTTCTCGGGCATCAATGGCAATCAATTGTGGACAAAATGTTGGAATTAGAAGTTGTAGAATTTGAAACGCGTCCGCGTGGCGAATTCGCAACCGTCGCCGTTTTAGCTAGCTCGCACATATTTTATCGGAATAGCCTGAAACTGAAATATGCGATTCCCTGGCCCACACTGAACAAAACGATATCACATACGACAAAATCGATAAAGGAATGTGGCCGTGGTAAACAAAAAACGATCGCAAAAAAAAGTGCTGACTCGGCAAAAAAAAAAAAAATCGGATTTTATTTTTAAGAATCGGCTAACGAAACCCAGATAACTTTGTCGGGTATATCCAAATAAAGTTTTGAAATCATTACGTGATGGCGACACGACCTACGGTTTGGCGGCCATTTTGTGCCAAAATCTGCCATTTAGAGTTTTTCGCGATTTTACACAATATGGAAAAATGAACTTTTTTTCGAGCGATTTTGACGAAATTTGACTCGCATGTCCTTAGCGTAAGTCTACAATCACCTTTGGAGTTTCGTCGACCTTTGACCTCGGGAAAAGGCGGCCATCTTGAATTTTATATAAAAAACACCTTTACCACCAGATTCAAACGTAAACTTGTCGTTGGAATTTTCATCGATTGTCTCGAAACTTTTTTGACATCAATGGCAAGCTACTGTGGAAAAAATGTTGGAATTAGAAGTTGTAGATTTTGAACGGCGTGCGCGTGGCATGCTAGCAAAGTGGCGCACTGTTATAACTCCCATGTATTTCAATACAATACAGTGAAAATTGAATGCATGCATTAATGCCTGAAACAGAATACATTGAAAAACACTGGATATGGACATATAAGGAATGTGGGCGTGGTTAGCATAAAACCACTGTTGCTAAGGACAACAAAAAGTTTACTTTTACCGATTTGTCCGAAACTGACGTCAATCTGTTCGTCCTCCCAAGGGGACAAAAACATAAAATGGTTGCTATGGAGAAAAAATGAACAGAAAAGCCGCCATTTTGGAAAAAGTAGGTTTTTTATCAACTTATGACATGTAGCTCTCACCAATGGAGGAATGTGTTTTTCTGAGTCAGTTGATGATGCAGATCGCTATGCTAGCAATTTTAGCTATATTAGCATTACTAGCATAGTTAGCATAATTAGCATTTTAGGTAATGTGTTTTTCTGAGTCAGTTGATGATGCTGATCGCTATGCTAGCACTTTTAGCCACATTAGCATAGCTAGCATAGTTAGCATAATTAGCATTTTAGGTAATGTGTTTTTCTGATTCAGTTAATGATGCTGATCGCTATGCTAGCACTTTTAGCCACATTAGCATAGCTAGCATAGTTAGCATAATTAGCATTTTAGGTAATGTGTTTTTCTGAGTCAGTTGATGATGCTGATCGCTATGCTAGCACTTTTAGCCACATTAGCATTGCTAGCATAGTTAGCATAATTAGCATTTTAGGTGATGTGTTTTTCTGTGTCGGTTGATGATGCTGATCGCTATGCTAGCACTTTTAGCCACATTAGCATAGTTAGCATAGTTAGCATAATTAGCAAATCCAGCCTTGACTAGCTTTTAATTTGCGGGCTGTGAGGGCGGTGAGGTCAGCGGTGGTGCGTAGAGTTGGGCGTGGAGGCGGGTTGCGTCTGCGGGCCATACAACGCCGCTTGCGGCTTTAATTTGTCCTTGTGTTTTGTTCTTTCTTAGTTGTTCAAGACTGAATAAAATACTCCTAGTTGGTGTAAAAGTATTGGTTGGTAGTCTGTTATATCAGGAAAATTTCATAGAGCCAGTTGTTTTTTGTTGTAATTTGATCTTTTACAGCACCACAATGTCATGAATTTAAAAGAAAACATCTCATAACATACATGTGTATGTGTTTGTATGTGTGTCAAATAGCAGGCTCATCTAATGATCACATATCTCAGGTGCCCATGTATTTCAGGTGTTTTTCTGAGGGCATTTCATTAATATATTTGGCTATTGCATACTGCTGTTCTGACTCATTACTGCATGCATTTTATATATACACGTGTGCATATTGGTGTTTTCAAACCCCAAAATCTTAACCAAGCAGAAAAGCTCATTCTGGAAGGAGACTCCAGGACCTTGTAATGCTTCCTACGAAGCCACTCGTTCTTTACCTGGGCAGTGTGTTTGGGATTGTTGGGATGCTGAAACAACCAGCCACGTTTCATTGTCAATGCCCTTGCTGATGGAACGAGGTTTTCACTCAAAATTTGACTACATATGGCCGCATACATTCTTTCCTCTACATTGACAGGTCCCCCTGGTCCCTTTGCTGAAAAACAGCCCCAAAACATGATGGGCTCACCCCCATGCTTTACAGTTGATATGGATGTAACTCAGCATTCTTTCTCCTTCAAACATGAAAAGTAAAGTTCTTACCAAAAAATCAATTTTGGCTTCATCTGAACGTTGAACATTCTCCCAATCCTCTTTTGGATCATCCAAAATCTCTCTAGTAAACTTTAGACGGGCTGGGACATGTACTGGCTTTAGCAGGGGGAAACGCCTGGCATTGAAGGATTGAGTCCATGGTGGCGTAGCATGTTACTGATGGTAGCCTTTATTACATTGATCCCAGCTCTCTGCAGATCATTCACGAGGTTCCCCGAGTGGTCCTGGGATTTTTGCTCACCGTTCTTGTGATCATTTTGACCCCACGGGGTGAGATCTTGCGGGAGCCCCAGATGGAGGGAGATTATCAGTGGTCTTGTATGTCTTCCATTTCCTAATAATTGCTCCCACAGTTGATTTCTTTTCACCAAGCTGCTTACTTATTGCAGATTCAGACTTCCCCGCCTGGTGCATGTCAGCATTTCGGTTCCTGGTGTCCTTGGACAGCTCTTTGGTCTTGGTCATAGTGGAGTTTGGAGTGTGACTGTTTGAGGTTGTGGACAGGGGTCTTTTCTATAGATAACCAGTTCAAACAGGTTGCATTAATAAAGGTGACAAGTGGAGGACAGAGGATCCTCTTACAGAAGAAGTCACAGATCTGTGAGAGACGGAAATCTTGCTTGTTTGTAGGTGACCAAATGCTTATTTTCCACAATGATTTACGAATAAATTCTTTAAAAATCAAATAATTTGTTAATAGTCTTTAAACTATACCGCTTTATTTGTTTACATTACTGCTACATTTTTTTTATATTATTGTTTTTATATTATTCTATTTTCTCTTATGTTTACTGCTACGGTAATGCACAATTGTCTCAAATAAAGTGCTTCTGATTCTGATAATGGGATTTTCTGGATTTTGTTTTCGCATTTTGACTTTCATAGTTGAGGTACACCTATGATGAAAATTACAGGCCTCTCTTATCTTTTAAAATAGGATAACTTGCACAGTTGCTTGCTGACTAAATATTGTTTTGCCTCACTGTAGAAAAAAAAGGATAGTATGTTGCATATGGTAAATTGAGTGTCACCAGAAATAAGGTTGGTCTTTTTATTTTTGAAATTTGAGTCGTGTTGAAACAGTTGGTTGCACAATTTCCAACGCTGTTTATCTTTTTTTTTTAAATTTCATATTAGAATGGTTGACTTGGTTTACTTAGTCATTTAGGGGTCCGTGGTGGGGATGGTGATCGGACATCACTGTGAGTAATCAGAAGATGTTCTCTCAGTGCCCTACCCGCCAAATTTAACACACACCCTTTACTCCGCAAAAAATACACTCCAATACAAACACACATCCATACACACACTCCCTCACAAACACACCCACATGCATTTCACAAGGAAGGTTGGACCTCGGACGATCTGTCCCCTACCCTATCCCTGGTGGGGGGGGGGGTATTGGGCCCTTGGCAATGGCAGCCGTGTTCCCTGGGTGCTGGCTTCCTGGGACCAGTGGCCCTCTCTCTTCGCAGGGAGAGGGATCCCTGAGCTTCACATCACATCTGAGCCTGGGGGTGTCCGTGTCCCTGTGGTGTGGGTTCTGGTCCTTGCCCCTGAGCGCTGGGCCTCGCCAAATTTCCAACTGTTGGCGAGCCTGGTGGGGCAATGTTTACAACACATCTGAGGACTCCATCTTCCCCAGGGGGTCCTCCTACTGGGCTGGGATGGCTGGCGCCTGCCTTGCTCTCTCCTGGACCAACTGTGGGCCGGGTGGGTGGCTGCCTGGAACTCAGGGCGCCCACCGGGGGTCCTGACTCGTACCTGGGGTTGGGGTGGGGGGATGCCCAGAACTCCTGGGTGGTGGGGATGCTCGTCTGGGGCTGTGGGCGCTCTTCTATGATCATCCTCCTATCCCCCATCGAACATCCCTCTCTCTTCTCCACTCCTTTCCTTTTCCGTCTGGTCCAACACAAAAGATTTTCCAATATGATTAAAATTAATGAAGTTTGGCCGCGATTACAAAAGGGGTTTATTCAGACATACCTCTGGTTTGTCAGAAGATTGATAATCCCTGTTGTTAAAACAAAATATGTCCAACACACCTGTGTTGGACAGGACAAGTTAGAAAAATAAATAAACGAAAAAAATAAAATAAAAAAAGGATGGTTGACTTGAATATGTACATATATATCTTCTTTTTCTACTGTTCAGCTGTGGTCTTGATCAGAAACCAAAACATTTGAAACTAAATTAATAAAATTATGTATTTAGAAGTAGGAAAATGTTATGTGTTGTCTGAAAATAAAATCTCCAGTTAGAGGAAAACTAAGAAATAAGGAATATATTCATTTCTTTATTTTATTTTTTATTTGCAAAAACACATGACTCAATGGCTCATGACTCTACATTTCGACTTGGCACTCTTTATTTTTTTTTTTGGTTACTAGGTTATTTCAATAATATACTCTCCTTCTGAGAACATGCAAAGTATGTAAGTATATATGGAAACATAATCTAAATGATCCTGGTTGACTTGCAGTTCTGTAAACATTGGTCTTCTTTCTTTTTCTGTGTCCCTGTTTAAGGATGGCATGGGAAATCTGCGAGTCACCAAGGAGGGAATCCGACTGGAAGGAGTATCAGAATTCTTACTGCCTTTATACATCAAGGAGATCCAGTCACGTAAGGTAAAAGCGTGTCTGTCTGAATGCTGGCCGATGCTCCAAACATACATCATCAAAGCTTTAAGGCTTCATTGCTAGGTGTGGATTCTCATCCTACTAGGTCAGGGGGGTTCAAACATAATGCAAAGAGGGCCAGATTTGGTGTGGAGAAAATGCGAAGGCCAACCAATCAGCCTGCAATTTTTGAAAGCTTTTAATAACAATAAATGCAAATTAACTATTTAATGAAACTTTTTTTGCAATGGTAACTTTTCATTTCTTCAAATAGGACAGAATTTTGTTTGAATACATTTTTACCACAATTATTGTTAATTTCATATTTGAAGACCAGAAATAAAATAAAAATAAAAAACCTCTTGTCAACATTAAATCTTGGTTGATCCAAAACGTCGTAGTAAACAGGAAACAAATGTTATTTTATTCTGAAGTACTAACCACTGTTGTTTTGACACAGAAACTTCTCTCCCCTTGTTTGGTCATTAAGACTCTGAAGCTCAAGTGACTACAGGGTTAAAAGAACTTGTAACGTAATTTAGCAAATCACATTCAAGAGAGCGTACACACAAAAAAAAAAGGAAAAAAAAAGCGTAAGCACAGTTCTCAGGAAGTGCTGGGGGCTACATTAATTTTATGACAGGAGCCTGCTGGCTGGTAGAAATGTAATCGTGGAATGCATTTGGCCCATGTGCCAGGCTTTGGACATGCCTGTACTAGGTGTTTGAGTATTCTTTGAGATTTCTTTGATTTTACTACTACATTAATAAAGGTCTTAATTGCTTTTTGCTTCAGCTGCCACTGTGATTAAGATGGGTGACCATTGAAAACACGATTGCATCTAAGTTGTTTATTGTTCACCTTTTGGCAAATCCAATCAGGTGTCGCCTCACCTTTCACTGGTTGGCACAGGTGGTTTGGCAGAGTTTTACGTTGGATGCCCTTCCTGACACAACACTGTATTTCCAAGGTACAGGGAGACCCAGTCAACACGATGTCAACACGATAGCATCTAAGTGGCCATTGCTATTTTGCTCACCAAATAAAAAAACATGCAAGCAACAAGGAAAAGTACGATTGATACTGTAGGTATAAGAGGACCCATGATCAGCGATCAATAAGAATCCCAGATAGTCAACATTAGGGGTGTGTTCAAACGTGTTTGGTATATCTGCCATGAATAATATGACACATCATGGTCAGTGTATCTGTAATGATGCATGAGCACATATGATGCAACTGCTTGCCATTGCTTCCTGACTATAGAAAAGCACTGTCTGTGTTTGAATGTAGGAACATCACAAATACATCTGCATCGATTCATTGATGGATTTATTGGTGTTAATTGTGTCACAATCTGGAAAGCTTAACAAGTTCACAAGAAAAAGGTGAATACAAAATTTAGAATATGAAAAAGGTGATAGCAATTTAAAACAAGTATAAAACAAATCTCTTTGTTTAACCAAAAGGTGTTAGTGAGAAGACTAAAACATTTGATTGATGTCTGACACCTTTGATAATAGAACAAATTTACTTTTGCCGTCTTCAAGCAAACAGCCAGACTGACCAGTTTAGCATAATTTCCTGACTACTCACTTTATACAACAAGATCAGCAAAAGTGTAGGCGATAATTAAAAGAGAAACTTAACCAGCACTAAACACAAAATTAAACTAAGTACGTTTATACCACATGTATGTTAATGTGAATGTCTTTTTTTAATCAGCTGTTTTATGTTCATTTTCTTGAAACTAAGGATGAACTTCACATGATCCTGCCTCATTGCACATATGTAAACATATGTAAACTGACTCAGGCTACACGTGTCCAGGATCACACTCAGATTTATAAATGTGTTTTTTCTATCTGCTGTTTTGGTGGCTTCAGTACTGCTCTTTAAGTAATGAATCATTTTATGTTGCGGATTTAAAGGCCATGTCACACAAACGCTACATACATTTTCCACATATGAAATTTCTGTCTTTTTTGATACATGAATGATATCCATAATTTATAAGAGTTTCTTGCTTTCGTCATCCATAGTTGTGCTCAGATGTCCGCAGGAGTTTTGGCCATCGGATCTTTAATACGTGACTCTTACGCAACTGTGCGTGATTTTTGCGAGATGCAAACGCAAATTTGTGGCTTTCCACGACCGTTCTGCGTATGTCTAAAATACTTTTCACGCATGAACATCCAATGTATGATTTTATATTGCATATTAGCGCACACATCATATTCAAATTTTGAAATTGACAAATCACTAATGAATTGCTTATAAATAGTACAATAATCACGCTCAGATTATGTTTTACATTGACTTAATTGTTCTTTATGTAATTTATTTGTACTTCCTCTGTGGGTTCAACGTGTTCCAATTGTGAAAATTTCATGTAAAGACCACAACTTTTTTCTCTTTTTTTACGTATATTCACGTATGAACAATTTTTATCTGCATTATGCGCAAAATGTGCGTAGTTGCTTTGTTGGCCTTAAAATTTCATGAATTTTTTACATGCTTACTTCCTAATCATGCACATATGACAAGGATAGCATAAACTAAAAAAATAACAAATTAAAAAACTGTATGACTTTCTCATCACTTAAACACTTAAAATAAACACAATGCTATATCTATAAGTTATTGGAATTTTTTATTTTTTTTTATTTTTAACATGTCGTGGCGTTATCAGGACCCAGATGACAAGCTAGAGTGAAAAACTGAAAGTTAATAACAAAAAGTGCCACTCTAGGTGGGAAAAATCCACAACATAATAGAACTCAACACCAAAATACCAAATAAGCAAGATGTGCTAGAGCAAGGAACTAAGCTACACTCCGACACAGAGTTCAGAAACAGAACTACTTAAATACAGCTCAAACAGATTAACCCGAAGTGCAGGCAGCTGAGTGCCGCTCCATGGAGAGCCATAGGAGAAAGGGCGGAGCCCCCCAGGAGAGCCTCAGCCAACCTGCACAGAGAAACACAAGAATGAGGAAAACGATAGGACTGCAGTGACAACTGCACAAACAGTCAAAGGTGCTCTTGTACACTAAGAACTGCTGTAAAACAGAAAAGTAGTTCCGTTTTTATTGTTTATTCTGCCAATGCTGTTACTTTGTGACAGAGACATGCTCACATTTAGCCGAGCTGTGCTAAAGGATTATTAGAGTTGTAGAGTTAGATAAGTTAATTCTTCTCTAAGAGTTCTGGTGAATCGCCTGTCCGTCCTGGGGGAGGATCCCTCCTTCATGTGGGCACCCCTGAGGTTTCTTCGTTTTTTCCGGAATCCGGTTTTTTAGGAGTTTTTCCTTACCACGAAGGGGGGTCTAAGGGCAGAGATGCCAGTATAGCTTAGTCAGTTTGTTAGTTTATTTTAGTATTTTCCTATTGAACTCTTTGTATTGCTGATCCTTTTGAGTTCATGTTTTACTTCGAAGCCCATCGAGACGACTGTTGTTGTGATTTGGGGCTATACAAATAAAATTGATTTGAAAATTGAATATTATTAGCTTTGAAAAAAAATAGTCCTTTTGACCTTTACTTACTGATAATCATGCAAACCCCATCAAGTTTGTAAAGTTTTCATTTAGGGCTGCATCCACAGCTAATAATTACTTTGCGCTTGTACATTAAGTGAGGTTAAATAAAATGGCCCCTTTCAAATTGACGTTATTTTCTACCACTGGACCTTTTTTGTGCCTCCTTGTGTGCTTTAAATATTCCATTGTTATGAAGTAGTCTGAGGTTAATATTTGACAGAACAGGGTAACATCTGAATAACGCTGCAGTGCAGATGATGCTGTCGGCATGTTCTGTTATAAGATGTAGCTTGTTTAAAATCTACCAGAATACTTTTTTTAAACATTTTAATTTTTAATGCCAAATATTCTTTGTTCAGCTTGCAAATTAGCCTAAAAGTTAGCACATCTCACATTTTGACAAAATCAATGTTTTAAGCAATCAAAAAGAGAATCGTGTATTGTTTACGCATACTCATGTATGTGCCGGTTGGGCAGCGTGATCAGGGATATCAAGATAACCAAATAAATGGATAGAAGTTGTGGTGTGGTGCAGTACAGAGATGTCTGATCTGGTTGTAGAGTTTATCTCCAATGTCTTCTCTACTACAAGATGATGTTCATGTCTTTGGGCTCACCTATGTTAATATTCCTCAGCTTTACCCAATCTTTTGAAATAATCCAGACTGATCCCAAGGATTAAAACAGTTTAAAAAATAAAACCATTTTATTTTTGTTTTGTTTTTTTGTGTTACTTGTCTCCTGTGTTTTTCTTCAGTCTGTCTCCTGCTACACTCTCACTGGGCATGTGTTGCATATTCAAGAATGTGCCAAACACGGTTTCATGAAAGTATATTTCAGTCTTTTTTTTCTACTGTTTACTACTTTTCTACTGTTTACTAGTGCTTATACCATGGTCCGGGTGAATACTCGATTCTGATTGGCTGCTGGGTGTGCATTAAAAAGTGATATACCACAGGATAACTGCACGGTGAAAAAAGAAATTCCGGTCACCTAGCTTAAATGTTTTGCATCACTGCGCCAGCTTCTTTAAAACAACCTTTTGCTTCATTATTTGGACAAAAACAAGCGGTAAGAGGTGAACTTTCTCTCTAAACTGAGGTTTTATTCAACCCATTGGAAAGATCAGCATTTATATATCACTTTATATCGCTGAATCTTGATTGCAGCGGTGATACGGTGCGATGCGGCCTATTTGTCACCTAACAAATAGTTCGCTTTTTGTGAGAAAAGCGATCCAAATTGAAAAAAAAAAAAACAAGAATTAAGGACTAAAAACTGGTCACTATTTATTTCTTTTGTAAGTGATCATGGTATAAGCGGGTTAATGGCCTTTGAAGTGTGCATTATCACGTTGGACGGTTCAGGCTTCCACGGCGTGCGTTAAAAAGTAATGCATACTTCGTCGGCCAATAACCTTACTTGTCCAACACCTACAGTTGGAAAATGCTTGGTGCGAAATGTAGAAGTGGTGCAAAATTTGTATTCTTTTACAGCACAATTCCAATATATGAAAGACTTGGTGTCATATAATTCCAGAGGGAGAGAAAAAACTCAATTATTAATTCTTATATGCTTTTAAACGGTTGGTATTTCCATAGTTTTGAAAAGGATGCTACCCAGACGTCCCTACCAAATTCGAGTCCACGATTGGTCATTTCAGCTCTTTGACATTCAAGCAGTTGAAAGTTCAGCTGGTTGAACTTTCAGCATGGCTTCAGCCTGAGAACAGACTCAAAAACTTTTGAGCGATGCGTGAACACAAAGGTTTTGAATGCCAAACAAAAAGGTGATTAAACCGAAGACCTAGCACTGAAATACTGAAGATCAAGCTCCTTAAATAATCTGAGGGTAAAATTTGATGAAACAGCTATGACTGGTTAAAACGAAAGCCTGTTGTGCGATTAACTGGAGGGAAACAGAAAATGGGAAAACAAAGCGTAGCAAAAATAAAAACATGACCGTAACCCTAAAATCAGGAACCATTTTCTTAATATTTTTATCAATATTTACAGTATCAATATTTATTGAACAAGTTTCTGGAAAATTTTAGAAAATATACATCTTATAACAGCTTCCTTTGCTGTTTTTTTTTTCCTATTAGTTCTACAAGTGCTGAAGGACAACACATACAGACCTTCGATACGTTACATCACACCAACACTTTGTACGATATGGTGTATTTATGGCATCTTGCTGCTTTTTTATTTATCATCATGATTTTTGAGCTTTAAACACGAATGATGCAAACCCTCAAGTACTTCTCACTTTTTACATCTCTTAACTCACAAGTCTTTAGGATCTTACAAAGGCTGAGCAATGAACACACCAACACGATTTAACCCTTGTGCTATCTTAGATGACCCCACCCTTACATTGACGTGTTCTCCCTACCATGACAAAGGTGGATAAAGGTGGAAAGATTTCATGTAATCCATGGACACCAGTGAAGATCACAAATCATTGAAGAAAAAAGGTTCAGAGCACTGTCTAGTGGGTCTAAATGTTAAAGTGCCTAGGAGAAGACAAGGGTTACAGAAACATCGCAGACGTTCATGGCAGGAGACACTGCCAAATAATCTGACTGTATGTTTGGTAACAGGCCATCCGGCATGCAATCTCATCTCCTGTGGTAGGGAACATCTGAAAGACAAAAGTTTGCACAGTGAGGAGAAAACCCCCCGGGCACTGAAGGCGTAGGGCATTGACTGGAGGAGGAAAAGTGTAATATATATAAATTTCGTTAATATGCATCTTCATTGTTTCAGCTGTAGAGAAGTGGGATTTAGTATTTAACCTCTACTCTATCATCGTTGACATCTATGGTGCCCCCCAACCTGTGACTGCTTATCTACGACACAACTTCAAACACTTCTAGGAGGAGCCCCCGAAGGACCAGTGTTTGAGAAGTAAACTTACTTGTAACACGGTCAATGAAGATTTTTTTTTTTCCAATCAAAGATAATTGTGTCAGTTTTTGTGACGGTGTGGCACCATCAGATGCCGAGGGGGGGCCACACTAGGTTTTATTGTTTGTGTATTGATGTATTTTGTATTTTCTGATTGCTACCTGTGGTGCCACCTGGACGGGAATTGAGAGCAACGCCCCGTGGGCGTGGCGTCCCATTTAAGAGGGAGCACTGCAGGTGGTGAGAAGAGAGGAGTGACAGTGTGTGCTGTGTGCTGCATGGCCCTGCGTGTAGCAACAGTGTCGGCAATAAAGGCAGTTCCTCCTCACCTTGGCTCCTCTGCATCCTTTCTCGGCGGGACCCCGTCACAGTTTTCTTTTAGCAAATCAGCACAACATTGTACTGACAAAAGCCCCCATCTAACACCCCCCCCCCCCCCCCCCCCCCGCATGGAGAGCTGTCAGTCACCTGTAGTCTGAACCAGCTGGAAATAAGGAAAATAATTTTCGTAAATGATTTATAAAATTAAAATTGCATAAATGTAATTCATAATTGTTATTAGCATGTCTATATTGTCATAATTCTAAACTCAATTTCATGCTTAGAAAAGAAAGGGGCAGATTGACTAAAAAAATTCATTTTTTTTCCTAATTCTGCCTCCAGGTGATTAAATTTTATACTTTTAAAAAAAATCAGGGGGGGAAATCAGCCTGAAAACATTAAAATGTGTCAGTGACAATACAGTGTGTCACAGACAGTAAAGACAAAGGCATCTACAGAGGCTGTGTGACAGTCTCACGAGGGTGGTGTTGCAGCTCTGTCATGTCAAAAAAACACTGCAAATAAAGTTTCACTCACAGTGAATTCATGTCTGTTACTATATTTATATATACTTTTTTTTCTTTACGAATATCTTATGGAATAAATATGTTGTATTTGTCTGCCAAGTCTTAAAGTCTGGTCCGTGAAAATATTGTCTGACATTAAACCAGTCAGTGGTCACAAACTGGTGGCACACTGAACAGCTCATTAGCACAGCATCCTAGCATCAGCGTGTAACGACACAGCAGTATCCAAATCAACACTTCTTATTGTACGTCCTGATGCTGCTGCTGTGAGTCCAACAGGTTTATCCTCCAGTTCTGTCTGGATCTGGTTAAAAATCCTCACATGTTCTGATGCTTCATCCTCCAAATGCTGCACAAAAGTGAATTAACAACAAGGGGGGGTTGCATTCTTGTATGGCGTGGGTTTTTGTAACTCGCCTGTGGTCAGTAGAGGAGGAGAATTAAGTAAAATCATGAAAACTAGGGGCTAATAGACCTTTACTCGCCATACAGATAAAAATGTTTGCAATTGGCGAGTGGCAAGTTTTCATTTTAGACCCTGCATACAGCAGGTTATTTGCTGTGAGGTACTAAATAAAACTTTTGTTTGTCCTCAAAAAATAGCTGGCAACCAACCCATAGCTAGTTATAGATCCAGCAACAGACGTGTTCATTCGTCCTGGGATCATGATGAATGCTGAAACTGGCTGAACTTGCTGGGTCATGCTCTTTGTGCACGATCATTAGCTATCTAGAATGTTGTACTCGTGAATAATTGTTTTCATTGTGAATTGATGTACTCGAGGATGTTTGACGCTTACACTCAAAAGCCATTCTAGTCTGCTAAACCTCAATAATTGCTTTTCAGGATAACATCTAAGGTTAATCCTGCATGACATTGTGTTAACACTCCCCCCTGTGTACTGCACACCAGAAAGCTCATGCTTTAACAGACACTTGAAAAAGTTTAAGACCCCCTGGAGTAGGCAGCTTTAAATTTACGATTTTAACTAAATGGTTGTACGAATACGGAGCATGACCTCTGTGAATGATGACGTGTGCCTTCCTGACCACAAATCGAATGCACACACTCACCTCAGAAATCCTCCTTGACTCAACAAACATTAACCAAAATGTTTCACTTTTCAGCAGGATGATCATAATTATGGTAACTTTAAAAAAAAAAGAGAATACCAAATGGGGCACTTACTGTTAGATGTTTCAGAGATAAAGCCGAGGAAGACACAATGCATTAAGGATATTAAGTTTGGAGCTAACAGGAAGGATGAAGACCAACAAGAAGGGAAGGATGCAGTGAAGAAGGGCAGGGATACAATGGATAGAAATAAATAGAGGAGTGTGAATGGTTAGCGCTCTCGCCCCACCTTGAGAAGGCCCTGGTTCAAATTCTGGCTGGGACCTTTCTGTGTGGAGTTTGCATGCATTGCTTTTCTCTGGGTACTCTCACTTCCTCCCACAGTCAGAAAACATGCTTCAGAGGTGAATTGATATTTCTAAATTGTCTTGTAAGGGTGTGTGTGTAGCCCTGGAACAAACTGGCGACCGGTTCAGGGAGTTCCCTGAATTTGCCCATAAGCAAAATCTTTACATTTAGAAGCCAGCCCAGCTCCCAAAAGAAGCTTGACGGGATTAAGTGGGTTCTGAAAATGGATGGATGGAGTGTAATTTGCTATAGTGACCCCTAAAAGGAGCACTTAAAAGGTAAAGATGGATGGATCCCTCCAAGAAAAGGCAAAATAGATAAATATAGCATTACTTTAAGATCTTACTCAAGAGCAATCTAACTTTTTAATGCATTTTTTTACTAAGTCACACCTGCTGTAAAACGTTCCCAGTGATCCACGTTACAGTGGAGTAGACTAAAATATGAATAATAACAATGAAGTAAAGAAAATGCACTGTTCCTGATGTTTGTGTCTCATAATTTACTGTGTTGCATAAAGGTTGCAGGGTCCTGGGAACCGTTTTGCACAGCTTCTGTGTTTCCATGTAGTATTTTGTGTTTTATGAATCAACAAGCTGCTAAATTCATTTCATGGAGATGAAATGTTTAGATCATGGTTAAATTGCAAACACTACTCCCTTTTTTTGAAAGTAGAAATGTACTCTTCTGTGCACTGGTGAATTCTAAAGT
The DNA here is from genome assembly GCF_053564925.1 of Oryzias latipes. Classification (NCBI taxonomy): domain Eukaryota; kingdom Metazoa; phylum Chordata; class Actinopteri; order Beloniformes; family Adrianichthyidae; genus Oryzias; species Oryzias latipes. Next base: position 7,135,764 of record NC_136237.1, on the reverse strand, counting down.
CATTGCCCCCGCTGTATAACATCCTCTGTCATGCACTCCCACAAAGTCCTTTCTTTGGTGACACACATGCTTGGGAGGATCCATCCACACACAAACACTGACTCTTACTACTGGGCCCTATAATTATGCCCCCAAGGACCCTGTAAAGACCTGTCACGTCCACAGGAGGCACAAAGCAGCTTCAATTATTTCACCCTCTTGCAAGATTTTGGATTTTCTTTTTCTTTTTATGTGACTCTTCCCTTTTATTATCATTTTTTTCTACTATTTTGCTTCCATCACCTCAGTCATTCTTTGCACAATCTTCTTGATACAACAGTTCAGTATGGTTTGGCTCTTAGATTTGTTGAAGCAGGTTTTTGAGCTGAAACAAAATGCACTTACAACTTTGCTTGGTTTGGTTTGATTTACAGTTGCACAGCACTCTCAGAAATTAACCACGAACAAAGGGAGACCAAACTGCCCTAAAAAAATTGTCACAAGGGAGATATTACCTGACCAAGATGGACAAAAAAAAAGAAAACTAGCTTGTTACACTCATCTTCTGATTATCATGTAGCACTGTGTGTACCTTTAGACTCCACATTCACTATGTTGGACATTTTGCAACCTTCTTGGGAAGGGCGGTCGACCCATGATCGTAAGATTGCAGGTTCGATTCCTGCCTTGCACGCCCATGAGTCGAAGTGTCCTTGGGCAAGACACTGAACCCCACCTTGCCTCTGGGGGTAGGCGGGCGCCTGTGTTTGGCAGCGGAGCCGCCACCAGTGTGTGAATGTGTGAGTGAATGTGCGTGTGACTGGGTGAATGGGTCTGTGACTGTAAAGCGCTTTGTCCTTGTAGGAAGAAAGGCGCTATATAAGTATACGCCATTTACCATTCTTGTGTTTTCCAGTCCCTCACTGTTGGCCAGTTTTTCACTACTTGCAATACATGGCACTCACTTCATTTAGTCATTACTGTGCATTGGTCCATCCTTTACTAAAGACCCTGACTCAGAGGACCATGGTTCAATTGCTTGTCCTGTAACAGAGTTCTGGTTTACTTACCAAGTGAAGCAAACTATCTTAGGAAACAAATCTTGGTATGAATCAAACCTACCAGAGTCAATGCACCTTGAATGTTTGGTTGTAATGTGAGGGTGATTTCAACTTTTCCTTGCTATCCTTAATTATCATCAGACTTAATACTTCTGCTGGAGGGTCACCAAAAGTGTCGGCCGTTGTTTTGAACTCTTCTCTTTACAAACAAACCTTTTTCAGAAACTGCGAGTACACCTACACTAGTCTGTGGAGTAAGAACACTTGTCGATTTCCTTCATTCCATCTTCATGATTTGCTCAATTTAATTTAAATTTCCTTTTTAACATCCAACTTTAGCTTGTAAGTTGTCTGTCAGTAAGATGGTTTTTTCAATTGGGTTTTAGACTTTCTATCGAGTAAAACAAATGTAAATAAATAGATCCTCAATTTTTGTGTAGATGAAGAAAAAAAAAAAGCATGAAATGTAATCTCCCCGAAGTCATGGAACATTATTTAGATATTTTGCAAATTATTTATTAAACTAGTGACATTTTAGAGTAACTAATTAAAGTGTCCCTGGGTGTGAGTGTGGGAGTGGCTGTGACAAACCGGTGACTGTTGGGGTTCACCTGTCCAGGGTGGGGTACACCCTGGACAGGTGAACCCCACGTTTGCCCAACAGTGGCTCCTGCATCCCTGTGATCATGAAAGGGATATAGCAGGTTAAGAAAATGGATAGATGTATGTCTCACATGAAACACACGCAATCTGGAAAACTTCACTGTTCAGTAGCAGGTATTTCTCTCTGAGGCACACTGGTTGAAGTTTTGGCTAAAGATGTCCTGGATTGACTTTCGTTCAGTGAATAGGATCAAGCCTTCTCCCTTTAGAGAACTGAGCCTTGTTTTTTGACGGTTCTTACTAAAATATTCACAACTTTTGAACTCCAGCAGCTAAGAAATGAAGACAAAATAAAAAACAAGGTACTTCACATAATAACTAGATGCTTGAAAGAATTGGACAATTTCTTTTTTGTTTTGCTTGTTTAAACTGCAGATTGTTGGAGTGAATAATTATAGCAGAATTGTTGCTTATAAAAACCTCACTAAATCTGTTCTTAGAAGTTTAAGGATTTGAGCCTTTTTTGGTACGTATTTCATTTACATCTCTCATTATTTAGTAATTTATTAAAAAATATATAATCATATAGAATTTTCCAAGGTAATTGTTAATTGCAATGCATTTTAGCTTTTTTAGATCAATCCAAAAGTGTTACATTGATCTTAAAAAGTAGATAATTATACAAAGTCATTTTTATACAAACTGTGTCATATGATTGAAGTCAATGTGATATTAGATGTTTGGCACGAGGGCACATTGGCAGCTGAGTTTTGGATTCAATCTCTCAACCAACCACATGGCAGATAGCCACTTAACCGAGTGATCCACCGCCACCCATGTCATCAGCCTGAATGGCAGCGTGAGAGAAAGAATATTCACAGAGCGCTTTCATTTCTAATGGCAGCATCGGCAGGTGGAAAAAAGTTTGGACGGTTTAGATTCAGGATATCATCTATGTACATATGCGAGAAAAGTTATAAGAATTATGTACAAGTAATATGTCTTTCAGTAGTTGGTCTGTATTACATGACACCCTGTCAAATGTTGACAAAGAAGGGTCGTTCTTAATTTATCAATGAAGTGCTTTGAAATTTTATTTTCTTTAAAAGTTGCTAAAAATAAATGGAATTTAATTTTCCCAGAGGAACTATAGATATGTTCACATGCTAATGTTTGTAAATCTTAATTCTAATGTCACCAATACAGTTGATGTTTATTACCCTCCTGTTCAGCCACATAAGACTCTTTTTGCTATGCTACTTTATATCACTGCACTTCATGACATCCATCTCCTGCTGCTCAAAATTATTTAAAAAAAACACCACCAGCAAGAATTTGAAAGTTTTAACACAACTAAATCCAACAAATGTGAGGTGTGTTACATTTAACCAGAAGGCTGCCTTGAGCAAGTAATGTGCTCTACATGAGAACCATAAGCTGGAAAGTTTGTTTGATGAGCAAACTCGTGTAGCAGGTACACCAGATCAAATTAGAAGTCAGAGCAGAGTTTGACGGTTAAAATGCACTCACCAGCCACTTTATTAGGTACACCTTTCCGGTCTCCTGTTTTGGCTTTAGAACTCTCTTCATGCTTTGTGGCAAAGATTCAACGAGGTACTGGAAACATTTCTCAGAGAGTTTGACATGATAGCATCACGCTGTTGCTGCAGATTTGTCGGTTGCACATCCATGATGCCAATCTCCCATTCCACCACATCCCAAAGGTGATCTATTGGGTTGAGTGTTGGTGACTGTGGAGCCCATCAGAGTCCAGTGAACTCATTGTCATGTTGAAGAATCCAGTCTGAGATGATTCCAGCTTTATGACATGGCGCCTTATCCTGCTGGAAGTAGCCATCAGACGACGGTGCACTGAGGTTCATACAGGGATGGACATGGTCAGCAACAATGCTCAGGTAGGCTGTGGTGTTGTTTAATTGGTACTAAGGGTCTGAAAGTGTGCAAAGAAAACATCCCCCACAACATGACACCACCAGACTGAACCGTTGATACAAGGCAGCTTTCATGTTGTTGAAACCAAATTCTGACCCTACCATCTAAATGTAGCAGATGAAATGGAGACTCATTAGACCACACAATGTTTTTCCAATGTTTTACTGTCCAGTTTTGGTGAGCCAGTGCAAATTGTAGACTCCGTTTTCTGTTCATAGCTGACAGGAGTGGGACGCGGTGTGGTCTTCTGCTGCTGTAGCCCATCTGCATCAAGGTTGGACGTGTTGTGTGTTCAGAGATGATCTTCTGCATAACTCAGGTGTAACCAGTGGTTCTTTAAGTTCTTTCTATCAGCTGGAACCAGTCTGGCCATTCTCCTATGATCTCTGGCATCAACAAGGCATTTCTGCCCACAGAACTGCCGCTCACTGGATATTTTCTCTTTTTCAGACAATTCTCTGTAAACCCTGGACATAGTTGTGGGTGAAGTTTCTGAAAGACTCACCAACAACTGGCACCGACAACCATGCCACGTTCAAAGTCACTTCAATTACCTTCTTTTCCCATTTTAATGCCCGGTTTGAACTGCAGCAGATCGTTTCAACCATGTCTACACGCTTAAATGCATTGAGTTGCTTCACGTGATTGGCTGATTAGAAATTTGCGTTAACAATCAGTTGTACAGGTGGGCCTAATAAAGTGGCAGTTGAGTCTAAAACTACATTAGATGTTGTACAAAGATAGTGTTGCAGAGGTGTTGCAGGTAACCTGGGTAGTTTAGTTTACAGAATTACTTGTTTTGGTGCTACAGCCTACAAGCTCTTACAGTTTGCAACAGAACACTAAAATGAAAGTTTTTTCTGATGAGGCTTTCATAAAGGTTATTGCATTAAGACACTGTTGACAGTTGTCAGTTATGCTGCACAGGTAGGGTGACTGGGAGTTTGCCAATTTTTGACATTTCGACATTTCAATATTTGTCTGGTCCATGGGGCCCAGCATCTGAATTTTGTTTCTGTTGGGTCTGTTGGAAATGCATATGGGTGAGTGTGTGTAGGTGTGTGTGTGTGTTTGAGACAGAGAGGGTTGTGGTCATGACCTATGTAAAAATAGGAACCATTAACATTTAACAGCATTTTTTAGAATGTCAGGAGAATGAAAGTCACTCCGGCCCTTGAAAGGAGACAGGAAACAGGACAAAAAAATGAATATGAATAGGAACATTAATCCCTTGTTCTTAAAGATCATCTCCTTCCTGATTCATACTGTCTCTGAGGTCTTGTCATCTATAAGCCACAACAAATCCCCTCATCACAAAACTTGACTGGTTTAATATGACGAAGCATGACATGGCCTTTTTTCACCAAAGCTTTTGATAAGACCATCATTAAATAGGGATATAGGTAGACTAAAACTTTGTAAGAAATACTGTCTAAGCCATATAAAAGGACAGCTTTCTTTGCTTTCTTGCTTTGGACGTGACAGGTAAAATAAAGGTTAGCAAGCTTGTCTAGAGGAGTTGACGTGACTGCAGCAAATGTATTTATACCCAGGATTAAGGCTAATCAGATTGCAGAGTGGCACACTATAATCAAAGTTATAAACTCCTGGCTCTTGAAGTAATTTTGTTTATATGAACAAAACAAAGTCTGTTTAAATGTCAGAGTATTTGGACTTCATCAGGTCTTGGATAGTTTACTAATGGTGCTGTTTTTTTTCTTTTTAATATTACAGAACTTTTCAAGAATTGCTTAAAATTAAAGTTAAACTTACTTTTTTTGCAATTATATGTTGAAACTAAACAAAACTAGATTTATTTTTTCCTTGTCTAGCTCAAATAGATCAGCTTTCAGACAAATTTTTGAATAGAAATGTTTTGCTGTCTTTCACTTGAATAAAAAAAACAAATAATACATAAATGATTTCTCATAAGAGGCGCATTTTCTAAAATCCTCTTTGTATTATTACTTTCAATTGCCTTTTCTCTTTCATTTGAGATTACAATGAAATATTGATTTCTGTACAATCACAGAGCGCGAGAGACTTTAAAACAAGCCTTTCAGTTTTTGTACTGTTGGAACAGTCCAACATTGTCATTTCTAGTTTTGTCCACTAAACAAATTGTGTCCTAAATCTTTCTTGTCAGATGCGGCTCGTAGCAGAAGACACTTAACAACATTCCTTTTAAAACATGCCCTTCCCCCCAGGCTATGATCAACAATTTAGATGGAAAATTGTATTCAATCTAAAAAGTCTTTCTAAACTTAGTTCGGTCCCTTTTAGTATTATAATTCATTCATTTTAGATTTACACTCCAATTAATACAGAAAGGGATATGTATGGTTCAGTGCCTTGCTCAAGGGCACTTAGATGTGCTAACTGCTGAGGCCCAGAATCAAACCCCTTGGCACACGACTGGCCCATTTCCTGAGCTGCTGCCGCTCCAGTTTCTTCTGGCAAACCTCGACACAAGCCATACTTGTTTGGTGTTTTCCAGTGGTTCTCTCATGAAAATGAGCATTTCGGATGCTAACTGGGGCATGCAGAATCTGAGATGTGCTGTGGTTCTTCCTTCCTCTGGAAACTCTTAAAACACCTTCAGGGGGGAGAAATCAGCTGCTCTATGGCATTTTGCTCTGAGAGAATGAAAGATAATCTATCATTTATCTGCATGTATTGCATTGCATCCTTTGTGTTTTACTATATAATATGAGGAAAACGTCAGTAACTAGAACCTGAATTTAAAACATAAGCAGTATTGCCTTGTGGTCCAAAAATCACAAGTGAAAAAAATTCCTGTTTGGCGAAAGAGGCATGACTTAAACCTAAGGCTTCCAAAAATTAGAGGGAATTTCCCTCTTGAGTTGTGACCAATCAAAAGAGAAACTTCTCTGTTCCTCATACGGTAGCTTTAATGAGCACACGCAAAGACAAAATAGAGTAAGACAGGGAGCTTGAATAGATCAGCTTTCAAATTATTTACTTTTTTGTCAGAGATGGTCTAATAATGAGGTAAAGCAACAAAGTCCACTCAGTGATAAGAAAGAAAAAAAATCACTTCTTTCCCTCTCTCTGCACCCAACACTGTGTCCATCTTTGCTCTTTAACTTTGCCCAGAAATGTTATCGCTAACATTGTGAGAACAAATCCTTTAACACTCGCAAGTCCCAATGCACATAAGAGCCTATTTTTCATTGCTCTGTTATTTTAATACCCCACCCCTTTCCATCAATTATTTTTACTTTCCACTTAAAACTGAAAAATGAAAGTGAAAACATCTGTTTTGAATTATGCCCCTTTTTACTTTTTCCTCTATCCATAGAATATTTACTGACCTTAGTAGACCAACTTATTAAAAAAAAACCTGGTACCCGCCTCCCCGATAGCTGCTCCTGGCTCCAAGCAGCACATCCCTCCACATCCACACAAGACAAGACAGCAGTAGCCGTCCAGTTAGGTTGTGTGTGTCAGTTAACATTAGATTTAGTGGACAGCGCAGACTCAGAAAGTCAGCCGACCACATGAATGACTCTAACAGTTGCTGTGTTGGGGCTTTTTTCCTGAAAACAACATAAAAGAAAGCTCACTGCTTCATTATGGAGCACATAAAGACTAGTGTATCGAGGTTTGCAATTTTTATTTGTGGTTTGGCGTTTAAACGTGGTTTTCATGTTGAATTTTTAAACTTTGTAAAAGTTTTGTTCGTTTTTGCACAAAATACAGTACAGACCAAAGGTTTGGACACCTTCTCATTCAAATGAACTGGAAGGTGTGTCCAAACTTTTGGTGTGTACTGTACATCCCTGTTCTGGGTTCAGTCTTTCATGTTGTACCTAACCCACCTGAGCTGGATCTTTCCTTATTCCTAGTTTATTGAACAGAGCGCATTTTCCCCTTTGATATTTTTGCCTCCACCTCATTCGATCATCACGCATGAGGGTCCTGTGCACCATTACAATACTGTCATGTTTTTCAAATGTGTTCCATTTGGGGTTTGTGTTCCTTATAATTGATCAAATGAAAAGTTGCCTCAGAATTTTGATTTTAAGTCCAAAGCTGATGTCTAACAATGCTTGCCTCACTTGTAAGTCGCTGACTAATAAAAAATAAACAATCTAGAAAGGGTTGGTTTTTTTTACAACCAGATAGATACAAGTACAGAAATGTATCAAATTATTTGTTCAGAGTAATTACACTGTCAAAATTTTCTTTGACATAAGAATTGGGTTGGGATTTGTAACCATAGCGACAGTTGAGTAAAGAAACACAATGTGGTGGAATTCTCCTCTTTCCCAGTTTCTTTGGTAACTCAAGGTAGAATTACTTTATTGACCACAAAAAAAGCAGCAGCTGTAACGATTGCAGCCAAGACGTGTTGATGTGACCTGTGCAGAGATGAAATCCTTCCAATAGTTTGACTTTACACAAAAATGCAACAAAACGTGCCAATACAGATTCTGCAGTCCAGTGATGATCCACGCACAACTTCAGGGTCAATTCCAATTTTCACTTTTATTTACCGTCACTGTTTACTGAAATCAGGAATTAATGTTTTCTGAACATAATCAATCATCAATCAATCACTAGGCACTGGATTTTGTAATTTAAAAGAATCTATCGGATCAGAACTGGATTGCAAAAACTTTGTAAAACTATGAAATGAATTAACACAGTAGGGGTAGGATTATCTTTGCTGGCGTCTTCCCACTCCTTTTCAAACAATAAATCAAGCTCTACTTGACTTCAGTTGAGTTCATGATCACTATATTTAATTAATCAAATTTGATTGAAGTGTTTTTGTTTGTTTTATTTTCTGTTTTTTATATGCATATTATCATTTATGTAATGAATTTGATAAATCTGTGTACATTCTTTATTGCTTTGACTACAATGCTTGAAATCAATCAATCAATGTTTTTACACAGAGTCTGTGTACAATCTTCCCTTTGAACAAGGAAGAATGCGCTCATACGGGTTTTCTGTGGAAATTGCTCCTGGAGTTCCTGAACAGGTTTGATCTAACAGCCTTTTATGTGGCATGAAGTTGTTTTGTATGCACAGGCTGCTACCAGGAGGGCAGTCATGATCCACTGTGTGAAATTAATTAAGGTTGGACATTTGAATTAATTAACAGGACAGGAGTTGTGGCATTATGCTGCTCTGGCCTTGTGACATTAAAAAGTCACTCCTTCAGTCTCACGCATGTGAACTTTGTGGCACACTTGCTTGCACTGGGGAGGCTTTCTCAGAGATTATTTTTAATTACCAGTGAGCAGATCATTGCCACAATGTGGATCATCTTTAATTACATATTGCACCACTCTTCGTCTTCTTCTCTCTCCGGCTCACAAAGTGTGTATCTGTGTGCTTCAAAGCTGTCTGTGAAAGAAAAAGAGAATGATAAAAATAAAGTAGTAAGTAGATCAGTTGCATTCATTTACATTAAGGCTGCAGCAAAATCTAAGGCTGCAGCTCAGCTAAGGTGGGCAAGCTGTGAGTGCCGCAGCCTGATATGCAGAAGCTTACAAATCCCCAAAAGGAAGTACTCAGCCAAACAGATGTGTTTAAGTGCATCCCTGCAGGCTTCAAAGGTGGCATTAAAACTTTTGTAGATTTCTGCTCCACAAAGGATGAAGTCTTGAGTCAGAAGGGATTCACAGCAGCAGCAGAACAACTCATCTGTGACCTGTTTTCCAGCAAACACAGAATTTAAGTGTTTATCAGCTTCTACAACACGCCTGCAGAATACTCCTGTGACGCACCTGTGACACAGAATTTTATGTTTTAAATAAGGCAGTCTGCACAAAGGAGGCAGCTTTGTGTGCAGGTTTTAGTCTATGGTGGGGTATGGACCAGCATCCCATCACCTTTTCTAAAATTACAGTTTCATTCCTTCAGTTTTACTGTTTTTATTTCTAAGTAATTGAAAGAAATGAAGCTATGATTCTTTTTCTTGTAGACGTTAATAGACAACCGAAAAACTGGCACCTCTGCATTTGAAAATTGTACATTTAGCTTAAAACTTGTACATAATCAATTACAAATAGCAACATAAAGAGCTTTGCTATTTATTTGTATGACCACTGATAAGGCTGCAGTGGATGCATCTTAGAGGGAGTGCAGGTGTCACTTGAGGCGCCCCATAGGACATCATTAAGGTATGGAACGTATCACTATTGAGCATGTGAGAAATGTATCAGGAAGTATTTGTAAGACTAATGTAAGTTACATGCACCTATGGCGTACGGTTGTCCACACAATTTACACTCTAATTGTCTACTTTTTTGAATTTCTAAGAGACTGCGCACTTATCACTTGAAGTGCACTAACAGGCCCCTTTTGCAGTGCAAAGGATTTGAAGGGGGTGAAAAAATAAAAGCATTTGCTACGACGCAGCATGTCCGCAGAAAAAATGGGCAAGAAAATGTTTGGTCTTTAGGCTCACAAAATGGTCTATGATCTTGATATTTCATGCGGGTCACCTGTGTGCCTCGTACAGATTGCCCATTGTTCACCCACAGACAACCTGCAAGGGGAATTTTAACCAAGGCATTAATCAAAAATTGGTTCAATTTTTTTAAATGGAAAATTCACAACAAAAGTCATATCATATTTTTTTGTATTTTTTCCATTATGGCACTTATAGTATTTTTGTCGTTCTAAGGTGGCATCTGTGATCCGCATGGGGATAACTGTCTGGTTACAAATCCAAGAGGGCAGCTTTGTGCTGGACTGTGCCAAAATACACTTTGCTAAATGAACACATGTATTTCAATCCAACTATAAATAAAAAACAGTTGTTTTTTTTTTTCTAAATGTTTTCTTTTCATGGAAACTGACATTCACATCTGCGTTTCTTGTAATGATGCCAAAGGCTTAAACAGATTCTTAAGTGACAGAAGTGATTTTTATTTTTCTCTTGATGAAAGACTTGCAAGATGTCAACTTAAACAGAAGGAATTGAGCTGACAGTACATCTTTGTCGGCCATTTGTCTATTTAAAGATAAAAGGTTATTCAAAGACTGTTTACCTTTGGGTAAACCTGTAATCTCACGAGTCCAGGGAGGTGTACATCTTTAGAAGATGCTGCACTTCTACATAACCAGGATCTGTCTAGACCAGGGGTGCTCAAATCCAGGCCTTGAGGGCCGGCCTCTTGCTGTTTTTTTCAGAAATACTGCCTTATCTGCTGATGATTACCTGGACCAGGTGTATTTAGCCATTAAGGAGCTTCAATGGCAGGTTGGTTGGAAAACATCTAGGTTACCGGCCCTGAATTTGGGCACACCACCAAGGATTGGCAACTCCTGACCTAGAGGGCGGCATTGCTGCATTTTTCCCAGCATATCCAGCTCCGTCCGGCATGTTCTATTCTGCTAGACACACCTGAGCCAAGTAATCAGTCATAAGTAAGGCTTGGATATTTGGAAATCATGCAGACACACTGGCCCTTAAGGCCTGGAGTTGAGGTGCAATGTTAGGGCGGTCGACCTCTGATCGGAAGTTGCAGGTTCAATTCCTGCCTTGCCCGACCACGTGTTGAAGTGTCCTTGGGCAAGACACTGAGCCCCACCTTGCCTCTGGTGGGAGGTTGGCGCCAGTGTTCGGCAGCTGAGCCACCATCAGTCTGTGAATGTGTGTGAACGGGAAAATGGGTCTGTGGCTGTAAAGCGCTTTGGGCTTTCAAGGAAGGTAGAAGAGCACTATAGAAGTAAACCCCATTTACCTTTTTGACTTTGATGTAATCTGGTTCCGGGTTACAGCACAGGACGAGTGTGGCCCTCTGCGGCTTTACAACTATCTTCAAACGACTTAAAAAGTTGATTTTCTCCAAAAAAAAGAGAGCTGACCATGGCCCCTAAGAAAAGCCAGGAATACGAAGACCTTAAAAAAGGCTCTTGATGATATTCAAGCTACGTTGTGTCCATTTATGTTCCATTTATGGAACAAGTGACTACGAAGCTAATGCCGCTCACAGTGCTATTGGAAGAATTCATAAGGCTCCGCGTTAAAAACGAGCAACGAGATAACCAGGTCGACACTCTGGAGAAAAGACTGGACGATGTGGAACAAGTAAGGATGAATAATGTCATTCTCACTGGAGTACTGATCAAACCTCGGGCAAAGCTGGGTGCAGCTGGAGCTAGCATTGCTAATGCTAATAGCGCTAGCTAGGAGTTCTGAAACGGATTACGGTGCAGAGACTCTGGAACAGCAAATGGAATCATTTCTCACATCTAAAGGGATTTCCCTGGATCTCAATACCATCGAGACCTGCCACCCGCTCCCCAGGAGAAAGGAGACGGATAAATCAGCGATCCTCATCAGGTTTGTGAATCACAAACACAAGCTAGCTCTGATGAACCAAAGGAGGAATCTCAAAGGATCTACTGTTTATCTGAACGACCATCTGACCAGAAGGAATGCTGAAATCTCAAAACATACTGCTACTTAGGAAGCAGAAGCAGATTGAGAACACTTGGGTTAAAGGCTGCAGGATTTACGTCAAACCACTCTGTCCACCGGACCGGTCCAAGGTTCAGGTTATGAAGACCATGAAAGACTTTGAGAAGTGATTAATCACGTTCGTCTGAAACAACATGCAGTAATAAATCAAAGAGCCAAATAATTTCAAGAAATATTACGCCTAGATACAACACTTTCTCCATTAGTCTGAAGTGACTTGATTATCAACAAAGATCTGACATGCAGACAACTTGACCTCAACTCTTAGGCGCTGCTGATATCAGCTGAAGAAGGATATGGACCTCTATTTAATGTCTGCAGACATAACATCGAAGAGAACTATAAACTTTGTTTTAAACCGAGAAGAACGGCTGTTAATCAGCAAAAGGAGAAGAAATACCAGCCTTGGTCTTTCGACAAATATGGACCCTTTTTTACTTTTTATTTTACTTCATAGCATTACTTTATCATAAAAAAGAAAAAAAAATGTATAAATAAATAAAAATACAAAAAATAATAAAACAAATGATTAATCAATTATTGAAAATTGTCAAATTGATTGACTAAAAAAAAATTGATAAGCTGATTCATGAATTTTCCCTAATTTTGTACATATTATTAACTTTTGATACTTGACCAAATTTTTCTATGAAAATTCCTGAAACAGTGTTTTGTCTATTTTACTGATACAGTATTATTTTTTAATCATATCAATGACTTTTATAAGTAACATAATCTGCATATATTTTGGATATTTCATTGCCATGTTGGTTTCTAAAAGTTATTTTTTACAAAATAATTTAAGTAATTAATCTTTGTCATGTGCTTTCTAGGAACCGGATATTGATAAATCATGTAATAAAATGGTTACAGTAGAACAGGGGTGGGATTATATAAGTTCGCTTCCTTCCACTCCCTTTCAAGCAATATTCATTAATATGTCTAATTATACTAAGTTTGATTAGTTATTGTATGAATGTATAACTGACGATTGGATTGGTTTTTTTTGTGTATTATTTCTATTTGATTGCTTGAACTAAACCATTTCAAACCAAAAAAATAAAATAAAGGTAATGCAAACCTGTCTTAAAAGAAACCTAGTTTTATTATTCTGACATTTACCAAACAAAAATAATTTTGTTAATTGTAATTTACCTAAAACAGGAAGGGTTTACTTTTATTTCATGATGGTGAGAAAAATAGGCATATTTGTGTTTTTTATGAGGTGTATGTAACACAGGATGCTACTTTATTAGAGTTTTAGTGATATAGGAGTATCTTGAATTGTCCCATTAACTTAAACATATCAAAATAAATGTTGCAAAAACTACTTAACTGCAAACATTATTTTGTAGCAGACTAATAGAATTGGTATATACACACACTTACATATACATACACATATGTGTGTGTATATTTTCTATATATAATATTTTTCTCTTTTTTAATAGTTTCATTATTGTGTTAAACAAATGTGGGTAAGTTTTGTATAGTTTTTTGTCCATCCACCCACTGCATCCCTTTCAGGGTCATTGGGCTACAGGAAACTCTCCTGTCTACTGTAGGGCGAAGACTTGGTCCACCCTGGACAGATCTGTCGCAGGGCTAGTTTGAGATTTTCTAAAAAATATTTCTGTTGTGTTTTTCTTTTTTCTGCATTTTAGCAATTTTTGAAACAGCTCCCCTAATTGTAAGGAACATGATGATAATTCATTTTCATATTGATTGCATTCATTTGAAATGTTGAGTTCTGTATTTTGAGAAATACCCAAGTTAAAATTTCACAGGTAAACTTGAACTAGAATCAGGATTCTACAAATTTCTTCAAAAGCTTTTTTGCAGTTCTTCCACCTTAGAATTATTTTTGCTTACTTTTATTTTTTTGATTGTGAATAGTTTGCAAGTGTCAGAAAGCAGAGAGCTGTAGTATTTCTTCCCTAAAATCTTAAATGTGGAAGATTTTCCATATGTTTTCATTACTGCCATGCTGTGCTGCTTCAGTCATATCTAAAAAGTTCAGTGCATTGGATAATTGAAGATGCTTTGTACTCTGAAACCATGCAGTTTGGCACAACTGAAAAATAAAATAAGACAACAACAATTGCACCACAGCAAGACTAAGCTTGTTTCTACATCAGACACTCAAAATGACTTTTAGAAAGTTTTAAATCCAACAAACAATAGGTTATGATTGAATAAAAACTTTGGAAAGAAAAGGTCAGCAATCATTTTTGGGTCATTTGGTTATTTTTTCTTTTGAAGGCACAAATGTAATGGCATGAACATAATGATTGCAATTGTCTCTCACTGTCTGTTCACTGAGTGGAAGAGGCTTGGGCCCTGAAAATGTCTTGTTGCCATGGTTTTTTGGGGGACTTCTGATGGAGAGAAAGAGACTTTTTGCTCTGAAAAGCAGTGAATCGTGTCTTTTTTTACTCTAAGAAAAGATGGGAAGATGAAAGGTGGGACGATTGACAAAAAGTTTTGACAAAAAGCAGAGCAACCTATGTCACTCAGGAACTATGTACATTTGCACGGATGAAAATTGGTCATACGTGATGTAAAAATTGAGGAGAGTTGTGTGAAATTTTCACAGATGTATCACAAATGAATTATGTTGAAACCACGGAAGAAGTATGAATAAACTACACAAAAAATACGTAAATCAATGTAGAACATGAAAAGTGAGTGATCATTGCTCTGTTTATATGCAATTCATTAATAATTCGTGCATCAATTACGTCATTTTAATGTACGACGGAGTATTAGGGCCACCAAAAAAAAAAAAAAATTTGAGCCACCAAAAAAAAAGAAGTAAAATTACGAGATTTTATCTCGCAAATTTAGGAGATAAAAACTCGTAATTTTACGACTTTTTATCTCATAAATTTACGACTTAAAATCTCATAAATTTACGAGAAAAAAGTCGTAGATTAAGGAAAAAACACCGAAGTTGTCCGTTTATTGGAACCTAGCTTGAAGATGAAGTATGTGGAGCCTTTTGTGAAGCTTCATTTCCGGATTATTATAGCATAGGTGTAAAACAAAGAGATTCTGAACCTTTTGGCGACTCAAAATCAGATTAGTTTCCGTGTAGCAGTCTTTCCGGGGTTCAGTGTCAGTAAAGCGGAGTTTAATATGTAAAATAAGGAGCTCAGAGACACGTTTGGGTGTAGACAATCGCTGCAGCCTTTATTCTCCTTTTCATTCACATATCCTGAAGTTCATTTGTCTCATTACGTCATGAACCTGTCATCCCAACACCAATGCGGAAGTAAACAGTCTTACAAACGCCCCCTCCTGCAGATGAAATGTCCCGTTTCAGCATAAAACAATAAAGAGGAATGAAAATAGTGTTTTATATTGGCTTTGGAACGTTGAAAATGCCAAAAAAAGTGCTCCTCCTTTTGTGTGACGGAAGCGTCACACAAACGTAGAGTCTTGTCTTTGGTGGAGGAAGAAAGGATTCAAGCGAACAGCTGCAGGGACACCGACGACGGCTTCATCGGGCTGCAGAGATCCTGCAAACCAACCATCAATAAATAAAACTTTAATGAATCGGAAATCAAACAAATGACCTTCCAGACATTTGGAACGTTATCAATAAACATTCAGCTCACCTGTTCAACAAAGTTTAGTCGGTCTTCTCTGCGGCTGCACGGCGTTCACCTGCTGCTCTGCATGCTCACTTCCACTGTAATCTCCTAAAATTACGAGTTTTTTTCTCCTAAATTTACGAGTTTTTTTCTCCTAAATTTACGAGTTTTTATCTCCTAAATTTACGAGATAAAATCTCGTAATTTCACTTTTTTTTTTTTTTGGTGGCTCTAATTTTTTTTTTTTTTTTTGTGGCCCTAATACTCCGTCGTATTAATGTGATATGTGTGTCGTATATGCAGAATAAAAGTTATACATCGCTGGTTTAAGTGTGAAAAGTCTGTTAAAAATACACAGCACAGTCATGGAAAACTACATATTTGTCTTTTTGCCTTGTAAAAATGACGCACAATTGCATAAGATTTCATGTAATAATTGCATAAGAAACTGCGTAACTCTCAACAGACCAAAATTCTGAACAGCTCAAAACCGAATTCACGTAAAGACCTGTCAGCTGATTGACGAACCCAAGACACAAGTATGAAGTACGTACTGTATATCACGTATGTATCTAGAAAGACTACAATTTAAAACGTGCAAAATGCGCAAAATGTGCCAAGTGGCTGTGTTACATGGGCCTTATTTAATACTGCATTGATGTATATTAAGAATTGCAGTGGCTTTTAAATGGATCACACAATCCCGTGACTAAGTTTTTTTTCTTCGTCTTGCCTCCTCGATAAGAGGACTGATGTTCTTGTCCTGACACTTTATGGGTCGATGGACGCATCCCTGGAAGCTGTTTCTGCTTCAGATTGTTCCATTAAAAAAAGGCTTTTTGTCTTAGCTGTGGCCCACTGCCTCAAGGCAGCTTTTGACTTACATTAAGGTGTGGTTGTTGATTTCTCTACAGTATTGAAGAAACATCATTATAACTTGAATCATACTTGTTATTTTTTAAGCTAAAATGAATCTGATTTAGCAAGCAAACTTTTGTCAAACTACAGTATAACAGGATTACAGTAAGTGACTTAAACACTTTGCAGGTTCTGTATTCAGCATATTTATGTTTTCTCTGCTGACAAGAATTGCACTTAGAAGTGCATTGGCATACATAAAAGTTTTCAATTTAACAATGTATTCCGTTTAACCTACAACTCTCTATTGTAACTAAACAACATAATTTCATTGGTAGAACTTTTCCAGACTAGTAGAAGTGTCACTTTCATTATATTATTGCATTTAATGCTATGTTGTGTTTGGTGGCAGCTGAGGAAAAACATTTGATTTATTGACATATTTTAACTGGCAAAGTAACTGTAACAAGTTACTTTGCTGAGTTACTATTTACTTTTGGGATGAAGTAACTGAGTTAACCAGTAACTATAACTAATTACCTTTTTAAAGCAAGATTCACAACACCTGTCAATTGCTGCATGCCCGCAGAAAAAATTGGCGAGAAACTGTTTGCTCTAAGTGCTCAACCACCAGTCTACGAAGACAGCCCGTATCCACCCGTACGGGCAGTTGAGACTAAGGCAAACTTTCATGTACAGAGGGTGATCAGTTTAATTTGAAACAGCTGAGATTATTAGAATTCAAGGCTGGTGATTATCACAGACATCAGCAGGAACAGACCCTGAACTGTTCTAAAAAAGTCTAAAGACTAAAACAAGTATGAAGCTATTGAAAAACCTTAAAGTCACGGTCCTTAGATTTAGAAAATAATGATTTTTTTCTCCATATTATTAAATGTTTTACATAAGGTGTTTTTAACACATAAAATCTGTTTTTTTTTTTTTGTTCCCCAGCACTTTCCAGGAAGTTAAACGTCAGTCCATTTCTACAGTTATCTTAAAACCACATCATCTGTCCTGTCATTGTTTCTTTGATGATAAACAATAGAACAATAGTCTCACCGGATTATCAATAGTTCAATGACTTAACCACTGGAAATATTGAGACTGAGCTGAACAAAGTGTAAAAATTAAAGAGACAGTGTTGAATATTTTAATGGCAATTCAGCAAACACTGACGTAAATGTATATATTGAGAGAGTCCCAAGTAACGGCATGTAATTCAAAGTACTTTGGGGTATAGCTCTTTTTCAAGTAATTTGATGATCCATTTATCTTATTTTATTTTTTTGTCGTAGGTTTTTTGGTTTGTATAGGGCAGCTTTAAAAGCAGTATTTTACATGAATTGAGAAAAAAAAGTCCCCCTAAGATTGCTAATCTAGATTGGCTCTGGGACTCAAAGCCTTTGGGCTATCAGTAGCAAGTAATGTAAGTGTTATTTATTTCTATGATGGCTATCTGACCTGTCTTGCTTGAAAGAAATGCGTTACCCTGACTTTGTAGAGGTGAAAAGTTTAATCAAAAAGTCTGTAAAGCCATTTAAGGAAAAAAAAAGGTTTTAGGTGCAAAGAGACACACAAAAATGCACATTCCCATAGGTTCCCTGTACATACAGCACGTGTGTGTCCTGATGACAAAAGGGGCATCCACAAATTTAAAAAACACTTTCATCAAACTCTGATAAAATAAAAATGGGTAAAAATGAATGACATGTTATAAATAAAACCAAAAGGAAATCATTTATGAGTAAAATTCTAAAGTACCTGTTGGAGTTAATCCCATGGGATCAAAAACTGCCCTTCCTCTGTCTCTGGAGCACTTCGGGGACAACATGTTATGGCAGCAGGGGTTCCTCCTTTTATTGAAGACTTGGTGGTGAGTCCAGTATTATAGCCCCATGACTTTTACATAAATTTCTTTGGGTATTAAAGGACTTAAACAGCATCTATCTGACATTTCAGCACTCACCTATTTTTGGACAGTTGGTGGACTGAGGATGCTTTGATTAAGGCACTAATCTCTTATTAAGACCACATTTTTTCAGTAGACCAGCAAACAAAAGGGATTGCTGTATCTGCTTCTTGCTGCATTATTTCTAAACAATTATTTTTTTAGCTACTTTAACTTATTTCATCTTTACGAGGCGGGGCCTCCACTTTTAACAAATATTTGTCATATTTGAAATATTTGAAGCTCTGCACCCTAAAAAAAACAAAACAATAAAAAACAAATCAAAGCAAACCCACTTTATACTCCTTTTGTCTGTCTTCATAAAAAAAAGATTCTTAATAAATGAAAGTAGTTGTTTCTTTTCTCTGAAAATTACTTTGAATTCCTGAAAAGAAAGAAAATATGCCTTCATTTATTGTTACTAAGTACAAAACACTGCGGACAATCCTTTCTAAACAGAGAAATATTAAGTCCATCCCTTGAATCTTTGCGGTCATGACACTAAAAGCAAAACAATAATTGATCATGACTCACTACAGCAGAGAGGCATTACAGACTTCTTGTAAATGTTTTAGAAGAATATATATTTGGATGACTTAGAAGACTTTTGGTAAAACAGAACTTGATTAAACTGTCTGACCTAAGTTTTTAAACTTTCTTACTTTCACATTTTTTTGATGCAATGGTGCATAGAAATGTAGGTTCGAGGAACTAAAAAAATGTTTTAAATAAAATACGGGAAAAAAAAAGAACTTCATCCCTCCACCATATCTGTCTATTGTTGCTTTTTCATTTATGAAAAATGAAATCAATGGGAACATTTGAGTCTCTCTTAATTCAGATTTAGCCTATTTGTTGGATTGTGGAATTTCCAGTTTCATTTTTGCTTTTCTTTGCTCCAATCTGCTCTAACATTCAATCTATCAAGTTTCCACTAATTAGTTACAACCACGGAATGTCCAGCATGCACAAAAACCAAAGAACGTGAAATAAAGAGGTTTCTCAAGTTTGTTAGATGACCCCTTTTCAAAAAAAATATAATAAAATTCATATGAATCTTTTGTTTTGTTTTTGTCTTTGCCCACTGTAACTCCACAATTGCAGCAGATCATTGAACTCCTTTCTGAATCCATGGTGTATCTGAAGTGATTTTGCTGTGTCAAGGCCTGTTCACACCGGGACGAATTTCGCCGGCGATTTTCGCCGACGTTTAACGCCTCGTGACTAAACAAAGGGCACCAACGAGAGTGTGCACACCGACGCGAAAAAACGCCACGCGTTAAAGCGTCAAAAAAAAAAAAACGCCTCGGGTTCGTTTTTTTTTTTCGACGCGTCGCGTCGAAATCTACTCGACCAATGAGAATGGCGCTTTTGCTCACGTGTCTGGAGCTTCTGAAGTTACAGTAAAACACAACTTGGGGGCGCTCAAACACAAAACTGCCTTTCTGAGCACACATACCAGCGAAGAAGATAGACGCCAAGTAGCGTCTACACTGCCGCGAAGCAATAATGACGGACATTCTAAAACATCCCCGAACCAAGCACCAGTTGGAGCTACTGGTGCTTGAAATATTCATGTTTTCTTTGTTTGATTCTGACAAGCGGGTAAATACTTGCTCTCTTCTTCTGAGTGAAAAGCGACTTTAAGAAGCGTAAAGTTGCGCAGCGCCACCTTGTGTACAGGAGTATTTCTGTTTACATTAAGCGCCATCTAATGTCAGGGAATGAAATTGCATGTTCACTCCACTCATCGTCAGCGAAAATCGCCTGGGTGTGAACACAAAAAACGTGGCGAAAAACGCTGGCGAATAACGCCTGGCGAATATTCGTCCCGGTGTGTACGGGCCTTTACTATTTAATCAAAGCTTTGCAAATTTAAATACGGTTTACTAATCTTTGAGCTGCCCTCTGTCTGCTGATGAAGTGACAATTAAAGGAGAAACCCACATCTCTCTGGCCTTGCTTAAAAAGAGACCTTAAAGTGGTTTGTTGCTTTTAAAACAATGGGCAGAGGCATGCTGGCCACCATTTTGTCTATGGGGACCTGTCACTGATGGACGGAGAAAACTAAATGTACTTTTTTTAAATTAGGCCTAGAATAACTAATAGGAGAAGTTGTAGAATTTATTTTTCATCTCCAAAGGGTGCCTTTCACCCCTACGATTGATGCCATGGTAGGGCGGTCAACCTCTAATTGTAAGATTGCAGGTTTGATTCCTGCCTTGCAAGACACTGATCCCCACCTTTATTGCCTCTGGTGGAAGGTTGAATTCAGCGTTTGGCAGCGGAGCCACCATTAGCATGTGAAAGTGTGTGTCAATGGGTGAGTGGGACTGGGACTGTGACCTTTATGGAAGGTGGAAAAGCGCTATACAAGTATACGCCATTTACAAAACCCATTGGGATAATTGTCAGAAGGTATTGATTGGTGTGATAGGCACCCCATACATAAAAGTTACTGCACACAAACAGCTGGTTATGTCTACGTGCAAAACGTATAATCCAAAATTCTTGCAATGTAAAAAGAGAAAAGAAAAGTAACTCTGTCTTTTAAGCACATTATTGTCCTGACATTGCCTCAAGCACCTGAAGGTTTCCCACAGGTGAGTCCGTGACATTTTATCATAAAAGAAATAAATATCCTTCAAGGAACATGACTTGTATACGCAGAAAATACTTTACATTATCATCGTTATCATGACTGATAAGAAAGTTTTTAGCTCGTGACTCGTGAGGATACAATAAAATCGGTCATCAAAATTGGCCCATTATCATAAATCTGACTGAGGGGAGCACAAATGCGGGATCTGCTTTGCCAAATTTGAATGAAGGGATAAGATGCAAGTGTATGGTAGTCGTCGCTGTGGACAAAAAGCAGCTGCTTTTGCACAACCCCCTGCTGCGCCCCACTAACCTCCAAAAACCTCTGACCCAATTCTAAGGAAACTAAAGGAATGAATGGATGCTGGATGATATCGTCCAGTCTTTCTCAATCAGTTGACCTTAATCTAATGTCTGCAGACATAACAACGAAGAAAACTATAAACTCTGTTCAAAACCAGAAGAACTGCTGTTAATCAGCAGAAGAAGAAATACCAACCTTGGTCATTCGACAGATTATGGACCCTTTTTATTTTCCCTTACAGCATTACTTTATTATAAAAAATAAATAAAAAAATACAAAAAATAATAAAACAAACAATTAATCAATTATTGAAAATGGTTAAATTGATTGACTTTTAATGATACTACTTCACTTGCTCAAAAAAAAATGATAAGTTGATTTATGATTTTTCCTAATGTAACATAATTTTGCACATATTTTTAACTTTTGATACTAGATCAAATTTTGCTACGAACATTTCTGAAACAGTGTTTTATCTATTTTACTGATATAGTACTATTTTTTAATCATATCAATGACTTTTATAAGTAACATAATTTGCATATATTTTGGATACTTCATTGCCATGTTAATTTCTAAAAGCTATTTTTTACAAAATAATTAAAGTAATTTTCTTTGTCATGTGCTTTATTGATACAAGATTCTTAATTCTGTCTGATAAAAGCTAGGAACCGGATATTGATAAATCATGTAATAAAATGGTTATAGTATCACGGGGTGGGATTATATAAATTAGCTTCCTTCCACTCCCTTTCAAGCAATATTCATTAATATGTCTAATTATCCTAAGTTTGATTAGTTATTGTATGAATGTATAACTGACGATTGTATTGTTTTTGTGTATTATTTCTATTTGATTGCTTGAAATAAACCATTTTGAAAAAATCCAAGTCAGTGAATTTGGTAATAATCTGCATTTTGCTTTGCTACAAAACAACTCTGTAATTATGAATTCAAACAAGTCCGGACGTTTTGGCTTTTGCTGAACTGCAGACAGCAACACTTTTCCCTCCTGTTATCAATTCATTGATGATTGAAAGGCTTTTCATTGACCTGCAGTGTTTTTCATTGTCAGGATGAATTCATGCAAATCTTTACTCTTCTTTCAGGTTATTTTTATGGCCCGCAGCAGTCATGAACTGCAAGGATCATTTTCGCCATTCTACTTTCTTACTGCGTGTTTGAGCAAAAAGCCCCAGCCACACTCTGAGAAACTCATCAAAATTTTGAGATGAAGTGAAAGTGAAGTTTGGACATGGTAAACACCACAACCCCCTCCAACCCCCCCCCTCAAAAAAAAAAAAATAACATCACAGTGGGCGAAGCTGTCAGAAAAATTAATGGGGCCAAAATCTCTTATGTGGCTAAAAAAAAGAAGTTTAAAACCAAAGCTAAAGTGTTTTTGTTTTTTTATTATGGGATGGCCACAGAACCCACAGCTTGGTTGGTTATTTTGTGGAAAAGTGTGAAATCTGGCGTTTTTCCTATTGTCTCATAACATGGGACAAGGAAACTTTAGTTTTCGAGCAATTATCACAAAATTTCCCACTCACACCACAACCAAAGTTTCATTGACCCCTGACCTTGGTAAGAGCCCGCTATCTTGATTAAAAAAAAACAACAAAAAAAACATTTACACATTAACCCCTTTCTACAAAGTTAACTCTCAAACACCAGAGCGGTCACCAGTAACACCTAAATAAGTCTCTTTGTCCAATCTTAGTACAGAACCTAACTAAACAGCTACACACTTTCTTTGCTTGATGGTTATTCTCATATATATATTATTTTTTCATGTGGGTCTGACATGATAAAGATCCCTTCAGGAGTAAAGCTACTCGCAGTGTGTAGATAAAGAAGGGTTCTGCTGCCATAACCCTAGTGCTATCCTAGGCACTTTAACATTGGGGGAGGTCATCTAGACCCACTAGACCAGGGGTCTCAAACTCAATTTACCTGGGGGCCACTGAAAGCAGGGTGTAGCTGAGGGAGGGCCGCAACTTTAACGCACACACACGCACGCAACTTGTGAGTGTCTGAGAGCCAATAAATTTTTATGGAACGTGTACTACACTATTACTATACTCTATTATTAACTGTTTTCTTTACAAAATGTACTTATAAAACTCTCATTCAAATAAAATACATAGACAAAAAAATCAATAAGTAAATAAATTAGTAAAACATTTCTGTTTATTTAGTCTTCTTTATCTGCTGTTTTCTAATTTGAACGTCCTTATTAACACAGTTCAGTTAACACTGTTGAATTTTAACTATTAAACACAAATCTGTGTTTAATAGTTATAACCTTCAATGATCTGTAACCTCCATCAATGGTTCTTCAGAACACGGCTCCTCTTGTTTACTTCTCAATGATGGACACTTGGCAGCACTTCCTCTCAAACAGCTGAGACCCTCGGTGTGGATGAAGATGATTGTCTGTAAATCTGGACTGAACTTGGACTTATTGAAATTTAAGGTGGAGACGTCAGAGAGGATGTGCTCCCTATTAAGAGTCTGTGTTGAATTTCTTTTTTTAAGTTTACTTTTTAAAGCACAAATCAGTAAAGGAGAAACAAAATTCAGTAACCATTTTTGGATTTTCTTTCTTATGACTTTTGCACATTTAAACCCAGATCACAAGTTATTGTAGAGCAGCCGGTCACCCACTCCTATGTTTTTTTAAAAAAAGATGGAAATTCATCTTGGCGACACCAAATAAGTGCAGCCAAGATGCACAATAAGCGTGTTTGAGATCACCCACGTGGATGAAACGCTGTGCACATCACCTGGTGTGAGACGTATATTTTTGCTTTTGCTCAAACATCAACTGTCAATCATCACAAAAATATCACGAGAAAGGGGCGGGAGCAAGGCGCAAACCTGAGCAAACGCAGCTGGAAATGTAATACTGCACTGACTGCAAGGCCCCAATTGTCTGCAAAACAATGCATTATGGGACATGTGTCCTGATGGGTTTTTGTAGTTGAGTGATCAATTAAAATAATTCAGATCATACTAAGGGGGAGAGGCAGAATAAAAATTAATTGAAAGTTAAGGGAAACTCCAACTTTCTGTTCTCCTTCAGTCTTGCTGCAGCTTCGCCGTCATCTACCCCCCCCCCCCCCCCCCCCCCCCCGCCTGGTCTCCCTAACAATCCAGGCGCGGCGCTGGTTCATCTCAAACACGTATATCGTTGCATATTTTCAGTGTGTCTATGTCTAAAGTTAGCTCTCACGCATGTAGGTGTGGGACATTTATTCTCCACAGCATCCCATCTCGCGGGAGCGGAGAGAAGCGTTTGGTTGGGGTTGATACACCGCCGCGCGCCTAACCGTAAGCATAACTGTAACCCTCCTCTGGGTCTGTGCGGCCCAGAGAAAGGTTCAGCAATGACTGCATGTATTTAGAAAATTACGAGCGAATAAATACGCTCTGAAAAGGAAAGTAAGGAACTCCTTAATGTGGTCCGGGGAGGGGGCTGTCAGGTTTCCTGCCTTAAATGTTCCCCTGCTTTCAAGCCCGATCAATGTCACGCCCCCAAGAGTCATATACCCCACTGTGATTGGTAGGTTGGTCAGCTCCGCGCACGGAAAAAAAAATAAAAATGAAGAAGTGTCATTCATACATTAAACTTTCACATGAAGGCGGGGGCCGCAAAATATCATCTTGGGGGCCGCCATTAGCCCGCGGGCCGCGAATTTGAGACCCCTGCACTAGACAGTGAGCTAAACCTTTTTTCTTCAATGATTCTTTATCTTCACTAGTATCCATGGATTACATGAAATCTTTCCACCTTTATCCACCTTTGTCATGCATACGTCAATGTAAGGATCAGGTCATCTGGACCCCATAGGATAGCACAAGGGTAAGGTGCCCTGTTTGTGAAAGGGTTTCTTAAAATATAGTTGGCTCTTTGGTTAAGCATCAATTGTTGTGAAAAAGTAGATGATTGGAGTTTTTTGGTGACATAACTCATAAGAGAAAGAAATAAGTAAACTTACACAACATTTTGGAATTTTTATTTTAAAAGTGTGGCTTTTGTTCCCATTTTATAGCCAATTGCACCAATGGGTTGATGTCCCCAACAAACATTCCAATGTCTGAACCTAAACAAAGGTCAGTGTATTTGTAGTGAATTTTCTAAGGATTATCAATCCAATTTATTCCAGTTTTGCGGGCCAGATTTAGTAGTTTAACAGCCACATATGGCCCCCGGGCCAAAGTGTTCCCACCCTTGCACTAGATCTTTTTCTTATGATTACCTTTTGTCCATAGCTTTTTTCCCACAGGTTCCTTCAACTTGGAGGTTTTTTGTTCGGGCCCCGACCTCCCCAGGCCTTTTTATTTCTGTGGTGGTTGTCATCATTTTTGCACTGTGGTACAAAAAAGGCATTATACACCATCTACCAAAACAATCTATTGTCCTGTAGTGATTTTAATTAGCTGTGATTCTAAGCATTCCGATGTAAATTAAAGTTTGGTCATTTTGCTTTTTTTTTCTTACTTTAAGTCAAAATTTAACAAACACACTAAAGGATTTTAGTTTGGAAGACAAAATTTTTGTGTTTTTGCGTTCTCCATCTGTGAAAAACAAAACAAAGTAACTCTGGAATGTTGAGTGCATCTGCCAGGAAAGCCATTAATGAAAGATGGCTCTATCCAAACCTTCCTACAACAGAAAATTGCTATTATCTATTATCTATTATTATTCCTGAAATGTCTGCCATGTGAAGAATCAGGTCCAAATTGCATGAAACTCCTGGGCATTTTTATTCCAACACAAAATGA
Organism: Oryzias latipes; assembly: GCF_053564925.1. NCBI lineage: Eukaryota > Metazoa > Chordata > Actinopteri > Beloniformes > Adrianichthyidae > Oryzias > Oryzias latipes. The sequence continues at coordinate 7,109,600 of NC_136237.1, read as the reverse complement.
AAGAAAAAGCTGATAGTAATGTACAGACGGAAAACGTTAATGCCTGATCCAGATGACATTTAAAAGTATGAACTATAGTTGATTCTACTGTGATCTGCACTACACTGCCTACTTATACATGTAGGTCTGAGTCACAGTGATCATAACTACATCATGTCATCACAATGGATACAGATACTTTATAAAAATATCGACATTGATCTATATGAATTCAAGATTCAAGATCAACTTTATTAATCCCCGAAGGGAAATTTGGTACTGATTCCTATCGTACCAAATTTCCTTTTTTTTTTAAAGATTTTGCCATCAAATCCAATTTTGTTTCTAATACTTTTCTGGAAAAATAAAATAATAAAAAAGTGAGTAAATAAATGCTTCATCGGGCAGCGCCTGCTGTGCATTCTTTACGACGCATGTTTTAATGATGTGGCAGTTACATTGATAAGCTTGTTAAATTTCACATCATCAGCAATTTTCTTCATCATAAACTGCAGCAGCTGTTTTACTTTCAACTGAAGATCCTCTTTTTAACTCATGATAGAGTTTTCTTACAAAAAGAAATGTGGTGTCCTTTTCTGCAACTGATAATAATAATAATAACAAACTTTATTTGTATAACACCTTTCAAGATAAAAATCACAAGTGCTTCACAGTAAAACACAGAAAATAAAAATAATTATGAAAAAGCATTTTTTAAGAGAGATGCAGAAACATTTTGCCAGAATAGGTTGGATATAACAAAACTTTACTGTTTATTAACAAAACATTTGATTGGGATTGGTCACAGTATAATCTTTATATAGGTTGGTTGAGTAAAAAATGAGATAATATACAAATAATTTCACAGATTTCAGAACTTTACCTTTAAATTCAGAAACCATTTCCCCACTTTGCCATTTTTATTCATTTGAATGTCACCAGCTGCTACAGGCTTTAAGATAAATCATAACCATGTAAGTTGACAATTTATCTCCTTAAGACTACACTGGCCATTTTTAAGATGTGCTGTGAACAGGCACGTGCACTCATAGGACCCTGGGGGTGCTTGAGCATGTGCCCATTTTTGCATCGTATAAAAGGACCCTAGTAACGTCTTAATTTTTTTTTCCTTTTTGTATTAACATTATTACATTCCTTTTAGACATACAAGATAAGAAATGTGGCTAAAAACGTCTCAGGTATTCTATAGAATCCATTTTATGGTAATAGGGGGGTTCTGAGCTGTCTGTCTTTGCGGCTCCGATCGGACTCAGAGCCGGCAGAAAGAGTTAGGGACAGCCGAGGACAGCGAGAGAAGCTGCCGCCCTACTGAGAACTGAAAAGACAACATGACAGTGAAGCAACTTAAATCGGAGAAAAACACTGTATTAGGCAAGGAGCTTTGCTCCTGCTAGTGACGCACCAGTTCAACTAAGAGCAGATCTTGCAGACACAGAGAAGTTGGGTACTAAGTTCAAAATAAAACAGGAAGTTTTAAAACAATTGAACTGTATTTATGGCTAGTTCAAAGCTTCCTCACTACAGGTCTGACACTAACTAAATTATCTATTTAACGTAATAGTTTCTAGTTAGAAATGCCTTCTTTAAAAGTCTGACTTTAGAGGATAAGATGCAAAAGAGAATTTAGCTGGGAATCCCAATCTACACTGTCAGAAAAAAGGGTACGGTTGGGGTACGTTTGTGAACACTTAGGGTACAAATGGTGAATTTGTACCCTAAGTGAGTCATAATTACACCTTAGGGTACTCATATGTACCATTTAAGGATAAAAAAGGTACAAATATGTTTCCAACCATCAGAGGGCCCATATTTGGACCCTTTATTCCACAAACAAAGGTACAATCACTTGTGTGACAAAAGTAATAATTCAAAGTGTATGAAACGTCACCCAAAATCATTTAATACGTTGTTGGTTATTTGGAAAAGATGCACAAAATAACCAAATATATTTAAGAGACCACACATCTATTATGACTAGTTCTGAACAGTACACAAGCACATTATATTTTATTGATTGTGCAGAGCATCAAGATAAAAACTTTTAAACATGTATTAGTGTGAGCCTGTTTTTTTTTTACTTATATAAGAGCTGTTTTAAGTTTTGCCTTTAATTTAGAGCAAAAGCACAATGTAGACAAAATTATTTGATGTTTTTAACCTTATATGGTGTACTTTAACTTGGCCTAAGTTCAATTTAAATTTCTAGTCTTTGAGCTGTTAATTTAAGTTATTTTTTTCTAATCATACATTTTCATAAAAAAGTAAATTTCTCTGTTACTACGTTACATTAAGTGTACATATTAGTACCTTTTAGCTTTTGTACCTACGCAGGAAAAATGAGAGGGTACTTTTTTCGGAGTTACCATCAGTAATTTTTATTTAAGTAGGTGTAAAAACGTAGAGGAAATATGTTGGAGTAAACCAGCGAGACCACGCCCACTCTACTTTCTTAAGTTTCGTTTCTTCCGCCATTTTGTTATCCAGCAGTGGCCGGAGGAAGATAGAGGCTGTGACTGAGGTAAGTCTGCTAATTGCTCAAAAATAAGTTGGAAACTTGTTTTAAGCGGGTTCGGTTATTTTATCTGTAAGGAATAACTTTTGTGTAGTGGAATGCTGCTATTCCGCCGTGTATGTGCCTGTGAGGAGATTGAAAACTACGAGCAGGAGTTTGCTAACGGTTAGCCTCAGCCGTTTGAAGTTCAGCTAAATGCAGCCATTAAATAAATTAAGCTGTTTTTTTATTGGTGTTGTACCGCGTTCCGTTAAATACATTGAAATATATACATTTTTTCACTAGATAATTCTGTCGACGTTTTACCGATGTACGCTGGCGTTGATGCACCGGTTGTTGTTGCCTACCCCCCCCCCCTTTTTTTTTTTCTCTGTCTTTCTTAGTAAGGAAGCCAGCTACTTTTGAAACGACCAGCTCCATAATTCCTACTGATATTTATCAGGTCCGTCGAATTCAATGCGACCCCTGATGGGAGAAGCCGAAAGAGGAAGAAGTATCATTTTAATCTGTAATGTGTAGGAGTCCAAAAACGTTTTTTTTTTTTACACCGCAGTATGGCAGTCCTTCCCATTTATATGTCAGCCTGCCTTAGCTGCTGTGCGCGGGCAGCCACCATTTCTCGAATGCAAGACAGAGACAGAGACTGTTTAGGTTGTCATGATCGCTCATTGTTGGTCAAACGAAGTTTAGTGTGTTGTTGATTTTGATCATTCTCCTGCAGAGATTTTTTTTTTAAATGGAGCTCCGTGATTCCAGATACTCTTCAAAAAACTCATCTAAACCAGGAAAAAAATATTTTTTTAAATGAACTTCCAAGAAATAAATCTGTAGGTCCTTAGAAGCCAGTGCATTGTCGTCAGTGTTTTTTTTTTTTTAGCAGTTCTGCAAATTCTGTAACTTTATATTTCCCATTACTACTTTAAAATGTATTAATTTATTTGGAACAGGGCTTAGATCTGAATAAATGCTGTGTTGGTACCTTTTGGTGTTGTAATGTTTTTTCTTTTTTGTAATTATTTTTTTCCCACCAGGAAAGATGCAAGCTGTGCGTGAACATGTCGAACGCCAAAACAAAAATGTTTTGAAGTTCAGCTGACCTTCAAATCCTTTTGGGAATGCGGTGAGTGGAAACATCACAATTTCCAGCATTTTTCTTTACAGGAATCAGTCAACTTTGTGGATAAACTGTCAGCTGTGATGCAAAAAGATTTTTTTAATTGCTTTTTAATTTAAAGATAATTTCTGTGCTGTATTCTAAACATAATTTTGCTGTGTTCACAGCTGCCAAAAAGTTCAACATCCCAACCTTGGACTTGAAAGTGTTTGGTGACTCAAAGACAGAAGTTGAGCAGGTTTTTGATCTCCTATTGAAAACCCAAACCTTGGTGTGTTGGAAATTTGTCTGGCCGAAGATACAAATCCAGAAGGTGAAGTTTTTCTTTTAAATTGTAATTTATCTATTTTGTTTTGAATGGTTTTGGGTAAATTCCCCTTTGATGCCTGAATTTATTTCCAAGGGAAATAATCTGTGTTTTTGCTTTCAAGTACATGCTAAATTAAGAACATTTTTGAGCTGAAGAGTTTTGATTGTATATTTGCATCAATAGGAGTCTAAGGGTTAATGATTTATTTGACAGGACAGTGTGGGGAACAAAACACGGGCAAATAAGTATGAGTTTTTTATCCCATTGCTGTCTTCGACAAGATAATAAATCTGCTAAGCTGTTAAGTCGGTCAGTATTTAAAAATCTTTGTTTTTACTTTTTTTGTTTTTGCTATCATACTAATTTAAATATTACAGTAACTGAAAGCTTTAATACTTTGACAGATCAGCCGAGTTGTCCTGCAAAGAGCTGCAATACCAGTTCAAGTGGAGATACTGAAGTGGACTCAGATGACACCATAATATTACAACACAGTCCTACAACAAGACGAAGACTTGAAGACACCTCTCTTGCCAAAGTAAGTAAATAATCTTTTCACAAATTCATTTTAAGCATTCAAAGTCAGGCTGTCTTTATTGGAGCTATCCAGCCTTATAGATGTGAGCCAGATGCCAACTCAGACGAGGAGAATGAAGACAAGCGGAGCTGGGAGCTTGTGGCCTGCCAAATGTAGCTTGTACGTAACAACTACAAGCTTTCTCAAATTACATCTTTTCATCTGCTCCTGATTCATCCCAATTTGAGAAAATAAATATTCAGAAACACAGTTTTATTCTTAAATCTTATAACAATATGTCATCATAAAAATGCTACATTTTAAAAAATAACTTTCATTTGAGTGGGTCCCCCATTTTTAACATGTTGCAGTATTTTTCTCATGATGGGCACGTTTGAAACTACACATCTGAGTATTCACTCAAATTGGGATGAATCAGGAACAGACAAAATAAAAGCAGTTTGAGGAAGGTCTCTATTGTGACGCACCACATGGAATGAAGTGGGTCCGAGTCCCTCTGCTCTGCTCTATTCTGATGCGTCCACTTGCAGACAAACAGATCCATTAACATCTTCATCATACTTGTCTGAGCTTGATCTAAACTATGGCCAGAAAGCTTCAATATTGCTCACCATTTTGGTTTCACCACTAATGTTAGTTTTAGGTTTGAAGGACTGTAAGCTAGAGGGAGAGGGCGTAAACAAAGGGATGATCGGACATCAGCAGAGGGTAACTACTGTGTCAATAGCCCCGCCTACAACTCAGAAGATAATTTCTGATCAACTTCAAACCACTCTGCACAAACTGTCTTTAAACATCATCTCAAAGTGCTTTAACCCCAGTAATCAGTGCTTGCTGTTGTATTTTTTATTATTAATATGGACTTTTAAATTTGATCCAATAGGTGGTTGCTGTCATTGGTGAGGATGCATCATCCGTTGAAGGTCATGTGAATGTCCTGCATATCCAGTACAGCAAGGTGCGAGAGGATATACTAAAGAAGTACCCTTTCTTGAAGACAACCTCAGGGGTCAGTGACATTTTAAATCAGTTCTCAGCTTAAAATACATTTTGAATGTCAATATAAGCTGAGACATCTGCTAAAATGATCATTAACAGCAATTGTAAAAACATTATAATTTTCTAAAGCCATATATAAATATATAGTCATTCAAGCCAAGTAATATTTATACATTGAGATCACTAAAGGGAAATGGCAATGAAAGAGGCAACAAAGAACATTAGAATGTATTATGTCTTTTGTTTGTTTTAGTTAAAGTGAATGATTAATTTTCGAATTTTTTTCAATTTTCAGTTGTTTGATGAAGTTGACCGAATGCATCCATCACCTGTCAGTTTAAGCCAGCGCTTCAAGGACGGCGTTTACCAGTATTGTGCCAAAGGTGCTTGAACTTGTTCAAAGAAAAGCTCCATTGACCAAAGTCTCAAAGAATCAAGAGAAGAGATGCTTGCAGAGGATCTACTAGGTATTGACATAAACGTAATCCTTGGTAATCTTTAGTGTGTTTTATAGTTCTTCTTTTTAGAATTTGTATCAATATTATCTTATCACATTTATGCATTTTATCATTTAAATTATGCATTTAAACTTGGTTATAAGTTTACTTTTTTATTATCTATTTTTAGAAAATGTCGAATGCAGTAGAAAGATGTACTTAAAATGAGGTCTAGTGCTTCTTTTGTTAATGTCACAAGTTTTATTTCGTGGTTTAAAAATGGTAACTGAAGTGCTGTTTGCTGTTTACAATTGATCAAATGTTAAGGTTATAGTTACAATGAATGCAATGTGAACTGAAGGAAAAATATAGATTTTTCATTATTGTAAAATTGCTAATAATTGTAAATGTATGCATCCTGTTGTGACACTGTGGAGCTTAAAACATTCATACTGTGAAATGTCAGAATTGTAATTGTTTTGAATGTTTAATAAATGTGATAAACAGTATACTGGTCTTTTAATGTGCTGTATCTGGTACAAATTTGCCATCAAAGGGTACAAAAGGCTTGTCACTGGGGCAGTACCCTTAAAAGAACAAATTTGTACCTTTTTATAAAGGTACATTATGGTACCATAGCACTATAAGGTACAATTTAGTCCACAGAGGTACATATTTGCCTTTGAAAGGTACATACTGTAAGGGTACAGATACGCACCTATATGAAAGGGTACAACATTTGTACCCTTGAGGGTACTGCCCCAGTGACAAGCCATTGTACCTCTAAAGGTACAAATTTTGCACATTTTTTCTGACAGTGTAGAGTCACATTGGGTGCAGCTGTCAGGAACTGGAGGTGTGTACATTTAATAAATAAACCTAAACAAGACAAAAAGCAAATACGGCAGATGAACTGAAACCAAACACTTCTACCCACTGTAAACAATGAAGACACCTGTGGATGGTTAAGATGAACCCAGAGTGACTCATGGGGGACAGAATATGACCAAAAGCACCACTGAAGCACTGAACTAAACTGCAGTAAATCCTCACAGCAAGAGTATGATATCATTAAATATGATTTAATAACATTCTGGGGATGAAGGTTTTTGGTTGTCTGTGTTTAAAATATAACCATCTGGATTATTGGATGATTCGTGTAGATTATGTCTGCAGCGCATTGTGCCAACATAAGTAGCCTTCAGTGTTTTATTGCTTTGATGTCTTCCAAGTCTATGATAAAGTGAACAAACTCATGTTGACAATAATTTGAATACAAAAAAGAATTGATAATTGTAACACTTTCACTTACAGTAGCTGAGTATGTATCTGTTAGTAGTTTATTTTCAAATGTTACTTAATTTCCATGTTGTTTAAAGGACAAAAAAAAGGGTTTCTGCTGCCCTTTTTCGACGTTGAGCCCCTGCCCCTCTAAATTCCTGTGCACGTCCCTGGCTGTGAGAGCAGTTGGAGGGCCCAGGATCCTTTATAGAATAGAATAGAAAGGAATAATGACAATAAAGGCTATTATGATAAAATTCAGGTAAAATTCTCTTCAATGTGGACGGTCCTTACAAATAGAAAAGGACAACACCTTAACTTTTGAAGAAATGTGGAAAAAAAAAATCTGACAAATGTGTGAGAAATCAGGCAAAATGTGCAAGAATATCAGAGGAATGTGCAAGTATCAAGTGGTTCCAAATTGGCATTCAGTGCAGCCACAGTTTTGGAAAGAAACTGTCCCTGAGTCTTCTGTTCTGACCAATACGGTTGGATCAAATTACACCAAATTACCAAAATCAAATGAACGCCTTTCTAATATTGTGCTGGTCAGGTAAACCCTGTTGGTTTACAGGCTTGCAGACTTAACCAGACCACTGAAGTTCTCGTTGTTCCAAGATGAGAGCAGGAGATCCTTTAAGTCCAAAGCAGTGAGGTGGAGCCGCTCTGCAGATCTCCATTGTTTGTGCACCCTATCCCACAGACACTCCACTGGATTGAGATGTGGCCAATTTGCTGACCAAGTCAACTCCTCCAACTTTTTGTTATATTTCTTAAATCTCACTCGAACCACAAATGTTTTCTCTTTTGTGCCAGGGGACTTAACACTCTTGAAAGAACCAAACTTGTTCTGCAACATTGCAGATTAGTGTCAAACGAATGTGAAAATAAATGATAAGACTCAGCAGAAAAATGATTCCAAGCACATCCTTCCAGTTTTTTTTCCTCTAGTTTATCTTGGTACCATGTGAAAAATGCAAATGAGTCTCATTATCCTTGAGTTAATACAAAAACAAAAAAAAAAATCTTCCCACTGGCTTATGGTTAGGTTCAAAAGCTCACGTTTTTTTTCTTTCACCTTGCCAGAAGACAGTGATCATCATTGCAACCTATTTACTCTGCAGCCATGTGTTGCTAATTGCATCCATCCATCCTTCTATCCTTCCTTCTATCCATCCTTCTATTCATAACCTGCTTAATCTCTGTCAGGGTCAAGCAGCTGCTGGAGCCTATCCAGCTCCTGGTGGGTGAGGGCAAGGGACACCCTAAACGGGGTGCCAGTCTGTTACAAGGCCACACACACAAACATTATGCACACTTAAGGGAAATTTAGATTTACGCATTGACCTAAGCAACATGTTTTGGGACTGTGGGAGGAAGCCAGAGTGCCCAGAGAAATTCCACATGTACACGGGGAGAACATGCAAACTCCACATAGAAAGGACCCCACTGGGATTTAAGCCAGGGCCTTCTTCCTGTGAGGCAAAATTGCTAACCAGCTATCCGATTTTAACTTTCTACATTTTTGGGTAACTAAGTAAGTTGAAAAAATAAGTAGTTGAACACAGTGGTAACAACAGACTGAAACAATATTGAAAAAAAAGGTGGAAACAGACATTAAAAGAAGTGAGTCTCCTCAAAAAGTACATTCTGCCCTTTTTTGAAGGACGATGGAAACAAGTCAGCTGTAGTTTAAAATGACATGTAAGACTGATTGGAGCATTAATAATAATAAAAAATAACAACAATGATTCAAGTTTAAACTGATAACATTTTTAGACTATACACTTGAAACAACCAAGGTCAGCTATCATTTCCAGGTACAAAGTCTGCACTGGCTCTGGTTTCATCCTAGCATTCTCCTAAAGATGTTAATAGAATTAACTGGTCTCACTGTAGAAGAAAAAAAGGCTTGTAAAGTTCACTTGTGACCTGTTAAATATATGGTTAGGCCGTTGATTTGCACGTTGAGAATTTTAGTCATATTAAATCTAAATACCCAAAGAGAAAGGACTACGAGGCAATAAAGTTTATGGTCTGTTGTTATATGGCTGTGGGGATTGAAAATAACAAATTAGCTCCGTACACCAACAAACACATCACTTATTTAACAGCCCATGCTAATTAGCAGAATGAAAGTAAAAAAGAGGAGTGAATAATCCTCAAAGGCACTTTAACGCACCCTGCTTGATGCTATTCTGTTTAAGCTTTTTCATTGAAAATCACTGCATTCAATACCGTTTTAATCCACATTACATAGTGTTTCTTTTTTATTAAAGCCTCTAAAAGAAAGTCTCGCCCGCTGTCTCGCTGGATTTGACATACAAATTTAGACCAATCACATCAACCAGAAAGGTTACCGCCCCAAGTGACAAAAACGCCCCCTTAATACTGCGCGCAAACCCAGCGAGCGCGCAGGAGCGAAGTGAGCGCCCAGGATCACCGCTCGGTTAGGATTGCAGGCGTGTAGTTGTAAAATGCGGGGTCGCTCGGTTGGAATTGCGCCTCCGCGGTTGTAAGCTTCGCTCACTCAGTTCCTGAAAACACCCGCTCTGTCTTTATGCTCGTTCAAAATATGGCAGCGATGAAACGCCATAAGATTGGCACTAAGCAACCGTCAGGTTAGTTGGCTGATCTGAGCCACATAATGACGGATGCTGAAAAACCTGATCGTTGTGTATAAACTGACCAGCAACCACCCTTGGAAGCCCCTTGTCATCATAGATTCAGCTCCATGTTGTTCTGACCACATTACAGGTCTATTCTGTCCTCTGGCTTTTCATAATTATCACAGATAGTGTGTCGGTGCTGTCACCTGCACATTTTTACAATTATAATAGGTCTGTCCTTGAGAAACAATGGCTAAAAAATGGGTGTGTCCTGCAAAAGATTTTAAGATCGCAGACAACCGGGTGAGCCCATGAGGTGAAAATGTTCATGCATCTACTAAACCAGGTTAATTGTAACAATAACAAGAAACATGGCAGAAAGAAACCTCTTGGCTCACAGACACTGTTAAAACCCACAATAAGCCAGTTCAAAGTTATATAGTCCTGTCAGCCCTTTTCAGCAGGACTCCTACTTCCAGAAATAACACAAGTTTCAAAGTACCACCAACTCCAAGAAGTGCCTGTGGAATCCCATGATCGGCTGCACTGGTGGGGTGAGATGCCGCTTATCTGGCGTCAAGGTGGAGCAGATGAGGGTGACACGTGAAGCAACCGCGGGTAGTTCCGACCATGCCAATAAAATCTGTATTAAGTAGCAGCAGGTTGCTCACCAAAGACCCAAACAGCCCTGGATATCATCTGAAGGGAGGGGGCAGGGAGCGATGCACTCCATTCCAATCCAAACTTTTTCTAGTCGTGCACAGATCCACTATGCAACAAGGAACTGTGATAACTAATGGACTGAGGGAGGACCAGAAACCTAAAATGAGAGGCAGTCTCACTCAAGGATAACGGAGAGCCTGTTTAGTCAAACTTTTATTGACAACACAGGTGATCATTAGCAGCACAAGGATGACCACACATGTGCAGCAAACTAATTCGCTCATCCTGCCACATTACATTATTCTTTCAAATACTCAATACATTTACCACTCGCACAGCAATCGTATGCATCATTTTCACAACAAAAATGAAAAATGAAATTAATAATTTATTTTTTTTATCATACTGTTGTGAGGATTTGCTTCAGTGTTTTGGTGGGATTTCTGGTCATGTTCTGTCCTCCATCAGTCACTCCTTGTTCATGTTAATCATCCACAGCTGGCTTCATTTTTGGTAATTGTCTTCAGTGAGAAGTGTCTGGTTTTCAGTTCTACATTGTCAAGTCATCTGTTTTTTTGTTTTTGCACAGTTTTTGTCTCATTTCAGTTTAAATGTTTACGTTTCATGCCTCCAAGTCCTGTATTTTGGCTCCTACACCTCCAGTTCCTGACAGTTGTATCCAACACAGACTTTTGTTGTGATTGGAAAGATTTTAATACAGAAGATGTTGAAACTGAATGATACAGAGTTTAAAGAAGGCATTTCTAATCAGAAAATATAACAGATTGATTGAGTTTCGGAACCATAATGAGGAAGCAATGAACTCGCCATAAACACTGTTTATTTATTGTGAAATTTCTCTGGTGTTTTATTTTGTACTTGTCCCCCAGCTTCCTGTCCCTGAACGATCTAGTCTGTGTTGAATTGATGCGTTATGTTCAGACATCTAGCAGAAGTATAACGTGACTCCTTGACAGCGACTAGTTATACTAGAACTGATAGGTTCAAGTAGCTTCAGTATCACCTCTCTTTAGTTCCCCGTGGGGCAGCAGCTTCTCTCGATGTCCCTAAGTCTTTCTCTCTGGTGGCCGTGAGTCCTAAGGGGAACCACAAAGACAGAAGCATCAGCTCAGAAAGAAAGGGGGCAATCTTTAATATGAGGCAAAAACAGAAGGTTGCTCCAGCACCCCTAGGACCCCAAGTGTGCACCAGTCTGAATGCCCTGTTGAAAAACTGAAGGAAGTTGAACAGGGTATCCGTGGTTTTCGTCAGATGTTTTAGCACTATCATCTTATGCTTTATGCTATGCATGGATGAGTCACAAGTGGCTTTAAGCCAGCCTGTGCATTACAGACAAGAGAAACAACAAAGCTCTTTAGACTAGTCAGCCTTGACCAAAACTATTGGTCAGTCAGCGAAACAAAGGAGCTCGGGGATCTTTCTAAGCCCATCAGACGTGCTGGTTGCAGGCTATGGTGATGAGCTAGCAAGTCCACAGCTTATTATTACCTGACTAATTATACTGACTAGCTCAAGCTGGCAGCTCTGTGCACATATTTATAATCAAAGTCAAATTAAACTATTAACTGAATTAATGGAGCATTGGTGTGTCGTGTCAGCTCACTGGAGGCTGTGTGATGTGAGTATGCTTTTCTTTATCATGTGTGCATATTTTAAATCATGACAGGCTGTTTAGAAACTAGAAAACAAACGCAAAAGCCAAGGGGACAGGAATGGACGGAAAACACAAGACAAAGATGCTATCGTTTATGCATTATTTCACATTCAATGATCAATGATACAACACTGCTAACAAGTCAGTGTCCCAATGATAAAAGTGGTTAAAAATAACCTGCATGTCTCACATAGGCAGTAAGACGGTAAAAAACAGCTGGGAAGAATGTGGCCAGGCAGCTTAGAGGTGTGGAGTGTAGGATGACTCTGGCGGTGAGGAAGATGAATAGGACAATGACAGGGGCAGAGGACCAAGTGATGGAAGTTGAAAAAAAGAAGAGCTTGATGGCTACAGCTTACATGATCAGGGAGACTGCAATGAAGGTACTTGGTGCTTCATCTGGAATGAGGAAAGCAAATAATGAGACCTGGTGGGGGAATAAAAAAGATCAGGAGTGCATTAAAAGTAAAGGTTAGCTAAAAAAGTGTGAAACTGGAAGGACAGTGGTGCAACACTGTGCTGTGGTGATGGACAGACTTACAAACAAGTTAGACAGGAATCTCTGGATCATGATGTTTGCAGATGAGATCTGTAGGGACCAAGTGGAGGAACATCAATAAAGGTGGAGGTTTACTTAACATATCACCTGCACCTCTCGTCCGTGCAGCCTTTGCATGCAGTCAGTAAGAAGACAGTGTGTGCACCTCGCTAATGGAAAATGGCTAGAGAGGGACATTAGGGCATTAGGGCACTGCATGATAGAACGCTCCGTACATCATAAGTGCATGCAACCTATATTATCTTTACAAATACTTCACAACAACGTTCCTTAAGCTGGCTGCACGAGCCAGAAAGGGAACTGCCAGACACACCTGTGCTCTGCTTAAGGTTCTGCCATGCGCTACACGAGCCTGTGCAACCCAAAAAACCTGCAGCACCTGTACGGGTCAACCGCCATACAGGTAAATGTGGCAAAGGCATTGTGGGATTTCAAGCAAAAGATTCATCCCACTTTAACTCTCTTTGTATTAAACCTCAAATGTTGTATGTTAAGACTGTGAGCACTGTGACCCTCACAGCAGTTAGATGTGTTTGATAGTAAGATGTTGTCTTCAAAGGCATTACGCATGGTTGTTCAAACTCTAGTCAAGAGCAGATATTTACTTTGAACTGTTTTTTTTTTTTGCCCTTTTTGAAGCCAAACATAAAGAGCCAAAAGAAAACTCTCTTTATTCCTTTGCTGGCATTTGTATAAACTAAAAAAGAGCAAAGCATAAAAGATAATAACACAAGGGTTACATATTGTAATGCAGCAGATTTAGTATATTTAAGCTAATTTGAATTTTACTTGGGTTGTTGAAAATCCATTTATCCATTCACTTGAAGTTTTGTCACAACTGAGAAAAGCCAACAAAAGATTTTCCAAAGAAAGTAATAAAACATTCTGTTAAAGATTTCCCTTTGTTCTCCACAGACAATAATCTCTTTAATTTGGACTAAATACAATATTCCTTTCTGTTTGGCTTCAGTTGGTGCTCATGTTGAACATAAACATGAACATCTTTGTATTTGTTAATAATCATTTAGAGATTCCTTATATTAAGTTTTAAACCACTGCAGCTTTTTTTGATAATTTAGCAGCCAGCAAAAACGAAGAAGTTGGATAACTCAGTTGGCGGCGTGTCGGACTGACGCAGCGTTTATATCCCAGGTGTCGTGATGAGCAGACCATTACCGGCGATGGTTACAGGCTGCGTCAGCAGAGCCACCATCAGTGTGTGAATGGGGGAATGGGACTGTTACAGTTAAACTCTTGGGCCTTCGAGGAAGGTAGAAAAAGCGCTATACACGGATTTGGCATTTTACCACATGGTGGCCCACATCTGTGTCACCCTGTACCGGTCCCCAGCCTGGATAAAATACAGGGCTGTGTCAGGAAGAGTATCTGGCGTGAAAATCTCTGCCAAACCACCTGTGCAAATCAGTGAAAGCTGTAGGGATGTGCCAAAAGGTAAACGACCACGAGCAGCCAGCAGAAAGTAATGAATTTGCAAACTGCTGCTGAGCAGAATACGAAGCCCAAACCTTTTTTGTTTTGAAAAAAAAAAACTTTCCCTAAGTTAATGTATTCACATCTGTTTATCATTTTAGAAGCTGAAGAAAGATTTTTTGCACTTTAACACATGTAGTGTTTGCAAATCCGATTGAGTGTTTTATGCATATCCTGTCATATTAAATAAAGGTTAGATTTTTTTTCCAATTTGCATTAGATAAGGTAAAAAGGGAATAAAGAGGATGAGAGGAAAAAATGATTTCTCCATTCTATTAGATAAACTAACTCCTCATTTAGAATTCAAATAGATGTGTGGGAAGGTATTAATTTGTTTAAATGGGGACTCCTTTCAGCCATTCAAATCATGCAGACTAAACAAATAAGTAACTTAAAAAGAAGAAATGACTAAAGAAAACAGGAGGATAAGGATGGAAATGGAAAGGCCGTAATTGCAAATATATCACGAAGGAGGGGAGGAGAACAGGCAGAAGGGTTTAGGGAGACTGATGTACACGGCAGAGACAGGAAGAATGATGATGACGAGGGTGGCGATGAGAGGGAGACAGACAGTGGGATGTTAGATTGACTTTGCTTCCTAATGAAAATGGCAGCGAACTGCAAACTTTGCATTCATGGCAGAACATATCCAATAAATGTGAACTAAAGTCTGGATTGTGCGGCTCAGTGAAGGTTCAAGGAATAGAGCAGAGGTCAGGGTCAGACATGCTCTTAGCTCACTTTCCTTGAGAATTTCTTTAGACACAACATAATTCCCCTTTTTAGAACAACTCAAACCATAAATTCTCCGTTTAGTATGACTTATGCATAATTAGAATTTTGTGTTTTGATTTTAATGGATATAAACCGGTTTCTTTTCTGCAAAAACAGACAGAGGTGCAATTTAAAAGACAGTAGGGAGACACTTTTTGTCTGTAAAATGCAGAAATATGTTGGACCAAAGCAATGAGGTAAAAAACATACTGGGATTATAGCAGCCCAGCTGCATATGTAAAGAAAAATGTCTGATTACTGTTACACCAAAGCTATGCAATAGGTTGATATTGATTTCAATTTGCCATAAGGTGTGAACGTCTGCTTGTTGGCATGCCAGTTAGAATAAGTTAATAGAAGTGAAAAACATAAGAAACTAAACATCAAATGAAAAAGAAATAGGAGCAACATAGAAATCGAACTCTCTTAGAGTAAGATCAGAAAAACGTTTCTAAAAAAAAAAGATTACGCCTTTTGAGCGGCCAGCTTCTTTATCAAACACCCCGAAAACAGAAGAACGTGTGAAGATAGGAACAATTTGTCTTCAAGTGCTAAAAACACGTTATCCACAGCAGTTCTCAGGAACACTGGACTCAAGATGAGGCATGAGACTAAGATGTCTTTAACAACATCTGGAGAGCAGCTCAACAGGCAAACTGAAAACCTGGTGTGATTGTGAAGTGGTTCACAAAAGTCCTGAAGCTTTGGTGTTGGTGTTGCATTTTCTCCCTCCACCAACTGCACATCATGAAAAGCTCGTGCTAAAGCATTGTCAGGCTACATGTTTGTGGGGAAAAGGGCCGTTTTTTAAGGCTTTAAATGCTTATTTAAAATAATTTAAGAAAAACTCCTGCAGGACTCTCAAACTACTCTGGCCAGCAATTTCTTTTGTTTGTTAGAAAACAAACTAACATATGTCTGTTCTCCCTTCCACAGGACAATCCACTCATCCTTCAGTCAGACAGAAATGTCACTGTCAACGCTAGAAATGACCAAGGAAAGCTGACTGGGCAGCTAACTGTGGGTAAGACGCATTTCCCAAACGTCCCTGCAAGTGTCACTTCTCTCTAAGAAGACGGCCTCATTGGCTTTGCTCATACTTTTTCCTGATTGCATTACCCTTCTTTGTGATAACAGCACTAAATGCTTTCTATTCTCAGAATTCTCTCTCTTTTTGTTTTTACTTCAGAAACATTTCCTCCTTATTGAATTAGTGAGGCCCTAATGTTTGACAGAAAATGGCAGCTCACAGGATATATGAGATGACATCACTAATGGCTGCGGGGGCCAAGAAAACCTTTTAGATATTTAAATGTATTTGAATTACATTGAAATTGAATTTAAATTAACAGGGAGGGGGGGTCCATACAAACTTTTTTGTTCCTGAAGATTTCCTTGATGGAAGGCGCTGTCATATACCCTGTCATATTCATCACTTTCATCAACTGAAGGGAGATCAGGGTGAGTGTGAAATGCCAAAATGTCTTTATTCCCATCTGGATTGTGACAGCTCTGTTTTCCTTTGTCTTTTGGTATAAATGTAAAGTAAAGCACTTTCAAACTACATAAGGGGAACTCCCCAAGAAATCCAAAAAGTCCTTAGATATAACCCAAAGGAGGCATTGGACTTTGTTGTAATTTTAAACTCAAACATTCATGCATTTCATTGGGGTTACCCAATAAAAACCTCAGATTTTCCAATCAGAAAATGCACTTTTTCTTCTTTTTAAAAAAAAAAATGTAGTTAAATGTCATCAAATCACAGCGAGTTTTAAAACTTACACTTTATTCCCTTTAGTTGTGCCATTTTTTAAATATAACATTTATAAAAAATTTGCTTAAAATGTTTACAGTCTTTAGAGAGTACTTAACTCAGGAGCCAGTTTAGCTCGTGCTGGTTTGCTGCGCCTTCCGTCCGTGAAACCAGAGTTCGAATCCGGGCTGCTCCCTATTCCCTTCTCTGCTTCTGTGCCAGTCCCAAGCCCGGATAAATTGAGAGGGTTGCGTCAGGAAGGGCATCCGGCGTAAAAACATTGCCAAGCTAACCATGCGACTCTTCCTCGAAAGAGAGATTGTTTCGCTGTGGCGACCCCTGATGGGAAAAGCCGAAAGTGGAAGAAGAAAGTAATTAACTAATATTCACAGTAGGGGTGGGTGACACTGAGAATTTGGGTATTGATCTAATACCAAGTAATTACTTGTGAAAAAAGTAGAGAACCATTTGGTTGGTTTAATTGGATGTAAGAACCAAGAACACAAAAACTCTTTACTGTACATAATAAAGAAAAACTGCTACGAAAGTATTGATCTCACTAGTATCAATCCTTCACTTATACGATCTGCCAACCCTTCTTTAACACATATATGCCCATGTCATGTGAGTGTGGTGGCAGGAGTCAGCGGTCAGAGTATTCTCAGGAGCATGGGGAGGGGGGGGGTGAAAGGCAAAGCCAGCTGCTCAGAAAAAAAAAGGTCACGCAAAAGGTCATGTACAGTTCTGTAGGAACATGTTTTTTTGCTTTTAAGTTTTTGTATTGTATGTACTACATAATCTGCTACACATTCTTGAATGAATTATGCTTTATGTCAACTTGTCCCCATGATAATATTGGGCTACGTGGCCTTTCCTGGCTCATTTCCTTTGGCAAGTAATTAGGTTCAATTTCCCCTGATACCCAGGCGCTTATTGATGCTGTCAGAAACTTACATTGATAAAAGTGAAAAATGTATTTGGTTGAGGTTAATATGATGTAAATGGTAAATAAAGCCACTTAGATGGATTTTTCTGTTTTTTGCATGTGTTAAAATGGAAATGAGTACACATTCTTTCTTGGTAGATTAAGCAGCCATGTGCAACGTCTTCATTCTCCATTTTTCCCCCCCTCTGACACTTTAAAGTTTTCAAATCCCTGACGGGGCACCTCACGCAGCGAGAACTCCCCCAAAGCTGCTTTCCTCACCAACAGAATTGCTTCAGTGTTCGTGTGTGTCTGAATGATTACGTGCTTCCTATGCAGTCAGCAGAATCATTCTGTTCGAAAGCTAGATGGCAAACTGCTACAGCCAACTTTGTCAAGCCGCAGCATGTTGTAAAAACTGCTGCAACCCAACCTGCTTGCTCAGATATAAGCTTGGAGCTGACTGACTTGTGTGCTTTTAACAACCCTCAGAGACAAAAGTTCAACATAAATCCTCACTTCCTTGGACGTGTTTTTGTTTGTGCCTGTCCACATTTTCTTGCAAATGGCTTTAAAGTCGGCTATTCTGTTTTGCAAGAACTAGTTTTTAGCTTGCTTTTTGACACGTGTGTGTGTGTGTGTGGGGGGGGGGGGGGGTGATGTATCTGGCTGCGTTCTAAAGATGACCCAGATGGTGTTGATGACACCGTGAGGATAAAACAAAACCTGGGCTACATGGTGTTTGTAGCTGGAACTCACTGGAGAAACAGCTTGCTTTTGCTTCTCCATAAGGTGCAAAATCAACACGGTCAGTAAACATTTGGATTAGTACATTAACACACCCCAGCACAGTGGTGTTGACACCTCAAAGTACATGTTGTGATTGAATTATGTTGTGATTTAAATATTTCAGAGGGGGAAAAAATAGAAATGACTGCTGTTAAGAGACTGGCATAATTGTTTTGGGCTACCGTTTTTTGGTATGCTAGACACAGAACCGGAAGGTAGTTTTGCAGCAAGATGCTCAAAAAGGGTCGTTTTGGCTGAGATACAAGGTGGACATGCTTCCCAGAATACCCATAACAGGAAGCGGTGGATGCAGTTTAATTTTAAAAAAAATTCAGAGACTACCCAAAGCAAGGTATGTTTTGCATGATTTCAGAAAACTTTCACCACAAAACTTAAAATTTGTTGGAGATAAACAATTTAGGGATGATTTCATCTGGTATAACAGGAAACTGTGGGTTTTGAATGTCTTTTGTTTTAACACTGTTCAACAGTTACTACAGACTGAATCTAAACACAGAAAGTGTTATTGTGATTTCTAACAGGAGTCCTGGTAAAATAATTAAACTTTTATTTAACTCTTGTCCTTCTTGGTTAACTAAACAACCTCCTGTTAATCTTTTGTGTGCAAAAAAGCAGTAAAAAACTGCCAGCCTAAAAACAATCTTTGGATGTTGGACCACCAGTGAGAGAAAATCTGTCCTAAGTCAAGGTAGATGAAGGAAAAGCAAACGTTTTTTTTAGTATTTTTAAACATATGAAAAATATTAATACTGGTGTAAAATTTTTATAAAATCGAATCAAAAATAATTGTACATCATAACAATATGAAAAAAGCAAATTCATGGAAGTAAAACAGCTCAGCCTTTTGCGATATTGATTTTAATAGATGGAACAACTTTACAAAACTACAAAGCTACAAAACTACAAAACAAACGAGCTACAGATGATCATCTGGCGCCTGAAACCATTGCTTGACACAACATGGGTTTGACTTTCTTTACACAGTGAAAATAGGAATTCAAACGTTTTTAAGCGCTCAATGCCATCAGTTGGTGATTGTAGGACAGATCCAACAAACACACACACACACACACACACACACTCTTCACCCTGACGTCTTGAGGGTCTGAGAGCAAGTGTTGGCCTTGAGCTCCTCATCTCGGGTTTATTGCTCTCTTTCTTTCAACCCCAATCCCCTGTCTTCCTCTGGGTTGCTGTCAGCTCATTAAAGTGAGTGAGAACCTGTCATCTTTGTCTCCTGAATGGCTTGCCATAAAGATGATGAGTGAACTTGGAGTTTTGAAGCCCTGCCCTTTCACCCGCCTAGGTGATGATGTTCCAGCATTAGAACCAGAAGGCTTTTGCAGCCCACCAACAGAAAGTTACTTGAAAGGAATACAAATGTTCTGTGCACTGCTTTGTTAAGGAGGGAAAAAACTGACAGGGTGAGCCGCTGGGCTGCACAAACTATTAACATTGTAGACCACCCGGTGAACCTGCAGGGGGAAAATGATAATGCAAAATGGTTTTCGTAGTAAGCATGTAAACAACACGCAAGGGTAAGTAAGAGTGAAGTAGGAGAGACGCAGGCATGTTTTAAAGAATTGTCTTTTTTTCTACCTCCCTTGACTCCTGCACACTGCGCACGGAACTGGTTATAGCTGTGCAAGGTAAAGGTGCGTGCTGTTTCAGTGCCCAATGAGCGCAACCTGGCTGTTAGAAAAGAACAAAAATTAGACAATCAGAGTGCAGTTTGTGTGGGCATCCTATTAGCATCCTTACAGGCACTGTAAAGTGTTTTCACGTAGTGTTTCACAGTTTAAATAAAATACTTATGTTCGCTTTCTTAGATTTCTTTTTGATGGCAGCTGACAACATTTTAGAGCAGCAGCACACTGTGCTGTCTTGGTTGTGCACAAACACATCATATTGTGTGTGGTGAAATCACACTGATGGTATAAAATGAGTTCTATTTGTCCCATGACTGTGTTAGACTTTAGGTCTCGTTCCTGAGACATGGTAAGATTAGATACACACATTAGATACACAAATAGTCATGTGTTAGTCATTGGAGTTGGGTGTTGGTTGGTTTTGGGTGCATAAAGCCAATGTGGAGCAGCCAAACTCTTGTGTTCATTTCTTTTTCATTTTACATTTAGAAGGTAACAGATAAACTGCAGTGTGATTAAACGAAAAAGGGGACTTTATGTAATTCTCCTGGACAGATCATCTTTTCTTGTTTGCTATGAGATCACTCAATCAACCTCTTACTTTTTTATATTTATCCATTTTCTCTGGATTGTTTGCTTCCCCAATTGACATTCCTGTCCTCTCGCCACAATACTCTGCCTTTTTTTAAACTTTGAATAAGTTTTACACTGACTTGGTTGCCTTTTTCTTTATCAAGACTTAAATTTATCACTTGATTATCTTTATCGTCACGCTGTAAATATGTTGCCTTTCATCACAGTGCAGTTGCCCCCTTTTTTTTTTTTAGCACTGGGCTTAAGAAATAGCTCATCAAAGCAACAAACAACTCAACTCAAAGCCATGAAGAATCATCAATGTTGGTAAAAGATTCCATGATACAAAGCTAAAGCCTGACCTCGACTGCACAAACAACTATGCTTTTTAATTTATTAAAAGGGTTTAATCCTTGGTGCCTTTCACTTCCAAACGTGACGTCTCTGTAGCACTTAAACAGTTCAATGTCAGGTAAAATTGGATTCTGATTAGAGTTCGCAGTGAGAACTCGCAAAGCCATTTTGTTCCCATCACACAGTGTAATTATAAATTTACATCTCTCCAAATCCCCCTCTGAGAAACCAATGGTGTACATAACCGCCGCATTTGGCTGTGATCATATTTTCTGCTGATGTCAGATTTCTGAAGCTTTGCTGGCTGAGGAACACAGGCGCACTGAGTAGATCGAGCCGGCACATCTCCCCCTTATTCCGCTTGCTAAGTTCAGATGAGTTTTCCCTATTTTGTGCTGCTCAATTTAATGGTTATAATGAGGCTCTTAAAACACACACAGCATTGGTTAAACAAATGGGAATAAACTAACAGGGCCATCAAAGACTTAACAAATACATTATTTATAAGTACTGTCATTTTTTTATTTTTGATGGCCCTTTAATTGTGCAAGGCTAATTGTTTACATACAGTTTGGCCTGTAATGTGACCAATGCTATTTTCATCACTTGTTCTCATGTGTTGGCATGGGTTGCCTGGAGGAATGGACTCAATGGAGCATATGAAGTCATTCTTCTGCACCACTGAGCCATGGGCGTCATGTTGTTTACTGGTAGTTGGACACTAATAAAATGACAGATGGACTGAGGTCTATGTATGAGATCACTGTCCTTGGCCCTTGGAGTTACAGACTTGCTCAGCAAAACATCACTTAATACATTGACAGGTTTTTCTTATCCAAATAAAGATACATGTTATTTTATTGCATTTGTATACCTGCCCCTGTCTATTTATAATATAGGCCTAAAAGATTGTCGTGATTTATTGCAAACCATAACAGTGCTGGTTACACCCTGGCCATGCTCGAGCATAATTACATTTAGGATAAAAAAAAAGTTATTACTAAAAAAACAAAATGCAACAGCAGTTAAAATAACTTTAAAATAATAATAATAATTTACGGCTGAGTTGAAGAACTGAGCTTGAAAATGTGTTGATTTTTCTGAACACAGATTCGATTTTGACTGATGAGGATGCTGACAGAGGAGCCTGGTCTGGTTTCCTCAAATGTACTGTTGTTCGCTTGTGGGCTTTTATCTAAGTGGCTGCCTTGACTCTTCCATGTATGCCTCAACAGCACATGTGTGAAACTCGAGGCCCGGGGGCCAAATGTGGCCCGCGAGTGCATAAACGTTTTTAATTTCTTAAAATAACATTTTTTCTTTAGTTGATTACACATTTATGTGTAGCTGCTGTTGTAATTTTTCAATGTTTGCAGGTCTTATGTGTGTATGCAGGCAAATTGCCATCAAACCATCAGTTGGATGCCAGGCAGTGCAGCCTTTTTTTGTAAAATGTTACACGTGTGATACATGTTCGTTACAGCTCAGTTTTATGTTATTTTTCTTTATTCACTTGGACAGTTTGATCCTTCATTAATGGAATTATGTGGGTTTTAACAAGCAGACACAATGTAAAAGGATTTATGCTAGAGTAACAAGCAAACATATGTTTTCTATGCAACTGTACTTGTCACTTTAAAAAGTTATAATAAATAAATGAGTTATTCAACATCAAGGAATAGTTACATTTATTTTTCATTACATTTAGTTACATGTTTAAGTTATGTCTGGTCCCTTGAGGACAACCACTACGCTGATGTGGCCCTCAGTGAAAATGAGTTTGACACCCCTGCTCTACAGCCTCAGTCTTTTTATGGAAAACAATAATTTTCTAATGCTAATTAGGGACTGCAAGTAGTCATTAAAAGACACACAAACCAGACATGGCGTGGCGAAATTTGATGGTCGTAACTATATGTTTCTGTGATACAGTATATACAGTGTGGCAAAAACATATTTAGTCTATTTAAAACAAGCAAAGTTTGTCTCTCGTAGATGAGGTATACCTATGATGAAAATTACAGGCCTCTCATCTTAAGTGAGAGAACTTGCACAATTGGTGGCTGACTGAATACTTTTTTGCCCCACTCTATGACTAAAACACAGGACAGAAAGCAGTACAATGTTAGACCTGAAGTGCATAATTAGGTCAAATTACTTTTTTGTTTGTTTGTTTTTCTGGAAAATCCTAATTGTTTCAGAAGTGAGGTCAATTACAAAGTGTATGCTTTCAGGATAAAGACTAAACACGTAAATGACGGAGTAAATGTCTCTTGCTTCTATTTGCAGGTTCAGATAACTATTAGAACTACTGAACTGTCTTTTGGAGGAGTGGCATAAAATGATTGTTGAGAGTGATAGAAATTGCAATCTTCAGAAATTTCAAAGAACTCCACAAAAACAATCAAAGCAGAACTTTCTTTTAACTTAAAAACGTGATGCCCGGAGGGATCTCAAAGTAGTGTTTACATAGCAAAAATTACTTAACCCTTGTGCTATCCTATGACCCCACCCTTACATTGACGTGTTCTCCCTACCATGACAAAGGTGGATAAAGGTGGAAAGATTTCATGTAATCATGTAATTGAAATAAGGTAAATTAAAATAACACGTTAAAAATCAGGTTCAAGTTCATAAAACAAGATAAAATGGATAAAGAAATAAAATAAAAATAGAAAATACATATAGATAAATAACAGTAAATAAATAAGAGTAGTAAAATAAGTAAATAATAAATAAAAATTAGTTAAAAGCCAGGTTAAAAAGATGGGTCTTGAGCCTTTTCTTAAAAGTATCAATGCTCTCTGCGGCTCTCAGGTCCTCCGGCAGACTGTTCCACAAACGGGGGCCATAGTGCTGAAATGCAGCCTCTCCATAGGTTTTAGTTTTTACAGTTGGAATGGTTAACAGACCAGTGCCAGAGGATCTCAGGGTCCGCGAGGGTTCATATCTTACTAAAAGATCTGATCTGGTGCTGCAGGTTTTTAGGTTGTCCAACTCCCAGAGAGGGTTGTAGACAGGTGCGGCTGCATCCCTTACCCTTAAATGTTGCAGAACTTTGCACCACAACCTGGGGCCTGCAGCATGCCCGCAGAAAACATTTTTGCCTTATATGCTCACCGGGTTGTTTACGATCTTAAAATTCACTGCGGGACACCTTCATGCCTTGCACAGATTTGCCCATTTTTCACCTGCAGACAACTTGTTGCAGTTGTGACAAAGACTTAACCTGAAAGAAATTACAATTGTGTACAGCAATCTATACTAAGTACAACAGCAAGAATTCATGCCCAGCAACCTACCATAATGCCCAGCAATGTGCAACTATGTCCACCAACTCGTGGCTAGTGGGCACGGGTTTTTCCTTTTGTCATTTGCCTCTGAAATATGTGGCATTTAGATTTCGGAAAGCTTTGGAATTCTCCATCACCCAGACAAAGAAACACGTCAGCTGATTCTAAACAAATTAACAATTTCCATTTCACAATAATCTCTTCAGAAAAAGGCACAATATCCTCAAAAAGAAAAACCATGTAATATCAGAATTTAACAATATGCTGATGTGAATGATTGAAAATATTGTATTTGTATAGACATTTGTTTTTGTTCTCTACACTTTTAGACATTAAATTTGTATTCTTTTAATGCAAAAGGCCTTTTTCCATTATATAGTCAAACAAGCACAGCAATTATCCAATCAGTTCTGTCCATTTTGCTTGATATTCAGTCTCTGGGCATCATAAGATTGATGTGACTGGCACATTAATAACATAAAATAGCATTTTATGTTTTTACTTTGTCAAAAAATATAAATAATTCAAAAGGCACTAGGAATGAAAAATCTACCATAAGGTCAAAACAATGGCCCGTTTTTTCCCCTTGGCGTATTTGGAAAGCCAACATTTATAACTGTATGCATTTTAAATAACTGCACAAGCTTCCCTCAAAACTTACATGCCCTCAGGCAGCATTGCCATGTAATGTTTACAAGACTCAGACCAGCTCCATTTTCCACAAAACTTTCAATAAGTGCAAACAGTGGAATATTTTAACATTTATGAATGTTTTAGGCACAAGTTTCACAGTTTTGGACAAGTGTGACAAACATTTGCAGATTTAATGTGTGCTGTGAATGAACCATTAAATGTAGACAAGTTGCAAAGTAGCAAAAAGACTAAATTGGCACAGGTATATTACAATACATGTGAACAGTTGCTTAACAAAATGTTTCATTTAAGGCTCAGTTAGTCAAATCTACACTCACTGCCCCACTTTATTAGACACATCTGTCCAACGACACATTAACATGAATTTCTAATCAGCCAATCACATGGAGCAGCTCAATGCATTTAGGCATGTAGACATGTTCAAGACTATCTTCAGCAGTTCAAAGCGAGCATCAGAATGAGGAAGAAAGGTGATTGAAGTGACTCTGAACGTGGCATGGTTGTTGGTGCCAGACGGGCTGGTCTGAGGATTTCAGAAAGTGCTGATCTACTGGGATTTTCACCCACAACCATCTCTAGAGTTTACAGAGAATGGTCAGGAAAAGAGGAAATATCCGGTGAGCGGCAGTTCTGTGGGCAGAAATACCTTGTTGATGCCAGAGATCAGAGGAGAATGGTTAGACTGGTTCCTTTTGATGGAAAGACAACAGGAAGTCAAAAAACCATTGGTTCCAACTAAGGTCTGCAGAAGATCATTTCTGAACGTACAACATGTCCAACCTTGAAGCAGATGGCCACTCCTGTCAGCTGAGAACAGGAAACTGAGCCTACAATTCACACAGGCTCACCAGAACTGGACAATCGAAGATTGGAAAAAGGTTGTCTGGTCTGATGAGTCTCTATTTCTGCTGCCACATTCTGATGGAAGGTTCAGAAATTGGCATCAGTAACATGAAAGCATGGATCCACCCTTCCTTGTATCAACCATCAGGCTGGTGAGGGTGGTGTAGTAGTGTGGGGGATATTTTCTTGACAAGCATTGGACCGCTTAGTACCAACTGAGCATGGTTCCAACACCACAGCGTTCCTGAGTGTTGTTGCAAATATCATTGTTGCACCTGAATGTCAACCTGTCAAATTTTGTCCTTTTGTCAGATGGCCCCAAGATCAGAGTTTATTCTGGATTGAGCCTTCCACATCTATTTTATAGTTTTTCAATTTGAGTCTTGATAATATATAGTTTTTAGGTTATTAATCTTAAAAATAAAGGTTTTTCTTTGTTCACTTCTTTCTAATTCCTTAATAATAAGAAATTACTTTTATTATATAAATAAATAAATATATAATAATAAAAAACGCCCCTCTCACCCTCCGCGGGTGGTTTTTCCTCCAAGCTCGGGTCCTCTACCAGAGGCCTGGGAGCTTGAGGGTCCTGCAGTATCTTAGCTGTTCCTAGCACTGCGATTTTCTGGACTGAGAGGTGTGAGGTCTTTCCAGGTATCTGTTGTAGCCACTCCTCCAGCTTGGGGGTTACTGCCCAGAGTGCTCCAATTACCACAGGCAACACTGTCACCATCACTTTCCATGCTTTCTCCAGTTCTTCTCTGAGTCCCTGGTATTTCTCCAGTTTGTTCCTTCTTCCTGATGTTCCCATCGCTTGGTACTGCCACATCCACCACAACGGCTTTCCTCTGTTCTTTATCCACCACTACAATGTCTGGTTGGTTCGCCATTACACATCCTATCAGTCTGGATCTGGAAGTCCCACAGGATCTTTGCCCTCTCATTCTCTACCACCTTCGGAGGTGTTTCCCATTTTGATCTTGGGGTTTCCAGTTCATATTCTGCACAAATGTTCCTGTATATTATTCCAGCCACTTGGTTGTGGCGCTCCATGTATGCTTTACCTGCCAGCATCTTACACCCTGCAGTTATGTGCTGGATTGTTTCAGGCACCTCTTTGCACAGCCTACACCTTGGGTCTTGTCTGGTGTGGTAGATCTGAGCCTCTATGGCTCTGGTGCTCAGGGCTTGTTCCTGAGCTGCCAGGATGAGCGCTTCAGTGCTGTCCTGTAGGCCAGCCCTTTTTAGCCATTGGTAGGACTTCTTGATATCAGCCACATCAGTTATGGTCCGGTGGTACATCCCATGCAGGGGTTTGTCCTCCCATGAGGATCTGTCCTCCGGCACTGTATCCTCTGTTCTCCATTGCCTGAGACATTCACTGAGCACACTGTTATTTGGGGCCTTGAGCTTGATGTACTCATGCAACTTGGATGTTTCATCCTGGATTGTGGCTTCTACGCTCACTAGTCCTCTGCCTTCTTCCTTGCGGCTAGCATACAGTCTCAGGGTGCTGGATTTGGGATGGAACCCTCCATGCATGGTGAGGAGCTTTCGTGTTTTAACATCCGTGGTCTGTATCTCTTCCTTTGGCCATCTTAGTATTCCTGCAGGGTATCTGATAACTGGCAGTGCGTAGCTGTTTATTGCCCGGGTCTTATTTTTGCCATTGAGCTGGCTTCTCAGGACTTGCCTTACTCGTTGGAGGTAATTAGCTGTTGCAGCTTTCCTTGTTGCCTGCTCCAGGATGCCATTTGCCTGCAGAATTCCAAGGTACTTGTAACTGTCCTTGATGTCTGCTATTGTTCCTTCTGGGAGTGAGACCCCTCCTGTGTGGACTACCTTCCCTCTCTTAGGCCGCATTTACACTGCAGGTCTTGATGCTCATATCCGATTTTCTGACTATATCCGATTTTTTTGACGACCCGCTTACATCATCTTTTAAAAGTGACCCGTATCTGATTTTTGCTTTTACACTATACAATGCTGAAACTATCAAACGTAGATGTTCTGAGGACTACGTAGAAGCATTTCCGCCTTCCACGGACATCCTTTTGACTTTTGTGACTGCGGTTGTCATGGAGGCAAGGCGGCGACGGAAGGAGGCGTTGCCCTGGGCGCTCCACAGGGGACGCACGGGGGAGTAAAAGAAGGGGGGCTGCTCGGCTTTCTCTGAGTTTTGAATGAGGAAGTGTTTGCAGACGTGCTGTACTAACAGTTTGATCCAAGTGTTGAACCTTTCCTGCGCGATGACTTCTCTTTTCTGATCGTAGTCAGAAACACACGGGATATTTCCTCTGGGTTCTCTTTTCCGTTCTGAACCCTCAGCCTCCAGAGTGGGTTAAGAAAGACTCTAAAACCTTTGGGGGAGACACCTTATTTTTAATTTTTGGTTTTCCGACAGTCCCCCGCTCCGCGCTCACACCCGCTCTCCTCTCCTTAAGTTACACGCACACACACGCAAGCATGCGCGCGCGCGCACACACACACTAGGTCCCCATCATACACGCCCCCAAAGAAATAAACGGCTTCTAGCCTGGTCCATAGCAACGGTGTCCCACTTCATTAGTTGCCGTTTGCGTCCCGACCGGGACCGGACCGGACCGGACATAACAGTGGTTTCCAACTACGGTCTGAAGCCTGAGGCTGAAAGGTAACACGCTGACAGCAAAATCAGCGCACAAAAGCACCTTAATAAGTCATGTGATCTCAGTTGGTGGTGTCCTGAGTTGACGTCACTGACGTACGACTCGCATTTACAGGGGAATATCCGATTTGTCTGCTTACATGGCACACGCAAATGCACGTATCCGATTCGTTTCCGATTTATTTCCACATATGAGAGAGGCCTGTATCTGATCTGAGAAAATCGGAATCCATGCGCTTTTGTCCTGCTTACACATTCACCGATCATATCCGATCTGTGCCACGTGAGACGAAAAAATCGGAATTGGGTCAATTGAACCAAGCAGTGTAAAGGCGGCCTTAGTCACCATCCGGCTACATTTCTCGAGCCCGAATGACATCCCAATGTCAGTACTGTAGATCCTGGTGGTGTGGATCAGGGAACCAATGTCACGCTCGCTCTTTGCATATAGCTTGATGTCATCCATGTAAAGGAGGTGACTGATGTTGGCCCTATTTCTGAGTCGGTATCCATTGCCAGTCTTGGTGATTATTTGGCTGAGGGGGTTCAGACCTATGCAGAACAGCAGTGAGGACAGAGCATCACCTTGGTATATACCACATTTGATGGACACTTGTGCAAGTGGCTTCCCATTGGCTTCAAGGGTGGTTTTCCACAGCTTCATTGAGTTTCCTATGAAGGCTCTTAGAGTCCTGTTGATGTTGTACAGCTCCAAGCATTCAGTGATCCATGTGTGTGGCATTGAGTCATATATATATATATATATATATATATATATATATATATATATATATATATATATATATATATATATATATATATATATATATATATATATATATATATATATATATGTGTGTGTGTGTGTGTGTACAACCATACGGGATATCCGGCTTCCTCCCACCATCCAAAAGCATGCTTCATAGGTTAATTGGCAACTCTAAATTGTCCATAGGTGTGAGAGTGAATGGATGTATGATTGTGGACATTCTACCCTGCGACAGACTGGCAACCTGTCCAGGGCATCCCCTGCCTTCGCCCACAAGTGGCCGGGATAGGCTCCGGCAGCCCCGTGGGTAATGAATAAAAGAATACTGTAACACAGGAAAAAAATTGTGAGTTTGTTTCCAGTAGACAGTTCTCTATTTGGTTTCAACCTGTTGATAACCCAAATAATTAGGTATTACAGTAAGGCTGACTAGAACTGTTTGGTTGTTTATGTCTTTGCATGAAGCCGATGAATGTATACCACACCTTTTGCTTTTTATCATCTGTCCTCGCAACATTTCATCTTTCGTACCTTCCACTACCTTGACATGAGAGAAGCTGTTGATTAAAAGAGATAAAAAAATAGCAATGATTTATCTTTCTCCCAGTCTCATTCTCTCATCCCTTCTTAAATTAATGGCTGTAATTAACTCCACATAAGTCATTTCTATCTCCCAGTGCATGAATCTCACCTTCCCACTTGTAGAAGACTCTTAAGTATAATTGAAAGGTGCTTGTCGGTGCAGTTTCTTACTTTCTCATTTGTGTTTCTACCATCTTTTCCACTTGATCTGAACGTGTTCTGTGATGCAGCAGTTCGCTTGCTATTCTTTTTGCTGGGTAGAAAAACACTTCAATTAAAGAAGTGACCCTCTGATTTCCTGCGATTGCATCATGGTCACACCTCCAGCTGTTTACTTTCAGAGCTAAAATATTTTAATTATTTATTTAATCTCCTTTTCTTTCTTTATGTATTTCCTCCGACAATCCAGGGGCTGGCTTTTAACCTTGTTCAGTTCATTCGAGCATTAGTAATTTTGAAGTCAATGCTGTAGCGGGATTTAGGAACAGGCAGTAAATGCAAAAAAGGAAAAGAAAGTTATGTCGTTAAAAATGGAACAACTCGTTCTGATAAATCCCTGGGTTTTATCAGATTCTATTCAGTGGCTATGAATGTTATCAGTATGCAAATAAGCGTATGTGTGGAGTTATGCTAAAGTTATCTGAAAGTGTGAGGAAAAAATACTTTGATGAATGTCACAAACTGTTTAAGAAACCACTGTGACCTTTCGTGTTCAGGAGTGTGGGACAAAGATAGTAAAAGCAGGAGAGGTGAAGGAGGTGGAATGACAAAGTGCACTGAAGCTCATTTCAATTAGAAAATTCATCTTGAACTGTTTAGGAAAATCAACCATGCGTGGAGTGTTTACTTGGCTTGACTGCATTTGTCTTTGTACCCATCCCTCAATCCTTTAATGGTGTCTCCTTGCATCATCTCCTTTCATTGTTAGACGCCCTACTTTAAAAGCTTGAATAAAATTTCAGGAGAGGAGACCCAAATAGCTGCTCTCAAAGCTTTGATGTGCAGTTGTAAAAATGTCACACTGGGGCTACTTTAATAGGCTTTATTCATTAATTGGAGACCACAAATTCAGAAAGAACCGTACTGGCCTTAAGGTAAAAACTGTATAGTGTCATTCCGTTTCGAGACTGAGAAACATAACATTTTTGCCTGGTTACAAAGATATGTTGGTCCTAAGCCAGAGTGTAATGCTTTATTCATACCAGATGCGGTTCTGGTGTCAAATTCTACCACCTCTCTTTTGAAACGCAAGAAATGTACTGCACTGTGCCCTTGATGCCCCGGCCACAGAGCAAAGGCCATTGTTTTTCTGGTCTTCGTTCGTTGACACAACATGAAAAACATGGATAAAGATGAGTGAGTAGCTTGGGTTTATATGTTTTGGAAAGGTCCACAGAATGGGTTCACTAGATTTTTCAGAAACACCCTCAGTTGGCCGCAGGAGCTGCCAATTTAACATATTCTTTTTCTGCAATGCCACTATTCTTTGATTGGATTTCAGTCTTCTAGGCCCTCAAGAGTTTAAGTGTGTAGTTAGACTGGAAAAATCCGTTGGTCCGGACCGAGTTCTCAACCTTTTGGGTAGTCTACATTCGGAGTGCCGTCTACTGGAGGTCTCTGATTTGAATCAAACCTATTAAACAAAACCAGGTGACTAAAGATCTCTTCAGTCATTGGCCAGTAATTACGAGGGCAGGGTAAGACAGCTAAAGATGGATAAATGGAAGTCCTGCGCTGTCCGCATATTTCACATATTCAAACGTAATATTTCGCTGATCAATTTTGAACGTCTGTATCAACGTCAGGTACAACACTGTTTAGTTGTTTCTTTGGTATGGCAGAGGTATCCAGCAAGGTGGTTACTGAGGAGTAGATGGCTTTGACGGTTTATGGCGAATAGAGTATCGGGAAAACAGTGGGAGCAATGTGGATCACGTTAAAAGTTGTTTTATTGAGCCCGCATTCATCTGACCACACTTCAATGAGGTGCTGTGTATCATTGTTGCTGCGTTACTCTGTTTACACCTCGTAATGCTGTTTTAGTTCCATTGTTAAGCTCAGAGCACAGAGCCTGTTCACACTAAGGAAACTCAGAGGGAAGAAGAGCTCAGTTTAATTGGAAACAAACCAAGACCACATCCAAAAATGGGTCTGATAGTCCTGAACCAGGGTCCTCTTGGGTGTATTAAGAATAAAAATTGGTTCCAGATTATCAGAGGAAACACACTCTGCTTAACCTTAGACGAACCAAATGTTTCCGGTCTGAATACACTCTAAGACTGAGCAGCTTTTCAGGTCCCAACTTTCCCAACAAAAATCCTCATTCAATATTTATCTAAATGGGCTACTATGGTTCCAAAGCTTTTACGAAAAATGAATTAAAAACAGTTGGATTTACTGTGGCTTTCTAGATGTTGTAGGCAAAAAGACACACCTGACCCGAGAACTGAACTTTACTTTTGTTTTCTTCTAAAATAAAACCCGAAAGGTCAAATTAAACAGGAATACAATGTACAGAAAAACATTGCTTTAAAACATCCATGTGAAGTGAATATGGATTTATGAATTTAGACTTTTAATGATGAGTTCTTTTAAATCTGTTGCGGTAGAGAAAGAGCCAAAAAAAAAAAGCTTAGCTTTATTATTGTACACTAAAGAAATGAGGTTTCCACGAGTTCCATTTATCTGTCTTTACCCCTTAGAAAGTTGTTTCTAAAATAAAGTGTAATTGTGCATCTTAGGCCGAATAAGAATTCTTCCCCTACCCCTACGGCTTCTCCCTACCCCTACATTTAGCCCTATACACGGAGAGATAATGAAAAAAAGTGCTTTCGAATTCAGATGTTATTACCACTTGAGGATGCCATCAATGGCCAATGGTCAGCTATATTAGCACGGAGCTGCTAGCGCTCGTAAATACATAAAAACATTGGTTTCATAATTATAAAAAGGTCATGCTAGGAGAAAAAGTCATTACTTACATTTAAATGTGAACTTCTGTGCATCAGAGCACACCAACATGAAGAAAAGGACTTTCCCTCTGCGCCACAGTCCAACATGCAGCCCTTATAAGAACTATTCCGGACAACCAGGGAGAATCCAGAGGGGTAGGGAAAGAATTCGGATTAAGCCTTAGTGTTTATATCTGTGGAAATGTAGAAACCAAGGTTCACTGTTATAGACCTGTTTTTGTAACATTTGCTATTTCTATCAGAAATACATTCACCTTTGAAAAAAATGTTCTTAAAAAACTCTCAAACATACATTCAAAACTGCTAAACATCAAAGGTTAGATATATATAATTTTATATATAGATATATAAAATATAGATTTTCAGAAACACTTGATAATACTTACTTACGTCCACTAAAAATAAAATACAAAGGTCCTTTGATTAAATGCTTAACCTGTTTAGCACAATTTACTCAGTAAATGTAAATTTAGATATTTCATTTTTTTTAAATGATTATTTCTACTGACGCGCATCTTAAAAAAATCCTCTAAGAATGTTTTTTTATTGCAATGCTGTAATCCACTTTAATGCACAGATGTATCATTTCTTACAGATTACTATTTCCGAGACTACTTTAGACTGAGCAGTTTAGAGCGTCAATAATAAAATAAATAATAATAAAAAATCAAATAAGCCTGTCGTGCCTGCAGTCATTATGGGGAATGTGCGCTCACTGGCCAACAAGACCGAGGAGCTAACGACGCTAATGAACACCCAGACGGAGTATCGGGAATGCAGCCTACTGAGCTTCACCGAGACGTGGCTGCACTCCCACATCCCGGACAGCAGCGTCGCGGTTCCTGGTTTTACGACTGTGAGAGCGGACAGAGATGTAGCCAGCTGCGGTAAGAAGAGGGGAGGCGGGATTGCTCTTTACGTGAGTGAGCGGTGGTGTAACCCCGGACACGTCTGCGTGAAGGAGCGACTCTGCACGCCGCATGTGGAGCTGCTGGCGGTGGGACTCCGGCCCTATTATCTGCCGAGGGAATTCACATCGGTTGTGGTGGTGAATGTTTATGTTCCTCCATCCGCCGATGCTGAGGCCGCCGCTGACGTCATCACTACCACCGTTTCCCGCCTGCAGACACAGCAGCCTAACTCTTTCTGCATCATCACTGGGGACTTCAATCACCATGGACAGAACGCTTGGGGACTTCACTCAATATGTGAACTGTCCCACCCGGGAAAATAAAACTCTGGATCTGCTGTATGCAAATGCAAAGAAGGCATACAGAGCCACAGCCCTCCCCCCCCTCGGCAGGTCTGACCATAACCTGGTTCACCTCATCCCAAACTGTGTCCCTATTGCCCTGCGGGAACGTGTCCACATAAAGGCTGTGAGGAGGTGGACCCCAGAAACGGAGCAGGCCCTGCAGGACTGTCTTGGGTCCACGGACTGGGACGCTCTTTGCACGCCTCATGGGGAGGACATTGATGGCATGACGGACTGCATCACGCAATATATTAAATTCTGTGAGGAGTCTGTTATGCCTACTCGAACTGTTCGATGCTTCCCCAACAACAAACCCTGGATCAGCTGTGACCTGAAGAACCTCCTGAACTGGAAGAAGAGAGCCTTCAGGTCTGGAGACCGGGAGGAGCTGAAGAGGGTGCAGCACCAGCTTAGGGATCAGCTGAGGAACGGGAGAGATTCCTACAGGAGGAAGCTGGAATCCAAACTCCAGCAGGACAACATGAGGTCGGTGTGGTCTGGAATGAAGAAGATCACAGGATGTGGGGGGAGAAGCAGACCCATCAGAGGCAGCAAAGAGAGAGCTGACGAGCTTAACACCTTTTTCAACAGGTTTAGCTCTCTGAATGCCTCAGCCCCCCCCCCCCCCCCCCCCCCCCACCTCCACCACACCACCCCCCGCTCCTGCTGCCTCTCAACTATCTGACCTCCCCCCTCATGAACCCCCCACACCTCCTCACCTTCCTCCCCCCTCTAACACACCACACCTACTGGGCCCACAGTCCATCACCCCTCCCCCCAGTCCAACCACCACCCCCCTCCCTCCCTGTTTGACTGTAACAGCCTGCCAGGTGAAGAAACAGCTGGAGAAACTTAACCAGCACAAAGCAGCCGGCCCGGATGGCGTCAGCCCTCGTACCTTGAGGACCTGTGCCCACCAGCTGTCTGCGGTTCTCCAGCATCTCTTCAATCTGAGCCTCAGACTGGAGAAGGTGCCCCTCCTCTGGAAGACCTCGTGCCTGGTCCCCGTTCCTAAGAAGACGTCTCCATCTCACCTCGGGGATTTCCGTCCAGTTGCCCTCACCTCCCATGTGATGAAGGTGCTGGAGAGGCTGGTGTTGGCTCAAGTGAGACCGTTGGTGAGCTCTTCTCTGGACCCCCTGCAGTTTGCCTACCGGCCGCGCCTGGGGGTGGATGATGCTGTCATCCATCTGCTGCAGCGAGCTCACTCACACCTGGATGGTGGTGGAGGCATGGTGAGAATCACCTTCTTTGATTTCTCCAGTGCCTTTAACACCATCCAGCCTTCTTTACTGGGTGATAAGCTGCGGCTGATGGGTGCTGGTGCGTCCACCGTCTCCTGGATCACTGACTACCTGACAGACAGGCCACAGTTTGTCCGACTGGGCGGCGTCCTGTATGACGTGGTGCTGAGTGGTGTGGGAGCCCCACAGGGCACTGTGCTCTCTCCATTCCTGTTCACCTTATACACCTCAGATTTTCAGCACAACTCAGAGTCATGTCACCTACAGAAATTCTCTGATGACTCTGTCGTTGTGGGGTGTATAAGCGGTGGACGGGAGGAGGAGTACAAGAGGCTGGTGGACGGATTTGTGGAGTGGGCTGGAGAGAATCACCTGCTGCTCAATGTGGACAAGACCAGGGAGATGGTGATCGACTTCCGGAGGAAAAGGACTGTCTTACAACCCCTCTGCATCCTGGGCAGAGATGTGGAAGCGGTGGAGGAGTACAAATATCTGGGTGTGACTATCGACAGCAGACTGAGCTGGAGGAGCCACAGCACTGCTGTGTACAAGAAGGCCTGCAGCAGACTCTACTTCCTAAGGAAGCTGAGGTCATTTGATGTGTGCAGCAAGATGCTGGAGATCTTCTACCAGTCTGTGGTAGCCAGCACCTTGTTCTCCTCCGTGGTCTGCTGGGGAAGCAGCATTGCAGTCAGTGACACCAACAGACTGAACAAGCTGATCAGGAAGGCGGGTTCTGTCATTGGCTGCAAACAGGAAACCTTTGAAGCAGTGATGGAGAGGAGGTCACTGAACAAGCTCTTATCCATCATGGACAACCCAGAGCATCCTCTCCACCCTGTTCTGGACAAACAGCGGAGCTCCTTCTCAAGAAGGCTCAGACAGCTCCGCTCCAAAACTGCCCGGTACCAGAAATCCTTCCTGCCAAATACTATAACCCTGTTCAATAATTCACAATGCAGAAGATAACCTTGCACATTTTCTTTTTCTCTTTTCTTTATTTTGCACATTTCTTTTGCACATTTCTTTTGCACATCTCTTTACCTGCACTGTTTTGTAAATAGCTCTTTAAATTATACCACATTTTCCTTGTTCTCTTTTTTTATTTTTATTTATATTATTCTTACTCTTTTTTTCCTGTCAGTTGTTATGGTAACGAACAAATTTCCCACGTGTGGGATCAATAAAGTATTTCTGATTCTGATTCTGAAATATTTATGGGTTTCTATACCTGCTATAGAATGTCTTGGATAGCCATATGACTGACACAAATATGCAAATTACCGTTGATATGTATTTGATTTTAGAAGTTTAATTGCAATTGTAGGTTGACAAGTCTACAACTCAAGTCATTTTTGCAGGAATACTGTATTTTCTTTTCAAATTTCAGCAGTAAAGAAAAACTTGAATTTGGACTTTGGAGTCATGCAGAGACCAACACAGCCTTTTTGTTTTCATTTCCTCCTGAAGCACCACACCTCATCAGTGAGGTCTTTTGGTTGCATTATTGCAGGAGGATCCTGCTGGGGGAGGTACTTGTGACTACAGAGGAAATCCTGTCAGGAAGTGATTATTTAAATCAGTTCATCAATTATGATGTCTTCCTAATGAGGAGTCCTGCTGTTATTGGTGGCAGCAAAATTACTCTACCGTAATCACTGAGTGAGACATTTGCAGGAGCCAATTAATTGTTCAAAAGCTCTTAATTAGAGCTGAATCAAATTTAAATGTCCGCAGGTCACTATGGCAATGAAAAAAGGTGAGAGTGGTCCTATAGTGTTATCGGACCATCGTTTCTTCTTATTTTTGACGTTATTTTAGAAATTTTCTGCTGAAACAAACAAATACAATAAGTAGCAATTTGAAAAAAATGAGAAAAGCGTAATTGCATTTAATTAAAAACAGTTAAAACAAGCTTCTAATTTGATTGAAACAGGCTCCTGCATTGCTAAGGTATGGCCTTTCATTTATAGCTCCCTTTTTTTCGTCTGCTTTCCTTCATATTGCTGCTAGTCGAAGCTAGAAGAGTTTATATGGGTGGGTCAGAGGGGGGCAGAAGACTATGGAAGAGTGGTAAATGAGAACAGCAGAGTAGATGGCCATAACAAATAACAGGCTCAAAAAATTGATATTACAAACAATTTTTTTAATTGCTAATTCTAATAACAAAACAGCAGTTCTTTTAGCTGAGGCACCATAACTATAGCTTAAAAAGCTTGTATCTTTGCCAAGAATGATACTAAAATTGACTCCAAAATTGAGGGGGCAAATGTTTTTTTTTTTTTTTTTTTGGGGGGGGGGGGGGGGGGGGGGGCTTCTTACCCCTGCTGCAGCTCCGCCCCTGCTGCCAGGACTTGGTCATTTGAGACTGACAGCCTGGTTTTCATTGGTTGCTGGGACTATGGGTTTGATACAGTTTGATACCTCAGTGAAAAGAGACCATTGAAATAAAAATCAGTAAGAAAAAAAAACATCTCAATAGAACAGGTAGACAGAGACATATCTCTAGATATAAAAACTAGCATTTATTAATGTATGGCTGTTTTTTGCAGATGGTTTTCTCCTTGTTATATTAGAGAGTTCTTGTTTTAGAATACCTACATTGTCATTAAATTGTCCCGGAGGTCTTTTTGTGCATGTCTTCTTTTTCCAGCTTCAGACTGCTGGTCACCCATCACTTCACGTGAGGCATCCAAGTTGGTATTTCATTTGAACCACATGGATTCTGGCAAGCTTTCTGCTAGCTGTGAGCTCTGCAGCTGTCCAACAAAGTGTTTCCTAGTCTCCTGCTGTCAGCTGTCACTTCTGTGAATGTCACTTTTATCCAGTCAAAAGTCCAGCATCAGATCTTATCCATCAGCCTGTCAGCCATTTCTCTTTTGGTCACCACCACCAAGACCACAACTGTTAAGACCTCACAAGTAAAGACCAAGCAGCCTTCCCCATTTTCCTTCATAATGTATTGATTATTTAAATCTCACATTAGCAAAGACACTTTATGCCTAGGGGCTAAGATAACTGTCAATGAGAGACTGATGAAGAAAAACAAATTTTTGCACAAATAAATACTTTCTGAACAACTTAGAATAAAAAATATGAATGCAAAATTTTGTGTTTTGAACGCGATTTGTCTTAAATGTGAAAATGACTGTTGCTTGTCTTGAATACCAAATTTCCCACCAACAAATGGGGTCACAGGCATATACATAGAGTTCCGAAACATTGATTTAACTAAGTGAGCATGCCACATTTCCTAAACTAAAACAGAACTAAACTTTTTAGAATTTCATTGATGTGGAAGGGAAATTATCTTGATACCATAGCTCTGTTGAATAAAAACACAAAACAAATTAAAACAGAGATGTTCTGCCGCATTAAGAGAACAGCTGATCGTATAAATAATGTACCAGACCTGGAAGTGGTAGTAGAAAAAAAGAAGAAGAAAAACAGCAGCAGGCATCCCTCTTCTTAGGTGTACAAAAAAGAAGTCTGTGTTCGTCAAAAAAAAGAGATCATAATAAGGTAGTGATGAAACAAATTAAGAAAAACCAGAGCAGGCGGTGGAGGGATCCCCGCTTCCCTGCTGGCACTGCTCTCTGGTTTCCCCGCTAGCCAATGATGGTAACGATAGTTAAAAAGAAAGAACATTTAAATAAAAGTTATGTATTCTGGTCCTACTGACGCTTTTATTTATGTATTTTTACTTCAGCAACAGTTTAGCCTACTTTAGCTCCGATTTAGCTTTAGCTGTTTTTTAATCAGTATCCTCTTAATATCAACCAATTTTGACAAACATGCACCTTTTTTTTGAACGCCTAATGAGTGCATTTCCTTTTTGGACTTTTTTTGACCACCTCTGGGTCTGAAACGATCCGGTGGTGCACCGACAAAATGCGGCCGGGGATCGCTGTATTATTCTCTGTTACATATCACTTTTGACAGAGCTATCGTAACAAGATAATTTCCCTGTTACGGGATCAATAAGACTCTAAAAACTTCTATTTTATTTAAGTTTAATGAAGAAACTTCAATACGCATGCACAATTTAAACAACAACCTTTCGTATTAAAAACAAAACAGACATGTTTCACATGAGACTAAACATGGTATTCATATTTTTTTGCAAAGTTGTGCACAAATTAATACTTTGTCTTAAAAAATAGGTTTCTTTTTGACAGATTCATTACCCCATAATGCTGTTGCTTTTACTTTTTTTAACATATACGTGCAAACATTTTGCAAGTCTCTGGTATCTCAACTCCTTTTTTGCTGACTCAATGTTCCGTTTGTCTCTTTTCTTAGTTCTAATAGTAATTATTTTTATTTTAGTTATTATGTTATTATTTAGACCAGGGGTGCTCAAACTTTTTTGGCATGTAAACTACTTTTGAGTCGACAATGTCTTGAAGATCTACCTGTGTGCGTATATATATATATATATATATATATATATATATATATATATACACACACACACATAACGCTTCCTTAATGAACTCATAACTCATATTTATCGGGGGAAAATGCAGAGGCGATAGCAGGAGGACACACGCGAGGCGGCTTCAATAAACACTCCGGTTGTCCGGAGCGGTCTTCTGCCGGGGACTTGACCTGTCGCTGGACAGAAAGCGACTTTCTGATGACAGAATTTGCGCTCAGTGAATTTAAACACGCATGTGCAGTGATGTATGTTTCAGAAGATGCCCGATTGGCCGTTCTGCATGTCAATCATGTCCCGTACTTCTCAGTGAGGATTTTGATTGGCTGGTGGATTTTTTAGAAGTACTTTTTTTTTGGTTATTTATCTTTGCTGACCTGCGATCTACCCTCATGTTCTTGAAGATCGACCAGTCGATCACGATCGACATAATGAGCACCCCTGATTTAGACATTAATGCTTAGGCTGAGTTTAAAGCTGTGACTCTTAGGGGCGGCAACAGATTTGGATGTGGAATCCAAATCCTGGTGTTTTTAGTAGTTGCTATATATATTAAGCTGTAAACTTTCTGGCTCAAAACCTTGGCAAGCATATTCATTCAGAAATTTCAAGAATACTATTGCTGACTGAAAAAAAAGCATCTTTGTAAAACAAAAAACAAAAAGTCTTTCTTTTGGCTGATTCCTAAAGGCTGGTTTCTTCCATTCAAGCTTTTAGGGAAATATTAGTCAAAAACTCTGATCGTAGTTGTCATTTGATGGTTGTAAAAGCCACTCAAATGTCAAAATAAATAAAACTCAATGAAAAATGGGTCAACAGATTCAGAGTGGACAATCGATGAATATTCTTTAGTCAGGTCGTCCTGACTGAATTTCAATTCTCACTGTGATTGTTGGTCTTGTCCATAGTCTGTCCAGCTCAAATTGATTAGTTAGAGTGAGCAGGCAGGTACAGAAAACTACCTTTAAGGGCACTTCATCCACTTGAAAACACAAATTAACTCACTGTTGCAAAAAAGGTTTTAAAAGAAGAAAAAACTTTTGTTATATATTAGATAAAATATGACCAAAAAATAGATACATTTCTAAGTCAAGTACATACACACTGTCACTACTTTCTACAAAGTTTGGATGCGTAAGTCTGCACCTGGTGTGCTATAAATAAAAGCTTTAATAGTATAGCTAAAAATCGTGTCGCCACTTGAACAAGTTTTCAGCAAGTTTGATTGTTCACATCTTGTTTTATTTTCACTGTGCATAAAAGCATTTATATTCGGTGTGAAATAGGATAACTGAACCTTTTGGTCCTAGGAATCTTATATATCTGAATCATATATATATATATATATATATATATATATATATATATATATATATATATATATATATATATATATATATATATATATATCCACTGACCAAAAATATAAAAGCAACACTTTTGTTATTGCTCCCATTTTTTATGGTATGAACTCAAAGATGTGAAACATTTTCCGCATACACAAAATAACCAGTTCTCTGAAATATTCTTCACAAATCTGTGATAGTGAGCACTTCTCCTTTGCCAAGACAATCCATTCCACCTCACAGGTGTGCCATATCAAGATGCCGATTAAACAGCATGATTATTGCACAGGTGTGCCTTAGACTGGCCACAAGAAAAGGCCACTCTGAAATCTTCAGTTTTGTTTTATTGAGGGGGTCAGGGGACTCAGACAACCAGTCAGTATCATTTGCCTCATGAAGTGCGACACATCTCCTTCACATAGAGTTGATCAGGTTGTCTATTGTGGCCTGTGGAATGTTGGTCCACTTTTCTTCAATGGCTGTGCGAAGTTGCTGGATATTGGCAGGAACTGGAACACGCTGCTGTATGCGCTGATCCAGAGCATTCCAAACATGCTCAATGGGTGACATGTCCGGTGAGTATGCTGGCCATTCAAGAACTGGGATGTTTTCAGCTTCCAAGAATTGTGTACAGATCCTTGCAACATAGGGCCGTGCATTATCATGCTGCAACATGAGGTGATGTTGTTGGATGTACGGCACAACAATGGGCCCCAGGATCACGGGCTACTAGATTCACAACATTGACCTAGAAAACCGCTCACCCACATGACGCCACACACGCTGTCTGCCATCTGCCCTGAACAGTGTCAACCGGGATTCATCCGTGAAGAGAGCACCTCTCCAACGTGCCAGACGCCATCGCATGTGAGCATTCGCCCACTCAAGTCGGTCACGACGACGAACTGAAGTGAGGTCGAGACCTTGATGAGGATGACGAGCATGCAAATGAGGTTGCTCTGAGACGGTTTCTGACAGTTTGTGCAGAAATTCTGTGGTTATGCAAACCGATTGTTTCAGCAGCTGTCCGAGTGGCTGGTCTCAGACGATCTTGGAGGTGGACATGCTGGATGTGGAGGTCTGGGGCTGGTGTGGTTACACGTGGTCTGCGGTTGTGAGGCCGGTTGGATGTGCTGCCAAATTCTCGGAAACGCCTTAGGAGACGGCTTATGGTGGAGCAATGGACATTCAATTCCCTATCACCAGCTCTGGTGGACATTCCTGCTATCAGCATGCCAATTGCATGCTCCCTCAAAACTTGCGACATCTATGGCATTGTGCTGTGTGATACAACTGAAGATTTCAGAGTGGCCTTTTCTTGTGGCCAGTCTAAGGCACACCTGTTCAATAATCATGCTGTCTAATCAGCATCTTGATATGGCACACCTGTGAGGTGGGATGGATTGTCTTGGCAAAGGAGAAGTTCTCAATATCACAGATTTAGACAGATTTGTGAACAATATTTCAGAGAACTGGTTATTTTGTGTATGTGGAAAATGTTTCACATCTTTGAGTTCATACCATAAAAATGGGAGCAATAACAAAAGTGTTGCGTTTATATTTTTGATCAGTGTATATATATTGCAGTGTATTGTAGTGGTGGACAAAGAACAGAGGAAAGCCGTTGTGGTGGATGTGGCTGTGCCAAGCGATGGGAACATCAGGAAAAATGAACATGAGAAACTGGAGAAATACCAGGGAGGAACTGGAGAAAGCCTGGAAAGGGAAGATGACAGTGGTGCCTGTGGTAATTGAAGCACTCGGGGCAGTAACCCCCAAGCTGGAAGAGTGGCTACAACAGATACCTGGAAAGACCTCAGACCTACCTGTCCAGAAAAGCGCAGTGCTAGGAACAGCTAAGAGACTGCGCAGGACCCTCAAGCTCCCAGGCCTCTGGTAGAAGACCCGAGCTTGGAGGAGAAACCACCCGCAGAGGGTGAGAGGGGCCATATATATATATATATATATA
Source organism: Oryzias latipes (assembly GCF_053564925.1). Classification (NCBI taxonomy): domain Eukaryota; kingdom Metazoa; phylum Chordata; class Actinopteri; order Beloniformes; family Adrianichthyidae; genus Oryzias; species Oryzias latipes. Next base: position 7,066,562 of record NC_136237.1, on the reverse strand, counting down.
TATATATATATATATATATATATATCCATCCAGTAACCATCACAGTGGCAGACATCCAAGAAAGAGTCTCAGGTATGAAGAACTGGACAGCACCGGGCCCTGACATGATACATGCCTACTGGCTAAAGAAGCTTACCGCACTCCACGAGCGCCTGTCAGCACAAATGAACCAGCTGCTAAGGGATGGGACTCACCCCGAATGGCTAACGGAAGGGCGAACGATCCTGATCCAGAAGGATCCCTCAAAGGGTGCAGTCCCATCCAACTACCGGCCAATAACCTGTCTGTCCACAACATGGAAGCTCATGTCAGGCATCATTGCAACAAAGATAAATAGGCACATGGATCAATTCATGAGTAACACACAGAAGGGCATTGGTAGAGACTCCAGAAGAGCCAAACACCAACTCCTGGTCGACAAAACAGTCGCTCAAGACTGCAAGTCACGACACACCAACCTGCGCACAGCCTGGATTGATTACAAGAAAGCCTATGACTCAATGCCACACACATGGATTACTGAATGCTTGGAGCTGTACAACATCAACAGGACTCTAAGAGCCTTCATAGGAAACTCAATGAAGCTGTGGAAAACCACCCTTGAAGCCAATGGGAAGCCACTTGCACAAGTGTCCATCAAATGTGGGATATACCAAGGTGATGCTCTGTCCCCACTGCTGTTCTGCATAGGTCTCAACCCCCTCAGTCAAATAATCACCAAGACTGGCTATGGATACCGACTTAGAAATGGGGCCAACATCAGTTACCTCCTCTACATGGATGACATCAAGCTATATGCTAAGAGCGAGTGTGACATTGACTCCCTGATCCACACCACCAGGATCTACAGTACTGACATTGGGATGTCATTCGGGCTCGAGAAATGCAGCCGGATGGTGACAAAGAGAAGCAAGGTAGTCCACACAGGAGGGGTCTCACTCCCAGAAGGAACAATAGCAGACATCAAGGACAGTTACAAGTACCTTGGAATCCCGCAGGCAAATGGCAACCTGGAGCAGGCAACAAGGAAAGCTGCAACGGCTAATTACCTCCAACGAGTAAGGCAAGTCCTGAGAAGCCAGCTCAATGGCAAAAATAAGACCCGGGCAATAAACAGCTACGCACTGCCCGTTATCAGATACCCTGCAGGAATAATAAGATGGCCAAAGGAAGAAATACAGACCACGGATGTTAAAACACGAAAGCTCCTCACCATGCATGGAGGGTTCCATCCCAAATCCAGCACCCTGAGACTGTATGCTAGCCGCAAGGAAGGAGGACGAGGACTAGTAAGCGTAGAAGCCACTATCCAGGATGAAACATCCAAGATCCATGAATACATCAAGCTCAAGGCCCCAACTGACAGTGTGCTCAGTGAATGTCTCAGGCAATGGAGAGCAGAGGACACAGTGCTGGAGGACAGATCCTCATGGGAGGACAAACCCCTGCATGGGATGTACCACCGGACCATAACTGAAGTGGCTGATATCAAGAAGTCCTACCAATGGCTAGAAAGGGCTGGCCTACAGGACAGCACCGAAGCGCTCATCCTGGCAGCCCAGGAACAAGCCCTGAGCACCAGAGCAATAGAGGCTCAGATCTACCACACCAGACAAGACCCAAGGTGTAGGCTGTGCAAAGAAGCGCCTGAAACAATCCAGCACATAACTGCAGGGTGTAAGATGCTGGCAGGGAAAGCATACATGGAGCGCCACAATCAAGTGGCTGGAATAATATACAGGAACATGTGTGCAGAATATGAACTGGAAACCCCAAGGTCAAAATGGGAAACACCTCCGAAGGTTGTAGAGAATGGGAGGGCAAAGATCCTGTGGGACTTCCAGGTCCAGACTGATAGGATGGTAATGGCGAACCAACCAGACATTGTAGTGGTGGATAAAGAACAGAGGAAAGCCGTTGTGGTGGATGTGGCAGTGCCAAGTGATGGAAACATCAGGAAGAAGGAACATGAGAAACTGGAGAAATACCAGGGACTCAGAGAAGAACTGGAGAAAGCCTGGAAAGTGAAGGTGACAGTGGTGCCTGTGGTAATTGGAGCACTTGGGGCAGTAACCCCCAAGCTGGAGGAGTGGCTACAACAGATACCTGGAAAGACCTCAGACCTCTCAGTCCAGAAAAGCGCAGTGCTAGGAACAGCTAAGATACTGCGTAGGACCCTCAAGCTCCCAGGCCTCTGGTAGAGGACCCGAGCTTGGAGGAGAAACCACCCGCGGAGGGTGAGAGGGGCGTTTTTTTTTATTTTATTTTTTTATATTGTGTGTGTGCTATATATATATTTTTAAACTTTATTTCACATTCCATGCTATCTTTCACAATCGTTTATCAAAAGATCATTAGGTTGTATTTTTTTTTTTTAATCATGTTGACTCAGTGTGCCATTAAAGGGCCTATAACATGTATTCTTAAGCCTTTTATAATAATAATAATAATAATGGATTGGATTTATCTGCGCTTTTCAAGACACCCAAAGCGCTTACATTGTGTCCATTATTCATTCACTCCTCATTCATACTTGGTGATGGTAGCTACAGTTGTAGCCACAGCTGCCCTGGGGCGGACTGACAGAGGCGTGGCTGCCATTTCGCGCCTACGGCCCCTCTGACCATCACCGGGATCATACATGCACATTCACACACCAGTGGAGCCACACTGGAGGCAAGGAGGGTGAAGTGTCTTGCCCAAGGACACAACGACATTTTGGCTGGTGGGAGCGGGGATCGAACCGCCAACCCTTTGATCATTGGACGACCCGCTCAACCACCTGAGCCACTGTCGCCCCTGCATAAACATAAACATATACAAAGGATAGTAAACAATATCCTTGTATATGATATTATATTCCCTTTCGCACACAAAAGAACAATTTTTTCAAATTAAATATTAGTTACTTTCCTGAGTTCTTTACCTACTCGGACATTAGTCGACTTGATCTCTGAGGCACCGGCTTTCGCTCTTCGTGGGTGCTGCCCATTTCATGACGTCATCCTAGAGCCGGGCTCTGCAGCTTGTCTGTGGTTCGCTCACAAAAAGATTTTTTGGAATATTTTTTTTTTGGCCGTCAATAAAAGACAGCCAGAGCAGGTTCCTTTGAAGAAAAACGTTGTGTTGGTGAAGAGAAAAGGCACTTTCAAACTAAGTGGACTAATGCTTACTTTGTCGTACCTCAAAGGCTGGATAAAGTCATGTGCCTGATTTGTAAACATGCAATGCTCAAATAATATAATCAATATAAATCGTCACTATGTTACGAATCCTAAAAACTACAAAAAACGCTCAACAATAAGCTCCAGCAACTACAACGAGGCAATGCTGCACACCAGATGTTTACAAAAATGGCTAAATCCATTGAAGCTGTGACAGAAGCTAGCTACATGCTGGCTTTGGAACTGGCGTAGCAAGCCGTAAGTGACGGGGAGTTTGTAAAAAGAATGTATGCTGAAAGTAGCTGACATTGTTTGTCCAGAGCAAAAGAAAAAGCTTGAAGAAACAAGTAATAAGAAGCGAACTTTCTCTCTTAACTGATTCTTTATTTAACCCCTCGCAATCAGGTTTTACAAAAGAAAAAGGTATAGCTGGAGTGGGACTTTAAAATCCATTCATCTACAGAACCCACTGAACCCTGAATCCCCTCTGGGGTCACATGGCTGCTGGAGCCAAGTTAGCTAGTTTTGGGTAAAGGCAGGCTACGAGGCAAGCGCACTAACCCCTACACCACTGCGCAGCCATTCTTTAAAGTTTTAGAGTAGATTTGGCTTGATTAGGAGTACGTTTTTCAAAGGTTTTCTTTAGTGTGCAATTCTTTGTGTTTACATAACCCCAAACTAAAAAACGCATGAGGTGGGAAATTAAATTTTCACATGTTCAGGCTGGTCACATGTCCTAACAGATGGCCCTTGACCTACTGCCAACTAACAGCTCTATTTTTCTACAACACTATTTTGCAGGATGCAGCATAGAATTGGTGTTGTGTCTTGTGCTCAGAGATGCTGTTCCTCTGAGTTCAAGTCAAGCCAAACCTTGGTGCGCTAATGGCTGTGTGTGAGAGAGGGTGTAATGTGTGAGAGATTTGGGACAAAAACAAACCTTCCCTGTGGTTTCTTTTATGAGCACTTTGTTTTCCTATTCACTCCTGACCCCCCTCCTCCCCTCCTGTCATTTCAGGTGCAGACATGTTGGAAGCTCAGTGTCAGAGGTTTGAGGTGAGGAGCAGTGATGGTGAAAGAGTTCTCTTCTCTGCGGATGAAGAAGAGGTCAGCATTGGCACTGAGAGGCTTAAAGTCACAGGTACGTTCTCACAAACACCCGTCTGTTTTCTGACAGGAAGCAGGAAAAACAAGGACTAATGCTTCTATATCCATGTTCATACCACTGTCCAGGTGAATTCCCGATTCTGATTGGCTGCTGGGTGTGGATTGAAGAGTGATATTCCACAGTGACAATGAATACCTAAAAAATAAGTTCCAATCACATAGTTTAAATATCACTGCGCTGGCTTCTTTAAAACAAACTTTTGCTTCATCATGTGGACAAAAACAGGCAGTAAGAGGTGAACTTTCTCTCTGAACTGATGCGTTATTTAACCTATCAGCATTTATATCACTTTCCTTTGCCGCCCGCAGTCTAGGTCGGTTCCTGCTTAGCCGGCTAAGCAGCGCATAGACTTGTTACCGTGACAACGTGCCTCACCACGTAACAAATATTCCACTTTTGGTGAAAAAAGCTAAACCATAACAAGAGTAAAGTACTAAAAACTGATTGAATATTTATTTATTTTGTAAGTGACCATGGTGTTAGCGGAAGCAACCATCCTCTGCTTCTCGTCGGACCGGTTAGGCATCCACGGTGTGCGTTAATTTCTGATAATGCACACTTCGTCTGCCATTATCCCTTACATACATTGTCTTTCTTTTATCTCTTTTTCCTCTTTGTTTGTGTTTATGCAAACTGTTTAATTTCACATTTTAAGCCAACAAACAGAAGGCCAATCCAGTTTTTGTTGAATTCTCATTTGTTTTACATCGATAAAATAAAAGCAGTGGGTCTCAGCTGGGTTCTTTTTTCATCTGCTTATAATTTCTCTGCAGAAGTTTGCAGTTTCCATTAATCTTTCACATTACCAGACAAACGGTGATCTTCACATACAGTATTGTGATGGAATATGGAGTTTTCTTCTAAAATCCATAGATTCGTCTTTCTCTGTCATTGTCTGGAAGGTCTTGCAGTGAACAGATAAAAAGAAAAGAATGTGAATGAAAATGTAACAACATACACCATTTATCTTGGTTTCCGAAAATTAAGGTAAAAAAACATTTAAATTTTAAAGAATGACCAAAGTACTTTACAATGAAGGCTATTTTACAGTTAAATTAAAACTTAAAGCACTACAGCAATAACATTCTTTAAAAAAAGACAAGCAAAAACCGGTTAATGAAGGCAGAAATAAATTATGTTTTAATATATGTTAAAAAAAAGAAGATAAAACAAAACAAAGACAAAACAATAAATATCAAAGCCCACAATGCATGAAAGGCAGCTGAAAATAAAAATGTATCATTCAATGATTTGTCAGATGTCAGGTTTGTGTTTTATAGACCCCTCGAGGGCAAAATCCCAGTCCTGCAAGTAAAGGGCTGATTGAAAATGAGGTTACTTCACATAAAAACCACAGTCCCAATGGCAGCAACGCGCAGAGTCCCAGACTCTTATCAGAAGTCAAACACCATGGCTTAAGCAATCCACTCCACTGCCATCATTTTCTTTTTTGAAGAACCAAAAGCTTAAAAAGAAAATTCTCTAATGAGAAAGCCCAGTCATATTTTTGTACGAACCTTTTTTTAAACTTGATAATCCCTTGAACAATCGTTAAAATGTGATAACCTATCAAGATGAAAACATTCCAAAAAAGAAAAGGTCATAAAAACTCCCCCATTAAAAAGTCATAAACAGACAGTGTTGGGTAAAATACTTACAAAAGTTAATTGATCACTGTACTTAGTTACTTGTTTAAAATTGAAATTAAATTACTTTACTAATTACGTATTTGAAAAAGTAATTCCCTACTCATTACTCTTTTTTTTCCTCTCATATACAAGTTTTCAAGGGAAAAAAAACCCAAACAATATCCTAGTCTTTCATTTAACTTAATTTTAAATGCAAAGTATGAACCTAGTTCAAGACATAACACGGTTTTGTTAGAATTTAGACAGTGTGAAAAAAAAAAAAATCACAAAAAGTATTTACACCACATGGTCTATGCCACTGCTCAAAGTGAGATGTGATAAAAACGGGTTATACCTTCTTCATATCGAATCTGAAATGAAGCCTCTCTTTTGAAAACACAAGGAACTATTAAATGCCTCCATGTTCCTTATAGCTGACTGTAGGTACTCCATTACAAAGAGTTGCACCTTTCTCCATGTCTGCCCCTTGTGCAAAGTTCTGTGCTGCTGTCCCGGACCATAACCCCCCCAGCGTGAAACGCATTGAGTGCTAAGTCATTGCTAACCGACTTTAGAGTCGTTTCTTTCGCAACTGACACGATTTTAGAGTTGTTTCATTTGCGACTGGGGTAGGTCTCTGCTCTGCTCTCATCTTCTACTCCTTATCCCCATGGAGGGATGAGAAGACTCCTTGCAGCATCTCTTTTCGCCTCATCTTTGAGCCAGTTTGGAAAGCAATGTGACTGCAGCATTGAGGGGATGGCTTTACTTTTGTAAAGCCTTAATCTCCATTTCATTTAACATGAAAGAGCCTACAAAACCTGAGTGACAAAGTGATGAGCGTTTCTGTAGTCCAGTGATTGTAATGATTAGCAAAATTTGAACTTTAATTCGTTATTTTCCTCCATTACTGAGAAGAGATATAGCTTTAGCAAAAAAGAGATATAGCTTACCCCATGCTGGGGGCACAACTGCCCCCAGCATGGGGTAAGTTGTGCCATTAGAGAAAATACACTGGGGTAAATGGTGCCATTGATACTTACAACAGATCTAAATCTCACAAATGTGTATGTCATGTATTTAATTGCTTTGTTTAGAGTTTAAAAAATATACCACATTTTTTTGTAATGCTGCAGGAAAATATGACTTTGTTCCTCTATGAATGTATAACTGCTGTACGTGGTCTAATTGAAGACAATTTACGTCAAAGGCTAAATTACTTTAACAATGGCCATATGAACATATACTAAGAACAAAATAGAACATTTGCAATAAATCTGGATCTGAATCTCTTCAGATTCATCTTATGCTGCCAGCTGTGGCACCATGTTTGTGTGGTAAAGGTAGCTTTTAGAGCATATCTTCATCATGTTTTCCAAAAATGAAAATGGGCTTTCCTTTAACAGACCTCTCAAAAGGTCTCTTCAGAAACTTGGCACCGATTTCATTTCCGTTGACACTCTAGTGGCACCGTTACGACCCCAACAGGCAAACCTGTCACAGTCTACGGAGAAAATGACAAAGGGGGCATATGAAAACTGGACACCAAGAAGTTGAGGAACAGTTTATTGGGAGAAAGAACCTGTGTCCTGTAAAGCAAAAGAAAAGAATTACTTTGCTGGTTCCAACAAAAGGGATTGGAACCTTGGCCAAACATGAAATAAGTCAGGGAGAAAGCTGGCCCGGCCACGTTGACCGTCGGAGTCAGCAGCTCTCTGCTAAGGCTGCCTGATAAAATCTAATGAAAAACAAACAAAGCCTGCAAATAAAGATTACTGAGGTCCAACCCCAAACTAAAATAACAAAACCCAACAGTACAAGACTGCTGAGGACCAAGAGGGGCTAAAAAGAAAAACAAACCAACCAGCACAGCTCCAACTCAAACCACAACTGCTCCTCGGCCTCCTGCTCCTCGGCCTCCTGCTCCTCGGCCTCCTGCTCCTCGGCCTCCTGCTCCTCGGCCTCCTGCTCCTCGGCCTCCTGCTCTGCTCTCTCTGCATGCCTCCCCTGGTTGAATCCTCCTCTCATTTAAATACCTGGCAGGTGCTGATCAAGATCATTGGCCACACCTGCCAGGTGAGCAGAATGACGGGGGATGCAGCAAAGCAGCAGCAAGACGCAACAGGCACAACTTACCCAAAGCCCACCATTTTGGAAAAAAATAAAGCACCCTCCCGCTGTTTGAAGTTAGCATCATGCTACTGTGATGTATCTTCCTAAAACACTAAAACGTGTGAAATGTTTTCAAAGTGATTTATAATTGTTCAAACATAGCAATCAAAAAACCTTGCTCATAGAAATTTTATTTTGGAGGGCAAAAAAACTTTTTTTTTTAACCAAAATGTGCTTATCTCTCTGTCTCCATTCTTTGGAGGATGAGTGAAATTGTGTAGTCAAATCTCATTCTTCTTCTGTTTTTTTTTTTTTCAAATAAGAGGGGTGGCACTACTTGCCCCTTGGCAAAACCTACCCCACTCTTCCCTACCTGGTGGGTTCCAGGGCATCCCTATTCTTTATTAAATGTTATTTTTACACGTTTCCAGCTCTGTTGTGGTTCAGTGATGTACCCAGCATGAATTTATAACAACTCAACAAATTCAACTTCAAGGTGAACCTATGGAGACACACAAAACCGTGCTTACGTTGTGCTTGAGGCAATTTGGGAGATTTGTCCATTACAGGCACTCTAGAGAAATGGAGGTGAGCAGGTGAAGGTTTGGAGGTGATTGTTCTTGTCTTTTGCTGTGTGATTGAGGTTAGAAAAGAAAGCGTGATCAGTAAAACAAATCACTGGTGTGAACACAGCTAATACTCCATGGTCTTCCTCAGTCATGCTATGCTGCTTGTGTTTGGGAATTCACTTTTTCATGTATGATGATTGACATTTAGTGGAAATTCATCGTGTTGCTGTCATTATAAGTATTCTAAATGTACACTAAAACGTTTTCTGACAGATCTCTTCAGTATTGAGGGATTCATGCAAACTGCATATAAGAAATAGTAATGACGTAGAATAACTAAGACATCAACAATTTCCAGAGTCCCTCTCTCAAAACCTTGTACACCCCTTAGGAATGTTTGGAAAAAATAAACTTTTTACTCTCCTTTAAACTGAGTTTTTGTTTTTTCTGTGCTCAATGCTGTTCAGAAGAGAGAAAAAGAAAAATGGGAGGGTGGGGTAGATTGAGGACATCAGGGAAAGGGAGGAGCAAGATGGGAAGACAGAATGACTGGAAAAAAATGAAACAGCATCAACAACAATTCATATATATATATATATATATATACATAGATACTAAAACATATTTTAGTATCTCTACACATTCCTATAGAAATACTCACCATACACATGCTTTCTAGCATAGGTATGCACATGCTAACAAGCACACTTTTGCACACATCTTTCTTCACATCTTTCTTTTCTTTTCTTTTTTTATACAAGATTACTTGCAGAAGTGATGAAGCCTCCATTTGGGCATGTGTGTGCTTTTTTAGAGTGTACAACTATCTCACTGAATGTAAAAGAAAAAGTGTGTGTGGGGGGTCATCTCACTAAACCAATCAGATAGCTCAACAGCCCGTGTACCTCCAGCCCCCCTAAAATTCCAGCAGACAAGGAACCCAAACACATCTGTGTCCAGGGTAACCAGATGTCAGCCACTCAGTGTTGAGCTACCTCATCCACCAGAGCCGAAGTAAAAGAGCCAAAGGGTGATCCAGGGCACAGGCTGGTCCCAGGTCCAGACCGGAAACCTGCACACCCTAAACCTGAGCTAAAAGCATCCTCCTTCTGTCCAAGCATGGACTTGGACCCTAGACAGCCCTACTGACAGGCCCGTTTGAAGGCCCCTTCAAAGAAAGCAGAGACCCTCAAGGCATCAACCAAGTTTCAGTCACCAATAATCTGCATGTGAAATGCCGAGCGGCTTGGAAACCCCCTTTCTCACTGTGTGATGATCGGACCATCAGATTTAGGGCACTAATACACAGCGACACCCCCACACACTTTACACACATTCAATTTGGAAGTGGACATAGAGAGGCTGTAGAACCCACCCAATGTTTGTACTTTTGTATAGATGTGCATGATGTGATGGGATGCACCAGATGAGAAACCCCCCTGGGGTGAAGGCTGCAGTCCAGCTCTAACTGCCATTTTCACCATTTTTTTTACTATTTTCAGAGTCCTCTAGAATAAAACTTGGTGTTTTTGAAAAGCCTTTATTGCGCAGCCCTCCCAATGAGTAACATCGCCTCATGCAGTATTAAATGTGTAGCAGTGCTGCGATTTCAATCGCTGCAGTCTCAGTTAGAGACGAGGCCAAGCATCTGTTCACAGCTGCAGAGATGACTGCTAAACTTGGGGGGCTAAACGCGTCACTTTATTATAGTCAGCGTTTTTCTATCAAAAGGAACATTAATTTAGACAAGTAAACACTTTAATAAAAAAAATGAATGAATAAGTCTCACGAGCAAAAAAACATACCATTTGTTTCTGCGGTGCTAAGACTGTAACAACATGCTGTTATGTAACGCAATCGTTTTATATGACAGGCAAAGGAGCTCTGTTTTATGCGTTTTTAATGTCTTCCAGGACAGAATAATACTGCATGATCCAGGTTTTTCTGTCTCCCTCTAGAGATTACAGTGTTCTCGTTTCTTCCTCTAATTGGGTTTTCTCTCCCTGCAGGGAATGAAGGAGTGGTGTTCAGTCATTCTGTAGAGACTTCACATGTAAGAGCAAAACCTTTCCAAGACCTCAAGTAAGTAATCAAAAACATTTAATCAGCATAAAGTTGTACAATTTCTTCCACATCTGCGCACTGGACGTGTCTTTACGTTTTTACCATACCTTTGAAACTCAAGTCATCATGCAGTCCCGTAGTTTTTGTTTTCTAAAAAATAAGAACATAACATCAAACTAAAAATTGCCAAGAAATGGTGTCACTATTAGAAAAACGTCAGGAACATAGCCACTATACGTACATTTTGCACATATTGCCATATGACATAAAAGTTATACATTAGTGGTACACGCGTGAAAAGTCCATTAGACATACGTGGAACGGTTTTGAAAGGCCACAAGTTTGTGTACACATCTTGCAAAAATCACGCACAATTGTACAAGATTTACATAATAATTGTGTATAAACTACATAAAATGCGCTTAAACTGTATCAACCGACCAAAAATGTAGTCCCTATGCTCCTTTTTGTTTCTGGAAATTTGTCTTCAGCACTGCCATTTTCATTATTTTGGCAAAGTTCAGCACCATCTGTTCTTCTGCCTTTCTGGCCTGAACACCAGCCTACCCATCACTTCCGTGTCACCTCAGGTTTTCCTCATCCACATGTCTTTTAAAATTCTGACCCAATCATTGCTCTCTCCCTTCCAGGGATAACCTGGATCACCTCATTCATCTCCTTCCAGAATCTCTCCTTCTCCTTTAGTTCGCATCCTTCCTGTGGGACAGAATCACAGACAGCATTCAAAATCAAACTTTCAACCTCCAGCTGCACTCATCACCCTATATCTGATACTCTCTTTGCTTTCACGACATTCTTAGCTAATTCCTCCTTCTGGATCATGTCTTCTGCATTCTTCTCACCATCCACACCATGATAAAACAGCTTCAACCTGCTCCAAATCTATAAGCCTTGCTCCCTTTCCATCTGGACTCTTGAACACACAGGATTTAAAACTTTCTTCATTTCATCATGTCAACTTACTCTAGAGATTGTACATTCAGAATCCATACATTTAAAGTTTTTAACATTCTTGCCTTTCTCTGTTACTCTGGCAACTGTTGGTGCGCCACCACCAATTTAGCATAAACTTACTTTCATGATTCTAATAATTGATGCTTCTTGGGTTTTATTTAGAAATAAATAATTAACTGGGGGGGAAAAAAACATTTATCTTTCTTAATTTAGATATAAAGTATTGTGTAGTTTAGCGATAATTGATTGTAATCCATTCTCTGTATTTGCCACAACAATTCATTCCCTATAAATTTCTGTATAATAAAGTATATTTATACTACCACCAAATCAAATGAGTTTTAACAGTTATAATACATTGAATGTTTACATTTTTGTTGAATAATAAATCCAGAATTGACAACACTTACAATTTGCTTTGCATCTGATAATAAGTCATCAAGCTGGAAAACAGTTTTTCTTTCAGTTAAGTAGCTTTTCACAAACCTAAAACAACTCCTTTAAATCCATGATGACTTTTCTTTCTATTGTTATATTTATTGATACATTTAATTATTTAATCAATAAATATAAGTTTGTACACATCTCATAACATCTATGGACTTGTGCAGTGATGTAAGGATGTCACACAGTCACTACGTACATTTTTTCCCACATTGCACAGAGGAAAACTGGTCATGCGTGAATCTACGCGGAGAAAGTGAGAAATGTTGTGGTCTGTACTTGAAATTTTCACAGATGTATCACGCATGGACCACCTTAAAACCACAGGAGAAGTACGAGAACCACGCAAAGAACATGTAAATCAACATGGAACATGAACTGTACGAGAATATAACACTGTTAATATGAAATTCATTAGTGATTTGTGTGCCAGTTACGTATTTTGAACGCCATATGTGCGCCAAATACCCCATATTAAAGTGGTAAATGCGTGAAAAATACCTAGAAAGTTTGTGGAAAACCACAAATCTGCACATGCATCTCGCAATTGCGTAAGATTTATGTAATAATTGTATATAAACTATGGAACTTTCGCGTAATTCTTTACCAATTAAAAGTTTTGAACAGCTCAAGACTGAATTTACGTAAAGACTCGTCGGCCGAAACCCTCGACTGACATCTTTGGACATCGACGAATAACGAATGCATGAAACACTTCTGAATCACGGATATCACACATGTATCACCAAAGACAGAAATTTCATACATGGAAAATGCACAAACTGTACGTGGTGGCTGTGTGACAGGGCCTTTAAATAGGGTTATGTCTGTGTGCGTATGTGTGCAGATCCATGTAGGGTTCAATAAATAAGTAAATAAATGAAATGTTGCCTTGAAGAGGCAATACTTTCCCAGATCGCACCTGTGGCTGAAGAAAACATTTTTCTTCAAAAGTCATTACGTGTTGTGTCGTTGTGATTCATCGGATTGGCATACCGGTACATGTATACAGACAAAATGCAATCTGAAAAGGAAATGTTGAGATAGATATCCAACCGTGTTTTGCTCTGATGTTCAGAAAAGCTTTGTGTTGTCTTGTTCAGGAACAAAAGCATGCATGCAGAAGGTATTTCCATTAAATGAAGCCAGCAGACTGTCTGGCCCTCTTCACTACATCACATGAAAGGTTAATGAAGCTGTAGAAACACAGCAGTGATAGAATAGGTGATAACATGCTTCAGAAACCTTTACTTTGAAATAATTATTTATGATTGCCAATTAAATACTAAGGAACCATATGATAATTAAAACTGTGTCTCACTAAGGTGGTTTAAACATAACAGTGAAGCCTGTTTCACGCATCACATAATAAAACATGGCACAAAAAAGCTTTTTCTCTTCTGTTGCTATATCTTTTTAAGCTGCACAGTTTACACAGGAGTTGCTGAATCTGTTTCTTATAGTTACTGTTTGGATTTTTTTCTCTCATCTATTTCTTTCTTTACCTCCACCACTTTTTTCTGGGTGTCTTTTTGGCACTTGAATGGTACGCATTGAAGATAAGGTAGACAAATAATGGTTGGGTTTCAATTCATGAAAAAGTAATGAAACATCTTTAAGGGTTGGTGTCAGAGAAAGTAAGGAAGGGATAACAAAAAAAAGAACATTGAATTTTTTCCTTATCATCTCCTTTTTTTCAGAAATCGCGGGAAACAAAGAAAAAAGTTATGGACCAGCAATTTAGATTGCAAATAACCTGTCATTACAGCAAAGTACTTTTATTTTTTACCACATAGTGTTTTCTGAAGAAACTGTGCATACAATGAAAACACAAAAGTTCTATAAATGCATCAGGACTTGCAGTCAATGAAATGTGGATAAACCTATGAGACAAACAGTAAGGGTGCAGCACAGGGAGCTGAGTGGAGAAGTGAGCTACTGATGTGTAAAAGAAATGGACGTGGTTTGCCCAAAAGTCCCCGGTAGAAAACGGTTGTTTTCAAAAGTTCTGGGGTCATTGACCTGCGAAAGCTGCGCTCACACTCCTCTGCCTCACCCGCTCGGACAGACGTTGCTTCTACCACATTTTCATGCAGCTTGGTTCAAGATCTCATAGAAACATTAACCATAGTGACTGACGTATGGATCCCACTGAAGTCAAACAGGGAGTGAATAAAGACGCGGTGCAAAGGTTTAGTGATGGAACTGTATTGGAGCTGTGACGGTCTAAATGTCACTTTACTGATGAATCAGAGGCCCTTTAATGGTTGAGTGACTTTTTTATTTTCAGGTCAACTTGTAGCTAAGAAAGATATTCTGCCCATTTTGATCACAAGGGTAATAAAGTGTGTCCTGCTACATATTCTAATGACATAAGCAGATCAAGTGGGGTCATTTATATCAAGTATTTAAGCATAGTTAAATATTCATCAAATCAACAATCTGTTTGCTGCAGCAAAACATTCCCGTTTGTCGTCTTAATGCGACAATCTGTTGTTTTAGACATCGTGTGCATCTGCACTAGACTATAAATGCAGAAAATTAACCTCCACACTTCAATTCCGGAGGATAAAAGAAGTGTAATTAAAGGTTTGGATTTAGAACAAAAGACACTCTTTAGGGGTAAATACAACACATGGATCAATTGTTTTGACCTCTGGCTGGCTGATTTACCTGTTGCTATTTTTCTAATCTCTATAATCCTAAATTATTTGAAGAGAGACTGGTTTTGAACAGGTTTTCTTTTAAATCATTAAAAATTAAAAAAGTTGAACCTTTTTCTTCTTCTTTGATTTGATGAACTGATTTCATTGATCTCTCTATTTTTGCTCTCATAATAACTTCTGGTGTTTGACACTTTGTCAGTAACATTTTGTAATCTATCAACATCCACCCATCCACATACCTGATATTCCCTGATTATGATAATGGGGAACACTGGTGCCAGTTCACTTTATTTTTCGGGAAATATTTTGTTTTCTTTTTAGATTTTGGTTTAAATTTTGTTCATTTCTTTTTTGTTATGAAAGCTGAAAAAAGATGATATCATTTAGAATATTCTAATTGCTTGCTTAGCCAAGCTATTATTGAATATGGAATCTCTTTATTTATGAATGCAACAGCAAATATTACCTTGATAAAACCCTGAACAGCGTCAAAGAGTACATTCATGCGCTGACACAGAACACTACGTTTTTTTCAGAGACCTTCTCCACTGACTATGTACACACCAGAGAGGAATGCTCTTCATGAGTCAATCAGTCAATATTTCCTCATCTATATCCACTCTTTCATCATCTTATCCCTGTCAATCGACCCCTTTGTCTTCTCTCCAAGCCCTGAGGTCAGAGCCCCTCAGAGAGAGTTAGCCTTTAGTCAAAGAAGGGCATGATGGAAGAATTGTGCTCTTCTTTTTTGTTCTCTGTTTCCCTTTCCTTTTGAACTATCTCCCTTTCTTTCTATCTGGGAAAGTTATAGAAAACTACAGAGAACAGTCCTCTCGAAAACTCAGGGGCATGGGAAAGGACTCTAATTGGATGGATTATTTATGGAAAACAGAAAAAGGTAACAAGGAGGATCTTGAAGAGTATCAAGAAGATAGGAAGTTGGGAGCACTTGAGTTGACCATTTGGTGCCATTCTTTGGTCTGGACCAGAGTTTCTGGATTTGCTTCCTCTCCTTTTCTTCAGGAGGACCAAACAATCTCACTCTTGTCCACTCAAAAACAAAGGACTTCATTTGTTTTAGATTTAACCCTGGTAGAATTTGCAAACAAGGTGCATTCAACAACTAACTCAGAACTATTCATTGGACTTATAGGGCCTATATCATGCAAAATCAACTATCAACTTGATCCAACCAAGCATTCTTCTCAGACTTGCTCTTTGAGCACCAGCCCCACCCAATCCACGAAAACGAGTGTGTGCCAGTGTGCCGAAGGCAATATATTATCATATACATGGATATAGTTTACTCTGAAAGGCTTAAGAAAAGCAGATGAGACAAAAAAAAAAGAGTTATGACTCACAGTACAAATCCAAAATCGTCCATGTCTTGAAAAATCTGGAAAATGTTTTTTTGTAACCAAGGTTTAGTGAAGGGGCAAAGGTGCTTATCAACAACTGAAAGTGAGAGATGTGATTTATTTTAAGCTATTTAATCCACGTCAGAGATGTGCTATTAAGACAGGAGTGTATGACAGCAAACTCAACCACATTTAGCAGACTATCACAGTGTAAAAACACTAACAACGCTGCAGTTTCTTCCTATAGTTGGGAAATGATTTAACACTAAAACGCTGATGTATCTGTAAGATTTTCTGCTGTGTCAAAGCCGCCATTGGAAAACTTTCTTCATTTAGACACAGGAGGTAGATGTGGATCCCAACAGAGAAAGTGTTGATTTAATAGCAACAGATTTGTTTTTCTGACATCTAAGTGTTTGTTCGTGCTGTTGCTTCAATCAGATAATCCTTCACCCTGTTCATAAATAGTAGGCAAGAGCAAATAAAATAAATCAGAATAAAATTTATTTAAGGTTAACGAGCTCAAACACTATCAAGGGGCATGGAATGGAGAAAAGAAATGCAGTAAGTCACAAATAGATGCCATTGTTTTTTTTTTATTCTAAACTCTAGATAATATTTATTCTGAAACAGTGCCTCATGGATAGGGTTCTTGATTGTTTTTCCACTTCAACGCAATTACAATGTGTTAATTTTTTTTCAGCAAGGAACATGGACATTTTTCACTTTGGCTCTCATGGTCCACACACAACCCAAGGGCATTCATAATCATCGCTTTGACCATATTTAATTCTTAAAGTTAAAATGTTGGTTTTGTGCTCTTTTTACGGTTCTAGCATTACCATAATCTTCATATAAATAATAACATTTTTAGTTAAAAGGTTCTTTACCTCTATTCTGGTCGCTTGAGACAGTCTAGAAGAAAATAATTTACTTAGTCTTCCTTTATTACCCCTGAAGTTTAGGGGTGTCAAGCTCATTTTCACCGAGGGACATATCAACATAGTGGTTGTCCTCACAGGGCCAGATATAACTTATACATGTACCTAAATGGAATGAAAATAAACGTAACTACTCCTTGATGTTAAATAAGTCATTATTTATTTATTCTAATTTTTTAAAGTGACAATTACAGTTGCATAGAAAACATATGTTTGCTTGTTACTCTAGCATAAATCCTTTTAAATTTGATTCTGTCAGGTTAGGTTATATGGACAGTAGCCGCGTTTACATGGGCAAAAGTAATCGGAAAGAACGCCTGATCGGAAAGAAAATGCGTCATGTAAACACGCCATTCGGAATACTCTGCCCCGGTCAGACTCGTTCGGATCAGAATTTCTTTCCGATCGAGATAGGTGGGTTATACCGATCGTTTATCCGATCGTGGAGCATGTAAACGGTCAGTCCGATCATGTGTCACTGCTGCTCTGGTTTACGTCACGCATAGACGGTGTTTCGCTGAGAGACAGCTTTGGAGCTCATACGGGACCGACCAGCTGCTCTGCGGAGGCCCCGTGAAAAGCGCCGCTCCGCTCTCACCCCGCTGGCTCTTCCCTCTCTTACACCCCTCACGAGGGAGATGCGGGGAAGGAGCGCTTCGTGCCCCCCCACGCTCACTCTGTCCACTGGCACCCGAGTGAGCAGAGCAGCCGGATTAATAACTTCGTGTCTGAGAGGAGGGAGGATGCTTGTTCGGTGTGCGTGTTTCTTTTTTGTTATGTGTGGGAGAATTCAGACTGCGGTTAGCGGCTGCAGGACTCAGGAGAGCCGTCAGCTCACGCAGCGAGTTTGGGGAAGCAGAAATAAATGTCGCTCAGTCCTCCTGTTATTCCCAGACATTTACGTTCAGCCAAGATGCAGATTGCAGGGTTTTATGGTCCTGGATTTTGTGTCCATCAGGCTAATGTTGTAGCCTGTGTTTATAGCCTGTCCGAACCCTTCTTCCAGCACTGATCACACGGATTAAATAAAACGATGAGCGAACAGATGCTTCATACTATTCATGACATTAATAAAAGCACGTTTGGAAGATCGTCTCATATATTACAGAGCTGCTGCATAAAATAAATGTGTGTGGCAGCTGTTTGTTTAGAATGGGACCTATTTCCTCATCCGGGAGTTTTCAACACTACTGCGCATGCCCAAATGATTCCTTCCGACCGAAAGTGTGAGCCATGGGAACGTTTGTTCTAATCGGAAAAAGGTTTTCTGATCCACTGTGCATGGGTGAATTTTAACCCGACCATTGATCCGATCAAGATATTCTGCCCATGTAACCGCGGCTAGAGTTTAAGTCCTAATGTATAGTTGCCCAATCCGATAATTCAAGTTCAATTCCCCCCTAGATATGAATAAAGACACACCCATTTTTATTTTTAATTTTATTTTAAGAAATTAAAAACTTTTATTTTACCGCATTTGGCCCGCGGGCCTTGAGTTTGACACATGTGCCCTAAACTAATGCTCCCATCCAGATTCTCCACCTGATCCATTTAAATGGCACCCAGTACTGTATGACTTTAAAACAATTTGGAACATATGCTTTGTAGGTTCAGGGTAGTATCAGGACTGGTGAACCCTGGACCAGCAGATTCCTTGGGATACTTAAGCAGATCAATTTTTTTTTGTTTTTTTAACACAGGCTATGTCCAGTGTTTTGTTTTTGTGGGCTAAATTTGTGTTTCAGTCCAGAAGACCAGCAAAAGAGTGACCTTGTGAAAACCTATCATAACTTAATAAAATATACGAATGACCAAAATATTGAAGCTATCAAATTCAGATAAAAATGTTTTATTGGATTTATTTATAGTGATTATGAAAAAATGTTATACATAGGCACTGGGAAACTGGGTGAACATTACCCTCTTTCTGCCCTTGCACAAATGCAGAAAGTATGGTCAGTGAGCTTGGGGCACACTGCGGGGCATTTGTCCCACCCTGATCTCAGCTCCCCTTAAAAAAGTTAAGATGTTGACTCCTGTTAAACTTCAGAATTGATGAAATGTCTTTCTGTCATAAAACAGCAAAGTACTGAATTCTAGGATGCCATCAAGTCAGTAATTGTAGTAGCTGAGATGAATTTGTAAAGTTTAAAAGCTACTAAAAAGTAATCTGAAAGTTGGACTGCAAAATGATTAGAGATTCCCTTATTTTAAATTGCCAGCTGACCTGAACATATGACTCTCACCTATTGTTTTTTTGTGTGTAAAATGAAGTTAACATTTAAAGTTGGAAAATAGGATCAAACAAACCAACTCTTATTGAATTTCTCTCACAGTTTTGAATCTTTAAGTGGTTGCATGCAGAAGCTTAATTGAAAAATTACTGTACAGAACATGTATTGATTTTTTAAGTGCTCATCAAATCCAAATATGTAAAGGGCCTTAATGGAAACTGATGCTGCATTCGGTCAAGACTTTTGAAACAAATGGTTTTCAGCTGCTGACTAGAGTACAAGAATATTGAGAATGAGTTCTTTGTTATGTCCTAGGCAGACAGGAAAACTGTTCAAGATTTTAACAGTTATGTCTTATATATATATGCATTTATATATAAAAAAGACCCCCTCTGCAGGTGGTTTCTCACCCAAGCTCAGGTCCTCTACCAGAGGCCTGGGAGCTTGAGAGTTCTTTGCAGTATCTTAGCTGTTCCTAGCACTGCGCTTTTCTGGTCTGAGAGGTCTGAGGTCTTTCCAAGTATCTGCTGTAGCCACTCCTCCAGCTTGGGGGTTACTGTGTATCAAGTTTCCTATGAAGGCTCTTAGAGTCCTGTTGATGTTGTACAGCTCCAAGCATTCAGTGATCCACATGTGTGGCATTGAGTCATAGGCTTTCTTGTAATCGATCCAGGCTGTGCACAGGTTGGTCTGTCGTGACCTGCAGTTCTGAGTGACTGTTCTGTCAACCAGGAGTTGGTGTTTGGCTCCTCTGGGGTCTCTACCAATGCCCTTCTGTGTGTTGCTCATGTATTGATCCATGTGCCTATTTATCTTGGTTCCAATGGTGACTGACATAAGCTTCCATGTTGTGGAGAGACAGGTTATTGGTCGGTAGTTGGACGGGACTGCACCCTTTGAGGGATCCTTCTGGATTAGGAATGTTTTCTCTTAGCAGCTGGTTCACTTGTGCTGCCAGGCGCTCGTGGAGTGCGGTGAGTTTCTTTAGCCAGTGGACAAGTATGATGTCAGGGCCCGGTGCTGTCCAGTTCTTCATACCTGAAGCTCTTTCTTGGATGTGTGCCACTGTCATGGTTACTGGATTCTGTTCAGGGAGGTTGCTATGTTCTTTTCTCAGAGAGACCAGCCACTGGGCATTGCTGTTATGTGCTGTCTCTTTCTCCCATATTTTTTTCCAGTACTGTTCAGTTTCCAGCCTTGGTGGGTCTGTCCTGTTGTTTTGACCCTGCCACTGAGCGTATACTTTTGCAGGTGGAGTTGCGAACAGCCTGTTTATCCGTCTGGCTTCATTGTCTCTTGTGTACCTCTTTAGGCGCTTGCACAAGGCCAGGATCCTTTGTTTGGCAGTTTTCAGTCCTTCAGGTATGGGCATCTGGCTGTATCTTTCGGGTATTTGCTTTCTCATACCTCTTTGTAGTGTACAGTAAACCCTTGTTTTTCAAAGGGGTTACTTTCCAAAAAGAACCCGTGATAGGCAAAATCCGTGAAGTAGAAACCTTTATTTTTTCTTACAATTATTATACAATTAAATACTCTATTATACATTGAAAAGAAAGAACAAACCAGTTTACAGGCTCAAGCATTTGCTTCACAAATAAAAGTACTCTGAGAAACGTTTTTTTCAACAATAACTTCTGTACTGTACTGTCAAATAATAATTTGAATCATCAATGTGAACAGAAGGCTTCAAATTGCGGAGATTAGCCCCGCCCACCGCGACCCGAGTAATTGGATTAAACGGGAGAAAATTTAAAATGATTATGAAAAAAATACAAAGTACAGTGGGACAAATAGTGACTCAGGTGTAGTTCACTGCTCTTCAGACTGAGTCGCTGCATCCTGACTCCGCTCTGCAGTGTTTTCTTCTTTTGAAGCCCGCGGTGCAGCTGTGTTTGTTCTGGGGAAGAACATAGTGATAGGCAGTTGTTGTCGCTCTTTTTTCTATGGGTTTTAGAGAAACTCGAAATTGCTAGAGAATTTGCACGTACGTAATGTAAATTTGGCAAGCTGTTTTACGTACGTGTACAAATTAAACTGCAACATTATTGACGCACAGGTAGAGAAGAAGCGGAGTGACTTTTTAGCCAATCAGATTGCAGAACACAATGCACGATGCAAATCCGTGAAGTAGCGAAACCGTGAAAAGTAAACCGCGTTATAGCGAGGGATCACTGTAAACCAGTTCATTGGTTTCTGTGATTGTTGTGGTAGGAATTGCCCTCAATTCTTCATTCACGGCTTCCAGGAGACTTTCAGGCGGTACATCACTTAACCATTGTGGCCGGTGTTTGGAGATGCCTGGAGTTCATTCTAGACATGATCCTATCTTTTAGGTCAATTGCTGCATTGCTCGGCGTATCTGTATTTATTGGGGCTGTGTTTCCAAGCGCAGGGTGAGAGTGCGGTACAGCCTACTCTCTGACCTGGTGTTCTGGCACTTTTGTGGTGTGGCATTTGTGTTGTACCGCTTCAGTCTCAAGTTCTGATAGGAGTTGCTGTTTGTGGATGTTGGAACATTGAGCTACTAGTGGCTTGGCACGGCAGTTAGCCCCGATTGTGAGTTTTGAAGCATCCGTTCACATCACATTCTCTGCATGTAACCTCTGAGTAGGATTACTTGTGTAGTGGCATTCCAACAGAACCTTGTTACAACTGTTGTTATGGCAATTTTGCCCCATTAATGGGTAATTCCACCCCTGAGAATCGGACCCTGGTTTCAGCGTATATACATACTCACACACACACACACACACAGACATATATATATATATATATATACCGTATTTTCCGGACTATAAGTCGCACCGGAGTATAAGTCGCACAAGCCCAAAAATGCATTTTAAAGTAGAAAAAAACACAGATAAGTCGCACTGGACTATAAGTCGCATTTTGACAGGAAATTTATTTGACAAAATCTGTGACCAAGAACTAATAACTTTCACAACTTCATATGACACAATCATAGCAGACTGTTTATCTCATAATTTCACAGTAATTCTCTCATAATTATTTATTTATTCTTTTCATGAAGCATCATTGGCCAACTAATTCTCTGTTTTCATCCTGTATTTGTAGAAACAGTTGTCATTTTATCGCATTTCTGAATCTATGAAATCATTGGAAAATAGAATATTATGTTGTTAGCCTTCAAGATCTTACTGTAAAAAAAAAGTTTGCTGATTCTCTGAGTCACTTAACATACTCTTAACACTTAACATACCTCATACATCAAATTGACCCAGGAACATCATCTCTGTTCCTCACAAATGAACATAACAGGAGGGTTAACAATGTATTTATTTCAATTTATTTCTCATATAAGTCGCTGCGGAGTATGAGTCGCACCCCTTGCCAAACTATGAAAAAAAGGGCGACTTATAGTCCGGAAAATACGGTGTGTGTGTGTATATATATATATATATATATATATATATATATATATATATATATATATATATATATATATATATATATATATATATATATATATATATATATATATATATGGAGGGTTGATTTATTACATTAATTATTACTTATTAATTAAGTTTTTATTGTCTGATTTATCTAAATATGAAGACAGAGCAAAAAAAAAATCTTTAGTAATTTTTTTCAGGCAATTAATGGGGATACATTGACTCGTGTGCATTTTAATATGAAATAGAATTGGAAAAAGAGTTAGTTATTGTTGAATTGTCTTAATACATTTAAATAGCCTCCTTAAAGTTTCCTTTCATCCAATTTTTTTTAGTTTTACTTTCGTATTTGTGGTCTCAAAAAGAAAGGATTTATGGGTGAGAACTGAATTTAAAAAGCAAATTTAAAACCATGGATTAAATGAAGAGCAATTGACAGAAACAGCTTTGGAGAATTGAAAAAGGAAATCTGATGTGACAGTAACTGTTATCCAAATTAAACAAAAAGAGGAGTCACAGTCATTCAGGGATGACTAAAAGGGGAGTTTCATCAGGGACACAGAAAGAGAATGGTGCTACATCCTTGCAGAAGGATTGCCTGATGTGGCTTGACATGCAGTAGCTTTATGTGCTGTGGGCTGGTCTTCAGTGGCAAGAAGGTTGAGACTGCAATAAAGATCTCCTATTGGTTCCAGGATTCTTTTGGGCTTGTAGACACATGTAAAGACCTTCTATAATAAGAGAAACTTGATTGCTCAAAAGTAAGACCAGATCGGTTTATGAGTAAACACTATTTATTCAAGAATGACTTGAGTTCAACAAACTTCTGATAGCTAATGTTTGAGGACAATTGGTTCAGTCAATATCTTTGCAGCCATGAAGCATTGAAATTGCTGCTCATCGCATTAACCATCACTTTTGAACCCTGTAAGAAACACACATAAACTTAGAATTTAGTTTTGTTTTGTTTGATTTTCAGTGCACTCTCCTTCTTTCCTGGTGGAACAAGGACAATCAACCCTGCCCTACTCTGTTTTGTCTCTTATTGATTAGACACCAAGGAAATCATTGAGAACAAAGGCAGTGAGGGAGAGCATGCCAAACAAGAGGCAAGCTTGGTTATGGGAACAATCTATAACTTGTCAGAATTTCTTTGTGCATTTTTGTGTCTTACATATCGCACCAATGTAAGATCTGTTTTCATTCTAAAGACAACATCACTGAATTAAATGCAAGTCCTTTTTTGTTAGCTACCAGTACATTAGCTAAGTGGGACGCATAAAGGGATTTTGCCGGTACTGGCAGACAAACTGCTTACAAACTTGTACTTGCAGAATGACCCCCACAGTCTTTGCTCTTTACATTCAAAAAGGTGTAAATACAAAATGGAGGCAGACTTTAGCCTGCTTATAAAGGCTAAAGGCAAACTTTTACCGCGATTAAGTGGACAAATATGACAAGTTTTTTTTTTTTTTTAAAGTGCCTTCAGCTGAAGGCTTTCCATAAAGGTTTATTAGAGCCAAACCTAGAATAGAACAGCCTTCTTCATCAGTTTGTTCAGCCACTATAGGTCCTTTGTTCTACTGCTGCTATACCCCTAGGTTACTGCAGATGTGATTGCACTCTCCACTACAGATTCATAAAAACATACAGCCTCCAGTTGCAAAAACACTAAAGCTTTCTCAAAAGGTACAGTCTCCTTTGCACATTCTTGAAAACGGCTTCACTGTTGTGTGTCCAGCCCAGTCAGTTGTCCATGTTCACATTGAGGTGTTTATACTCCTCCATTACCTCCACTTCTTCCTCCATTTTGGAAAAAGTGTTTGACACATTGCTACATCTCCGAAAAAACACATGTATCTCTATTGTGCACATTCAGTTTTACACAATTGTTCCTACACAGTGTCACAAAGTGTTGGTGATATAGAGCTGAAAAAAATAATGATGACGATTCATTGTGCAGCTGGGGAGGGGGGGGGAATCTGCAGCATACGTCTGTGCAGAACCGGGGCTAGTGATCCGTACAGATCACGGATCATCCATACACCCCAAGAAGCTTCCTGCGGGAATAAGTGTAAAAAGGGATGAAGCTCAGAGACGCGAGTCTGTCCGGCTTCAACACCACTGCATTTCACTACACCTCCCATGATGCATTGGGTTAACGTGACAGTGCCTCTTACTGCGCTGCTGCTAACTGTCATGAAGCACAACAGACACAACATCTAACAGTGTGAAAAACATCTTGATGAAAGCAGAGATGAGCAGTTTATTTCTGCGTCAAGATTTATGTTTGAAAACAAAGTAACTACATTCAGAGATTCCAGTGTTTGGTCCAAGTCATCTTTATTAAAGAAAGAACTGTTTTTCTAATAATGACTGTTTGAACGACAAATTCAATTTCAGACTTTATTCACTATATAGAGAAACTTGAACTTAAGTTTAAATTTAAGTAATAATAAACTTTACGGGCGCAGTGGCTCAGGAGCAGGTCAATGGTTGAGCAGGCCAATGATCGAAGGGTCAAAGGTTCAATCCCTGCTCCCCCCAGTCAATTGTCATTGTGCTCTTGGGCAAGACACTTTACCCTCCCTGCCTCCAGTGTGGCTCCACTGGTGTGTGAATACATATGAATGTCCCGGTGATGGTCAGAGGGACAGTAGCTGCGAACTGGCAGCCACGCCTCTACCATCACCAAGTATACATGAGGAGTGAATGAATAATGGACACATTGTAAGCATTTTGAGCGTCTGGAAAAGCCCAGATAAATATAATCTATTACTATTATTATTAAAATAAAAGAAACAGCAATAAAGCGGCCATCAGACACATTTAAGCCAAAATGAAACAATTTAATCACCAAAATTAAATAAAACATGATTTAGACAAAAGAAAAACATGTAAAACTTCAGTGTGTTAATTAATGCTTTGTTCCGGGTTACACAGCAGGACGCGTGGCGTGCCTCTCTGCGAATACAACTATCTTCAAATTACTTAAAAAGTTGATTTTCTCAAAAAAAAAGAGAGCCGACCATGCCCCCGAAGAAAACCCAGGAATACGAAGACCTCAAAAAGACTCTTGACGTTATTCAAGAAACGCTGAAAAGTTTTATGGACCAAGTGTCCGCTAAGCTAACGCCACTTTGGGAAATGATGGAAGAGTTCCGAAGATTTCTGGCTCAAAACGAGCAACGAAAAAACCAGGTCGACATTCTGGAGAAAAGACTGGACGATGTGGAACAGCAAGTGAGGATGAATAATGTCATTCTCACTGGAGTACCAATCAAGCCTCGAGCGAAACTGACAGCAGGAGCAAGCACGGCGAGCGGTGCAGTGTCTTTGGAACAGCAAATACATTCATTTCTCACATCTAAAGGGATTTCCCTGGATCTCAATACCATCGAGACCTGCCACCTGCTCCCCAGGAGAAAGGAGACGGATAAACCAGCGATCCTCATCAGGTTTGTGAATCACAAACACAAGCTAGCTTTGATGACCCAAAGGAAACACCTGAAAGGTTCGGCTGCTTATCTGAACGACCATCTGACCAGAAGGAATGCTGAAATCTCAAAACATGCACGGCTTCTCAGGAAGCGTAAGCAGATTGAGAACACTTGGGTTAAAGGCTGCAGGATTTACGTCAAACCACTCGGTCCACCGGACCGGTCCAAGGTTCTGGTTGTGAACACCATGAAGGACTTTGAAAAGTGTTTGATCACGGCCGTCTGAAACAACATGCAGTAATAAATCAAAGAGCCAAATAATTTCAAGAAATATGACGCCTGGATTCATCACTTTCTCCATCGTCTGACGTCACCTGAATAACAGCAGACTTTATCTGATTATAACAAACGTTTATATACGCAACAACACTTTTGTTCAGAACAAGTCATTTGGACATACGCAGAACTATGTAAAATACTGGAAACTGCCGTAGAAGAATAAATAGTGAGTTGCTTTGTAAACAAACAAATCAACGTTCTTTTATTGTTGTTATGATTATTATTAAGTGCCTGTTCCCTTATACTTTCTATATACATCAACGGCCAGTGCTTTATTCTTGGTTGGACAGACCCGGAATTAGGGTTAGTATTAGGCCAATAACATTTAGCTTTGGATTTACTTAAATTCTGTGCGGTCAATGCTGCAATGTGCATCTTGGCTGCACATAAAAATGTGGGAATAACAACAGCCTTTATTGTGTCTGGACACGGCTGGAAACACAAATTCATGTAATTGTTTACACAGTTTGTCAGGACTGCGTGGAGCAGCATTTTTGCATTCAAAAGCCGGCTCCGCAAGCTCGTACACTGTCCCAAAGCTGCTCGGAGACACCGTTCTCCTGAGTCTGTCAGCTCGCTCACTCAGAGCGGCCGGACGGACTGCGGTCAGGAGCCTCCTCCCATGTGCACACCATGACAAAGCACCCTCCCCTGCCCGCAAACACAAAGCTACGAGTCAGCCTGGTTTGCTCAGAAACATGGTGCGGTCACGTGGAGCAGCCAGCCGGTCCTGTTCACGCTCCAAAGCCTCCTCTGAAGCGGCACACCGTCTACGCATGACACAAAAGCCAGAGCAGATTACGTTGCCATTTCATTTGGTGTTTGTGCGACTGGCATTTTAATAAACTGGAAGGAAAAAGAACTACCTGGGCAAAAATTTAACTAATTTAGTTGAAAATTATTATTGAAAACCAACACAACTTTTATGAAAAACAGCTGCAACTTTTTTTTGTGTTTCAATATTACATAAACCTGCATTCAAGATTGTGGAGGGACAGTAGATCAATACAGACAATAGAGTTTCTCTTTATTTGTCTTCTTTGGTTGCTGGTGTACCGTGGGATTTTTGTCAAGGAAAAAGTGTACTTTGGCTCAAAAAAGATTGAAAAGCACTGATATAAAGTCATTAATTAACCAAAGGAGCAGGTTTAGACTGTGAGAGGAAGCCAGGATTTGAACTGGGGCCTTTTGGCTGGGAGGCAAGAGTGCCATTCTGTCGATTATTTTCATTACAAAGAGTTTGCAGCTAGAGCCAACTATGACAGTCCAAACCCAAAAGAGACCAAATTTTATATTAAATTGTCCAGTCATTGCTGCCAAAAATGATAAAAACATTTTTGACTAGCTAAAAAAAACCAAATCTATTTAAAATAAAACTTCTAAATTTCCAGTTTTGGAGAACTACAGAAGGAAATACAAGAAGCATTTACACTGAACTGAGTTATTTTATTCAGAAGTCCTTTAAGGTGTATACCATCTGTCAGTCTAGCAGAGCATAATTGGTAGGGTTTATTCATAGTTCTCATGCATTAATAAACACTCATGGCGTTTAGAGGGCATTTGTAATTTCTGTGCACTAAAAACTATCTTGGCTGTTTTCTCCCCAAACAAGCTTCACACAAGCGGTAATCAATAAATTGTTGCTGTGCTAATGCTTTCTATAAATAATAAGCACTCTGCAACAGTGTTCACAAACCCTTTCTTTTCCTATGGGAATTATAAAGTTTACTTGTGGTTCTGTCATATGTTTATGCAGTGTTTTGGTTGCCTTAGTTCATATACAAAAGTCTTGCCATTAGGGTTTGTCAAAGCCAGACAAACACATGATAACAGTCATATTCAATCCAAGTATTCATAATTTGAAAGCTCTTTTAAAACTTTCACATGATAAGAATTCAGGTTTCGCTGTGTGATTTTTTTTTCATTATGTAAACAAAGTGTGAATAGAGAAACAAACAAGGACTTTCACTAAATAATTTTAACTTCAATTCTAGGTTGTTGTTTTTTTAATTACCGATGTTTTTGAATTTTAAATGACCACCAGATCTGTTTTCTCTGCACTGTTTTTTATTGGTTAACTAACTCAGGTTTTCCTCATTTTTAATGCCTAAACACATCTTAGCTGGAAACATCTCAAAGGCCGAGGTTGGGCAGCCTTGCCCTAAGTCCGCTGCAGGTTACTGAGTTGAATAGTGGGATCTACACCATCGAAAGCTTTGGAAAGGTCAACGAGTGCTGGACGAGGGTTCTCAGAATGATTCTTCTGAACATCGATTCCATCTGGTTTTCTATTTTTTTTTCATTATTGATTTATATATAATGAAGCTTTGTCAGTGACAAGTGTTCTGTTCTTCCATTATCAGTGGTACACTAACAATTCCATCAATATCTGAAGGTCATCAATCTAAGCCATTTAAATTAATAATGTCATTAAAATGCAGGAGCAAAGGATTGAGATATATTATACACAACAAAGACATAAACAACAATAGATTTTACTTTGCTTTTATTGACAGGATGCTCCTCTTTTACATTTTTTCTTGTATGAAGAAGTAATACGGTTTTGGTTTTCTGCTATTCAGAATGCTTTATATGCCACATGATCCCCACGCAAGAAGTGTTTTCTACTTGACTAATAATAATGTCCCAAAAAAACATTTTCATACAATTACTAGTATTATTTTTTCCATGTCAGAACAATTCTATTTAAGTGAATATTGTAAATATTGTGATGCTAAAGCAGAACAAAAGCTTGTTTTTTTTTTGTCACAAATGGAACAAAGCAAGAGGGGAAAAACCCACCCAACACTTTGTTATGGGTTCCCATAGCTCTTAAATATTTAAACTTGGTGATGGTGCCAAGCATTTTCATTCTATATTTTTATGGTGACGTTTTTCATTCCTTGAAGTGGCTCCAACTGTCTGTGTCCGCTGAAGTCATTTAAACAGATATATTGTTTATGTGACTCAATGCCTTAAAATATTTGGACCGTCTCTTGTGTTTTAGAAAATCAGTAACCCTTCATTTAATCATCTTCCGTCTTTATTGCAGTATTTGTCTTGAATCTGACTTGATTTAAGCTTACATTCTCTGTTATTTAAAGTTTGAACATCATAAGACATATCTAGGTCAATTTTTCTTCTGATTTCTATTTTTTTAGATGTACGAAGTATACAAAGGCATTCAAGTCATATTGAAATTTTCTTTTTTTTCTTTTTTTCTTTCCTTAATCCACTCCTGTACTCAGATTTATTTTTATTTCAGTTTCATGAAAATTTTAACCTCCAATTCTTTTTCTCTTTAGAATAAAGTCAATGAAGAATAGATGGAATGGCTACAGTTGTCAAGAGAGCTCCTCTTACACTCCCGAATAAATTATAAGCTTGGCTCTCCACAGTAAACCCACTGGCATGAAATTGCTTGACATTTTTTCCACTGCGAATTCTGCCATTAACCATTTTCTTTGACCACATTTCACAGCAGCAAGGACTCTACAAACTAATTTTCACATGGGGCCTCTGGATGTCTAGTAATTTGAGGTGTGGAAAGATGAATGCACTGGGCAATGCATGTCATGAGAGGACAGCCGTTGTAATATTCAAACCTATGATTAGTGACTGATGAAGCAGAGGGAGTAAGAGACAAATTGAATTGTAAAATGTTGAATGAGAGGAAGCTAAAATGCTCTCAGAGCCTGTAATAAGCCATCAAATCCGGAGGCACTCTAAGACCTTTGGTCAAGACTTTCAGGCAGAAAAGCTTTTAAATAATGAAAATGCCTGCTAACACATGATAATGATTTTATGTGAAACCCAACTTTCTACGATGTTAATCAGATTGAAATAAAACACTGTGCACTTTAATGTTCAAAAATTAGGCTGAAGCTAAGTAAAGCCATCACTACAGACCCTTTCCAAGTATCCTGAAAATGTGTATTAATTTCCATAATTCCATACAAAAATGTAACTGTAGATTCAGTGTACACTATTTAATCGATTTAAAGTATTTATTTGTTTTATTTTTACATAAATTTGGGTTCCAGTTCATTAATCACACAAAAAATTAGAATATTCTAGAGAAATTACCCTTTACTTCTCAGTTTTTGCAAAAAAAAGACAGAGATTCTGATCACATCAAATCAATCAAAATAAAATGTTTTGAAAATGACAAGCCTGCAGCTTACCTACTTCATTTTACTTCGCCTTACGTGTTGTATTTCACTGTATTTGCCCATTTTTCTTGCCTGCAGACAGCCCATTCCCACCCTCAAGGGCAGTTGTAACTGACACATTAGCTATGAACTTTTGTGGCTTATCAATACTACACAATACTTTTTATTAAACCAAACCGAGACAACTGAACTGAACTGAACCAATTAAATGAATTCTGTGGAACCTGTGCAGCTGCTTAAAGTGTAGCAGGTGATTAGTTGGTGAAACTGAGTATAAAACCTTCATGCCTTGCAAAATTTGGGGAGACTTCTCCACAATATTCTATGTTTCTTAATTCCTTTTTTCATGAGTTTTATGAGCCAGAAGCCCAACTTATGTGAAATCTAAAAAACAACTAAACATTATGCCCTTAATCTATATTCTATGTTTTTTTCTTTCTTGGAATTATGGGATTGAATACACTTTTCCATAATATTCGAATTTTTTGGAAAGCGTCTGTATACGGTAAATTTCTTTGCAGTTTACTACAAAACGACAGTCAACAAAGTAATTAAATTTTTGGCTGCACTCCATTAATTGATAGCAGGAGATGATCGCAGCGGTTATTATAATTAAAACTATTTTTTTTCACATGTTTAGTCTGGAAGTTTTGATTAGGAGGAAAACATCTGAGAAAATGTAATATTTAAAAGATCTACACTCTGCATGTTTTGTGTATTTATTTATTTATTTTGAGGAAATTGTAATGTCTTTGTAACAATGAAATAAGTGAAGTAAACTGACTGTACAGCCGCCAGTGATCTCTTGGTGTTTTATACCTGCATGAATTGAATTCCATTGAAATGCATGGAACTGTGTTCAGTGACAACTCAACTCCCCCTTCCATCATGCCCTAACTCCACAGTAAATTGTGCCTTTCATGTTGACACTTCATACCAAAGGTAGCCCCCTAAGGCAAAAAGCTCAGCCCCCATACGTCAAAGGAGCCCTGATCAAGCTCAGCCAAAACCCAAGAATTGACAGTAGAGGGGCTATTTTACCTGACATGCACTCATTTTCCATGCTTCATCAAAATATTGGAACTGTGGCTGTCACTGTGCTGCATAGAAATAAAAGATGGCTTGGGGAGCTGGACTTATGAAAAAAATCAACACAAAGAACATAAAACAGTGGCTAGAGATGAGATCACACATACCGGAATGGCAAAGTTCTTATTCGGCCCTTCAGCAGGATTCTCAGTCATTCTGGTCAGGTTTACTGGAAAAGTTTAAGTGTTTTAGAAATATTGCATTTTGTCTATGTGTAAAAGTTAAACCAATAGATCACCCTGCTGCACTTTCAAGTATGAAAAAGAAAAGTTTGTTTAAGTGCATCTTTGATGCACTGAAAAGATAGCATTGTGTGCACTGAGGCAGATGATGGAGCATTTTCTATAAAAAGGTTAAAAGTTTGCATCTTAAATGGCACAGGGGGCGATAAGGTGCTGTGGCCTTCAAAAACTCTGAGGAGGAAAAGGGCAAGGGGAATGTCAACCAAGTCATGGATATTATGAGTCACTTTCAACACATCACCGTTTAACTCTTTTTTGCAAACTTCCAGTCTAAAAAAATACTTGGCTGCAGCTGAAGCCTTTGAGTTTACACGTAGAAGATGCAGGTTTGGGGATAAGCCAGACGCTTGTACAATTTTAGGTATTTAAATTATTTTCAGATGATGAGATTTACATTTATGATAGATTAAAATGTATCACTAGTTGGGGATAAAACAAATCAAACACTGAACTTGATAAGACAACAAGAAAATGTTTTTTGAATGACTGGACCATTTTTCCTTGCCCTCCCTGTTTCTCTTTTCTTTTGCCAATAAATAATAGTAAAACACATCACACTGATGGATTCCCAGCTCATGTATCTTGTCACAGTGGACAAATATGGATGTCTTATGAAATGAACTTGTTGCGAGTGAAGGTCAAAACATATTCATAAAAGAGAAGAGGCACAGGGGGATTGTTGGTCCGAGATGGAGAGAAAGAAATGATGTGAGTAATGGAGTTAGAGAGATAGAGAAGACAGCAATACTCTAAAAATATTTAAAATATGACAGGATAAACTGCAGGTACAAATGAGTCCCCTCTGAAGCAAGTATTACAGGAAAATTCCTTCACATTTGTTTAAAATGAAACCTTTCCACCTGGAGAGTGTTGTACCACAACTCTGTCATTTTGTTGTCAAAAGACAATCTGCTGCTGTTTTAAATGTTGTCTAGCATCTTTGCATCACCTTTCCATCTACTGTGGATTTTAATTGACATGTTTTGCTTCAGCATTATGTTGATGATCTTTTTATGACCGGTCGCTCCCCTTCTTTTGTCTGTCTCACTCTCTACATTCCATTATTGTTCACGTTAGGACACAGACAATCACCTTTGCACAAACAGATTATTTGTGTGAGTGCAGGACTTATATATACCTGACATGGTGTTTTCTCCCATATTTATTTCTTTTTGAGAAAATTTCTTTTTTTTAGCATTTCTGAAAAACTTAGATTTCTTTCTGTATATATATATATATATATATATATATATATATATATATATATATATATATATATATATATATATGTGTGTGTATATATCTAGTCCATTTAGATACTAGATAGATGGAGCCCTGAGCACCAGAGCGATGGAGGCTCAGATCTACCACACCAGACAAGACCCAAGGTGTAGGCTGTGCAAAGTGGCGCCTGAAACAATCCAGCACATAACTGCAGGATGTAAGATGCTGGCAGGGAAAGCATACATGGAGCGCCACAATCAAGTGGCTGGAATAATATACAGGAACATGTGTGCAGAATATGGACTGGAGACCCCAAGATCAAAATGGGAAACACCTCCAAAGGTGGGAGAGAATGAGAGGGCAAAGATCCTGTGGGACTTCCAGATCCAGACTGATAGGATGGTAATGGCGAACCAACCAGACATTGTAGTGGTGGATAAAGAACAGAGGAAAGCCGTTGTGGTGGATGTGGCAGTGCCAAGCGATGGGAAACTCAGGAAGAAGGAAAATGAGAAACTGGAGAAATACCAGGGAATCAGAGAAGAACTGGAGAAAGCCTGGAAAGTGAAGGTGACAGTGGGGCCTGTGGTAATTGGAGCACTCGGGGCAGTAACCCCCAAGCTGGAGGAGTGGCTAAAACAGATACCTGGAAAGACCTCAGACCTCTCAGTCCAGAAAAGCGCAGTGCTAGGAACAGCTAAGAGACTGCAGGACCCTCAAGCTCCCAGGCCTCTGGTAGAGGACCCGAGCTTGGAGGAGAAACCACCCGCGGAGAGTGAGAGGGGCGTTTTTTTTTTTTTTTATATAATGCAGTAACGCAGGTTGTTTGATGGCAGCTTTTTCACGTCAAACTGAAACTTTTCTCAGCAAGATCAAAGATAGTAAAAAAGTGAGATGACACACAACACATGCGAAAACTTTTTTGCCTATGGCAGTTTTATCACACTAAGTCGCGCTCAGAGTACTCAGCAAAATCAAAGATAGGAAAGAAGCGAGATTTGACACAACACATGTGAAAACTTCCATTTTGCGAACGCAAAAAAAGTTTTTGAATTAAAATTTTTTTTTAAAGCAAAATAACAAAATTGAAAGCAAAAGAAAAAATAATTGAAAAGCAAATTTTTAATATTTTCACTTGCGACTTAGAAAGTTTTGTGTTCAATGTGGTGGCAGAAATATCACTCCGTATTTTTCAGGCTAAACTTTATTTCAGTTGATTACATGTGCATCCTTTTTTGTTGGACCGGACAGTAAAGAAGAAGAGGAAAGAAGGGAGGGATGTTGGAGACAGGGAGTAAGGACATAGAAGAAAGGGTGAAAAGGGGAGTTAAGGAAATCTGGAGGATGATTACAGAGGGGGGGGGGGGGGGTACAATCATTAAGCAACAATGCTGGAGAATTTTCATCATTACTGTCTGGTGTAAATGTTAGTCAAAGGGGGCGGGGCCTGTCCACACACATACTCAAGTGATACAAACAGACATGTTGGTTCCAAAAATCTTCACATATCAATCAACATGTACATTGATCAAATCAACATGTACTATACATAACTCCAGGGGGGTATTCCAGAATGCAGGTTATGCTAGCTCCCACAGTAAGTTTGAGGCTAAAGAAGTGTACAACCACCGCTTTCGGTTCCAAAAACAGAGGTATGTTTCAGGGTATGTCAAGTTGCTATAGCAACTCATGCTCTGAACATAACCTGGTCTGGAGCAGGTTTAGTTGAAGGTTAGTTGGTTTTCAAAGAGGTGACACAGTATGGCGTGTCCATTTGAAGATGATTTAGTGGATGAAGAAGCTCAGATAATACTTTTTCTACCGTGAGAGGGTGATAAGATCACATATGGATGTTGGAAAAATAAACTTTACTTTGATCCAACTTAACTATTTTCTTCAGTTAAGATAAATCAATTATTTTTTGTTAAGTCAGCTTAAAAATAACACAGTTATCAGACAGTTATTTTACTTTCATTCTAATTAATTGAATGTTGGAAAAGAGCTGCTGGAAAATGTTATTGTGCACTGCATAATGATAATAAAAGATTCTGATTCTTCTGATTCAATTAAGTAGGTGTAACTTTGGTGCTGCTGTTAGATCGACACCGTAAGGAATTGTGGGATACCATTCCCTTTGCCTGTCTGGACGGATTTGGGTTTAAGTGTGGATTTTTGGCCAAATTTGTTTAGCTGTTTAGCTGTTTTACTGTGTATTGCCGAGTTATTTTACCCTGTTATGTTTAATTCTTTCTGTACCATGAGTGAGAGGGAGGGAAACGATCATGAGTTTATTTAGCACCCCTACTGGTTAGTGGTAAATGGTAAATGACATGTTTCATGTTGTGAATTCATATTGTTTCTTTCATTTTATTGTTATAAAAATGAGAATATCTGCAGGCTCAAACTTAGACATATGAGAGTTCAAGAAGTACAATAAATTAAGAAGGAAAAACATTTAATTCAATTGGAGTAATATGACATTTATTTAGATAAATATGTAAATTTGAGTTGGGTCAGGGTAGTTTAAACGTGCTTTCTGGAATACCCCCTGCGCTGAAGTGGTTGTTTATAATAATAATAATAATAATAATAAACTTTATTTGTATAGCACCTTTCAAGATAAAAATCACAAAGTGCTGTACAGTATATAGCCCAATATTTACAACAATAGTCATTTCAATAGGCTACAGATATTAGGCTGAGAGGAAGGGAGTTCCAGAGGGATGGAGCTAATGCTCAAAGGCTCTGTCACCCTTAGTTTTTAGCCAGGCTCTCTTAACACCCAGCAGACCCTGGTCACATGACTTCAGCGACATGCTGGATATGTACAGCTTCACAAGGTCCTTTATATGTCTATGAAGACTCTCATTCATCCAGGTTGGTTCCATTGTAGTAGGTTTAGGGGATGTCATCTGGACTTGGTTTTAAAGTTAGAAGACGTTTCACCTCTTATCCAAGATAAGAGGTGAAACGTCTTCTAACTTTACAAGGTCCTTTATATAGACCGGTGCTTGGTTGTTAAGAGCTCATTCATTCATCTTCTTCCGTTTATCCCTTTTGGGGTCACGGGGCTGCCGGAGCCTATCCTGGCCCCCCCTAAAAGCAGGGGACACCCTGGACAGGTTGCCAGTCTGTTGCAGGGTCACACATATCACACACCCATTCACACTTAGGAACAATTTGGATTAACTTATGAAGCATGTTTTTGGACGGTGGGAGGAAGCCGGAGTCCCCGGAGAAAACCCACGCATGCACGGAGAGAACATGCAAACTCCACACAGAAAGGTCTCCCATTTGTGTTCTGGTTCAGGTCCCCC